>NW_027202715.1:21203489-22648489 GCF_024711535.1 Dipodomys merriami
TTGCTGGCTTTTTCTTTTATTTCCCTTGTGTCCATTTCTTTTCTAATCACCTGGGTGATCATGCTTTTCTTGTGTGTACGGTGGTTTGTTGTTAGGATAATTGCTTCCAGGTGACCTTTGTGTTGACATATTCTTGAAGATATATAGATACTGGATAAGAAATGCAGTCTGTAGGGGGTAGGGACCAAAGTGACTCGAAGAAGTATGATCTGGGCTTACAAAAGTAATTGTGAACTGATTCAGAATCCTCAAAGACAGGCTGTTACAGGGTTCTTAGATCGTGACTCCAGTTCCTTGAAACATCCAAATTTAAATTGTTCCACACTTCTAGATCCATGTGTGGAACAATTTAAATTTTCAAGTAAGCTTTGGGTAGGCAGGCCCCAAAGATGCCTTTTATTTCACATGATTCATTCTTCAAACACAAACCCAAATCTGAGATTTTTAAAAAAGTAATTGAATTGCTGTCTTTAGGGATATGTTTTAGAAGAGAAAAAGAGTTTCCTTTCCAAAACACATCCTACCTCCTACCTCTACACCATAGTCTTGGTTATTTATTGATAGAGTGTGTTATATATTTAAGCTTTGAAGGTAGAAAAACTTTAAGAACCACCAATTTTAATGTTTTACTTAATTTTATGTATATGCTCGTAGTTATGTAGGTGCAATAATATGCATATTTATACCATAACAATTCTTAGTGTCTAAAGGGAAAACAAAATAATAAAACTATAGAGGCTTTGTAATAAATATATAGTGTATAAATTTGTTGTACAGAGCTACAGATTGAACTCAGGACCTCACAGTTGATAAACAAGCATTGTAAGTATTGTACTACTTGAGCCATATACATCCCTAGTCATGAATTTGTTTTAATAATTCACTTTAAATAGATTCTTTTACTTGTTTTTTAAATCTTGTTTATGCTCATCAATTAATTTTATTCTTTAAGAAGACACATATGTTTCTTTGTTACCAAGTTTATATTCTGAACATCAGTGACATAATCTAAGTATAATGTAAAGATGTGAGTATAGAGACTTAGATTCCAAACTTTTAATTTTGTATTGGTTATAGGTGTATAGTTAGTACACTTATAAGAATTTTCTATATTTTTAATTCTTAAGAAAGTTTGTAAATTATGAATTATACAATAAATGGGAACAGAATTCAATATCTTGACATACATTTCCCTAATTTTCTTGTTCTGTATCTAATACCTTTTCCTTGTTTTAAGGAATAAGGAAGCACTAGTACATTAAGCAGAAGATGAGATTTGCATGGCAACTGAATTTTGTTTCATTTTAACTATGCCTTTATTGCATGCTTCATAAATCTAGCAGTTGAAGTCAAACCCCATAAATACACACAATGAAATATCATTTTATATTTCTTTTCCATGAGTATTTTTATGGACTATTACTAAAGTTACTTAAGGTGAAATTTTTTATAAAGTTTGAGAATACATTCATTTTAAGTATCAGTTTTGGGGATTTTATTCATACTTATTTCATAGTTTAGTAATGCATCTTATAAACCTGTCTTTTATAAGTTTCAGAATTTGACTCCTATATTAACTCCAATTCTCTGAATATAGATGAAAGGAAATGCTTTAAAAATCATAAAATAGTATTGGGTATATTTTTATATGGATAAGCTTGGATATACCTAAGAAGATCTCCAATTAGGGACTGGGGTTGGAAGGGTGGATGGGCAGCTCAGAAAGAAAGGGCTTTGACTACAAAGGAAGGTAGAAGAATGGCTATTTTGGCATAATTATGCTTCTTATCTGAAAGATTAAATTTGGGTATTTAAGTAAATTTGAAGTTTGGGAAAAGAATCACTTAAAACAATCAAAAGAGTTTAAGGTTACACCAAAGAAATGATTTTTTATTTTTTTTTGCCAGTCCTAGGGCTTGAACTCAGGGCCTGGGCACTGTCCTTGAGTTGTTTTTTTTTTTTTTTTTTTTGCAGAAGGGTAGTGTTCTACCACTTGAGCCAAAGCACCATTTCCAGCTTTTCTGTGTATGTGGTCCTGATCAAACCCAGGGCTTCATGCATGCTAGGCAAGCACTCCACCACTAAGTCACATTCCCAGTCCATTTAATGATTAGACAGTATGATTCAAGTGGTAGAGTACCCGCTTAGCAAGGGAAAGGCTCTGGTTTCAAACCCAAGTACAGAAAGATAAAGAGAGAGAGAGAGAGAGAGAGACAGAGAGATAGAGAGACAGAGAGACAGAGAGACAGAGAGAGACAGAGACAGAAAGACAGAGAGACAGAGAGACAGAGAGAGACAGAGAGAGACAGAGACAGAGAGAGACAGAGACAGAGACAGAGAGAGACAGAGACAGAGAGAGACAGAGACAGACAGAGACAGACAGAGACAGAGAGGGACAGAGACAGAGGTAGAGAGACAGAGACAGAGAGAGATGGGGGAGAGAAATGGGGGAGAGAGAGAGAAAGGGGAAGAGGGGGAGGGAGACAGAGAGAGAGGGAGAGAGAGAATGAGGGGGGAGAGATTTTGAAGGGGGAAGGAGGGAACAGAAGGGAAAGAAAACATCATTAAATAACTATCAATAACTTCATTTTAAATCCTTGCCATCTCTTTGAACATGTAGCTTATTGGACTGTGTAATCTAACACCTAAGAATATTCTTTAAAGGTGAAAAATGTGTCTAAATGGTGCTTTGTATGAGAAGAGAAATGAGCTCTTTGTGTTCGTTAACGTGTTTTTCCTCTATGGCTCATAACTAAGTTGCAAATTAAGGAACTGAAAATTTAAAGGTGAGTCACTGATGGGATAATGGAGAGTGGGCATGATTCGAGAGAAGAAAATTGACATCTCAGTTTTGATTATGTCACCATCTCAGAAATCAAAAATGGTTTAAATAATGGCATCCTTAGATTATTTTATTAGACATTTGCTCTTCCCAAACAATTTCAGAGTGCTTATTGTAAAAGACATATGAGGTAAGTTGAAAAGAGAAAAAACACATTGAAAAGAAGGCTACCAGGTGCTGCCCAGGGAGGTGTTTGGCTTTTGAGTGTAACCCAGACCGGCATTCCTGAGTCAAGAAAGGAACAATAAAGGAGGGAGTAACAATTCTCCACAAGAAATGTTCATGTGACTGTAACCCCTCTGTACAGCATCTTTACAATAAAATTAAATTTAAAAAAATGAAGACAGTATGTATTTCAGAGCTTTGCTGTGTTCTTTTGGAATAATTCATGACCATTTCTCAATGCCTCTTGACCTTATACCTACCTCTGAAATATAATACTTATGTTTTGTTTTACAAATGGTATTCTAAAATGTGATGGGTATTCCCCCAGAAGTAGTTTCTGTTAAATGTAGAAGCAAATCCTCAAAGGCTTTTTCTTGCATGGAAGGTGGAACAAACTGAGAATCCAGTATATATGTGCAGTGTTTTGTAGCAAAAAAGAAAATTTCTGAAATGGCTACTCAAAATAAAATTGACTTCAGGTTTAGAAATGAGTAGTTCAAGGGCAATACTCTTTATGCTCAAAAATGAAAACAATTTTTCTGACAATGAGTTCCTGCCATGATTCTTAGGGTCAAGAATTTCTTCTCTATGAAGTACAAATTATCTTCCATTTTCTCTCTTTTTATCTGTACTGGGTACTTCTTCCTCAGGAAGAAAACAGTATGAAGTTTATGAAATAGTTGCTGACAAATTGCATTTTATAGTGATGTTTAAAAGTATTGTGTCAGCTGAGTGCTGGTGGCTGATGCTACTCAGGAGGCTGAGACATGAGGATCACAGTTCAAACACAGGCCCAAGCAGAGAGACCATGAAAATCTCATCTACAATTAATCAGTAAAAAGCCAGAAGTGGAGCTGTGGCTCAGGTGGTAGATTGCCTTAAGCAAAAAGCTCAGGGATGGCGCTAAGGTCTTGAGTTCAAGCCCCAGTCCTAGCACCCGTTCAAAAATACTCAGTACCAACTTAAAGTCCATTTTTCATAAGTATTCAGTACCAACTTAAAGTCCATTTTTCATAAGTATTCAGTACCAATTTAAAGTCCATTTTTCTACCTCTAGTTGCAGGGGTGAGGATATCTGGCCCATGGATGTACAAGGTCCATGAAATCAAACAGGATGCTTCTGGATCTCGTATTTGTTTCCCAAGGCCTTCTGCCTATATTGGTAGTTTTGTTTGTCCTGTTAATAATTTTATAAATATACAAATGGCTCTTGGCAGAAAAAGGCTTCCTACCCTTGAATGGGTAGAGAGAAATTCTACCATGGAATAAAACACAATTGAAAGGAAAAATGAGATAAGGGAACTGAGTCAGTAAAAACATTTTAATTTCACCTGAAGCAAATGAATGTTGCACTTAAGGGAAAACCTGGGGGTAGGGAATTTTCATGGAAACATACAAATTTAGATCAAGAATGAAATAAGACAATCATAACACATCTATAATACACTGAGAAGGGTAGAAAATGAAGGTGTATTATCATAATTACCAGTTATAAATAAACCAGTTGTTCATTATTTCCATTGAAAGAACAAACTGACAACAACATCTATTTGATGTGTGAATGATTCAGTTAATAGCTTTTCATGCCTCATTTCTGACACTTTTTTAAAAAGCGGATAAAAATACTGAAGTGATTGAAGTACACTTTGCTGGAATGACTTGTACATAATTTATTACTGACTGGTACTCTTATTTCTAAATGATGATCTTCCCCATGATGCAGTAGTTTAAATGTTAGATGCTTCAGGGTTTGCTTTGGTAAGAAACAGCATTTAGTGACAGTTGGATGGTTAGAAATGCCTTGATGTGTTAAAAAATTATATTTATATTCCTGAGCTGATTATTATGTTGTCTGGAATTCCATGACTCTAGAGAGAGGCAGGAATGTCTTGTATATATTTGCACATGTAAATATAATCCAATAAATAATGTTCTACACCAATGTGATATGACAAAAATAATGAACAGATATTTTAATATTTTAAGTCCTCAGTAATAAGCTACTGGATCTTTCATAGAATGCTATACATGAGTACAAGTCTTTGATTATAAAAGGGACTCATGGAAAAAAGGATCTTTTAATAAGAGAATCTGTGTCATGTCTGATTTTTTTTTTTTTTTGGTCAGTCATGGGACCTGAACTCTGGGCCTGGGCGCTGTCCCCTCACCTATTCAGCTCAAGGCTAGTGCTTTACCACTTGAGCCACAGTGCCACATCTGTTTTTTTCTGCTTATATAGTGCTGAGGAATTGAACCCAGGGCCTCATGCACGCAAGGCAAGCACTCTACCACTGAACTACCTTCCCAGAACCCCCTATGCCTGAATTTTTAAGTTCCTGTATATTCAATATATTGGGGAAAGTAAAGACTTACTTCAAAACTCAGGTTCAGTTGTTAGATCTGGTATGAGTTGAGTGCAACTTTATTTGTTGTTTGATAAGCTAATAGAACTTTATAGTATTTTATAATTGTATAGTTCATATTGCAAGATAAATTAATATGAGGTTTCCCTGCCATTCTTGTCATCTTCATTGTCTCAGCAATATGTGTATGTCATAGCAATGTGAAACTAAACACAAAAGGAAGGCAGGAAGAACACAAGCAGAGAGAGGAAGAATAAAATGAGCAGAATAAAATATTATTTTCCTTGTTATTTATTTAGAGCCTTGAAAATTAATGGTTCTTTGCATACTTTCCTACCAAAGTCATTTGTGACCTGTCCTACTGACATGGAGAAATTTAAGGTATATATTTCCCACACAGTTCATAGGAATGATAAATTATTCGAGTCTTACCTCCTTAGAACTACCTCATTGTAAGTGTACTGCATTAGAACCCAATTTAACTGTGAGCTCATTTCTATTGCCCTTTTTCTTATTTTCTTGTGATGTTTTTTATTGCATTAGATGTTTTCAAGGAAAGATTTTCAGAGGAATGAGCTTATAGAGAAAATTTAATATACAGTGGGAAATCAACAACAATAATAAAGTTCAGCTTGTCTCCTCGGGGGCACTGGTTTTAAATATTTTATCATGCCAGTATTTTTATCCCCAAATGGTCACAGATCCTTGGGAAATATGGAGGGGGCTGAAGTGGAATGGTACAGATGATCAAGACTTGTGTTTTTGATAGTGTTACACCCTGAGAACTTAGAATTTCTGACTGGCAGATGGAGATGTGAAAGTATTTCTCTAAAGCTATCTTGACACCATCTAATTGATCATTTGTCATCATCATTTCATCTTGATCCCCTTTTATTTTATCTAGAAGTGTAAATGTAGTTTTTTCACACCAATCCCAACAATCCCTAGGGTTCCATGATAAGAAAAGCATAGTAATTGTTTTTGTAAACTGCCTGGAGTTTCCTAGACTATCTTTTTTTTTTTCTTCTGAGGCTACACTGGGATTCAGGAGAACAGTTGTAAAACTTCAAAATCTAATAGCTGATAAAATTTTATAGTTGTTAAAAAAGTTATGTATCCTATATACATAATGCTTCAAAAATAACATCAAAGTAAACACATTTAGGATATTTTAGATATTTAATAGAATGAGTGGCTAACTTATCTATGTGGTAGGTAACTTGAGTGAAGATTCATATGTAATTTATGTCTGAAAAATAATAGTTTGAATATAATAAATCTGTATATTGGGGAGTGTCAAGGCTGCCTTTGCTATTCTGTATTCTCTTCACAATGCTCAAGGGTATGTTAGCACATTAGACCTAAATTCCCTTGGCATTCATTAAAATAGCATTATTTATGAGGAACTCTCTTCATGTTAATATTGATATGTTCTGAAATTCTAAAATTAAAACATATTCATTTTCCTAAGTTGGAAGATCAAAAAGCTGTGCCCTGAACTAGTTACTGAATCTGCAAATACCATTTTGCCTCAGCTTAATGCAAAGTTGCATTCTTTAGGATGTAAATACAGTGGAATCCTTTGGAGAAAAAGTAGTCTTATAAATCCAATTATTTATTAAAGAAGAAAAGGAACTTACTTTGAGTAAGTAAATAGCTAATGATGGTAAATGCTTTCCAAAACAATTGTGCTTGTTGCTGTAGCAAGTGAATTCGCCATTTACTAATATTTCTTCTTTTTTGGTGTTAGTGGAATTCTAATTAGGTATCAGGTTTTCTGGATAGACTTGAGTTATATGGATGACAAAATCCAGAGTCACAAATAGCATTTACTCTATGCAGCCTTTCCTGATTGTCTTTCAGGAAAATGAAATAGTTTCTCTCTGTATCATATATAAACATAGTTCTTAGAAATACAATGCTAAATCACAATTATTCACTTTTATGTATTTGATTATTTTGTCTCCATCATAGTCCTCGACACATTATGATAGAAGTCAAATAAATGCATAAATGCATACTTGATTGAATTAATAACAACAAAATATAAAATGTCACTAACTTTAACGTACACTCATTAGAAATTTGTGAAGGAAAACTGGTAAAATTAAGAGACAGTCACAAATTAATAGTCTAAATGATGAAGAAAATTAGGTAAAAACATTTTAACTTTTAGAAAATTTTAAAAAGTGTTAGACCTGGTGACATGTGCCTATAATTTCAACACTAGGGAGGTTGAGACAGGAGAATCATGAATTCAACACAGCCTGTTCCAAGCTATACTGAGTTACACAGTGAGACTAAAGTATATTCCTGTGCATCTTTTTTTTTATTTCCAATTGTCATTATGACTATTTGACTAGATCTTTAAAAAATAACTTCCTTGACAATTGTCAGTATGTTCAAGACAGTAATGATTGTGTATAAGTATTAAACATTGGTGTATTCAAAATATATTTTATTTTGATAAAAAACACTTCTAAGTAAATATGAGTTCCAATACCAGTCTGCTTTCTATTACCTAAATCATGGTCTTTAATTATATTCTCTGTTAGTTTTTTTCAGAATGTAGCAGTCAAAATGATTTTTGTTTTTCAAATTTGGAATAAAATTTCTGATTAGTATTCATTATTGAATGAAGAATGAAGGGCTGCCAAGAGAAAACCAATTTATAGACCGTGTCGCACATGACAGCAAAAAATATTTTCATCTGATGCCAAACTTCCTTTGATGAGAATGTTATACTTACTAGCTTCTAAAATTTGTTTGATTTAGTTCACACAATTATTTTAAACTAATGGAGTTGCTTGGATCAGTCTTCATTGACCTGGATTAGAACAATTTCTCTAAAGATTTTATTGAATTTGGCTCATGACATTTTCCTCTAAGAATTAATGATGATTTATTACCCTTCCCAGAAAAAAAACACAAAAGGATATGTGAGAGGATAAAGAAAAAAAAATAGTTGAGAAAAGACAAAAACTTGGTTATGGTTGGAAGAAAATTAGGCATTAAGACAAATAGTAAGCTTGGTATTTCTCTTTGGGAAAACATAAATATTACTGACTAGTAGATGTTCATAAATAAAATTACATTTTTTGCTGCCCTCTTTCATTATGCTGATCTAAATACTGGCAGACTTAAGTTCTGTCTCTGTTCTCACTTATGCCCTGAGATATCCCCAACAACTCTACTAACTTTGGTTTTATCTTTCCATAAATATTCTTTTTTTTTTCTGTTTTAGTGATACTGCCTTTTGAAAGCAGGGCTTCACACTTGCTAGACAGGTGATCTACCAATTGAGCCATGGCTCCAGCATCCTATAAGTTTTTAAACACACAGAAATTCAATTTAGATTTTGGGATTTTTTTCTACTAAATATGGATGTCATTTCCCTTCTTTAAAACTGAAAAGCCCTTGGAGACAATGATTATATTAAATACTCACGAATAAGATTCTTTCATTCCACTGGGCAAACATTAGATATACTAGAAACATTATCCATTATATTGATCAAATGTCTATATTTTATCCAGTAACTTGAATCAGGAACAAGGAAAAGTTAATGAGGTTATAACCACAGTTTTATGCTCTTCCTCCGCAAGCTGATGAAGTATAACAAGGGCTAGTGGTGAAATAGTCAAAGATAAAGTACAGTGTTAATTTCAGAAACTCAGCCTTTAAGTTTGTTAAGCAGGAAATTAGCAAGGAAGTTTGAAGGATGGTTGCTATTGGTTATAGAGTGCCCTGGAGACTAGGAGGTGGTTACTGGGGCATGTCTATGGAGTCTGTATCTTGTCCCTCCTGGTCAGTCTCCCTCCCCCTCCTCCTTTTTCTCTCTCCCCCTCCCTCTCCCTCTTTCTCTATGCATCTGTCTCTGTCTTTGTCTCTCTCACCTTTCTCTCTGTGTCTGTGTGTGAACCTATCAATGTATCATCTCTTTCTCTCTCTCTCTCTCTCTCTCTCTCTCTCTCTCTCTCTCTCTCTCTCTCTCTCTCTCTCTTTCTCACTATTTCTGGTCTGCCATGAGCACACCACATGCTCCTGACACTGCCATATTCTGCCTCACCCAAAGTCCAGGATCAATGGAGGCAAGGACTGTGGATTGAAACCATGAGCCAAAATTAGTAATTCTTTTAAGTTGTTCTCTCAGATTATTCCTGTCATAGCTATGGGAAATTAGCACAGTGAACTTAAGAGTCCATCAAACCAAAGGTGAAAAATGTGTTATCACAAATACCTTAATTTTCTTCATACAGCGTGTAAATGTAGACACATTTAATGGCTTTCCCTAGACCACTGATAGAAGGACAGCCAAACTGGAACTGTGTTCACTTCTTAGCTTTTCCCTTAAGGCCTTCAATTGCCTTGTAAGTGAAGATGAAATTAAGCTGGGTATTCCAACTGCCTAGATCAAGATCTGAAAGAGATTTTAGAAACCATATTTGTGGCTCCCCCCTGTGGTGAGAATCTTCTCTGGTAATTTCCTTAAGGTAGAGCCGGATGAGACGGGGTGACCAGCCTTTCACCATGTTCTCATCAGACTGCTTAACGTGGTATGTTTATGAACCTGTAATTGAAAACAAATATATCATCGAGGAAAAGAACAGATGGATTATATTTTAAATTGCAATTCATTTTTCAATGTCAGATTTTTAATAGGTATATGTGAATTATTGTAATTACTCATGGCTGAAGCAGCAATTTGGGTTTATAGTTTGGGACTATTTCCAATTTAACCTTGAAAAGATTATTTGGCATTAACTTTATATCTTTTAACTTCTCATTTTTTTCCTGGATAAATAATAGTGATAGCTCTTAGATTAATTTTTATTCTTAATATTTTCTTTTGGTACAGTTGTATCTACTATTTATCCATCCATCCTATATCTGTGCTGATATCATCTGCTGATATCATTAATGTCTTCATTGGCCTTTGTTGAAGATTACCAAAATTCTTATATCTTACTCTTTACAATATTTACAGATTATCTAATAAAAACAAATCATAGTTTCTTCACTTACCTCTTGGTACATGCAATAATTTGTCCTCTTCATTATCTTCACCACATATTCAACCCAGATACAAGAGTTTTTGTTCACAGAACTATTCAAGATATTTGAGTTAAAATTATCTACTGTGGCAAATAGTGCCTGGATGAAAGGAAGAAATATAATGTTTTTATTGCTGGGCTTATTAATTGTTTCAAATGTATTTCCTTACTTTATCACAGTTATGATAATGGTCCTTTTTAGTGACTTACACTGGCTTTTGACATCCTGCATGTATTAGGGACATATGCTTTACATAGTGCCACATATTCAGATTATGTGGTAGAGCAAAATGCTAATGAAAGTGTCTAATGACGGTACTCAGGTTTGTGTAAATCCAGAGGAAAAGAGAAGGGATAGCTTATGGTTTAATACAAAGCTCTTGGAGGCACCAAAGGAGTCCAGAGACTATTTAAGAACTCATTTGTGTGTACTCATGATCTTGCCCATGTAATTGTAACCCCTCTGTACAGTATTTTCACAATAAAAAAAAAAAAGAAATCATTTGTGAATAGCTGAGACAATAGAAAACTTCTCTGAAGATGAAAGGCCAACTCTTTCGTACAATTACTTAAAGAAAATAAATAAAATTGAAAAAATTAAACAGGTTTTAAAAAGGTTTTTTAGTTCACTATCTTCACATAATGGTGAAAACATTGCCTAAGAAGCAAATACATTCACTTCTAATTTAAACCATATATTATGATCTGAGAAGAACGAGCAGAGTTTTCATTGTTGTCAAGATTGCCTTCTATATTTTTTGTCAGTCATGGGGCTTGAACTCTGGGTCTCAGCTCTGTCCCTTAGCTCAAAGTGAACGCTTTCCCACTTGAACCACAGCGCCACTTCCCGTTTTCTGGTGGTTTATTGGAGATAAGAGTCTCAGAGACTTTCCTGCCCCGACTGGCTTTGAGCCATGATCTTCAGATCTCAGACTCTTGAGTAGCTAGGATTATAGGCATGAGCCACTGCTACCCGGCTTTCCTCTATATTTTTTAGTCTGCTCCAAATTCCCTTATTGCATGTGTAAGTGACAATACTTGTATAAAGAATACTGCCATACAAAAATCATTCACAGAAAACATTCTACAACTTAGCCCAGGCAATTGCTGGTTGATATTTGTGTCTGTAGGTTATTGATGTTTCTCTTTACATTGTTATTTACACTTGGTGACTTACTGATTGTTCATCTATACATGTTTGCTTCAACTAGCAACCTTCAGTTTTTAAAAAATAGCTTTAAACATTTTATATTTAAAATAAAAATAATTTAATATAGAGCTTGGATGAGTGGAAATAAAAACACATAATGAATATTTTGGGGGAGGTCTTCACGTTTTCAGACATTTTTCTTTTGAATGTCCACTAATTTGGGAATATGACATATAAATACCATCTCAATAGGGTGATGCTTATTTTCCATTGGGATGATGGTTCAGGAATTTGAAGGAAACCTCTACACAGTATAAAATAAGTTATGTAATTTTTCTATTTGGGGATATGAAAGCATGTTCTTTTCCTGCAGTATCTGCCCCCTACTAACCATATAAAAGCCTAGTTATATTGATGTTAATCATTTCTCATGTTTGAAAATGTGATTTCCGGTGGTGGAACCTGAAAAATGGACACTTGAATCCTTTACTGAATGAAACTTGGCAAATACCATGGTCTTGTTTTCCTCTTCCTTAAAATGATAACTATATCTCTTTTTTTTTGAAGATGGTTTAAAAATGAGGAGAACACAGTGCCTGATTAATCATACGTTAATTCTTGCCTCTCTACCCACCTTCATTTCTTAATTTATTACATTACTTTGTAGGGTAACATAATAACCATCAAATTTTGTTTTGTTTTGTTGGTTGGGGGGCCTGAACTCTGGGCCTGGGCGCTGTCCCTCAGCTCTTCAGTTCAAGGCCAGTGCTCTACCACTTGAGCCACAGCGCCACTCCCAGCTTTTTCTGCTTATGTGGGGCTGAGGAATTGAATCCAGGGCCTCATGCATGCAAAACAAGCACTTTACCACTGAGCCACCTTCCCAGCCCTCAAACTAGCTTCTTGAAGGCTGTTTTTCAAAAATTTGCTTGTTGAATGAATTTATGGTGAGAAAAATCTTGAAACAAGTTTATCAGAAAGCAGCTTGAGTATTTTCTGTACAGTTGCCCTATATTTTGCATTCCTCTATTCAGCCGTGTTTTTCTAAGCTAAGCTTCTGTCAGAATCACCTGAGTAATTTGTTAGCAATGCATATTTTGTGCTTTATTTCAGAGACCTTGATCACTTACAGCCTGTGTTTTCCGAGGGGATTTGGAAGCATCTCAGCGACTTAGTACTACATTTGAGGATATGATTGGTAGCAAAAATTGAAAACAATATTAAAAAACCCAGTTGTCTTAATCCTATTTTTCACACGAATCCAGATATATTCAGTTAAGTAGTACCAACTGAAACTAGACCAACTCAAACCCTAGAATCAGCCCTTTGTTTTAGGTACTCTGAGGCCAACACTGACCTGTGGTACCTTCAAAGCCAGTCAGTATGAACATGCTGCATTCAACAGTGCAAGGCACACAGAAATCAATTGGCTAAAGATAATGTGGTGATGTCTCAGTTAGAAAGTAGGATTTACTGCAAGGATATCTTTTATCACTGAGTCTCAGTGCATTTGAAATACTATTTGACTTACTGACAATGTTGTCAGACACCTTGTATTCATATACTGTTTTGTAGAATGGGAACTTCTTTGTAAGCTACTTAAAGATAGTAATAATAATACATGTTAGACTAAAATAAATTTTCATTCAGCTTTTCAAGTAGAAAAATACTATAGAAACCAAATCCTTAAACATGTAAGAGAGGTGGAAGAACTCAGGAGTTCTCTAAATCTTAGATAGCTTAGACACTTCTCTGCTTTAACATGGGTACCCTTAATATCAAGGTAATCAACTACGGATTTCTTTTCTTTTCTATTCTTTTTTTTTTTTTTTGCCAGTCCCTGAGCTTCTTTGTGCTCAAGCTAGTGCTCTACCTCTTGAGCCACAGTGCCACTTCGGGCTTTTTCTGAGTAGTTTATTGGAGATGAATCTTACAGACTTTTTCTGCCCTCTAACACTTGAACCACAGGTCCACTGCTAGCTTTTGTGTGTGTGTGTGTGTGCTTAATTGGAGGTAAGAATCTCACAGACTTTCCTGCCCAGGCTGGCTTCAAACTGTGATCCTCAGATCTCAGCCTCCTGAGTATCTAGGGTAACTGGCATGAGCATGAGCCTGGCTTGAGTTTTTGAGGTTTTTGTTTGTTTGTTTTTGTTTTTGATTTTTGTTCTTCCTGTAGGTAAGTGAAGCTTAATTGTTGATGGTGTCTACCCTCCCCCTGAGAGTATCTGGAGAGAGCTACAGTGAGTTAATAAGGTCATGAAAATCATTGGAGCTTTCACTATACGATCAGGTCATCTGAATTCTTTTTTCCAAAACTATGTCTTCTTTACGTGAGATTGCTATACTGCTACCAAGCATGAGAAACTGTTAAGAACTTTAAGATATGATTATATCCACTTTCTTGCCTGAGCCCAAGTATCTGCCAGTCTCATTACTTCTTTCACATGGCCGCCATGTGCTCTGAACATCCAGTTTTCTTTCTTCCAGTTTAGCAACAGTTCACGTCGGGTGTCTTTCTCTACTTGCAGTTCTTTAATTATTTCGAACGCTTAGTTTGAGAGATGATATCTGTCTTCTAATCAGAAGTAGTCAAAAACAAATATATTTTTACTCTCATAAACAGTGGTTTATTTTAGTAAGTATATTTGCAAAAAATATCTTGCTATTTCTAGGCAGTTTATGGAATCAGACCAATCTGAGTTCAAATTAGGTTATTTTGTTTTCCTTGAGTGTTAAATTTGGGTAAGTTTTCTTTGCTTCCCAAAATATATTTCATAGTACAAATCTGTATGGTTTTATGGTTTTCTAGAACATTCAGAACAGAACAGGGAAAGAGACTTGACAATAGCAAACTGATAATTAAAATATGTACATGCTAACATAGGTTTTGGCATCTATGCATCAGTTAGGATGTTATCTTTCCTTTTTCTAAGAAGAATAGAGAAAATTATTTTCTATTATGACACTTAAAAATTGTGAATGAGCACTGGTGGCTCACATCTGTAATTCTGTCTACTTGAAGGCTGAGACCTGGAGGATCAGGGTTTAAAGCCAGCCTGGGCAGAAAAGTCTTCAAGACTCCATCTCCAACGAACTGGCAAAATGCTAAGCTAGAGACATGGTCCAAGTGGTAGAGTATCAACTGTGAGCAAGAAAGCTGACCAAAAGGACAAAGTCTTGAGTTCAAGCCCCCAAACCAACACAAAACAAAAAACTCTGGATCAAAATGTTGCTAAGACAGAAAATTAAAACAAAGTAGATTATGGCTGAATGCTACAGTTCAAGCCTGTAACTTTAAACTACTTGAGAGGCAGAGACCAGGGCATCTCTATTCCAGAGAAGCCAAATTTTCCTTGGAGAAACTCCATCACAACCAGTGACGGGGAGCAAGGAGTCATACCTCTTATTCTAACTATGCAAACAGGAGGTTCACAGATCAGGCATCCCAGGCAAAAAACAAGACAGTATCTCAGAAGTAACTAACCATAAAACAGCTAGTGCAGGGCTGGGAAGGTGGCTCAGTGGTAGAGCGCTTGCCTTGCATGCCTGAGGACCTGTGTTCGATTCTTCAGCACCATATAAGCAAAAAGAAAAAAGCCAGTAGTGGCGCTGTGGCTCAAGGGGTAGAGTGCTAACCTTGAGCTGAAGAGCTGAGGGACAGTGCCCAGGCCCAGAGTTCAGGCCCCACAACCGGACCCCAAAAAAACAAAAACAAAAACAAAAAAAAACAGCTAGTGCCTAGCAGCAGTGCATGCCCTGAGTTCAATTCTAAGTACTAGGAAAAAATGATTAGAAAGTCTTCCTAATTAAACATGTGTTCAGTTGAACATGTGTTCAATTTGCCTTATAAATCTTTTTGTTATAGTCATACACACAATCTCAGTTAAGTCAGTCTTGGTTTTCTTTGCTTGTGCTTCTTGATTTTTGTTTTGTTTTATATCTTGGGGTCTACCTCCATCCATATCTTGGTAGTAACTATCTGCATATTTACAAATAATCTTGTATGTTAAGAAATATGTGACTTGCTATACTTTTAAACAAATAATTTTAATGTGAGAGCCCAGAACAGCACACCAAAAAGAATTCCTTTAGCTCATATATTATACCAACAGGAAGAACTGAGTAAAGATTACTAAACAACATGTCAAATGATCTCCAGTTTTTATTTTATCCATTGTTTCTGAAAGTTCTCTGGCTTTAAGTAGAGAGAGAGAAGGCTTTTAGTATTCTGGGAAGATTGAGCCTCGGAATTTTGAGAATGGCTTAACTGCATACGTTATTAGTTCTGTGTTCTTGGGTAAGGACTTCACAGGATTGTTCATAAAGGAAAATGAGATAATTTATGTGGCTTGTAAACCTGGAAATACTACATGACTTTATTGGTTGCTCCAACTGCTGCTGTTATTGTAACCATTTTTCAACTGGAGGTAAATAGTTTTTCCAGTGTTTAAATAGGTAAATGACAGGAAGATGGACGTGAGGGGGATAGGTAGCTAGAGAGAGGAAATAGATTATTACCCAGTGCTGAAAGGGGTGAGAAATAAATTTAGACACAAATTAATATAAATTGCTGTGTGTGACAAAAGATTCTAGATACCATCTGTCCTAACTAATTTTCACCACCACCACCACCATCTTCCCTCTCCCTGTCCCTGATGTGTCAGGGACAAAAAAAAGCAAATAACCCAGCCTCTTCTTTTTTTTTCTTGTTAAAGACCCTTTTTGATTTAATTTCACATACAAAAAAAATCCCCAAGTTCTGAAGACATTTGCCACTTCTGGTAGCTTAGGAACGAGGAGGCTCAGAGCTACAGTTCCAAGGTGATTGCTTCTATTTAGATGAACTTAAAATATTTTTTTAAAAAAGGAGTTTGCATCAGAAAATCAAGGGCATACAGTTGTAAGGCTCATTAGATTCTTAAAATTTCTAAACATCATCTTTTTTGAGAGTACCTGGAAAATAGTTTAGCATACTTATTTACACAAATTAATCCATCCTTTGGATCTTTGCAAGGACAACTTCTAATGAAAAATGTTGCAAATGATATTTTGGTTTACATAAGAAATGGAAATTTACATTCAATTTCAGACCCACAAAGAATAAGTTTCTAGCTCCGAATTGTTTTTTGTTAAACCAAATCTCAGTGTTGGGGACTAAAAATACCCACAATAATACATTACAAAGAAGTAAAACACTGGAAAAATAAGGATTAAAATTAGACTTAAAATGACAAAAATTTGAATAACAAATAATTTATGCAAAATATGTTTCAAAATTTAGGATGCTGAATATTTGAAACAAGTACTGTGTTTGATTTAATTACATCATAGTTTGCTGCTTCTGGCATTTTGCATCCTATTTTTCTTTTAGACTTTGTGTATTTTCAGTAAAAGTTTGTTTTATAATTTTTAATTTCCTTCTTCTTGAATTTACTTTTAAATTTTCTAGGATAAAACCTGTATAAAACTAGATTTTAGCAGATATAATATCTTTGGAAGAGAGAAAATTGTTTAACGTTTTTTAATAATACTTTGCTTTTTTGTTGTGTTTGACCCATTAAATTGGCATATTCTCAATCTATTTTTGATGTCATGAATATAAAATAGTGACATAAAGCAGTTCTGGTGTAAAAGTAATAGAAACTCAAAGCTTTACCTTAAAAAATAATTAAAAATGGAATGTGTAATTTCCATAGAGAACCTAATAGTATATTCAGATAGTAACTCTTAGGGAAACATCAAAGCCAAGATGATTTTTTTCAGCCTCTAAAAAGTCACATTGGAATTAACAATACAATCACAGAATCAATAGATGATCTGGGTTGGTCTCCAATGACTCCCATTTATTTCTCAGATAATTTTTAGATGAACCCATGATGCGGAGCAGCATAAACTATTTGGAACATGGTGAGGATGTCAGTCTACTTGAGTGATAATGTTCTGCTTCCACTCTGGCTCACAGCTATATTGAATGATCTATAGATGCCCAGAGTTCTCCCTTGGGAGAGAATTGGTATCACATACAATGAGAGAACTTGCATATTTTTTCCTTTGAGATGTTCCCCAAATATAGTCTCACAGTTCTAAATGGAAAGTTGTCTTAAAACCGGGGCACATTTTGCACTCGCTGATGGTTATTTTTAGGTAAACCACTTTGGGTTAATTAGGAGAAAAATTGGTACTGTACAATTATTATGCTCTGTCCTCCCACCTTGGTCTGAAAATAATGAGATGTAAAAAAAAAAAGTTTTCTCTTGTCACTGCCAGATTCATCTTTTAAGTGTATCAAAGTCTGTTGCTGTGGTTACGGCCTTTGTTTCCACTGATGTTTTGTCCATACTCCCCCTGCCCCCACCTTAACAATGCTTACTTAAAAAGAAAGAAACAATGAGTCATTGGTTCGGAAATATTTTGTTAAAATATCCCTTTTTATCATTACATTTCACTGCTTAGAAACTAGGCTGTAATTCAAGGCAACAGTTAAGTCTGAGAACTGTTAAAAAATTCTTTGATTTCTCTCTTCATTTATAAGAAAAAAACCAACCTGTCTATGCAATTGAAGAACCTCTTACAAATCTGAACAATTAAATCCCTTTTGGTTAATGTATTATTTCTGGAACAAGTAGATAAATTTTCTATGCAATAAGCATGATAAAAATCGTGCATGTTTGGGACAGCACAGAATTTGAGAATCAAGGATTCAGGGCACAAATGCAGTAACAAAACAATCCCTACAAAACGGAGTAACTCTGAATAACACAAGAAATAAAATTTTGTTAATTTAAAATTTTAGAAACTGAAAGGTGTAAGGTTTGTAAAGTGAAATGTAATTAAATTATGTTACTGTACATACCAGTTGTTTCTAGAATTGAAACTTTACCATATGAAAAATACATTAGCTCTGTACAGTTTTTACATGTAGGCAAGATGAGTTTTGAAAAAAATGGTTCTTTTCCTTTTTTTTTTTCAGGGTCATACTTGTTTAAGTCAAAAAATACTGCACAACTTAGCTAATTACAAAGTGTAGACTTGAAACAATTCATGTCTTCTTTATTTCATGAATCAATCTTGGGTTTTTGTTTATTTGGACAGGGGACTGTGGTTTTTGTTTTTGTTTTGTTTTTTGAGTCACAATAAACAAATCTTCCTCATTTTGTCCTTGAGGTTACAAAGTTTGGTAGCAACCCCTGGCTACCAATTAGCTCAGTTAAGCCAGTTGCTGTTTATGGTCACTGATTCGGCCAGCTGTTGTGATTGTGCTCAGGTCCAGCTCAGTCTCTAGGTGTGTTTCCATCGTATCTTCCTGTGCATTCGTTTCAAAGGACTTATGAGAGAGAAGTTCATGATGCACCCCACAGTAACTTATTGTGGGCTGGTCGTATGCCAGAAAGGTTGACACATTCATTGATAAAGGTATCTGGGAAAAAAATGACATGAGAAAGGTCAGTTATAAAAAGACAGACAACTCTGAAGGAAAGACTTGGAAACTGTGGGGTCTGACCTGACTAATTTCTATCTTTTGTCTCTATGCTACCAGGATGATATCCCTCATAGGGAGTTCAGTGCTACAGGGTTTTGTTGTTGTTGTTTGTTTTTGTTTTTGTGCTGGTATGGGGACTTGAACTCAGGACCTTGCACTGTCTCTTGGCTTTTTTCACTCAAGACCAGTGCATTACCATTTGAGGCATAGATCCAGTTCCTGCTTTTGCTGATTAATTTGGAGTCTCAGCCAGGCTGGCTGGCTTCCAACTGGGATTCTTAGAGCTCAGCCTCTTGAGTAACTAAAGATTATAGGCTTCTGGTGTGATATAGGCTCAATCTGGCAGATTTAAAGCCTAGCTGAAGCCATTCAATTCCTACCTAAGCCTTTCAGATAAATCATAGTAGAAGTATTAAAAAATGTTAAAACTTCATTCATTGAAAAATGTAGGAAATTGCTTTTCTCAACTAGAGTAAAATTGTGCTTTTGAACTAAAAAATATTATTTGGCAACCTATACCATTATAAATATAATAAAAGAACTTTTTTTCAAACTTGGGCTTGCATGAAAATCACCTCTCTGTTCTTCAACCACCTGTCCCCATCCTCTTGTCCTTAAAGTTTCTGCTTCAGAATGTCTGGGGTAGGGAATTTGTATATTTTGTGAGTTCTCATTGGATCCTACTGCTATTAATCCACACATCTCGCTTTGAGAACTGCTTCAGAAGAGCACTGTCTAGTCATGTCATTCTGGTGATCGTTATCCATAACCTGTTAATATTTTACCATGAAAATTTCTCAAGACATTAATGTCAGTGGTTTGGCCTATGTATCCAAAATTGAGAGTATAGAGAACTCCTGAAGGTGGATGGTTTCTGTGAATGCCTACATAGCATGCAAGGATGATTCTACTTTGAAGGAACTGGTGATACAGGAGAGGAAAGGACTTCCTTGGGAATGAAAGAAGCAAGATTTAAAGATGTGCAGAACAAAGCTAGCATGACCTTTGGGAACAGAAAGGAGATGTTCATATTAGAGACAACAAGTGGTCTTAGAGGAAATCAGATGTCAGAGCCTAAAAAGAATTTCCTTTTTTTTGTGCCATCCTGGGGCTTGAACTTACTGCTTGGGCTCTGTCTTTGAGCGTTTGTGCACGAGGCTAGTATTCTTCCACTTGAGCCATAGCTCCACTTCTGGCATTTTTGGTAATTAATTAGAAATAACAGTCTCACAGACTTTCCTGCCTGGGCTGGCTTTGAACTATGGTTCTCAGATCTCAGCTTCCTGAGTAGTTAGGATTATAGGCATGAGCCACCAGTGCCGGGATACCATATTTTTTTTTCTTAATGAGATAAAAAAATATTCAAGAGAAGGTAGATCTCAGGAGCTTTTAGGTCTAATTTTGGTTAAAAATCTGCTAGATAGGGTTTTAAGGTGTTCCAAAGTTTCAAGTGCTGCAGTTCAATTTTCACCTTGATATATAGAGAATGTGGATGCTTCATCTGGCTGGGGTGTTTGAAGGTGAGGTTTGTGGGAGATGATGAATGTTAAACAAGAGAGTTGGAAGGTCTCCAGCGTGGAAACCTTGTTTTTAGAGAGATCAGATGACACATATATACATGCAGACAGACAAACATACACACACATAAAACACACATACCCCTCACATTCGTCTCCAGAATCCTGAACCAAAATGGACTGATGCAGTATCCTCATGACAAATTCATGTTGCTATAATTCCTTGAATGAAAATTATTATCATTCTTGTTGAATGAGAAGAATGAAATCTCTCTATTTACACCCTCACCCACATATAAGTACATGAAAATAAGTCTCTTTTTGCTTTCTGATCTCAGCTGAGATCAAATCAAGGAAAATAGAATGTCTTAGGTCTTATTCTTTTATTAATTGATTCTTTAGCTTTTTATTCCTTTCCTTTCTATGACCACACCCTTCTCTGCCTCTTTTTCCATTGCTGCCTTTTTATAGACATGTATTTCTCCTTCAGTAAAAATTGGTTAAGAAGATCGTTTCTTGTTTTCTCCTTCAGTTAAAAAGTTAACTTCTAACAAGGCTTGGTGGCTCAAACCTTTAATCTTAGCTACTTGAGAGGTGGAGGTTAAATCCAGCCTAGGCAAAAATTTCATAAGAATCCACATCAATGAATGACTGGGTATAGTTGTGCACGCCTCTCATCACAGCTACTCAGTGAAGCACTTATAGGAGAATTATGGTTCAAGACAGCTTGGGCACAAAGCAAGACACTATCTAAAATTAACAAGCATAAAAATATCTGGTGGAGTTGTTTGAGTGGTTGAGTGCCTACCTAGCTAACAATTTTTAGACTCTCAGTTCAAACCCCACCTAGTATTGCCAACCTCTCCCCCTCAAAAATTTTTTTGAATTTATTCTATGGAGATTATTTGTTTATAAAATGAATATTTCAACATGTCAAATATGTAGGACTTAGTCTTTGGATGCAGAAGTATAATCCAGCTCATCAAATGGAATTGCTGACTAATCCTTTCTATTTATGTGCATTTAAAACACAGGGAGAATTAAGTTAGCTGATATATGCACAAAATATATCATATGCTTTAAAAAATGGCCAAGACCACTTACAGATCATGAAGAAATGCTTAATAGTAGAATAGCATTCTCCCATTTGAAATAAATAGGAGTTCTTTAAGATAAATAAGAGACAGATGACAGAACTCAGACAACTAAAGCATGCTATTATGTAAACGTAACTGTGCAGCATGAATTATATTGAAGTTGTGGGAGTGAGAAAAAATAGAGCAGTTACTGGGTACATGAATTTTACAGTAGCCTCTGGGAAAGCCATGCTTTGTAATGTTATGGGTCATATGTCTATCTATGGAATTTTCTATACTTGTTTTAATTTGCCATAGAAACATAGCTCACGTAAGTGGAGTCAGTCTCGTTTGACTTGCAATCAACTCTACTGTGAATAATGTGTGATTTCTGTGGACAAAATTTATGAAAAAGAATATTACCTAACTCACCTATTCCATGCATGTTTGTACACATGTGCTTACAAATTTCCACTTGATATAATAGGGACTGTGGAATTCCTGAGTGCAAGTCCTAATTGGAACAGTATCAACTATGTAGTTAGCAATTTTTGTCTGTTGCAAATGGCTTTAGGGGTTTCTTCTTATTTTGATATGTCTTACTTTGAAACACTTAACCCATGATTCTACAGTGCCAATGTCAAGGTATTTTTTCATATTTAATACTTCTGAAAGTGGGATCATTGTTCTAAGGAGTGCAGATGCTTTCCTGCAAGTGATAGAGTGTGCTTACAGTTGGTAACATCTTGGTCTGAAGGAAATGACATATATAGTTAAGCAAGGAATATTGAACAGCTAACCATATGTTTTGGTAGATATTTTTTCATTAACTTATTTTGAAAATAGAATAGAATATGCACTTACAGTATGCACACATATTGACAAACATATACAGATCCGTATGTACATAATTCATTCATATATACCCATATGTACAGTCTAATGGTCAATTTGTTACAATTTCAAAGTCAGTTAAATTGGGTATGATAAACTCATTTTAGTGATTCATTGATTTTGGAAACTATTATGTATTTGTATTGTTTGGACAAGATAAATGTAAACATACATACCTATAGATAGACACATAATATGGTATGTATATGCATATTTTTTAACATATTTTTTCTAATTAAATTCTGGTAAATAATTATGAAAATTTTGTGCTGAGAATTTTGTTAGAATGGTAAAATATTTTTACATAAAATATTGGTTAAATTTAAGTAATTTTTTCCTAATCTCTTAATTGAATTTATTTTTAACATATGCATGACATGTTTGTTTATTAGTGACCAATAAAGTGGATAAAATTTGTAAATTACTACGGTGCTAGACCATATGTATAGTCTAAATGTTAGTGAATGGATCAAGTGGTTTAGGCAAGCAGGTATAAAGTCAGTGACTTTCTTTTAAAGTATATGTTGTTCCTACCGTTTTCAGTAAATAAAAGCTCACCAAATACTTTAACTATGATTGTTATATTAAAATTAATAATATGGGCATAAATTTGACTCAGATTTAAAAGTTCTAGTTTAGTGTTTATTGAGATGGCATTTTTAGTAGAAGACTGTTGCTTAGCAAATTCTATCATGAATGCAGATACTGGGTATGATTTAAAGCCTTGCATTATATTTCTTATAACTCATTACACAAATACAATGAATCTTAACTAGAATAAAATATACCATACTCTCCTATATAATATAATAACATGTATAACATATTCATTTTCTGAATTGGTTTGGGGAGGATTTTTTTTGCATCTAATTATATTAACCTTTTGGAGCAAGTCTTCCTCACAAAAGTATTACATATTTTATTTCTGTGACTTTTCTTCCTCTATATCAACATTACAATGTGTGTTGAACACTTTCTTAAGGCAGAGTACTACATATTGACATTGAAAAATTAAAAAGTTCCCTTGTATAGTATGTCGCATACTCCTCAAGCAATATTATACCACGTGCTAGCCCTGAAGAAGGGGGATATAGTTTGATTCTTACCAGAAAGGGAGGTTATCTATTCTTTCACATTGTAGCCAGCTGTTTGGTAACAGTACACATGACAATTTGTGATAGCGCTCTTATTAAAAAAAAAAAAAGACTCGGAATAGAAGGACAGTTATTCATATTATAAACAAGCTTCCTAAAATATTTGAATATTAACCTGCATATGTGATTCTTCACATCAGGTGGAAAACTTGATATTGGGGCTTGCGATACTACTGTGAGTTCAGCAATCTTTTTAAAATTATTATTATGTTGGAAGAAAATATCCTTGGGCCACCAGTGACTGATGGCTGAGTGGGGATGCTGAGGATACCAGCTGCTATTAAACAAACACTGTGTGGCTCAGATGCTGGTCCATGTAAATCCCATCTGTCACCAAGTGCAGCAAATGCAGCATCCACAATGCTTCCATCAAGTGTCAAGTGACCTTTGTCTTTGTTTTTCCTTCGTGCGTTTGCAGACTAACATGCTCCTCCTCCCTCTCTCTCCTTCTCTCCCCTCTCCCTTCTTTTTTCTTCCCTTTCTACTCTAACTTCTCCCATTTTCATCCTTGATGCTTCACTTTCTTCATTTTTAGCTGATTCTGTTAATATACACCTGCCACGTACTGTCCTGTCCTGTTTCTGTTCTGTTCTACTATTTTCTGTTCCAGTTTGGAATAGTAATCAGTTGGTTAGTAGAGAAAATAAACCGTAGACCTTGCTACCTAGAATGGTTCAATGAAGGTAGTAGAAGATTTAAATTTAATAAGGCCACTGCTTCCCTAGACCTTTTGCTACAATATCCATAGAATTCTTCTTTTAAAGAATCCTTAGTTGGAAATGGTGCTGTAGTTCATGTGGTAGAGTGTTTGCCTTGAGCTGAAGAGCTGAGGGACAGCACCCAGATCCACAGTTCAAGCCCCACACTGACAAAAAAATAAAAAAGAAAAAAGAATCCTTAGTTATCTATTCTTCCTCTCTGACAGAGAATAGTTTCTTTCATTTATATGAAAAATTCTTATAAATTATTTGAAGTTTTTTTCATTTCTTAGGCCACATTATTTTCTAGGTGAGATAGTTATTATTTTTGGTGGTACTGGTGTTTGAATTGAGGCCCTTGCTAGGCAGATGCTTTACTGCTTAAGTCATGCCCCCCAATCCTTGTAGTTATTTTTTTTCCAGACAAGGTTTTCCATGTTTTGTTGGGGTCTAGACTTGAACCATGATTCTCCCTGTCCCTTTCATGTAGCTGGGATGACAGTCTTGTGATTCCAGATTTTTTTTTTCTTGAAGGCCTCTTTCTAGTTTTTGTCCAGGCAGACCTTGAAACTTAGTCATGCTGATCTCAGCCTCCTGAGTCATTGGGACTAACAAATATGTACCACACACCTGGTGGAGGTAATTATTCTTAAGGTATATTTTAAAGGAGATTCAGGCGTATGAAAACTTACTTTCCAGAAAGGCTTTTCATATAGAATCTGAGCTGAGGAGTCACAGTATATGCTATCCTAATGATGAAAAATAGTAGCTGACAAATTAGAAAAATTTTCCTTAGGGAAAGTTTCAGTTCTGTGAAACCAGGACTATCTTGACATTGGTGACATTTGTCTTGGCAATAATTTTCTAGTAACGAACTCAAAATCAGTGGTATGTGCCTAGAGTTATAGATATATAAAAAACACTTATCAATGATCATCTTTCCCATGTTCATGTGTTTAAGCTTGTGAATTATAAAGGAAAATACTTAAAAATGTTTCCAACTTGTGATCAAGACCAATCCTTTTAACTTTATATTCATTGTATGCTTGCACAAATATCTGTGTGCATAGATGAGAATGCACATGTATTTCACATTTTCTAACCAGCTGGTTAGAAGTTACTTAAGCATCTCTTCTGTGGTAGGAAGAATTATTTTAAGAAGAACATACTCTGAAGAACAGAAAATGACAGTATATTTTGGGAGAGAATAATAAAATGCCTGTCTTTCCCTCTCTAAAGCAAAAAGATAGTTTGGTGTTATTTCAGAGTATATTTTCGAGTATATTTTTGAAAATATAAATTCTTCTACTAATAATAAGCATAATATACATATTTCACAAGGGAGATCTTTCACTTTTATAAGTCCAAATGTTCCCTATACAATATTCCATATCCCTAAGTTGTGAAAAGGATGATATTCTAGGATTTTTGCATTATATTATCTGCAAATAGTGACAAACAAAAACAAAAAACCAGACTTGCTTCAGGAAGGAGTGCTTTTTCTGAGATACAGCCCCATTACTCTCAAGACATATTTTATCTCCATTTTTTTGTTTTAATTCAGAGGGATATAATCTTTGTCTTTTCATCTATTAGAGGTAATGGGTTTTCAATAGAGTTGATTTCTACTTATTAGAATACAAAATAAGAAAGATACATTACAATATTTTTCCAGTTGACAAAAAGCACTCTTTTATTTGGCCCTAACTTTGTCTGAAATGGTGCTTTTCATGGCCTCTGACTCCTAATGTCTCTTCATCCCAGGGGTCCTATCTCATTCTAGGAGCATGTACTAGATTAGACAGCTTTGCCAATCCACTGTGACATGTCCTTGTGTCTTGTTCCCAATGTCCCACAACTTGTCACTTATTTTCTGGACATCAACAACTTGTTCCTGCTGGTTCTATCTCTGCTGTTACTATTGTGGCTTCAAGGATTATTACCCGGGTTCACCTTAGTGATAGTCTTCTTCATCTGTAGCAATGCAAAGGTACTAGGCATTTAAAAGTTCACCATAGTTGTATTTAACCAGATATAAGTGATACATATATAATAGAAAATGGTTTCTTTGTCCTATCCTGTTTTTTTTTTTTTTTTGGCGGGGGGAAGGAAGGCCATGCCTGAAGCAATATTAGTTTTTGTCATTGGAAAGATATGGAATTTGAAATACACTTTTTTTCTGAGAAAATTAACTTCTTTATATACTATATTAAAAAATATACTTTTATTATTATTATTTGTTTATGTGGTACTGAGCAATTGAACCCAGGGCCTCATGACTACTAGGCAAGCACTCTACCACTAAGCCACATTCCTAGCCCCTACCTACTGTATTTTATATATACACTTGTGTGTATAATGTATCAGGATATTATTGTAAAGTTCTTAACTTCAATTTTTTAATTACTTGAAAACACAGTAGGTGATTGCTTTATTTCATTTTGCTGCCTCTACTTTTTATTTAATTTGCATTCTAATATTCTTCACCAGCCTAAGGTTTTGCTGGGGTTGGTGCAACTGATGTATGTTTAAGGATTAGTTAGTCACATTTGCTTCAGTTGTACTAAACATGAGTTTTGCATATAGGATATTATTTTTATTTATGATAAAAATGAAAGCTCCAGCCAGGTAGCTTTAGTTACTGAGGAGGCTGAGATCTGAGGAGCCTAGTTCAAAGCCAGCTCAGGCAACAAAGTCCATAAAACTTTATCTCTGATAAAACTACTAAAAATGGTTAGGAAGTGGTGCTGTGGCTCAAGTGGTAGGGTGCTAGGCTTTAGCAAAAGAAGCTCAAGGACAGTGCTCAGGCCTTGAGTTCAAGCCCCAGACTGGCACAAAAATCCCCCCCAAACTCCTTTTTAGGCATTATTTGAATAATATTGAGACTCCTGATTAAAGCAGCTTTCTTACTGACTAAATTCCCAGCTTGAAAATTCAACTACTAATCTACTACTACTGGTAAAGGGTCCAGGCCATGGACGCAATGTAAGTACTGTCTAAGGAGAAATACCACAAGTGGTGCTCACACCACAGCTCAGGTCTCAGGCTCAGTCTCAATGGCTGTCCCATCTTAGTTCACTTTCACTAGGATTTCTGCAGTGGTGTCTTTTCTTTCCCCTCCATCTCCCCAGCAGCTGTTGGCATTTGTTTAGCTTTTGGTTGATATCTGCCTGGACATACCTCTCACACATTCTCCTCCTTACTATCACTGGCATTCACTGAGTGCTACCATGCTAAGTCCTGACTTGAGTCACCTGTCTTGAGCCTTCTATGACTTTCTGCTCTGAGGTACGTAAAATGATCCCCATTTTGCAGCTTAGAAAACTATGACTCAGTTTAAAAAAGTTAGTCTAAACTCATTCTGGAGTTACAGAAGCGGTTGCCTGACTTCTTAAGCATTTCATTTTACTGCCTATTTTCACACTGGTCTTGGAGCCGAGAGAAGTGAACACAATGTAATGTGACTGATACTGCTTATACACCTATTCCAATATTTGGGTCCTATGCCGCACTGTAGTTTTGTGTTTTTATTTTAGTCGGTCGTGGGACTTGAACTCTGGGCCTGGGCACTGTCCTTCAGCCCTTCAGCTCAAGGCAAGCGCTCCACCACTTGAGCCACAGTGTCACTTCCGGTTTTTTAGGAGATAGAGTCTCACCAACTTTCCTTGCCCAGGCTGGCTTTAAACAGTGATCCTCAGATCTCAGCTTCCTTTGTAGCTAGGATGACAGGCGTGAGCCACCGGCACCCGGTTTGCACGATAATTTTATATTGCTGCTTTGTGCAGTGAGTCCTCAGGGAAGAAATATAATTTAGCAGGGTTCATGATGTGAATAGATGGTGAAAGCTTAAAAACAGGATGTTTGTCTTATTAATAAATTACCACTGAGAAATACAGACATAAAGAGAAATGTACAATCTGGAGAATACTTGAGATTGAGACAAAAATCTTAATTACACTCACATACACACACACAAATGAGATTTTTCAGGGGACACTTAAGGGGCAATTTGGAGAAAATATGTTGATTGGGAAGTTGGTAGACATTTCCCACTCAGATTAACTTTTATATTTTTAAAAAATAATTTTAAAGAAAATGCACAGAATGGTATAAAACTTGCAACTATGGTTTGATTTTGTTTGTTTCATATAAAAGCGAGCTTGTCTAAATTTCTTTTTGCATGTGAAACATTTCTAGATAGTTGCTAGAGGACAAAGCAGGGCTGGGGAAGTGGAAAGCAAACAGAAATAAGGTACAATTTCTACTCTCTGGCAAAATCATAGGCAGTCAAGGAGAAGTTCTAATAATGCATGAAAGTAAAGGGAAGGTAGGTAAAGTCAAGGTGTAGTATACTCTGTATGGGATATGTTCATATATGTATAGATATGTATGCATATACACATGTGTGTTTCTCTGACTGATTCTTACTATATCATGTATCCTCTGTGGCTTCAAAATGAAATAGTAATCTTAATTTGGAAGTAATGTTGCTGAGAACTGATTCAGTATTCACTTTTATAGATTCTCCCACAGAAATAATATATTTTCATTTGAAACTGACATATTTTCTTGGCGAGCCTTCTCTCTTCCGGAAAATTTTAGCATTTTAATAGTTAATTGGGGTGAGTACAGCAGACTGCTCAATCATTAATTTCAGTTGTCTTGGGTCTACTAGCAAGTTGTATTAAAAACATGTTTAAGAAGTAGTCAAGTAATAGCTTGAATTTCTGAAGCTATCTATAAAAATTTTGAAAAGCTTGGATTTGAAATTCTTTAAAATATTTTATAATTCTTACATGCAATTCAGGACTTAGGACCCACATTTTTTTTGAAAGAGCTATGTTACCAACTAAAGTGGTAATTGCTACTCTGAGATTACAAGTATAGGATAATAAAGCATGAACTCAATGCCAATTTGAAAATATTTCAAGTGTGTGTACTTTTAGAATAATGTCGAAGAAAACAAAGTACAGGAGTGCAATAATTCTTCTAGTACCGTTTGTGTGAAGGGTACATTATAGTTCACTCCTGCAGAGTGAAATCATAAAGTGAGAAAAGTAAATTAAGAGTTCTATTTGAAAGGTCTTAGTTTTCTTTGTAACAAATTATATTTAGAGTTAAAAAATAGCTTTCCGTGTGTCTTTGCAAATTTGTATCTAAGTAGTGCCCTCACTTCCTCTAAGTAATCCAGAGTCTTATAAAATGAGATCTCTTTATCTTTGCAACAACAACAAAAGATCAATTTAAATATTTTAATGATGTGACTGCTTTGTGCCTTAGAAAACATGGTGTCTCTATTTCAATTTTGCCACAATCATAAATAGCCATATGCATTGTTTTCTTAAAATTTTATGACAAGGTCTATAAAAATGAAATAAGAACATATTCATCAGCCACTTCATTCATTTCTTCAGTGAAGTTTTGCAGACTGTCTTCCCTGGGCCCAATGTGCTAACTACTGGGGATGCTCCAAGCCCTTGTACTCATTGTGTCTGCCTGGAGTATAGACATTTTGATGCATGTCTAGTAAATGGAAGGCAGAAAACTGGATACAGGAATGGAGTTCCTCCTTTCTTCTATAGGCATCTTTCCACGTCTCAGTCATTCACTCACCTATTTTCATACTCTTTCTTTGAATCATTGCAAATGTTTTCTCAGATCTGTTTTTATAGTGTGTTTGTATGTGTGTGTATGTATTTGTGTATACATATATATATATATATATATATGTCTTCTGCCATCTTTATCACTACATATGTTTAATACTATATTAGACCATAACCTTCTTGGGTAAAAGATCTATTGCTATTTTTCTATGCTTTAAACTATTGTACATTATTTCTTTTTTATATCCATTTTTCACATTATTTCTTAACTGTAGTAAAAAAATAATTGAATAAATGAAGGAAGGGTATTAATTTAGACTGTGGAGAAACTAAAAACTTCCAAGATGACTAAACTTTACAGAAACATTATGATAGAGATACTATGTGAAAGTCTAATTACATTATAATCCAGGGTAACCTGACAATATTTGAGGTGGAAGTCACAGTGATGAAAGATCTACACTAGTAAGGAGGCACAGTACACTGTATTATGTGTGTTTAAGGGCCTTTATTTTTTTCCTATTTATTTATTTATTGTCAGTTGTGGGGCATGAACTCTGGGCCTGGGCCCTGTCCCTCAGCTGTTCAGCTCAAGGCTAACACTCTATCACTTGAGCTCCACTTCCAGTTTTTTATTTCTTTTTTTTTTTTTTAATGTTTTTTATTATGAAAATACTATACAGAGGGATTACAGTTCCATGATCAAGGTAATGAGTACATTTCTGTATTTTTTGTCTTTTTCTTTTTTGGTACTGGGGATCGAACCCAGGACGTTGCACTTACTAGGCAAGTGCTTTGCCACTGAGCTACATCCCAGCCCATGAGTACATTTCTTATCAAGCATTGTTGCCTCCTCCTTCGTTTTTCCCCTACCATCCCTTCCCTCCCACCTCCACAACTACACTCCTCCCTCCCAACCCCCACCTAAATTGTAAAGTTCGTTTTTCAACCTAGTATCTCATTGTTACAATGGGTCAACCTTTATCCCTATTTAAACATTTTGTTTTTTACCTTCCCCTCCCGACATCAATTACAGTGAAAACAGGGGTTATACATTGGGGGAGGACATACAAAGCAACAAAAAAATCACATGGTACCTTATAAATACATTAGAAACAATAGCAAGAAAGAAAACAACACTTGTGTCCCTATCTTGAGGTTCATTTTGCTTAACTTCATCTTAATTAAGTGAAGTAAATCAAGCCCAAAGAAACACAGGTCCCATGGTTTCCTTTAATTGCAATAACTAGTATATGTCTGGGACAAGTAGAAAAGATGAAAAAGTATGTACATATGACCAGCTTTTTCTTATGTGGTGCTGAGGAATCAAACCCAGGGCCTCATGTCTGCAAGGCAAGTGCTCTACCACTGAGACACCTCCTAGACCTCCTTCTTTATTTTTATTTTAATCGTGTTAAAGTTTTCTTCAGTATGAACTATTTAAAAATTATTTGAATATATTTATTATGGAAAGTGGTTCTTCCCCTTTAGCAGCAGCATATTTATTAATAATGAAAACCTATATAATGACCACAATTTATGTTTGTAATAATTGACTATCTTAGAATATTTTTAATTTCTCAGATTTTATTTATAGAATGTATCAATTATATAAAACTTTTAAAAGGAAGGCTAATTACAAAATAATCATAATTTGGTCATTTTCTTCTGTAAATTTCAGAATGCTATGTCTACGTTTTACTCACCAGGACTTTCTACATCTACATTTATCAATCTCTTCAGTGTTTCCTGGAACTGCTCATGATCTCCAGGAGTTTGACGCACCTGCCAAATTAGCTCTCCCAGTAATGGACTCTGCCCTGGACCCGTCAGTGTTAACCTCTGTTTTATTTTTGTAGTGCCAGTGAAAAGTGGTGTTTTTCTCTTACTGAAGCAAACCAAAATGCCCCAAACTGTGCTCATTTACATGCAAATTTTTCTGCACAGCCCGGTGCCTGCTAAATTGGCACTGTTGCCAGGTAAAGTGATGAGGCCCAAATTGAGACGATAGCCCCCAAACTCTGCTTATCTTGGTGCTGTGTTTCTAAACTGGTGTCTTCACACTGCTGTGCAATGAGGTGTGGTTTGAAAACATTCTTTTCCATTTTCCCCCTCATGCAAGATGTAGATACATTAATCTCCTCAAGAGTTTTATAATAATGATGCAGCAGTTGATGCTTTTAAGCTTCAGTTTGTATATGTCCATAAGAATGACAATAATCAGTTACATCAGAAACTACAAAACCAACAGCCAGTGGTGCTGGTTTGGAAATAAGTGGGAGAGATTTCTGCATGTTAATGACTGATAGGGCATTTTTGGTCTCATAGAGAGACTCTGTATGCTATTTCCCTGATTGATGGCATTTATATTTGATAGTCTGTCATGACTTTTGATACCCCATTAACTTTCCAACTGGCTCTATCCTTCCTTTTTTTTTTTAAGCTTATGGTAGCCTCAGAATTCTTCATAAAATAGACTCCGAATTTCTGACAAATCCCATCGAGAGCTCGTTCTGGTTGGCAGGACTTTGACATCCTAATTTCCTTGAGCAGTTCTTAGTCTTGTCTAGGCTTTAGAACGCAGGACTTCAGGAGTACTGAAGAATTACTGATTACTTCTAGTAGCTAGTAGTAGTAGCTAGAAGCTAGCTACTAGTTAAACAGCCAGCATCAATGAAGTAGAATTATAATGTCTGAGATCCTTCAAACACTGTAATATAGCACCAGTAGTCCCAGATGCTCAGAAGGCTGAAGCAGGAATAAAGCTTGAGCTTAGAAATTGGGAGCTAGCCTAGGCAAGAAATGTGGAAGGACTTGGTCTCGAACACCTAACAGGCTGTCAAATGATATGATTACTTAGTGAAGAGCATCCAGTTTCTCAACTTTATTATTAAATTGATAGATTTCTAATAAAATTATTCCTCCACCACTAAATGAGATGACAATCTATATATGTCACTCTGTTTGTATTAAAATCCTGCTATTATTTTAGAAGAAGTGACAGTTCCTTCAAGAAAACCCCTACAACAAATTTGATTCTGTGAAGATGAGCTCCTACTATGAATTTCTTCTGGATTGTTGTTTATTTGCATATAAACATGAAAGAATGCTATTTACTCTATTTATATCTATATCCATTGATCTATTATTTGCTATCTTAGGGACTCCGAATGAAGAAAACCAATTCACTAGTTTCACAAATCAGCAGTTGTAAGATACCATTTTCCTAGGTAGGCATTAGTATGTATCGGATGCAATGAGAGTAAAGGGAAAAAAATCTTCCATTGCACTGAAATTATATATACCATTTATGTGCTCAACATTTTGGTGTTATTTATATATTGCTGCTGTAACACTGATGTTAACATTATTTCTCTAGACTATAAATTCAATAGAGAAAGAGCATAGACCTCTCAGGTCTTGTTTACGGTTTCATATTAATAATGTTCCGAAAATTCTTTTAGAAAGATTGGCGAGAGACAAGACTGTTTCTTGTAGTTTATATTTATATATTGATATTTGTCATGAGTATCATGTAAGATAAGCTAATATGTAGTTAATTTATTACATCAAGTAGTATTATTCCAAACAGATATGAACTTTTTTAAAAAAAAGTGTCAGCAATAGTTTTATTATTATGGAGTCAAATACTTTCTGGACATTTGCGGCACAGAACTGTGATGAACATTTGAGGATAATTCAGGACGATAGGCATGAGGGAAGATCACCTACCATACCTGATATTGTGAAAGCAGAACTAAATAAACATCGGCTTCTAAATTGTATGCACAAATATTGGTTATGAGAGTGAATACCATTTGACTGATCAAAGGTTATGTTAGAAGTGGGGAGCTCTTTTCAATGTTTTACTTACAATGCCTTTATTTTTTTTACATTTAACAGTGTTTGCAAACTGTCATTTTCTAGGGTTCACTTTACCTTGCTTCATACCATGTAGTATGCCTTAGTTTCTTAGAAATGATGAATGTGCTAAACATTTTTAATCAGTATTATGAAATCAGCCATATATAGGGAGACAATCATCTTTCAACTATGTTTTGATCAAAACTAATTTACAAAATGAATATTGTAATGAAAAATGTGTTATTTTTCTTAATGGTCCATCTTCTTTCATTAGCACAGTGTAATCATTTGGTTTCAGCTCAAAGTTCAAAGTAGATATTAAATGTAATCTAAAAGCTTTTGCTAAATTTGAACAGAAAAACTAGTATCTTCAATATCACCAATGGATCTTACACAGGGAATTTTTTTTAGCTAATTTTGATGTGAGTTGACATTCAATGATCCAAATGGCACAAGCACAAGATATTGTGAGAGTTACATAGAATTTGTAACTGTATAAAATTTTCCTTATTGTTAGATTCTGTAATTTATACTAATTAAAACCTGAAGATATAAGATCATTGATGAAGAAAACTTATCTATCCATTTATCTTTTTTAATTCTAGGATTAAACATATGGCCTCACACTTGCTAGGCAAGCACTCTACTACTTGAATCATCTTTCCAGCCCTGAACCTTAATTATTCTCTCCATATGTGTGTGTGTATATATATATATATATATATATATATATATATATATATATATATATATATATATATACATTTATTTATTTATTTTTTGGTCCATTGTGGGGCCTGAACTCTGGGCCTAGGCACTGTCCCTCAGCTCTTCAGCTCAAGGCTAGCGCTCTACCACTTGAGCCATAGCACCACTTCCAGCTTTTTCTGTGTATGTGGTGCTGCGGAATTGAAACCAAGGCCTCATGCACACAAGGCAAGCAATCTACCACTGAACCACCTTCTCAGCCCCTCCTTATATTTTTATATACTTTAATTACTTGTATTTTAGTAAGTGTTATTATAGTTTCCATAAGCAAAATAAAATTCTTAGAAGTGTATAATGGCAACCATCCCAAATGAATTACAAGAAGAGCATATGCATTTTGTATGGAATATTTGATTTGTTCTCTTTCCTTTTCTGCTATTATTTTTTGTTTATTTTTTAGATAGTCTTCTTGTGTAGCCCAGGATGATCTCGAACATATGGTCCTCCTGCCTTAGTCTCCCAAGTCTTATGATTATTCAATATATATGCATATATAATTCACACACATTTTATTTACTGGGTATTAAACTAATGCTCAGGGACTAATGATCTGCCACTTGAGCTATGTCTTGTAGTATTATATTTTAATGATTTCTTATTTTTTCTTAAGGGACATGACATTTAGATACACACAAATAAAGAAATGGGCAGAATGACCAGACCATTGTCTAATAAGTTCACAAGGTTCTTACTGCTGACCTATCACTATAAAGTGTCAGAATACTTTTTATCTTCTTTTATAGGAGAATTGTAAAATATAAATTAATAATGTGTAAATTGAAATTGTGCTGGGCACTGGTGGCTCAGGTCTGTAAGAAGCTGAGATCTGAGGATTGTGGTTCAAAGTTAGCCTGGGCAGGAAAGTCATGAAACTTTTATCTCCAATTAACTACTCCCTGTACCCCCCAAAATATCCAGAAGTGGACTTGTGGCTCAAGTGGTAGAGTGCTAGCCTTGAGCAAAAATATTCAGGGACTGTACTCATGCCCTGAGCTCAAGCCCTAGTACTGGTACACATTCACTCACTCACACACGTGCACACACACACACACACACACACACACACACACACACACACACACACACACACATAGCACATATGTTGTAAAACAAAACATTTCACATATACATCAAGTGTTAAAATTATGAGGACCTTATTAAATGTGAAAAGTGGCACAATGGCATAGGTCATACTGTTTTAAGAATGAGAATGGCATTAAAAATTATGACTATACTCTTTGTGTACTGAGACCACATTTTCTAGATTGCAGTGTCCAGAAAAAGTACTGAAAAAATTGGCCGTTTGCTAGCCTGTCTGTTGATAGCTCAGTGGGTCCAGTGAAAAGGCTGCTATGTGTCTCTACATTTTTATCATTGTGCTTAACCTACATCTTAGAAACTAGAAATAGTTTTGAACAAAGAAAAAAATCCTTCTATAATCAATGAGATAGACCTGTGGGCATTTAGAGGGATTCAAAGTTCATAAAGTTTAATAATGAGGTCTTTTTTAATATAGACCAGAATGCTTAATGGTCCCTTGATCATATTTGTTCTTCCTGACCCTTGGTGAACATCTGCTTTATTGTAAGAGCACACAGGTGGCTTCTGACAGAACACATGATTGTAGCAGAAATGCCTGTCTGGCTCAGCATTCTTGTTAAATCTGCATGAGAAGGTGATTTCCTTGATTTAATTAATAAGGGAGATATAGGACCCTTATTTACCAGGATCCAGTCAATCTCTTGACTCAATAGTATTGTGTGCTATGCCCTGCACCTACCTAGTATTTAGTATTCATTTAATGCAGCGTACCCCACCAATCCCAGAGTTGATATTTAATCTTAAGGTATCTTACCATATTAAAATTCTAAATTCTCTTTGCTAAGTTGATGTAGAATAGTACTTTATATCTTTTTTTTGTTTTTAGAAAATTGCATATCTTTAGAAATAAGGCCCTTGAAATCATACATCCCTGACTCATTCCTGCAGAGGGCCAGCTGAGTTATCCATGGGACTGGCATCTTCCTTAGAGGTCTAAGGACAAACAGAATTTAGTAGGCAAGGAAGTGATTGTTACCTTCACATTGCATCAAATGCATTCCTGAAGACTGGGGCCTGGACTGTGTCCCCTTTCAAAATCTATTGGGGGTGGGGATGGTTAGGCTTTTAAACTTAGGCCATGAGTGATATTGATTAAGTATTTTCTACCTCCCCCCCATTAGCTCTCCCTTCTGCTCTGTTCTGTAGTAAAAACACGATTTGTGCCATAGAAATCACTGGGGCAATATATCCAGCAATTATAAGTTTAATAAATTATTGAGAAAAAAGCACAGATGGACTACAAGGGAGTAAGCATTTGTTCAGATCAGCTAATATATTTGATAATTAATAAATATAACAGGGGAAATGAACAGTACATGGAGGAGTAAAAAATACCATAATTTTTAACTAAAATGCAGTATGGAAACTCTCTGGTTTGTAATACTTAAAAATTCTTAATACATAAAATAAAAATAACAAAATGCTGAAACAAGGACACAGGATGATCCATTGCAACAGTGATATCCACAGGACAGTATATTGGAAATGAACTTTACAACTTTGGGGTGTGGGGGGGAGATGGGGGACAGTGTTGGGGGGAGGGAAGGGATAGTGGGACAACAACAAGGGAAGGGGTAACAATGATTGACAAGTAATGGACTCATTGCCTTACCCCTCTGTACAACATTTTCACAATAAAATAAATAAAATTCTCTCCATACTATTGAAAGGAAACCTTTGGTTCTTCAGAATGCAACTCAGTGCATTACACTGGGAAAAGAACTAACATGCCCTACTGTTACCTTCAATTACTTTAGGTCCATCCAGCTTAAATTTCTAATCAAGGCAGCACCCGCATCCCTATTTCTTGAGTAGGAACTAGAGTTCAGGATTGGTGTCAAGTTCTGGTGATCCAAAAATAATTGAAGCATAGTTCTTGATTTCAAGGAGTAACCAGTCTCCCAAGAGGGATTCATGTATGTGAACATAAACTGAGGAAGTTCAGCCCTTGACAGGAGTGTCCCATCTCTGGAAGATGTATTGGCTATAAGGCCTCAGAAAGGAGACTCCTACACTGAACTTTTAAAAAGATGAGGAGTGATAAACTAGAAAACCATTCAGGAAGGGTCCAGGGGACTAAATGGCAGGGACATATGCATGAGGAATGACATTTATACATATGAATTATGAGACAATAGCAAAGTGATAGAAGAGAGATGATAGGCCTAAGGATAGTAAAGTCAATGGAAAGAGAAAAGAAAGGTTATTCTCTATCATTTACTCAATGTGTGACTTGGGCAAATTAATTAATCTCTCTGTTATAATATTAGTGTTTGGTAACTGGATATACTAAATCTCACTGTACAATTTTATTGTTAGTAGTAGAGATGATACATATCTGTTTCCTGGAGTAGTGAATTCTCAGTAAATGAAAGAGATTATTGTAATAATAATACTGATTGAATGAAACCCTCCATCATGTCTTCCGATTTTTTTCTACATAGTTCTCCGCTTCACTGCTTGTCATTCTCATATCTCTCTTTAGTGTGTAGCTGAAATGAGTTCAGAGAATTAAGCAGTTTTTAAATGCTCTGCCAACAGTCATTTCTCCAGTAATTATTATTGTTGCCACATTAATCTATATTTGAGATGCAATCAAATTGAAGTAGTCAAAATTTTATAAGCTCTGTCCTTCAGAACTGAAAGAAGGAGAGAGAAACATTTGGACAGTATTAGAATTGTTGGCTTATTAAGTAGAAAGTATCATAACTACACTGCCAATATCCAACTAAACTTAGGGGATTGAGAATTCAAATTCCAGTACAAGTTATTGACTCATTGTTTAGCTTCAGGCAACTTACTTTACTTTTCCTGTATACATCTGTAAGAAGAGCAAGAATAAATACCAATATGCGGGCTTAAGCATGAAAATGCTAAGTTATAAAATAATCACTTTCCCCTCTGAGGAGAAAAGACTCATGTCAGCATTTTGTTTCAGTGTTCAGACTTAATAAATAAGTCTAAGTGGGAATTATATACATAGTTCAGTATTTTCATTAGCATCAATTTCTCCAAATGTCTTCCTGACATCCAAAATTTTGTTCCATACTTCAGTAGTTTTGTTTTAAATTATGAACAGTAAAACTGCTGTGAAAGGTAGAAATTAACCTGCTGATGCTTCTCTTTCTACCCCTACCTAGATGTTGTAGGATACATGGAAAAATACAATTTCAGACACCCATCCAGCAGGAAATGTTTCTAACCTGCAACACAATCTCCTACATTATATAAAAATGGATGATTTTTCTTTCTTGAGAAAAAGAGACATTTTTAAAAAAAACATACTAGCACAGAGATTGTCCCTCATTCTTGTTTCCTTTTGTCCCTTTCTCTCTGGATATCATCAGGAGTAAATTCTATTAACTGTATGAAGACTTAAGGAAAAAATTCTAAATACATATCAGTCATCCTCATCTGAACTGTAGCAAATTTGTCCTCCTCTGTGGCCATTTTAATATGCTGCTGTGTGTTAGTAATGATTTTATGATGAGTTATGCCTATTTCCTCAGTTATTCCCAGGCACTTGAAAGCAATTATTTAGCTTTTAAAAAATATCTTGCCAGATCTGCAGAGATATTTGTGGAAATTTTGACTTCCCTGTGTATTTTAAAACCTAGGACCCATTTTTGCCTACATTTCACATCTCCAAGAGCTTATAGCTAGGTTCTGCCGTATTGTGTTCCATTTACACCTGTGACAAGAATTAGCAGTGAGCTGAGCCCTGATACTGATAATGTCTTTGTATGTTTCTCAAATTCCTAGGATCCTGCTCCTTCTAATAGTTGCTTATGCACAGCCCATGTTCGTAAATCCCCCCCACGTATACTCCCCTCACCCCAAATATGGCCAGCAGAATAACAGAAAAATCTAACAGGAAATACAAGTCTTGTCTCTTTAAAACTTATAAATATGTATTACATCTTGTCCTATCACATGTTATGAATTATTGGTGGCTTTAAATTCGTGGTGTAGGTGCTAGTTGAAGTACATTAAGAATGTCTTAGAAATTGCATTTCAGAAAACTCTTCCTGGGAACTGAATTATACCAATGTTCTAAGACACATAAAGTGCTCTACTGCATTGGGTTGACATTTGGTCTCTAGTAATTACAAATAATGTTCTAGCTTCACTCTAAATTTTGAGGACTGTGTTGGTAAAATGACATAGATATGTGTATACATATCTATGCCACAGTAATTGCCTTGACTCTATTTTCCTAAATCATTTAAGGGGAAATAACATTTTGTTGGTCCCTCCCTCAACACAGTGATTCTTGTTGATCATTTTCTTCCTCAACTTAACAGACCAAATGCCCACACCGGCCAACTTTGGAGCAATTGAGCCTTAGAGCTGTTCACATGGTTCACTGGTCAGATATAGCGGTCATTGTGGTGTACTTCACCACAATGGGTCTTTCCAGGATGCACATTAAAGAGAAGTAACTCTTAATGTCCCATCTAGTGTGTTTACTACTTAGTGTTTAATAAAAAAAAAAAGCTAACAATGATACTTTTGAGAGCCCTAAGACTATAGTACTAGTAAATTGCAACTACATAGGGAGAGATATCACATTGGTTTAGATTGATTTGGCCCAAGTATGACCCTTGTCTGTGATCTAGCATATGGTTGGTAGCTCCCAATAATCTAAGCTAAAAGACAGTTATGCATGAAATACAACTATCTAAGCTCTTGATGAGTTCTGTCTTGTAAATTTCTCTTGTTTTCTCATCTCTCCTTTTTCAAGTTCTTCCCCTGTATTCCTTAAGAATTCTCTAAATAAATGTTGGATATGCATTATGTGCTTTAGCAGTGTTGACATTGTACACTGGCAAGATAGTGGGAATAATAGAGAAAGTCTTGGAAGTACAAACAAGTGTAGGACTTGGATTTGCACACTGCAAGCTAGTGTCCTAGGTGCTAGAGGGATTAGGTAACAAAAAATTACAGTAAATTAGATCCATACTCATACATGATGTTAAGTTTTGATGTTGGTACAGAGAACGGATCTGAAATAAAAGTTTATAATGAGAAATCTTCCTAACAAAGCTAAGGTAATAGGGTGCAAAGGATGGGAAGCAGGCAGGGATGGAGAGCCCAGAATGGGTGCGATAGAGACTCTGAAGAAGGGGCATGATGAGGATGTAGGGCAAAGAACATGGCTGAAGCTGGTGTCCAGAAGACCACTGGGACTCCTACTTCCTTGTGGGACATTTTGTGGATATTTAGGGATTGTTGTCATGAAGCAATTACAGACCCAGAAGAGTTCTAATCAGGAGTATAGCATGAAACACATCTGTATCTACACCATTGTAGAGAACAGGGATGACTAAGAGCAAGACAGCATTTGTGTGAGGCTGTTAAGAGGCTACTAGAGGAGACAGGAGAAAATCCAGCTCCAGTGTGGGGATGGTGGGGCTCTAGAGGTACAGGGAAATGTGGCAGATTTCAGGGGTCTTGGGCTAATCCTCTCTCAGTAGGATTTGCCAGTGATTAGATCTGAAGGCATGAGTAAGAAGAATGTCTAAAGGATAATGTTTGGGCTTCTGGATGCACAGACATCTTGATGCCAGGGCCATTTTCTGAAGCAGGATATATTTTTAATTTTTTATTATGAAAATACCGTACAGAGGGGTTACAATTACATGGGCAAGATAATGAGTGCATTTCTTATCAAGCATTGTAGCCTCCTCCTTTGTTTCCCCTTCCCAGCCTTTCCCATCCTCCCCCCCCACCCCCCACCCAATCTTCCTTGCTTACTCCCCCCCGAAAGTTGTAAAGTTCATTTTTCGACAGAACGACTTGTACATCTCATTGTTGCAATGGGTCCACCAGTATCCCTATTTAAACGATTTGTTTTTCCCTTTCCCCTCCACAAATTATACCAACCTCAAATACAGTAAAAGCAGGGGTTATACTATGGGGGAGGGACATACAAAGCAACAAAGAAATAATCTTATAAATGTGTTAGAAACAATCGCATGAAAGAAAAAAACATTTGAATACATATCTTAGGGTTCATTTCCCTAACATCAACTTATCTGACCTTTTCTGCTTGACTCAGACATATACTAGTTATTGCAAATAAGGGAAACCATGGGACCTATGCTGAAACAGGAAATATTATAAAGGAAACTGGTTTTCAGCTGTTTGGGATATGAACTTGGTATTACATATAATAAAGATGGAGAGTAAAAAAGTCCAGGAGAATGAGTATGACAGAGGGAATGTCATCTGATATTGTTTCTAACAGTATTTTTCAAAAAGTAAGCTCTCCATTCCTTTTTGGAAATGTTTTTTTCTAGTTCATGTTATAACCTTGATGGATTTCATCTTACAAAAATATACAAGTCCCATTCCCAGTTCAAAAATTTTATTTTGTATAATATTATTTTAATGCATTACTTGTTATCTTTTGTTTGAATGACAGGAGCTTAGGAAAATGTTATTTATATTCAGCTTTGAAACACTCTTAGATTTTGAAAGTTAGAGTTAATCCATATCCTCAAATCCATATCCTCAAATCAATCTTATTTACGTTATAAAGAGAGTTAGCATCCTGATGGAATCCTGAAAACAAAGTTATCTTAGAGATATGACCAGGTGTTCATCTTCCTAGTGGTACCTCTGTAATTGTGTCTTGTGAGACAGGTAGACTTCCCATCTTCTGTGCCCTAAGAAGCTAAATGGCCTTGAGCAAGTCACCACCATTACTACCCACTATTTATAGCTTGAGGATGATATCATGCTAATGTGACCTCTAAGATTCATTTTGGTCTAAAGTTCTGTGACGGGTTAGTATTAATCAAAGGAAACTAGTTAAGGACTAGAATAAAGGAGGGAAGGCAGTTTTAAATGCTAAAAAAATTTAGGTCTGGGGAAATTGAGTCTCAAGAACTTATTCAGGATATAATAAATGGGAGTTTATAAGATCCTTTTCCCTCATACACTTAAAGACAGTTAAATTGCTGCTAAAAATGTAAAATGGAGGTGAGTAACATTTCCAGAGGCAATAAGTAGTGCCGCATTTTACTGGCAAATCCTGTCATTCTTTTTTAGAAAAAGAGAGGGATTTATATAAAAATGGGGGGCAGGGAAAGGAAATTGCATGTGCAGATGTAAAATACCATCTGTGCCTCTGGATGTGTTCCATGCTCCACACCTTCAATGAAAGAAATTGTTGATTGAAAGCTCTTATTTTGCTGGCTAGTTGTAAAAAGCTTCCTGTGTGGCTTATCATGCATTTCAAAAATAGATGGCTTTGAAATGTGTGAGTTAATTTTTAATCCCCATTTTCTCTGGCCTCCCTATTCAAGATGCATACTTTTAGTGACCTGATAAGATAACTCCATTCATATTCAATGCAGTTCATAGGATCTAACACTTACAAGGTGTTAGACAATAGATTGGACACCCTGCATGACCTCAACCTCAGAATGTTGGTGAATAACTTCCTTTTCCAACCAGTAGATGGTTAAGGCATCTCATTTCTGGGCCTGGAGTCATCATATTTATCTTGCTCAGAGGACATATGAAACCTTGGAGAACTGCAGCTATGCAATCTCATGAAATTAGAGGCTCCTATCCTGTAGCTACTTGACCTCTCTTGACTCTTTCCCGTGTTAGTGGCAGGTGCTCCAGTCCCAAGTCAACTCCATTCTCAGTTACCCTTACTTTGAGTTTAAGTGGAATGGGTCCCTCTTTTAGGATAACCTTTTTCCTGATCTTATTGTGGAATGAAGTATTTGTTGTCAAGATTTCCACACTTAGAGATAAAGTGGGTTTTTAAAATTTTAAACTTTTGACCATTATGTGTTTCTTTAACTTTATTTCACATTTTAAATGGCATTTGTTTGTGGAGAAATTTCTCATAGCAACTCTAAACCAAATTGGAATTTGAATTTATTAGGTATCAGTAATTCTGAGAAACAAATGTTTCTTAGAAGCTCACACTTCCTTTCTAAGGGCACATGCGTTCCTAAGTACCTGAAAAGGGAGAGGATTCATTTTAGTGATAGATGCTTAATATTTAAGAGAGAGAAAAGGAGCCACCTACATATTTTTTTTAGAATTTACTTGTTGATTATTGACCATATTAACGAATAGTTGATTCTTAAATGTGTGCTTTTCATACATAGAAGTTTATAAATAAATCCTCTAGTTCTTCCTTTTCAGAAGCTTCAGTAATATTAAAAATGTGTTTTGTAATGTTAACAGATGTATTTTTAGCAGATATGAGAGAATCTATGCACATATATGGTGTATATGTCAGGAGAAACAAATAGAACACAGTTTTGAACCAGTTTATGTCTGTAAGCCCCTAAAACTAGGCTTCTATCAGCTTCTCTGCTAGTGATGAGAGTAATGGTTACTGTTCTAAGCTGATACCACACTAAGCTAATCCAGGAACTCTCTGTTCTTTTGGGGCTTTCCCTTTGCCCCCCAAATAAAATTTTAGACCTGCTGAAAAGACTGAATCTATTGCCTTCACCACAGCTTCCCTTTCATTCTACTCAATGTCTGATATAATTGGTGTGGTGGGGTTGAGGTTTCTCTGCGTCCCTACTCCTTTGACTAGGTATGACTTCATACTATCATCAGCATTATGCCAAAGAAAAGGGACACAGGTGTATATTCAGAACTAGTTTACTGGCCAGAGATTTCCTTAGTATCTATCTTCACCTAGACTGTTCTGTATATTTATACTTGAAGTTTGGAACTCTAGGGAGAAATACACATGTGCACATGCACACACACACATCCATGCTCTTATAACCACGTAATTATAGATATATAATCTAACCACATAATGAGATAATTTTTATAACAGTTAGAAAACAGATCCTTGGCATTATTTAGACAATTCAATGTATCTGAGGGCAGTTTTGCAAAATAATTATCAGTACCTGAACCAAGAAACTTTCAGCCATTACTTTTGACATTGGTCAAATCACTAAAATTATCCATGTTAACTCCTGTATAAAATGTGAATTGTGAGAATGAATTGAGGTAATCTGTTTAAAAGGGCTTTGAATAGAATAAAGTGTTCCTATGCATTTTTGTGACAGTTTTTCATTTTGGAAACTTTTGTTCCATTACTACCTAAAATTCACAGTTGTGGATCTCTCTTTGAATATGTTTTTGAAAACAGCTCATCAAGTAACTTCCCTTGCATCAGTACAAGTTTTTGTGTGATTCTCTTTTTTCCTTCATTGGGCATTCTCCTTTTTTTCCTTCATATTAGAAGGGTCATTAACAAATGGAGTATCTCCTGAGTTGGTAAATAACTATGAGACATGCATTTCAGATTTGTTGATATTTCGACTGTAAGAAAACAGCCCTAGGGGAGACAATTCTCCAAATGAAGAAGAAATATAAACTGGATGAAGGTAAACTCGGTTGATCCCAATTTAAAAATCAAGGAATTGAAAGGAGTTCTCCTTGACAATCGTGTCAATTCTGTTTCAGTATAGTTTTCTAGAACCAACTAAAGCTATTGAAATATTTTTCATTGTCAGGTAGATCTGTTTTTCTGTTGGGATAGCAAGAAACAGCATGGATAAATTAGCTTTAGTTCCTTGATCTATGATTTCGGAATAGAAATCCATTCGAAGGCACCTGGCTGAGTGTCATTTCTTTTCTTTCAGATTGTGTAGTCTGAGAATTAGACTTAGCCCAGGCAGAAGGTGCCTTCTGGGGGCAAGAAAAACCATCAAACCTTCTTGTGATTGTTTAAGGCTGGATGACAAATTGGTGATCTGAGGAATCTGAGACACAATCAGCTTTCTCCACAGGATACTTGTGGTGTTCTGAGGCTGACAGGAAGCCAGAGGGCTGGCACCAATGCTTGTACTGGGCCCAGTGAAAGCCTCAGCTAACGTTTGGTAGGAAACAAAGGAGAGGAGGTGGCTGCAGGGAGACCTCAAACACAGGCTGAACTCTTCTTAAAGACATTTGTCAATTTTGTAACTGTCTGGGCTCAAGGATAAGCAATAAGTTGAAAACTTCTAAAAGAATTCCATGTCAACCCTTTCAGAGTTGAAACAAAAATAAAGATATACCAAGCTTGTAATAAAAACACAGGGAGAGCCCCATGGCTTAGAAATAGAGAAGAGGGGCAGATGGCACTGTAATATTGCAGACTAACCCGATACACTTGAATATTTGGGCTTGAAATGACCAATTGCTAATCTTCCTAACTCTAAAAAGTGGAACTCTGCTCTTGTGAAAAATAACACCACTGGGAGAGTTGTGGCTCTTCCATACTTAATTTCTGTCATATAATAAATGAAGAATAATATGTGTGAATAGGTGAGGCAAATCAAAACTACACAGTTAGAACAGACAGATAATCTAGACGTTATAGTTAATGAGCAAGGACTTTAAAATACCTGTGCTTATGTTAAGGAAATAGAGAGATGGACCAAACAAATGAATAGGACATTTTATCAGAATTTTGGGTACTTAAAAAAAGTCAAGTGTTTTTGAACTGAAAAAAGAAATCTCTTTGAAATTAAGAATTCGATGGGGGAATATTCTAGGTTAGGATAGTAGACCATAAGACAAACTATAAAATACAGAATAAATTGCAGAACAATAAAGAGAAAAAAGGAAAAAATTAGATAATGTATAAAAAGCATTGGTATTATGCATAAGTGCTTTATATGTATGTAAAGTTGAATTTTCTGGGAAAGAAAGGAACACATGGGAAGATGCATTACTTGAAGAGTTAAAGCCAGGACATTTCCAAAATATTTGAACGTGTGCTATATACAGACTCAAGAAACTTACTTAGCAAAACTGAAAGAGGATAAATATAAATATTCACAAACACATCATGATAAAACTGCAAAAAAACAATCAAAGACAAAGATACTTTAAAGACAACCATAGAGAAAGGACTTATACTTTCAAGGAACAAAAATTTCATGGGATAGAAGAAATGTTGAATGCTGAGAGAAAATAACTGTTATCTGTTCAGTTGAGTAACTAATAATGTATCCTTCAAAACTGCAGAAACAAAAACATCAAAAGCAAAATATTTAAGATATAACAACAACAACAAAACACCAAAGGGATTTATTACAATGAGGCTTGCACTAAAAGGAACACTAAAGAGATTTTCTTTTGAGGGTGTTGAACTCAGGGCCTAGGAGCAGTCCCTGAGCAGTCTTTTGCTCAAGACTAGTGACACACAGCTCCACGTCCAGTTTTCTGGTGGTTAATTGGAGATAAGAGTCTCACAGACATTCCCGACCAGGCTGGCTTTGAACTGCAATCCTCAGATCTCAGCCTGAGTAGCTAGGATAATAGGTGTGAACCATCAGCATCCAGCAAGAGTTTTCAAAAATATAAATGGGTAAGTTGTTGGAAAAAGGCATTACAGTGTAATTGTAAATAGAAAACATAGTAGAAAGTCTTTGTAATGATGGGACAGACATCAATTTCTAGTCATGACTCAAAAAACATTAACCGTAAAGAAAAAGTATATATGAAAAATTTAAATGAAGAGCTTTCTAAAATCAAAACATACTACTAAGTGAATGAAAAGGAATTCACAGATTGAGAAAAAAGATTCTCATTGTATGTTTCTTTTACTGTATCTGTCTTTTTCTCTATTATCTCTCTATTGTATACCTTATCAAAAGGTATTGAATTTAGTTATCATAGCAATGTAAACTAAAATGTGATAGTATCATTGTTCTGTAGAAAATGTTATATGTTGGACAACAATGTAGAGCAACTGGAATTCTCAGTATCTATTGATGGGTATATAAACTGAAGCAATTTCTCTGGAAATATCACAGCATCTGTAAAGCACATCCTGTAATCTAGCAATTCTAGTTGTCTATGCAGGAAAATATGCCTATGTAAACAAAAAGATATAACTATGATTCTATTTATCCTTAGTTTGAAAATAGAACTGGGCATGGGTGGCTCAGGCCTGTAATCTTAGCTACTCAGGAGGCTGGGATCTTTGGATTGAGATTCAAAGCCAGCCCCGGTAGGATAGTCCATGAGACTTTTTTTTTTTTGTCGGTAGTGGGGCTTGAACTCTGGGCCTGGGCGCTGTCCCTCAGCTCTTCAGCTCAAGGCTTGTGCGCTACCACTTGAGCCAGAGCGCCACTTCTGGTTTTCTGAGTGGTTTAATGGACATAAGAGTCTCACATGGACTTTCCTGCCCGGGCTGGCTTTGAATCGTGATTCTCAGATCTCAGCCGAGTAGCTAGGATTACAGGCGTGAGCCACTAACGCCTGGCTTCATGAAACTCCTATTTCCAATTAACCACCAGAAAGTGTTGCTGCAGCTCAAGTGGTAGAGCCATTTGCCTTGAGCTGAGGAGCTCAGGGACAGGGCCCAGGCCTAACGTGCAAGTCCCATGACCAAAAAAATAAAAAAAAATTAGATCTAACTGTTGTATTTAAAAGTCAGAGAAATGGAAATTTACTCCTGAAAGGGGCAGGGTGGAGTTCAGTACTGTTTGTTTCTTGATTTAGATATAAGTTAACTATATGTGTTCAATTCATAATCATCATACATGTATTTTTCTAACTATATCTTATTTGTTCAAAAGTTAAGTATAATGAGCTATCATTTGAATTAATAAGCTTTTTATTCCCTGTAAACATCCAAATAAAGGAATTGAACAATTACCTCTGATTAAAACATTGAAAGGGATTTCTATGTTGGGGTAAAAGAAAAATGTGAGAAAATATATACTAAAAAAATAGAAAAAAATTGAGATTCTCTAGTTTCTTTCTTAAGAAGCCATCTCTTTTTTTTTTTTTTGCTAATATTTTTTCTTTGCTAATTGAATTTCCACTCATAGCCCACTTTCTCTGATGCAAAATATATACTATGTCCTTTAAATTTTTTATTATTATCTTTAAGTAGTTGTATAAAGAAGTTCCCATTCTGCAAAACAGTATATGAATACAAGGTGTCTGACATTTATACTATGTCCTTTTAATCTTACCATTGACTTCTCATTGGCCAACTCTGATGGACTGATGGATTTTTTTTTTTTTGGTCTTTTTCTAATGTATTTGGGTCACGTGCTGAGGAGGACTAATATTCTTAAGACTCTCTCCCTTTAGTTTTCCTGACATTCCTCTCTACTTTTTCTCCAACGATCATTTCTGAAATATAACTGACACTCAAACTTTTATTCTTGCTCTGCTTTTTACACCATAGAATTCTTTCCATGATTTTAAACACATTGCAGCCTCACTCACTGTTTACCTATTGTTGACTTATAAGTCTGTCTCCAAACTCTAAGCTCTTTCCAAAGTTCTAGACTTCATATTCACATGTTTTCTAGACAGAACCACTATCTAACTTAACCTGTGCAGGGCCGAACTCCTATCTTTCTCCCAAACTTAATCATCTCATTATTCCCTTTACCAGGAAATAGCATCACCACCTATATTCATTTTGTGCAGACTATGGACTATTTTGGACTCTCCTACTCCCTCCCTACTTCATCCTATATCTGATTAGATACTAGGTCTAGCTAATGCTTTTTCTTAACATTACATATGCTTCTCTAACCTATTTTTCACTGTCTCAGTTTAATTTTCCTTTCATTATTTCTCTAGATGGTGTCCAAAATATGTTTTCTAATTTTATAGTCAGCCAATACATTCTGCACAAAGATCCCAGCATGAGTTCATCTTACCAAGATGTTCTTTCTTCAGTTCTTGGTTTGGTTGAACACCTACTCATCTAACACTTGATTAAATGCATTTTACTATGTGAAGTCAGAAGTGACCTTTAACTAACCTCTCAAGCAGAAATGGCAACTCCTTTCTTTGTGTCCCCACTCACTCTATATATGTATACTGCCATAGTCATTGTACTGATTGGGAGGCTAGGAGTATATCTTACTTGTCCTAGTACATCTTGCATCCAAGTACGCTTGGGCTGAATGAATAAAATAATAAATGAATGGCTGCATGAATAAATAAATAGGAGACCTGGGTCCAGTCTGGATCTGTTTTCTACTTTCTTGTTTTTTTTTGAATCATCTGAGGGTTTGTTAACAATATCGGGTCTTGGCCTTTTTCTTCAGTGGTCTCTAGGAAGAAGTCGTGCATATTGTCTTTTATGAGGTAAGTTTGGGGGAACTTTACACTAAATTATGATTTTAATTTAATTATATATCTTTCACTATAAGTGTGCATATGTGTATGCACACATTTTGAATCTGAAACCTGTCAAATGTGGTGACCAAACCTTGTTTCTAAAAGGAATTATAGAAACTTAATCACAATTGAAGTATAGATAAGGAATCAAATGAACATGACAAATGGTTTAGAAACAAGAGGAGTTAGTAATTACTGAGTGATTTCATTTATCACAAATGGCTCTCACACACAAATATATAAATATACATACATAAACACGTTCATTTCAATGGTAGAGGCTTGATAAAACTGATTGTCATGCTTATGTCTTCTGTTGTTTATATTTATAGTTCAATGAATATATACGAATTTTCTGAGAAAATAGAAACTCAGAATACATAAATATGCTCAAAGCATCTTCATTCAGAAGCGATTTGCATTCAGGGGCACACAATCACCTATATAAGCAGAAATTTCACCTTGTTATATAAAGGAACGGGATTTCTTTTCATAAGAAGTTTTATTACTTAGTTCAGGGAAGAAAAAACTGTGGTGTTACTTCCACCAAACTCTGAAGGATTGTGAGTAATAAATGTGGGAAGAAAATGCTAAATTTGAAATAAGAGACATTTGGTTTTGATCATAAGTATTTCTTGGTAGGTAAGACTAGAATTGTTATTCTATATCTTGTTATAGGTTTTATGCCTTATTCATTTGGTATATATTTCATATATGTGTTTCAGATATATGAATGTTAAATGTACATAATATACATGCATATTTATATATTTACATATGCATATATTTGAAGTATTCCCTTTAAGTTCAGTGGCCTAAATTGAAAGATGCCTTAAAAAAAACTTCCTTACAAAATATATTGCAATCTTTAGGAAAATAATTCTCATACTTTAGACCCCAATACAGAAAAATAAATTATATAGTTAAAATAGCACATACTATATTGCCTCTATCCTTGCTTTGGTTTCTTCTGGTATTATTGACAAGCCTAAAGCTATTCTTCCTGGCTCAGTGGCATGTTTTTTTTTCTCTTGATATTATTACTGCATATTAGCATCCTTTTTTTTTTTTTTTGCCAGCCCTGGAGCTTTGGGCATAGGCAGTGTTCCTGAGCTCCTTTTTGCTCAAGATTAGAACTCTACCACTTGATCCACAGTGACACTTCTCATTTCTCTGATAAATTGAAGATTAAGACTTTCATGGACTTTCCTGCCCTGGTTGGCTTTGAACTGTGATCCTCAGATCTCAGCCTCCTGAGTAGCTGGAATCCAGGCATGGTTTGTTAGCATTCTTGGTTTATTAGCATTCTTATCTGGGTAAAATTTTAAATTACAATTTTACATGTGAGGAATATTCATATTACTAGAAAAAACAGTTGAAATCTTAAAACTTGTGAGGTGGTAACTTCACATTGGCACTGGGAAGTCCTAGTAGGCTGATTTATTGCTTTTCCAAAAAATGTATTCCTTGGTACCATAATAAAATTGGTAGTATAACTTTACCTACAGTAGAGATATTTTATGTGGGGTTATAATAATTGTTTGTGCTGTGTTATACCTAACTGAAGATCCTTGTTCTGTATTTCCAACTTGCAATCTTTGTTATAAAATCCTTGGCTTCTAAAACACAATACCCTTTGCTTTTGTCCTTCACACATTTGAATATTAGCTTTAGCTGCAGACATTGTCACATTAATAAAGACTTTTCTGGACAAAGCAATCCTGCCCTCCAAGCTACCATATCTCTTTATCATTACCCTTTGTTTTGAAATTAAAGGCAAATTTTTAAGTAGTTTTACTTATTTGCATTTTCCTCTACTTGATACACTACAGAAGAGATTTATCTTTGCTCAACAGACAACAATTAATATTTTAATTCATATACAAAAGATTGACAAAAGTAAAAGAAGGTGTAGAGAAAAGAAATGATCTTTGATAAATATTGGAGATGAGAAAAACCACATTTTGAGTTATCATTATTAATTATTAGAGGTTTCAGAGTTCTTATAGTGGTTATAAATATAAATTGTATGTATATTTTAAATACATTTTTATTGTACAGAGGGGTTACAGTTACATGAGCAAGGTAATGAGTACATTTCCTATCAAGCATTGTTACCTTCTCCTTTGTTTTTCCCCTACCCTCTCTTCCCTCCCACCTCCACAACTACACTCCCCCCTTCCCCCTCCCCCTAACCCTGCCTAAATTGTAAATTTCATTTTTCAACATAGTGTCTTGTACATCTCATTGTTACAATGGGTCAACCTGTATCCCTATTTAAGCATTTTGTTTTTTTCCCTTGGTTGGGATATATCAATAATTAAATAACAAGTAACAAATTAAATAATTTGAAATTTTTCCCTTCCAAATGCATGAATATGTTATTTCTGGGAGGTCAGTAGTATGCGATAGGGAGAAGCGAAACAGTAAGGATGCTGAGAAAGTTAGAATTCATTTTGTCTCACTCACAGTTCCCCAGGCAATAGAAGGAAGTAAAAGTTTCCTACAAACCCCAAAGATCCTCAAAGACCATCAGTTCTCTAAAATGAGGAATCGTTATTCCTAGTAGTGTTTTGTTAAAACATGACAATTAGAATTGACATCTACATTCTTGACAGCATTCTTTGAGGAGTGGCAGCCTGCTTCCGGGTATAATTTCTTTTGAACTTAATTGCTTTATATTCCTCCTGCCTTAGTTAGGTTATTATTAGGGTATGATAAAAGACAAACCCAATCCTAGTTGATTTAACATAAATTACACATGAGCACTTTTGTAAAGCATTCAAGTAACCTAGTATCAGTATCCCTGGTCAGTAAGAAGTTTACAGTTGGTCATTCATGGTTCTGCTTCTTTTTTCTTGTAGCTCAGCTTTTTTCCCTCCTCCTAGAGCCTTGGAATTTACTGTATTTATTCTGTGTCTGGGGAAACATACGGTGGACCTGGTCTAGGATATTTCTGTTGTCTAAGACTAGAAGTTTACTGTATTATTTCACCTTGTTAGAAGGGTCATGGCCATTTCTCACAGCAAGGGAGGCTAAGGAATATAGACTTCATGTGAATTTAAAAAGATGATGTGCAGCTTTGCTAAATAACAGATAGTTTCTGCCTTGATAAAGCTTGTAGCATTTCCATTTTTTTTCCTGTCACAAGATTGGGGTAATATAGGTCTTTATAAAAACAGTGAGAGAATATTCAATGCCCCTATTGTTATATTTTTTAACAGAAATTCTTGAGCTCTGAGTTTTAGATGAGGAAACAGACACATCTGAGTTGCCAGGTTCATAAAGCTGATACCTAGCCAATCAATCAGGGATTAGAAACTATCTCCTAGGATACATCCAATACCCTTTCCTTCTAGAAAATAAGAAACAACGGATGACAGTTCTCAGGTATAAGAGGGGTTTGTCATGCCCAGAAGTTTCTATGTAGACTTATGCGATCGCGGATATTGCTCTGCTTTGAGGAGATAACATATCCATGATGCTTTCTACGACTTGCCTGGTAGAGCTGTAGAACTAGTGGCATATGGATGCTGGAGAAATTGTATGACTCATTTACAACTCCAGGGAGCTTTTGTGTAGTTATATTCATTTTCTTTATTGAGAGTTCTTCCTGTTTCATATATTTGTCTACTCTTTAAGGAAAGGAAATTCTTTTCTTAGCTGAAAGCTACCTGTGAATATGTATGTATGCATTTTCTGTGCAATTCATCTTGCTCTACTATTTAAAAGAATTTGTCATAACTTATGCATGTGAAATAAAAGTATTTGAATCACTATCATCTCCCTTACCTAACTCAAGAATTTTATGCATCTGGATTTCAGCAAATACCTTATCCTAACTGAATTACAACTTATTCTATCTGAATTCCTGGTTCTCCATGTAACTAATTTAGACAGTCAAACAATCGTTAGGAAATTCACTTAATTTGCCTTCTATAAATAACTTATTGATATGGACAGAAATTAAAACACAATTAGCTGAGTAAGGGGGAAAGGTAAAAATTACTTTGTTCCAATTAGCAGTATTACACACAGTTACTATCAATAAAGCTTGCACATTTAATTGCATACAAAAGTGCTGACTAATAATTGAGGATGTATAAATGTATAAATTAAATGTGCATGTAAACATTCTCTAATTCTTTAAAAAGTAATTAATTCTGAATCTCATAAATACATAAAAATTCCCTAGAGTTTGGCAACTTCCATTATACGCTACTGGTAATAAATACATTCTTCATATTTCTTTGTAGAATTTAAAAGGATAGCTCATTATGGAAAAGTAAACTTAACTAACATGGTGAGTTAGTGCAGTTTTGCACACAAGGCAGACTGTTATATTTAGAGATTACAGGGTAAAAATTATATTGAAATGTATGAAATTTTAACAGTTTATATGCCAGAATTATAAGACACAGATGAGAATTATCATAGCCCCAAAAAAGCAAATTAATAGGCCTAGACATTTGTGGAAATGATCCAATGGTAAAAAGGAAATGGGTGAAATATGAACAGTTGAAATATCCCATATATTGTATCTGATTTTGCCAATGCATGAATACAGAGAGGAGGTGACTTTACAGTTCTACCAAGCTGTGTGTCAGTGTATGTATGTACAGAGGGTAAAGACACATACAAATATATCATCAAGTCAATACTCTTCTAAGGAGCATAGGGTTTTAAAAAGACTTACTGTGATTCAAACCTATCCCAAGTAACTTCCCACTAGCACTAAGGGCACTGAATACAAAGCATTTTGTAACATACAAGTCACCCTCACATGGATCATTACAATGTGACTTCATACATATTAGTACCTGGCTATTTCTTCATGAAAGAGCAGTGTCAGTGAGTAAAGTTATGTTATCTACACTAAAATCGAAAACTAAGGCAGATTAGACACAATCCTCTTACTGAGCTAGTAAGGAATAGACTTCCAATATCTGAACCTTGCAGCTTCTGTTCCTCTTAGCCAGTCATCCCATGACTCTGCCTATGAGCTGGAACTTTGAGTACTCATTCATACACTTTTAATTAAGGGATCTATCTCCTTGATTTGAGACCCTTAGCTTTCACAAACTATAAATACTATCACATTCTGTTTTATTTTAGCTGGATTCTCAGTTTTGCATATTTCAGGTAAGGTAATTGTTGCTACCTCATTCATAAAATGTGACATATCAGAACTTATCTTAAAAAGATTAGGAATGTAATTTTGCAGAAAAGTTATTAGGAAGCACTTTTTCTTCGTATTACCATGGTGTGCTGTCTTGAGTCTTGAGTTCCAAATGTGTACTCTTAACTACCAAATGTGTAAGTCTGTTAAAATAAGTCTTCCTGATAGTCTGATAATGAGTTTTTATTGGACATACTGCATTTGATTTGTCAGGGTTTGGTTAGAAAAAATAACCACTTTTACCATTCAAGCCAGAAGTAATTAACTGCAAATAATTAGGTGTTACTTAGCACAGGAAAAATCTAGGAGACAATGATCAGGGAAAACTGCTCTTTAGCTCTCAGCAGATAACAAAAGAAACACCACAAAAGTTGCAGGGAAGTGCTGTTGACCGTGGCTACCTGGGCACTGAAGTTGGCAATTTTCAGTATGCTTGAAGTCCACACAGACTTCACATCTGACACCTCCTTCCCAGCCATTGCTAGAGGAGAATGGCAGCTTTTCAGTTTTCTCTGCTTTCTAAATCTCTTGTGAATGCTTTGCATTATCCACATGAACTATGGAACCCTGATGGTGAGGAATCCTGGGAATGTAGCTTCTGCACAATTTGAAGGAAAATAATATAAAGGGGAAGGAGCGATGCCAACTTGAAGAGACAATTCAGAATATAGGTATGTGATTGCACTCATCTAAACATCATACTCCTTTTTTTTTTTAATATTTGGTGTTCTCAGTCAGCCTGCTTTAATGACCTACATTCACACAAACTTGGCAAACATAAAGAATATGCTGGTAACAAAGTACCAATACCATACTTATTTTTCCAAGTTCTGTTAATGTGTGAGTTATTTCCTCATTGATATTTGGTATTGCTAATTTAATCCTATGCCCATTTTGCTTTGAGGAGAACTGCCAGATGTACAGATAGGAAGATAATGTTAGTAAGTTATTTTTCTCACGGGAGCTGATGTACTGTAAATGAAAGTGACAGACATGGGCTTGGGGGTCACATTTACTATGAGGAGCCTTTAAACAAGTAAGTTACTTTCCCTCTCTGGGTGTTACCTTCCTAATCTACAAAATGATGAATCAAGGATTACTCACCTGTCTCTTACCTTATATGTGATCAAATGAAATAGACCATGTTGAAAGTGGTCGCTATTACTACATTGTACTCTTTCTATTAGTCCTCTGTTCTTTTGATTCTGGTTAAATTCTGCCTTGGGAGAAGTAGGTAGAAAGATGAATGGGTCGATACTTCCTATCACTGTGTTTTTCTTTAAAAAAGTTAATAAGCTTCCTTCTATATTAGTAAAACTTGGCACCTGTGTATAAACCTTCTGTGAATCAAGAACATTGCTGTGCAATGAAAACATGGTTCCTTATCGTAATCTTTATTATTTTCCTTTTCATTTGTTTACTTGCTAATAAGGAATTGGTTTTGTAAAGAGACTATCCTTTCTAATTGAAGTCTGAACAAAAATATATCAAATCTCTTATAAACAAACTAATGGAACATGCACTTTGAAATACTATTTTTCTTGCACCAGCACTTTTATGTGATTAGATATTAAAGTAGGTTTTCAGTAGAAATTAGTTTTATGGAAACTTTTTATCTTTTTGACTGAAATGTTGCTACAGGCTTGATCACAAGCAGGCTTTTAGTTGCCCAGAACTTGTGTTCTAATTTTTTTTAATACACAGTCAAAGGGCTACAGAAGTTCACTACCCCAAAGGGTAGTGAAGAAAACACAAGAATTCCAAATGATGAATAGATGGGGAAAAACAAGAGAGAGAAATTTCAAATCTCAAAGAAAGGAGAATCAGCAGCAAAGGCACTTAGATAAAAGTCAAGTTACTGATGAACTTCTATTTTTTAATGTGTGATCTTATCCTATAGAAGGATGTAATCTTGTGTAGCAATGTTGCTGATGCAGGTGCTCTTCTTAAGGAGGAGAGGATGGATGATTACCTGTATTTATTTAGAAAGGCTAAGGATAAAATGCTTCCATTCAGATCAGGTTCTCTGCATCTGGGTAGAGGTGAATATACCACCTACCACAGAGGGGACACGATAGTAACTCTCTTAAAGCACCCTTATATTTCATTCCCCTGCGTCTCCCATTCACCTCTTCCTTGTAGTTTCTCATGGATCTAATAGAATTCATGTGGTTTTTGTTTTATGTAAATTCAATCAGATATTTTCCTTTTCAATTGTATATGGTTAAGTAAAAACTCAAATTTTGAGAACTATTTCAGTACCTGAACATATTGCAAATGAAATGATGTTATCTATTTAGCCACTTGGCAATTAATTATATTTACGGAACCTTTAAAAAATTGTTGATGCTAATTTTATATGTCCCAATAAAATTGGAAAAAAAATCTTAGATTATACAAAATGTCTTCTAGGGGTTGGGAAGGTGGCTCAGTGGTAGAGCACTTGCCTTGCATGCCTGAGGCCCTGGGTTCGATTCCTCAGCACCACATAAGAAAAAAGAAAAAAGCCGGAAGTGGCGCTATGGCTCAAGTGGTAGAACACTAGCCTTGAGCTGAAGAGCTGAGGTACAGCACCCAGGCCCAGAGTTCAGGCCCCATGACCAGACCCCCCAAAAATATGTTTTCTAATTTCCAATGTCCTTTATAGCACTTATTTTCACATTGTAATTACAAAGATGAGGATATAGATGCTACTCTATGTGAAAATGTACAGTAGTATAAAGTCATGGTCTCTTAATTTTTAAGACCAAAATTTGGAGACCAATCCATAACCTGAAAAGTTTCTAATACAAGTTCAGATTTCCTTTATTTATTTATTTACTTGAAGAACAGAACCATCACTTGACCATGAGAAAATTGATTTACTTTCTCAAGGAAAGAATAATATGACTATTTTAATGAAAAGGAAAAGAAAGGAAAGGAAAACAAAGAGAATAGTATAATAATATCTTAACACTCAGTTATTTTCCAAATGTACTAATTAGATTGTTTTCCCTTGATGTCATATTACTTTTTTTTTTTTTTTGTCATGGGGCTTGAACTCTGGGCCTGGGCACTGTCCCTGAGCTCTTTGGCTCAAGGCTAGTGCTCTACCACTTGAGCCACAGCACCACTTCTGGTTTTCTGATGGTTTATTGGAGATTAGAGTCTCACAGAATTTCCTGCCCAGGCTGGCTTTGAACTGAGATCCTCAGATCTCAGCCTCTTGAGTGGCTAGGATTACTGGTGGCGTTAGCCACCAGTACTGGATTGTGTATCATTTTAAATAAAATTTTGCAAAGCCCAATCTCATGTTACTTTAAGTCTGACTCTGTGCTTGGCATCTAGATTCTTTTGTCATCTGACTGTGTTCAAATCTCTTGTATATAATCAGCATTTCTCAATTTGTTATTTTCTTTCCATTCTATTAAATCTGATTGATCTTAAAATATAATGTTACTCTCCTTTGCTGAAGTAGAATTTATTAGCATTTTCAAAGCTTTTTGATTATTTACCATGATGTCATTTCATTTAGATCATTCATCAAGTTTTCATATTCTTGTAAATTGCTGATCTGGTTCATTAATCTTATAACAATTACAATATGAGCAATTTGAGGGCAGAGTGCATTTTGTTCATCATTTTGAGGGTGTATGATATGTTACCTTGCCTCTGGAATTCTTAAATTAGATGGAATGGAGACCATGATAATTACAACTAAAAGATTAGCTTCTCAAGACTGAGCAGACTCATTTGCATATACTTGTATTTATCAATCCTTCATAAGAAATATCCTTCTCTCAGCTGGCAGCATTAGCAGAATTAAAAGACTAAAGGAGGAGGAAGAAACATTTTGCTTATAATAAAAATAATTTCTTGTGCTTGTACAATGATTTCTTATTTACAAATTCTTGGATACAGCCCTAGACATCAGTCAGACACTATAGTTCTATTTACATTTGACAGTGAGAAAAACTGATCCTGAGTCTAAGAATCAGTAGAATTCAGTTTAGATTTCTTGCTTTCTGATTTGTAAACAATACAAAGTAGAAAACATTGTCACTGTACCCAATTCTACAGAGACACAGCTGGAGACTCTGGCTAAGGAGGTAAAAGCTTGCACTACTTACAAAAATAACTGTGGTTACCTTTACAGATTACCTACACTTTAAGGATTTCAGTACATAATAAAGAGGGTGCATTGAAGGCTGGGAGTAATACTCTGTGTGGAATTTAGTTCAGCAAATACATGAATCAACCACCTAGTTCTGAATCTAGAAGAAATAGTGCCAAATACTCTCTCTCTCTCTCTCTCTCTCTCTCTCTCTCTCTCTCTCTCTCTCTCTCTCTCTCTCTCTCTTGAAATGTAATTTCTTTCAAATGTTGTTTACTCCTTATTTATAGCCATTGTTTGAAATCATGCTTGTGGCTGGGCTAGAACAGAGGAAGCAAAAAAGAAAGATGAAATCTCAAGAGAGACCAGTGCAATAAAGAAAAAAATGTTACTTTGAGCTTTGAGAAAACTCTGAAACAATTTTTTGTGAAAATGATGTAAAGAATAAATGTAGCATCTGCAGGATCCCAGAATACCCTTATAAATTGATACCTTTATAAATCATAGATGGGAGTGTTTTATAGTATGACTAGAGTTATGATCACAAAATAATTTCCCAAGATTATAGGAACCTGTAATTAGTGGCCTGAAATATGTTATTGTGGTAGACATAAGTCTTTCAAAAATAGATTAATTGAAAGGATTTTTACAAGGCTGTAGTTTAGGTCCTGGGCTGGTGTGTAAAGTGGAGGACTATGGGTGATCACTTATTTTTTAAAAACAATTCTACAGTTAGAAAGTGATTTCTTTAGGCTGAAGCCTGTCTCCTCTCTACCACCCGCTTCTTGCCTATAATTGAATTAAGAGGCATTCCACCACTGTTTAAAAAGAAGTGATTTCTTCGATGTAACATGGATGTCTCTGATCTCTTCTTGGTAAGAAGAGTTTTATGGGTAGGGTAGAGACTCTCACAAATCAACTTCAATGTTTGGTGGACTCTTTCCTCAAAGAATGGCAAAGGAGATTGAGGTAGTGTGAGAGGAGTAAAACCCCAGGGAGAATGAGGCAGAGTGTGGGGTCCACTGAGAAAACATTCAGCGTGTGCTGGTGGCAGGGAGGTGATCGGGACAGTCTGGGGACCCAGGGCAAAGCCTCACAAGCCACCGAGGCCCATGCTGGAGTGAACTGACCTTGAGTGCTGAGTTAAGATTCCTAGCTTTAAAAAAAGGAAGGAGGTTCTACCACTTGTGAAAACATGGAGGAATTGGAAGGGTGTTGTGCTCAGTGAAATAAGCTAGACACAGGAAGAAAACGACTGTGTGAGCTCACATGCATGTAGAATGCACTGCATGCATGTGTAAGGTGACTAAATAAAGTGACACAGAAACAGAATCAAATGGTGGCTAGTGAGGGCAGAGTGCATCTGTGTAAAAAAAATGAAATGCTGGTTGTAAGATCACAAATTATTACAACATAGTATACTTGAAAAATATAACAAAATATTCTCACTATTGTACAAGAAGTATCTGAAACTGTGCACATACTAATTAACTTAATTGTGGAAGTCATTTTAAGATGTGTGTGTACCAAAAATATTGCATCGTACACCTTGAACAGATATAACTTTTGTCAGTCATACCTCAGTTAAGGTGAAAAATGATTCTTTGCAATTGAAAGACAGTGTTTAGATCAGCTAACTTTTCTAACCAGTTATCAGAGGAAAGAAGCAGCCAACCCAACAAGAAGCATGGATAATGTCATGCTTAGTGACTGTGACTAATTAGAGAAGTTAATTAAGCTGTCAAGAAGGAATAAAGATAATCACTCTCAGTCAGTTCCCACTCCTTTGTACCCAGGAACACAAGCAACTCCATCTATCCCAGGCTGCCACGTGATCCTTGATCTGTCACTTAACATTGATGTAACCTCATGTGCACCTTTCTGAGGTGACCCAGGTGATACAAGCAAATGACAAGTTTTATCTTTTTATCTTTCTTCCTGCTGTACCAGATTTATTCATGTCGTAGTCATCTGTCACAGAAAACACTTTGGATATTCTACATTAAGCACAGCTTATTTGCATTGTAGCCAAACAGTTGCACTATTATTTTTATTATTGTTCATGTTAATTCCTATTCCAATAATATGAGGAATACCAATACAGATGTTAATTGGGATAATCATGTATTTATCTCTTGAAATATAATAAGCATTTATAATGGTTAAGACAATGGATGCTGCTTATTCTGTATGTCAGATGCCTTACTTGTATTATTGCACTCAGTCTTACAAGTACCTGGTGAGATGAGTTTTCTTAAGCCTATTGTCAAGATAGAAAACCTGAGACAGAGAGAATGGGAAAACACAGGGCATCAGACAGCTGAAAAAGAGTGAAGCTAGAATGTGGCTTGAGTTCCCTGCGACTTCACTTTGCTTAATATACATGATTTGCTATGACTGTTTTTTTTTTTTACTTAACTACTAGATTATTATTCCTTCCCCCTCCTTCCCTCCTTCCTTCCCTCTTTCCCTCTGTCTCTCTCTTTTTCTTGCTTGCACGCTCTCTGATTATGTCTCCCTATCTCTGTCTCTGTCTCTGTCTTTTTCTCTGTATGTGTTTATTAACTTCCATTAGTGGTATTTTAGGCAGGTACTGGTGACTCACATCTATAATCCTAGCTATTCAGAAGGCTGAGATCTAAGAATTATGGGTCAAAGCTAGCCCAGGCAAAAAGTTCAACAAAAAACTGAAAGTGGAGGTGAAGCTCAAGTGATGGAGTTCCAGACTTGTGTGAAAAAGCTGTGTCAGAAGCCTTGAACTCAAGCCCCAATACTGGTAAGCATGCATGTGTGCGTGCACGTGCATGCACGCAAATTGCTTATGGAAAAAAGTTTCATAAACTTGAACAGTTTGATATTAATTGCACAGCAGGAATGCCATTTAAATATTCAATCAAATTGCCATAGTTTCAAGGTAAAATCTATGATCAAGAATGCAGGGCAGCTTTTGGTTTAAAGCATTCTTTTGTCTATACGAATTATTTTAAGTCAAACAAAGTCTTTTGCTTCAGATGTATTAACGCAGGATTCTTTAGTTTCATGTCCTTTGTATGCACTGGCCTAGAGACAGGTAATTTGAGTTTGAATTTCTGAACTCTAAGACAATAAAGTATAATTAGAATTCTATTAATCCAACTGCACAGAAGTTATGTGTTCACAAAAATGTATATTGTTTATTTAATTATATACTGGCTTGGTTAGGTAGAAGTCTTAAAAAAAACCATATTAGTTGAAAGTGACTGTGGGCCATTGCTGTTATTTTGTGCATAGGGAACATTTTTTTTTCTATCACCACTAATTTGTGATATCCTGTTGTTTATCCTTAATAATGTCATTGTTCTAGAGTTTGTGAATATTCTTTGGTGCTGTTCAAACCTACAGTTACAGACATGCTTAGCAGACAGCTTGTGCACAGACACAGGTGAGGGATGGGTCCAGGTTGCATGGGGCTTGAAGCTCATAGAATCTGGGGATTCCTACAAGGTTAGCTACAAAAGTAGGTGATAAAAACATTTCTGTAACCCATTCCAAAACTGGGAAGGCTAGCAATGACTAAAATACACACAGAAATAATTGAAAACAATAGAAAGATGGTATCCTACCTAAGCTAAAGCAATTCCCAAACCTATAACTCTTAATTGGGTCCTAGTGGATCTGTGGGCCTGCTGTCATTGAATTATCACCATATTTTATGATCATCATTAATACTCAGCTACTCAGTTGTGATGTGGTATCATTCCCTGTATAGGAGACAGTCCATATTTTAGACTTCAGATAGCCAACATTTTATTTTCTCAGAGGACAGAGAAACATGATGTTGTTGTTTTTTTTAATACTGTACAAGCATCCTTGTATCCTCCTCTCAACAATAGAGCACATACATATGGTGGAATAGACCATAAAAGGGGAGGGGAGGGTATAGTAGGGTACCATACCTTCTTGACCAGAATCCCCTGTCAATAACTAAATCCACATCCATGAAATATTATACAATAGCCATGTACCGTGGCAATTTTAAACTACTCCTGAGATGGCTTTAAAAAAAAACCTTTGAGGCACGTCTTTCTTCTGCTGCTCTGTGTCAGCTATGAGAACAGAAATTCCCAGGTCTCCGACTCTCAAAAGCACCAGCAAATTCATGCTGAGAACAAAGCCCAGGGTAAGTGATAGCCTATCCATCTTTCCTGAAGCATTGTTTGCCTTCAAAATACCTGATGGATGATACTTTGTATCTTGTTCAGTTTTTATTGCTTAGAAAAATTTCCTGTAACATCCTAGCTTGCTCATAGCATTATGTTCTTTCCAACTCTGCAAGTCTTCCTTTTTCATTATCTTGATGCTTTTAAGTCAAAACAGTACCTCCCTCTTTGTATTTTTGATTTTCTTTCTGTGGTGGGAACTATGAAAGATTCTGTTATAAATCTGTCCTTTCTTACTTCCTGTTTCTTTAGTTTAACCACTGTCCTCTCTCTCTATGTCTGTCTCTGTCTCTGTCTCTGTCTCTCTCTCTCTGTGAACTTCACACTTTATCAGATTTATTCCATCATCCTCTAATCCCTGGAAGATATGAAAAAAAGTGTTAGGTTCTGTGCTGAGGTCTGCATTTGATGTGGAAATATGAGACAATGCAATGATCTTGAAGAGAGACAGGAAAAGCAAAGATGAGATTTGTACCTAGGAATTACTGGCTCTAAAACATGTCTATTTTTTATTGCTCCTATTTGTTTTTTTTTTTTAAACCTGTGGTATCCTGGTTAACAAAGCTCTTTATAGTAAAGTCAGCTACACTTTACTTTTTCTACAAGATTTTTTACAGATGAGTTTTAAACTCCAAAGTTACATAAATGCTCGGTTTAGCAATATAGGGAAAGGTCATTTGCCACATTCCCTACAGTTCTTGGACTGTACTGACAAGAACTCTTGGGAAAAGTCAGATTCCCTTTCCACTGCTCAAGTGTACAGCTGAGGACGAGTTTGGGTTACTGTGCTGGCACCATGAAAATGATAAGATCTCTCCTCAAAGCTACCAGGAGACTTGAGAAATACTTTAACTGAGCCTACAAAAGGATGACTGGAGCCAGACATTATCCCTACTTAATGCATCTCCTATTTGTGACCTTGTTTTTCTATCTCTCGTTGTCTGGAAATGTTGCATGCTGTCAGACCTGGAAAGAAGAGCAGTAAGAAGGGAAATATTCCTACAGGCATTATGGTCTTCTGTGAGACCTTAATACGGATCACTTACTTTAAAGGGTTCATTTTCTTTTACTTAATCATTTACAATTTTAGAACTTTGTGTAAATTGGGAGGGGGCATTCATGCTATAAATATGATAGGAGGCCAGAGCTTGAAGATGTTACTCATATTGGTTTGGTGGTCTATATGTCCGTAGTTGCTTCTGTTAAATCCTTATACTTTTATCCTACATATTCCTTCTTGAGGTCCGAGAATAAATTTCTGTATCTCAGCTCTGAGATTAATTTGTATTATGAGGTTACATTACTTTCTTTTGTGAAATTTTGCTAAAACCAGGAGGTACTGACTGATCAATGAATCATTTCTGAGTTTTTATTTATTTACTTTTTTTTTTTTTTTTTACCAGTCCTGGGGATTGAACTCAGGGCCTGGGCAATCTCTACCACTAGAGCCACAGTGCCACTTCTGGCCTTTTCTGTGTATGTGGGACTGAGGAATTGAACCCAGGGCTTCATGCATCCTAGGCAAGCACTCGACTCCTAAATGATATTCCCAGCCCATTTCTGAGTTTTAAATGGAAGAGTAGCTTCTCATTATAGGGGATAGCAAAATACATGTGTTGGTGGAGTTCTACTGGGACTTAAAAATTGTAGCTTGTAGTTTATACTCTGATTTACTACTTTATCATTTTGTTTTCAGCATTGTTTCCATTGTCCTTTTATCTTTCTTCCCAACTTATTTATTTATTGATTGTTTTGGTCGGTTGTAGGGCCTGAACTCTGGGCCTGGGTGTTGTCCCTCAGCTCTTCAGCTCAAGGCTAGCATTCTACCACTTGAGCCACAGTGCCATTTTGGCTTTTTCTGCTTATGTGGTTCTAAGGAATCGAACCCAGGGCCTCATGCATGCAAAGCAAGCACTCTATCACTGAGCCTCCTTCCCAGCCCATCTTCCCAACTTCTTAATGAAGAGGCCCTTAACATAACTTAGACCCTTAGTGGGGGCATTTTGGTGAAAATGCAACAAACTGGATGAAAGGGAATAGGGGATTTGTGATAATCTTGTCTTCTTTGGTTCCCATTTGCCCACTTCTGTGTTGTTAGTGTGTCTGTGGGGAGTCCCATATGGTTCTAGGACCAAGAAACAGCAAACTTGTGCAACCCAGGGGACAATGAGCAAGGTGTTGGCCATTTGGGGCTTTGAGTTACTGTGATGAACAAGAGTGAGAGTTTCTTCTTTATTAGACTGCCTTGATTATTAGCACAGGTAGAAGAAAGCAGCAATTTGAAGGTCAAATCTTCTCAAGAATTTTCAAGTGTGATTGGCTAGCATATCTCTTTGCCTGTCTACTCAGAACTCACTTGTTAGGAGCACACACAGGGAGGATGAGCTACCAAGGAGAGATCCCCTGTGTTTCTTTTTGTTTTTTATTGTGAAAATACCATACAGAGGGGTTACAATTACATGGACAAGATAGTGAGTACATTTCTTAGCAAGCATTGTTGCCTTCTCCTTTGTTTCCCCATACCATCCCTTCCCCTCTCCAACCCCCCCCAAACTCCACATACCCCTCTCACCACCCCGCCAAAGTTTCTTCTATGTGAAACTTGCTTCTTTAGCTCGAATTAGACTGTTAATGAGACTCCTTACTTGAGCCTGTGACTGTATACATATGTATACCTCTGCCCCCTATCTCAAATTCTTTGTCAACTTAAACCAAAAGCTTGTGTCTAGACTTTGAAAATGGCTGCCTATGTTTCATAATAAATCTCTTTTCTTTGCTCTTTATTTTTAGCTGTCTCTGTATTTGGCATGTTGGGACAAGTGGCTGGACTTGACATGAAGGACCCGTGGAGATAGGGACTGGGGCTTAAAACTTGGGTTTCCATTGTCTTCTCCAAATAAAATTACAATAAACCATTTTATAGATAGTCATGATTCATGTAACCTCATTCTTCTTGAATATAGATGTGTTAGGAAATTGAATGAGATCCTTCATTCTATGTACTGTTAATGGTTTAAGAAAATAGATAAATTGAAATATCTCTTGGTAGCCGCTGACTTCCTTCTTCCCATAGATTGCCATAGAGAAAGGCACAGAGTAAATCTGTGGATGCATCTAAGGATATATATGTGTTTAGACCTGTGGAACAGTTAGGAATAATCTAGTTCAATTTATGCATTTGACTGAGAGAATCTGAAAACTGGAAGATTAAGTCACCTAAGTAATGAGATCTTATTTCTATGAGAGCAGTTTCTCTATGGCGATTTTTGCTTTGTGACATTACTTGTATCACTGTCCTTTTATTGGTTAATTTGTATCTGTAAACATTTCATCTCCCTGTGTTGTGAGGTTCTTGAAAACAGAAACGGTGTCCTATAATTCTTTGTAGCTGTTCCAAGTGTTCAATAAATAAATGTTTGTTGTGGTTGTAGGAGCTGATTTGTGGGAAAGACTTCCCTACCTCTGCAAATAATGTGATTTGTGCTGTTGCCTTGGCAAATAAAAAGTAGTGTTGGGTAGGTAAGTAATTCAAACAAAGCTTTGCATATACATTTTCAGATACTAAAATATAAAATATAAAAATAGATGAGACTATTGAATAAAAAACCACCATCCATCATAAACGATCCCATTTTTAATAAGCTAAAGATCCACTTGAATAATTTGATGCAAGTGGTCACTTCTGCTTTCAGTCTGAGAGGCAGTCAATAAATTCCATTGGCGGTTACTTACAAAAGTAGTTTAAATTCTGTACAGGACTCGAGTCTAGGGAATCACATCAGCCTTGGCGTACAAAAGAGCCTGGAGAGGCAGCAGAGCAACGTTTCCCCACTGGAGCTGCTGAAGGAAGGTGGTCTTATGTTTCACTGAAGGAACTAGCAGACTAAATTTAATTCTCTGAGTTGGAGCTAGCTGTTTAAGCACTCAGTCTATTCTACAATCTGAACTGAGGAGCATTCTTTTCTTTCCTGGTATTAAGTCATTTGGAGGAATCAAATATTCATATTTTCAAATGGTGTAAGTTTAGCTAAAGATATATTTTGTCTCTCTAAATGCAGTTGCAAAATATAAAAGTAAGCCTAACCTTCAAAAACAAAAAGGATAGGAGGAGGCCTAGAATATGTAAATTGCTTGATTTTTGACAAATCAGTTACTGTGTTGGTGTGATATGCAAATTAAGGATAATGCTTCCCTCTTATCTGCATTGCAGATTCTCCCAGGCATGTTCTGCATACATTCTGCATGCAGTTCGTGCAACAGAGCATCCTAGACTAGTGCAGAGAAACTGGACAGTGAGTAGAAGCCAGAGAGAGGAAATATATATTGATTTTACATCTTTAAAATCATGGGACATTTATGCATGCCTAGTCATAGTCAAGTCAGTTGGTGAGCTCAGAGTCTTCTGATTTATAACTGGATATTGTATTAATTATGAAGCTAAAGGTAAGTTGTGAGTGATGCATCTCTTCATTCTGAGCATACTTAGGGATTTTTAAATCATAGAAAACAGCATATCATGCAAAGATTAGCATTCTGGATGTATATAATATATACAATGTGTAAATACATCTACATTTATTTGTTGACATTTTTATTTTATTATTTCTTTAAAAATGTGTTCAGGATGGTACCTGGAGACTCACAGGTGTGAAGCAAATGCTATATCACTATCTAATCTTTGACCTTTGTACTCGTAAACACTCTGTACTCTTAACACAGACTGTGTGCAGCTTGGGTCATCTATATAAATGGAGTCTGAAGAGGCAGTTTTCTATGGGGAATAATTTGAATTTGTCAGGGATTCTTGTTTCTTCTCTGCACCTCTACCATTACAAATTCAGTGTCTGTTGGTTCGACAATTGTTTGGATTTTTGTGTTCATTTTCTTTTCTCAAACTAAATATGAAGCAAACTAGTGAATTAACTCTTGACATAGTGTCATCCAAAAGCTGGTGGAATTATTAGTAAACTGGATGTGCAAATTTCATAGTAGAAATCAACTTTATGCCTACAGTTAAGGATATATTTTGATGAGGAAATGACCGTATGCATACGTGTATGCAGATTATTGATTCAATTTTTGTTTTATATGTGACTCATGAATAAGAGTTTATTAAATAGTGAAGTTTTGATTTAACATTTTCCACCCTTTCCTTGGGCTTCTGTTGAGTGCTCATCTTTAGTTGAATTAGCTGGATTGTAATAGACCTGTTCCCTGTTGGGCCCAATCTACATGATGAAAGGGAACAAAGACCTGTTTTTTGTTGTTGTTTCCTACTTATTATTTCTCATTTTCACCTCTGTAGTCTTTTCCTGTCATTAAAATCATTTTCTCTACAATAGTGTTACTGCACAGGGTAAATGAACCATACCTCACATGAGATGGTTGCTAATTGTTCTCAATTCACCACAAGCTATGGATGCCAACTCTTATTGCTTTTAAGGTTAGGATACAAAAAAAATCCATTTATGATTATATTTTAGGTACAAAATATTTAGCTGTCTTAAAGAAGATCTAGGATTGAAAAAATAGCCAAATATATTAGTTGGGTGAAACAAACATGATGGTACAGGAGGAAAGGGAGAAATATTTTAGAACATAATAAGATGAGCAACAAACAGTTGAGAGATGTTTTGTTACTACGGTATTAATGTTATGAGATGCTACCCTCCTTGAATTAACTTCAGGAAGCTGAGATCTGAGAATCACAATTGGAAGCCAGCCCAGGCACGAAAGTCCTTAAGACTCTTACCTTCAATTAACTACCAAAAAGCCAGAAGTGAAGCTGTGGCCTTGAGTAAAAAAAGAAGTTCAGGGACAGCGTCCAGGCCCTGAGTTCAAGCCCCAGGACTGGCACAAATATTTTGTTTTCAGTTGTTATTATTTTGGCATGTTCTGTTGTTTACTTCTCTCTGCTTATTTTGTTGCATGTTTTTCTTTCACCTGGGAAATTTATTATGAGTACTGTAAGGTACTTCACAATGTATTCTATATCTCTGACAGGAAAAGATGCCCTGATTTTCAGAGGAATAATTGATTTTTATTCTTTGAGGGCATGCTCATTTGTATGCTTAGGTCTCAAGATATTTTTATTCTTTTCTCTTGGTTAGTAACTCATGCCCTAATGGAGTTGTGTAATAGTTTCTTGATTTCTAACTTGCATATATTACTTCTCTTGTCTCAGTAAATACAAATCATCGTTCTTTATATTGATGTAAGATTCAAGTAGAATAAAAAGTTTGCTTACTATTGGTCATTGATAGGAAATTATGGAAAAGTCATATAGACTGACTTTAAATGCAGTATTTACTTCCTTGTTTATATAATTATTGTCCATGTCTTCCTACTTAATTTTGTTGTTTAAAATTTGCTTTCCATGGAAATAGCAAGGAATGAATACAAGTAGAAGAAGAAATTATGAAGGGAAACTATTCCTTTTTTAAAATTCAGTTACCAGGTTTTTTTGGTCTAGATTAAGTTAGCTTGATAATAGTTGCTTAAGTACAAATTTCTGAAATTTTTATTCTTAAAATCAAATATATCTTTCCTTGACAATTAAATATTTCCCCTGTTCAACATTACTTTCCACTTCAGAAGCTCATTTCATAATCCAAGCTTCTCTTTCTATTTCCAGGAATAATAAGGTCTTTAGGGTTTTTTTTTTTAAGTATAACATTGTCAGGTATTGATGGTTAACACCTCTAATCCTAGCTTCTCAGGAGACTGAAATCTGAAGGATTACAGATATTTAGGCTGAGCCTAAATATCTACAAGACTCAATTTCTAACCATCAAAATTCTGTACTGGAGGCATAGTTTAAATGATGAATCACCAGCCATGAACAAGAAAGCTGAGCAAATGTGAGGTCCTGAATTCCAACTCTTATATCAGAAAAAAAGTATGACTTTAAACTGAAGGTGGAAAGATTTGTTTAATCTTTTATTTTTATTCAATTATATGTGGTGCTGGAGATTGAACTCTAAAGATTCACATGTGCTGGGCAAACATTCCATCAGTGAGCAACAGCCCCAAACCTTTAAGCTTTTATTTTGAGGAGGATCTGCTATCAAGGAGAGACAGAATAAGGAGAAAGTAACCTTCAAACTCTGAAGAGGAAACATTAATCAAATAGAATAGCTTTTAGGCTGATTATTTTGGCATTTGAAAACTGTGGGAATTTTTTCATCAACATTTGAGAACAAGAAGCCACTTGTTGAATCTTTTTTCCCCCCATTTGTTGTCTTAGAGGCAAAAAAAATAAATGAGGGAAAGACAAGAGGCTAGATGGGAAGCATACATCTTTCTGCCTCTTCCCTTTCCCTGGCTCTGTCACCTGAGTTTAAGTACACTGCAGTAATATTTCTTATTTCTGTCAAGCACATTAATAGATTCAAACATTCTCATGTTAACTCTTTGTTTTTATATGTGTCTTTCATGCAGAGCAAAATCATTTTTTTAAATTTTTGGTTGGTTGTGGGCTTGAACTCTGGGCTTGGGCGCTGTCCCTCAGCTCTTCAGTTCAAGGTGAGCGCTCTACCACTTGAGCCACAGAGCCACTTCAGGTTTTCTGAGTGGTTTATTGGAGATAAGAGTCTCACAGACTCTCCTTGCCTGGGCTGGCTTTGAATCACAATCCTCAGATCTCAGCCTCCTGAGTAGCTCAGATTACAGGCATGATCCACTGATGCCCAGCTTAGTAAAATCCTCTTTTTAGCCTATTTTTTATTTCAAATTAACTTTAGTTAACTCCAAACCAATAGACACCATCAAAGCCCCTCCTGAGGATAGAGATGATCCCAAAGGAGAGGAGCATATCTTTCTTTCATCTCATGGGTCCATATCTCTCATTATAAGCATTCTGTCTTCAGTCTAGCACCTGCAATAGTCTATTAAGACTATAGTTTAACTGTTTCAGGAGAAGGGAATGGAAACACAGTACTAGAGACTATGTAAGTTGGAGTGCACGATGCTAAGTGCATAGTTGGGGCATTTTCCATCTTGGCATAAACAGAAGCAAGGAACAGATCCAGGCAAGGTTTCTGAACTGAGTGTGTGATTGAGGGAGATAACATTTGTAAATGAAAGGCCATTCCTTTCCAACCCTGAATCCCAGTGTGATTATTTCTTCTGCATACACTTTGCCTCTCCTCTCCTCCCCTCTTTCCTTTCTTCCAAATGCTAACATAAAAGGTAGTACACCAATTGTCTTTGGGCCTCTATTTCCTGTCTACTCTCCTAAGAAGACAGGAACTTCTTCCTGTTCCAAACACACTTTTCTCTCCACTGTGTTCCATTGTTAGTGTCTCAATTCTGTTGTTGGCAATTGTTTTTGAGTCTCTTACCAAGTTCCATTAGTCTGACTTGGTTTTCTTGCTTGATTGTTTATTCTGTTTTCCTCCTGAAAGCCTTCTTACTGTTGTCTCTTGATTGCATTCATTACTACACTCATTAAGGGTAAGGTGTCCTGGGACACACATTAAGGGTGAAGTCTCTTTCGAGGATCTCAACCCTCCTTCTATTTGCTCAGAACTGGAAACTAAAGTGAAGGACAGTGGAAATCAACTGCTCAGCAAGCACATTCATCTCCCATCTCAATGTCTAGTATTCATAGCACAGGGCTTCCAGCCCTTCCTGCTGAAAGTGGCTATTACATTTTTTGGAAGTCTTATTAGGGTAGTAGATATGATAGATTTTAATAATATGTTAATAATGGATGTTGATAACAAAATACTAGCTAGTGTGAGAATGAATGCCAAGCATGTTCTTTCAAGAATTTCTGTAGACTTCGGGCTGGGAAGGTGGCTCAGTGGTAGAATGCTTGCCTTGCATGCCTGAGGCCCTGGGTTCGATTCCTCAGCACCACATAAGCAAAAAGAAAAAAGCTGGAAGTGGAGCTGTGGCTCAAGTGGTAGAGCGCTAGCCTTGAGCTGAAGAGCTGAGGGACAGTGCCCAGGCCCAGAGTTCAGGCCCCACGACAGGACCCCCCCCCCAAAAAAAAAGAATTTTCTGTAGACTTCCAAGAAGTGATTGTCAATGGGCTTCAGAGTTAACTGATTTTTTTGATAGAACCGGAGTCCAATTTGCTGGGACTTGCTGGCTCAGTTACTCTGGTAGAGGTAACTGAATGATAAAAAATTATTATCTTTCATCTGTCCTTGTACATGGAAATGATCAATTTGTCATATTAGGTTTGTGGTAGTAGCAAAGCCCAACATGAAATGGAAATGTTTAAAGCATATGGTGAATTTAGGAGGAATCTAATAGGCCGAGAAGATGACGAAGGATATCTGAATTGAAACTCCATTAGCTATTTTATAGACCTTCATTCTAGCATGAAATAGAAAATAAGAGTAGTAATATGGATGAATAGAAGGCCAAGCGTCTACCCTGATAATAGCCACCTAGATATTTAACTGCAATTGTGTTGCAATCTAAAATTTGTTCTATTTCCTTTCTATTTTGTTTTACATAATGATACATTTCCATGATAGAAATTCAATGCATAACATGTTGACATGTGGTGATAGTTGAGAGGAGAGAAAAAAATCTGAACTACACAAATTTCTGTGTATTTTTTCCCAGTAAATCTTTACACAGTAAAAGATTTGAAGGGTAGGGAACAGATGAAAGGAAAGTCAATGGCTTTGGAATTAGGAAAATTCTTTTATTGGAACTGTTATTATTACTGAGTAAGTCGTCAAAATTTCCTAAGGCTGCTGGGTGCTGGTGGCTCACACCTGTAATACTAGGTATTCAGGCGGCTGAGATCTGAGAATCATGGTTTACAGCCATGAAAGTGGGCAGGAAAGTCCATGAGACTCTTATCTCCAATTAACCACCAGAAAACCAGAAGTAATGCTATGGCTCAAGTGGTAGAGTGCTAGCCTTGAGTTGAATTCCCTCTGTAGAAAGAAAACTTGGTAGTATTGACAAGGTTCCTGCTAATTCCAATCTACTGATGTTCATTAAAGGCAAATTACAGGGAAGGTCAAGGAAGGGCTCTTATTATAAAAATATATTCAATGAATATTGAGTAGAATGGTTTATAAAATAAGAAATCTACAAGTCCAAGATGTATGTTTCAATATTTTCTACATCTGAGAGTCAACTAGTTGTCATTGCAAATAGTAACTGTGGTTAGTAACCATGGCAATGGTGGTAGTCAAATACCTATTCAGTTCTCTGATATTTGAAATCTAAAAATTGGGAAGAGCTATGCTTTGGGGAATATAAGGGAAGATGTAACATTTCTTGGGAATTTGCTATGATTGATCAAACACTGGACAAGGTGCTTTAGCTATCAAATCATATTTTTTTCAGTGAAGAAATAGAGGCTCTGAGGAGATAAGAATCTTATCTGAGTTTATGAAGCTAGAAAGTTTCAGAGCTGAGTTTGCTGAAATTTAGATTCAATTCAGTCTAAAGACCATGATCTTTGTACTTTACTATGCTGAATCATTCTTTTTACTGAGCAAAACATTTATTAAATTGCTTCATCTTTTTATTTTGTCAGTCGTGGGCCTAAGCCCACTCTGGGCCTGAGCACTGTCCCTGAGCTCAGGGAGAATGCTCTACCACTTGAGCCATAGCACCACTTCTAGTTTTCTGGTGGTTAATTGGAGATAAGAGTCTCATGGACTTTCCTGCCTGGGCTGGCTTTGAACCATGATTCTCGGATCTCAGCCTCCTGAGTAGCTAGCATTACAGGCATGAGCCACTGGCTCCTGGCTTGCTTCATCTTTATAATATCCCTAGGAGACTTTTTTGAAAAAATTAGTGCAAATCATGAAAAACTGACTTTATCATAGTTTCACAGTTGATTGCGTGACTGTGTGTCTGTGTGTGTGTGTGTGTGCTAATTAGTATTGGAGCTGGAACTCACGGTTGGTGCTCTACCACTTGAGCCATGCTTCTAGTAGGGCATTTTACTAGTTAATGGTGGATGTAGTCTCACAGACTTAACTGAAGTCCTTTAGGTCTCAGCATTCTGGCTAACTAGGATTACAGGTAAGAGCCTGGTTCTCATTGTTTTCATATTCATTTCAAAAGTTGATGCTGTATAAGCTGTGTGCAGCAAGAATAAAACTAAGCCGGACTCTGAGACAGAGGCAGCTTGTGCATCTTGTGAGCACTCAGAGATAAGTTCATTGGGAATTTTGGTGAATTTCCTGAGTAATACCAAACATTATGTTTCAAACATTGCATTGTATATGTAGACAATCCTTTCCTACCCCATGTATCTTCTCAAAAGTAGGTTTGTAATATTTTAAGTCCATTTTTGTATCCTTATAGTACTAAGTTTAAAATTTTATGAGAAGTAAACTTTAAAATTTGTTGAAATATTCCTTTCCCATTATACTACAAAATAAAAGGAGCAAGGTGAGCCCATGGATTCCTGATCTCCTTGTAGAACAAAGTTCACTGTAGAATATTTACCTCTCATAAAGGAAGTCACAAGTTAGGTGTGAAATTAGTGTTTTCCTTTTTGTGGTTGAACTTCTTTAAAAAATCAGATTAGAATTTGAGAGTTAAGCAAGGCATGGTGGCACATGCCTGTAATCCCAGCACTCAGAAGGCTCAGGCAGGAGTATTTCGTGTTCAAGGTAATCAGCTTGAGTTACACTGTGAGGCCCTATCTCAAAAAAACAAAACAACAACAACAAAAAAAAACGGCAAAAGACAAAATAAAAACAACCTTTAAATAAATAATTTAGACTTAGCCTCTAGATAATCCTTGGTTTTTAAGTGAAAGAAAATATTCTTTAGATTATCTTTTACATTCAAGTACTTTGGCTGTCAAGTTGCAAATAAAATACAGTGCTGAATCTCACGAGAGAGCAGTCTCTATTGGCCTCACCATTAACCTGTACTACTGAGCTGGCCTGAATGAACCCTTGTGATATTGACAAGATCCTGTCAAAAAGCACAAATACAGGTTATTAATTTATAAAGAGGATGATTCTCTTCCGGATCAGAAAGAGAGTGAACACTAGACACCATTTGCAAGAGTTGGTGTTAACTGTTCTGAACACGCTTCATCAATAATCTGGCAGACGGAGCCAACAGCACACCCATGAGCCAGATGAAACACGGGAGTCCCTGAGTATTACAGTGTCAAGTTAGGCAGGGAAAAAAGGTGAGCAAACCTCATTGGAAGAATCAGGAAGAAAAGGATGACTGATATCATGTCCCCAGATTGGCAGCAGAGCCTACTCCTCCAGGGAGGTTTTACTTGGGTCACTTCTTTTGATGGGAGCACAGGGAGGGTTTTAATGGCTGTTTCCCTATTTGAGCTGACACCTTTTGTTGGTATGGTGCTTTGACCATTTTGCTTGTGACATAGGGAACACATTTCTAGTGATCGGTGACAGTGTGGAGGAGGAAAAACCTGGGTCATTTTCATATTTGTCACCATCTGTAGGTTGTTGCCATATCTAGTCTTGGCACACATGGAATATAGGAAGGGAAGCTGGCGGTGCACCTCAATCTTGATGCAGGGTAAGAAAACAAGCCTTGAGGTGTGAGATCCCTTTGGCGTTGCCCTCACACCTATAGGTAGTTTTGTATCTGTGTTTTCTGACTTCCTTACGTCTGATCAATATTGTCCTTCTGCTGTGTTTCGGTACTCTTCCACAAACAGGCTATTTTGGGAGGGGAAGCTAGATGCTTAGTTCTCACCTTAGTTGGCTCCTTTCCTTCTTAAATCCTTTAAACACATTCGGTTTTGTCCCAAGAAAAGCAGCTGGCCTCTGCATTCTCTTTTACCTCTTGTTTCCTACATTCCCATCTGAATTTGCCAGAGTACTGCCTTTTTTGTGATGGTCTCCTGATTCTTCCCTTTCCCCAAGCCTAGCTGGCCTTTCCTTCTTCCCTTCTATCTGAATTTTCTTTTTCTAGCTTCCCAGAGTAACCAGGTATTCTTTAACAACGATTCAACCCACTCATCCTTTCCCAGTGTCTTATACATCCATGCCTCCATGTCTCTCCCCTGACCTCCAGACTAAAAAATCAATGTGCTTAGAAGATAAGCTTAGATTATGTGGTACTCTTTTTATTTTCAAAAATACTATCAGTGTCTAATTGCATGCCAGAAACCTGGGAGTCAAATGCTTTTCCAGTTTGACTGATATCTGTCTATCCTCAGCTTTAAATATGAATTCTTTTCAGTTCTCTATCTCCAGGCTTCCCAACACTTCCCGCCTGCAAAATTGCAGTCATCTCTAATTGCCTTCACCACATCCATGTTTGTTCTTGCTGTGTTCCTGTAGCATATTTTAGACTTTCTATCCTGAAATCCTTCCTTTAATCCCCACCTCCCGTTTGAATAAATGTCTTAATTCTTCTTTGCACATAGGTCCTCTTTTCTCTTTCTCAACTTTTCATCTCTCACCCTATCCTGTATGCATTATGGTCAGTTTCATTTTTATTCAGTGACTAAGTTTACCCGAAGTGTCTTCTTGTTTCACCCTGAACAATCCTTTATCCTCCTGCATAAACATTCTTTGTTGTTGTTGTTTTTAATGTACTATGTGATTTCTTTTTTCTTTTGTGTTTTTTATCTTCTTTTTCCTATGGTTTATCCACTGTTGTCTCTGTATTTTGGTACCCTACGTATTGTATAAACTTTTAACTGAATTAGGGAAGGGAAGGGGAACAACAAAATGGTGAGACAAAGGACAAAGGGGAAATGATGCAATAGTGCTACAACACAGTATGTTGGTAATGATCTGTACAACTTGGGGAGGGATTAAGGGGGAAGGAAAGTGGGAGAAAAATGAGGGGGGGGAGTGACAAGTTCAACAAGTGATGTACTCACTAACTTACTTATGTAACTGTAACCCCTTTGTACATCACCTTGACAATAAAATTAAAATAATTAAAGCATTCTATTCTCCTCATTCTGATGCCAATGGGAATAATGAATCATTGCACCTTTATCTTCCATAGTATTCTGAACTCCTATCATCCATGGTACTTTGTTGTGAGTCTTTGTCTTTTTCTCTTCTCTGGAATCTACATTTCTAGAGGGTAGAATGTTATCTTATTCACCTATGAATCATCAAGTCATGGCACATAATGAGAACATCATTGAGTTGAATGAGAACATCATTGAGTTGAATGAAAGAATTGTTGAATGAAGGGATACATGCAAATTTTAATAGCTTAGAGGTGTTAAAGCCCAAGTCTGAAAATGGCAATACAGCTGGCATTTAGTTTCCATAGCTTTTATGAGTCATTAAGTTCCTGTCCTTGTTTTCCAAATGGTGTCTGGAAACTATTTCATGAATGGAGGATGAGGAGGATAAGATAAAGCTTTATAAATAACAAGCATTGAGGATGAATGCCTTACCAATGTCTAATGATTAATATTACTATATAATGAATGGATTACTATATATAACATATATGATTAGATGTTTAGATAATGTTTGATATACATGGAGTCTTTTCATTTATTTTCAGTAGCAACATGGGCAATATCCTTGCTCTTTATGTAGCTTGGAGAGAGGAACTCTCATGAAGCTACTAAAGGTTCTTCTTAAGCCGTTGCTCACCACATCTCAGCAAATTTTTTCTAATAAGTTTAACTCGCTCCTGTCTACTTTGTCAAGCAGAACATGCTCAGAAATTCGCCAAATTCCCTAGTTTTCAGTTAGATTCATATAATAATATGTTGACCATTTCTCTTCTAATCATCCAATTAACATAAGTTGAGTGTGCCCCAAGGAACATTTATCCTTATCTTTAGTATAATTTGAAGGCTTTATGTTTATAAAACAATCTACTTCTATGGACTATTTCTAAATTTAAAAGAGCATAAAATGTGTAGGTGGTTTTATATGTTGTCTCTTCTGAAGGATTGCAAATTTCTTGACTCTTGGTCTTGTCATCTTTCCCTCTTTCCTGTATGTCCCTATTGTTCAGTGAATGTTTTTCCGGAATGGTCAGACATGTGCTTATAATTTACCCATATGTGAGATGTTATGTGGCAGAATGAGAATTCTAACTGGCATTGATGCTCCAGGATGCAGTTTTTATGCCATCTTGGTTAAATCTTTTATCACTGCACCTACTGAAAATTCTCAGGAGTTTTCATTTGCATCACCATCAATGTGATCATCTTAATGTCACTACTGTGTGTTGTTTTAAGTTATAGGCAAACAGCTTCTTTCATCTGTGAAGAATTCCATCTGATATTTTCAGAAGAATCCATAAAAACGAAAGGAGGGGGGGTGAGATAAAGTAAATGTCACACAGGGGCAGGAAAGAGCATACTAACTCATCATTTTCATGGTCCTCTCAAATCAAATTCGTGATGGCACACAGGACACCATGCATCTCAAGTGTTTGACATTTGTGCAGTGGCTTCCATTATCAACTAGGGAGTCTACAAACTATTTACCAGTTATGTATGATGGTGTTTCATCCCACAATTTCATGCTATTTATTTGTGAGAAAATGCCGGAGGACTTTTACACATGAAATCATCTTATCTGGAATCTTTGGGACCAGATGTGGATGGAGAAAATGTTGAGTTCACGACAAACACTGGTATCCTCAGAACCCTAAAGGGCACCTTTAGAGCTTGTTTCTCTTCATTGAACATTCACATTTTTGGCATAAGGAGGGGCTGAATACTGCTGCTGCTATAAGCACTGTTAGAATGGTTGCTGAACTCATTACACTACTTTAAAATTTCAATGATGAGGCACCAACTGTCTAACCTTATGCTTGACCAGCAGCATACAGAGGACAGGGTGATATTCTCTAGACCCTGGCAGCATCCTGGGCAGAGAAGATAATATGCTTTCTGGTGGGATAGTGAGGTGGCTGTCTTAAAGGCCCTAGAAGATAGATATTTATATTGGGAATATAGGTACCCAGATGGAATGATATATGTCAGAGCTCTCAGTAATAATATTTTTTAACACAGAAGTGTTGCTTGCTGAAGCAGAAGAGTGACTAGTTTGAATGTTTAAACTCTCCAGGACTGTGATTTGAGGTGGATTCTTCGTCCTTGACTAGCTCAACTGTTTATATTGCTACCAGTGTACTATCTTGACTTTTAAATGTTCTGATCCCTTACAAATTGTCATTTCAACACCTAGATGCTTTTTCCCTTTTATCTAATACAAATTAAAAATAATAACAATTATGCACCAAACTGCCCTAGTAATGACTACACATCACCTCTTGGTGAAAACAGAAATACATTTTTGCCTTTTCTGAGTTATTATTCACCTAGATTGACACCACATAATTCATTTAAAGTTCTGAACATGCAAAAAACACTCAGAGGAATAGGATTTTCTAATACAAGTTTCTTGTCTTTTACACAGAGCAACGTTCATCTCATGTAAACGTTCTTTGAATGAATAACCTGTTTAAGCATGGATGTTAACTGGAAATATAATTTCTTAAGGTATAATATTCAGGATTCCTAACAGCTGCTACCCTCTTCCATACATCTGCTACACTTGGTATAACCTGTAATTTTCCTCTAGTTGCAATTTGCAAAGTTGTAATTTTAGTTATAGTGTTAAGTATGGTAAGAGTATAGTTTATGGTTTCATAATACCCTCAGAGTGAGTCATTTGTTCATGTGTTATTATAGAGCAAGTGACAGGTGGAAGCTGGTAAAAAGTAAAGGAGAACATAGTTGCTGACACAACAGTCTTTTAGTCCTTTCTACCCAGAGGTTCCCACAGTTAATTTCTATTGCTTGAATATATCTACACAATGAGGATCTATTATGCATCTTCTCAAAAGACTATTTTGGATTCATGCTATGTGTTATGAGAACTTTTATATTTTGTTCCTTTTTAGTAATCCATGTGTGTTCTGTTATTGCAGAGTGTGTAAAACATGTTGATATTTTAATTTTATGAAAGACTGTAAATATTAGAGAACCTTTGTTTTTAACAATTAAGCCTTTCAAAATTTCTGTCACCCCAGGAAATAACGAGGACATAGTGGTGGTTTCATACAGACTAACATGATTTTCAGGGTGTTGGACTTAAATCTTCATAATGCCAAAATATTTATTAATACTTTTACATAAATTAATTGTACTATTTAGTACAGTAGGCCTAGGATTGTCTATTGGTTGCATGTGTGAGTCTATCTTTTCTTTTATGATGGCTAATCAACAATGTGTGTGTATATAGATTTTAAATTCAGAGTAATTATTTAACCTGATCTCAGATAATCTGTAGAGATGAAATTTTTTCTAAAAATTATTTTGAAACGTTTCATGTAAAAATATATTTCAAGCCAAAAAAACACTTAGCTTTGCTATTTTCAGTACACACTGTGATCAACATCATAAAACAAATTTTTTCTTCTATAGTTTTCATATTTCTTTCAATCTCTTTTAAGAGCAATTTTTCTCTGTCCACCATTTAAACAGACATTTGACCTTTTTAGTTTATCATCCCCTCCTCCCCTGGATTCACATAATATCAACAACTTAACTAAGTGTAGTTTACCAAAATCTTTGAGATATTCCAAACTGAAGTTGGCTCCTGTAAGTACCATCCATGTAGTTGTTCAAGTTGGCAAACTGGGAGATATTTTTACTTCCTCCCTCTCTCACACTACCCACACCTGTGTGGTCCTGTCAGTACTCCATTCCAAAAATGGATTGTGACTTTCGACTTAGCTCTTCTCCCTCTGTGTCTCAGTTCAAGTGTTGTCATTTTTCACAGCTTTCTAGTTCATCTTCCTGCATCTAGTCATGTTTCATTCAAATCTGTTCTACACATTCATCTGTCTGAAATGCAGATAACTATCACTCCCCTTCCTGACCATGTGATATGGTTTTCCTTACCTAAAGACAAAGGAAGTAGACTTTAGTAACTCATACTTCTCTTTCCCATTCAAAAGACATTTATTTGAGGTTCTGAGTTGTTCCATAATTTTTTACATAACTTGTCTTTTATATTACCACTGTTGAGCCAGTGCTAATGTAATAAATGCTAAATATAGTTTTGCTGTGTAAATGAATAATTGAATAAAAAGGAAACCACAAAACTAATCAGCCACATGTCTATTTTTGTCCAACATGTCTATTTTTTGTCCAACGATATTTATTTATTTCTGATTTCTCTTTTCTTTTGTAAACACTTTGTAAACTCTTCCTAAGTGTATCCTGTTCCTTGAATCTAATACAGCCTCAGCAAACAGTATGGTTTCCTGATTTTTGTCTTATTTTGAATTACCTGAACAGAATTTTGGTAACCTTTCATGAACTTAAGTTCTTTATGCTTTCTCTTGTTCTCCCTGACTTCACAGAACCTGGAAACACAACTTAGACTCTTTCATGTCTTCTCTGTGGTAGGGTAATCCTACCACAGAGCATCTCTGCTTTAGAATGGCAAACATATCCTGAGAACACTAACTTTTCTAGTATTTATTGACAAATATAATGAGTATCGTTTGAAAATGTGTAAGTGTTATTTAAAAATTCCCAAACAAAGACCAGTTGTCATGAAACTTCCTTTTGCTTTGAGTTTTGGAGACAGGGTCTTGTTATGTATGTAGTCTAGGCTAGCCATCATTCAAAATCATCCCAACTTTCCCTGCCAAGAACTGGAATTGCATATGTGCACTACCTCATGTGGCTTCTATCAGTTAAGTGTGAAAACATCTTTCTACTTGAGTCAAATTTATCTTTACTGTTGCTTTCCAGTGCCATCACCCAATCCTCCTCAACTCTTCCACCCTCATTCCACTCCATCCAAGTCCTGCTGGCTCTCGAAGACTTAAGCCCTCAAATCTTTTGCATTTGATTTGATCTCTTACCTAGAATTTTTTCTCTTAGGTGGCTGAATGGCTTCCTTCCTTTTGGTTTTTCATCAGATATCATCTAAATTGTAACCCTTCCTTCCTCTTTGGTACCCCACTATTTTTTCTCTGATACAATTGTTACTCTGTGTTTTGCACATTTCACTCTTTTCCAATTTGATATTTATTTCCTACAGCTAGAATTACCAGTGCCGTGAGTGTTGAATCCTAATAAATACTTATTGAATGAAAGAATGAAAAAGTTGCATCCTCAATATTTATTCTCCAAATAGCATGCTGTTCAAAATAACAACCCCAAATTATACAAAGCAATTTACAGTGCAGACTATCTTTAACAAGGTTAATAAAATAGAAAGTCAAAACTAAAAGAGGAGGAAGGAGAAAATGTAGTTGCCCTGTTAACATAATTGCTCTAATTCTCCATCAGAGTTTTCTTTGAGCTTTCTTTTCACCAAATAAAGAAAAGCTTGAGAAATTATTTAGTTCTAGTTTTCATGAAAGGAAGGTGAGAGCAGAATTTTAAAGGAAATGCTCATGTTGGAGATTAAATAGGAAATATGAGAAATTGAATAGGTAGTTTCTTTGTAAAAGAAGTGCAGATGCTCTGGAATTTTTAAAGCAAACTTTGATAAAAGCTAGCAGAATATCATTGAAGCTCAATACGGAGAAAGCATTTCTGTGATGTACTCAGCTGGTGTGGTTTAAGTCCGTAACCTAATTTGATCAGAGGATTGAGTTATGAGTACTGAGAGAGGTGAATTGATAATCTGTCATTTAAGATATTTTTCTTTTTTCTTCCATTACCATTTCTCTTTTCAAGGCTTCCAGAAAGACATTTAGGAATTCCATGTAAAAAACTACTCTTAGTTAATGTTTACTGATTCATACAAAAAATGATGTCTATCTCATATTCTTTACTCTCTCCTGGAATCTACTTTGAAATACCAACATTTATAGTAGTAAAGACTTCAACATACCTGGAGCTTAAATCAGACGTGTGAATACATGCAAAGTCATTCTAAACTCCTTAGCTCAGCTTTGCTCCTTCTAAGCCAGTCACCAGTGTTGTACCTCTGGTTTTTGAAAAGTCTAGAGGCAGCCTGAGGACTTTTTTTTTACTTTTTAGTCATAATTTTACTTTTGTGGACAATATGTTATAGATTCTCTACATGCTGGGTATATGCTGTGTATACCTATACACATCTAGTTAAGGAAATTGTCACCACAATCAGCAAGATGACAGTCTAGGAAAGGTAGTATATACAGATAACTCGGTGCAGGCAAGTATCAGATGGGAAGGAACAAAGAGTTTTCAGTATTTGGAGGATGGAGAGAGTGCTTCTAACTGGCAGGCTCAATTCAAGTAGGTGGTATCTGAACTGGGCTTTCTAAGATTTCCTAATGCAGATGTGGGTGGAGATATTTCAGGCAGGAAGAATGCCAAGAGGAATGGCATTGCCAAGAGATAATATTAACTTGATCAAGATGTTAGCAGGGAACTACAAATAGACTGCTTATTAGAATGTAGCTCATGTGAAGTGAAGGTAGAATCAAGACTAATCTGGTAGGTTGGAGGGTCAGATTCTAAGCAGTATTTAACACTATACAAAAGAGTTTTAACCTTATTTTACAGTGACTAGAGTGTCGGTTTTTGTGTCTGAGTAGGAGGATATGATGTGAGTGAATTGTGGATTAACAGTCAAAACCTGACCTTAGGTGACAATTCTGGAGGGATTGGATAATCAAAACATGTTAGTGGAAGGTGGATGATTGAAACAATGCCTACACCCAACAATCAGAGAGGGAGGGCTGGGACACTAAGGGTACTAAGGAACAGTAGAAAACTGACAGACTAACAGTTAGCATAGAGCTATTGCAAGAAACAATATCAGTTCGTTGAGAGCAACTTGAGTCTATCATGAATTGGCTGCTGTAACCTCATCACGTAGGACAAGAGTGAGAGGCACATATAAGCCCTTTATTTCTTCTTGTTTGAATGATTGCACACATGGTTACTTGAAAAATGATTACATAGAATAGATGTTAGTATGGCTAAAGAGAATGAGCCTAACTACCACTACATGGAAAACGAATACACAGAGCACTGGCATGACAGCAAGAGTATGCCAGCTTACTTTCCTTTGAGGAAGCACTGTGCATATAGAAGCCATTATGCACATTTTAGGTTCAGGCTGCTAGTGTTTGAATTCTAGATTCGTTGCTTAGGATCTCGGGCAAATCAATTAACCTGTCAACAGTGGGATAACAGTCATGTTTACCTCATAAGACTGTTGCCAGGGTTAAATGAGTCATTGTACATAGTCAAAATATGCCTGGTATATTGGTTATAAGTAGTGAAAATGAGCTATATCTATTGGCACTAAACATATATGTGTGTATGTAGGTATATGTCATATATAGATACGGTGTACAAGGAGGAATTATTAGTATATATTCTTACCAAGGAATGGCTAATGATATTCATATTAATCAATTATGATAATGATTATATTGATCCAGTTGTGCTGCTATATGGCTCAAATCTCAGCCCTCAGGACTCTAAGGTAGGAGGATCATGAGTTTGAGGTTAACAGGGGCTCCAGAGAGAGAGAGAGACCCTGTCTGAAACTAACTAGCTAATGAACTCTATGAATAGGAGAGAGAAATCACAAAATCTATCTTACATAAAACTGTGCTGTGTGCCACAGTGATGTAAAGTTTGCATACATAAAAATGTAATGACGACCTAAGTTCTAATGCTCTTAAACACTGAAGAATACTTGCAGACAAAATGTTACAAACTCCTCAGAGACAAAGGCAAATTGACAAATAGGCAAATAGAACTTGACTGCCAAAATTTCTCAAAAGACAGGACTTGAAGAGAGTACCTGTGAAAGAGAGGATCACTAAAGTTAAAATCAGCCCAAGATTTTTTTCCATTTATTTTTGTTAAAGTACTTCTCTTAAAAAATTATAGAATGAGACACCTGTGGCTCACACCTGTAGTCCTGGCTACTATCAAGGATCTGAGGATCATGGTTCAAAGCTAGCCAGGGCAAGTCTTGAATTAACTACCAAAAACTGGAAATGGAGCTGTGACTCAAAGTGGTAGAACACAAAACAGCTCAGGAGAAGAGCTCAGGCCCTGAGTTCAAACCCATGACAAAAAACAAAAATTGGCTTACAGAAGCCTCTTGGGGAGAAAGCACAGATATTACCTTTGGTGCTCTGTGTACAGATACAAATACCTTGAAATAATCCAGGGAGAAGCAATAATGTTTTGGTTCAAAAGCACTTCAAAAGCAGTTGGTTTGCAATCATTTAAATTCTTCTTTGTGCTGAAAATGTCATTCTATTGTACCAGAACCTTGGTTTTTACACAGAGCTGAAGTGCTTGCATGTTAGTAACTGAGTCCCTAGCACTCTAATAGATGAGGCAATCTATCTTGGAACATATACAAAGTGAAACTTGTCACTCTTGTTAGATTTACATATCTAACACATTTTATTCACAGACTGTGTGTGTGTGTGTGTGTGTGTGTGTGTGTGTGCGTGTGCGTGTGTGTGTGTGTGTGTGCGTGTGTGTGTGTGTGTGTGTGTGTGTGTGTGCACGCACACATGCTGCTCCTAGAGCTTGAACTCAGGGCCTGAGCCTTGTCCCTGAGTTTTTGTATCAAGGCTAACATTCTACCACTTGAGCTATAGTTCCACTTCTGGCTTTTTTTAGGTGGTAATTGGAGATAAGAGTCTCCCAGACTTTCCTGCCTGGACTGGTTTCTAACAGATTCTCAGATCTCAGCCTTCTGAGTAGCTAGGATTAGAGGTATGAGCAACTGGTGCTGGGCTTCATGGGCTTCTTTTAGATAGTAGAGAGAAGCTAGAAGCTGCAAGCATGACAGCTATACAACCTGAGTATTTTTCTACTTACTGCCTTTGGATTTAATGTGTAAAGTTATTGCTATTGATAAAACATCAAAACATCTATCGATGCTTAATGTCTGTCAGTATGTGAAGCACACATAAACACCGGATTCTGTAAACATTTTTGCCTTATCATGATATACTCTCATGAACTATAGCAGTGATCCCACAAATCCCTTCACTCTCTCTTAAATTTTGCAAAATAAATTATTTTATAAATCAGTCCATCAAATATTATTTTACTAGATACTAAAATGAGCAATTGAGCAAAGTAGGCATGTTTTCCTTACTGGTATAGTCTAGGCAATAATTACCTTGGCCTAGATCATACTGTTCACATAATAATAAATATGTCATGTAGTACAGTGTGTGATAATGCCAGTTCTATGGCCACAGAAAGAGAACCTAACTCATGGCAGGCAATTATTTTCTAGTATTATGTTCATGGGGGAAATCATGTATTCTCTCTGGACCTCACTTTCTTTATCTAGGAAATCAAGGTAAATTCCATGTGGAAAGAGTGAAGGTTTCATCGACAGTACATAGCACATTCTTTATTTTATGAGAAAAGAACTTAACAAGTTATATATTCTTGAGAACCATTCATACTAACTGTGTTACTCTCTTATAACTCAGAATAAAAGAATTCTGCAGCTAAAAATCAATTTTATTATTAGTAAACACTGGAATTAAAATGCCATTGTTACATAGGGATAAGCATGAACACATGTGTGGAATGTTCTGTAGCATGTGCTAAAGACTGAAAATGACCTCAGAGCAGTGCGTCCCTTTATGACTTGATAATCTGTAATGTTTTAGTAGAATTTTCAGTACAGAGTGATTCATACCTGTTCCTTGGATTGCTTTCTTTCTTTCTTTTCTTTCTTTCTTTCTTTCTTTCTTTCTTTCTTTCTTTCTTTCTTTCTTTCTTTCTTTCTTTCTTTCTTTCTTTCTTCTTGCCTTATTTCCTTCCTTCCTTCCTTCCTCTCTCTTTCTCTTTTCTCTTTCTCTCTCTTTCTTTCTTTCTTTCTTTCTTTCTTTCTTTCTTTCTTTCTTTCTTTCTTTCTTCTTTCTTTCTCTCTCTCTCTCTCTCTCTCTCTCTCTCTCTCTCTCTCTCTCTCTCTCTCTCTCTCTCTCTCTCTCTCTCTCTCTCTCTTTCCTTTCTCACTTTCCTTTCTCGCTTTCTTTCTTTTTTGAGACAAAAAAATCCAAATTTATGGTCCAGGGTGGTCTTAAACTCACAGGTTTCCTGCCACAGTCTCCCAAGTGTTGGAATTACAGGCACATGCCATTGAACTCAGCGTTTTTGATTTTTAACACAAGAATTACTCTATTTTCTTCACACAAAATAAGTCCTTAGATCTCTCTCTCTCTCTCTCTCTCTCTCTCTCTATATATATATATATATATATATATATATATATATATATATTTCAAATTTCTAACTCTTCAGGTGGGTTAAACAGCATATTCCAGACCTCGATCATTGAAGTTAAAATAGCATGACTTCTCTGAAATGCTATTATAGTATGTCCTCTACAAGGCCCTGTGTAGTTACTGGCAGTCTTTTAGTTACTTCACTTAAAAATATTTCATTATTAAATTACCAGCACAATGATAAATTTCTTTGAAAATCTTCAAAGATAGTTCATGTTTTGACCTTAAGTCAATGTATCTGTGATAAGCACGATGTATAGAAAGGAAGAATGTAGCCAAGAGTAAAGATGAAGAATTATACTCTAATACTATTTCTTATTATTTCCTACAAATCAACTGATTTCCTGCCTTCTTATTTCTTTTTATGTTATTGACAAATCTTAGCTCTGTCAATTTCTACCTCATTTGGATGCTGACGGTACTAGAAAAGAACTTAGGCAAATAATGCCTTGATATGTAACAATGTCTATAACTCATGGTGTTTTGTTTATCCCTAGGATAATAGAATTTCATAAGTAAAGGTTATCTTAAAAGTCACCTGTTTAAACTCTATGAAGATGAGGAAATAGGAAGGGAGTAGGATATGTAAAAGTTGAGTTCAGAGGTCAAAATTAGCACTGCTAAATCATTGCTTTTCTTGACATTCTGGATTAAATTATTTCCCCCTCTGCCTCAGCTCTATTATCTTTACAGAAAAACAATAATGGAGATAAAGGAATGCCTCTTATCTATCCAAATTCTCACAGAATATGTAATTATTGTTTTTTCTTGTTTTGATATTTTTGTATTGATAGATACACATATATTTACATATGTATGTCTATGTGTAGTTCAAGGCCAAATTCCATTATTCATGACGGCCTACATCTTAAATTATTGAGGTAATCTATTTCACCAAATTTATCACTGTGAAGAATTTTAAGAGTTTCAAAACTGTGTGCAAAGTCAGTGATGACATACGTAAACTTCTTTAAGATTCTAGTACAAATGTCTCTTAACCTTGAATAATATTTAACGGCACATTATGTGAAGAGAGAGGAATGCTTCAAAGATAAAATGAAGCTGCTGAGTGTATTAATATAAGGCATGGATATCTAATTTCCATTGAAAATCACCCAAGTAGTATTTCAAGACAAAATTATTTGTTATCAATGTAGCTACACATCGAAAAGACTCTTTTGATTATGAAAATATACTTTCTACATGACGAACAGAAAATTGTTTTTTAAAATTAGTTCCTTAGCCTGGTTCCTAATTTTTTTCTTAAAGACCTAAATTATTTTCTAAATAGTTTTCTAAATAGTAAAGGAAGAGAAACTCCAAGAACATGTTGCCTGAGTACACATGGCTTGCATTAAGTTCTCTCTGATTTGCTCCTTGAGCTGGAAAACTTTATACCCTCACACACTGTGATTGCCTAGCCACCTCCTTCCATGGTGGAGGCGTCTGCTCGTTTCACAGGCTTCCAGCCTGGCGTGTTTACTTTCTAGCTCTCCAGATGCTATCACTGGCAAAGGCTATTTCTAAGATACTGAAAAGATCAAGATTGATCGGCAGATCCTAAATGTTAGCCAGGTGGAGGAATATTAAATACGACGGCGGTCCTGCGGGCTGTGGGTGAATTCTCAGTCCCCCGCACAGGTTTTCCAGCTTTCAAGCCTACCATTAACATCTCTGCCCCGAAGACCAACGTTCTCTCTCAGCATCTGCCAATAATCCACATGACCAAACGAAGCAATAACAAGGAAACCACAACGTGGACGAAGTAAGAGTGAATGGGAAAGTCTTGGGGATGGACCAGGCTCCGTGGAAAGGTGCCCAGTACTGTGCTTCATGTTCTCAGCATTCGGAGAGAGGAGAGGCCATGGTCAGGAGCGCACGAATCCCCGCAGGCTGCAGCAATGGGAGCTAGAATAGTTCACTGGGGGCCTCAGTTCACCTTATTGTCTGTGGAATAATGGCTGTCAACATCCTCTCCCACTTAGTCAAGGGAGAAGGACAGATTCTATACAAATCATCATGATATTCGTTTTTTGGGTTTTTTTTTGGTACCTAATTGGAAATAAAACGAAAGTGCCTGTCACTGTGAATTTTAAAGTTGTGAAAGAAAACAAAATGGTGTCTGTGTCTGCTCTAATGGATAAGTTATACAGCCTAGGCAAACTCAGAGAAAAGTAGACCTATCAACAATGATATGAAAATGAACACGTCCTAAAAGAGAAAAAGACAAGTCACTATTATTGACAGAAATATCTGTATTTGATGTTTTCTAAGTGAGTCATTAAAAGAATCCAAGAATACCAATTTCAGATGAATGTCAGTTGAATGTCAGATCTGAAACGTTCAGTAACTTCCACAAGGGGAATTAAAAAAAAAATCTAGTTGACTCACTGAGAGCAATCTTTCTCTTTTCTCTCTCTTTTTCTTTCCCCTTCCCTCCCTTAGGCTTTCTGTGCACCTAGGAAGCTTTCAGTTTATCCAAGCTCTTTGACATTATCTGTGATTTAGGTAACAGGAGCTGTTTTATCATCATTTATTTTCAGAGAATTCAGAAATAACTCTATCTGGTATAGAACAATAAAGAAGGCTTCAAAAGAGTTTCATTTTAATGTGATCCTAAATTACAACCTCTCAGAATAAAGGAGAAATATGAGGAAACTATCATTATAGATTTCTAAACTCTTTTAGTTAAAATGTGAAATAAGTTTCATTTTTCATAGATCTCTACCTCTGTGTCAGACAACTCTGAACATCCAAAGACCTGACAGAGAGGTTTCAAATTAAAATTAATGAAGGGCATTAATAAACTGTTTCTTCAAGTGGCTGCTCAAAGTGAAATGAAGTGATTTCCTTCAGGTTATAAGCTCTTTTCTTCATAGACTGCTCTCTCTCTCTCTCTCTCTCTCTCTCTCTCTCTCTCTCTCTCTCTCTCTCTCTCTCTCTCTCTCTCTCTCTCTCTCTCTCTCTCTCTCTCTCTCCTCTCCTCTCCCCCCCCCCCCAGGCCTTAGCATGTGCTGAATCCCTTGAGCTATGCCCCAAGTTTGTTTTACTTTGTTTCTGAGATATGGTCTCTTATGCTCAGGATGACCCAAACCATATTTCTCTGTTCTCAATTGTCTGAGTAGCTAGGATCAGGCACTCACACAATGCTGAATTACTCTTCCTTGAGTAATCATTTTGGCTGATATTTGAGTAGCTATGTGATGACAACTCTTGTAAGTCTCTTTTTGCTAGGGAATTTGCTGTATTGCTTGCAAAATACAATTTTTTATTATTATTTTGTGATTTGTCTTGAATGTTTTTGTGTTTTATTTTAATTGGTATCTAAATTCATTGGGTCTATTGATAGTATGTATATTTATGAACTGTTTCAAAACCGTTAATTCATTTCTCTTTATAAACTCTTGAATCCAGATTGCCAGATGGTCATTGGTATTTGAGTAAAAATGAAGAACATCTGTTAATAGGCATTATAACTTGTCTTCATATTCAAAATGCCACTAAAAACAATAACATGTTACTGTGATATATGATACAGAAGCTTAGAGAGTATTTTAACTTGCAGTATCTATTTTAAAAATATTCTCTGGGATGAAAGAACAAAGTTCGAAAGGGAATGCTAGAGAACATTACAAATAACAAAATGTAAAACACATTTTCACCCTTCTAATAAAACTTGACATATGTTGTTACATAAGATGTCTAAAATACTTTCAGGATTAGTGCTCTGTGATCTTATTTCCCAAAGAATTACACCTATAAGGGACTTGATCTCATATGGTCTTTACCAAGTTTTTGTAGTTGAGAGGGTGAGATTTTATAGTTTGTGTTTATAAAATATATTTATAAGCTAATTAAAAACCGTCATAAGCATACTAGGTATAGTTAACAGAACGAGTCTTGCTCTTTAAATATGTGTCATGCTGACCTTTTAAACACTTTGTTATATGCCATTATCATCCAGAACATTACTGAAGCACCTCTTAGGTAACTGCTAGCAATAGATGAGTGATACCAAAAAAAATCTTTTGTGATTTCATGTATTTAGTGTTTCAAAAGTATGAAACTTTTCCCTTTATAAATTAACATTAATCATGAATAACTTCAAAGCAACACTTAAAGCAATGTTGGTTATATTAAACTAATATGTAGTAGGCTCTGAAGAACCTTCCAAATAAATTATCAGTGCCTGATGAACAACAGTAAGATCAATGAACCAATTTTTCACTTTTCAAAGCAACTTCTTTGCTACTTTCCGGGCATTTCTATATACTGCTACTTATAAGCCCTTTGGCTTATTTTGCTGTATTCCCTTAACCAATAGGAAAACTATAGTAATAACTTGTTTTTTGTCAGGCATGGGGCCTGAACTCTGGGCCTGGGCGCTGTCCCTCAGCTCTTTAGCTCAAGGCTAACGCTCTACCACTTGAGCCAAAGCACCACTTCTGGATTTTTCTGCTTATGTGATGCTAAGGAATTGAACCCAGGACTTCATGCATGCAAGGCAAGCACTCTACCACTGAACCACCTTCCCAGCCCCAGTAATAACTTTTAAACATAAAGATTTTGAAGCATCTATCAATGTATTCTTGTATTGGACTAAATTATGCCCACTCAAGATATTTCTAGCCATATCCCGAGAATTTATGGCAAGTTTCTACCTCATTCAAAGATGAGTAGAGTTTTGAAGTCAACCAGTGTATTAATCTATGCATAAGGCCACCATTTTTCCAATCCACAAAGGAAAACAAGCAACAAATGCTACAAAAAAGTATATAGAACTAGAAATAATTGTCCTAAAAACAAAATTCAGAGAAGAGACAAAAGAGTTCAAAAAGACAGCATTCAATAAAAGCAGGTAAAAATAGAGCTAAGAAAGTTCAAGGAAAAGTAGAAATGAAAAAAATGTCAAGACTAAAATACACTTTAGAAGCAACATGAGTAGAATCCACTTGACTGAAAACAAAGTCAGAAGCATAGGTGTAAGGTTGGGGGGGGAATCTAACAAAAATAAACACATATAAGCAATATAAATTGTTATAATGGTGGAATGTATGAGTGTGAGAACTGTTGTGCATAATTGGTGTTTCTGAGAAAGTAAAACAGAAAAAAATGAATCAATAAAAGTAGCAAAAATGAAAGTTTGAGTTGCATCTTTACATTAAAGGTTATATTATGTTCTAGGAAAATTTAATATAGAACTATGAATACCAAGAGATATTTTTAGTGCTGCTTCCCGAACACCCAAGAATAAAGACAAACTCAATTATATGAATATATATACATATATATATATATATATATATAATATATATATATATGAATAAAGGTTGACTTCTATTTTCTATACAATGTCAGAAGCCAGGAAGCAATTTCAACATAGTTCTGAAGGAAGGGAAGTGTGACTGAAGTTTTATTTTATGTTAAAGATAAAATCAATAGAGAGGGCTGGGAAGGTGGCTCAGTGGTAGAGCACTTGCCTTGCATGCATGAGGCCCTGGGTTCGATTCCTCAGCACCACATAAGCAGGAAAATAAAAAGCCGGAAGTGGCGCTGTGGCTCAAGTGGTAGAGCGCTAGCCTTGAGGTGAAGAGCTGAGGGACAGCGCCCAGGCCCAGAGTTCAGGCCCACGACCAGACCCCCCCCAAAAAAAATAATCAATACAGAGACATTCTGAAACAAAGTCCTAAATGGTAGTGCAGAAACTCTGTGATCTTCACAGCTTCACAGCCTTCCCCTTTCTGCACACACAGACACAGACACAGACACACACAGACACAGACACACACAGACACACACACACACAGACACACATACACACAGACACACACACAGACACACACACAGACACACACACACACAGACACACAGACACACAGACACACACACACACACACACACACACACACGATGGCCACCAAATAGCTCAAGAATGGAAAATCTGGTGAGAAGATAGGGAGTGTCAAATACATACATTAGTAATATATAGTTAATTAGAATCCAATTTACTAAATGTTTTCAATGGTTTTCTTAACTTTGAGAGCCCTTGGAGAAGAGAAAATGTGGTTATGTTTAAGAAGCATCTACAGAAATGTTAAGAATTCTTCTAGTTTTTAATTCAATATTTTGTAGTAATAATCAAGAAGGAAATATTAAAAACCCTTTATCGAGATGGGCACCACTGACTTACACTTGTTGTCCTGTCCTAGCTGCTCAGGAGGCTGAGATCTGAAGATTGTGGTTCAGAGCCAGCCCAGGCAGGAAAGTCCATGAGATTCTTCAATTAACTACCCAAAACTGGAAGTAGAGTTGTGACTCAAGTGGTAGAGCACTAGCTGTGAGCACAAAAGCTCAGTGACAATGGCCTGAGTTCTAGCCCTATGACTAGCATACAGAAAAACAGAAAGAAAAAAATCTTTGTTGGTATGTATTGACTGTATGTAGGGGCTTCATTGTGCTCTTCCTCTAGATGTATATATCGTGCTTTGATCAAATTCATCCCACTTGTTACTCTTTCCTATCCTTGATTTTAAAATATTTTAATAAATATCATTCTATTTCCATATGTAGATACAATCTAAACATCTAAATATCACCCGGGAGATTCCATTTTTCCTAAAATTAAGTTTTATGTGTGTAGTATGTAGTATGTAGTATTTATCTGACCTATCCTTCTATGTTAGACATTTAACTTTAACTTTGAGTGATGTTTACTTGGCATTATATCTGTTCATTTCTTCCTCATAAACGGGGTTTAGACTATTTACAATAAAACTTTCTATGATCTTTTCTGCATGAATGTGAAAATTTTAAAACAAAATATATTATTTCAGTAATATACATCATTAGCTTATAAAAATTATAGTATTTCTACTATCTCAGCTCAGAAAGTACTTCTCATTAGTCATTGCAGTTACTCTCTGGATAATATAAAATTTCAAACAGAAGCATACAAAATAAAAGGATTATAAGAACAATAACATTTCCTTAATATATTAATCTAAAAGCTATTTTGGTTTAGAAAAACATTTTAAAGTATCTTGTCAGCAGATACTCTTTGAGGTTACTAGGTAAAGGTAATTTTAAGTTTATATATCCTATTACCCCACAAGTTAGACAATAACCCCTGTTTTCACTGTATTTGATGTTGGTATAACTTGGGGAGGGGAAGGGAAAAAACAAATTGTTTAAAGAGGGATACAGGTGGACCCATTGCAACAATGAGATGTACAAGATGTTATGTCGAAAAACCAACTCTACAACTTTGGTGTGTGTGTGGGGGGGGGAGAATGGGGGGGGGGAGAATGGGAGGGCAGGGATGGGAAGGGGAAACAAAGGAGGAGGCAACAATGCTTGATAAGAAATGTACTCGTTATCTTGCCCATGTAATTGTAACTCCTCTGTATGGTATTCTCACAATAAAAAGAAAAAAGAAAACACACACACACACACACACACACACACACACACACACACACAAAGAAATGTACTCATTACCTTGCTCATGTAATTGTAACCTCTCTGTACGGTATTTTCACAATAAAAAACTTATTAATAAAAAAAGAAGCATGCAGTGCTTTTTAAAGCTATAAATAGAAGTTACCTTTCTCTTCAACAAAACAGCATGACATAAATTAGAATTCTTATAATCCTATTACCACTGCTACATTAACTTTATAAAGCATATATATATACATATATATGTATATATAGGTGTGTGTGTATATATATATACATTTATATATATATATATATATATATATATATAATCCTAGTCTAGTTATACATTTAAGAGAATTACTGGCACATCTGTAAACACTGAAGGCTGCATGGTACCAGATGTGAGGAAAAGAAATCCTTTTCTAGCCAGGCATCGGTAGCTCACACTTGTAATCCTAGCTACTCAGGAGGCTGAGATCTGAGGATCATGGTTCAAAGCCAGCCCAGGCTTTGAGACTCTTATCTCCAAATAATCACCAGAAAACAGTAGCATGGTGAGAGCAAGCCTGTGTCTTACCTGCATTTACATGGAATGACTCCAGAACCCATGAAAATTAGCAGTATATAAAGGAAAGAACTATTTTTAGGATCTATCTGTAACTGTCAACATCTGGGAAACTTGATTTCTATTGTATCAGCAGGTATAACACTGAGGCCTATTACCTACCTATGACCATAGTGATCCCCAAAGGTAATTATCCCTAATACTTTTCTATTTAAAAAGGAAATACATTTTTACTTTTCAACAAGCATAACTTTGCCTATAAGAAGGGATGTGTAATACTGCATATTAGTTAATATGCATTGCAATATGGAAGAGCCTATAAAATTCTTTACCTGAAAAGTATAACTATTATTTTCATCAGAAAAGAATAGGGTTGAAAATAGTATGTTTTGTTTGTGGGGCTCTATTTTTCTAGCCTGCAGAAAACCTTATATTAAAGTCTAGTTATATTTTGTAGAACCCTTGATCATTTCATAAAAGAGTATGTACAAAACTAATATGCAGGTGAGAATATCTCAAAACCCTGAGTAATTACATTTTTTTCAAGGAAGAGGGCAATCAATAAAAGCAAATAAACAATGACCAGGGCTCTTTGGGGATGCTGGGTGAAACTTGTTACAGATTTTGTCTTCCTAGGGTTCCTAGAGACAGATTTGCTATATGTTGTCCTCTATGCCCTTCTAGCAAGTAGATTTTATATTTTCTGAGATAACAAACAGAGATAATGCTTTTTGAAATAAAGTATTTGGGAAAATCAAGGCCACTGAAGGTTTTCATCATTTTGAAATGACAGAGGTAAATATTTACAATTCCCTTACAATCGTTATCTATAACAATTTATATTCTATTAAATATTTTTCTTTTTTGGAAAAAAAATCTACCTGAAGGGAAAAGCAAAAAGGCTATTTTAGGGAATGGGAAGGAGAGAGGATATTTTAGAGAGGACGCAGACATAGGAATGAATCTAGGAGATCTGAGAGTAATAGGAGGTGTATCTATTCTCTTTGATGTTCAGCTCTCCCCCTGTAAAATACATGGGTTAAACTAGATGATTCTGCTCAGCTCTAAATTCTGCAATCTTATATTCTCCATGCATTGAGGCACAGGAAGAGCAACACTTGATGGAAGCCTTTCACAATTTGCTAGAATCTGTATCTTGCACTGAGCAGTATATAAGAAGATAGGCTTTGCTGGGTACAGTGGCTGATGCCTGTAACTACATCTACTCAGGAGTCTTAGCTATGTGCGGGGTGACAGGTAGGTGCTGGGCAGAAACAGGAGACCTCATCAAAAAAAAATTATCCCAAAGCAATAATGTCTGAAGATATACCTGCTAAGTACAAAGCCCTGAGTTCAAAGTCCAGTACTGCTAAAAAAAATACAGTAGATTCCACACTGGTTGCTGTGGCCTGTAATCCTAGTCACTCAGAAAGCTAAGATTTGATAATATGGTTTGAAGCCAGACTGAATAAGAAAGTCTGTGAAACTGGAAGTGGAGCCGTGGTTTGAGTGGTATTGTGCTAGCCTTGAACAAAAAAATCTCAGTACCTAGGTTTCCTAAATTCAAGGCCCAGGACTGGCACAAAAGAACCGTAAATTTTTTTGCTAATATCTGGCAGCTGTTATTAGCTTTTATTACTTACTATTTTCTAAATTGTCAAGTAATAATATGCTTATTGGGTATACTGTAACATTTGAATTGATCAATACTTTTGTAGGGATACAGTAAAGGTAATTAATATCCAGGACCTCAAGCATTTATCATTGCTTTGTGTGGAGAGTATTCAGAGTCTTTTTCTCTAGGTATTTTTGATGTATACAATGAATTAGTGTTCACTATAGTTGTTCTATTGAACACAGACAATTCCACTACGGGATATTGATCCAAAGGAAAGGAGATGAAGACATTTGTGCATTCCCATGTATATTTGCACACTCCCATGTATATTTTCAACATTATGTACAGTGGCCAACGTATAGAATCAATGTTCTTCAGCAATACAGAGAATAAAATGAGGTGGAATCAGTGGCGTGCATCTGTAATCCCACCTACTTGGGAAGTTGAAATCTGAGAATCACAGTTCAAAACAAACCCGGGCCGAAAAGTCTGAGACTTTTCTCTAATTAACCAGAAAAAAGGCTCTGGAGGTCGAGCTCAAATAGTAGAGTACCAGCCAGGCCTGAGTGGAAAAGCCAAGGAAGAATGTGAGGTCCTGAGTCTACAGCAGAGAGAAAGGGAGAAAGAGAAAGAAGAGACATGAGAGACAAGTCATTTGAGTCAGTATGGATGAGCCTAAAGGGTATTATTTTAGCTGTAATAAGCTAGTCACAGAAATAATAAATATTACAGTTTCTCACTTAGATTTGGAAGCTAAAGGAGTTGTTCTCATAGCAGTGAGTGGAATAGTAGGTACCAGAAAGTAAGTTGGGTATAGGAGAGATAGGGAGGGAGAGAGGATGATTAACAGTAAGAGGAAGCACTTCTAGCATTCTATTATACAATAGGGTAATTTATGGCTGAAAACATTTGTGTATTTCAAAATAGCAAGTGAGATGATTTTGAATGATTTCCAACAAAATGATATTTTAATGATTTATGTTCTAACCTTCTTATTATAGTTGTCCAAGATCCATAGCAAATATTTTTTGAGAGTGTTAATTTAATCATATGTCCAGAAGCAATAAATATTGTTAGCCAGATTGGAATTTAATAAATATTTATTTAATGTCTTCAAATAGGTGAACCTGTTAAATTCTGGGCATGTGAAGATGGATATGCTCTAATTTGTTTTTTCTGAGGAGGTTCTTTGCATTTGGTGTGGCACACATTGTCTTCTTAATTCTTTTTTGCATGCTTACGCCAGAGCAATGAAAAAATTCTCATGAGAGGAGAGCAGATTCGCTGGAGGTGGTATCGGTGGGGAAGCTGGGTAGGAACAATTCCGTTTTCCTATTAAAAGACAAAAATTGTGGCTAGTGCTCTTTTCCTTCTCTTTTTGCCTTGGGCATGAGACTGATGACTGTAGGGCAGCAGTTACCTTGGGATTACGGAGAAATTTTAGATTGCCAAGCCAATGCTAGGTACAATATCCTCTGCTTTGCTCTTGGTAGGGGAAATGCCAAAATTTTGTTAATTGTTGGGTTTTCTGTGATTGTAGCAAAGATTATTGTAACTAATACAGACAGCAGGTATGACTTTGGAATATATTAGCTATGACTATAATAATAACTTTACTGAAGAATGATTTTTAAAAACACTGTATGTAAGATCCTGTTATCTATATCACATGCATCTATGCATTTTTTCCTTACAATGCTGTAATACTTGTTAATGTCTGAGTAGTTTCCTTTTAGCAAGATCCATATTCTTTAAAGTTCAAAACATTCTAGACTAAGAGGGAAGAAGTATATTAATGTTAGATAATGTATTTGTGAAGCAGCTGGGATACTTGAAGGACTTACATTGAAATGATAATGTTCTTACTTAGATCAAAGTTTCAGAGAAAGTGAATACTACAAATCAAGAGGAGGGAATAAAAAAGAAGACACCAAAAGTACAAACCATTACATACAATATAAAGATAAACCTGTGCAAAGCAAATAAGTTATTTAATGACTGAAGAATGAAAGAAACTTCTACCAAGAGACTTCAGACTGAACTTTCAGTTTGTACTATCAAGTGTGAATAATAATTGTTAAGGAAACTAAAGAGATAACTCAAACAATAGCTTAAAAAAAAGAGTTACAGGAGGGGCTGGGAAGGTGGCTCAGTGGTAGAGCACTTGCCTTGCATGCATAAGGCCCTGGGTTCGATTCCTCAGCACCATATAAGCAAAAAGAAAAAAAAGCTGGAAGTGGCGCTGTGGCTCAAGTGGTAGAGCGCTAGCCTTGAGCTGAACAACTGAGGGACAGTGCCCAGGCCCAGAGTTCAGGCCTCACAACCTAACACTCCCCCCCCCAAAAAAAAGAGTTACAGGAGAAATTTCCCAAAGAAAAGTAGGAAGATTAAGATAAACATTACCCTTCAGCTCAAATAAATTATATATATGATATATATAACAAAAATGCAAACAAAACCTTGAAAATTTTCTGTAATAACCAAAGTAGAGATTCAATGAAATGTAGAAGAAAGAACTAATATAAATCAGGAGAAAATATGAGATAAAAATTTTACATAGAAGAAGATATTAGATATAAAAATAACACAGAAAACAAAGGATCATGGTTAAAAAGTCTAAAAAATGGCCTATAAAGTTAAACTTCAATATATAACCAAATGAAAATTGTAGGGAAAGATGATAGCTATGGCAAGAAAAGAAGAATCCAAAATACCTAAACTTGCATGCCCAAATTAAAAACAAAAAAGTAGAAGAGAAACAAATTCCTGAAATAAAGTCTTAAACCTGATTTTAAGGACATTGTATGTCATGATAAATTTAATAAACTGCAAAGATAATAAACAAACACATACTTGTGTTCTAGTTTATAGATAAAAGTCACAGAGAAGGAAATAAAAGGAGATCAATGTTCCAAAGGGCTCATCACATGTCAAAACTCTGTAGAATGATGTTCAAAAATTCTGAGGGGAGTTCAAGCCCCACAACCAACAAGAAAAAGAAAAAAGAAAAAGAAAAATTCTGAGGGACAAAGTATTACCCAGTTTCATACCTACCTAACATTTCTTTTCAGGGTAAATATAAATGTACATATCAAGCCTGTAAAAAGCCAAGTAAAATAGGACAAACTGTCATTAAAGTAATATTTAAAAGGAAACATGAATAGCCACAATGGATGCAAAGTCTTGGCAAGTGTTTCTGCGCTGGGGCTTTCTCTCATTTTTCTTTGCAGCCTTAAATTCACCACTTGCAAACATGTCTGGTTAGGTGAGGATAAGAGACAGGCAAGAGGGATGTGCTTGTGGTCCCAGCTGAGGCTCCTAGGACTAAGAATTCTGCAAGAACTAGACACATAAATGATCCAGTCTTAGACCATCCAGCCACTACTTAACTGCCAGATGACTGCAGAGATCTCTCGGACCAGCCCAAATGAGAGGAAATGCTTGGCCGATGTACAGAATTATGAGAAAATATATTGTTAAGAAAAAACAAACAAACAAGCACTGAATAAGTCTGCTTCTCTGTCATAACAAACTAGAAACAAACAACTCATAGTAAAATTTAATTTATTAAGGGGTGAGTTAAAAGAAAGAGATCAGGTTAGAGAAACTCCCAAGTAAAATATAAAGTCAAGTCTTTAGTCAATTTAAATTCAGAACTAAAGTTAGGAGCCAACTATATGGTGGTTATTAAATAAAATAAAAAAAACAATGAAAATAATGATATAACAGAAAATATCAGATTGGAGGAAAGATAGCAGAATGCCTTCTTCTGCATTTGTGGTTGGTAAAGACAACTTTTAATGACACGTTTCCATAACTAATCAGTTTATGAGAATAAAGAAACGTTTGTCAAACCAGGTGCACCAACACATAGCTATAGTTCCAGGTACTTGGGAGTCTTAGGTAGGAGGACTTTTTGAGCCTAGAAGTCCAGCCTAGGTAATAGAATGAGACCCCATCATGATGAAAAGAACAGAAACTGGGCACAGGTGGCTCATGACTCTAATCCTAGCTACTCAGGAAGCTGAGATCTGAGAATCAGGCAGCCCAGGAAAGACTGTGAGACTCTTATCTCCACTGAACTAACAAAAAGGCTAGAAGTGAAGCTAGGATCGAGTGGTACAGCGCTAGCCCAGGGACAGTGCCTAGGCCCTGAGTTCAAGCTTCATGACTGGCACATGCACATACTCATATACACACAGATACAGGCACACAGACACAGACACAAATACAGGAAACATTTCTCTCAATTTCAGTAAATGTATTAGCTGCATTTAAATATTGTATACTTTGACCAGTTTAAGTATAGTTATATCAAAGATAACACACATATTTATTGTAGCAGGGGCAGCATGAGTACGATTTCATAAAATTGTTCTTCACTAGCTACTTATTTTATCTGATTATTATTCATGTGTATTCTTCTATGTTTGATTCCAAATATTTGAAGTGGTAGATATTTTGGAGTGAATAGATTATACTTTTTCTTTGTACTTCTTTGTACTTTTATCTACTTGAAATAAAAAAAATCTTATTTTTAATAAGTTCAATATGTTTTTCAGGCATTACCTTTCATTGGTATAATTTTAGGATTTACGATTGCAAATTTAGCTGAATTAAAGTCTTAATAAAAGACAATTGCATAAATTTTGAAAATCTTGTTAAATGCCTTGTTTCATGTTTTTAGTAATGTAGAAAAAATCAGATCCTGTTAAAAATGATAAAGAAATTCCATGAGCAAGTACTCATTTAAAGGGCTATTGGATGGTAAAAGAGGTAGATTGAAACCAACAGTAGATTGGTCAAGGAGAAGGAATAATCAAGAGACTAAAATTAGCAAATTTAGTTTCAATCTCCAACTAGTGGGAGAGGAAAATGATCCAGTTAGTCCATCCCTTGGCAATAACATAGTGAGTCATGTTTTAATTTCAGTTCAGCTAAACCAATGTTCCAGCCATGGATTTGAGGCTAAAATCTTGGTTTAGGAATCAAATAGGCACAATAAAGAGTGTATTGGAATTTAGCAGAGAGGAACAAATAAACAAATGATCTTTAAGATGGTAATTTTTGAAGTAATAAATGGAGCAGAATTTAAACATTTAACGTTAAAACGTTTAATCGTGTAGAATGCTGCTGTCATTACATTGTTCAGGATTTAAATATTAAAACTAGTATATCATTCATAAACAGTTTTTGAGACAGGGTCTTGCTATGTGATTCCAGATGGACTTCAACTCAAGAATCTCCTGTGTGCCGGGCGCTGGTGGCTCACGCCTGTAATCCTAGCTACTCAGGAGGCTGAGATCTGAGGATCGCGGTTCAAAGCCAGCCCGGGCAGGAAAGACCGCGAGACTCCTATCTCCAATAAACCACCAGAAAACCGGAAGTGGCGCTGTAGCTCAAGTGGTAGAGCGCTCGCCTTGAGCTGAAGAGCTGAGGGACAGCGCCCAGGCCCAGAGTTCAAGACCCACGACCGACAAAAAAAAAAAAAAAAAAAAAAGAATCTCCTGTGTCAGCCTTCTAAGCACTGGGGTTACAGATAAGAGTAATTACACCCAGCTCAAGTTTCTAATGCACAATTCTAGATATTTAAGACAATGATTTCAGAGTTCTTCTTTAGTGATGAAAGGTGAACATATAAGAAAATTCAAAATATCTGGATGATTTGCCCTTGGGAAAAGATAACTAAGTTTGTAGAATCACAATTTTAATCAAAACACTACACAATGTAAATATAAAATTATTCTTTCACAATGCAAAAAGATGTATAAAAAGCACATTAGAGCTTTTTTTTGTTTCACAGAAAAGGAGATGCCAGATTTTACTGTGGGAAAGTGATATTATTAAGTTACTAAGACATTATGCTATTGCAAAACAAAACAAAGCCCTTCCATATAGCCATTAAGCTATAGAAATAGAATAAACCACTAGCATAGAGCAAATAGAGCAATACAGTCAACTTGTATGATGCAATGAGTACAGCTATGGTTTCAGATAGAATTAAGTATATAGTTTAGATCTTCCCTTCTGTCTCTATGGCCCTGTGGATTCAGTTCTGTGTATCATGACGTTCCTGTATTAAGTAGATATAGTGGGTATTTATCTTCTATGATGGTTGCAAAGTTATTTGCCATGAACCTGCCCATGTACCTTCAATAAGGGGCACATTCTGTTTTCATAATAGAAAAATAAGAAAAGATACTAAAACTTTATAGTAAATGCAAAATGGAATAAAGTGATAAAGCACCACCTTTGCTTTTGCTCGTACATATCCAGAGATTATTGATATTTGGAGCCATACAGTGACAGTAACATTTTTTTCCTATCATATTCACTCTGAATACTCTCTTCCTTTATTCACTTCTTATTTCATCAATTACATATGGTAGCCACATAGGTCCCATGTAACAACTTTGGCCCATTGGGTGAGAGACACTACAGACAAGTAAAGAAAGAAATTATTTCAAGTTGGAAAATACAGTGAAAGAAATGAACCTCTTGTTGGGAGAAGTGATTGAAATGGAGAGAACTAGTTCCATTAATTACCTTTTCTCCCTGGATTATATCATTTCCATATTGGTTAGGAGAGACATGTGATTTGTAGAGACAGTTGAAAACTAGTATGGGTAGGGTTTAGATCATAGGTAATCCGTTTCTATTGAACAGAACCTCTATCTGGCTTTGGGACTTATCTTTAATAGCAAAATCTCAAAAAAAACTTATTTCACTTTATTATCCTAAGAAAGTACTAGCATTTCTTTTATGAAAAAGAATCTATAAGGAAAGGTGTATCTGTGAATGTATAGGAAAAACACCAAAGCCATCTTTGTATGCTATTTTTGTGTGTGTGACTCTCTATACTAAACTATCTTGAGGCTTTGGCTAGCAAAGCCTTCCGAATCTTGTCTATTCCTTTGGAGATGATATAGTCTATACAATCTGTTCTTAAAGTGCTGCATTTTACTTCAGAGTTCTCACCTCTGGCTTGAAGTACTGATGGCTTTGTAAGATTAAACCAAATTACATGTAAGCATAAAATTAGAAACTGAGTTCTCCCAAACTAGAAAATACTTCATAAAGATAAGAGGTTGCAAATAATCGATATGCTTTAAGTTTAAGGGGCATTCATCAGTGATACACTAGTCTTTCAAAAGTGTGATTTTTGTTAGATTCAGGGTTTTAACTACTTAGCAGTTCTGCCCATTGTCCTGACCTACTATAGGGTGTTCAGTCCTTTATTAGAATGGATTGAGGGTGCAAGCAATAATGCTGGCTTACAGTTTTTAAAAAAAACGCCTACAAAGGTGGCTCTGTGGCGCAATGGATAGAGCATTGGACTTCTAAAAAACGCCTACAAATATTTTTGTGTTTTTAAAATTTTATGATCAGTGCTTTTGAGGGCTGAGACTTATGGGAATAAAAAGCTGACAGAGATGAAGTTTCCAGCCCCCCTATGTGTGGGTGGGGGTCTCCCCGTGAGCGCAAGCATTCCAATAGGGACACAAGAAGCATTAGAAATGTCCTTGAAAACTGTATCTGGCACTATTTCCAATTTCACCATAGAGTTTCCTGAGCTCTATCACCCTTTCGCGTCTCTATAATCACCATTTTAATTCTTTGACTTCCATGCATATTAATAGAGGCTTATGGTTCTTGTCTGTGTTTTGGCTTTATTTAAGCATAGAAAGAAGTAAAGATAAATTCGAAGAGCTGATCAGTAGTCTTTCAAAGCAAAATTCTTCTGCAAGCTTTTTGATAGAAATCAAGATTTACGATTTGTCCTTGATTTGGCGACCCAGTGAATGATGTGTGGGTCACAGCCATAACTCCACAGTCAAATTTAAGTAGACCCTCCTCTCCTCCCTTCCCTACTTCCTTCCCACCTTTCAACAGCTGGTGGGACTTGTGCGGAAGTATTTCAAGAGTATTCAGCATTTGGTTAAAGGAAAAGATGTCAAAAGAAAGAAGGGAAAGGAAAGGTTCAGGAAGGTATGAGCATTAATTCTGCTTCCCAGCAATCCAGATTAATCAGGCACAAACCAGGTGGCTGAATGATTTGGATGGCTTCATCAGAAGCACTGGGTGTGGTAGGATGCAGAATACTTTAAGTGAGAGGGCACTGCAATTCTGTTTGAGTATTAAAGCTAGAAGACTTCATCCTAGTGACTTTGGGACTGAACCACAGCATTATAAAGTTTCCTAACTACCATGAAAGCAACACTACACACCTTATGAATCTAATTTCTTAGCCACTACGACTCTTATGAAGAGTATATAAGAATACATTTTAAAACTTTAGCTTTGTTATGTTTAGATTAATTATATTAACAGTGATATGAAATATGGCAGTATGAATCTGGATTTTTTTTAACTTTTTTTACTTGGTAACTTAGTCCCATGTAGACTATTTTTTAAGCAAATAAGTTGTATGAGCAGTTATCCTGAAATAAATGGCCTACTTCTGACTATCCATTAATGCCCTTCAACAGAGCTCTCTAAGATAATTTACCTTTGTCCATTTTTGTCAAAGGCATTATGTTAGACTGTTATAAATAAATACTTGGAAAGGATTTTTTCTTTCTCCAGTTTGCTCTGCCTCAACCATAGATAGCTTCCAAATGGAAGCAGCTCTTATCTATGGCTTGCATTTAGATTCAATCTTGTGGAAAGCATTACTTTAGCTATCATTAAATCATTTTAGCTAGGCATTTAACAACATTTCTCACTTAAAATGTTCTATGTATGTAGAATGCAAATAGTGACCTTGGAAGACTTGTTCTGCTCTGAACTAGTAATCATTTGAAGTTATTTGTCCACTGAAATCTTTGTCTTTAGCAAAGGCTAAGACAGTCAACCTGTAAAGGTTGAACATCACACATCATTTCTATACTCTAATCCCTAATTCCCATTTCTCAGCCAGGGCAATGTCTTTATGAAAGAGATGGGACTGAAGCTCAGTAAGACAGTGCAAAGCCCTGGATTCAATTCTCAGCACTCCTAGTTTTCATGTAATCAAAATAGTGTATGTATGTATGTATATATATATATATATATATATATATATATATATACACATTTGTAGTGTGTGTATATATATGTATATATATATATATATATATATGTATATATATATATATATATATCTTTTTGTGTCCTGGTTATGTTTCTAATGGGGTTTATATCAATTACATTTTCTTAAGTCAAATTATTCAACTAGACCCATTATCAGAATCTTTCGCTAATTTCCTTCATAGAACTATTGCATTTGAGTCTTAAACCCTACATTTGTTTGCTTTTAGTACCAGATCGTTATTGTTAGAGGGTGGGACTTTTTTTGTTTGTTTTAGGAAAAATGGTTCAAGTTGGTTAAAATGTTTGGATTCTTCTAAAATTTTCACAGTGGTTTATGACCCCTAATTTTCTTTCTCCATGCTTCTCTCCCTTATCTCCATCTTGAATTCCACTCCATCTCCTTTCAGTTTTAGGTAAATTTCCATGAGCACTTAGCATTCTTGGAATAACCTTACAACCCAATTTTTGCAATTTGATTATTAAGCTATTAATTAACTTATACCCTTTTCTTGGAATTTTCCTTCCTATCTTCTTTCCCAAATTTTTAATTTAACTGTATTTTTAATTCAACAGCAGAGTTTGAAATCTACTGCATCAGCCCTTGGTCATTTTCCAGCCCTTTGTGCATGAGTAATTGACTTTGGCTAGACATACCGCAATTAAATCCTCAGATTGCCTTAGCTTTAACAGAATTACACTGGCATTCCTCTATGCTCTTCGTAATGCATTTCCCACAAAATTTTATTGCAATTGTCAGATGGAGCTAGGGGGAGGACTAGTCCTCTTTGCTAATTGGCTTTACAGTGAGATTGCTTCTATTGAATTCACACATCAAATTCAGTTTAATTCAATGGAAGGAGGCCTGGAATAAGAGGCAGCTGATTGGATTCCTATTTCACAAATAAATTATATAATAGAAAGATCTGGGAATGGTGATCTTTTCTAACTCTTTATCATTCTGACTACAGAACTGGCCCTAAACTAAGTAAGTGGGAGATTTAGTGTAAATAGGTGTTTTCTCCCATAGAACTAACTAGGTCGTGGTCAACATGATCTCAATGAATAGATCCGCTTCATGGCACTGTAACCTTTTTAGGGGGAGTGCCAATTCTCCCATCAACTCTTTTCATTGGTGCATCCAGTTAGCTAGAGGTTGATGAGTCTTCTACTGTCTATTATAAAGTACTTAGGTAGAAAGGGTTTTTGTATGTTCTAAGTGTTTTTGTTTTCAGTACTTTGTACTTTATGTGATATTCATATGTTTGTCTTGAGATCATACAACAGTCTTAAAAGCAGTTCTGCACAGGTGTCTCATTCCTGTAGGCTGATATCTGAGGATTATGGTTCAAAGACAGCCTTGGCAGGAAAGTCCATGAGATTCTTATCTCTAATAAATTACCCCTTATAATGCTGCAAGTGGAGTTGTGGTTCTTGTGGTAGACCACTTTGAGCAAAAAAGGCTCAGAGACAGCTTCTAGGCCCTGAGTTCAAGCCTCAGGATCTGCATACACAACAAAGAAAAGTGATTCTCAGAAAACCTGCTATAGTCATCTGTTTACATTTCCATAATAGTGTCATCTAGAATTGTTAGGAATGTGAATGCTATCATGATCATTTCCATGTATGTTAAAGCTTTAGTAATTTTAATTGTGAAAAAATCTATCTCACAAATTGAAATATTAGCAAGATGAATGCATGCTTTGTATTAAAACTGACAGAGTGAGGGCTGGCAAAGTCTAGTCACTGACCTAAAGCTAATACAACAGATTAGATGACCTTCAGTGCCTTTCAATTATCTTTTCTGGATAACTTTCTGTTATTTTAGGGAAAAAACAATATTAATAAACAAATCTGAAAAATGAGTTGCCAAGTAATCTCATCAGTGGTGTGGACTTCAACAAAGTTAAAGTGAAAAAGTACAGTGAAGTGCCAATATTTTTTGCAATAAGATTTATGAAATATACATTATTCATTTCCACTCTTTGTCTAAGTTAAGGCCCATTTCATCCTAAACTAACCCAGATTCAGTTTTTATATTTCCAGAAGTACCTTTTATAGGTTGGCATTTAATAGGATTTCTTTTATGATCTAAAAGGGATGCGGTCTGAATATCTTTACAATCAGATTAAGAACAGAAACAGAGATTGAAGGTAGATGAATGGATTTTACTGTCTAATCATATTTTGATATATACTAGCCAACAAAATCCAACTTTTCTAAAAAGCCAATAAAATTGTATTTATTAACTTATTAAGTGACTATTTGGCTACTACAATTTTATTTATTTTGAGGGCCAGTACTTGGGCCTCAAGTTTTTGTTTGGACTTTTCCCTCAAGATTAACATTCTACCACTTAAACACCACCTCCAATTGGTCAACTGGAGATAAGAATCTCTTGAATTTGCACATGTTGGCTTCAAACCTCAATCCTCAGATCTCAGCCTCTTGAGAAACTACACGCATGAGCTACCATACCTGACTTTTATATTTTTCAAGACTCAACTATTCTCTTGAAAGTGCTTGCCAGAAGGTCAGTGATAAAGTAAAATTCTGTTATACAATCAGTACTAGTATTATTTCATGAATCAATATACATCATAGGTCAGCCATAGGTATTTTTAGTGGAGAGATTAGAAACCATAAAATAATACTGATGTTTTTGAAATAACTGAAAATTTGATAAGTGAAAATCATTCTTTGAAATCAATGAATAGTCTAAATTTAAATTCTGAGATCTTAGGGTTTTAAAATTTTTTATGACATATCAATTTTACCAAATTTTCCCCCAATTTGAGTTTACCATAATTAAAAATCTTAAAAATACATTTGAAATTGTTATTGACCTCATGTTGTATACTAAATATGAAGAGATTCTATTCCCTAAATCATATAGTATAGCATTACTTACATGTAATTTACATTTTATTAGATATTGTCCATACTCTAGGGATGACATAAACCATATGGTTGTGTGGGTGTAGGGTGGATACAAAATTCCATCACTTTATATAAGGGATTGGACTGTATGCAGATCTGGGTATCCATGGAGGGACCTGGGTCAAATGCCAGTGGGTGGAGAGAGAATTCTATAGTTGTCTCACTTTCACAGAAAATTTCTGAGTGATACTGACTTTTCAATATTGGTTGAGACTTGCTTTCTTAACATGTTCAGCTTTAAAGTGAATTATATCGTTGCTTAGATTGCTATGTACTTGTTGAGTTCACACATGTCCATTGGGCAAACCTTAATTTTGTTGTTTGCATCTTCTGAAATTTAACAGTTCTTTTTGCTGCCTGATCTATAAGTTATAAGACAACTGTACTGAAACCTGCTGCTGTTGGCAATTATTTGCCTAATTTTATATGATTCAATTTGTATTTTGTTCAATGTCATTATTTACATATGACTTTTAATTTCATATTTTCCAGCTTTGTTATTTCTTACTGCTTTGATAAATTCCTTCTTTATTCTATTGTGCTTTTTGTCTTTGTAGCAATATGTCACTGTGTCACCTCTTTTACTCCCATTTTACTTTTAACTATTCTGTGTCATGTATTTTAGCACTATGTCCTGCAAAGAACTTCAGTGTTCAATTTAAAATATTTATCCTTCAATTGATAAATTTAGGCCTTTTGCATTTTTATTCTTATTTATATATCTACATTTTATTTTGTTTTATATGTTTGCAGTACATATGCTCTCTATGGCTTTAAAAATAATATTCAATCTCCTATTTAAAATTAAGGTTTTCCTTGAAACTAGTTTTAGGAACCATTTCCCAAATACTTGCAGACTGTATAAAAAGAAGATACTTACATCTGTCTATATTAAGAAAATTGTAATATAAGATTATGTGAGAAGATGGATGAACCACAGTCTGGTAAAATACATAAAGGCCATGCAGACATGCTGTGTTAGTAATTTGGTTTGCATCTTACATATTATTGTGAAAGATTCATCTAGAGAAATAGCATCATCCATTTCATTTCAGAAATATAATTACATTTGTTACAGAAGAATGAACTGGGATAGGAGTATTATGGAGAAGCAAGGGGTAGAGTGGAGGGTGGGGACAGGATGTCTAATTAGAAAATCACTACAGTGATCCAAATGAAAAATGATGAGGCAGTGATAGTTAACTTGAAAAGGAGCAGATAGATTTTCAATATATTCAGGAGAAAGAATCAATAGGTCTTAATGACCAATTATGGGTGTGGGGATAGAATGCAATGGATTACTGCAAGTTTCTGACTTGGGTGATTGAAAGGGCATGTGCTTGAGCCATTAAAAAGAGGAGAGGAAGTAGCAGCAAATATTTGGAGACTTACCTGCTGGGGGAATTAAGATTCTTATGATGGAACAATATATTAGATTATTTAATGAAATATTTAGGTGGCAAAACTACTCAGGAAAGAATGCAAAAGCATAGAGAACTTTCTGATCGAGGGAATAACATCACAACCGTGCATTTTGTGAAAATAATGTACAGAAGATTAATCATACAAATAAATATGAGGAGACATATTTCCTGAAATGGAGAGCGTTTAGGGTTTTACCAGAGCCTACGAACAGGCAAGTATTTGATTTAAAATGTTCTACTTCCAAAGTTGTCATTTGATTTGTGGCTAAGGGAGCACACAGAGGGCTGGTCTTAAAATTTAGTTGAAATAACAATAAAGATAAATCAATGTTTATAAATAAGAAAAGATTTATAGTTATTTTATAATAAATATAACCTACTTAGATTGTATTTCAATGACATACAGTTTTACAAGATACTGCCTAAGAAAAGATGGATTAAGTTGGTCACAACCATGGAACATCAGACTGCTGAGAGGCTGAACTATGACAAAAGGTTGTCCTGTCAAATATTTGGCCCAAGGCAAGAATTACAAAGCTTTTTGATAGGAAAATCATCTTTTACGCTTATTCTTTCCACTACAGCTAAAAGTTTTGTGAGGCTTTGTGACTCTCTATTAGTATTAATATCAACAGATATTTTTATTCTTTATTATCCTTTGCACTTTATGCAAAAATGTCACAACCCAGTAGCCCTCACTAAGCTGGATCAAGGACTTTCAATAGGTGGATTTCTACTGAATATTTTACAAGTGCTGGCTCTAATAGAATTATTTAGGATTACTATGGCTAACAGTATCATCATAGAATAAAAACTTCCAATGCTACTTTAAAATGTAACTTTAGAAAATGGGGTGAGCAATTAGAAAACTGAGTAGGTTCTAATGAACTCAGGCAAATGCATAATATACACATGAGTATTAAATTAGTTTATCTTTGATGTTAATAATATCAATGGCAGTCCTTGTTTCTTTCTTTTGTTGAACAACTACTAAGTTGTTTTGATCTAGAAGCATTAAAATTTTTAATTGTTTTTTGTATATTTTTTATTGTAAAAATGCTGTGCAGAGGGGTTACAGTTATACATGAGCAAGGTAATGAGTACATTTCCTATTGAGAATTGTTGCCTCCTCCTTTGTTTTCCCCCTGCCATCCTTTCCCTACCACCTCCACAACTACACTCCCCCGACACCAAAGTTGTAAAGTTTGTTTTCAACATAGTATTTTGTACATCTCATTGTTACAATGGGTCAACCTGTATCTTTATTTAAGCATTTTGTTTATTCCTTTTCCCCTCCCCCAATTAGAGAAGTGTATATACAAGATGCAGGGCACCGACATCAAATATAGTGAAAACAGGGGTTATACCATGGGAGAGGAATATACAAAGCAACAAAAAAATCATATGGTACATTATAAATACATAGGAACAATAGCAAAAAGAAATGCTCAACCTCTCTAGCCATAAAAGAAATGCAACTCAAAATAAGATTGAGATTCCACTTCACCCCTGTTAGAATGGCTATAATCAAGAACTCTAATAACAACAGATGCTGGAGGGATGTGGCCAGAAGGGAACCCTATTGCATTGTTGGTGGGAGTGTAAACTTGTTCAACCACTTTGGAAAGTAGTATGGAGGTTGCTCAAAAGACTCCACATAGAGCTCCCCTATGACCCAGCATTTACCTGATTGATCACAAACAAGACCATACTAAAGCTACCAGCACAACTATGTTTATTGCAGCATTATTTACCATAGCTAAGCTATGGAACCAACCCAGATGCCCCTCAGTAGATGAATGTGGTATATATACACAATGGAATTCTATGCCTCCATCAGAAAGAATGACATTGCCCCATTTGTTAGGAAATTGAAAGACTTGGAAAAAGTTATATGAAGTGAAGTAAGCCAGTCCAAAGAAACATAAGTCCCAAGGTTTCCCTTATTTGCAATAACTAGTACATGTGTAGGACAAGTAGAAAAGGCCAAAAGCTATATACATATGACCATATAAGATTATGTTAAGCAAAATGAACCCCAACATAGGGACACAAATCTCTTTTTCCCTCTTGCTAAAATTTTTAATTGTTATTATGAAGGTGATGTGCAGAGGGGTTATAGTTCTGTAAGTCAGATAATTAGTACCTTTCTTTTTGGACAAGATCAGCCTTTCTCTCACCATTAAATTTCTTTAAAAATATATATGAAAACATTACTATTTGCGTTAGAATCTCGAAGTATGTGGAAGGTTACTGCTGCTCTACTTAAAATATCAATCTTTTTGGAGCCATCAAGTATTATTTATCACAGAACACTGAGTTAGAATGTGTTTCAGTGAAATATTTTAGGAAATAGTAAGATAAGACATAGTAGAATCCTAAGTAGTTTTCAGGCTATTGAAATGAAATAAAAATATTAAATTGGTAAGATTAAGCGAGATTCATTTGCAAATTTATTAACAGGGCCTATAACAGTATCTGGAAAAATTTGTTTATTTGTAGGATACAATGATAAAGTAATGTATTAAACCTCTGACCACATTATGGAACTCCATAAATATTACTTTGGATTATAATTATGGCACAGAGATGGGGATGTATAATAACACATGTAGATTCCAGGAAGATCTGGAATGTACAGAAGCAATTATAAGTGCTATGTCTTTGAGAATGAAAAACATCCATTAATGAAAAGTGAGGAGAGGACTTTCAAGCAGAAAAGCAGAGGGAGTAAAGCTATAGATTAGTGACTTGGCCTGGCATGGACACATGGCAGAGGAGAAGAGAACCAAGACTCAATGAGAGACCTCCAAAGACAAAAGACAGGTCATAGAAGACCTGTTAAGTTATGCTAGGATTTAAACTTTATCCTGTAAAAATTTTTGGTAATTTTTGGACAACATTAAGCAGATGGGTAATTTGATCTTTGTGTTTTAAAGTGATCAGTTGGTGACTATGTGTAAAGGGAATGAAAAGAAATACACCTAAAAATAGGGAGTCCAGTGAGGTAATGGGCTCCGTGGTCCATGAAGGAGGCAGAAGACTTGAACCCATCCGATAGCCATGATTATGAGGAAGAAACTGATCACTGTAATATTTAAGGATGAGAACTTGTGTAAGCCTCCAGGCCTTGGAAATAGATTAGATGTGGGAAATAGAGAAAAAATAATGAAATTACAAGTGACACAGAGGTTCTAGCACAGAAGTTTTGGAGAGACGGTGATGGTATTTGCAGAGATCAGAAATGGAAAAGAAAAGCAGATAGGATGGAGTGGGAAAGAGAAGTTTGGCTTGGGATTCCTGAGCCTCAAGCATTTGTGGGCAATTGAAGCAGTTATATGTTAAGAAAAGTACATTTGTTGCTCCAATGACAGATCTTGCCCTGGAGATCTGTATTTATGAATTAATTATTAGCTTGAATGTTTGCATACTAGAAGTGGTAGGAAGGAAGACCATGTGGGGAATTCCAGCATTATGTGTTATAGTGTTAGTTGAGTGTGGGGTTCTCTACTCTTTTCAAGCTGGTTTCTGAAGTTCACATTTCATATTGTAACATTATGCAAATTTATATTACTTACATAGTGTCTGAAGCTTCTCAGAGGACTGATATTTTATAAAAGTTGTTCACAGTAATTCTTACATATACAAAAAGCTTATGGTTATACACTATACATATTATTGAATAGAGTGATAAAACTATTTCTCATCTCTCTGTCAGAACTGAAAATGTTTGAAAATTCCAGTTGATGGCAAGTCATAATTTTGATGCATTTTTAATGGTTTGATGATGCTACATCAGACTCTACCTTTCTTGAGAGTGAAGAACTACAACATGAATCTTAAGTCCTTTCTACATTCACCACTATTTCATATTATTTGGTGTTATTATTGCAGGTACTTTTTCACATTTTATAACTGATGTGCTGGGAAAACTTTAGGAATTATGGAAATTTGATGATCCGGTATCTGGGAAAAGAAATGTTCATGGATTTTTGTTTTTAAAGAATTAATTTCACATTGAACTTTATTCCCTCTATTCAGTGAGCTAATTTTTTCTACACTGTAGCCAACATAGAAACAAATTTAAAAGTTATTAAAGATGTGATTAGGCAAGACCAGGTGAATACATTTTGAGCAGCTTAATATTTTGGACTACTTAAAATATCCATATAAAAAGTACGAGAAAAAATTGTTCATTTCTTCTTTTTTGCTTAACGGTTGATGTAAATAGATACATTTCTCATTTTACTTAGTGACATTTCTATAAGTTGCATCCTATAAGTGAAGAATAATGATAACTTAAATATTCTGCTCATTTTAGCAGCTTAGATCAGAGAATTTAACCAGGCTTTGTGTAGATTTCCAAATGCACCTTTGGCTTCATTATGCTTCTTTGCATTCAATCTGGTCAACAAGGTTTATTGTCCTGTCATATTTGCTGTGAGAACACACTAAGTCGTTAAAACTTTTGTTATTGAAGAGCTTAGTCTCAAATAAGAGGCACAAGACACTAAGTTAGTTGCATAAGAGCAAATTAGGTTAAAAGAGGCACAGTTTGTAAGAAGAAATGGTAAAGCTTCAGTGAAGAATATTCAGCCAGAGCTAAAGTGGAGAAGCAAAATATATCTACTAAGTGGAAGATTAAAATAGATAAAGTTTTTTTTAATTCAAACTTAAGCATAAACTCAATTGTATTTAACACAGCATGTAGAAGGCAGTGGGAATGGCATATAGAAGAGACTCAAACACTTTTTGAATATTTCCTGAAACTTCAAATTCCCATTTAAAAAATTATGTGGAACTGGGAGAAATGACCCCCAAATTCATAGATGACAGATACAGAAGACAGAAAGGCCAAAATGATGCTGAAGGAGCATAAAGAAAAAGTAAGACTTGCCTTTTAAATAGTAGATTGCTACCTCCCAGAGATAGTCACAATTTCTCTTTCCAAGTTCTTTTTAGTAATGTGATAATGCCACTCTCCCATCCAAAGGTGTAGTCCATTTAGTCTTCTTCTGAACTTACTTGGAAAATAGAGTAAAGCAGAAGTGTGTTTGAGTAACTTCTGAAGTAACCTCTGAAGCCTTTGTTTTTATGGGAACATTGTTTCCCCAGATTCTTTCTTCTGAAAAGCATCTATCTATCTATCTATCTATCTATCTATCTATCTATCTATCTATCTATCTATCTATCTATCTATCTATCTATCTATCTACCTATCTACCTATCTATCTATACATAGATAAGAATATATACATACTTATGTATATATACATGTATAGATATATGTATGTATGTATGTATGTATGTATCTCTTTCTATATATAGAGAGAGCAACATGGAAGAAAACAAAGGCTTTTGGTTGATAATCCCAGTTGAGCTCCTATAGCAGCCATAATACATGTCAACCAGTGAATGAGGCTATTTTGGACCTCCTCATTGTCCTAGTATCTAAGTAGGTACTGTAGAAAGTAGAATGTGGTAGGCACTCCAAAATCATGAGAAATAATGTTTGTTTCTTAATTTGAAAGTGATATTTTATAGCAACAAATATGTGAAATGCTAATATAAACATTGGTTACAAAGCTATAATAATGGAAGCAGTGTCATAATGATACAGGGATAAAAAAGTTAAATGCCTCCATCAGAAATAATGACATTGCCCCATTTGTTAGGAAATGGAAAGACTTGGAAAAAAATTATATTAAGTGAAGTAAGCCAGGCCCAAAGAAATATGTCCCATGGTTTCCCTTATGTGCAATGACTAGTATATGTCTGAGACAAGCAGAAATGGTCAGATATGTGGATGTTATGGACCCCAAGATAAAATGGACCCCAAGATAAGGCCTCAAATGTTTTTTCTTTCATGTGATTGTTTCTAACATATTTATAAGATGATTTCTTTGTTGCTTTGTATGTCCCTCCCCCATGGAATAACCCCTGTTTTCACTGTATTTGATGTTGGTATGATTTGTGGAGGGGAAGGGAAAAAACAAACTGTTTAATTAGAGATACAGGTGGACCCATTGCAACAATGAGATGTACAAGACGTTATGTCGAAAATCAAACTTTACAACTTTGGCGAGGGACGGGGGTGGGGGGGGGGTGATGGGAAGGGATGGGAAGGAGAAACAAAGGAGGAGGCAACAATGCTTGATAAGAAATGTACTCATTACCTTGCCCATGTTATTGTAATCCCTCAGTACGGTATTTTCACAATAAAAAAAAGAGCCTTAGGAATCCTCACTCATGAGGGCTTTAGAGACCAACTAAAACAGCATCAAAAATTGGGACCAAGGAAAAGTGGGTTAATAAATAAGATGACTTCACCAAGAAAAATTAAAATTAGATTCTCACATTACAAATAAAAATAGGTTGAAGAAATAAATGCAACAAAAATGTTAACATTGTTATAAAATTTAAGAAAAAAAATTCCATAGTTATGAGCTATAACTTATGAAACAAGACATTGATATTAAATAAGATAGAAAATTTTATATTTCTGTATGGGAAAATGTTGTGACAATTTTAAAATGTAAGTAAAAAATGGACAAAGGTTTTTTGTAGCCAACGGAACTTGAAGTGGTGAAGAAATTTATCCAGATAACATAAGATCTCTTAGAAACTAGTAATCATTATCATCATCACCAAAGGAAATGAAAGAGCCCCAAACAATGTAAAACGAGCAACAGACATGAAAAAGTAATTTACAGAAGAGGAAAAAACCAGAAGGCAAATAACTATATAACAAGATACCTTTTATACATTTATGTGTTAAAATAATTCACTCTAAAATAGATATTTACTTTCACCCATAATGAAGGGAGTAGAAATTAAGTCAATAATAAGATTTTTTAATCTCAGCGCCATTATTCAAAATTAAAGCATGTGAATAGCAAACATTGATGTATAGAACCTGACACTTTTAGTCAATTCTGGCTGGAATGTAAATTGATATTAATCCTTTGGAGAGCAGTTTGGGAACATCTGGTAAAGATGAGACAGTCCATATTATAATTATTGAAGTACCCAAGGAGATACACAGTCATACTTCCTAACAAGTAGTTTATGCCAGTTAAAGGATGAAAAAATAAACACTGCCCTAGTTGCAGTAGAAAGGTCTGTCTTCTTAGAATCTTCTAAGCCAGATGGAGCCTGATGTACTCTTCAGGTGTCCATGTATAAAAACAAGTCTAAAAATGTTTCAAGCGTAAATAGGTAGTGAAATCTGGAATCATACAGCGATTTGAAACGCCATTCACAACATACTATCAACCACTCTACTATTTATTTTTTGTTTCTTGAGATCTTAAAAACATGGATGGGTTGAACGTATTTACTTCTTGCTTATAAACAGAAACCAAGATGTTGTTATTCAGAACAGGAGAGAAAAATGTGCTAGCTCAACCGGCAGGGCTGTAGTCTGAGTCTCCTCTATGCACACAGTACTACAGAGTTTTAGAGGTTGTTGTGGGAATTGAGAGGCAGTAGAACGTAATGGCTCCTTTTATTACCTTTATGGTAGAAGAGAGCCTGACTTTGTGATTAAAGCACATTCCAGGAACAAAGTAGGGAATTGGATGGTAGCTTAACAATGTCTATTCATGAATTTGAGATAAAAATTCACAAAAACAATACAGATGTTCCAAACAAATCTCATATTGAGATGAATTACCTACAAACAATTGTTTTAAATAGGATTGTAGGCGTGTCTTTCTATGTACAATGAAAATACCCTGAAAATGCATGGTATAAACCAAGGCATTGAAATCATGTAATTTTTAAATTAAGTTCAATAAATATTTACTTAGCACCAATTACCATGCACTGTGCTCAGTCCCAGTGTCATTAAAAAATAATAATGTAATTTACGTTCTTTGAGATATTATATCCCAGGGGGGTTATAAAACTATTCAATTGTTTTCTGAGTAGGAGTTGGACTAGCAGCCAAATATAATAACCCTCTATGCAACAGAAATAAATTTCCTAAGGAAATTCATTAAAAAAAACACAACCTAAGGTAAAGTCTTTAAATTTTCAGTAAGTAGCTTTAGTTTTTAAAACTATTAGGTCAGATAAGCTATTCGTACCTTGAACAAAAGACTCTTTTAAAATATACATCAATCCCTTTACCTACTCCTTTTGTTTGCAAGCTCACAAGAAGCTTTGAACTGGCGCCTACATGAGGCTAACAAAACACTGAACAAACATCTAACAATCTAACCGTGATATGGCATCCACAGAACTTGTTTTATTTTATTGAAGAAGTAAAATTTAGTCGACCATTAAACCAGTCTGTTTGTCTTGCCTAAAAATATAATCAAGTAGGAGGGCCCGGAGGTATGAAGTATGGCTTAGAAGTAGAGCACCTTCTAGCAAGTGCAAGTGCAAAACCCTGAGTTCAAAATGCAGTGCAGCATAAATATTATCTAAAGAATATATCAAGATGCAGATTTGGAGACAGTATTTCATATTTAATGACTTTCTTCTGCCATATTCTCATTGCTGTGTTGCTTAGAGAGGAATTTGATGTATATTAATAAAAAAAAGAGCATTGAGACCTGAAATAGCACTAGAGTAAATGGAGAGTTATGTACCAAGCTCTTCACAGGCCCTAGGCTAGACTCAACAGGGGAGGACAGAGAAATAAGATGTTGCCATCTATTTTAAAGAGTTTTTGGCTTTAAATCTTCCCGTCTTCATTTTTAGCTGCTAGACAAAAGCCATCAAAGTGAACAGATAAAATATCCCAGAAATTCAGGGAATGGCTAGACACATTTTCATTGCCCTGAGAGGTGATGAGACTGACAACAGAGAGGTTGCAAAGGGATTTATTTTATGTGAGAAAGAATCGAAGACCAAACCACAAGAAGTACCTTGATATGGTAGGAGATAAAGAGGAAGATGAGCTTGTAATTAGTGATGGAGGGAAAAGAGGAAGGAACATGGTGATATGGGAAGAAGTATAGGTTGGGAGGAAGAAAGCAATTTCAGGGAGAGGTTTGTAATCATCCATTACAACCACTGATATTAGGGGGGAAAATTTAAGCAGGAAAAATACACCTCTTTCCTTTCTTTTTAGTTCCTATTATTGAGCAAAGGCCCAATCATATTACAGAATGGTGTGAGAAGATTTTAAACATGAGTTGATGATTTGGGGCCATCAGAAGGATTGACACAGCCTGAAAAACCACAAAGAAAACATCAGCTTCTTTATTATGCTATAAAATACCTTATCGTAGTTTAAAATGTATTCAGCTTCAGAACAAATTGGTACTGTTGATTATAGATAAAACATGCAGTATCTATCTTCAGAGCTTTCTGATTTAATAAGAATAAATATTTGGGGGATGATGGTAGAAGATGTGATTTTAGGTGAATACTTGTGTAATATTTAGAAAAATATTGTATTGGCTGTAATGTTGCAATAGATTTCTCCCAACCTCAAACTCGTTAAATCTGTAAATTCTAGATGACCCAAATCTAAGCAGAAAGCATAAATATAATCTGCTAATGACATTGAAGAAGTTCTATGTACTTGAGTGAAAAGATTAGGCAAAGTAGGATGTTGATGGTTCATATCTGCAATCACAAACACAGAAGGCTGAGATTTAGATAAATACAGATTGAAGCCAGCTTGGGCAGAAATGTTTGTTAGATTTCATCTTCAAAATAACCAGCAAAAGGTACAGACTGGAGTAAATGTGAGACTCTAAGTTCAAACCCCAGTATGAAGGAAGGAGGGATGGAAGAAAGGAAGGAAAGAAGGAAGGAAGAAAGGAAGGAAGGAAGGAAGGAAGGAAGGAAAGAGAAAAAGAAGGAATGAAGGAAGGAGGAAATGGGAGGAGATGGGGAGGGAAGGAAGGAAGGAAGTAAGAAAGGAAGAAGGAAGTAAGAAAGGAAGAAGGAAGGAAGGAAGAGAAGGAAGGAAGGAAGGAAGGAAGGAAGGAAGGAAGGAAGGAAGGAAGGAAGGAAGGAAGGAAGGAAAGAAGGAAGCTTATGATGTTAGGTAGAAATTAAAAAGTTGAATTTAGTTTCTGTCTTAAACTCTGTCCCTACCACTCTGAATTATAATGAAGTATTTACTATAAGCCTAATTATATAGAATAAAATTTCAATATATATCATTTTATTCTAATTCTGCCCAATATAGTAACTCATATTTAATATGATGGAAATACTTATTTAAATGATCCAATTCATATAAAAACCTGATGTTTTCAAGCCATTCTGTATAGTAAGGAATTAATTTATTGTAGCTAAAATGATAAACCTGCTTAACTATGAAATCTGGATCTAAGTTCATTTTTGTACAGTGTATCCAAATAAAGTTGCCATGAAGTAAATTTTCAGAAATGGAATCACTTTGATTTTTGTTTTTGCCCATGTCTTACTCTAGGTTCTGTACTCAATGTATAAGGTGTGGTATCATGTCTTTGAGTAGGAAATGGTTTTTCAAAGTAACTTCACAAAGTTTAAGAAACAGTAGATGTTTCCTCAGTGATTCATGGCAGTGAATGAGGGATATGTGGACACATTTTCATGGCAATGCAGTCAGTAATAAGTAGGTTAATTCTCTTTGTATTCAGAATCAAATGTAAAACAGTCAACAAGGCATTCAAGGGCATCTTCAATTATCAGACTCTAATCTCAGCATCATTTTTGACTCTTGTCTGTCTATTCAGTCCAGCTATGCATTCACCTGTACTTTTAAAAACTGGTCCATACTATGACCACTTTTCACTGCACCACATCTCACCTGAATTAGTGTAATTAAAATATGATTAATATAATGCCATACCCTATACCTGCCTTTCTGATTTTGCCTTACTCCCCTGTCAAAATGTGAGTCTTGTCATAAGTTGCTTTGGGCTACTCTTCTCATTCAGAGGAGCAGCTTGAAACCTTCTAATACTTTCTTTCCCTTTCTGATATCAGCCCCAACTGTCTCTACTGCTTAAAGACTGCACATGGCTCTAGACATCTTCACTCCATTTCTGTCATTGAAAATAACTCAAGGTCCCCAGTCAGGGCTTTTGCATGTGTTCTTGTTTATGCTCACATCACCTGGATACCTGCTTGTTTTTTTCTCCCCTTTGTGTCTTTTAGATCTTTTATGTCTTTTTTCTTGTACCAGCTTTGTAAGGAGACCTATTCCAACCACCTTAGCCTGTCCATATCTTCAAATGTGAGCTTCCCAAGGACAATAAACAGGGCATCTTGGCTTACTGAGTTATCCTTAATGCCTGATATAAAGCATCAGCATGTGTTGAGAAGTGTTGAACGAATAAATTAACAGCCATGTCAATTCAGAAATAGGTAGTATTATCTCCATTTGATAGATAAGATAAACCAGTCAATCTAATAGCATTGTAAAGTTGACTTCCTACTTTTTGGATACACTGTGCAAAAATTGACCATGACTGATGAGTTCTAAAATTATTATTAGGTAAAATGAGTCATTTTATATCACTTAAAAAAAATAAACCACAGCGAACTTATGCAAGAATGAATAGACTTTTCGATGGAATTTTTTCCCTCACAGAGGTCTTATCTAATTAATTTAGTAAATACTTGTGGAAGACCTAATGTATTCTGATATTGATTCACCTTCATATACATACTGATGAAAAGGACTGACAAATCTGTTTATGCTTAATGAAGCAGTTCCATGTATTAAGAAGAAATGTCAAAGTTGTAAGTGCAATGCAAAGAATTAAAAAGTGGTATGGTAGAACTCAATGAAAGGTAAACAGATAGAATGGTATGCTCATTAATTCCATTGCAACTACTGGTCTGTTCTTTGTCCTGTGCATACCATGTTTATATTTCAAGAGACTGAATTATAAGACACTCTGGACATTGACCACTGCGTGGTATGGTAGAACTCAATGAAAGATAAACAGATAGAATGGTATGCTCATTAATTCCATTGCAACTACTGGTCTGTTCTTTGTATTTCAAGAGACTGAATTATAAGAGATTCTTGACACTCTGGACATTGACCTCTGCTTGCTTGACTATGAGAACCTTCTTAGAGCAAAAGCTAGGCATATATTTCCTTGGTTTCTCCCTAACAGGTCCTCACTAATTGGCATTGCAAATGTTACTCTCTATCTAAGCTACGTTCTTTTGGGCAACACTGGAAACGTATTTTTTTTGTTTAGAGCTTTAGGAGCAGCTCTATCCCTAGCCTCTCATCTTTGGCACTGGTAACTCAGCTCTTGTATTACCAGAATGCTTCATTTTATTTGGCATCTCAAAGTTTAATAATAATACATAATCAAGTAGTTCTTTTGCAAATTAAGCTATATAAGTGTATGGTCAGATTTCTCCTCATTCACAATTGATAAGGGTGGTTTAGAAAAGCCTCTCTGATGAATGAATAATAATGTGAATGTTGCACAAACCAGTCCTGAGGAAGATATCCAGGGAAGAAGATTCTAGAAAGGGAATATCCAAGACAAAGGAATTAAGGCAGGGACAAACTCTATATGTTTGTAAAAATGGAAATATTTTAATGCAACTATAGGAAACAAGGGAGAAGCTGTAACAAATAATAGAATATAAACATGTGCCAGACAGCCTACTCAGCTTAATGTCTTTGTGGTACTTAAAAAACAATAACACAAGCAAAAATAATGCATCAGTAAAAATAGTATTTTGTGTGGTATGTCGTTATCTAATTCTACTTACTGAATGCTGTTAGAAGAGAAATGAAAATTACTAACTATAAATTATTTACATTTTCATATGCCTTTATTTGTTGCACATTTACTTAAGTCATTTAAGTATTATAACAAGAGAAGAAACATGGAGAATGTAAATAATTAATAGAGGAAGACTTCTGTAAGTCATATTTACTATTTACTCTAGTAATATTAAAATGAATCATTACCTCATTGAGAAGTAATTGGAGATGATGTTTTATGGCAGCTTATTTTTTTACACTAAGCTATTGTCATTACTTTTTTGTGTGTATCTGCAAGCCTGAAATAACTTCTCAAAAACTACTGATGTTATTTCCTCAGCATTACCTCCAGCTGTCACTTTTCCTCTCGCCTTTGCGTTTGGTTAATTCCATTAACTGTCTCTGTGCAAGAAGTCAGTCTCTCAGATTCATTGCTTTCCTTCATCATTCTCCATCCTCTCATTCATACTTGTTCACAATGTAATATATGTAGTCACATATTCACAATGATACTTTCTGTTGTTTTAATCTCTCTTTAGCAAGTTGATTAAACTATATTCTAGATTCTCAGTTTTCTCTCCTTGTTAGGTGAAATCAGAGTATGAAGAACGGCATCACTTCTTAAAATATTTTCATATGTAGCACACGTACTAATCTAGAAAATGCTTTTGGTAGTCGGTAGTACCTGAAATAGTACCTAGCAGTACTAGGTGTTCAAAAAGGTATTTTCTCATTTAATGACTGCTTGAGAACAGCATCTCTACTGTAGAGATGAGACAATTCTGCTACTTACTATATGGCAAGGGGCAATGATAAAATTAAGGTAATTGTAGTAACTATGATAAATTTAGGGTTGTTCTAAGAAGAGATATAAAACATACAGAGACATGATGTGTAGAAGCTAGCACATAGTAAACATTAAAATGTTCGCTATTACTTTGAACATTAAATGCTGTACAGCCCAAGCATAGTACATTTTTCACAGGTAGTAAATTTTAACAGTAAAAACTTAGCAGGATTAATTTACTGTCAAATTGTTCATTGTTTACCATAAACTTGAAAAGATAAACATTAACTTATTAGTCAGCGAGGGGGTGGAATATGGAAATCTTCAAGACATAAATTGTCCTATGCATTGTTTTCATTTCCATTTCCTGCAACTTTTTGTTTCAGAGTAGTTACATTACAGCTTTATTTACTTGTTAATGAATGACATAATATTTAGATGAAGAATGAAATCATGACCTTGATCCCAATTATATTAAAATGCAAGTATGAAGAAGAAATGCATTTAATTGAGCCTATTGTAACAGTTTTTCAAGGAGTTAATTTTGATGCCAACTAACTAACATCTGTTAGATGAGATTGTCAAAATAATTTAAATAATCATTTACCAAGCATATGTGTGCTTCTGTGTGTGTGTATATCCCTATGTATGTGTGTATTGTTTATAAATATATTTACAGCAGACTCAAGAATATTAAACACAGTGTCATATACCATGGAATTTTAATCTACCAAAAGACAATTTACTACCATTCCTTCCTTTCTACCTGTCCTGAGTCTGTGATGGATCATTTCAATCCTACCTAGCCAGGCAGCTATAGATCCATGGTAACACAGCAAGTAGTGGTGCTATGTGGGGATACTCTCAATGGAATCATAGGTGTTACAAATCTTAATCTTAAAAGTGCTAGAATGGGTTCCAAACCTTTTCTCTTTCCTCTATTATGGGCTGTTTTGACTACCCTAAGATCCTGGTGCCCTGAAATGTTTACTTAGGAAAAATTTGAGCTCTCTTATCTGGAAGCTCCCACAGTATCCCCAATGCTGTCTACTGGGCTGTGGGTGAAGGGCTTTTCCTTCACAGTTCTTGTCGTAAGTACATCTGTGAGTTTGGGGTTATTTGAAATCTTAGGATCTGTGTGTGTGTGTGTGTGTGTGTGTGTGTGTGTGTGTCTGTGTCTGTGTCTGTGTCTGTGTCTGTGTCTGTGTCTATCTGCCTCTTTCTTCTCCATGACTAATTTTAATTATTCCTTATGTGTATACAAAAGCACTATAGTCTCTTATGTTTTAGGTGTGTGTATTTGTCAGTTATAGAGGCTCAGAATAAACAGGGCTCATAGGGTGTGGGAGTGTGTAGGAAATCAATATTCTCACTACTTTATGTTGCAAATTGAAATCACATTTCTCAAGGTAGCGTAGGTTCTTTTTTCTAACAGCATTTTGAGAAGACTAATGAAAATACAAAACTTGTACATAGCTGTTTCTAGAGCTCATTGGGAAATTTAAAGGAAATATACTCTTGAAATTAAAAGTAAGTTACTTAAAAGCTAATCAGAAAATATATAGAATGTCTTAAGATCAATGACAACTATCTTGATATGTCAAATATTTTTAGAAAAGACAATATTTTATGAGAAATACATGAAAGCAGAATGTGAAGCTGTTACATTTAGTGTGGAATAAACTATTGTATTTATGATTAAAAGACTCACAAAGAAAGATTATCTCTCTAGGTAAAGTTTGCTTAGCAAGCATGAGGATCTGAGTTCAATCCCCACTATCACAGAAAGGGGTGAGGGCAACAAACAATAAACACTTTCGCTAGGTCAGTTAAATTTCCATTTGTGAAAATATATTGTGCTAGGATGGATATTTCTAGAAGTAAAATGTGACTCTTTATTACTAGTGACTAGTAGTTTCTTCTCTTGGTAATAACAACTCAGATTTATTTATTTCTCCTTTTTTTTTTGTATCAATACTGGGGCTTGACCTCAAGGCATGGGCATTATCCGTTAGCCTTTCCTCTCAAGGCTGATGCTCTACCATTTGAGCTATAGCCCAACTTGCAGCTTTTTGCTGGATAATGGGAAATAAGAGTCTCAGGGACTATTCTCTCTGGGCTGGCTCTGAAACACAGTCCTCAGATCTCAGCCTCCTGAGAAGTTTAAGATGACAGGCATGAACCGAGGGCATCTGGCTTAGTTCTCACTTTTGTTCACATTTACCCAGCCCTTGAACACTGCATACATAGGATAATGTCTTTTAAAGTAGACAAAGGTTAACATTGTGCTTTCCCTCATGTGAGATGGATTTCTGTTGCTCTTGGCCTTGGGCCAGGAGCTGATTGGTAGATGACTTCAACACTTAAAGAAGCAGTTAACTTATTTTTACTGTTTTACAAGAGAAGTAGCTGGTTAATAACTCCAGTTTGAATATTACTCTAGATCAGAAATAGGGTGCTGTATTTATCAAGAGCCACCATCACAAATGCAGTCTGTTGTATGCTATATATCCTTTGGTGCGGCTCTCTTTCTTCTCTACGCCCTGTGGAAGGCCCTGGGCACGGAAACCAAACTCATTAGCGCTTACACAAAGATACATTCCTTGGGGCTGCCCCTGCTTCAGTTACCAGGGAGAGATTTTGCTGGCACAATGACCAGGCTGTACCGGCCCCCCCCCTTCCAGCTTCTTTGCTGATACTGAGATAGAACACAGCGGGGTGGCTGGGCTGGAATGGAATCTTCAGCAGCCAAAACCTTCATTTGTCTTTCTGCTGCATGTGCTAAGCTGTAAAACACTGCAGTGTTTTCAAAAATGATAAAAAATATTTTGCTCATTAACTTTTTAAGTCCTGCTGACATTGTGAAATCAATACGGTGCATTGTAATTGATTTATGAAATGAAAAAAAAAATCCCCCTGGCCTGACCAGTAAGCAGTGGCTGCTTGCTCTTAGCACCATGCCCTTCTGCTCATTAAAACATTCCTTCAGTGTTGCCCTAGCCAGGGGTGTTTTCAGAGCTGCAAGGCTCAACTCCTTGGCAGACAGACTGTGTGACGTAGCCTGAATTGTCCCCCAAGGGTCCTGGGCTGGGTCTCCATCTCTCTCTCTCTCTGTTCCTACTCAGGTCAGCTGAAGGACTTCAGCTTTTTGCTCATGGATCCCCAAGGTCTTCCTAATATCTCACTGGAAAGGAAAGCCTCCATTTGTATCTGTCTTTTGACACTTTAATCTAGTTGCTACTTTTCCTTTCCCTCACCTTCTCCTTTTCTCCCTTTGCTTGTCTTGCTTACTTGGCTTGTCTTTTGCCATCTGGCCTTGTCTATTTGTTGATCTCTTTTATTCTTTAAAAAAAAAACATAACCTCACAAAGTGAACAGTTTTTTTTTCTATTTTAATTGTCTTTTTAAAATTTAATAGTCTACTCTTTCATTCCCAAGAGAATACTTGATATGTCTTGCCAACCTCTGTCCAATTATGGATGCCTTTAAAAATAGTTCATATTTGTAATCCTAGATACTCCAGAGGCTGAGATCTGAGGATCACAGTTTACAGTCAGCCAAGGCAGGAAAATCTGTGAGCCTCTTATCTCCAATTAACCAGCAAAAAGCTGGAAGTGGAGCTGTAGCTCAAATGGTACAGTGTTACCCTTGAGTACACACACACACACACACACACACACATATGCACACACACACACGCACACACGCACACACACACACACGCACACACGCACACACGCATGCATGCGCGCGTGCTCAGGAAGCACCCAGACCCTGAGTTCATGCCTCAGGACCAGCACATACACAAGTACTACAGTCTAGACATTGTTCTACATATTTTACATCAAATTGTTTTCTCAAGAAGCATATAAGGAATGTATTAGGCCTGGTTCCAGGTAAAGAAATTAGTACTTAGAATGGTTAATTACTCTGCTTGAATTATTTAACTATTAAAGAGCAATATTGGTATTTGAAATAAATTTTGTTTGCTGCCAAAACTTAAGTCCCTTTTTGCTTAGTACAAAATAATGTTACTGATCTTCTTGGTTTTGCTTTAAATGCTTCAGTAGCAAACTCTAGCTCCCGGCTGTACTTACAGGGGCTCATTCTTCTCAGTGACACTCTTTGCATTCAAACTGCCAGAATGCAAGTGCATTTATTTCAAGACTTTGGTCTGCCCTCATCCATTGGTTGCCTTATTCTTTTTTTTTGTAACCGAGTTTCTATCTATCTGATGTTAGGTGGACAGAGCCTCTTGTCTCATCATTAAAGATAGAGAGCACTGTTCTATTATCAAAAGTCACAAAGAACAATTTCATATCCTAGAAAAATGGACAGATGGCTGGGCCAAATAGGCAACCTCAGGAAGTTTCATGTGGATCTCATTTTCTTTTTGTTCTTTTGATGCCCTGTTGGGAATAAGTAAGTGGCAAAATGATGGGATGCTACAGCAGCAGGAAAGCGGTGCAGTACCCCCACTTCTTGAGTGTTCAAAGGGACCTGCAGTCTCTTTGTACAGATCATGTATATTACAGGTCAGTGCCATGGCATATCCATAATATATTATTTTATAGTGAGCTAATAAGGATCCATCCATTTGAAGTCCTGCATAATATTGCAGTAGCTTTGGACATTAGCTGTCATTTGAGATATGCAGTATTGTACCAAAAATTAACCACAGATGCCATATTTAAACAGCTGCAGATTTAGATTTCACTAAGCGGGAAGAAAATGTTATGCCATGGACGTTGGCCAGCATTGTGATAGAGATATGCTGTACATGAGGGGGGAGGAGAGAGAAATTGAGATCAAGCTGCCAAAACAGATAGAAATGGAAGTGAGGGAGTTTAATTCATATGGTCAATGACAATTCAAAAGGACTCAGAAATCCAGGAAGAATGCAGAATAGCAGGGCTACTGGTGCCTGGGTGAGGTGACACAGACTTAATACAGAAGATCTAATCCGAATAGGAAGGTAGAGATATAAACAAAGGCATAAGGGGAAAACCTATGAATGTAATGATTCACCTTTAGGGCTTATTGTAGTCAGCCTATTGCTTTAGGGATCATCTGTTATGAAAACTATGGATGCTTGAAATGATCAATTCCAGAAAGTAAGTTTTGAGGCTAAGGAAGTGATAGCAAATCTAGACTGTTACAAAATCAGGCTGTCCGAACACCCTTGGACTTGAAGGCTCTCTTTGACAATGAACCCTTACTGAGATGCATTGTTTTTATTTTGATGAAACATGTTGGAAGGTTCAGTTGGTGCAATTTTGTACTGAACACTGAGGTGGCAAAATTTTATTTCAACAAAATTGTGGGCCTGTGAGATTCTCATTAACTCCAGGGCCATCTGTCTTCTTGCTATTCATTTGGCTCATTCAATCACAGGTGGGTAGGAAGGTCTCAATAGTTTTGGTTCTCATTCAATTCTGATTTCTGCTTGGAAAACAGAAAGGGCCAGTGACAGCTGCAACAATGCCAGGGTTCTCTTTCTTCTGTGTGAGCCAGAAGGTGGCTTCTACATGTAGTTTGCTAGTAACAGAATGAGTAGACTGGAAGCATTTCCTTGCCTTGGTGTTTGGCTGCTTAAAATTGTGAACTTTGTTTTCTTTTGTATATTTGGCTTAGGAAGAAGGACAATTTGACTTTGTTCTAAATAATAATGGACTTTATTGGAGGAGTGCGGACAAGATTGACTCTTGACCGTCATGGGTCAGTCAAACTTTTTAACCTTCACTTAAAAATTGTATCTGACCTCGGAGTCAAAGCAGACACCCTGAAAACATTACAGGATGGAATAGGAGAAACCCTAGGACTCCTTGTCACAGGCCGAAATTTTCTTAATAGAGACCCAGAAACACAACAAATCAAAGAAAGGTTGGACAAATGGGATTGTATGAAATTGCAGAGCTTCTGCATGGCAAAGGACATAGCTAACAAGATCAATAGAAAGCCCACGGATTGGGAGAAGATCTTCACTAGCCTTAAAAGAGACAAGGGTTTCATATCTAAAATATACCTGGAACTCAAAAAATTAAATCCCCCAACAACAAATCTTCAAAGAAACAACTGCCCAATAAATAAGTGGGCTAAAGACTTAAAGAGAAACTTCTCTGAAGAGGAAAGAAGGATGGCTAATAGACACATGCAGAAATGCTCAACCTCCCTAGCCATAAAAGAAATGCAAATCAAAACAACACTGAGATATCACCTCACTCCAGTTAGAACGGCAAAAATCAAGAACTCTAACAACAACAGATGCTGGAGGGGATGTGGACAGAAAGGAACTTTACTTCATTGTTGGTGGGAATGTAAACTTGGTCAACCACTTTGGAAAGCAGTATGGAGGTTCCTCAAAAGACTTCACATAGAACTCCCCTATGACCCAGCAATCCCACTTTTGGGCATTTACCCAAAAGTTTACAAACAAGACCACACTAAAGCTACCAGCACAACTATGTTTATTGCAGCATTATTTACCATAGCTAAGATATGGAACCAACCCAGATGCCCCTCAGTAGATGAATGGATCAAGAAAATGTGGTATATATACACAATGGAATTCTATGCCTCCATCAGAAAGAATGACATTGCCCCATTTGTTAGGAAATGGAAAGGTTTGGAAAAAATTATAGGAAGTTAAGTAAGCCAGGCCCAAAGAAACTTAGGTCCCATGGTTTCCCTTATTTGCAATAACTAGTATAAGTCTGAGTCAAGCAGAAAAGGTCAGATAAGTTGATGTTAGGGAAATGAACCCTAAGATATGTATTCAAATGTTTTTTTTTCTTTCATGCGATTGTTTCTAACACATTTATAAGATTATTTCTTTGTTGCTTTGTATGTCCCTCCCCCATGGTATAACCCATGCTGTCACTGTATTTGAGGTTGGTATAATTTGTGGAGGGGAAGGGAAAAAACAAATTGTTTAAATAGAAATACAGGTGGATCCATTGCAACAATGAGATGTACAAGTTGTTATGTGGAAAAATAACTTTACAACTTTGATGGGAGGGGGAGGAGGATTGGGTGGGGGGGCGAGAGGAGGATGGGAAAGGATGGGAAGGGGGAAAAAAGGAGGATGCTACAATGCTTGATAAGAAATGTTCTCATTATCTTGCCCATGTAATTGTTACCCCTCTGTACAGTATTTTCACAAAAATAAATAAATAAATAGTATCTGAAAAAAATTACAAGTTAGTAGGCACATTGTAGCCCTCTCCAAATTTCAGAGAAAAACAAATATCTCTAATCTACTGTATAACTTTAGTTTCTTTCTTCTTTGTAATACAAAAAGAAAACCTTTGAGGATTTGTTGTTGGGGGGTTTAATTTTTTGAGTTCCAAGTATATTTTAGCTATGAGACCCTTGTCCGTTGTATGGCTAGTAAAGATCTTCTCCCAATCCGTGGGCTTTCTATTGATCTTGCTAGCTATGTCATTTGCCCTGCAGAAGCTCTGCAACTTTATGCAATCCCATTTGTCCAAGCTTTCTTTGATTTGTTGTGTTTCCGGGTCTCTATTCAGAAAATTTCGGCCTGAGCCAAGGAGACCTAGGGTTTCTCCTATTCCATCCTGTAATGTTTACAGAGTGTCTGCTTTGAGTTCAAGGTCTTTGATCCATTTGGAGTTGATTCTGGTGCAGGGTGATATATAAGGATATAGCTTAAGTTTTCTACATGTGGTTAACCAATTTTGCCAGCACCATTTACTGAAGAGGTTGTCTTTCTTCCATTCTATTGTTTTAGCTCCCTTATCGAAGATTAGATGGCTATAGGTCTGTAGGTTCATTTCTGGGTTTTCAATTCTATTCCATTGGTCCTGAGGTCTGTTCTTATGCCAATACCAAGCTGTTTTGATTACTATGGCTTTATAGTAGAGTTTGAAGTTTGGTATTGCCCAATAAATAAGTGGGCGAAAGACTTAAAGAGAAACTTCTCTGAAGAAGAAAGAAGGATGGCCAATAGACACATGAAGAAATGTTCAACATCCCTAGCCATAAAAGAAATGCAAATCAAAACAACACTGAGATATCACCTCACTCCAGTTAGAACGGCAAAAATCAAGAACTCTAACAACAACAGATGCTGGAGGGGATGTGGACAGAAAGGAACTTTACTTCATTGTTGGTGGGAATGTAAACTTGGTCAACCACTTTGGAAAGCAGTATGGAGGTTCCTCAAAAGACTTCACATAGAACTCCCCTATGACCCAGCAATCCCACTTTTGGGCATTTACCCAAAAGTTTACAAACAAGACCACACTAAAGCTACCAGCACAACTATGTTTATTGCAGCATTATTTACCATAGCTAAGATATGGAACCAACCCAGATGCCCCTCAGTAGATGAATGGATCAAGAAAATGTGGTATATATACAGAATGGAATTCTATGCCTCCTTCAGAAAGAATGACATTGCCCCATTTGTTAGGAAACGGAAAAACTTGGAAAAAATTATATTAAGTGAAGTAAGCCAGGCCCAAAGAAACATAGGTCCCATGGTTTCCCTTATTTGTAATATCTAGTAAATGTATGAGTCAAGCAGAAAAGGTCAGATAATGTGATGTCAGGAAAATGAACCCTTAGATGTGTATTTTAATGTTTTTTTTTCTTTCATGCATGTGTTTCTAAAGCATTTATAAGATTATCTCTTTGTTGCTTTGTATGTCCCTCCCCCACAGTATAACCCCTGCTTTCACTATATTTGATGTCAGTATAACTTGTGGAAGAGATGGGGAAAAACCAGTTGTTTAAGGATACAGGTGGACCTGTTGCAACAATGAGAAGTACAAGTTGTCATTCCAAAACGAGCTTTACAATGTTGGTGCGGGGGGGGGGGGGGGGAGGAGAAGATTGGGATTGGGGGGGAGGGGGGAGGCTGGGAAGGGATGTGAAGGGTAAACAAAGGAGGAGGCTGCAATGCTTGGTAAGAAATGTATGCATTATCCTGCCCATGTAATTGTAACTCCTCTGTACAGTATGTTCACAAATTAAATTAAATTTAATTTAAAAAAAGAAAAAAGAAAAAAAAAAGAAAGAAAACCTGATAGAACTACGTAGTATTCATCGATGCTGCAGGAAAGTGAACCAAATCCACCTGGGTGTTCTCTTCTTCTCTGTCTCTGTCTCTGTCTCTGTCTGTCTATCTGTCTGTCTGTCTGTCTGTCTGTCTGTCTGTCTGTCTGTCTGTCTGTCTCTCTGTGTGTATGTCTAATATTTCAAAAGAAGACAACAAGGACATTTCACAAGACTCTCTTTGTATGCAAGAAAATCTTTGAAGGACACTCTGTACGCACACACACACACATACATACACATTTTTAGAATTTGAAAAAGCTTCATTTCTGTGGTAGTAAACTGGATTATAGCTAATATCATTGGGACCACCAGTGTTTTACATATTTTACCTATTCTATTTTATTCCTGCCCTCAACATTCATAAGCACTGCTTTTACTTCATATTTTTACTGATGTTGTAACCAAGGAATAGAATTTTAAAAGCTTTCCATATTGTGTGTTCAAAATCTGCATTCTTGACTTAGACCTTCCTTAATTTGTGGTACCAAATTTCATATTGGAAACTCCTATAGCATCATTTTCTCGCTTAATATAAAAAGAGCATTTTCTATAGGTATGCTTTGAAACCATTAATGAGGTAAAATTAATAAAACAAATATCATTTTGCTTTTTTTAACTATAAAATGACAAATTCTGGAAGTTATATTTAAGAAATAGGTATGTAAAGGGTGAATGCTTATGGGGACTTGTCAGCTGTTGAGAATATTCAGTAATAGCTTCCTTCAAATAATATGCTTTGTGTCCTTCATGTAAATATAATTCTACATTAATTTCAGAGTAAGCAGTAATTTTAGGACACTGACTTAATGCAACGTTTAATTAAGATATTTGGCTGGAAACAGTGGTACATTCCTGTAATCTAAGCACTTGGGAGGCTGAGGCAGGAAGGTTGTGAGTCAGAGTCCAATATGATCTACATAATGAAATCTTGTCTCAAGACAATCATGTCTGAGGTCATGGCTCCATCACTTCACAGCAAGTGGGAGTTTAAGTCACAGTTCTGCCAAAGGAAGAGCAAAAATCCCAAAATATTATTTTATGAAATAGTATAATAGGTTTAGTAAATGTATTCACTGGAACTTTCTGACTTCCAAATATTGTATTTGTTTTGGGTAGTTTCTTCTAGCTTCAATATGAGATCTATATCCTTAAAAATTTTTAGATGTGCATTACTTATTGTTAACTATAGACACAGTTCTGTGTACAAACATATATCTAGAACTTCTCTTGTATAACTGAAACTAAAAACCAGTGAAGAGCAACTCCTCATTGTCTTACCTCTATGATTATATATTCAGAAATGCCATTGATATTTTACATATGAATACAAACATATCAGTCATGATACTATACAAAAACATAGATTTCTATATACATCTTTTGTTATCTTGTACTTCTGAGTCAGTTTGATTGTATATCTTTTTTTCTAAAACATATATTGATTTCATAAATAGTAAAAATACCCTATGAGCTATTCTCTGTGGTTTCTAAATTAAAATACAAGTGATCCAGACATACAAGAGGTTTTAGGACATGGCTTATCTTGATTTCAGTGAGAGAAATATAGAAACTTATGGACATAATTTACCTTTGTAATTCAAAGGAAATCCTAATTCCTTGTTTGTCTGACAAAAAAAAACCTGATTGACAATGATAAATAGTTTAAGGAATTTCTCCTATTTAATAAAAAAGGTCTTGTTTATTTCTATATTTTAGAGCACATTTAAATGTTCTTTCAATTAAAATGCTAATACTTTTCTGTCTTTCTATTCTACAAGTGACAATGAAGACTTAGAAATCATTTTTCCTGTCAACTTTAAACTTAGATAACTCTTTTAGTTTCTAAAATTTTATTACTAAGCTTAGGCTCAGGGTCCAATTCAGAACTTTATATATCACAGGCATTTCATATTTTAAAAACACAATATACTATCTGAAGTTTTTAATGTATTTCCCCCAGGGCTTATATTAGGTCATTATTGTAGACACTGAAACTAGTAATTATTGGTAAATTCTCACCAAGCCATTGGAAGTAGAAACTACCTGAATTTCACTTGATATATCCAATAAATTTCTCAATATTAGTAATTACAACCTTACTTCATTTTATTAAGCAAATAATAAACTCATTAAAATGATCATTCATAAAACAACCAGTGAATTTCACCTGAAATACCCAGTAGATTTCTCACTTATTAGAAAGTTATAACTTCATTTCATTTCAACAACCAAATAGTAAATGCATTAAAGTGATGATTTATAAAACAGTATCTTAAAAACAAAACAAACACAGGTATAGGGTCTGCCATGGTACTTGTGATTCTTACCTAATAAATCATTATCTACTTGAAAAACTGATTGTGGGCTAAATGAATGAAAAAAAAAAAGGTACTTACTTGGTCAGGAGAATAAAACATAGAGCAGGAAGCCAATAGAATAGTGTACAGGGAAGTAATGCAAAAATCAAGTAAACTTGATTCAGATTAATGAGGGCCCAAAAAAATGTCAAAATGGGAATCTGACAAATTTTCTTTGAAGAAGTCATTGTAGATGTTTTTAAAAGTGAGAAATGAAGTCATTACAGCACTATTATGTCGAGATATATGGACATTTCTTAGGTAGGCTGGTACTGATAATAAGTTTACTGTAGTAACGTATAGAAAATGTGGAGGCAAGAATACAGGTGGTGATGAAGAAAGTAGAAATGGATTCCAGAGCCTGGAGCGTTTTGGACACGGTTTTGGTCTGGCTAAAATGTTCTTTACAGTTTGTCTTACCAACTCCTTAACTTTAGATCTCAGCTGAAACATCTTTTCTTTTTGGGCTCTCTTCCCCACTTGATCCCCAGAGTTAGTACCTTCACTTTGTTTATACGTTTCCAACCCCATGTTCTTTACCTGGCAGTACAAGAAACCCTTATACTTATTAAATGTTTTATTCATATTTTATACAGCTATTGTTATACTGTTATATTTTTATACAGTTACTTTGATGCTGTTATTTTTATAGTTCTTCTGGTCAGATTTTAAATTTATGTAGGAACAATGATTTTTTATTCATAGATAACATCAGCAATTAGCAGATACATATTTAACATATTTTTGCATTGAATCTTCTCTGATTGGTTCAATATATAGAGAAATCAAGGGAACTGAGTAGATGCGAAAGAGCTAACTAAGCATAATGCATGTTTTTAACCTGAGTAGCATGTTAAACAGTTATTGATCTGACATGTATACTTTAGCACAGATGAATTTTATATATTTTCCTACAAGTAGCCATTAATTGCATGATTGAAAAAAAATAGAAAGACATATGTTTGCTTGGATAAAATAGAGAAGAAAAACTTCTGAGTCAGAAGTGGGCCTCAAATTGTGCTGCATAAAGGAAATAAAAAAATACACCAGTAACAACAAAAATGACTACACTACTGATGTCATTTTTCAGTGTATCTACCACGAGTTAGTGGTTGTCTGGCATGGAGGTAGGGAGATAGATTGTAGAAAGGGAGTAACTTTCCTTTTTTTCTTTTTCTTTTTTTTTTTCCTGTCAGTCGTGGGGCTTGAAATTTAGGCCTGGGTGCTGTCCCTGAGCTCTTCAGCTCAAAGCGAGTGCTCTACCACTTGAGCCACAGCACCACTACTGGTTTTCTGGTGGTTAATTGGAGATAAGAGACTCACAGACTTTCCTGCCCCGGCTGGCTTTGAACCATAATCCTCAGATCTCTGCCTCCTGAGTGGCTAGGATTACAGGCGTGAGCCACCAGTGCCTGGCTATAATTTCCTTAATAATGAAAAATTTTCTACATCTTGATTTGTGTCCTAGCTACACTGGTGTAGTATGCCACAACAAAGCTGATTTAAAATAAAGGTGAATAACTGAGTCTAACAGAAATTTGAAGCATGTTATCTTACATAGCAGAATTTGATACAACCCAAATGCCCCTCACTCTAAGGACAAATGTTCACTAAAACAGATTTAAAGAGACAGAGAAAACAATCCTGTACAGGATTGCGTGGCTAGGGAAACTTTAGTTACTGTAAAATTAATGCTGCCATGCATCAAAATACTTTTTCTTTAAGCAAAATATAATGCATTAAGTATTGATTTTTCCTCATCAAATTGCTCCTGCCACTTGTTAATCCAAATTACTGAGAATTTATTATGGTATTAATGTTAATGGTATAATGGAAAATTTGAAAGGTTTTAGAATTTTTTATTGTTACTGTCTTCAATTGAAATTCACAGCCAGATGTTGGTAGCTCACACCTGTAACCCTAGCTACTCAGGAGGCTGAGATCTGAGGGTTGTGGTTCAAAGCCAGCCCAGGCAGGAAAGTCTATGAGACTCTTATCTCCAATTAATCACAGAAAAAGCAGGAAATGGTGCTGTGGCTCAAGTGGTAGAGTACTAGCTTTGAGTAAAAGGAGCTTAGCCCTGCGTTCAAGGCCCAGGACCAGCAAAGCAAACAAAAACAAAAACACTTCACACATTACAATCATTATTCAGTATTATTCATTGCATTTGGAAACTGACATTTTGCACATTTGTTTATAAAGTGCTCTAAAAATTTTTTGATGAGAAGAATACAAAACCATCTTGAACAACTTGAATAAAACTGCATTTTACCATCCTTAAGAATTACTGTAGTATATTTATTGTCTATTATGATCCAAAATTGCTTGTGGTTGACTTCTTTTTAATGGTGACATTTCTGAAATGTCCTTATTTCTCTCTATTGTATTTAAATAACCCACCTTTCTGTATCTGTGAACCATAACGGTTTTGTTTGACAGAATCTTCAAATAGTATCTACACAAACTTCTAAATATCATGAGTTTGCTCATTCAGGCTGAAAATACAAGGGAGGGAATTACTATTTTATTTTGAAAAGATATGTTCTAATAGTCTATTTATATTATAGAAAGTTTTGCATTGACCATGTCAAATGGTTAACGAAACAGTTGAACTTTGATCATTTCAAAATTATGACTTTAGTTTTAGTAAATAGAGAAGAGAAAAAATTTCAGCTTGTGAGAGAAATAAATCTTTGTTTATCCAAGTGGAACTGGAAGTTCACAAAACTGACAGTGTATTGTCAAATTTGAGACACACAATTCAAGACAAGGAGAAGCATACCCAACACAGAACAAGTCAGAAAAACTCTGTGGCATGCAGACCATAGCCTTATCAAGATTGTGAAGGATCAGACTTTCAGGATAACGAGGACATTTTTCAGAAGTCATAGGATTAAACAGAGGAAAATAATTGCACTTATTTTCCAGTTCCTGAAACCAATATTGGCAGAATGGAATATTCTGAAGTACAGTAGAGTGTTTTAAAACAATGGAACATGTTCTGACCTTGCCGATAAAAAATGATTTTGGCGAAGAATGAGAAACATTGAAAGAAAGAAAACCTGATAGAAATTTATTAGCAGAGATGACAGTCCCTTGTAATTAGAATAAATCATTTTATGGCATGTTTACTATTGGATATGCATGATTCCCAGGGCTTATCTGAAACTCAGTAAAAGGAAAGCACTTTACCTCTAACCCACTGTGCCAACACAGCTATGAGTGTTACACTTGCCATTTTCTAGGAATGTTTAGTGAGTATTGTAGTAAGTGTTTTATATACAGTAATTTTCAAACAGATGAGTGAATTAAACTCTTCATTTTACAAACTTTAAAAACATAAATCAATGGCATACTGCCACACAAATGCTACAGGGGCATGATGGTTAACAGCAGTTCTTTTTAAAATGGTTCAAAGTGATTTTGCATTCTGTTCACCTATTTATCAAAATACTTTTAGAGCTCTTTTATAAACAAATGAAAAATGCCCATTTATAAATGAAATGGCCCTGAATAATGATGATAGTGTGTGAGTTTAATTTAAGCCACTGGCAATAAAAAAATTTTGTCAAAGGGAATCGTGGTTTTTTTTTTTGTTCTTCATTTTCCTTTTGGCTTTCTTGGCTAAGACTGAATGGATCTTCTATGCCACATATTTTACCCATAATGTGGTATGGCACTGCTAGCTCAAAGCCTTGTGGCCACACATGGATAGGAGCCTTTAAACCATAAGTGATAAGTTGGTTATCTCAGTGGAATAGTAACTAACATGAAGAATATACACACACGTAAGACAAGCCACCAACCCCAAATACAAATTTTTCTATTCTCCTTAGTCAATTCCTTTGAGTTTAAAATAGGGGATAAATTAAGGCAAGTATGGGGGAGGAAAACTACTGAACATGCTTTAGAAAAACTATTAATTTTATATGGGGTAACAGAGATGTCAGTGCATAACAACTCATGCTGTTTGTCTTCTATTTTTGTTTTAAGCACGTCTTTTTAGTGATCATTTTTAACTTAGCTTTTAGTCTTCTCTTAAGAGTTATGTCAGTGTTAAAACATTTCTATCAGCCGGGCGCTGGTGGCTCACGCCTGTAATCCTAGCTACTCAGGAGGCTGAGATCTGAGGATCGCGGTTCAAAGCCAGCCCGGGCAAGAAAGACCGTGAGACTCCTATCTCCAATAAACCACCAGAAAACCGGACGTGGCGCTGTAGCTCAAGTGGTAGAGCGCCCGCCTTGAGCTGAAGAGCTGAGGGACAACGCCCAGGCCCAGAGTTCAAGCCCACGACTGACAAAAAAAAAAAACAAAAACACATTTCTATCAGTCATATAGCTTACTTTCAGTTATTCCTTGTTTAATAGGAAAAGTACTTCCTGAAAAAAAATTATACAAGTGAGTTAACCTAGTTGAATAAAAATATTCTTAAAATGCTTATCAAATGTATGACATTTGATTCTTTTAAAAAGTAATGACATACAAGTAAACTTATTTTCTACTTTCTACTATAGTTTTTAAGAATTAGTTGTAGGTATTGAAAGTGGATATAAAAATGAATCCAAGAGTTTTTAAAGATCTCCTTCCCTTTTACCCTCCCTTTCTCTCTCCCCCAACTCTCTCACACATACTCTCCTTCTCTGTTTCTCTGTCTGTCTGTCTGTCTGTCTGTCTGCCTGCCTGCCTGCCTGCCTGCCTATCTCTCCCTCCCTCTATCAAGCTCTCCCTCTTTCCCTCTTTCCCTCATGGGAACTGAATACAGAGTTTGACCACGCTAAGCATACACTATATTGTTGAGTATATCCCTAGTCCTAATAATTTAATATTCCATCTATTTTGCTTTTTTTTTTTTTCAGATAATGCCTTGTGCTTTTGCTTGTGGCCTACCTAGAACTACAATCTTCCTGTGTGTCTCATATGGGGCTGATATGGCCCGCATAAATCTCATGTCCAGCTTATATGAGATGAAGTCCTGCTAACTTTTTGCCCAGGCTGTTTTCAATTTCCATCCTCTTGATCTCCTGAGTCTGATAAGTTTTCTATCATAACTACCTGAGGTGGCTGAAGTTCATCTGGTCTTAGTTCTTCCTTCCCTGTTCTCACATTTCTTTGATCACTTTTTGATTGCTTATTTTTTACTCATTTCTACTTGGAAAATAGGTTTTTGGAGAGGATTGAAATGAAGCACATCTTTATCAAGTGCTCAGGCACTTTGTACATATAAACTCAGTTGAGATGTATTAGCCACCTGCTGACATTTTCATATTTCAGGTGAATAACTGAAGCTTAGAGAAGTGAATAATTTCTTCACCTGGTATAGATCACAATGGTAGAGGTGAAGTTCAAAGCTGTGTATCAAAGCTCATTCTTTCTATGGCACAATGAACCTCTTCCCAAATGTACTATCCCCTGGTGGCTGTCAGCCATGAGTTAATGCTTACATAATTCCTACAGCAAATACCAGGGACTAGCTTTGTTTCACTTCAGGCATCATATTTAACACAATCTTGTTTAATTTACAGAGTATGATATGATTTTGGCAACTAGGCCTGCATGTGCTTCTCATTGAGATGGATAAATGTGCTAGACTTCACAGGTTCCAAAAAACTTCCTCATTCACTCACTCAGCAACAACTATTTATTGAATGCTTGTTTAATGCCAAACACTGGGGATAAATTGGTGAACATGATAGAAAATGATGGTTATGGAGTGGATAAGATGATAGATCCTGGTTATGTTTAAGATGTAGAGACTTCTCATCATAAAAATTAATGATTGGCAAACAAGTCCATACTAAAGCTACCAGCACAACTATGTTTATCTCAGCATCATTCACCATAGCTAAGATATGGAACCAACCCAGATGCCCCTCAGTAGATGAATGGATCAGAAAATGTGATATATGTGTGTGTGTGTGTGTGTGTGTGTGTGTGTGTGTGTGTATGTATGTATGTGTATATATATATATATATATATATATATATATAATGGAATTCTATACTTCCATCAGAAGGAATGATACCCCCCATTTGTTAGGAAATAGACTTGGAAAAATTAATACTGAGTGAAGTAAGCCAGACCCAAAGAAACATAGGTCCCATGGTTTTCCTTATTTGCAGTAACTAGTATACATCTAGAATTATCTTACCAGACAAGCAGAAAAGGTCAAAAGCTATGTACATATGACCATATAAGATGATGCTAAGCAAAGTTAAACCCCAAGATAAGGACACAAGACGTTTCTTTCTTTTGTTTCTTTTTTTTCTTTGTTGGTCATGGAGCTTGAACTCTGGGCTTGGGTGCTGTCCCTGCGCTCTTCAGCTCAAGGCTAGCACTCTACCCCTTGAGCCACAACAATACTTCCTTTTTTATTGTGAAAATACCATACAGAGGGATTACAATTACATGGGCAAGATAATGAGTACATTTCTTATTAAGCATTGTTGCCTCCTCCTTTGTTTCTCCTTACCATACCTTCCCATCTCCCCCCCCCCACTCCCCCAGCAACCCCCTTCCCCTTTCCCCTCCCCTGCCGAAGTTGTAAAGTTCATTTTTTGACATAGTGCTTTATTGGCTATAAAAGTCTCATGGACTTTTCCTGCCCAGGCTGGCTTTGAACCGTGATCCTCAGACCTCAGCCTCCTGAGCAGCTAGTGTTACAGGTGTGAGCCACCTGTGCCCGGCTTGTAACTTTTGTTTTTAATGTACTATGTGATTTTTTGTATGTTCTTCCCCCATGGTATAACCTCTGTTGTCACTGTATTTGATTCTGGTGTACTGCATCTTGTATATACATTTTTCGAATTTGAGGATGGGAAGGGAAATAACAAAATGCTGAAACAAGGATACAGGTTGACCCATTGTAACAATGAGATGTACATTAAAAACAACAGCAAGAAAGATCAAACCTCTTGTGTCCCTATCTTGGGGTTCATTTCACTTAGCATCATATTATATGGTCATTTGTACATAGCTTTTGACCTTTTCTGCTTGTCCTAGACATATACTGGTTTTGTGACAATGAGATGTACAAGACACTATGTTGAAAACTAACCTTACAACCTGGGGCAGGGGAGGATTTGGGGAGATGGAGAAGGAAGGGATGGTAGAGGAAAATCAAAGGAGGAGGTAACAATGCTCGATAGGAAATGTACTTATTACCTTACTCATGTAACTGTAACCCCTCTGTGCAGTATCTTTACAATAAGAAAATTTAAAAAAAATTAGTGATCAGCTAAAAGTCAATTTGAGAGAGAAAGATGATGGCAAACATTTTGGTATGGAGAACTGAGAGTAACTGGGTATGGTGGCTAAGAGGTGGATGTAGGGATCTAGATGAAAGGTTTGCAAATGTTAAGTTTGAAAGTGTTTATCCCTACTTTAACAAATGCTATTGAATAGATAACTAGATATTTGAGGCTAAAAATTCAGGAAAGAACTTATGGGTGAGAGTTGAAGTATTGAGCAGTCTCTACTACATATATTGTATCAGCAAGGTTAATGAAACTACTAAAGGAATACATTTAGAAACACAAGAGAAATTAAAGGAGACAAAACTTAGAAATGAGTTGATGGGAGAATTAGATGAAGGTGTGAGATCATACATAACAATAGATAGCATACATTTTGTAACACCCTGAAGCTAGCTTTAAAGAGAATGCTTTTGCTCATCCTTTTTGGATGTGATGGCATTTTTGACCTGTTATAAGATCTCACTATTGAACATTTATCAAAGTAGCACATTGCCACATGAAATAAACCTGCCAATCACTTTAAGAATATAAACGATGGAATGTGTTCATATTTTGATTAGGTTAAATGTTTCCCTTTCTCCCTTTCCTAGGTGCTTATGAACTATTAGCTTGTATTTTCAAATTATGTATTATGTGAAAATAGTAATTCATATTGGTATTATATTCTAAAACCTTTTGAAGACCTTAACTACTTTCGTTTTGCAGTATGGTTTCAAATGAGGCTGATTGAAAAATCAGACTTAGCTGATATTTTCCATACAACATCTGGTCCAACAGCTACATCGGTAGCCAAGCTCATAAATCAAAATGGAATTGACTTAGAAGTGATATAAAGAGGTAGAAATATTCCATTATTTAGGTGGAAGATTTGTGATTTTTTAAATGATGGCATAATTGAACTAAAAAATGAGCTTCTATCTTTTGAATTTCAATCACTTTCATTTTGGAAATAGTTTTCTTATAATTGCTTTATTGAAATATAAAGCTATCTACAGAGAGATAAGGTGAACCAATTGAATAAACCAAAACATATTTTTTAGAAAGTTTGCTAGAGATGAATAGAAAGGTTAGCAAAAATCTATGAGAGTCAACTCAGAAGGCTTACATTCCTTGCTTGAAGAGATTTCTGGAAGGAGCAAATACAAGATCAGAATAGAATAGGTTTGTAGTAAGACATGTTTGACGTGTTGCCATCACAGAAACTTGAAAATGGGAGTATAAATGTGGAGGGTTTATCCAAGATGAGGAACTTGCCAAATGATTTTAGTAGAAGAAGTAGGGACTAAGAAAGAGAAAAGAGTGTGAGAATTTGTGAACTATCTCAGGATTTCTTTACAGATAAAGGATAGAGGGAAAAATGAAGTGAGAGCAAGAAACTAAGAAAGTAGGGCAAGGGGCTGGGAAGGTGGCTCAGTGGTAGAGCATTTGCCTTGCATGCATGAGGCCCTGGGTTCTATTCCTCAGCAGCACATAAGCAAAAAGAAAAAAGCCAGAAGTGGCGCTGTGGCTCAAGTGGTAGAGTGCTAGCCTTGAGCTGAAGAGCTGAGGGACAGTGTCCAGGCCCAGAGCTCAGGCCCCACAACCAGACCCAAAATATAAAAATAAAGAAATAAAAGTAAATTAAAAAAAGAAAGTAGGGAGAGCTCAAAAATTAGAGATTGAGTGAGAGAAAAGTTAGGATCAATTACATTGAGAGCTCAGTGGAAGGGTTGTGCTTGGAGCTAATAAAGTTGTAGAATGTTAAGCCTGAAAGCAGCTATAGAAATCCTTTAACCACTTATTTCCTTAATGATACAGAGAGTTTAAAAGTCTTTCCTAAAATCATGGAAATAATCAGGGACAAAGCCTTTAGAACTCAGGAGACCCGATTTCAACCTTCCCATGCCTTTAATTCTCTTGACCCAATTACTATGGATGTGGAAGGAACGATAGTAACGACTCCCCTTAATTTCTATTGAGCCAGAAGATAAAAGCAGGAATGAAACTAGAAATTCTCCCTTGGCTTCTCGCTCAGCATCAATCTAAGCAAGATGTGCTGGAAGCCCTCTCTGACAATGCCACCATTATCACTGAAGATTCGGGAACATGAAATTCTACAAAGAGGAAGAGATTTCGAAGAGAATAAAAGTTTGTCAGGAAGATGGATCCCCTGTATTAGAACATTGAGCCAACTTCTGCTATAGGCCTTTGCCCTGAATCTGTGGCTGTAATAGTGGCAGACTGAACATAGTCATTATGATTCTTTCCAACATCTACTCTCTGGAAACCAGCACTCAGCAGGACTAGTACAATAGTGCTGAGTGCTGAGGGAAAGGTCTGTTGAAAGAAAGGCTCTGGGGAGGAGAAGGTTCATTTTTCAGTCCCCTTTGTCCTGAAATGAAAGCATTACTCCATAGACAAGTTCACTGATGCGTGTTCTGAAACCATGACTTCCAAGAACTTCCCCTTTCTTCATTCAAATATCTTTTCATGTGTGTGTGCATGCTTATGCTGGAACTTGAACTCAGGGCCTGAGCATTGTCCCTTAGCTTTTTCACTCTACCTCTTGAGTCACAGCTCTGCTTCCAGCTTTTTTCGTGAACTGGAGATAAGACTCCCATGACTTTTCTATCTGGGCTGGCTTCCTCAGGTTTCAGCCTGTGAGCAGCAACAATTATAGGTGTGAGCTACCTTAAAAGTGCATTTTTAAACCTCGAATCTTAGCTCTCCCCACCTTAATCTCTTCTTCCCTTGATTCTGAAGCCATGCTTGGAGGATGTCAATAAGTAAGAAAGTAAGAATTAGAGACTCAGGATACTTTGCCCCGAAGTTGGTAGGATAGAGAAGGGTTCTTTGTCAAATTTAGCTCTGTTGCTGGAATTTCAAAATGTGTCAGTGGCTCTGGGGATGATATTCTGGATCTGGTTGAGTGAAAGCTCACTCTGCTTTTTGTTTTCTAAATATTTAATAAAATGGCAGGATTCCCTTACTTGCTCATTGTATTCTTTTGCCTAGGAAAAAGTAGATTTTGTACTCAACTGTGTATTAGTGACAAAGATAGCTAATAATGGGAGCTACATATTTTTTTCTTTTTTAAAAAAATCTTTGTTATTTTTCTGCAAGGGCAGTACTATAATATTAAGCCTTTTTGAGACTGGGTTTAAATCTGCTTTCTATTTTCTAAATAACCCTGAGGTGCAGATACTTCTGCTTATAAGAGAGCAGGTAGAGGGAAAAAAGACCTATGGTTTATTAATCCATAAAATCTAAATTTCTAAACCTGCTAATTTTACATCTGTAGGGTCAATTAGAATGTTTCTCATTCTTTTATTCCATTTTCACAAATGATATCAGAAATGGAGAACAATTTTGAGGTTATCTGCCTCAGATTCTGAATTTTTCAAAAGGTCATATTAAAGGTCAGTAAAAAAAAGTAGTAAATGATCAAAATTGCATAGTGTATGTGTTTAAAACCTACTGATGGCCTTTTGACACCTATGGCCCCTCCCCTTTCTACTCTATTCCAAACTATGATGGTTCTCTTTAATGAAATGTTGCAGGAGAGGGACCTTGCATAATGGTTGTTTCTGGTTTGGGTTGGATATATGAAGGGCTTATGCATTGATCCAGATAGCTGAAAGAGACAGGACAAGATTCCTATTTCTCTAGCTCCCTCCATGCCTTGGTTAATAGTGGCTACATGGCTGGTAACTGTCTCCTATATTCATGCTATAAAAATATACTAATAAGGGCTGGGAAGGTGGCTCAGTGGTAGAGTGCTTGCCTTGCATGCCTGAGGTCCTGGGTTCGATTCCTCAGCACCACATAAGCAAAAAAAAAAAAAAGCCGGAAGTGACGCTGTGGCTCAAGTGGTAGAGCGCTAGCCTTGAGTTGAAGAGCTGAGGGACAGCACCCAGACCCAGAGTTCAGGCACCATGACCGGACCCAAAAAAAAAAAAAAAAGAAAATATACTAATAAGTTTTCCCATGTCCTCAGCCTTAGGTGGTAATGACATCTTGCTATAGACATGTGTCCTCCAGTGTTTCACTATCCTTGCTGATGCCTTAATTCTTCCCATATATCTGCAAAAGTTTGCTCCATTACCTTTCTTGAGTCGTGCATTTTGACTGTTTCATTTCTATTCATTGGTTATTCATCTGCTTTCTGTCTGAGTCCAGAGTGGTGCAACTCTTTTAAGCATCAGTGTTGGACCAGAGCTACCATACCCCATTCTCTATCCTTTCCACGGTGCCCCCGTGAAACCCCCTGCAATGATGTTCTTTTAGGATCAAACTAATGTCAGCATGTGATGAATGGAATTCAGCTGAAATGTTTTCACTTGTCCCTCATTTCCATCCTGTAAGGAACATCTATTTTGTTTTAATAAGCAAATACGCAGTAAATTTAAATAGACTTGGTGAAGCCATGTTCTTTAGGTTGGAGAGGAGATCTTGGTTCCTTGATAAAGTTTCATGATAAAAATCAAGAAGGAAAGCACTGATGTCACTACCGAGACTGATGAGTGAGCTCTCCATGTCAGGTGACATGATTTGCTTAGAACATGATTTTAATATTTATAGAACTGGACAGAATTATATCTTTCTGCACTTTTAATGATCTTCTGTCTGTCTGTCTGTCATCTCATTTTCTCTCACCCTTCTCCTTCCCTCTCCCTCTCTTCTCTCCCTTTCCTTTTCCAGCTGTATTTCTTTTCCTAAGGCAAAGCCATTAGGGACTCCTGGGTGCTTCTCACTACACCATTTCCTCAGAAAGCTTTTAAACTTACCACATCCTTCAGGAGATTGGGGCCCTCCAGCTGGTCAAATAAACAGGAGAATGGTTACTAGAGAGCCTGTCACTGAGTCAGTTTTTAGGCTCTTTTTAGAGACTGATTTGTCATGGCTGAATTCAGTTGAAGGCAGTTAAGGAACCACTTTGGAAAAATAAAGGTGCATCTATTTTAAACACAGCCAGGGTACTGAGATTTGCTCTGCATGGAAACAGACCAACAGGTAAAAATAATATGAGGAATTAATTTTGCTCTGAAATGACAGCATTATGCTTACTGATTCTTGACTTTACAGAAAGCATTTCACCAGGAGGAAATTGACAACTGACCATAAGGCTCAGCATTTCCTTGCTGAGGAGTAGAAATACTATAATCCTTATTTATTGCCTGGATGACAATAGCTTGTGATGATTCTTAGTCAACACTCTGCAAACTAGTTAAATCTAGTCAAATCTAACCTAAACCAATGCCATTTGGTTTTGTGGAGTTCCTACTGCTAGAAAGACAGTAGATAATGCCTCATTCTTTAAAACTTAAACAATCTCCTCTCCTGGTGAGGATCTTCCACTGGGAAGAATCCTCCGTACTCCCAAAAGTGTGTTGAAGTTCACAAGTGTTAACAGACTTCAAAATCATTTCCTGGGCTTGCTTCCTAGAATTGCACAAGACAGTCCATGGTTTACAGATGTAATCTTTGACTGAAAGGAAGTAAAAGACTAACAAATAAGATTCTTCTGATTCTGTCTATAAAAATGAATATAAAAGGAAAACGAACGCCATAGCTCTGGAGTATTTATGTTTTTGGTATCTTCTGCAGAATTTTTTCAGAGAGTCAGAGGTTCAAACCAAGGACCTCGTTTTTGCATGGTGCTTCTTCTCAATCAGTATTAACCAAACCCTGTATGAAAAAAATAGACAATGCCATGTTGGGAGCCTTAGAGAGCAGCCCTTCCAGAGAGAGCTTAGTAAGTATAATTGGTTTTGAGAATATGAAATATCACATCATCTGTGGAGACCAAAATAATGGAGGACAGGTAATGTCCATATTAGCAGCCAAAGAACTCTTACAACCTAGGGTTTTCAAATTGCAGAAGACAAGGACTAATGGAGGCTGATCTTCAGTTTGTGATAGCGCCTAGTTAGACTGACACAATCTTGAACTAAGATTGCCTACAGTCTTATAGATTGTAGTGCCAAAAGATTTTTCATATTCAGTTGTCCATTTGTCCATCTTCCTATTTATCCACCCATCTCTATTTATTGAGCATGTATTCTCTATCAAGTATTATAGGGAGCATAGAGGAATACTGGAATGCTTTGGGACTTTGTACCCAAACAGACATGTACCTAAATCCTAGTTCTTTCACTTTCCTAAGTGTATACTTTTATGCAAGGTGTTTAATTTTACTTCATCTTATATTTACTTGAGCTTTATCTGAAATACATTTTTACATCTGTACTAGATAGATTTTAACAATAAGATGCTACAAATCTCTATAGTCATTTGACACATCATGAGTAATCAGTGATTGGGAGCTATTGTTTAGAGCAATGATAGAACAATCACAAAGTAATCAAGCTTTCTTTCTATTCTCTATTGATTATCTATCAAAATATAAATATTTATAGTATCCATTGTCCTGTCTTTTGTAACATTAATTCAGAATAAAACTAATCTAGGGAAACAGAGTAAGATTGTGGAAGACTGAAAGCATCTAGGAAAAGTTTTTTTCCTTTTCAGAGGTTAGGAGAAATCCTATTTGGTTTTGTTTTCTGCGGATTATATGATATGAAATTTGCAAGGGCTGATCATATTTTGGATGTTAATGTGGTCCAATTTTTATTTTCATACTTTTCCTATTTTATGCTAAAGCTGATTATTCCCACTGTCTGTATGAAAAACTCTGCAGAATTATATTTTAGGTTGTTGGCAGAATTCATACTCATGATTTCTACACCATATTTTTTCAAATTTAGTGATGGACAGCCAAAGAGGAAATTAGGTGGAAAACAAAGGGAGTTCTCTAAGCAATGTAGTTATTTCCTTTATTGTTTTATAAGATAATATATCTTTGAAGTTTATATATCTTTCTTTAAAAATCTGTGAGTCATAGCTATGGTGCTTCAGTAAGAGTCATTTTGGAAGAACATAATGGTATGACTTATTATTTGTTGTAGAAGTTCAGAAAAAAGTAATCAGCATTTGGTCAATATATGAAAGATCCTAAAATAAATCTTCTTGGTTGATTTATTTATTTTCAGCTTTCTCATTTCAGATAACTGGCAGTGAGCCTTTAGGGGAAAGGTTTCTGTTTTTAATAACTTGGATTGCTTCAATGGAGTACATTCAAAGACAATTAGTGATTTTTCTCTTCATAACAATTACTTCTTTGTGATGGAGAAAAATTATATCATGGATTGTTCTGTGTGCTGTTCACAGGGATGTCTGAAAGATCTTGAGAAAGCTAAGTTATCAGTTTATCAAGGAAACAGAACCTGGTCAAGTTTGTGTTTAAGATAGCTTAAGGTCAGACCTGAATGAAACTTCCCTTACATTTTGCTAATTATTTTCTAGGAGTTCTTTCTCAGTGAGCTCTGTGTTCTCCAGTAGATGGTAAGGAAGTTACGTGAGAGTCATATTAATGATTCAAGGTCATTGAAAACTCCTTGTTTTATAGAAGTATTTCAAAGGGTATCCTACTTTGTGAATGTCCATATATTTTCTCTGCTGGCTATTTGCTCTAAGTTAGCTAAGTAGAAAACAACTGTGTTTTATATTAGGCTTCTTTAAAAATTATTGAAATTATATAATCAATTATAAGTAAGGCCAGTTTGTAAAATATTTAACAATTATTATGTCATATGTATTGGTCAATCAGAAGAGTCCTAGACTATAAATAATGGATATATATGCACAGTGATTACAGCCAGATTATTTTTTAAATTGATTTGTAGAGAAATCCTGGATTCACTGGATTATGGCAATAATTTAGAAGTAATTGATTTATTTTGCTGTGGCCCACTATTTAATAAACAGCATATTAAGTGCTCATGATATTTTAAATCCATTTCACTAATCAATGTATTCTTATAAAACTAATATTCTGAAAACCTGTATATTTGGATCTCCTGATATATATATATATATATATATGTATATGTATATCAAAATGATCTCTTTTGTATTCAGTTTATGTGTGTGTGTGTATGTGTGTGTGTGTGTGTGTGTGTGTGTGTGTGTGTGTATGTGTGTGTGTGAGACGATATGGGGTCTTGAACTTAGGGCCTTTTATTCTTACTTGACTTTATTTGTTCAAGCCTAGTACTCTGACATTTGAGCCACTGTCCTAGTTTTTTCTTTCTTTCTTTCTTTCTTTCTTTTTTTTGGTGCCAATTGTAACTCACATCCTGGGTGCTGTCCTTGTTTCTTTTGCTTGAGCTACAGCGTCCCTTCTGGCTTTTTCTGTATATGTGCTACTGAGGAATCAAACCCATGGCTTCATGCATACTAGGCAAGCACTCTACCACTAAATCACATTCCCAGCTTCTTAGGGTAATGTTTTATCTTCTTCATTTGGTCTTAAGCTTATATATTCTTATTTCACTGTAGTGGCAGTCTAGTTTTTTAAAAAAATTAATTAATTAATTTTTTTTTTTTGGGTCCAGTCGTGGGGCCTGAACTCTGGGCCTGGGCGCTGTCCTTCAGCTCTTCAGCTCAAGGCTAGCGCTCTACCACTTGAGCCACAGCACCACTTCCGGCTTTTTTCCTTTTGCTTATGTGGTGCTGAGGAATCGAACCCAGGGCCTCAGGCTTGCAAGGCAAGCGCTTCTACCACTGAGCCAACTTCCCAGCCCTAATTAATTAATTTTTTAAATGAAAAGTCACCCAATAGAATGTTTCTTAATTAGTTGTTGATGAGGAATAATCATTGGCTTAGGTCACCTACCCTAGAGAGTAAGAAGTCATTTTTATTATTTTCAAATAGCTATGTGAAATATTAGATATTTAACTTTGAAAGGCACAAACATGCAGTTTGGTCTAAAGCAAGAACTGGATGTGTGTTTGGTTGGGTAAATACATAAATCTATCCTAGTCTATATATAAACTGATCAATTAGAAAGAGGGAGGGAGAGAGAGCAGGATTTGACAATTCACCTCTCAGCCAGAGACCCCAAGATTTCTTAAACAAAAGCTGGTGTCCTTTCAGCATAAGAGGGCTGAGATCAGCCAGAACCCAGAGGAATACCTTCTTTAGGTGACTTTCTTGCTGCAAACTTCTGGCTGTGCACAACTCTTCTCTGTGTTAGCTACAGGGACAAGTGAATGCTTTTGCCAAGAAAATTCAGTGTGCAGAACTTCTTATGTAGAAATTTCCTTGTTAATACATTGGCTTTTCACCAAATAACCCTTAAAACAAAATGAAACAATCTAGCTAAAGCAACACAAAGCAGATAAGCCACAGTGGGGTAGGGGCTCAAAAAATGAAGGTATTGTGGATTCAGTCTCAATACCTTTGACTGCCAACTCTTCACTCAGTCATCCTGGAGAAGACTTAACCTCTCTGGACTTATCAAATGAAAACCAAAGGGCACACGGCATACTCTGAAACATCTCCACGGCCCCTTCTAGATATTTACTTTTCGGCTGCTGCAGATGGGCCGCTTTTGCCTTTTCTCTCTGAAGACTTGCTTGTTCCTCCTTAGGAGCTGTGGAAAGGCTGTGGCTCCTAGCCTGAGTATACAAGTGACATCTGTCCCTTTTCAACCCTGCAGAACCCTTTGATATGTCTAGGCAGCTTTGTCCCCTGCATAGTTTCTATCACAATGAGTATTCTTTTCATTTTTAGCCTTAGCACAGACTTCTACTTCTGTCTGGATGTGTGACAGATGCTGTGTGTGCCTTTCCAGTGGTGGCGATTTCTGCACCTGTTTTATGATTTAAAATATTAGGGCGGAGGAAATGGATGCAGCATGCTAGAAAATATTGACTTGTTTCCCATAGTGCGTTTGCTGCCGAATGTCACGGACCCGGAATGCGAGGCTAGCCAGCCAATTTGTCAAGGGCACTAGCTGCTTCCCTGAAGTGTGCTCCATTTATCTAAATGGCTCTGGGACAGGGATGTCTTGTCCATTAGAGATCAAGGTTCACAGTCGCTTTGGAACCAGACAAGAGAATGGACTATCTGGAAAATGTGAGCAGCTTCCTCAGCTCAGCTGAGATGAGCTTGCATCTATATTCATCCCCACAGCCATTCTCTGTCCTCTAGAGCCCTTTCTACTGTTGTGTTAAATGTTTCCTATGCTAAGATAAATATTCTAACCAATAAGCATTTCAAGTAACTCCATATGCTTTGTGGGGGTGGGGAAATCACATTTAAGGATTAATAGAAGGGAACAAGAGGCAAGAGAATGGTTCTGAAGTTGGCATGGCTTCATTTCAGATTCTGTTTTTGGCTCTCACTAGCGCTATGATCTTGAGTGCATTACTGAAAGTTTTTATGCCTCAGTTTATTTATTTATTTATTTTTTGAAAAGAGTAGACATTACCTTTCTCCTAGAACTGTTATAAGACATATGCTAAGAGATGCCTTTACCTTAAAGTAAACCATTCATTCAGAATAGTTTACATATATATGTTAAATTTATATATTATATAATATATATAATATAATATATATATTAAATTTATGAGCCAGATATACTGGTGGCTCATACCTGTAATCCTAGCTACTCAGAAAGCTAGGATCATGGTTCAGAGCCGTCCTGGGCAGGAAAGTCTATGAGACTCCTATCTCCAATTAACCATCAGAAAATCAGTCGTGGCGCTGTGGCTTAAAGTGATAGAGTACTAGGCTTTAGCAGAAAAGCTTAGGGATAGCATCCAGGCCTTGAGTTCAAGTCCCACAACCAACATACAAAGAAGAAAACTGCATGGAAAAAGCTGAACAATGGGCTTGTGGTATGACTATGCAGCAGGGAGAAATGACTTGCAATAAAATTCACAGGACATGAACTCAGAGAGAAGATAATATTCAGAAGGACCTGTGCAGTGACAGAGAGAGAGAGGTGCTGGATCAGACAGATACACATTCAAATTCTGGCTGAGTGTGACTCTACCTCAATTCCTTCACCTACTAAATGGGCAAAGATCCAAATCACTGCACTGTTCAAAATCTCTGAAAGCTCTCTCCATGCCTATCATTCACAGTCCTCCAAGCTCTTGTTTTCCTTTTTATGAGTTAAGGGTTGCATGTGGCTATTAAGTTCGCTTATACTTCAAAAAGGTCTTTATGATTCATAGGATTGATACACTTTTCCTAAACTTGGTTTCCTATGTAAGTAGGGCAACACACATAATTGGGAATTGGAGAATATTTGTTGAAAATATGTGGAATATATAGAGTGAAATATTTTATGATATGCACGGAATCTATAACATCTATTTTGACAAGGATTGGGGAATCGGGATCTCTGTTTAACATATTAAACTTTCAGTGGGAGTCTCACAAGTGTCAAATTCATATATTCACACGCTATTAAAAATGTTTTAAACATATACTTTACCTCAAACTCTTTCTCAAGTATGTTTGACATATAGAAAAAGATGTGCGAGACATGTAAATGTCTGTAAAATGTTCTTGAACTGGAAATAATGTAAGAATATAAGTAAGTACAGCACAAGTTAGAAAATAATGATGGTTATAAAAATAAAATAACAAAAATAAACAATAGTATGTATTTGGAATTGAGGTGTAGATAAAATATTTCCAGTGAGAAAAAGCAAAAAATAATTCATGAAAGGGCTTAAAGTGTAAGATCTGTTTGGCTAAAAGGACTATTTGGCTAAAAGGAATGTTCCAGGATATAGAAACAAATTCAGTGAATTTGAGTTTGACTTTTAGAAGATATTCATAGAATGGGAAATTGCGGGTTTTGTTGGAATATATTGGTAGTACTGTAAGGGGAATTATATAGAAGAAACAGAAACACTGGGTAGAACCCAAATTGTGATAGATTGTAGGGAGATCTCTGACTTTTGGACTCATGATTCTGAGCCACTTTGAAATGCAATAAAATACTTTTCCATTTCATGGTTTTCAGTAGTTAGTTCTCTTGGTATACACTGTTAGAACCACAGAGTATTTGAAGAAAATATTTTTATGCATACGTTGGACACACAAGTCCTATGAAATTGGAAGCTATTAGAGTCCAGAAAAATCTACTGCTGTTTGCCAAGCATAAGAAAACTGACTTTAATTTTAATATATTATGAACATTTGAAATCTGTGCAGTGGTACAATAATCATTCTTTATAATATAGTTGTTGCTGAAAGGGAGTTTTGATCTAATAGACACTTAATATTTATATTGACCTTAGTAATTTTTAAAAAGGGAATGGTTACCAGGGTATTTCAATAAGTGTCAGTTTCTCAATAAAGTAATTTTGGATTAGGCAAAATATATGTGAATAAATAAAGCTTACATGCATATGAGTGTATATCACTAATAGAAGTTGTATGTTTTTTGCTATTCTCTGGGAATAAGTTTATTCATTTTTTTTGTAAGATTGACTACATGCTTTTCCTGGTCTCATAACCAAATAGCTTTAACAACAGAGGACAAATGGAACGTTTTGAATTTATCTGAGTTGGAATTATTCCTTTGATCTAAACAAACAAAACTTTACAGAACTGTTAAGAGATCTACAAATCACACTCACTCCTGCGTCACAGGAAAGGATAATGAATTGGAGTATATTTGAGACCACTTTGTGTTTAGATTTGTAGATGATTATTGAGTTTTGGGGTTTTTTTTTACTTCATTAGAGGATTCTATAAACGCATCTGTTTTATCATTCAGCATTGTTATGTAGCATTTTGAATGCCATCAGTAGGGGTGACGGCTTACGTATGGATGTTACCAGTCAAGGATAGAATACCCCCTTTAGCACTGTTCTATTCCTTCTGAAAATATACATATTAGAAGAAAATGAGCTCTGCGGTTTCTTCTGGTTAAGCTCCATAAATCAATGACAATTAGATAAATAATACATTAATCAACTCTCTTCAAGTAGAACTGTTACTTGAGAATCTTGAAACGAAGAATGGACCAGTGATCACAAAGTGTCATAAAACAAGTAACAGTTCTTTCTTGATGTGGTAACTCCGTGTTGTCACGTACATGTACTTGTCTTTCATCCTGTGATGGATCCAAACTTTTCTCTCATTCTGTCCTTCCCTTGTTGGGAAATACCTTTGCTCAATGCTTTCAGCAAAGCTTTATTGAAACTCTTTTGGGTAAAGCTTTATCTCTTCCAGGCCCACTAATCAAGTCCACCAATGCAACATAATTCAAGACTATAAGAGACCTCCCTCCATAAAATATATATTATATTCTTTCCCTTTTCAGCTTTCCTAATGCCAGTGGCTGAGACTGTTCATCTAGAGAATAGCATATTTTATTAAATTAATCTATATCCTCTTTAAATTTGTGAGGATTTTTTTTAAGGCAAAGATAGTTGAACAGAAAAGAAAGGAAAAAGTAAGTAAAACTGAGCATGAGAAAGGTAAAGCAAAACCACAATTGTTAAAAAGGTTTTGTTTCTAAAACTTTTCCATCTTTTTTAGCGGGGTATAGGGAGGGCAAGAAGAATGTCATGAAAATGGTAGTAAATTTATGTAGAAGTGGAATTGTTCTCCCTTTCCCCATAGGTTCTCATGAAAAGAACACTTTGTGATATAGTGAAGTCATTTCAATAATCTCTTAAGAGTAAAAACAGCATTGAGTGCCATGGATCTGTTTCTCAGAGTTCTTCAGAGAAGAGGGCCCTTCTAGCACATCAATAAATGCAGCTCTACAAGAGACCTCATTAGAGAGTAATGAGAGAGTAATTGGCCCTCTGTGTTACAGCCCTGTCCTGGGGCCATACCTTGGAGAGCTAATGATTTAGGCATTAACACCTTGTGTGAAGTAGTTTACCCATTTTCTTTTCAAGTATACGATCCCTAGAACAGGGCTGGCTTTTGTAGGAATTGAAGTCAGGAGACAAAGGGCTGTGTTGAAGAGGACAACATGACACATGTAAGGGATTTGAGGCTGAAAACAGGACAACTGAGGAAAGATTAAGATTCACTCAGTGTTTTCCTCCCAGTGAACTCTGTATATACAAGCTCAAAATATTTTGAGATTTCCCTGTGTTTACTGAAGCAATAAAGAAAAAGAAAAAAAGGCAATGGAGAACATTTTCCCCTAGCAGTCCCCCAGGTACCCATGCTGTGGACCTGCAGCCTGGAGTTGGTTGAGTTCCCACACAGGAATCCACTCTTTGAATAAGGAAGTGTGAATTCTTCCGTGTGTGGGTAGAGGAAGAAGGAGGAATTGAGATTAGTAAAAAGAAAGTGTAGATCTACCGCTGTACTAACAAATATCTCATAAAATTCAATAAAATGTCAGATTGAGCCAGAAAGAGGAAAGAAACAGAAGACGGTGTATATTTAGGATTCCATGTATGTAAACTGTTAAGTATGTAAAATATTGAGTACATAAAATATGGAGGCATTTAAAGCTACCCTATGCTGTTAAAGTTCACACTAGCGGTGACTTTGGGATTGTGGTTTGTGGCTGGAGGAACCAGAGGGGCCTAGGGTGAAGCCTATGTTGGTTGTTAGTTTGGGCAGGAGACACCAGGTCCCTACTTATTCATTGTGTATATGGTATGACAATTTTTGGGGGGTTAAAATTACAGCTATATCTCCCACATATTAGAATATTGCTAGAATATTGCTAACTAGTTACGGTCTCTGCTTCAAAGCATGCTGGAGAGAGTCAGATCACCATTTCTAGAGAGCAAGATATTTACCCCTACATTTTAATTGTTTTCCTTTTACTGTATACTCTCAGATTTGTCCAAGACAATCTGTGTCTTCCCTGTTGTAGACAAGCACACAACTTTATTCAAGTAAATAACATTTTGGAGCTAAGAAGTGTGGTACTGTATTATCATGGAATATATTTTTATGTTATTAACCAAAGTACACAGATCTGAGGCTTTCTCAAAACTGCGCTTTTTGCTAACTGGAAACCAATGCCCAAAATTCTGGTGATTAAGGTGCTGATAAGCATTTAAGAAGTTACCTGGTGAAAAAATGAGAACAGGAAAGAACATTGATGGTTAAAAAAAAAAAAAACTCATGTGTTTGAATGGTATAGTCAGTTTCTAATTTCAGAGTAATTTCTCTCACACATGTGTTAAAGTGTAAAGAAACATCTAATAAGATTTAACACTTCAAAGTCATTAACTACTAATTACCTAATGAATTCACAAACAGCTCTATGAGATTTGCGTTAAACATCTCCCATTTCACAGATCTTGTATCATTTAAAAAATCTGATGGCACTTTTCATCTCTGCTCTTTTCAAAGTCTTTAAAAAGAACTAATTATTATCATGTCTCCAGTGACGGACATGTATCAAATTTCTCTTGTGAGAAAATCTAGTGCTTTATGAGGTGAATTTCCAAAAAAGAGTCAAATGACTCTGAGTCTCAAATACTCCCAGCCCTCTCTGACTGTTTGTTTACATGGGAAGAAATTCAAATCAACTCCCCTGCTGACATGTTGATGGTGCTGAATAAATACCCAGAGAATTTTCTTTTTCTGTTGTAGCTCTGTGGAGAATTTGCTTTTATATACTTCGACATCATTTCACAGACTCAATTGGAGCAATATTTTAAAATAATAAATGTCAATACTATGATCCTTTCTTCCAAATCATTAGAAAGAGGTACTAACTTATACAATAGTGAGAACATGTCATGTTGAGCACTGAGTTTGGGCAGGTGTGAAGCAATGTCCATGTTTGAACACAGAATTGAAAGTGGTAGAGGGTATGGAGGAGAGACAACAGGTTTTAGGAAGATTTAGGGAGATCTGAAGGATAATGGAGTCGTTTTTCAGAATGGAGTCAGTTTTTAGAAAATGTGTATGAAATGGAAATGATTTATTGGAAAACTACTACCAGCAGAGTTTGGTTCTTACTATTCCATTTTATTATTCCATTGTCATGGAATAATATTTAATACAACAAGCTTCATAATATGTATTAACAAGGGTTTCTAAACTTCTATTCGACACTTTCAGGTTTGATTTAATGATTTATAAATGAAGCCCCATGAGCATTTAGTCATGGATAGATTGCATAAATGTCAATTTACATGTCACAATGTAGCCGCTGCCACTTTGCTCTTCGAAGCAGCTTGCTGGATTGGGAAAACAAAGAGGGTGAATTCCCCCCACCCCTTGTAGCACGAGTGGTTTGAACTCAGTACTCTACCACTTGAACTATGCCCCCACATTTTTGCCTTAGTCTAAGTTTTAGATGGGATCTCATGCTTTCCCCTACACAGTTCCACCATCTTCCTACCTCCACCTCTTAAGTGGCTAGGATTACGGTTGTGTGTGCCATCCCACCAAACTTGCTTATAAGATAGGATTTCAGTAACTTCCCCAAACCACCACTCTGTCCCACCCTCCCTCCCCAAACTGGACTTGAAACTTGATCTTCCTCTTTCCACCTATTGAGTAGCTAGGATTATAGGCCTGAGCCACTGTGCTTGATCTTTGAAAACTTTTATTGAATACCGACTTGAATAATCACAGGTATCTTCAAAATTGCCCTGGAACATGAAGTACCATTTTACAGATGAGGAAACTGATGCCATAGCATACTGCTCCTTGGCTAGCAATAGTGCATCCTGGCTTTAATTCCAGGTTCAACGGATTCAAAGTCTTTGACCTCTCCTTTATACCAGGAAATTATGAACAAATCAAAAATCTCTCCCATGAACAGATTCGATTTGAATGTCTTTAAAAACCTTCTAGGTTTCATTGATCTTAAACTGGGTTCTGAAGGTATTTATTGGTATATGCTACTGTACTGATTTGATATGTGCTTGGATATAAGAACTTTCTCTTTTTTAAAAAAATATCAGTTGTCAGCCCCCTCTTGCGCTAAGCTCACGCAGCTTGAATTCTGGCTGGCACAGGCAGTATGATCAAGCCTGCAGCTGTTTGCGTCCCCTCCTCCCTAGCTCATCTTGAGTTCTGCAAATGAGCTCTGCAGACTGCTATTGCGTTCTGCAGTTGATGTGACAAATGGCTTTTGTGGCCTTTGATTTTTTTCATGTCACTCATAAATTTGGGCAACAGGCGGGCTGTTTGATTCAAATTCCATACATTTGAAGGGAAAAAACCTTGACAATCCCTTGCATTCAAAGTGGACTCTGTCCTGATGATTTATTTGTAAATTTGACTTCCAACTACTTTGGGAGGAACATAGGATATTCTCTTGGTGGTGGCTTGCTGCAAATGATTTCGATCCTTCTGTCATAAATCTCTATAATACATCTTTTAAAGTGTATGTGGTGTTTATAGTGCTGGATTTTAGTGAGTCAAATTGTGCTTGGGCAGTATGTTTGCCTTCACATTCTGTGTGGCACCGGAGTAAAATGGAGTCTTGGGTCATTCAGCTGCAGGCTCTAAGAAAGCCTGTTGTAACTGTGCATTTTAATTAACTGAATCAGCTGAGGAAATGTTGTCTCTTTACTGTGGTGTAGCTGTCTGCCTTGTAAAGTACCTCCCTGCATAAACAGAGGACTTCTATTCCTTAAACTGCCTTTCCCCCATGCTCTTTAAGAGTGTTGGGCTTTTTCCTTTTTCTGTTCTTAAATTACAGGTGGAGAAGGCTTAATTAACTCTAAAATGATTCTCCTGAAAACTCGGTTAACATTCTTTACAATTCTTAGAGCTACAATATAGTTTCTACAAGATGTCTGCTGTTATTGGAGTGCACAGAAACATTTAGAATACTAAATCTGGTTTGTCCTATTACTAGAGAGAGCATCTGTACAATTGAAATACAAACTGAAGATCACACAAATTTCTCTCTTTCTCTTTCTTTTTCTTTCCCTCTCTCCTTCCCTCCTTCCCTTCCTTCCTTTCTTCCTTCCTTCCTTCCTTCCTTCCTCCCTCCCTCTTTCTTTCTTCCCTCCCTCCCTCCCTTCCTTCCTTCCTTCCTTCCTTCCTTCCTTCCTTCCTTCCTTCCTTCCTTCCTTTCTTTCTTTCTTTCTTTCTTTCTTTCTTTCTTTCTTTCTTTCTTTCTTTCTTTCTTTCTTTCTTTCTTTCTTTCTTCTTTCTTTCTTTCCTCATCAGTGGGTCACTGTAAACTAAGCCAACAAAATGATAATAATTTAGCCATTGATTGTTTTTGCACAACACACTGCTAGATCTTAAAACTAAGTTGAATATGCGTAGGTTGTTGCTTCAAGGACTTATGTATAAATTTGTCCTCTGGAAATATAATTTGAAGGCCTTATGTTGGAAGCTGCTGAACATATCACAAAATTATGGATTCTATGAATTGTTATTAGAGGGGTTTTTATTCAAGGGTAATCATACATCTATGCAAAATCTCTGAATCTAGAATTGATGGATGAAAATTTTAGAACACTATTTTTTTTTTTTACTAAATCAGATTATTTGCAGGTCTACTACCTGAGCTACTCAAAGTGGATACTAGTACTGCAAAACCAACCACTACCTCCACCACCACCAAACAAAAACCAGAAAAACAAATGCAAAACCCAGCCTCTTCATTTACATCTTCAAAATGTATTAATAATAATTAAAATAAAAACATTAAGTAACCCCTGGGTATATTTCAAGCAATAAGTAGCTAGATTACAAGTAAAGAAAATATAATTATTCTAATGGCAACTCAGGATAATTAAGAGAAGGACTGAGAAATGCTGGAAGATTGTTAAACATACAATCAAACTAGCTTAGAATTTCAAACACTAGGAAGGAGAAAACACATTTTAAGGCTCTCAGAAATCCTATTAGCTATCAGTTTTAATGGCCTAAGAAAGATTTCATGTCAATTTTTGCATTATAGTTGTCTAAAAATAGATCTGTGCTGTTGATGGTAAAGTTTCTCACTATCTAGGTCCTAAGCAGTACATGACATGAGAGAAAAGATTTGATTGGCCTACAAATCTCTCTTACCTTACAAATCATAATTATAATGCAATGTAACATACTGGGAGTATATAATTTCTAATTCTGAAATTAAACTATAATTTACAAAATTATAGTTGTTCATTTATATGTCTAAAGATGTTGAATAGAAATAGTTTTTTGCCCAATTTCATTAAATTATTAAACTGTCATTTTAATTATTGCTTTTCTCAGAAATTAATAACCATTTGGTAGTTCCCTTTTAATGTACATTCAAGTTGTGTGGCTTAACTTATAAATAAAAGTTGGATAGCAAGAAAGATGTAAGATAAGAGGAGATAAGAGGATAAGAGGAGATAAGAGGAAAAGGAAGTTCTAGGGAGAGGAATTAGACAATTGGCAGAGTGGAATCAAGGAGAGACTGTGATGGGCAGCTTCTACAGTTCCACATGGCCAAATATGCCTTCTACATACAGACGATGAGCATATTACCTTGTCCACTGGTGGGCATTTTAATTCTCCAATGCAACAAGTTCTTTGGAAATATGCATAATTAGAAAGCCAGAGACCTCTGACCTAGGGGTTATGATAGGCTAGTTTTCTTCCTTGTATGGGAAAAGAGGAGGGGACATTTTAAAAAACACGCTTTCTGCATAACTAGTTTGGGTTTTGCAGAGTAGACTTAGAATCACTGGCTACTGAAGCAGATGCACATTCAGTTTTTACCACTTCTATCTGGCAAACTTGTATACTTACTTGTTTTCTGTTCAGATTTAAAAAAAAAATCAGATACTTTAAAAAAAAAGTGACTCAAGGAGAAGCCTGGTGGGTAAAATAAAGAGACATCCCAACTGGAGAGTGAAGGACCTTTCCCAGGAAAAAATAGGCAAAAAAGAGATCACAAATAAATGGCTTTTACAACAAAACATGACTATTCTGTCACCACAAAAATTGAAGTGTATTAGTATTTAAACATTATTTCTTTTTCTTGCAGATTTTTAATACTTGTGCTTTAACAAACCCCCTAAAATGTTCACAGTTTTGGCAACTATCCCAATGAAAATAGCATAGAAGTAATTTACTACTGAATGTGATTCCTTAAAGCTGTATCTTTATAAGAATTTTTTTTTTTTGTCAGTCATGGGGCTTGAACTCTGGGCTTGGACACTGTCCCTCAGCTCTTCAGCTCAAGACAAGTGCTCTACTGCTTGAGCCACAGTGACACTTCCAGTTTTCTAGTGGTTTATTGGAGATAAGAGTCTCACAGATTTTCCTGTCTTTTGAGTAACTAGGATTACAGGCATGAGCCACTGGTGCCCAGCTTATAAGAATATTTTTGAAATTAGCATGATCAATGAGAATATTATATATGGCAAAAGGTGGTATTTATGAAATAAAGACAAAATCTATACATTGACCATATACATGTGAGGCTGATCAATCCAGGCTCCATAAAATTGTTGCTCTAGACCCTTATCTTAAAGACTAAAAAAAACACACATATACCCTGAATAAAATATTGGAAGAAAGGAGAAATGTTAAATGTTTCTCAAAAAATGGAATATAGATACATTAATAACTCAAGCGCAAGGCAGCCTGTGAGATGGTCTCTAGTAGAATTACAAAATACATAAAAGCGTGAAGGGTAAGGTGTAGAAAGACTTGTAGAATGAATAGCTTTTGAGTTGAATTGATTATCAATTGAAAGGCTCAGAAAGGGACAGGAGGATTTGGAAGTAGGCGGGCACTTTCTACTTCAAGACAAGAAGTGGCCCTCATTCAAAGCATGGGAAACAGTCTGGAATAAAGGAAAGGATGTAGTTGGATTTGTTGAGAGGTTTTGGATATTTTTTTGTCTAGACCACCACTATTCTTCAGTATTAACCATGGGTTCACTTGCCCCTAACCTTATAAAAATTTAGATTCTCTTTCTTAGATTCTCATTTGCTATCATTCTGAATAAAAATAGATGGTTAGATATGACTATTAAGGTAGATGGGACTACTTAGAAAATGGAGCTAATGGAAAGAAGGTGAAAGTGACTAGGATGAGCCAAGCTTGAACTAAATAATTCCAACTCCACCATCTCCTTGTATCATTCACAGCATGCAAAGAATATATAAAATATGCCTGGAAAAGAAGAATATAAGATATTCAACAATGTTGTTTATTTGCCATCTGTGATTTTTTTAATACATTTTAAGATGAAGAAGCTGAATCTAAATGTATTGTAGTTATTGAGTCTCAGAAAGAGATTTTTCACAGTATTTTGTCCAAGATCTATGACCTAAGCTTTTTTTAGTATACAAAGTTGTTCTCTAAGGAAAAATGAAGTAAGAAGCTGGTGTTTAATGACTTTGAAATTTCTCAAAGATAGTTTACTGAATGAAGCATGGATTGTTGGTCTTGCCATGTTTCCTTCGGGAAGGCTGGTTTATGGCTGAGAAAAAGATAGAGAGGAATCCATGCTTGTAAAGCAATTTGTCCAAGAAGTACTTTCTTCAGCCATACTCTTAGTTGTTCTGGTTATACCAGCTTAGTCTATGGCTTTTTGCACTTAGCTAAATTATTTTATCTCTAAATAAATGTAAGTGCCTTGGATGATAATACTGCCCAGATCTGTGAACAAGACATAAGACACAGAGAACCCCTGGGGATTTCGTCAGAGATAATGCTAGAGAAAAGGCATGGAAATGGAACCATGAGAAAACAGAAGGCAGACATACAGAGCTGACTGGATTACAGTCGAGAGACAAACCCAGTCCATCTGTCCTAGCATTCCAACCACACAAATGACAAAACAGCAACACAATGTTAAACTCAATGTAAAACTCAAATTCAAGAATATGATGGAAAATTTGTAAGGCAAATCAGTTGTTGAGATAAGGGAAAACCAGAAATCCATCATTTGGGATTATTGTTCAGATTAAAAAATATATAAGAAGGGTTTTAAGACTTTGTTTTGAAATCTGCCTTAACTTTTCCCTTTTATTTGTAGCCACCTTGCTGCTTTTGTGTTTTAGTGTAAACTAATAAAGTCCCCACACATCTCTATATGTTCATCCATAAAAATCTACTAGAGGAAAAGCCATAAAAATATATGTAGATTTTTACATTTTAGTACTCAATTCTCTCTATGAAAAGTCAATAGGATTAAGTGTATAATGTTTTTTAATGACACTGAAGTGGGAAAGGCTGGGAAAACCCAAGATGTACAGATTAGCATTTAGGTAGCAGATAGATACTCTAATAGTAAACCATTAGAAACCATTTAAGAAAGGGATCTAGAGATGTATAATTCAGATTGAAAGGCCTTATGTGCACATGATATGAATTATTTTTTCAGGGCAGTCCTACAAAATGGGTCAAGTATAGGATTAATGATGCTTATTTTCTTTACTAGTTTAATTTATAGGAAGACAGATTCAAGGTAAGAAGACTGTCTTATATATTCAAAAACGAATATGAATTTATGAAAGGTATAATGCCTCCTTCAAAATCATGAAATACTATAGATAAATTCCTGGCTCATAACAAAAACTCAGTTACATACCAGTACACACACACACACACACACACACACACACACACACACACACACACACACACACACACACACACACAAAATCAGTAATAAAATGTGGACAATCACATTATAGGATTTATTCATAGGATATGCATTTTTTTCTAGGCATGAGTAGCTTGGTGGAAAACATACGAAAAGCTTATGTAATGTGGCCTCTGCTCTGCACGTAGATGATTAAATGTTTTATTTTAATTGCAGATTAGTGATGTTACACCCCCACCCCCACCTTTTATTTGCTTTGTGGCAATACCCAAGCCAAATGCTTAAGCTTTTTCACGTTGAAATTTTTGTACAAAGTGGGCATACGCCCTTCATAAGTTGACACTGGTCTCAGAGTTGTCAGTCTTGTAACTGTTTGAACCGTTGTAACTTGGTTTTCATGGTTATAATCTTATAACCATCTTGTCAAGTTTTCTTCCCCCAAGATAATTCTATTTCTTCAGTGTCAGTGTGATATATTATACAACTTTCTTTTAAAGTCCTGTGAGACTCTGAATCAAAGGGTGGAGGATGGTAGGATGTTCCTTGTTGTAGGAGTGACAACAGCTCAATATTAGTCCAGGAAAAACCTTCTAGCTTCATGCAGCCACCACCCTGCTGTGCAGTGAAGGCTACTCAAGTGTACACAGACTGTATCTCACTGTCTGTAGGCACTTTTTATCACCCTCGCTTTATTACGGTATGAATAAGGATTTATTTTTAAAGTTCTCGGCAACATGTATTTTATTTCCACAGTATTGTAATTAGTGTGATGAGACTTAAACAAATATTGCCTTTGTACCAGGAGCTGGTGGCTCACACTTGTAATCCTAGCTTCTCGGGAGCTTGAGATATGAGGATCATGGTTCAGTGCCAGCCTGGTCAAGAAAGTCTGTAACACTCTTATCTCCACTAAAACTACCAAAAAGCCAGAAATGAAGCTGTGAGACAAGTGGTAGATCACTAGCCTTGAGCAAAAGAAGCTAAGGGACTCAGGCACAGTGCCTAGGTCTTGAGTCCAAGCCCCAGGACAAACACACACACACACACACACACACACACATACACACACGCACACACGCACGCACGCACGCACACACACGCATGCACACACACGCGCACACACACGCATGCACACATGCACGCACACACACACACACACACACACACATACAAATGCCTTTGCTAAATTCAGTATCAGCCTTATCATTTATTATGTGAGGCTAAACATGTGCATTTTATCTTTAAGAAGATGATATTTTTGTTGCTGGTATGCTTAAGAGTAGGAGAAAAAGGAAAGTAATAAGGAATGCTTTTTCTTAATGGGAAGGTCAAGAACCCTGAAAATAAAAAGAAAATATAGAGAATTGTTGAGAAGTTATTAATTTTTGTTAGAAAAATTTGTAGGAAAGATGAATTAGAAGCTTCTCTTTTTTCTTCTCTTCCCCATAAAATGGATTATTATTGCTCATAGATATTCTGTTGTTAGAAAGTACAGTGGGAATTCTATGCCTCCATCAGAAAGAATGACATTGCCCCATTTGTTAGGAAATGGAAAGACTTGGAAAAAATTATATTAAGTGAAGTAAGCCAGGCCCAAAGAAACATAGGTCCCATGGTTTCCCTTATTTTCAATAACTAGTATATGTCTGAATCAAGCAGAAAAGGTCAGTTAAGTTGGTGTTAGGGAAATGAACCCTAAGATATATATTCAAATGCTTTTTTTCTTTCATGCGATTGTTTCTAACACATTTATAAGATGATTTCTTTGTTGCTTTGTATGTCCCTCCCCCACGGTATAACCCCTGCTTTCACTGTATTTGATGTTGTTATAATTTGTGGAGGGGAAGGGAAAAAACATATCTTTTAAATAGGGATACAGGTGGACCCATTGCAACAATGAAATGTACAAGTTGTTATGTCAAAAACGAACTTTACAACTTTGGTGGCGGGGGTGGGTGGGAGGGGGGGAGGATTGGGTGGGGAGATGGGGGGAGGATGGGATAGGAAGGGGAAACAAAGGAGGAGGCTACAATGCTTGATAAGAAATGTACTCATTATTTTGCCCATGTAATTGTAACCCCTCTGTACACTATTTTCACAATAATAATAATTTTTAAAAAAAAGAAAAAAAAGTACAGTGGGAACAAAGATCATCTCTGCTTGGACTTATATTGTGATTGGGCTATTATTCTATCTTTTCCTGGAGTGCCCCTTATTGGCTTTGAGACCTAACTCAAGAACATTCACTTTTACCCATAAGATAAAAGCTTCAGTTAAAGGTCATTATTAATAAAAGGAAAACACTTTGTATTTTATGCTACTTAAAAAATACAACTATTCTTCAATAATTACAATTGATAAAGTAGATAATAGTTTCTTTTACAGCTTGTCACTTGAGCCATATCTCTAGGCCTGCATACTATACTCTATTGTGTCTATACTAGGAGATCTTGGGCAATGCCTTTCATGAGGGTGGATGAGGATAACAAACAACAGAGCTACATCATGTAATCAGACCTAGAATATATACTAAGTCCACACAAGATAGTATGAAAACTTACTTGTTTTGCTCAAAAATAATGTCACCCTTCCATATAAAAATACAATATTTATATAGTATGAAGTCAATAAGATTGAAACAGTAGGAGCTGATGGATGGACAACTATTTAATGGTTTGCTATACTAACTCCATTTAGGACCTAACTTGAGTTTTGATTTAGTTTGCTAAGTGTTTGCTTCAATGTTCTCTGCTTGACATCTTTAGGCCAACTGTACATTGTGAACAGTGTTGACAGAACCCAAGCCTTGGGAAACATAGGATGGAAGACTCTTTTTCTTTATAGATATCAGTACTAAAGACAAATGAAATTATATGTACATATTGATTTCAAATGAGTCTGGGATTCTGTCACAGTCAAGTTACCGATTGTTTCCGACCCACTCCAAACACAGAACACCAGCCAACAGAACTCAGTATCTTACTAACTGCTCTTTAAAAAGAAAAGAGTATCTTCATGTTAGAGTTTATGAAGTGATTTTCTTATTTCTGTCCTTCCAATAACTATGAGACGTTAACAAGACATATCTAGTCTATACATAGAAAACTTCAAATTTAGAAAACCTAAGAAATTTACCTGCAATTACTTGATTAGCAAGTGCTGGAGAAATTTAAATTGAGTTCTTAATTCCTAATTCCTTAATTCTACAATGTGTAGTTGCAATTATTACCCTCAAGTGAAATAGAATTACTTTTGGTTTAGGTTTTCTACAGTATCCTACCAAGTTATCCAAAATCATCAATGATTTCAGAGGCTAAGTGAAATTTGGCCCAATTCTATAGGCTGTTATGAGTGGGAAATAGTTACTCCCACCTGTGAATGTAATTAGTTTTCAAGACCTATTTAATAAACATTATTTAAAGTGCATCTATTCTACATTCCTCATGATATTTAGCATTTCGATTTACTGATACTTTTTGTGCTCCAAGTTTCTCTCAGCTGTCTCTGATTTTTAATGTAGGTAGCAAAGGGAATATAAAAATATCAAAGCTGTATGGGTTTGCTACAGATAGAGTTTCTAATGAGAATCCAGAGGGGAAAAAAGAAATAAAAGGAGCAATATAATTTCTGAAATCTTCTTTTCTCATGGCTCAATTCTCAATTGTCATTTCTGGAACCCATTTTTGTCTTAAGCTTCATGGCCGGATGCATTTTTTTTTCTGGTTCTAATCCACACTTTAAATAAGCTATTTGAGCTCTCATCTTGGTAAATGTCAAAGGAAGAGAAGATATTTCGTGCACCTACAGCATCCTAAAAACCCTTGCCAAATCCATGAATCTGACTCTGCATTATCCTTCTCCAGAAGGAGAACATAATTTCATTATCCATGAATCATCACCTCTTAGACTGTAACATCATTGTCGGAGAGCCTAATAGAACTAGTGTTCAGCTGGCTGAAAGGGGGAAGGGAGAGGGAGCACTGGGGCAAAGCACAGGTCACCGGCACCATCAGCAAACTGGAGAGGAATTGTAAAGCCCAAAGGGGAGTCCTCCCTCCATTGATGGAGCTGGAATACCTAAGGACAGTAAATAATTCATACTGATTCTTTCAAAATGAACGCTAGCATTTGTTTTCCCCAACCTAAATAACATAACATTCCAACTTCTTACCCAAGGAAAATATATTAAGGCATTGAATAAGTGTATCAAAGACTAAGCCAACATCAAGGAACATAGAACTTAGAAATATTTCTTATCTATTCCCATTGAGTTATTTGCTTCATATCCTCACGCTACAGTTCTATGACTTGTCTTCTGACATTATTAAAGGAAAAGTGAGTAGACAAAATATACATCAACTTAGATTATAATCTCATACCCCAGGAAAAGTGACTAAATAAAATTGAAATTCAACGTACAAATCCAAACTTACGTGTTTGAAATCACATTTACAAAAGAATTTAGGATGAAAAGCTATGTGCATGAATAGCTGTGTTTGTTCTAACTAGCCACTAGAGGTCACTGATACTCTATAGAAATACAGTTGGTTGCCTGTGTCTACTTAGGTACTTGACTCACCAAATCAAGTAAAAAATGGTTTAAATTCTTTAAAGAGATGTAATGCCAACATCCTTGGAAAATACAAACTCACTTAAAATAAATATATCTTGCATAAGTAGTGCTTAGCAGACTGGCACTGGGATTATTCACTCCAGGCTACAGTAGGCGGTGGGTACTGAGTCCACTAAAATGGGGGAAAAAGCACACACACACACACACACACATACACACACACACACACACACACACACACACACACACACACACACACACACAGAGTACAGATACTAAATTCCACTTTTCCTCTTTTCTAATGAAGCATTCAAAGTATGAATGAATCCATGTTTCATGGGTCCCACTCTGCTGCCCAGTTCAACACATCCAGTTGTCTAACTACTGTCACCTTGTAGGGGAATCAGACATGAATATCAGTGCTGTTTGTCCACTATGCAATGTGTTCTAGATACTCATGAAAATAGATTTGTGGTATGTAGTCTTGAAAGTGCCATGGGCTGGAGGTAAGGGCAGCAGCTTCTGATCAGGAGAACATTACAAGTGGCTTTGTTAAATTTCCAATGGCCAAGTAATTAGTTGTCTAACCTGCAGGAGTTTTGCATTTGTTCTCAGAAGATACTGTGTAGTAGAGAATTCAAAGGGAAGCATGTGGGAAAGAACTTTTGTCTTGTAAATTCATGTCCCAGATCAAAAATGTGTTTTTCCATCTAAGGTATTTTCTTTGACTCCTTATTGATTACTAAATTCCTAAGTAAAAAATAGGCATTAAGAATGACCAGCCTTCAAAAATGTTGGTTATTCACTTAATCTTACATGAATTTTACATACCAACTAGGCTTGGAACTTTAGATATATTTTTCAATAGAGTAACCACATTTTAGGTAGCACAGCAAGAAGTTAAGTAGGACTATAAATATTTGGGATCCATTACTAGTGAGGCAAAAGGTCAAGTCAAAGAATAAAAATGGGCCTTTTTAATTTAATACTGCATTTAATTAATACAATCATCTTCAGTACAGATAAAAATGAGGCTGACCAAAGAAAATTTCTCTTTTAGATGGAGTTTGTAGTTACCAACAGTTTATGAAAATGTAAAATTACAAGTTCAGTGAGAAACATCACAGTAGGCTCAGTCATTCAGGTCATAATACTGTAAGGAAATATTTGCATTATTAATCAATTGGGAATATGTGACTATTTGTCATTAGCAAATATATATTCAGCAATTATATTGTAGCTATGGTGCTTTTCTGAGCTGGTATCTATTTTTAGGTTTCATCAATATCTGAGTACTTTGAGAAATCTACTTTTTTATTGCTTATAGAAGTATGGTTTTAATAATCTGGCTTCCTTGCAATTATATTTCATGGTGATTTGCCTAGATTTTTTTCCCTCTTGTCCTATGAAAAACATCTAAAGTATATAAAAATGCTGGTAAAAATAGCCATTTACTTTTTCTTTTCTTCCTTTCTTTTTTTTTTTTTTTTTTTGCTGCAGTGATTCTGTTTTGAAAGAACAGGGGCATGGTTAACGATGCAAGACTTGGCAAGTCAAATTAAATAAAACAGCAATTCCTAATCTTTGCTCCTCTAGTAAATCTGTTAATTTTGGAGGATGGAAGACAATACAGACTAAAGATATATTATTTTTTCCCCTGAAATCTCAATGGCCTGTAGTTCATATCGTTTCAATACAGAGGCTGTGATACTTGTGCTGCAGTCAATAAACTTTCACCAATGACATAAACACATGCAGGCAGCTTGCTGCTTACCAACAGGGTCTGTACAGAATTGTCCTGATGGATGAGTGTACAATACAGATGAACACAGGGACACAGGAATGTCAACAACAGCAACACAAAAGAGAACTGTCATGGGGTGAGTCCTTTTTCCTCTAGGATTTATTTATACATTTACGCAGGCGTTATCAAAGTCATTCTTCCCATTGAGTTGTTGATGGAAAGCCTGTCTTAGAATATGTTCTCTTGTACACATCTGAATGAAATGTCAATCCTCAGGAAACTGCTGTGTGCTGGAGGTATCATGGGACAGGGCAGGACAGCCTGACAAATCCCAGACAGAACAGCATAGACCTAACCATTGTCCTAACTATCTTAGAGTCTTTGAAAATGCTGAGGAGAAATTCTGGTAAGATCCAGCTACAGGCTGGTAAGCAAGGTGCCTTCCCATTTGTAAACCTTATCACCTTGGAAAGACTCCTAACGGGAGGAGTCCATGGAGAAATCTGCCTCCTCAAACTTGCCTATTTAATTATTTTAATTCACTAACATGTGGGCTCAAAGAGATGGACTGTGAGACCTTTGATCCGATTGTACAGGGACAGGTTTACAGAGAGAAGGTTTCAAGTCTCAAACTTTGTGTTTTCCCCCTTTCCTCATGTTCTGTATCTCTGGGCTTGCAGTCTTCCAATCCTTAGCCACGCCTCCCCCCCCCCCCCTTGCCTAATTGCAAGCCAGATTCCTCTGGAAACTGCTCCTGGGGTTGCTTTAAGACATTACCCTCTTTTGATAGTTTCTTGTCATTTTCTTTTTGGGCAGGGCATTGTTTTAAGGTCTCTGTCTGTCTCTACCAAGCCCATCGAGTCAAATCACCTTCTAGGATCACTTTAAACTCCCAAGGTCTGGGGTCACTCATCTTTTCCCTTGATTTCCCAAGGAAACCAGGAGAACAATCTTAGATGTGGGGGGTATTACTTATAAAAGAAGTTTCATCTAAAAGCAAATGCAACCGTGAATGGAATCAGTAAAGGGTCTTATACAACAGGCATGCTATCAAACCAGAGTTCAATCGTCACATTGATTGTGGTATTTAAATTTCAAGGGGCTGATTATGTGGGAAAGGAAGATGACCAGTGGCAATGAATGCAGGCAAAGGGGTAGGGAAGGACCTTGCCAGCAGAGAGAGAGACAGAGAGAGAAAGAGAGAGAGAGAGAGAGACAGAGACAGAGACAGAGACAGAGACAGAGACAGACAGAGACAGAGACAGAGACAGACAGAGAGACAGAGAGACAGAGAGAGACAGAGAGAGACAGAGACAGAGACAGAGGGAGACAGAGACAAAGACAGAGAGACAGAGATGGAGACAGAGAGACAGAGACACAGAGAGACAGAGACACAGACACTCAGAGACACACACAGACAGAGAGACAGGCAGAGAGAGAGAGAGAGAGAGAGAGAGAGAGAGAGAGAGAGAGAGAGAGAGAGAGAGAGAGAGAGAGAGAAGGGAAGGGAAGGGAAGGGAAGGGAAGGGAAGGTGGAAGATTCTTTTTTTTGTTTGTTTTAGTCACCAGGGTTCAATAAAGCACCACTTACTTCCCAGCTTTTAAGAGCGCTTTTGTTTTGTTTTGTTTTGAATCACAATGGTTCATACCTCACACTCCCTGGAGCCTGATTTGTTATAGGTGCAGGGTCCCGTCCCGTTCAGCAGCATCTCGCTGGTCTCCGTGTTGGTGGGCTTATAATCTACATAAAATTCCTGGGTGCTGGGAGTCATCTGCTTAAGGGACTGCCTTTTCTTCTTCCTGTGCCTTCGCATGAGGGAGCGCTGCTGCAGCTGCTTCATGCTGGCCGGGTAGCGCTTCCACGACACGTAGATCACCAGCAGGATGACGAGCACCGACAGGAACAGGGCCACGCTCCCCGCGATGATTTTATGGAAAGAGATGTGCTCGGGGTCGGCTTCGGTCTCTGGGCCGGGCTCTGTGGCTCCCACCGTGGGAGGGAGAGGGGGTTTGCTTTCATGCTTCGGCCTGGGGAGCTTGGGTTTGAATGTGGGCTTTGGGAGAGCCCGGGCCACATCAAAGCGCTCTGTGGTACTTCGGCCACAGATGCTGTAGTTCTTCACTGCGTCGATCACGTTGACCCCCTGCAGCTCTTTGGGACTGGCACAGATAATTGTATTCTCCCTCAGACCTTTAAAACTTTTCAGCCAGTTTACCAGGGAACAGATATTGCGACTGCATTCCCAGATATTCCCGGCAAGACTGATGTCATTTAAGGATATCCAAGAATCTAAGATCTCCTGCCCAATGAACGTCAGCTTATTGGAATCCAGGTTGAGGCGCTGGAGGTTCGGGACGCACTGGAACACACTGGGTCCGCTGAAAGCCTCGATCTCATTGCCTGACAGATCCAGCCTTTGTAAGGAGCTCCAAGTCCACGACATGGTCTGCCCTATGACACTGATTTTATTCCACTGCAAGTAGAGGTTCTGGAGGCTCACCAGCCTTGGAAAAAGGGCCAGGTTGAGCTTCGAAAACTGGTTGTGCTCCAAGTGAAGTTCTTTGAGTCTGATCATACCGGCAAAGACATTCCTGGCTAAACTTCGGATCCGGTTATATCCCAGGTCCAAAAGTTCCAGGTTGCGGCAGTCTTGGAATATGCGTACAGGGATGGTTCTCAGGGAGTTGGAACGCAGGTGTAAACTGAGCAGCTTCCTCAAGCCCCGAAACTGCTCAGACCCCAGAGAATGCAGCTGATTGTAGGACAGATCCAAGTTCCTCAGATTGGTCACCGGTCTGAAGGTATTGTTTAGAAAATAGGAGATTCGGTTGGAACTCAGGATCAACTCTTTGAGTCTGCGTATTCCATTGAAAGCATTCTCGTCAATGTTACTGATGTGGTTGTGGTCAAGGTACAGCCAGGTGAGCTGGTTGAGCCCTTTAAATTGATTATATTTAAGTTTCTGAAGGCTGTTGTAGCGGAGGGACAAACCTAAGCAACCAGCAGATATGCTCGAGGGTATCTCCTGTAATTTCTGAGATTCACAATATACCATTTTGCCTTCACACCTACAGCCCTTAGGGCATCCTCGTTCAGCAGAAGAAAGCATTGTCAGTAAGACAGTGGGGGCTACCACCAGTGCTACAGCTGATCCGCTCAGTAGCCTAATTACATTGAAACCTGGAAATAAAAACAACTTAGAAAAGTTATCCCCCCAAAAATTTCTCTATTTTTTTCTCATTAATCAAACAAAAAAAAATAGACACGTATATTCATGTTGAGAAATGTAAACATTGAATAACATTTAGTATCAAGTGTCATCTCTCTGTCATTTCAGGAGATGGTCTTTAGAATTTTTTTTAATAGCAATTAAACAAGGTAACATGTCCACTAAGCAATTGAATTTATAGCCTTAGAGCAAACCAAGGCAATCTCTATAATAATTAAGGCAGAATTATTTACACAGACTAGAGGATTTTTTTTTTCAAGAAGGTAAAAAGAAAAATGACAAAACATACCCATCCTTTGTATTGTTCAAAGGTCGTCCTTAGGTCTTTTGCTTTGGCTTAGGGGCCACTTGCATGACAGCCCCTGTCAGCTGCACTGTAGTGAGTCAGGACTCGCTGACACCCAGGAAGAAAAATTGGACCCCTTGGGAGATGGACCGATTTTGGAACATTATTCTTTGCCAGCCACGCAGAACACTCCAAGAACAAGTAAATCCCAACACCGCATTCGCATCAAAAATCTTCCTAGGTAATAGGATCTTCATGGATATTACGTTTTTGCATCTTTACAGTTTTTTTTTTCTCCTGTAGGAAAGGGTTTAAAAAAAAAAAAAACCAAACACCCAACAACCTGGCTTCTACAATTTCTTTTCAGCAAGCATGATGTATTCCTCCAGGCAACACGGGGCTACCTGGGCCGCCACATCTGTATTCCATAGCCCAGCCGTTCCTGTGACGAGCACCTTCCAGTTCAGCCACAGAGCTGTGTTGGAGCCCAGAAGGCAAGAGAGCCCCGTAGCGCGCACACGCTCCGCGCACTCCCGCAGACAGTCATTCTGAAAGCGGCTCGGACTGTTGCTTTGGTTTCAGTGAATGCAGTCTTATGTAAAGCTGCCCCCAGTGGTGAAGAACATTATGGGCATGTGCAGAAATGTCTCTCTTTTATCTTGCAAATGAGCAGACTCTCGGCTGGAAAATGAATGATTCTTTTGGGTGGCCCAATAGGAACTGAATGGTCAACTTAATCAATACCTAGCAACCTTTTCTGTGATTTCCCAGTCTGGCTTTACAATTTGGCCCTGTCTTGGATTGTCTGTGTCGGCTTGATGGCTGAGCACGTGCGTCCTAGAGTTGGTTTTTCTCTGCCCCCCCTCCCTTCCCCGCCCCCGCCCCGGAGCTGAATATTAAGTTCACAGATCGAATGTCAGTTTTTCTTAACCTCAACGTAGGCTTGGAGCTGAAATTTAGAAAATGAATTATTGAGTTTTTCACAGAGCAGCATTAACTGCTTGTCCATTTGACCTCCTGGAGTCACAGTGACTATATTATGCAAGGTGTCTCAGGATGCTGGAACTCATACATTTTTGGAATAAAGGAGATGACGAATGACCTATGAATTAATGGATTCAATAGCCTTTCTGGTTTTCCCACACGAGATATAATTAGTTTAATGGCTTATGATTTGGTTTGTTATTTTGATGGCTGTGAGGATTTTTTGTTTTTTGTTTTTTTGTTTTTGAAATTAGGAGGCAAATAATCTTTAGTGCTAATGTAAGAATGAAGAGAGATCCTTTAGCTCATGATGGTGCTACTATGTTTTATATTAGTAGTATTTGTTGAGTCCTTTCTAAGTAGTGATTGTGTGTTTAGTAACCAATTTGATGCAGGCCCCATTATCACCTCCATTTAAACGATGAAGAATCAAGTCTTGAAAGGGGCCGCTTGCATCATGAGCCAACTAAGTGGTAAAGTTGTGATTTGGATCAAAATTGGCTTTAGAGTGACTCTTTAACCACTGGATGATTTGATTTAACAGCATTTGTTATTTTCATTTTTAAATGAGTCAAGTGAAAATAGATTAAGGGATTGGTGTAATGAAGCTGTTACCAGCATATTCCATATTCTTGTTTCCTTGGTCTGAAGCTCCTCAAATGGTATAAAAACTAAAGAGGAACAAGTTAGAGATTAAGAACTCCCTCCCACTCCACTCCCCCCCCCCCCACCAAGGCTCCCTAGTTCTAATCCTGGCTACAAATTGCTAGCTATATAACCTTAAGTGGGTTATTTAATTTCTTTACACCTCAGTTTTCTCATCTGTAAAATGGATTATAAAATTCACATCTCATAAATACATTTAGAGAATCAAGTTAACGTGGTACCTTAAAATACCTGGAATAGTGTGTAGTACATAGCAAATGTGTTATTTGAAAAGTCTCAGCTGTATTACATCTTGCATATTGTTTAGTATTGACTATTGACTGTACAGCAGTCCTTAATGCACAAGGAACTAATTTAATGAGCACTTTTTATATTGCACACAATGGATTTCTCAGCTTCTTTGATGAGAAAGTATCATATCTCTATCATCTCCACTTTATCTTAAAGATGAATCTTTTGGTTCTATGGGACATCACTAATAATTAATCTTCAATCTTTTTACCCCAAGGCAGAGCATCCTAATGTCTATCCCATACCCATCCCCCACAGAGATAGAAATTTTGTTTAAAAATACGTAGTATTCTTTATAATCTCTACTTTATTAGTTTATGTTAGGTGACTTGGCTAAGAGCCAATTAGATAGTGCCTAGACATTCTAAGGATGAGAAATTTAGTAAATGTTATTCATGATAATCAAAGAACATTCTATAGATATAGACCAGAGCTTTAGGTCATGTACTACTAAGGCATCAGTTCTCATGAAATTATACATTTTGTGAATGCATCTAAAATACCCAGAGAGCTTGTTAAAGAATATATTTTTCCAGGGCTGGAGGCATGGCTCAGTGGTAAGAGAACCTGCCTGGTAAGCAAGAGGCCCTGAATTCAAACCTCAGTATTGACAAAAAACCAAAACCAAAACAAACAACAAAAAGGCAAACAAAAAACAAACCTGCATATATTTCCTTCTCCATCCACCAAGATTTTTCACTCTTCAGGATGGAAGATGGTGTTTATATCAGTAGTCTTTGATCGACAAGTAGGTTTAAAAAAATCATAGCAGAAGCCTGATTAAAAATAATAAATTTTCTCCTAGGAAAGCTACTATGAAATTTACAATATTGAGCTGAAGACAAAGACCTGCTTTGTCTACTTCAGTTTTTAAACATCTACAACTCTGCTTGGCACATAATAGATGCTAACAAGTCTATTTACTGCACAAATACATTTTGAGAAGGGAAGTGACAAATGCACTAAGATAAACTGACTATGTAATATTAACATAAAGTTTGTAACACATGTGATTGAGCCTTTCAGCTTTTCTCCATCAGTGAGGTTGGAAGTAATTTTCAGGAAAATATTTGTGTGTTGTATGCATGCTTGCACATGCATGTGTGTGTGTGTGTGTGTGTGTGTGTTGTGTGTGTGTGTGTGTGTGCACATGAGCTAGTTCTGGGGCTTGAACTCAGGGCTTGTGTGCTACCCATTAGCTTTATTGCTCAAGGTTCTATTTCTTAAGCCACACCTCTACTTATAGCTTTTTGATGGTTAATTGGAGAGAAGAGTCTTATGGACTTTCCTGGCCAGGCTGGCTTTGAACCATGATCCTTGGATCATGGCATGAACCACTTGCTCATGATGATGAAAATACTCTTTTTTTTCTATTAATTTTTTATTGTAAAGATACTGTACAGAGGGGTTACAATAACATGAGTAAGGTAATGAGTACATTTCTTATTGAGCATTTTTACCCCCTCCTTTGAAAAGGAAAGTAACTCAAATTTCAAACCTTAGAGGATTAGCAGGCAGTCTTCACTTGTCATTGAGCTATTTCTTAACAGTTAAACCACGTATTTCACAAGAATAGTGAAATAATAGTTTTTAGAATATTCCCTTTGGCATAATATAGAAGGTTATTACTGAACCTTGATCACTGAACATCCCACATGAAACTTCATAACTTGTATATCTTTTTTAATTTAAATTTTATTCTTTAGTTGATGTGCAGAGAACTTGTTTATCTTAAAACAAACTAGAAGAAGTAATATTTACAACCCATTTCTCATCTTTGTGCTTTAAAGTCTCTGATCTTTTTTACTTCTTTCTTTTCCCCCAATGACAAGTAGTTATTAAGATGTCTTTCTTGCCTAACTGCTTCAGAGGGCTGCTTTAGAATGGCTGGAGGGACCAATCAACTTCATTCTACCTCATACCCAGTATCGCATACCCAGGTCCATATCCCTCATACACAGGGACAGTAGCACAAATGAACCTCTGGATAGGTATTTCTCTCACTTTGCTTTCCTAGAACAAATAGTCTGTGATTATTTAAGACAAATAATAGTCTGTTTTGTTGTATGCCGTACACTAGGTTTCCAGGCACTTTCCTGATACCTTGGCTCCTGTTCTTTTCTTGGTCTTTTGTTCTTCCTCTGGGTCTTGTGATTGGTATTAATATTGGCCACGGAGCCTTTTCTCAACAGTCAACAGTAGCTTTTCTCAGCTTGGTTGGGCCCTACGTACGCTGTGTGGACCCTACCTTTGTACTTGCTCTTCATTCCACATTGTATCTGTCCTGTGTTGTCCTCAGAGCAATCAAGTGCTTGGAGAGAGATGATCTTAGAGATTAGTTGAGAAGTAAAAAAACAAAAACTAAAAACAAAACAAGCCCAAAGTAAACACAGTTCTAAACTACTAAATACTTAGGAGAGCAGAAATTATTTTAAAGATATAGAGTAGACTGACAAAAAAATTAGATTCTAAAATATTTTAGTAAATGTCTGGTATGATTTCTAGTTCTCTCTCTAATTAGTGACCAGAGCAAGCTGATTATTTCTGATTTGCCTTTTAATACAGGCAAAATTAAACTACATATGTATTTACAAACTTTTTTTTCCCATGCTTAACACCACATGCAGAACCTACCATAAACTCCTTGACAAGTTATATTTCCCCAGTGAATCTGGGGCCTCGTGATTTATACAATTATAAAACATAGTGTCATCTATCTAAACACTTTTTATTGCACTTGCAGTACTGTAAATGGCTAAACATATTTTGTTTAAATTGGGTAAATAAATCAGGTCTCAGGATATAATGCCAAATTTTATTCCAATATGAAACCAAATTGCCAAATATAAAGTTAGAAAAACAAGATTGCAATATGATATACTGACACCTCCAGAGTGACTGGCCCCAGAGATTTTATATATTTAACAAATACCTAGTCTGAATACCCTTTATCTACTAGCCATTGTTCCCAATACTTGAAATATGTTTAGTATACAAAATAAAGCTCTGTGCTCTTGCGACATTTACATTAAAGGAGTAAGACAATTAAAAGTAACCATATATACCTAGGTATTAGTAGATAGTATATACTGTTGAAAACAAGGAAACTATAAGAAAAATTGAGATTGTAAGAGATAGGTGGTTGGATGCCATTCAAATAGGATGGTAAGGCTGCTGAGAAAGTTGTCTAAGCAAACTCATGAAGGAGATGAAGGAGATGATGTTTGTTGGTGAACAATTAGTCAAGTTGTCCAATGGGTCTATCATGGAGAAAGCAAGTGACAGAGTGACTGGATAACAAGTGAAAGAAGTACTAGACGTTGTGTCCTGGAAGGCTTTGTGTGCCATTTTTGCCATTGTAAGAATCCTAGCTTTATTGTGGAGTAAGTGAAAAGGCAACTGAAGATTTTAGTAGCATATAGATATATAAAAATCAAGTTTATATGTGGAAACACTCAATCCAGTATTGCTGAATGCTTCATTCTTCACAAATTCATACTTCAAATCACCCAGTTCCCAAATATGATGGTATTTGAACACTGAGCCTTTTGTGAGCCCTCATGATTGGATTAGTGAGATCCCAAGGATAAGAAGGAATGAGCATTTGTTTTCTGTCCTCCTCTGGCCTCAGCCACAGGAAGGTGGCTTTGTATAAGCTATTACTAATCTCGCTCTAGAAATCAGATCAGCTAGTGCCTTGGTGTTTCAAGTCTCTACAACTGTGAAGAATGAATGTTGTTTGTTGAAATCACCCCAGTAAATGGTATTTTTATAATAGCCCAAATGGACAAGATAATCATTCTTGCTGCTGTTGTTGGAATAGAGGCCATCCTACAACCCCTGAGAGAGCATGGCAGTACTTGGGCCAGTGGGGCAGCAGTTGAAGCAATGAGAATGGATTGAATTCTTCATCTATTAGGATAAAATGAAAAGATTTTTTCTTCATGGGAGATCGAAGTTAAAGAGAGAAATTAAAGATAGCTCCTAGGTTTGTGGGTTAAGCAACTGAAAGCTCAACCTTCATGGGTCATGTTTTGGGAGAATGACCAAGTATGATAAATACTTTTGAATTAAGTATGGGTTTAGATATTTTTGTTTAAAAATTTTAATGAGATTTTAATGTTTGTAATCCCCTTTAGGAATTATATTTTTGAGATGATCTCTCTACATTGCTCAGTGTGGCTTCAAACTTTCCGTCTTCCACCGTCTCAAATGCTGCTATTATAAGTATGGACTACTATGCCAAGATTTAGAAATACCTATTTGATACTAGGCCTCAAAGTGTCATAAGTAGTTAAAATATTATAAAACCATTTTAAATAGAAATTTGTTAAAATGTTTAGAAAAATTAGCCTCTCTATAATAGGAATATGACTTTTTTCCCTTTTTTCCTTTTGTGCCAATCCTGCGGCTTGAACTCAGGGCCTGGGCATTGTCCCTGAGTTTTTTTGTTTTTTTGTTTTTGCTCAAGGCTAGCACTCTACCACTTGAGCCACAGCACCACTTCTGGCTTTGTCTAAAGTTTATGTGGTACTGAGGATTCAAATCCAGGGCTTCATGCATGCTAGGCAAGCATTCTACACTACAACTAAGCCACCTTCCCAGCCCCAGTAATGTGACTTTCTATGCCCAGACAGTGGCCATATAGTTACATATTGGAGAACAAAGAAGACAAAAGCTTTAATTAAATTGAAACCAAAATTTGCATAATTCCCTGATATGTGAAAATTTGAACTATAATTTCTAGAAATAACTTTTGTGAATCCAAAATATTTTTCTAGAATAATTTAGGTAATAGTATGCTATTTATCACATATGTCATTTAACATTTGGAATTTGAAACTGATTCTGGCCAAACTTCTCAACATCTCACTATGTTCATCTGCAAAATTGAACCCATAAAATTTTTAAAGGTTTTACTTGGGAATATGTTCCATAATTTATGTGTAAGTTCACAGTAAACTATAAAGTGCTATGAAATATTTCTGGAATCAAAATATCTCTGGGAAATGTAATTTTCTTTGGATTCCACGTAGGTTAAGGGCATTCACTATAGTGAACATAATCAAGGGACACTAACATGAAGAAGGGCAAGTTAGGATTCACTAGTAGTAAGTAATTCTTCATTATGCTCTTCGACAGTTTCAGTACCACAATCAAGTATTATAGACCATCCATTATTGACATTGTAACTTACAAGTTCCTTCCACCAACAAATGCATTTAGTCCAGATATTGTGAAGCACTTAGTGTTTGTGACCTTACTGTAAAACAAGATTGCCAGAATGCCAATATAGGAATTTCAATTTCCAGTTGGCTAGAATGCTCATATGCATTTCTACATTTCTAATCGTATTCTGATCTTCATCAGAGCATTAACACTTCTCTGAAATATTCTTTGTTTCTATCTGCTTCCCTTCAAGAGCTCCATTAAAAACCCTGTCTGAGCCAGGCGCTGGTGGCTCATGCCTGTAATCCTAACTACTCAGGAGGCTGAGATCTGAGGATCACAGTTCAAAGCAGCCCGGGCAGGAAAGTCCATGAGAGTCTTACCTCCAATAAACCACCAGAAACCGGAAGTGGTGCTGTGGCTTAAGCGGTAGAGTGCTCACCTTGAGCTGAAGAGCTGAGGGATAGCGCCCAAGCCCAGAGTTCAAGCCCCATGACTGACAACCCCCCCCCCCAAACCAATCAACAACACCCTATCTGGTCATGTAGGGTTGTGAGTGAACATTTCCAGCTTAGATAGGTGGGGAAGGTTCCAAGTCAGACATTAAAATCAAGACCTCTCTGATAAGAGGATATATCAAATGAACTATACCTTATAAAGTTATCCAAGACATCTCCCTCTCCCTTACCTGAAGACACATTTATCCAGCAGTATCAATTTGTATTCACAGGTTTCATTGAATTCCTCACTTAATTCTGGCAGAAAGCTAGCCCTAAGCTAGATTTTAGAATAGGGACGTTGCTGCATAAACTCTTAAACTACAACTCTTACTGAGAGACTTTTGAAAACTGAACATAACTTCATAGCAATAATTTTCTTTGTAGTGGAAATGTAGAAACATAATGATAGACTTGTATTATAAATATCAACTTCAATGATTATCAGGATTTTGCTAATCTTATTTCATATATACTTATACCCTTTTCCACAAACACACAGCTTTTTTTCTTTGTGGAGAGATTAAAAACCAAATCTTAGGATAAATATGCATTGATATCAATAAAATTTTTATTTATTTATTTATTTTTACCACTTTAACCATATTATACCTAACAAAATTAACAGTAAATCCTTTAAGATTGTGTGTTTGAGTTAAAGCCTAAACAAATCTACAAGGTTTTCACATATTTTGAAACCTTTTATATATTTTTTTAAATGTTTTAAATGTTTTTAAGTTTTTAAACTGTTGGAGGTCTTGTATCTTGGACTATAGCTCGATCTTTGCTCTGCATTTGATTGTTCTCCATTGTATCATTTAACTTGCAAAGAATCAATTTTAATGGCATATATACTCAGCAAGAGTCCATTTATTAATTTAGGCAGAATTTCCAGCCCAAATGGATACATGCGACTTATATTCATGATTGTTAACAAGGCTCAAAGGACTTTTGAGTAATATAGGACTTAGAGCCCAGAGAAAAATGCATATTTTGTTTTGTGGTATTTGTGCTAACAGAGAATTTGGTACTAGGCCAATTACATGTTTGGGAACAAGAATTAATAAAGGTACTAGGAGTCAATGGTAGTTCAACTTACTGCCAGAATTTCTGTCCTTCACTTGTCATCATATTAGTTTTTTCTTAGTCAGAAAAAACAATTATTTTATGTTGTTCCTTGTTAAAAATTATATTAATTTGTGTGTTGACATGAGATGTTCTTTCAGCAGAATCTGAAAAATTCCTATCAGGGGAATAGCAATCAAAATTCATCAGTCGTCTTTTATGCTGAGAAAAATCAGTTTTCTAGCTTTTCATTTAAAGGATGTTCCATGAAAAAGTAGCATCAGAATCACACTGTAAAATTTATAGTCTTATATAGAAGTTTGTATTTCTTAGAATTTCTCTCAGTAGGCCAATGGAGGTTTAAGCAGCTGTGAAGAAGATGCCTCTTAATCAGACTTTTAATATTTATATTTTACTTTGCATGGATGGTTGTAGCTTGAATATAAAGTCAATATTGTTGAGATGATAGCATGACAAATATTTTGTTCTATTCATCTCACATATATTCTGGTATGACATGAATTGTTAAACACAATTTTATATTTTATGTTTAAATCACTTAATGTATTTATTTCAACTTGTTGACAAGTATATTAGCACTAAGAATTAAAGGACTGATAACAGAAATTTTTATTTTCTTAAAGAGGCAAATGTTCCTTCTATAGATTAGTTTTATTCTTGTGTGTGTATGTGTGTCTGAAAAGAGACATTTAAATTTGTAAAAATTTTGGTTCCATATAAACTTCTGAGAGATAAGAAAACCCTGTGTAGGTTTGCAGAGAATAGAATACTACTGTGTAGTAGCAGAGAATAAAAGCCTATGGGTGCTCCAATTATATTAAAAAGTATCACCTATTTGTGGATTTACTATCGCTGAACTAGAGAATCTGTCCTTTGTGTGGTTAATATTTGGTAGCTGTGGTAGTCTCCTGATTGAAAATTTCCCTGAAGAGGGACATGGAATTCTTGGGAGACATACTGCAAAGAACAGAGCCCCCATGTGGCAAAATTGCAATTTAAGCAAAGAATGTCTGAGTTCCCGGAAGCAAAGGCCATGAGTCAGTATTTCCTAAAAGTAAAATTTCTTTATTCTGGTACTAGGTAGAAAACTCATTTACTTACTCAGTGAATATTTATTAAGCTGTCACATTTTCTTGGTGCTGGGATTAGCATAGTGAATACAATGACTGCCTCCTGTGAATAGACTTATATTACAGTGGATGAGATGGTAGGTACATAAGGCACTTACTCTACCATGCCAACCCATGATCCGTACTACAAAGAAAAGTAACAAGGCTGAGGGTTATGTAATAATTTGATTAGAAACTCTGTATCTAAGTTCTCCAAACACTGAAACAAGGCTGAATACTCAACCCGATCCTTAGATTTCTCTGCCACAGTTGTTAACCTAGCATTATCCTTTGCCATTCTGCCATAGGGATCCTCTTTTGCTTCCTTGGTATAGTTTACTATTCAATTTGAGCAGTAGATTCTTAAGAAAGGATGCATGTGAAATAAAAAATTCATACCTAAATTCTTTTTAGTTCATCATTACTTATTAATAGCTTGTGTATATAATATTGGGCTGTAGATCATTTTCCTTCAGAATCTTTGAGACAATGCCCACTATCTTTCATAACCATTCTTACTGTTGAGAATCTATTTTCTATCTCTGTGGATGCTTTCATGATACTTTCCCTAGATATCTGAAAATAGTTCTCAGATGAATTTTAGCTTGTGTTTTTTCCCCAACATACTGTGAAGTACTCAGTGGACCTTTTAAATTTGGACATTTGTATTTGTTTAGTTCTTTAAAAATTTATTTATATATTTATTTATTTATTTAAGTGAACTCTGCCTCTTTTTCATTGTTCTTTGGAATTTTACTGGGCAGGATTTTGGCATTTCTGAATTATTTCTTTGGCTTTTTTTTTTCTTTCTTATTTTTCTTCTCTTTACCTTATATCTTCTTTTCAGGGTGAGTGATTTTTTTCAGCCTAATGCTAAAATCTTATGTTAATTAGTTTGTTTACTAAGAACCTAGGCTAGCAATAAACTGTCACTGGGTGATGCTACTGGTGTGTGAGAGTACTGCAATCTCAGTATGGACAGACTGACTCTAAGTCCTGCAAGCTTAGAATGTTCACTGTGTGGCTTTGGCAGACATATTTGCTAAATCCACCCCTACCCTAACCCCTTCTCAATTTAACTAATCAGATATATGAGCTCCTTTTGGGTCTCTTTTCCCCCTTTTTCATAGAATTCTTGTTACTATGAATATGGAGCCTGTGGTGTAGAGATCTTTAGTAGCAGACACCCAGCTGCAATGCCATTAATGTAATTTAGGCAGTTCATGTTGGCCTGTTGGAAGTTGGAGGTATTTATTAGCTTTGAAGATGGTATATGCTCATTCAGATTCATGAGTAAGGCAGCAAAAGCTCGTAGAAAGTTTTTGATATATGGGCAGGATTTTGTCAATGGATTTATTTCAACAAGATAGGACAGAGACCTTTCTCTCTGATGGAGGAATTACCATGTACACTTGTTTATATTTGTGGCCCCTCCCCCTCCAAAGAACACTGCCAACTTCCTGTATGGAACTGTGTACCTTCAGCTAGAATTCTGGGAGTAAGCTCACAAGGGGGTACTTGAATTTGGGGGTACCCCAAATTCATTATATACTGCCTCATTTGGATGTGAAGGGTAAACAAAGGAGGAGGCTGCAATGCTTGGTAAGAAATGTACGCATTATCCTGCCCATGTAATAGTAACTCCTCTGTACAGTATGTTCACAAATAAAATAAAATAAAATTAAAAAGGTATACCAGATTCACTTGGTTCTAGTTTCGCAGATTTAAATTTCCCAGAAGGTAAATTGCTCTGCTGGAAGGAAAAGGTTGTTTGGTTGCTTGAAGTGTGGATGAAGCCTGAAATTGACCACTGTCTATGAAGACTCAAAACTAGTTCCCGTATTTTTTAATGACTCTTACTATGTGTGCCTCTCAGAATTTTTGCAGTATGATGAACAGTGAGGATGTAGCTTTCTTGATTCCATTCATCTATCATGCATGCTGAACTATCCAAAATTTTGTAGGAATTGTTCATCCATTTGTATTCCTTATCACATGAGTTTGAAATGGTCCTCCTCAAGGGAAATAAAGATGATCAATCTACCATATTTCAATTATGAATTTCTCATAAACAGGTGTAAGCATGGCAGGCGTGACAGGGATGAGGGAAAGAAAATGGAAAGTCTTCATACAAACTCTGACTGCATTTGAGGATGGACGTGGTAGGTTAAAGTCTTCCACTGGAGACATGAGTTGCTGACTCTGTTACCTATTACTTTCAACCTTCCAGCAAAAGTCTGGCCCTTATGTGGTCTCTGAGTCTATACAAGAGTTTAAAGAAGAAAAAACTATAGTGTATGATTCTTACATTTTCGTTGATTGTATAGGCCAGAAACCATGTGCAACTTCATTTCTTTTTTTTTTTTTAATTTAATTTAATTTTATTTGAGAACATACTGTACAGAGGGGTTACAATTACATGGGCAGGATAATGCATACATTTCTTACCAAGCATTGCAGCCTCCTCCTTTGTTTACCCTTCACCTCCCTTCCCAGCCTCCCCCCTCCCCCCCACCCAATCCTACCCCCCTCCCCCCCCCCACACCGACATTGTAAAGCTGGTTTTGACATGAGCAACTTCATTTCTTTGAATTTTCTTCTGTGGGTTGTTGTCCAAGTGTTTCCCCCTTTGTCCCATGATTTATAAACTTGAGACATTTGCTCCTCCTTTTAGCAAAGACTAACTTGTTCATTTCTCTGCCCCCCTTGCTTCTCTTCCCTCTATCTTCTCCTCTCTCCTCCCAATCTTTCTCCCTTCCTCCCTCTCTCATTATAACCTGTGCATTTCTACAAGTTAAGCAGCCTCCAAAAGTGCTAGCAGAAACATTTGTTTTAAGTACCTTTGTTGTGATCTGTAACTTACTTATGGATTGGAAGGAACTATATTTGGTAGATATAGGATGACTTTTAGGTGATTATGTTCACATATGATGCATTTTCTTTGTAATTTTATACTTTATATTAATTATATAGATGCATGCAAATTTAAGCATTTTCAGTATTTGCCATTTGTTTATCTGAGCGCAATGTATTTCTTAAATAATGAGTTTGTAATGTTATAATGAAATAAGAGGAATGGAATTTTATATTCCTGCTCTTTTAAAAACCTCAACTGCATCCTGAACTGAAATTTGTATTTACTCATTTGCATACCAACATTTTGTTTTGCATTTTTTCTTTTTAATTGAAAAATGTAAACATGTACTAGCTTAATCTGGCCAAAGAAATAAGTCAACGTATAGTTACACATAGTCGCAATACCTGCACACCCATGTTTATGGAAGCCCTAATAACAATACATGGAAATAGCTTGGGTGCTCATTGACCAATGAATAGATAATGAAAACATAACATATACACATACATACAATGGAGTATTATTCAGCCACAAAGAAGAATGAAATTTTTTCAGAAAATGGAAATTGTTTTAACAGATATTGTAGCAGGAATGAGTTAGGGGTATCAATGGAGCTATCAAAATAAAATTCCTTTGTAAAACTAATGTATACTAAGAAAAATGTCGAAAGAGAAGCCACTTAGAAAAAAATTATATTTGGAGTTTTATAGTAAACAATTAGAAAATCCTAAACTTGTTATTTAGATATGATAGTTGTGCTGGTGTGTGTGAGTGTGTGTATATTAGGTATTAATAGTATATATTTTTTGTTCTGGTTATTGTATTGAGACCACCCTTCTTAGTCATATTTGAGACCATTCTTTGATCCTTTATATATATTTCTAATATTTAGCTAAAATCCTAAGAGGAGTCTTCATTTTATATGTTAATTTCAATCTTAGTGTTTCTCTTCTGAGATATTCTAGGTTTCTACCCAGAGAAACTCATCCAATTAAACATACCATCACATGTTCAGGCCCTTAGTCTTGATTTGTAAGCTTGTGTATTTTCTTAGAATCTTCTAAAAGACTTGAGAGGTTTTATATGATATCGTATGACTTATAAGCTTTACAAGTGAAACTTGAAAAGTACTTAGTAATACCAAGTGATCTAGAGGCTTAAGAATCATTAAGAATATGGAGATTATTTTGTCCAAGCCACATTTTACAGATCAGAAAAACTGAAGCCAAGGGAGATAAAATAAGTGGCTCAATTCAAACATGACACAGAAGCAGGAAACTTGAAAGAACTGTATATACTCTTTCACACTAGGCTACTTCTTATAACTATCCTCTCTTTAAAAGCCAGGTTGAAATTTTCGTAATGTATGAAAAACAGTAGTTGAAGTCATAACTGTTTCCCCTATCCTCATGTAGATTTAAACAGACAAGAAGAACTTAGAACCTGTTTGTTAGATGAAGGAAATAGACGTTTAAAATAAACTAGTCTTTTCCCATTATAATCGCTATGTGTATTTATTAACAACATAATCACCATGGTTGGTCTCATCCAAACATAGTTCCCCTGAGACAACTGAGCAGTTTCCTCAACCTCAGTATATTACGTCATAGGCCGTGGGCAAAGCAAGTCTTTAAAGTTCTTTTTACTGCTGTAAATTTAATCTATAGAATAGACATGATTCATATCGAGTTATTCTAGCTTATCTCCTTAAGTCCATGGAACATGTAAATTATTGCCTCTAAAAAAGAAAGAAATTATTAACGCTGTAGAACATGTCATCTCTCCCACATGACGAACATCCTCTTTTAGACATCAAGTTATTCCACTTCAAATGACGAGGTAAACAACACGATTAATGATTCCTTCTTTCCTAGACTTAGTGGATCTTTACTTGAATGGCGGAAAAGTCAAAGCAATATCACACATTTTGGTGTGATATTTGGTTTAATTCCATAATACTGCTAGCTCACTGTGCCCTCCATTTAACTAGAAGACCCACCCTCAGGAGACACAAGGCTGTGATTTGGTTCATTGTGTTGCTAAAGTCAAACCATTAGTTCTCAAGAAATGCAGAAACCTTATTGGAGGGAACAATCGTCCTATTCCTGTGCTATCCTGCTCTGTGGATATTTATTTGCATCTCCTGTCTTCTGTTTACTCCTGTTCTGTCTCAAAGCCCAGTGTGTTCCCTGATTTTTGCTTCCAATTGAGTCAGCTTGACATAATATTTTCAATGGTTAGATACAACCTCCTAATATTGTTTAGTTTCACTAAAAAAAAATCAGTTCATTCTTTTGATGCTTTCATCTTAAAACTTTAAGGAAGAAAACTATCTATTTTTTTTAACTGTAACACCTTTTACCTGGCTTATAACTCAATGTCTTTGGAAAATGTAATCACTCTTGTACAATCAGAGTATAGTAGGAGATTGAAAGCTGTTGAGATATTGGTTGTAAGGCTTATAGGCTGTTTCCATAACTTGGTTGTTGTAAATAGTGCTGCATTGAACACAGATGTGCAGATGCCTTAGTTGAATTTTTTTTTTTATTTTTCTGGATCATAGGGGTCGTTCTATTTTTAGGTGATTTAAAAATTTTTTAATTTTATTATAAAGATGCTGTACAGAGGGGCTACAATTACATGAGTAAGGTAATGAGTACATTTCTAGGTGATTTTATTGAGGAATCTCCATACTAATTTCTAGAGTGGCCACCTAATTTAAATTCTCACCAACAGTGTAATAGGGTTCCCTTTCCCCCTCCCTTTCATCCTTGCCACCATTTATTGTTGTTGATGATGACCATTGTGGCTGGAATGAGATGGAATCTTAATGTGGTTTTGATTTTCCTTATGGCCAAATATATCGAGAAATTCTTCATGTATTTATTGACCATTTGTATTTCTTCTTCTGAGAAGTATCTATCTCCTTTGCCTATGTATCAGTTGGATTATGGATTCTTTAGTATTATGAGCTCTTTGTATATTCTAGTTATTAGACCCTGGTCAGCTGTAAAGTTGGAAAAGGTCTCCTATTCTGTAGGCTTTCTTTTTAGCTGAGTAATCATTTCCTTCACTGTGCAGAAGCTTGATGCAGTCACACAGAGAGATACTTCTAATGGCTCTCTTATAGAAATGCTTGAGACTGACTCAGAGATCTACATTAGCCCAAGATACCATCAAGTGTAAGATACAAGGGGAAAGTGTGTGTTCAGTGTGAAGAACAATCAAACTGTGGGTCACTTAGAATACTGACTTTCACCTTTTGCAGACTGTTTGACTAAGAAGTGATGGACAATGAGTGTTTTGTACTCCCAGTTCCTTCTGATGTGAAAATTTCTATTCTGAAGGCATTTGCATTTGTGTCTCAAGGCAATGCCCTTGTGTGTACAGAAAAAAAAAAACAATGCCCTTGTATGTATGGGACATCTGTCAATATGTGCTTGAGTAATTTGAGGACAAATTTATTTGAGACTATTTTGTTCTTTTGTTTCTCATCGATGTTTTTTTTTTATCTCAAGTGACTTAATGGTCTTTCATTGAAGAACTTTTACCAGAGTATGTATGACCTTAACAGTAAACTTAGGAACAGCTGGGTGGATAACTGAGTGGTAGAATAACCACCTAGCATATGTGAGGGACGATCTGGGATAGATCACCACCACTGGAAATATTTCAAAATTTATATTTAAAGTAAAGTGAATGAAAGCTTGCCAACAGTAGTACATGAAGAGTGGCTTCAAAATCCAGCCTGAAAAAGCCTTCCCAAGGGACTGTTGGTTCTCTGGCCCTTGTGGGTCTGCTTTGTGTCAGTTCCCCATCTAGGGGCTGAGGTAGAATGAAGAGGAAAAACACATTTTTGCACTCAGTGTTCTCCTGACATAGATTTATTTCAAAGTGGAAGTTCTGCATGGTAAGCCCAGAGAGCATTGCGACTTCACAGAAATATTACTATCTTTTGCATGGGCCAGTGGAAAATTGGAGCAATTAAAAAAATGAATGACTAATACATCTAGTCATAGCAGTAGCTAGAATATTCTAATCCATGTTATACATTCTCAGATTTTATTCAGTAGAGACAGTTACTGTAAGTTATAAAACTTAACCAAACAAGAGTTCATCATAACCAACCCATCTGAGTGAACACCCAGAACATATTGGGTAAGGAAAAAGCGAGCAAGAATTATTGGTCAGTATCTTTGAAACAGCATTTCAAGGTGTCTTTGGTAGTCTGTTCCATCCTTTCATCCTGAACATTTGTTAAAATAGATGAAGTACAATGGTGACAGCTTGGATAAGATCCTTGTCCACAAGTACCGCAACTTGACTGAGACAAATGTGGACCTGTTGTCAGAAATAATTGTGTCTGGCAGCTCATATACTGCAAGGATTTGGCAGGGAGTCACATTGTCCCTGCAGAGGCTTCAGGTAGAATCAAAAGCACTTGAAGTCACGGTGAGATGCAGGACATTGACCAAGAGAAGTGTGTGTGTGTGTGTGTGTGTGTGTATGTGTGTGTGTGTGTGTGTGTGTGTGTGTGTGTATGTGTGTGTGTTTAATTTCATAATGCAAAATCAATGTGGAATCCTGATCCAACTGTGTTTTGGTCTTTTCACATGGGAAAAGGAAGTGTGTTAGACAGTTGTGCCAAGCAGCCTGGCCTGTAGCATGTTACTACCTTCATTTAGACTTTCTAATATCAGAATCAGTTTGAGGCCCTTGAATAGTAGAGCTAGTAGCCATGACTTTTAAGAAGACCATTCCCAAATGTGCAGTGTGTAGTCAAGCCAAGGTAATAGTTTCTAGAGCAATACCATGATTTCTCTACAAAATGCATGATTTTATGGTAAGAAAATTCATGTTGGTGCTTGGAGACTGCCTCTACTGTTCTTGGTCAGTTTCCCTAATTTTCTTCCTTATGTCCACTTTGTGGGTAGGGACAATCTGAGTGTTTTTCATATAATTTCTGATTTTATCAGTCTGAAATAAGAACCAAGATCTTTTTTTAAAATCAAATATTCTAGTGTTACTGTCACAGATATTTTTATTTCTTTTGGAGGTAGATATTCTCAACTGTTGGAGATTAGTGTGTTCTGAATGTGATTCATGATAGAGTGAGTTGAGAATTTTTTTTTTGACGGTCATGGGACTTGAACTCTGGGCCTAGGCGCTGTCCCCCAACTCTTCAGTTCAAGGTGAGCGCTCTACCACTTGAGCTACAGCACCACTTCCAGTTTTCTAGTGGTTTGTTGGAGATAGGAGTCTCATGGTCTTTCCTGCCCGGGCTGGCTTTGAACTGCGGATCCTCAGATCTCAGCCTCCTGAGTACCTAGGATTACAGGCGTGATTTACCAGCACCTGATTGAGTTGTGAATTTTAATTATTTTTTTCCTTTAAAAAATTATTGTAAGGGTGATATATAGAGGGTTACAGTTACGTAAGTCAGGTAATGAGTATTTTTCTTTTGAACAGTGTCACCTGAGAATTTTATTGTGCAGACTCATCAGATATATCAATCCCAGAGTTCCTAACATGAAAGAAAAAAATACTGAGCACTCAAGTTTGTCAGGAACATAATGTAAGTTTTGGTTTGCTTTAAGGTGGCAAAATTTCTCAAAATAAAGCTCTCATGAAACAAATTCAGGGTTATCAGCCCTTAAAGTAGAATCAGAACATACACTTTTTTAAAGAGAGAAACAAGTTCTTAAGTGTAGATGATAGATTATCTAACTGAAGATATTTAAGAGATTCAATGTAAAATTATTAGAAGAGAGAGCAGATAGTAATCACAATGTATACAAAGTCAATTGTTTTCCATTTGTTGTCAAACAGATAGTAAAACAAGAGAAAGGCTTATAAATTAGCAAACCATAAAATGTTGCAAATTATGATCTCTCATTAAGAACTTTTTATGGCCTAGGCTAAGAACATAGAAATAAAAGTGATAATGATAACAAAACTGTTGAAAGACAGAATAGAGATGCTATTAGATTTCAGACTGAGAATACTGAACCTCTTAAACCAATCTGTATAATTTCAAGGTAAAATGTTCAAACCCCCAAAAGGATTTTTTTCTTATTCTATGCTTTGATATTTGTAATTATTTAGCATTCTCTTATGTAAAAATTTACATATATACGAAAGTAGACAAAATAACATAATGGAGTTTCTTATATCTATCACTCTGATTCAGTGTCCCCAATTAATGGCAAGTAAGAAAACTGTATTTATTTTACTTCCTGTTATCACCTCAACCTTAGCCATCACACATACCATCTATAAGTAACTCTTAAAAAGGTGTATAGTCTGGAGATATACATTACTGTGATGCTATTTATCATTTTACAAAATTATCAAAATCTTTATGAATTCAAAACAAAACTAGCTATCAAATTCAAAATACACACCTACTCATATTTATGTTTATACTTTGTTTAATCAGTATCCAGTCTTGTCTCTGATTGCATTTTATTAAAACAAATCCATAATTTCTTGAAAGACCTTTTTTCTCCACTTACTTGCTTTCTTAACAGGTTTATTTGGGAGTCAGGGTTATTTATCCAATAGAATTCCCACAATATGGATTTTGTTGAGCTCATCTCTATGATAGGATTTAAAATCTCTATCTTTTCACTTCCCACAGGTATAAAAGGTTGACCCAAGAAAGTCTGATAGGTTGACAAGGATAATTTATTCAGGATATTGAGTGTGTTCTGTTGTATCACATAAAAAGTCCTGAATGTCTGGTGACTCTATACTAAATTAGAAAGATTGATCCCTAGGCTCTAGTGTTAGGTATGCCTAGTTTTTTTTTTTTTTTTTTTTTTTTTTTTTTTTTTTAACAGCACTAGGTTTTGAACTCAAGGCTTTGCTAGGCAAGCACTCTACTAATTGAGTGTGTTCCCAGCCCTTTTTGTTCTAGTTTGTCCTGTAAATAGGGTCTTGTTGCCTCTGACTACAACCTTCATAGACCTGTCCCTTGAGTAGCTGCAATTGCAGGCATTCACCACCATACCCGGCCCTACTTTACTAGTTTTAAAGATGAAAAGATATATATTATATAACGTGCATATTTCTAAGTATATATGTGTATATATATGCAACCCTATCATCTATTTCATTGGGAATAGATACCATATTCTTTATGCTAGAAGCCCCTCTTCATTGAAAACAAATTCTAACAGTATTTAGTAATGTTCCTAGTCTGGATACATAATGCAGACATTTTAAGCATGACACTGACTCAGAAAATGGTATGTATGAGCTCATTCATTTATTCAACAAAATTTTATTGAGAACTCAGTGAAGGTATGGATTCTGTTGTAAGGGAACTTATGATCTAATAGCAGAGAGAAATAATTAAATCAATGGTTACTCACCAGAGGTGAGTAAATTTTGCTTCCCCGGGAGTTTAAAGAGGGACACCAAGGCCAGAATAGAGAGGCCTTGAATTGAGGTTTGAAAAGTGGCCAATTGTTGGCCAGGATAAAGGAAGAGAGAGGAAATTTAGGCAGAGGGAAGGCAAATGTGTAGTTCATCCCCCAAAAAGGAAATGAGAGTAGGAACAAGACAGTTGAGATTAGAGAAACCATCTTTAAGGCTCTCTGTTCAGTGGTCCATGGAGTCAAAATGTAGGCTGGAAAATTTTCAATACCCTCAAACTGGGTGAACTTTAGAAAAACACATCTTTTATTCAATTGTATACCAGCATTAGGAAGTGACTCATGTTCTATATTACTGTTAGTCATATTCTTAAATATCAGAATAAAGGCTTTTAGATACATTGTGAAATTTATGGCCTCCAACGGAATATTATTAGTAGTATAAAGGAACAAACATGAACAAATCTATGGCCCAATCACTCTAGCTCCAAGTTCATCTTTCCCCACTTGTTACTGATATAGAAATTTCAAAGGAATAATCATGGACATCTAGAGCACCCCAAAGTTCTGGCACTCTGTGGAGTACCATGAAAAATTTACCTTTAATTTCTTTTTATTGTGAAAATACCATACAGAGGAGTTACAATTCCGTGAGCAAGGCAATGAGTACATTTCTTATTAAGCATTGTTGCCTCCTCCTTTGTTTTCCCTTCCCATCCCTGCCCTCCCATGTCCCTCCCTGACACCCCCTGCCGCCCCCTGCCCCATGTGCACCTGTATCCCTATTTAAACAATTTGTTTTTTCCCTTCCTCTCCCCAAATTATACCAACATCAAATACAGTGAAAACAGGGATTATACCATGGGGAAGGGGCATACAAAGCAACAAAGAAATCATCTTATAAATATGTTAGAAACAATATCAAGAAAGAAAAACCATTTGAGTCCTTATCTTGGGGTTCATTTCCATAACATCAACTTATCTGACCATTTCTGCTTGTCTCAGACATATACTAGTTATTGTAAATAAGGGAAACAATGGGACCTATGTTTCTTTGGGCCTGGCTTACTTCACTTAATATAATTTTTTCCAAGTCTTTCTATTTCCTAACAAATACTCTTGGGCTTGGGCGCTGTCCCTGTGCTCTTCAGCTCAAGACTAGAACTCTACCTTGAACCACAGTGCCATTTCTGGTTTTCTGGTGATTAATTGGAGATAAGAGTCTCATGGACTTTCCTGCCCAGGCTGGCTTTGAACTGTGATCTTCAGATCTCAGCCTCCTGAGTAGCTAGGATTATAGGTATGAGCCACCAGCACCTGGCTACATTTAAAAAGTTTTTAATGTTGAATGGTAATTTTTTTATGTTAGAAGTTTTTGAATTAAAAAGTTTTATGATGAAGGTAATGTACACAGGAATTACAGTTACATGTCTGGTAACAGGTACATTTCCTTTGAACAGTATCACCCCTTTCTTCATTCTCTCCCAGTTTTTCCCCTCAACTTCCTTTTCCTGCAAGCTGTATAGTTCATTTCCAACATAGTGTCTAGTGTGTTTCACTGCTAAATTGGTTCGCCTTTTTACATTTAAATTTTAAATTAACTATCAGATCTTATGCTAAATTTATGTGCTCTCATTTATAACAGAAATCTTTATGTTGGACTTGAGGAGGCACCATTTTATTGCTTTATATGTATTACCTCCATTAATCCTGTGACTCCTTCATAAGGAACCAATTACACTAGTCTTCTTTCATAAATGAGAAACTGAGGCACAGGACGATTATGACTGGAGCAGTGAATAGAACAGCTGGATTTATCCTTTGCCACTGTGTGTGGGGGAAGGAAATCTTTCAATGACAGTAATAGGCTGCTTTCTTCTCAGAAAGTGAGATGAAGAAGCAAAAGGAAGTAATATAGCTAAAGAAATAAAAGAACATTTTACATTAGGAAATATCTATTATTGAACATTTTCCCTATTTAATGGACAACTCTAATTTGTTAATACTCTTTGATCTACTTCACAAACTTTTGAATGTTCTTCAAGGTAGTGACTAAAAAATAAATCCATTGATAACCAGTGCTGAACTTACCTGCCTCCTTACCATGTATAGCAATATAGTTGATTTGTAGATAGCAAAGGCCACCTCCCACCTGACACAATCAAACAGAATTGTGGCATAGCTTTTGGGCCTTTGGGAGTCCAAGTAACCAGAGGTCACTCTGAGGGATCGTATTTAATTTTAGACCCCCTAGGCCCAAGTTAATAACAGAACTGAGGCTGAGTCTACTTTGGAGGTTGCATCCTTCTGTGCATTCCAAGCCTCTTTTCATGTATTGCTTCTTTTTGTTTCATTTTTCCTCTACTGCTCTTATAAATGGCACTGTTCTATAAAAACATAGCTACTCAGTGTACTGCTTCTCATTTTATGTGAATTTCTTCATTGTCAATATTTATCTAATTCTCAGATTATATACTGATCTTCTTGTAAATTAAAAGCCTACTCCATAAACCTAAAGTACAGTACTTGCAAAGACTTGTATCAAAAGAAACAAGATTTTTTGATTTGATGTCATAATTAATTGGTTTCAATTATATATATATATATATATATATAAAACTGCTAAATCTTAGGTCTTTCTTTTCTTTGTTGGGATTATTTTGCTTTTAAAAAACCTGCATAAAATTTAAATAACTTAAATGATGAATATCAAGACAATTGTGAATTTTTAAATTAAAATATGAATCCACACAAATATATGGGCAAAAAGAACTAATTTTTTTTGTTTCAGTACAGTCCCCTAAGTTCAAATATTTTATTTTTACTACAAATTCTTTTTAACCTATGGTTGCAAGAATGTTTTGTTCACATTTTATGAAGTTATTCTGGTTTTCTATGCTCTCATATATATATATATATATATATATATATTTGGTTGTGGGGCTTGAACTCAGAGTCTGAGACTGGTGCTGTCCCTGAGCTCTTCGGCTCAAGGCTAGCGCTCTACCACTTGAGCCACAGCACCACTTCCTGTTTTCTGCTGGTTAGTTGAAGAGTCTCATGGCTTCTTCAGGCTGGCTTTGAACTGTGATCCTCAGATCTCAGCCTCCTGAGTAGCTAGGATTATAGGCGTGAGCCACTGGTGCCTGGCTATACCTTCATATTCTTGTATCTTTTAGATTTTTTAAAAAAATTTAGATGATGAAGAAATGAGTTTAAGTCAGACTAGTTCAATACTTTTCTGTATTTGGTGCAAAGAAAGAAATGACAAAAAGTTGTAAAATAGAACAAACAATTTAAAGACATGCAAAAGTTCAGAATTCCAGATCGTCCTGATAATTTAGGAAAGTAGATAAATTATAGTTCTTGATACTCTCCCAGTCATTACTTCTTTTCTAACTCCTTTATGTTGGAACTTTCTTCCAGTTATTAACCACCTCTGGAACTCAGATTCCATATTACTAATAATCAACCTATATCATTTCCTTTCAGATTATTTTGAGGCTATGTGACAGCATTTAATAAGTAACCGGCTAATTCAAAATTTTATTTGGTTTGTATGTACAGTATGCTGTTCTAGAAATTATTTAAAGTAACATTCAATATTTTTTTGACTTCTGATTTTGATTTACTCTATAAAATGTTTTGCAGATACCATGCAGTATAAAACTATTAAAAATAATTTATACTGAACAACTACTGCTCTTTTGTACTGCATCAGAGGCAAAGTTCATATGAAAAAGAAAAATAGTGTAAGAAACTTTGTCAAGAAATTTGTCAACTTTTTTTCTGCTGGTCTCTGGCAGAAATTTTATACTTCATCTGAATTTGTTTATGAATTTTTAGGGAATATAAAGAGTAAGTCAGAAGGACTTTATTCCATTATGAAAGAAGCCAGTCTGTATTGAATTCTAGAATTCTAGGCTTCTCTCATTCTTCCCCCTTGATTTCCTGGGTGATGTAAATTTAATCTAATCTTATTCCAGAAATCTTACTTTGCCAAGCCTTTGTTCTCTCTAAATACTGATCAGCAGCTAATATGTATCAGTTGCTGTAACAATCTTTCAGTTTTAAGTATAAATTCCAATCCAGCACTGGTGGCTCAAGCCTGTAATTCTAGCTACTCAGGAGGCTGTGATCTGAAGATCATAATTCGAAGCCAGCTTGGGTAGGCAAGTCCCTGAGACCCTTATTTCCAAATAACCTCCCCATAGCTGGAAGTGACACTGTGGCTATAAATGGTGAGTCCTAGCCTCGGGTGATATAGCTCAGGGACATAGCCTAGGCCTTGAATTCATCCCCCATGACCTAACCTCCCCCCACCCCCAAAAAAAGTCCTTTCAGGAAGATAGTTGTGTACAAGTGGTGGTTGTGTACAAGTCTGCTTAGTTTATTTTTGCCTTTAAAATTTTGTTGCCTACAGTGTTCTTCTGGCCATCTCTTCTTGACCTGACCCACGCTTTCATTAAATTCCCCTGTTTGGTCATCTCCCAGGGTCTACAGAGGTGATCTACAACTATTTACATTATTCTAAAAAAACAATCCAGAGGGTCCACACTAGTCATCCCTGTTAGAATACAGCTTCTTACTGGGAATCACTTGTTTATTTAATCCCTCTTTTATATCAACACACGATCTGTAAAGTTGTCTAGCAATATGGGTTTGTTTCCCAGCCCATTAAAGAATTAGACACAGGAAAGTGCTCAAGGTAAACATTAAGTTTATTTGAAAATGAAAGGAAAGCTGGACCTCCTCACCTCCTTCCCCCCACAAAAGAGTCTAATGGAATCCACTGGGAGGATAGGTTCCTCCCATATCTCTCCCTCTGGCCTTTTGCTGAATGTGTGATGGTTGTGCATGGGCCTCTTCGGCTCTTTTCATTGGTTGATCTGGTACCCAATGCATTATGGGAACAAGAAACACCATGGTGGGACACATGTTGTTTACCATGTTACTTCGACAGGTTTTTTTTTTCTTATTGTCAAGGTGATGTCCAGAGGGGTTGTAGTTACAGAAGTAAGGTAGTGAGTACATTTTTGTTGAACTTGTTAGTTCCTCACTCATTTTTCTCCCCTTTCCCTCCCCCTCCAAGTTGTACAGATTATTCCCAACATACTGTCTTGTGAGTATTGCTGTTGCATTGGTTCCCTCCTTGTCTTTTGTCTCACTATTTTGTTGTTCCCTTTCCCTTCACTAATTGAGATAAACCTATATAAAATACCCAGGGTACTATTTCCCTCAAGTGCAAACAAGGAAAAGGCACAAGATGTTTTCATTACTTGCTACATATTTTCAAAATATTTAATGCCATTTCAGATCCCTCTGTAGAGGGATTTTAGCATTTCTCTATAGAATGTATTTTTTCTTCCTCTTGAAAGAGAACTATACCACATTTTCAGTAGTGTTTAAAACGCTCTGTAGAGGGATCTGAAATGTTATTTTTTTTTTCTGCAATAGGAAACTACATGAAGACTCAAGGGTCAAACCTCTTTTAACCTATGCTTAATGCTGCCTTTGCTTCCTGAGCTAAGATCATTTATAAAACTCACAGAAAAGCAGATTTATCTGTTACCTTGTATAGTAACATTTCAAAGAGACAACTAAACATGACAGTTGGAGGATTTGCAATTGGAAGGGAAAAACAAGAAAAAAAAAAACAAGAGCAGAGTTGAGAGCCATGTAATTATCCTCATTCACACTGTGACTAGCTTTAAAGTGATTTATTCAAAATGGTTATCCACATACTCTTAGTCATCTTCTTCTTTGACTATGTGCTAATTCTGATTTTAGCATTTGTCTATAGAATATATTTGTTCTTCCCCTTGAAAGAGAACTGTATTGCATTTTCAGTAGTGTTTAAATCAGTTAATCATATTTCCCAATTATCCCATAACGTTAGTTATTTGAATTTCAAGCTGCAATGTTCTTAGAGAAAGCTTAATATCTTCATTATACACACAGTCATGGTTAACTAATTAACATAGTGAATGCTATACTTTAAACCTGGATGCCACTATTTCTGGCTTCAAGGGTATATTAGAATTTTTCATTTAAAAGTTTAGAAGGAAAAAATGGCATTGTTGAATTCTACTTACTGAGTCTTTCAAACAAAGCTCTCCTTTAAAAGTGCCCATATATAACACAAATGTATCAATGTTCTCATCTATGGTTTATTAGTAAAAGCATGCTTGATGTTTTCCAAAACAGTAATGCAATTTTCCATATAATTAACAAAAATTAAGCTATATTGGTTCTTCTGGAGGGAAATTGGCACTATGTAATTCATTTTAAAAAAAATCACTATTTCTCTAGTTTGTTGGGAAACAAGAAACAGATTGAAAGTAACAAAGCTAAAAGAACACATTGCATTTCTACATTTCCTAAAATAAAAGACCATGGCCCCAAATAATTTCATGTTACTTCAGTCTCCATTTTATTTGCCATTGCACTTATAGCTTTCTTCTTTAAATAGACTACTGGGGCTGAACTCTGGGCCTGGGTACTGCCCTCAGCTCTTTAGCTCAAGGTTAGCACTCTACCACTTGAGACACAATGCCACTTTTGGCTTTTTCTGCTTATGTGGTACTGAAGAATCAAACCCAAGGGCTGATGCGTGCAAGGCAAGCGCTCTACCACTGAGCCACTTTCCCAGACCCATAGGCTACTCATTTTTAAATGAAGTGGTATAAGGGACTTATAATTATTTCTGTTTCAAAAATAAGTGTTTTAAAATTGTATTACTGGCTGGTCATAGTGGCTCAAGCTGTAGTCCCAGCTACTCTGGGGGCTGAGATCTGAAGATTTGGTGGCTGAGCTCCAAGGATCATGGTTTGAAGCCAGCCTGGGCAGAAAAGTTCACAAGACTCTTATCTTCAATTAACCAGCCAAATGCTGGACTTGTAGATATGGCTCAAGTGGTAGAGCATCAGATGTGAGCAGAAAAAGCCTTTTTGGAACACAAACTCCTGAGTTCAAGTCCTGTGACAGCACATACACACACATTATATTACTTTTAACATTTTGAATTTGATTTTTAGTTTAGTGACTTTATACACTGTTCAGAAGGACCAGTACATACAACATATAAAGTGTAGATGGGAGAAGTCAAATGACTTGTACAAGGATACATGTTTGGCAGATACAGAAAAGGGACAAAGTCCAATATTTCAGCATATTTATATGGTTTATTGTTTTTTTTCCCCTCATCTAACTTTACAGTACCTAGTCATCCATTGCTTTGTAAAATTTTAGAAAATATCAAAATTTCTAATCTAGAGTCTGTGTAGGAATAGTAACTTCTTTATATACTCCGGTGATAATGTAGACTGAACTTAGATAGAAAGAAAGATAGATACTATCACATTCTACATTGTAGTAGCATTGTAGAGAATAAAAATTTCTCTTTCATTATTTTCAGTTTTGAACTCCTTTTTCCCATTCCCTCCCCTTTCAAAATAGGACCTTTCCCTGAAATTCACACAAAGAAAAATTCAAAAGAGACTCTGAAAACATACAGAAGCAGTTAACCTGATATATAGACGGTACAGTATTCACTTTTAGGAGGAAAAAAAATACTGACTAGTCATTTGTACCATCGAGACAAAGTCTAAAGTTTGTCAGAATAATTTAAAACAATTAGTGGTGTAGTAAAGATACCATTCAAATTCTGTTTTGGAAGTTTTTGTTAATGTTTGACTTCTTTGGACGTAGGCCTTTTGCAAGCTTCTAATTTAGAACTATTGTACTCTAACCTAGACTTCTGAAGAAATGCCTTACCCAGCCTTTCTGATTTCTCTCACGTATGTTTTCATCTCAGTCTGAAAAATAAAGTAAATATAATTATTCCTCTGCTGATGAATTTGATGGTAATATCTCAGAATGCATAATCATGAAACATATGTTTGGAAGTGGTGCTATGGCTCAAAGTGGTAGAGCACTAGCCTTGAACAAGAAAGCTCAGGGACAGCACCTAGGCCCTGAGTTCAAGCCCCATGAGGAACAAAAAGAAATAAAAGCTTATTCTATAGTTTGTAATCAGAAGTCCTCTGCAATGCTAGACCCTTTATGCAGCATGAGGAGTTAGTAGGCTATTGCCTTTTGTGTTTGTTTTAGTTCTGGGAACAGAATCATATATTTTAAGAGAAAGAGCCTTGCTACAGAGAGATTGTGAGAGAACCCATCATTTTTTTTCAGATAGCAGTTTATTTAAAGCTGTATCTTGTTGAATTCTTACAGATTTCTTCCCCATCTAGTGATAAGCTAAATGCCAATCTCGATCTGCTTTTGTGAGGAGTGAACAAGTGTACATATTGCATAACTGTTAACTAGCAAACCAGTCAAGCATGTACAATAGAGCTAGAGTAGTGACAGCTCTCTTGATGTGGTGAAACTCAACAGATATTTGTCATCTGTGTTTGAAGATATAAGACAAGCTTTAGAAAAGTCACTGTGATTTGCAACTTGACTACTGCCTGAATCCATCATCTAATCAAACAAACTCCTTTTAAAAATCAGTGCAACTTTTAAAAAATACCAACAGTTTTACTTTGGGACTGGGCTGAAGTTTGATGAGCTAAAAGGACAATTCCCTGCCCCCCCATCCTCCCCCCCCCCCGCCACACCACCTTTTTTTTATATTCCAGGAAAGGGATTTTGCACTTAGATCCATTGCTTCACATTGACTAAGGAAAATAGTATACCTCACAGAGATAACCTGACATAATAACAATAGGGCAGGTCATTCTAAAATAATCTAAGACCTGTAGTTAGGGAGGGACACATGATGCAGAGTTTCAGCTTTCCTGGAAAATCTAGCTATTGACAAACAAGCACCTGTCAAAACTGTTGATTACTTAAGGATGTTTATAGAAGAAAAATAAATTGGATGGTCATGAGAGTAGTTTCAGCATATTGAAGAAAGCAATAGTAATGAGGAACTGAGCTCTGTACTAATTGGAGTTGGGCCTATAAGACAGACTAAGACAATATATAGAGAGCATAAAAGACAGAGTAAGGATAAAGGCCCCATGATAGGAAGGTGATCTGATCAAGGTAGAGACTGGTATCAGGCCCTGGTGGCTCACATGTGTAAGCCTAGCTACTCAGGAGGCTGAGATCTGAGGTTGGAAGTCAGCTCAGGCAGGAAAGTCCTTGGGACTCATCTCCAATTACCACTACAAAGTCAGAAATGGAGCTGTGGCTCAAATGGTAGAGTGCTGTCCTATCCTTGAGCTAAAAATCTCAGGGACAGAGCCCAGGCCTTGAGTTCAAGCCCCAGGACAGGCATTAAACAAAAAGGGGGGAGGGTGCAGAAACTGGAGTTTGAGGTGGAAGATAATTTTGCTGCAAAATCAGATAAAATTTAGGTTAACTTAATGACTTCATAAGTCATTGAGTCAGAACTTCTCCATTTGATCCTTCCTGAGGTTACAACTGAATTTATCATATGAGGGACCATGACTGTTGACCTTGTAACTGGGGTAAAGACCCCAGCTACAGGAATATGACAAACATCCAAACAAACAAAACTACTTTAGAACAGTCTCCCAAATTTATAGCACTTGTTTGGAAAGTTTTTTTCTATTATTAAACTTAGTCCACTCCAATTCTACTTAAAACAAAACATTTCTGTTGCTTTCTTTTCTCTCTTTAGGGTTTAGAAGGTATGAGGTTCTGCTGATAAGAAAAATAAAGGTCTGGGAAGGTGGCTCAGTGGTAGAGCGCTTGCCTTGCATGCATGAGGCCCTGGGTTTGATTCCTCAGCACCACATAAGCAAAAAAAGAAAAAAAGCCAGAAGTGGCGCTGTGGCTCAAGTGGTAGAGCGCTAGCCTTGAGCTGAAGAGCTGAGGGACAGCGCCCAGGCCCAGAGTTCAGGCCCACGACTGGACCCCCCCCCCAAAAAAAAAAAAAAAGAAAAAGAAAAAAGGGTTTTTAACTCTTGGCAAAATCTTGCATAGACATTTCTGTCCATTTTTGAAAGGGGATAAATGATCAAGTGAAGTCCTATTATACAGTTAGAGATTGGGTTAGCACTCACTGTTGTGATCAGTTAATTTTCTTAGGGAAACACAAGACCCTTTCTAGCATGAACTGTAATGCAAAGGGTGTATTACAAAAAACCTCTTCAAATTAGTTTCTTGTTTTCTTTTATTATCTTATATTCATCAGAAGTTTATTTTTTCCTCTTCCTGTCGATTTTAAAATTTGCACTGAGTGCACAAGAAAGGCTAAAATATAACCTTTCCTTGGCATAGAGACTTGCCACCCAGCAGGTAGTTTTATTATAAGAACAGTTACCTGAGGAGGTGATTTACTGACAAGAACAAAATCAGTATATCCTGTGATCTCCCCTGATGTTTCCCTAACAGACTCATTAGAACATAGTATATATGGAATCCAGAGAGGGCTTGAGTCCCGAATCTGGACATTCCTTCACTGGTAACCTAAACAAGGGAGACTGAAAAATGGAACTCCAGACATCTCTATGTGTAGTTAGCACAGCTGCTTAAGAAGATTTAAGCAACATTTTGCTTTCGGGTAAGTCGGTAAGGAGATACTACGTTTAATTCTTAGCCTTGGATGAATGCAATCTACATTAACGGCACCCAATTCTCACAAAATGTCTTCCTGAACTAGGTAAAATAGCAAAAGGACTTTAAAAGTTCTAATGCTTGAACCTTTGAATATCTTATGTCCGAAGAGGATTCACTAGTTTGGAATCCATGTCTATGATAGAAGCACAAGCTTGGTTGCAAATCATCTCGACTTTCCTGCTTTATGTTTTCACACAGTGAGGAATGCCTTTTATTCCTCTGAGAAACAATAGTCATATCTTTGTCCAGTGAGTAAATTATGTGACTTTGGATGACACATGATTGCTTCAGGTGCCTGGGTGCTTTGGTGTCCTTTAGTATGTCATATGGAGGGTTGTCAAGTTCGTTAGAACCGAGGAAAATAAATTCACTGTCAAAATAGTATTTATTTTTTCCTTTGAAAGGGAACAATTGCAAATAATTTACAACTAGGTATTTTTTTTTAAATACCATCACATGTCCTTATGTAGTTACCCAGAATCCTCCTGGTATTCCCTGATGCTTATTCTCCTCTCTAATGGATCATTGAGTACTTATATCTAGATCTTTTGTTACTTTTCTCCTTCAGTTTCTTGCCAGACTGTATTTTATCTATTGCAGAATGTCATGTTGCTACAAAACCTCATGACTTAAAATAATACATATTTACACCGGGGGCATTGACTCACACCTGTAATCCTCGTTGTTCAGGAGGCTGAGATCTGAGGATTGCGGTTCAAAGTGAGCCCGGGCAGGAAAAGTCCATGAGACTCTTTTCTCCAATAAACCACTCAGAAAACTGGAAGTCGTGCTGTGGCTCAAGTGGTAGAGTACTAGCTTTGAGCTGAAGAGCTGAGGGACAGTGCTAAGGCCTGGAGTTCAAACCCCATGACCGACAAAAAACAATACATATTTATTGCTTCATAGGTTCTATGAGTCAAACCTCTGGAGTGGCTTAACCTAGTGGTTTGGGCTTAGGATTTCTCATGAGAAATCAAGACAAGAAGTCAAGGCGTCAAGGCATTGAATGAGACTTTTGTCATATGAAGGCCTGATTGGGGCTGGCAGATCTGCCTCAAAGGTGGCTCACTCCAGGATTTGTCACCTGGTTTTCCTCCTAGGCATCTTGAAATGTCCTTTGATAGGATAGGAGGCATTTCCCAACATGAGTTATGCCTTTTATCATGTGGCCATACACTCTCCATAGAGTGACTCACTAAAATTCAGTTTATTCTCAGAGTTTTCTTGAAGCTCATTGGGTTTCCTCACAGTCTATCTATTAAATTTTTCAACCAGGACTTCAGCCATACTGGTCACTCCATGAATAGTTTCACTTCTACTGTTTACAGTAGTGAGTCTTCTGTAGGTGGTTGATACCTTCAGAGGATAGAATGACCTAGCTCAGATTTGTCTTCAATACGATCTGGGGAAGTACTTAAAAATTACAGTGGTTTCTTGCTGGTTTATCAGAAACTGTAGAATTCTGTCCTACTCTGAGCAGAAGCAGAATGGAACCTCGGCCTCCTATGCCATTCCTGTGGCCACTGGTGCTACAATGCTGTGTTAAATCCTGAGCCCATAGTCTAGAGACCAGTGTAGCAGCAGGGCATGGCCAAGGTCTACATTGCTATGGGCTGCTTACTGAGACGGCTGCAACCAAGTCCAGGCAATGCTTGCTGGTCAGAACTGAAGATCATAGATTGTGGTCCTGCATCTCTGCCTGATACAGGTGCTCCTCCAAAGGTTACATGGCTTTCCTGCCCTGCAACCACATGATTACAGGCCACCCTTGGGATGGAAGCCATTACGAGCTACCCAATGTTAAGTTTCATTAGTCTAGCATTGACTTCCAAGGCAAAGTCCTATTCTTCTACCCACTGTGAATGGAATCTTTCTCCATGCTAAGCTGTGTGAAGACTTTGGGGCAATATTGGTGAAGGCACTCTCTTGGCCACTAAGGCTGATGCTAAACTGTGAATTTTACAGCTGCAAGGACCTGCACAGACTTACATGTACATAGAGGTCCGTGCTGTACCTGGTGGTGATGATCCAAGCTGAAATTTATGTCTGTCCAACTGCAGTAGAGCTCCCTGCTGCATCCCCTATGTGCATCTGCAAGCTTTGGTTTGCAGGTCCCTAGGCCGCTCAAGATTGGGTTATGTTTGATAGAGACATCCCTTGGATGAATTGTAGCTGTGCTTTACAGCCCTAGCTACCTGCTCCATTTCTGATAGGGAATTCGCAGGCCCACTCCTAGCCTGGCAATACTGCAGGCCAAAACTTGAGTCTAACTCACTGATATGTAAATTTCTGTTTGGTGGTGCAAAAGGCCAAGATTCTGTCCTGTGTGTAGAGGCCATTGTTTACTTTCTGGTTCTGGGTTTTGTTATTGGTGGGCCTGGCACTGAGTTACAAGGTATAGTTTTATGCTACCTTTTTTGCCTTGGGTAGATTATCCTCTGATGCTTGAGTTTGCTAGAGGTAACACTTTAGTTGTCTGACTGGCATGATTCCCTTAGGGTTAGTCTACGGTACTTTCCTAGGGTTGTGACTACAGGGCTGTGCCCAGCAGTGGGTTTCATTGCAGTGGGTTTGGTACTGAGTTTCAAATCTATTTTTCCCCTTCCTTTTCCCTTTCCCTTTCTCTTTTTCCCTGACCCTTTGCTTTCCTTCAGGGGCTGGATGTTGTCCCTGCCAACAAGGCTACTGCTCTACTACTTTGAGCCATAGCTCCACTTCTGGTTTCTGGTGTTTAGTTAGAGCTAAGAGTTTCATGGATTTTCTTGCCCCAGCTGGCTTTGAACCATGATCTTCAGATCTCAGCCCCCTGAGTAGCTAAGATTACAGGTGTGAGCCACCAATGTCCAGCTGTGTCTTTTCTTCTATGATCTCTTATTTGGATTCCTTTTTTGTGTGTGAAGATAGGTTGGTATATGATTATCGGTTCAAATTGGTGAAAAACTTTCACAGCCAACATCTTGGTTCAGCTCCTCAGCTCATAGTCTAGGTAGAAAAATTATGTTCCATTCTCAAGAGAAGAAGTAGGAAAGAATTAATGCACATACTGAACCTCTGCCTTGATTTCACTTTTCTCCTCTCCTATGACATCAGTTGATTTTGCAATTCCTAACTATACTAATGATTGTGAATAGTTTTGTTGAAATATTCAGCCCAGTTGGGGTTGAATATTTCTAGTCTTTACTATAGTAAAGACTAGAAAAAGAACATGTGCATTTTACATCCTGACTCTGCTACTACCTACTTTGGGGAAATAATTTAATCTTTATAAACTTCACATTCTCAACTCTAATGTGGACATGAAGTGTAGATACCCTTATGTCCACATTAGATGGATGACAAGTAGAAGTCATCCATGTAGAGCAACTAAGACAGACTTAACACGGGCCAAGTTTGTGATAATTGATAGTTACAATAACAATAACATTGACTATTATGGTAGCGCTGGGGATAGTCTTACCATTGTGAGCCTGACACTGAACTCTAAGGTGAAAGCATTGTATTTAGGAATTTTTGGAGACTCAAAAGAAAGAATAAGTGGTAGAGATCACTAGAGCAGATGAATGTTAAGCAACATCTTTCATGAAAGCTTTCCTTGGGCCAAAGGATTATCTGTCCAATTCCTTCATGATCCCTACCCAGAGGCTGTAGTGTGTCTCAGTGAAAATGATAGTCAGTGTAGGTCCTGGCTCTGAGCCTTTGTACCACCTATGAGATAAATAACCTCAGGGAAACATTTTTATTTTTAACTTTGTAAAGCATCTTTCCTCATAGATTCAAATTTAGGAATTCTTTCTTTCTTTCTTTCTTTTCTTTCTTTCTTTCTTTCTTTCTTTCTTTCTTTCTTTCTTTCTTTCTTTCTTTCTTTCTTTCTTTCTTTCTTTTTCTTTCCTCCCTCCCTTCTTCCCCCTCTCTTTCTTTCTTTCTTTCTTTCTTTCTTTCTTTCTTTCTTTCTTTCTTTCTTTCTTTCTTTCTTTCTTTCTTTCTCTCTCTCTCTTTCTTTCTTTCTTCCTTTTTCATTGTCAAGGTGATGTATAGAGGGGTTACAATTACATAAATAAGGTAAGAAGTACATTTCTTGTCAAACTTTTACCCCTTCCCTCATTTTTCTCCTACTTTCCCACCTCCTAACCTCCCCCACCACATCCAAATTGTACAGTTGTATATGGTACTGTTGCATTGGTTTCCCTTTGTCCCTTATTTCTTTCTTAGAGCACAGAAAACTAATAATAGTAGAAGAAACAGTGCCTTATAAATATATCCTTTTTTAACTTAGTAGTTATTAAATATGGCTGCACGTCTGAACTCACCTGGGAGATTCTGAGTTAATCTCTGAATGATGTCTACACTTTTGGGACCTTCAAAAAGCCTCCAGATTACTCCTAATTTCCAGAAAGCTACTAATCAGGCTGGCAATTTTCTTCCTACCATGATCAGGACATAAATTACAGCCAAGTTAAAATAGCTCTAAAACACATTATTTTTATATCTTATCTTCCCATCCTTTGGTTTCCTTCTCTGTTACACAGGTTTATTTTTCCTCAATAAATATAGGATCTGTTCATCCCTAATTTTATCATTCTTAGCTCAAAAACTTTCTCTAATGTTGAAGTGTCATATATTGTAATTTTTGTAACAATAAGAAAGGAACAAGCGAATCAAAATTCACGGTAGTGCTTTTAGGTAGGATATTCTTCCTGAAGAGAAGATGGCACCATGTGGATTCAGAGGAAGTATGCAGGCATCCTGCATGTACCCTAAGAACCATCCAAGCACAAAGCCTCTGGCATAATGGACTATGTATTGGCAAAGGTGCACATAACAGATGGGCCAAGTATAAGCAGTCAAGTGTTCAAGCTCAGCTCAGTCTCTGAATTGACTAATGGTTTTGATGGCAAAAATTCAATGCCAAAGCACTGGGGTGCTTGTCTTTGTGGTGTAGTGAGTGTCTGCAATTAAAGCTATGGGACCACTTCCCTTTCTTCTCTAACTCAAACTCAATTAATTTTGAATGAAAACAAATAGTTACTATGACCACATGAGGTATGTTTTGGGTTTGGCTGATCAGATTAGCATAATGAAGACTCCACCCCTTCATTATCCTCTATGACAAGACCCCCAAGAAGCTGACTTACCATTCCATCCAAAGTGGCATGTTGCTGCTAAATATTTTGATACATAAAGGGTATTTTCATTTCCGTAGCCTATGTAGAGGATCCGTAGGTGTTCTCTTGGAAAATGCCAGTGACCTAATGTAGCATAGAATCAGCATGGGTATTTGGCATTTATCCACATTTCTGAGAAGGTCATTTGTCAGGGCTTTCGGAATTGTTCAGCCAGGTCCTGGTCTAAAATAAATACACAGTTTAAGATACATTTTTCAGATGAAAGCTTTAATCATATCTTGTCGGGTTATTGTCAGAATGAATTCTGTTGGTTAAAACTCAGTCCTAATGCAGCTACTATCATGGATTTAATTTCCACGTGGGCTATTGAGCTTTCTTCTGGTGCATTATCACAGATTGCTATTTTAATCCTGCTAGAGGCCTTGCAGGTGTCTTCTTTTTGGCAAAAGAGAATTGCTAATCAGTGTCATTATACCCTCTTCCCCCACATACTAGGAAAACATTGCAAAGTCCCAAGAATGAGGACATTACATTACATGCTTACATGACACACAGTTCAAATCTAAAGCTGTGCTTTGTTTCCTTGTGTTTCTGGATACCAATGAAGTGCTCTGGGAAAATCTGCCTTGTGTGGGTCCTTAGTTGATAACTAGATTGTCCATGCTGATAAGTAAAATCCAGCACACAAAATATTCTGCTGTATCATGAAAAGGGACATAGAAATGATTTTACCTAAAGAAGTTATATCCAAGTAAGCCAGGTATTGTTGGCTTACATTTGTAATACTAGCTATATGGGAGTCTGAGATTGGGAATAATGTGATTCAAGACCAGTCCAGGCAGGAAAGTTTACAAGACCCTTTCTCAACCACAGCTGGGATATGCCTGTTATCCTATCTACCAGGGGAAGCCTCCAAAAGGTAGCTTGTAGCCAGACATACATGTGCACAGGACTTACAACTCTATCTCAAAAATAGCTGTTGTGGTGGGTATTGGTGGATCTTGCCTGTAATTCTAGCTACCCAGGAGGCTGAGATCTGAGAATTGTAGTTCAATGCCAGCCTGGGCAGAAAAATCCATGAGACTCTTATCTCCCATTAACCACAGAAAACTGGAAGTGGAGCTGTGGCTCAAGTAGTAGAGTGCTAATCTTGAGCAAAAGAAGCTCAGGGATAGTGCCCAAGCCCTAAATTCAAACCCCAAAACTCACACACACACATACAAAAAAACAACAACTTGCAAAACAGGGCTGGAGGCATGGTTCAGTGGCAGAGCACCTGCCTAGCCAGCACAAGGTGCTGAGTTCAAACCTCAGGATGGCAAACAACTATAACAAAAATTGTCTGTAATTATTCATAGACCTTGTAAATCTTATAGATATTTCATTGTAAACTCTGCATTTTCTCTATTCCATTTTTCAGAATATCTGATTTTTTATATTACATTTTGAGGCATGATCCTGAGTGATGTTGGAGCTGGGTTTATATAAGCCAATTTCTCATGTAGTTTTCATCCTGCTTACATTCTCTCAGAAATAACCAGAGTAGAAATGTCCATATGAACAGAAATTGGGTAATTATGATTGAGATTAAAAACTGCCAGTAGGTCACCTGGGCTATTGCCTTGTAATGTCTGATGGAGGTGATGTGGATGTGGACCAAGCGGCAGGACGCAGCTCTCCCTGCATCATTCAACTTTCCCATGCCATGCAGGAAAGGGCGCAGGGAGACTTCTCCTTCTGTTCTGCCTCCATGCTTTTTCAATACAGCCTGAATACAGAACTGTTAGTAAGGATGGAACTGTGGGGCCATGGATGGCTTTTTCTAGCTTCCAATTTGGCTTTTTTAGAAAAAAAAGAACACTAAACCAAACAACCCTGCTATTATAGAGTGTTGCTACTGCTGTGATTACCAGGAATTTTATATTGTGTCAAGACTTAATAAACTATTATAATAAAAACCCAATCTACTGAAGTAGCAATAGAGAAAAAAGTATGTCATTTCTCTTATTGCACAACAAACTTTATGTAAATACAATGTGTTAGGCCATCATTTAAGTCACTGGAAAATCCTATCTTTTGTCTAATTTTAGTTCTGCTTCCAAGGACAGGAGCTCTAAAGTCCCTGAGCATAGCGATCAATTCTGACTTAGTTACCTTCGTATTAGTAAGAGATTCATTTATGTTTGAATAATAAACCCTGACACATCCATGGCTTGACATAGACAGCCCATTTTTATGTCCATGCTAAGTCAACCATCTGTCCAGTTACTTAAGCAATGACTTGGGGGTACAGTTTCTTATGGTTCTGTTACTTCACACATGTCTTCTAGCCCACAGCAGCAGGGAGAAGAGAAAGAGCCTTGAAGAGCTAATTCTTTAGCTTACATAGTCCAGTAAAAGCTGGTAAATGAGTACTCATGTAGAAGAGATGCAAGAGAGCCTGGAATCCAAAAGGCATTATCCCTGACACCCTGCTATTCCATTCTCTCTGGACTTCATTGCCTTGCATTCCATTGCTTGTACTTGTCTCCAACTGGCTCCCTGGTTTTGGTCTCTGACAGCTACAAAGCATTCTGAACATTCTGCCAGCCTTATCTCCCTATTGGTCTGTGCTGCAGCATCGCCAATATTTAAATATCCACCATTGCGTATTAACACTGTCTAAATTACTCAGTGTGTATCATAGGAGAATTCATAATATTTCTCCAGACTCCATTTCTAGTACTGTGAATCCCAACATGAAAATCCTGCTTCCCCGTACATGCTTTTCCCCCGTCTACCTCTGCATCTGAAGCAATTTCTCTGCTGCCCCATCTATTCCCTATGTCACTCAGCTGTCACATGCATTACTGATTGGCATCATTACTTAACTCTTCACGGGCATTTGTCTTTCTTTTCCATTAGATCATGTGCAGGACCGAGGCTATATTTATTCCTACAAGTGACCTAATGGAAGAGATAATAGCTCCGAAAGATGCTAAACCAACAATAGTATGTAGTGAGACTTGTTGAAAAGAAGGGTCAGATGATTGATTCAAGAGCCCTAGTTTGTTTTATATCATCTGTAAACTCTAGTTAGTTGAATAATTATATTGACATAGTGATAAGATTTATACTTTTATTTGTAGTGCTCCATGACAATGTGAGAAATTGTTAAGATGACTATTATGGCTCCTAATGATGTTTAGATTTTTTTATTACTAGTTTCAGAGTCTCTATTAGTGATCAGGCAATACAGATGGGTCCTGGTAATCAGTGTGTGGCACTATACTCTCCTTTTAAATTATTATATGAGAACAAATACTAAGAGACAGGTACACAGTTACGAGTCTAAGACTAAGGAGTGGTGTACCAATTGCAGCTGTGCACTTTTAGGGATTTGTCTTCTTGGAACCAATTTCTGTATGAAATATTTGTCACATTTCCCACCATCATAGAATTGTGGACATGCTGAAATGACAGAATCCCCAAGCGAGTTCAGTGCCCAATGAAGAGCCGCACCTTAAAATCATTCTACTGCTAACATACATGCTATCGAAAGAACTACAGATGTCATTTTATTGGTGTCTAAAAAGCAACATTGTGTATATGAGTTGTCCTCCTGAAGTCTTTTCTTTTTCTGCCAAAATTTTCCATCGAGAATTTTAGCAGCAGGTGCCCGACAAAACATACTTGCAGGGCCACTGCCAATGTAAGAAAGAGCCTCCTCTATATGGTTCATTGGGGCGTAGGAACTGTACTATGGCCAGCCTGGGTTATGAGATGTATGGGTAATTATGCTCCTCAACTCAGGTAGAACAGTAGTGGCTATTGATGGATAGAGGGCAGCCCCACTTAGAACATGGACATCAACAGTAAAACAGAAAAAGTAATAACCAAAGACACATTGGTTCATGCCTAGTCTTGTTTTGTTATGCTTCCTAATAGAGCAGCTGAATGAGAATTTAATTTGTTGTGAATACTGGCAGTGTGCTGTGGGAAAATGGAACTTACAAACGTTTTTGAATTACTAGGAAGCTTGTGAAATTGTATGCTCTGTTCTGTTTTATACATTTTTATGAGTGGGATGTCTTGTTTCAGTAGAGAGGGTTGAGGCTACTGTGTGCCGGATTTGGAACTTCATTGTATTCTAAAAGATTTAACAGATATATTTGAGTTTTAAGGGACAAAAGACTAACAAATACCCAGAGCAAAATTGTGGCAGACTGGATTTGATACCATATTCAAAATGCACAGTCTCAGAAAAAGGCAGAATAAAAAGGAAGGAAAACAGAGTTAAAGTATTTCTTCAACTATACTTTCTCTACCTAGTATAAATAATGTAATCATTTCTACTGTGGGAAAATTGTCTAACACGCCAGAACCTTTAACTATTGAGGTTTTAAGTTTAAATTTCTAAGTTTTAACTATTACAAATGCATATTGATTTTGATTTAAAAACACACACACAAACTCAATCACTGGGTTAAATTTAGAGGCAAAAATGTAATCCATTTTCTTGCAGTTTTTTGTTAGGATCAAATATAACTTACTTGAGGTTAGAGCTGCCTATCTTTTTAGATGAAGACAAAAATATAGGATAGAGACTAAAAAGAAGTGATTCTAAACTGAGTTCAGAGAGTCAGTAATTGAGAATGGTCTTGAGGCTTGAAATAGGAAAGCTGGATTTATTTTTGTGAAAAGATTTCCTCATTGCTTCCCGAGGAGCAATGTAAGTAACCATCTCACAAATAAATGGTGAGAGAAATCTTATCCAGCTTCTATCTTCCCAATCGTCTAAGTGATCCTGGTTTCTATGCAAGCCCTGGTAGATCACAGTCCATGAGGCGGTAATAAAAGGCCAAAGGCTAATATGAAAGAATTTTGGAGCTAGGCTGCTAACTGAACTAAGCTCTGGTCCCCAGTTCTCAGCAAGAAAGAATAATTTAAGTGAAAAACAGCATATATACACATGTACATATATGTATATATATGCACACATATATGTATATACACATATATACACATACACACACACACTTTACAACTGAACTGTTTCAGGAGTTTGTTCTTAGCATATTCTTGCCACAGTCTGGGGTTGACACCATGTAGTGGGGCTTGGTAAATATAATGGTTAAGAACTGTTAAACATAAGCCAGAAAATAGTGCCCCATAGTCTAATGTGCTAAGATGTAGGCAGTGGTCAAGTTGAAAACAGAGACTGGAGGTCTTATCAATAATGAAGGAAGTAGGAGTAAAGGCTGGGAGAAGTTAGTGCCAGATATTGAAGAAGCAAGAAAGTCAGCAATTCTAGTCCATTTCTTAGTTCTAAGCATCCATAGAGTGAAGAGCAAGAGTGTCTCATGAATAGTATATCGTATGGCTTTCCATGTATCTCACTAAATTCAGTAAAAAGAAAAAAACAAAACGGTTCCTGGGGGAAACACAGACCTATGCATGGACTTTAATGAGCTTTGATTTTTAGAGCCTGGATCTCTGTTACATCTGAAGATGTAGCAGAATAACTTCCTATAAATTATCCTTTTTTGGGGGGCGGGGGAGTTGCTGGGCCTAGGGCTTGAACTCAGGGCCTAGGTACTGTCCCTGAGCTTTTTGCCCAGGCTAGCATTCTACCACTTGAGCTGCAGTTGTACTTTTGGCTTTACTTTGGTGATTAATTGGAGATAGGAGTCTTAAGGACTCTCCTGCCTCAGGCTGATTCCCAACTATGATCCTCAGATTTCAGCTGCCTGGGCAGCTAGGATTACAGATATGAGCCCCGGGGCCTAGCTTCATCCTTTGCCTCTTACTTGTTCCTGCAGATTTTCGTTCTCATTCCTTACTTTTTTTTTTTTAATTCCTCTTCCATTTTACCTGCTTCTTCCTTACCCTTATTTACATTTTTTTTCATCTAGTAGCAACCAAGGTCTTTCTTGATCCTGTTAAGGTTGCATGTTGAATTTCCTTCTCCTCTTCCTTCATTTCCTTCTCTTCCTCTTCCTTTTCTTTTTCTTCTCCATGTCCTCATCCAGTTTCGATCATGGTTTTGTAGGTGTGTTGACAAGTAATCTTTACTAAAATTTGGCTTGCATGGTATATATGTGAATATATCCACTTTATGTTATTGAAAAAGTTCAGGCTAATCCATTGGCAATATTAGGTTAAATAAAGATCTCATATTATATAGGCAAAGAATCATAAATGAAGCAGTGATTCTTTGAAATATTTACAGACTTAAAGAGTATCTGTTTTTGTAGGCTTTGAAAATGAAATAAAATATAAAGACATTTTCCCAAATATTTTTGAGTCTCAATTTTACTTACTTTCCTAGAATATTTACTGATCTTACCAGTGTTTTTGTTGGTCTTCATGAGTTGGTCCCAAACATCCTCTGAGTTTTCAGTTTTGGTAGCCCAAGTGATTTTTCTTTTTCTTTGGGAATGCTGATTGTTAGTACATATCCTACTTAGTTATACCACACAAGAGACTGATGGCATGGTGTTAATTTATCTTAAATAAAGCTTTTGCTGTTGGATGCACTAACCTTTGGGGAATTTCACATGTCAGCCAATAGATGCAAAACAAATCTACAGGTGTATGACACTGAAAAACAGCTAAGGGTTTTTTATATTGTATATAAAACACTGAAGGTACTTTTATACTATGAAGGCTTTTTTTTTGATCCACAGAGACTTTTTGCAATGACAATCTCTGGGGCAGTGGTTGATCGCTTCTTTTCATTACTTTTTCTCCCCAGTAATTGCATTTCTCCCATTGTTGTGCCTCAGGCACTGAAATAGGGTACTAATGAGAATGGCTTACCATTTGAAGATCAAATGTCATTTTAATCTCCTGCTCTGTGAGATGGGATTAGCAGACTGCCCAAATTTTATTCTTTAATCCTATCTATTATGTCATCATAACACTGAATGAATATATTCTATATAGCCCAATGATTAAATCAGACATGGGATATCAAATTAAGTAGGTAGGTAATTAGGTACATAGGTAGATGAATAATCATACCATACAAAGAGGTTTAAGCTAACTCATGTGATAGAGACATTTCTAATGCCCTTTGAATACTGTTGGACGATTTGCAATGGACTGACTGACATTTTTCCTGTGTTGTTTGTTATTCACTTACTTCTCTTTTCCCCTTTAAATCAGAAATTAAAGGCACATGTGGCATAATGGACAGTGTTTCTTCACTAAGTGAGATGAGAGTCCATGAATGGAAGCAAGGTCTATCTTTCAATCATTGTCATTTGTTCATGGACACCTCTAATATCTCCAGCTTCTCAACTGTTCTTCTCTTTCTCTGCCAGAAATTTCACCTAGTTTCTTCTTCCCACCACTGTACTTGGTAGTGTAGTGTTCTAGAATATTCTTCTGCTTGGGAAGATAAGTTCTTACTGTTATCATCTTCTAAACTCCTCATTACAATGCATCCTTCTGGTAGCCATTGCTGACCTCTCTGCTGCATCCAGTCTATCCCATGATGAGCCCTCACCACACACTGCACTTTGCCATTCACAGCATAGTGGTAGCTGCACTTCCACATTTGTCTCTGTCATCTTGGTTAATGTATTTTTCTCTACCAGAGTCAAGGTAGCAGTGGTGTTTCTTTTGTAGCCTGTAGTATGGAAGAAAGCATATTATATATTTGTTGAATGAATATATAAATGAACGAATGAATACAGTAGGTCATAAGAATATCTTATATTTGTTAAATAATTCTACAGCAAGTAATGAAATTTATAATATCATTTTTATTTATTTTTAAGAGCCTTCTCAGTCTAGGACCTTTACCAATATCATTTTTGGTACAAATGAAGCAATGATACAGATTGTTACTGGTTAGGATTAACCAGTAGAGATACAGTATGAAATTTATTAAAAAAATTTTAGAAGTTCTAAACAGAAATAGAAGCCAAGTCTTATTAATATGTGTTTGTGGGCAAAGGGATTCATTATGGGTAGTCTAGCCAATGTTAAAGGAGATCTAATTAGTATTTTTGAATGGGTCCTGCTGTAGGTACTTCCACGTATTTTATTACATATATTTCCTGTAACAGTTCTATTCTTACAACATGAAACAGAGAGGTTCAATGACATTCTCAATGTGACAGAGTTTGTAAGTGGCCCAGTTAAGAATGATTTCTTTTGCCTAATGATCCTCTGATTTAAGAGAGCGTGACTGGCTAGTGTTTTCAACTGCTCTGAGATTCATCACCCAATCTGTACACCAGTAGTGCTCTCCAGGGCTGTTTCTAGGCAGTGACTGAGCACAAATACAAAGTCTAAGGAATACCTGTCCCTTGAACACTAGACCTCCTCATTGACTAACTGACTTGAGAACTCCCCAGTGGCCTTATTAAACATTCTTTAGACTGTGAAGTTTAAAATGCTTTTACCCAAGCATTCCTCCTATCTCTATATTTGACTTGTATCTGACCTGTGCCAGCTGTTTCTATCCTGTTCTAAATGCCTACATGTTCAATCTTGCCTTAGCATTTGCTTCTTAAGTGATCTCAACCAACTCATTATTCCATTATAAAGCCCTTGAGAAGGAAAAGAGATAACATGTTCACAGACAATTGGAAAAGGACAGTAAGAATCCAGACAAGGAAGAGATTGTATTTCCTAGGAGTAAGACTTCAAGAAGGTGTTAGAGTTTTGAGTTTTCCTTTAAGAATCACCACCTGACTAGGATAAGCAAGAGGATATCAGATGGGAAAAGAGATACAGCAAAATCTCTGTCTTCCTAGGGAATAAGTGAGTATGAAGAGAAAAGATGGACAGCAAGCAAAGTCTTAAATTATGGAAAAGAAGAAAAATAAACGTTAGAGATTAAGAACAAGCTATAGAATGAGGAAGATCTTGACTTTAGAACAGATCTTGATCTGTTTTGTGTTCAAAGTTAGTATCTGTGATTTAGAAGAGTTTGCAGCCTATTTGCATCATATTTCCCCATATATGCATGATGTGGTAAATAACATCAACATTGTGGATTGAAGAACAAAAGCAGAAAAGAATCTGCTTCCCCAAGTAAGTGAAGAACTACGAAGATTAGGACTTGGGCGTGTAAATGGATTTAGCTGAGTTTAAAAATTATGTCACAAAAGGCTTTAAAATCACTTAGTATTTCCATCATGCTACAATGCAGACTTGGCAGGGAATGTTTCTGTGGTGAATATAGTGTCATGTGTGCCCTGTATAATGCTCCAATGGAGAGTGTGACAGTTGTGTGCCAATTTTATTGATCCAGTATTTTTGTTTAAAGTAGATAAAGATGAATTGAATTAAGAATATTTAATTAAAATTAATATTATAAAATAATGTGATTAAACCAGGCAGGGTGGCACAGACCTATAATCCTAGCTACTAAGAATTCTGAGATCTGAAGATTCAAGTTCAAATCCAGAGGACAAACAAATCCATGAGACTTGTTATCTCCAATTAACCACCCAAAACACAGAAGTAGAGCCGTGGCTTAAGTGGTAGAGCACCAGTCTTGAGTGAAAAAATTTAAGAACAGTGACAAAGCCTTGAGTCCAAACCCCACTACTGGCCCACCACACACCACACACACACAGGCACACACACACAGACACACAGACACACACACACACACACACACACACACTCACACACTACAGTGTGACTGACACATAGTCAAGGTAATTAATTTTACTGAACTCTGGTACTTATGATTATTTCATAATCCCTGCTAGATGTCACTTATGGATGTTTCCTATGTGACATTTGTCATTCTGTTGTTCAATGTGAAGATTGTGAAATAGGGCATGTATTTTAATGATAAGCTAGTCATTCAATTTTGTTGACTTGTCTCTTTTATTCAAAATTTTCTTTTGTGCATATTCAAATTTATGAAGATATTTTTGTACATTTTTTGGTTTCCTGACATTGTGCATTTTATAAATATAATTACTCAAAAGAATTTATTATATCTATCTTTCTTTTATGAAAGTAGAATTTTGAATTGAATTTAATACTATGAGTACTGAAACCTAGCACCTAGTTATGTAACTGAGAAAATGGTCCATAAGAAAAGAAGTTGGAATTTTTTTACTTCTTCTGCTTGATGAAAAAGACTTTAGCTCACGAAAACTCTACTTAAGGGTGTTGGACAGCATTGTCTTAAAAAATGTGAACTGCTCTATTCCACTCACTTCCTAGGGAGACATATTGTTGTAGTTTTTCAGAATATTTCTATTTGTTTTATGAGGGTACCTTATTTACTTACTTTATTTACTTTCCATGTCTGAAAGAGTAATCTATCTAATACTTAGCTTTTGTAAGTACTGTTGGTCTATGTGTTTAAATAAGTGTATATTTCTGAGCTGATAGGTTTTAATGAAGCAATATCAATATTGGTTTCCCACTTTAACACTGTTCTTTCAACCAATGACATTTTAAGCATACCCTGGCCATCAAATATGAATGTTAGCTGATATTCTTTTTATTTATTTATTTATTTATTTATTTATTTATTTATTTATTTATTTATTTATTTATTTATTTTATTTTGGTGGGGCTTGAACTCAGGGCCTGGGTGCTGTCCCTCAGCTCTTTGGCTCAAGGCTACCACTAGAGCCATAGTGGTACTTCTGATTTTCTGAGTGGATTTTTGGAAATAAGACTCTCATGGAGTTTCCTGCCTGGGCTGGCTTTGAACTGCGATCCTCAGATCTCAGCCTCCTCAGTAGCTACGATTACAGGTATGAGCCATGAGCACCCGGCTTTGTTAGTTGATATTCTTACAGCCCAAATCTCTTTGTAACACTCGAAATGAAAATATTCCAGACGAGAAGACTAGGCAATGGTGGTTGTGATGAGTGTCCTAAATGGTCATATATGTCATTTGCTACCATCAAGAAAGGCAGCTGTTTTCTTGCTCTCCATGTACAAGACAATATAATGAGACTATTAAGGAAAGACTGACTGCTAAAAATGTAGGAAAGCTTGATTCTCTATCAAGGGTGGGGTGGTAGGAAAGCTTCTTAAGTGAGCAACTGTATTCTTACATTGGTCCTGTTCCCCGAACCTCAGGAGACTGAATGTTCTAGGAGTAACTTAAGCTAATTAAAAGAACAGGAAGAAATCCCTCCCTTATGTTTTACATCTGTGAATTGCATGTCTAAAGCTGAAACTGGGAAAAATGTTGAATTCTTATTGCTTATTCTAAACTGTATACTTTCGTCTACTTTGGTAGACTGGTGGTATATCTAAGTGGTGTATTACATAGTTAGTCATTAAATTAGAAAGGCAGTTTTTCAGGCTTGTCTCTCTTTGTACTTTTATTTCTGTCTGTCACGGGGCTTGAACACTGGGGCCTGAGCACTGTTCCTGAAGAAAGCTAGCACTTCCTCTCGTTGAGCCAGAGCTCTACTTCCAGTTTTCTGGTGGTTAATTGGAGATAAGAGTCTCATTGACTTTTCTGTCTGGACTGTCTTCGAACTGTGTTCCTTAGATCTTAGCCTCCTAAGAAGCTAGGCTTACAGCACCTGACTTCTCTTTTTATTTTTGTCAACATCTTGATTTACTGTGGAATCTCAAACAAAAAAAGTTTCATAGTATATTTGGGAATAATTTAAGAGGAATTAAAATAATTTAGGACAATGCTTCAGATTACTGCACTCGGGAAAATAATACTGCACTATTGTTTTATTGTACAGATACAATGATGTCTATTATCTCTGCAATGCATCCTAAATGATGACACTGAGGGATTACTCTAAAGCCAGATACCCAATCTAGATACTTATATGATCATACAAAAAAAGGTGTGCCTTTACAGGAATGTATTTGAACTTCAGGAATATAGAGCCCTTTCTGATATATTAAGTAGTGAGACTGCAGTTTGACAACAGAGTTCTAGTTTTTCTTAATACGTTTTTAATTATAAAAATACTGTACAGAGGGGTTACAGTTACATGAGCAAGGTAATGAGTATATTTCCTATCAAGCATTATTACCTCCTCCTTTGTTTTTCCCCTACCATCCCTTCCCTCCTACCTCCACAACTCCTTCCTCCTCTCCCCCTCCCCTCCTATGTTGAAAAGTTTGTTTTCAACATAGTGTCTTGTACATCTCATTGTTACAATGGGTCAACCTCTATCCCTATTTAAGCATTTTGTTTATTTCTTTCCCCTCCCCAAATTAGAGAAGTGTATATACAAGATGCAGGGCACCCACATCAAATACGGTGAAAACGGGTTATACCATGGAGAAGGAACATACAAAGCAACAAAAAAAAATCACATGGTACCTTATAAATATGCTAGAAACAATAGCAAGGAAGAAAAAAACCACTTGTGTCCCTATCTTGGGGTTCATTTTGCTTGACATCATGTTATTTGGTCATATACATACATACATACATACATACATATATATATATGTATATATATATATCACTTTTGAGCTTTTCTGCTTGTCCCAAATATATACTAGTTACTGCAAATAAGGGAAACCATGGGACCTGTGTTTCTTTGGGCCTGGCTTACTTCACTTAATGTAATTTTTTTCCAAGTCTTTCCATTTCCTAGCAAATGGGGCAATGCCACTCTTTCTGATGGAGGCATAGAATTCCATTGTGTATATATACCACATTTTCTTGATCCATTCATCTACTGAGGGGCATCTGGGTTGGTGCCATATCTTAACTATGGTAAATAATGTTGCAAAATAAACATAGTTGTGCTGGTAGCTTTAGTATGGTCTTGTTTGTGATCATTTGGGTAAATGCTCAAAAGTGAGATTGCTGGGTCACAGGGGAACTGTATGTGGAGTCTTAAGGAACCTCCATACCACTTTCCAGAGTAGTTGAACAAGTTTACACTCCCACCAACAATGAAGTAGGATTCCCTTCTGTCCACATCCCCTCCAGCATCTGTTGTTATGAGAGTTCTTGATTATATCCACTGTAACTGGAGTGAGGTGGAATCTCAATGTTGTTTTGATTTGCATTTCTTTTATGGCTAGAGAGGTTGAGCATTTATTCGTGTGTCTATTGGCCATTCTCATTTCCTCTTCAGAGAAGTTTCTCTTTAAGTCTGTAGCCCACTTACTTGTCAGGCAGTCATTTCTTTAAGTATTTGGTGGTGGGGGATTTAATTTTTTGAGTTCCAAGTATATTTTAGATATGAGAACCTTGTCCTCCATAATACCCTCTCCACTTCTCAGCTCATATTAAATGAGCTTCTGAAAGGAAAATGTAGATGCTAGCCCCAAGAGATTAAGACCTGGATGGACTTTTAAAAAGAGATGGGAGATGAGCTATGCAGAGAAAGGCCTGTCCAATATAGGAATTTCTCACAAATGATCTTGCTGTACTCTATTTGTGCCCCATTAAAAAAAAATCTCTCTCTGAGATAGAGATTCCACAGTGAGTATCTTTTCTGTCTCCTTCATTTCTTCCACCAATTTCTGTCTTCCTAGTTTTCAATAGAGTGGCCAGCAGTAGAGATTTCAGATTTCTGTAACAATATGAGTTGACTTGCAGAAATATAATGTCTGTCTGAAAAGAAAATGTAGTTGTTGGCCCCAGGAGGTTGAGGTCCAGACTAGTGCTTTGAAAAAGGTAAGAGATTTGAGATGGAAAAAGTCTCCTTCCACCTAAACAAACTCTTCTACGTGTATATTAATTAGTATGTGGTTATCAAATAAATGCTTCTCTGAGTTTTTGGTAGGGCCAAAGGCTAGATTAACTATTATCTTGTTTTTATTGAAGAATTAGCAGAAAACTCATACCTGATTAACACCAGCATTGTACTTCATAATTACATATCACCCTTGCATTTTCTAGTGAGAAATATGACCATTGTCAGGAAATTAAAAAGAGGAGATAAACAGAAAGGTAACCCAAGAATGCATTAACTTTCAAAGTCTATATGTCATTTCTTGGATAAAACTTTGAAAGTATAAACCAGGGATATCTCAAGAGATACTTTGACTCTTCTCTATTTTCTATGAGTTAGATAGTTCTAGCCAACGCTGAAATATAGATTCCTTGCCTAAGTTCAATGCTCACTATGCCATTAGTGAGAATATATTATAAATATCAATGAACAAAATAAATACAATACTCTGAACATGTAGTATGATTATTCTGTAATTTCTGAAGTTGATATACTTTCAGTGTGAAAATATACATTTGCATTTCAAAAGAATAACTCTAATTCTCATTCCACATTTCTGTCACACACCAATTTCTCACCGCTGGAGATCAAACCAAGGCATTATCAAAAAAAAAAAAAAAAAGGCCTTTAACTCAGTAGAAAGAATTACATAATATAAAATATTTTGCATTTTTCAATTTGAAGGCTTTAAAGTATTTAGAACATATATTCCTTAAGGACTAAATCTACTCAACATAATGAAGGTGTTGGGTTTTTATGATAATAATGATAATTATTGTAAAACTTGTCACTAATTGACAAATGCAGACAAATTGCAATATCCTGAGCTTTAGACATTCATGTGCTCTGTCTCTTCCTTCAAAGAACTTACTAAATAAGAGACAAAGTGGTACACAAAATACACATGATACTATGAGGCAGCATTAGTTAGTAAGAGCTAACACACATTCATAGAAATAAACAAAAATAATGATCATATAGGAATTTTTCAAATCCTGTGCAAAAATGGAAAAACTTCCTGGAAGAGATGAAACTTACCATTGGCCTTACATCAGGATGTAATAAAGGTTGGAAAGTGGCAACCTCAGATACCTGTAAAAGTCATCTGAATGTTGCCCAATAGAAGGTGAAATCAACGTTGCCATTTATTTTCACTTTATGAAGAGTATCTAGAATTCCAGCTCCCTGACCTTGTTTTGTTTGACTTTGGCTTTGGTGGTACTAGAATTTGAACTCAGAGCCAGGGGCTAAGCAGACACAAATGCTCTACAAGAGCCACACCTTTAATTGCTTTAGTTTTTGTTGTTTTGGTTTTGTTTGGGTTTTGTTTTTCAGATAGGCTTGCCCTACATCAGGACATGTGGATCTCAGTGTTCCCCCTACCTATGCCTTCTGCATAACTGAGTGAATCCTAAGCTTTTAAGTTGTGTCAAGCAACTCAACTGAAAAAATACTGTGTTAGGTCAGTAAAACCTGAGGAAGTCTTCTAGACTTAGTGCTGTCCTGAAATACTGGAGCAGATTCGAGAAGGTAAGAAAGACTCTCTAAGTAATATGCCTAGGATGAGATCAGTTATACTTACCTTAAAGAAATAATCAGAAGCTCATAAAGAAGGTAATTTGTAGAGAAGATAAACTGGGGTCATATTATGGACTGTTTTGAGCATGAATAAAAGCATGTCAATTTATTCTGAAAACAGTTAAGAGAGAGAAAGAGAGAAAGAGAATGTGTGTAATATGGGGACAGAGGCTGAAAGTACATCATCCTGAATAAAGGCAAACTACTCTTTGTACTGGCCTTAATTTTGTTTGTCAAGTTTAAGTGTTAAAACAGAATCCATAGTTTCACTGAAGTTTTAGAAGTCACAGAGTGTAATATCACAACTGAGCTCTAACCCATGTTGCTATGTTACTATTTTTTGTAACTCATATTACCAATTAGTCATATAATATTGATTGAAATAATCAAGACTATACTAACACTTTATCCACATTTATTTTACCATATTATTGTCTGATTAACATCTAATAATTATAATTAAAAGAGTTTAAAATGTTTTACTAAAATTTACACAGCAATATCCCAAGTAAACAGTGTGCCACAGCTCAGCTAAAGAATTTTTTTTTCAAATTTCATTATATGAACATTTGGTGTCTCCTATAAACTGACAATCCAGTTTGTAAGAAATACATTATGCAAATTGGGAAATTAGCAACAAACTACTTCTGATGCTAGTCATTACTATTTTATTCTCCACTTCAGATTTGCAAAAACATAATAATGCAGTAAAATCTACCAATGGATGTTTTGCTACTGCTATTAATAGACAATCTTTTATTGAAATGTTAAATTTACTGCAAAACTTGGGAATTTACAATAGCATACATTGCTCGACACAATCTAATATAATTCAATTTCCTTTGTCCTATGAGAAAAAGAAATAAAGGCAAAATATATTGCAACCATATTCACTGGGGCTCTAACTTTTCCCATTTATTAAATACTCAGTCAAAATCAGTATCACCCCAAGAGCTGTGAACCAATTTCATATTCTTCAATGGAAAATTGAATAATTTTCAGTCTCCACGATATTGGTGAACATTCTAAGCTTTAACCATGCTTTTCTGCTCAATCTAATTTTAGCATCTCTCCTCTGTTCATTGATTGTTTCTAATATTACTCTACACACTGATGCCAAACTCTAACTCCAGAGGTAGCAAGCATAGAAGAGCCATTATTGTAAATGTGTACTTCAATCTTTCCTCTTCATGCACACTTCTTTATGCTTTTTGTGGCAGTTCCCTTTGAAAATCAGTTCCTCTGTCCAAATTCAGCCATTAAGTTAAAAGTGCTTCTGTTTGGAAGACCCTCATCAATGTCCTGAAGAGTCTACACTGACTTAAAAACCCAACACTCACAAGCCCAAAGGAAACTTGACCACAAAGTCCTTGACACAGCACAGAATAAAAATAAAAGCTGCCAACAGCCATCACATGCTTTTATAAAACCATTCTGAAATGTGCTTTTTAGAATCAAGATTTTGTCTGTTAAATGGTTTATTTTGATAGCTTTATCCTTTGGGGTTTTTCATTTTGTTTTGTTTTTGTTTTTGTTTTTTACTTGCGTGAAAGCCAAAGAATGCTCAAAAAGTCATTGGTGGAAAGAACAGGGAAACTATGAGAAATGCCTAATATACTTTTTCCTCTTTATTTTGAAGAAATTTAAACACCAAAGAACCTCATTAGGTAAGTTGATAAGTTGATGGATTCAACTTATTGTTATCTTTTTACAAAGAAGTTATTCAATAATATATTTTTTTCTGATGAAACTTCATATGGAATTGGAAAAAATCTTATTCAGTTAAAACATCTCTTGGTGTTTGTGTTTTTAAAATCCTAAAATATATAAAACTCATACTTCTTGATAGAGGAAAGACATATGGATGCTCACTCCCTAGAAGGAGAAATTTCCAACAATATTCCAGAAAGCCAAGGACACTGATTCTTCTGCTATGATATATTGTAGAAAAGACATGAAAACAACTAGAATTTTTGGATTGCTTCTTCTATTTCATTGAAGAATGAGGTTGGAATATTGATAATTATCACACTGAATTTATAAATAGCCTTGGGAAGTATTGCCATTTTCACAATGTTGATCCTTCCAATCCAGGAACATGGGAGGTTTCTCCACTTCCTAAGTTCTGCTTTGATTTCCTTTTTCAGGTTTTTAAAGTTTTCATCATAGAGGTCCTTCACTTCTTTAGTTAATTCATACGTATTTCATTTTTTGTGGGGCTATTACACAAGGAGTTGCTTCCCTGATTTCAGCCACACTCTTCTCATTGTTGACATACAAAAAAGCCATTGATTTTTGAGGGTTAATTTTATTCCCTGCTACTTTGCCAAAGTTTCAAATCAGCTCGAGTAATTTGGTAGTTGAATCCGTGGGATTCTTTAAATACAAGATCAAATCAACTGCAAAGAGGGAGAATTTTACTTCATTTTTCCCTATTTGGATCCCCTTTAAGTTTGCATCTTGTCTTATTGCTGTAGCTAGACATTCTAATACTAAATTGAAGAGAAGTGGAGAGAGTAGACATCCTTGTCTCATTCCTGAGTTAAGAGGAAATGGCTTTAGTTTTTCACCATTAAGTATAATGCTGGCTGTAGGCTTGTCATATACAGCCTTTATTGTATTGAGGAATGTTCCATGGTTTCCTAATTTTTCCAGAGTCTTTATCATAAATGGGTGTTGGATCTTGTCAAATGCTTTTACAGCATCTATTGAATAACCATGTGGTTCTTATCCTTGCTCTTGTTGATGTGATGAATTACATTAATTGATTTGTGTATATTGAACTAGCTTTGCATCCCTGAAATGAATCCTGTTTGATTGTGGTGTATGATTTTTTTGATGAGTTGTTGATGTTGATTTGCCAAAATTTTGTTGAGAAGTTTTGCATTGATGTTCATCAAAGAAATGGGTCTGTAGTTCTCTTTCTTTGATGAGTCCCTGCCCAGTTTTTGGGTAAGGGTTATGATGGCTTCATAGAAAGAGTTCAGATTGAACTTTCTCTTTCAATTTCAATGAAGAGTTGGAGGAGTATTGGTATGAGTTCTGCTTTGAAGGCCTTGTAGAGTTCCACTCTAAATCTATCCAGTTCTGGACTTTTCTTAGATGGAAGGTCTCTTATTGCTGTTTCTAATTCGATGCTTGATATGGGCAACAATAAAAGATCCCGAATTACAAAAACAATCCTTAACAGAAAGAACATTGCTGGAGGAATATCGATACCAAATTTCAAACTCTACTACAAAGCCATAGTAACGAAAACAGCTTGATACTGGCACAAGAACAGACCTCAGGACCAACAGAATAGAATGGAGAACTCAGAAATTAACCCACAGACCTATAGCCATCTAATCTTCAATAAGGGAGCTAAAAAAATAGAATGGAAGAAAGACAGCCTCTTCAGTAAATGGTGCCAGAAAAATTGGTTAATCACCTGTAGAACACTAAAGCTAGATCCTTATATATCACCCTGCACCAGAATCATCTCCAAATGCATCAAAGACCTCAAAGTCAAAAGGGACACCCTGAAAATATAACAGGACAGAATGGGAGAAACCCTAGGTCTCCTTGGCGCAGGCCAAAATTTTCTTAATAGAGACCTAGAAACACAACAAATCAAAGAAAGGGTGGACAAATGGGATTGCATGAAGCTGCAGAGCTTCTGCATGGCAAAGGACATAGCTAGCAAGATCACAAGAAAGCCCACCGTTTGGGAGAAGGTCTTCACTAGGAAAGGATGAATTGCTGAAAGATTAGGAACAGTAGTGAGAGGAGAGACAAACAAAACAAGATTTCTATTTTGCCTGAAACCTTCTTAGAAATTACATGTCGTACATCATTTTTATATAATAAAATTTATATAACATATAATTAAAGTATATATCATTTGTAATTTTTTATTCAAATGTTCAGTGTATGGCCTGTTTTAATAATATAACATCACAGTGGGGAATTGCCGTTAATTTTTTCCTTAAAATGAAGATTCCTCATGATATCTAGAAATTTAAACTAAAAATGAAAATTATTATAATGAATATGAAATAATCTGGACCAGAAGTGAAAATGTCATGTGTGAATACATCATTGGTGAATTTTTATCTTATATGTCTACAGATTTTATATAATTATATAGACACTTTTTGATTACATAAATTTAGCTAAGATCATAGTTGAGCATACTTATGAAAATTATATGCATAATGTGACTAATTAACATTTATTTTAATAATTCTGAATAGTTAACAAAAAGACTAATGAAACATATCATGGTGATAAATACAACATGATGAGGAGGGAGAGCATGATCACAGTTTATTGTATGCATGTATGAAAAGATTATAATGAAACCCATTAAAATGGCATGAAAGATAAAAATGGGGAGAGGAAGAGTCTAAGAAAGAATAATATAAAATGATTGAAAATGATCAAATTACATTATATGAGTATATGGGAATATAATGAATTCCTTGTTGTATAATTAATATGTGGTAATACATATAAAAGTAATTTAAACATGGCCCCAACTCCAAATTAAAAATAAAAGACAATAATTTTAAATGAAATGAAGCTCCCGAATTACTATTAAGGACAGTCTCTCATTAATTGCTATTGATTCTGTACATGTGTATGTATTTTTTTTTGTACTAGTCCTGTGGCTTGAACTCAGGCCTGGACACTATTCCTGAGCATATTTGTTCAAGGCTAGTGCTCTACCACTTGAACCACAAGTCCATTTTCTGGCTTTCTTTGGGTGGTTATTTGGAGATAAAAGTCTCATGGATTTTTCTGCTTGGGCTGCCTTTGAGCCATGATCCTCAGATGTCAACCTCTTAAGTTGCTAGGATTATAGGCATGAGCCACCAGCACTGGTGTGGTTTTTAACCTGATGATGGAAATACTCTAACAATATGTCTGCTATGTACCTTTCTTGAAATTTAGTCAATGATGCCTGGTGTGGTGGAACAAACCTGTAATCTTGGCACTGAGATTATGGAAGGCAGATCCCAAGTTCAAGGCTGGCGACATAGTAAGTTCTATTCAGCTTGGGAAACATAATAAGATCCTGTGTCACTTCCCTCTCCTAAATATGGGGTTAATCAAACTCCCTACAGTGAAATGGTATTCCTTTCAGAGATGAATTTAAACCACACACACACACACACACACACACACACACAAACATGAACACCCTTCAACAACTATGCATATTTAATTATGCTATTCATAAATTTAATCAGAATGAACATTGATAATCATGTATTCCAATATGTGTATGTTATAAACAATGGAAATTGATATCTTAAGAAGTTATATTGTCAGTAATCTAATTAGGACCCTGAATACTAGTAATTGGTCACTATTCTATGCTTTTTCCCTAAAATATACCATTTTCCCTATGAAAAATAAAAGCAGAAATTCCATTAAACTTTATGTATAGACAACGTGAAATTTAAAATTCTATGTTTTAATATAAGTCATTCTTGCAATCTATATTTTGTTGCACTTTCAATTGCATTTAATTGGTATACATGTGTGTTTTGTATTCTCTGTGTACAGTAAGAAACTATGTGATTTATCTGCATCTATATAAAAATCTAATAGCTGGCTCAATATTACCAAGGACACTGACACAGAATTTGAATATAATAACTTCTTTTGTGATGTTTGCACTGTTGCTCAATAGAAGCAATTTTTATAATGAAACACAATTATTTTTTTTCTTTTTTTCACAATCAGTTATTTTGAATCAAAGTAAAAAATGGAGTGAGTAAGTAGGGTCAAATTATAAGTTAATGCTAGCCTAGCAAATGTAATTTGCAGAATTATTTCTGTAGAATATGTTGGAATGAGGTAGCTGTCTATTAGAGCCTTAGAACCTACAAGCACAATGTCATAGAAAAAAATAGAATAGGTAAAATATGTTAATCACATACTTGAATAATTTTAATATTTTTTCATGAAATAAATGAAGTAACTGATGAAGTGGAAGCACTTCAGTAGAAGTTACCACAGAATAAATAGAAAAGTCCTCAATTACGTCAAGGCAATTCCTACATCTTATTGCATATTGTGTTAGATGCTCTGTGAATTATGAAATATTCCACTAATCATATGAGAATACCTCATTTAGGAAGATAACTTATACCTATGGCAGCACACTATAATTCCCTAAATATCAGCTACCTACTGACAACAATTATCTTAGAGATCTCTATTTCCCCATGTGCTTCTCACTGATACTTCTGGCTGCTTACAGTTGCACACTCAATATTTCTATTTGGTTGCCCAATACGTTTCTCAAAATTGGTTTAGGTGAATTCTCAGTTTCCCCTACAAACTAGAAGTCATTTTAAATTTGTTACTAGCCTCTTCTCAGCAAATTCTATTGGCTCAGTTTTCCAGAATGTCTTCACTCACTGTTTCTTAGGAACTCCACCTATTGTAAACCTCTCAAACCCACTATTTGGTCTCTTGCCTAGATGAATGCAGTAGCATCTTGGCTACTCTTCCCGATTCTAACCTTGCCTCATGTATGCTCACCATGCTATTTAAAGTATAATCTTTTTAAATAGTAAGGAGGCCATATTACTCATAAGCTGCTTTAGTCAGAGTTCTCTAGAGAAACAGAACCAATAGCATGTTATAAAGAACGGACCAGGTGATGAAGCCCAAGACCCCCCCAAAATGCAGGGTGAGTCAGCAAGCTTGAATATCAGTGGAGAACTGGTGCTGTCTGCTGATCCATTTGGGTCTGGACCTTATGGACCAGGAGATCTGATGTGCAGTGTCATTCCTAAATCTGGAAGTTTCCTCACCCATGAAGAGCCAAAAGGGAGGAAAAAGTCACTCCCACATTGAAGGTGGTCAGGCAGGTAGGATTCTCCCCCGCTTCTTACATTTGTGCCCTCAACTAATTGAATAAACCTTATTCACATTATGGAGAACAATCGGCTTTACTGAATTTACAGATTTGAATATTAATCGCCATCAAAATGCCTTCACAAAAAAGTCCAGAATAATGCTTAACCAAATAACATCCAGTGGCCCAATCACTGTGACATAAAATTAACCCTGACAGCTTAGAACATCTCGTAATGCCTTCTTTCCCTACTCTCCTTCACTCCCATCCTGTTCCAGTCACTCTGGCCTCCTTGTTTTGCATTCCTTCCTAGTTCTCTCTCTCTCTCTCTCTCTCTCTCTCTCTCTCTCTCTCTCTCTCTCTCTCTCTCTCTCTCTCTCTCTCTCTCTCTCTCTCTCTCTCTCTCTCTGTTGGGCATTGGGCTTGAACTCTAGGCCTTGGTGCCGTCCCTCAGCTCTTCAGCTCAAGGCTAGCACTCTACCACTTGAGCCACAGCACCACTTTTGTTTTCTGGTGGTTTATTGGAGATGATAGTCTCAAGGACTTTCCTGCCTGGGTTAGCTTTGATCTGTGAGCCTCAGATCTCAGCCTCCTGAGTAGCTAGGATTATAGGCATGAGCCACCAGTACCCAGTCTTGACCATCCTTGATCAATACAAGTTTTGGGTTTTTTTTAGAGCAGTGACTTTGCCTTTGTTCAACAGGGTCTTCTCAGAGCCTAGAGCAACATCCTAGAATAAAATTGATCCTAGAATAAAATTGTATTGTGTGATTAAGTTTCTAGAAATAATCTGTATATGAACAAATATAATTTATTTAAGAAGATATGACTTCAATGGATTCCTGAAAACTGCTTTACCAAGGGAATCTTTTACTTCCCCTTTGTTAGGGGAGTTGTGAAATAAACCAGAGGGAGTTATAAAATGGTCATTATATTTTTGGCAACAAGGTAGGCCTTCTACCCAGGTGAAAGCAAGACTACAATGTGGTCTACATTGGGGGTATAGATGGGTTTGAATATTTATAGAAGATTTATTTGAGAGGAAAGCTAGATAGATACGATCCTAGACTGTGCCTATAAACATTTCATGTACTCTCAGGGTAAACCAATAATTTATATAACCACAAGGGGAAAGGATTAGGGACAGTTTAATGGTTGTGGTTGTCTTTCATGGAGTAAATACTAGGATGGCAGAGTTACTCATAAAAAGCAAGGGCTGCTTGTCCAGAGGATCAGAGAAACACTGCTTAGGAAATACAAGCCCCTGAGTAGGTAGTTGTCAAAGCAAGACCCATCAGGGAGACTGCTGGGAACATTTTAATACCTCCATTTTTTCCCTGCTGACTGTAGAATTTGACATCTGTGTGTTCTAGTTTTGAATGATGTTGGGCCTTGGAGGGGTTATCAGTCTAGCATTATATAATGAGAAAGCCCCCCAAACCAAGTCTCTGTTGGATGCTTTGACATTTTAATCTTTGATATTTTAATCTTTTTTTTCAATATCTGGACAAAAAGCAAATGATTTCTTCCTTTAGTGTTAGGTTTGTAGAGTGAGGTATTTCCTTCAAATTCTAAGAGTACACAGTGCCTGCTGTGGCAATGAACATATTACTCATTCCTCAATCTCTTAGATACTTCAAGATCATCATATTGGTACTGCTCCATATGAAATTATGTTTTCTTTAAGATGACTGATAATTGGAAGGCATAATAATTATCAATCATATCACAAAATAATGTGGTAAGACTATTGAAATAAAACATGATGAAAGTTGTTTTTTTTTTTTTTTAAATTGTATTTTATTTTATTTGAGAACATACTGTACAGAGGGGCTACAATTACATGGGCAGGATAATGCATACATTTCTTACCAAGCATTGCAGCCTCCTCCTTTGTTTACCCTTCACTTCCCTTCCCCGCCTCCCCCCTCCCCCCACCCAATTTTACCCCCCTCCCCCCACCCAATTATACCCCCCTCCCCCCCCACACCGAAATTGTAAAGCTGGTTTTGACATGACATTTTGTACTTCTCATTGTTGCAACAGGTCCACCTGAATCCTTAAACGACTTGTTTGTCCCCATCTCCTCCACATGTTATACTGACATCAAATATAGTGAAAGCGGGGGTTACACTGTGGGGGAGGGACATACAAAGCAACAAAGAAATAATCTTATAAATGCATTAGAAACACATGCATGAAAGAAACGAAAACATTAAAATACATATTTAAGGGTTCATTTTCCTAACATCACATTATCTGGCCTTTTCCGCTTGACTCATACCTATACTAGATATTGCAAATAAGGGAAACCATGGGACCTATGCTTCTTTGGGCCTGGCTTACTTCACTTAATATAATTTTTTCCAAACCTTTCCATTTCCTAACAAATGGGGAAATGTCATTCTTTCTGATGGAGGCATAGAATTCCATTGTGTATATATACCACATTTTCTTGATCCATTCATCTACTGAGGGGCATCTGGGTTGGTTCCATATCTTAGCTATGGTAAATAATGCTGCAATAAACATAGTTGTGCTGGTAGGAAAGTTGTTTTTTTTTAAAGTATTGTCTAAACTAGTATATGTCTGGGACAAGTAGAAAAGGTCAAAAGCTATGTATATATGAACAGATAAGATGAAGTTAAGTGAAATGAACCCCAAGATAGGAACACAAGTGGTTTTTTCTTTCTGGCTATTGTTTCTAATGTATTTATAAGGTACCATGTGATTTTTTTTTGTTGCTTTGTTTGTCCCTCCCCCACGGTATAACCCCTGTTTTCACTGTATTTGATGTTGGCATAATTTGGGGAGGGAAACGGAAAAAACAAAATGTTTAAATGGGGATACAGGTTGACCCATTGTAACAATGAGATGTATAAGACACTATATTGAAAAATGAACTTTACAATTTATGTGGGGGTGGGGAGGAATGAAGTTATGGATGTGGGGGGGAGAAGGGATGATAGGGGAAAAACAAAGGAGGAGGCACCAATGCTTGATAAGAAATGTACTCATTACCTTGCTCAAGTAACTGTAACCCCTCTGAACAGTATTTTCACAATAAAAAACTTATTAAAAAAGTATTGCCTATATGGGACCTTGATAAAAATCAATCTGGAATGCAGCGTTTGAAACATCATTGCTTATTGCTTTACTTTGATGTATTGTTGGTAATAAGGCCAAAGACATGTGTTATCAGTCTTGACTTTACCCTTGCATGCCTTGGCTTACGATGTTAATTGTCATATGTAACCAATTGCTCATTGTAATTAAAATAGGAACATGATGCACACATTCAATTCTTTTAATGCATGAGATAGGTTTTGAAAATGAAAACAAGGATGAGATTGTAAATATTTGAAACATTGCTACAAAACACTATAGTGTTCTTTATTTTGACACTTGGATCAAGTGGGAAATGAGGATAATAATGAGTCAGTCATTTATTCATCCAACAAATGTTTATTTGGCCATTATTGTTTAGGTGCTATTATGACTTGTATAGGTCTTTGGACAAACACGGAAGTATGGCAGAGAAAGAAAAGACCATGTGTTATGTGGTGCTTACTCATATAGTAGAATTAAAATAAGTCTTGAACTATAATATAATATATTTTACTGAAATGTTCATATTTCTTACATTTATAATATATTTTGTATCTAAAGCATTCTTGGTAGTTTTAAACCGCTATGTTCTTGAAATGCTGGGAATCGTTTTTATAGTTACCATGCCCGAAATCCAGGAACTGAGATTCTGAACTAATTGTTACAGGCTAATGCCTAGTCAAGTTACCTTTTGCAAAGATGACAGATAATTGTCATGAGCAGTCAATTGAAAAGCATAGGTTAGCTCCCTGTCTTAGTTTCCAAAGGGTTACTAGTTTCGGAAACAAAAATCCTTTATTGTACTTTTCTGTAAGGGCTACAATAAATCCTTACAAACATATGCAAATTCTTAGCCTACAGCCTAATACTGACACAATAATGGCTGCTATTTATTAAGCTTCTATAATGAACCAAATGTTGTGAAAATGCACACACGTGTTTGGTACCTTTACCATGAGCCAGCAAACTAGTGTTTTTAAGGCTTTCTGTTGAGATGTAGGTTAAACAAACTTCCAGGTAGGCAGTGTCTAGGATCATGATTCTAGACCAGACCTGCCTTAATTCCTCCCAAACTACTGCCTTCATTTTCTTAAACTGCATCTCTAGGCTTATCTATAACTTGCCTAATTTTAAACATTCTGCGCTATGGGCAAACACTGACATTTTCTTCTTCACTCATCTATTCCTCCCACATTTACATATTCTGTGAGTTTTAAGGAATGATCCTGCCAGTCAATTTCATTTACCCTTCATAACCATCCTTTAAGGTACAGTTCTGATGAAGTCTCATAAAAAAATCCCTTTTGTATCTTCCCAGTGGAAGTAATTGCATCTCCCTTTTGACCTTCCCAAATGTTATCTGTGGCCTGTCTCAGGTACACTTATTATTTTCAGCCCCCTAGTTATTTGTGCATGTGTTTAATACTATAACTTGTTTGTGATACCCTTGAGAACACAGTTATGTCTGACTCATGTTTTTATTCTGTGTAACATCTCACAAAGGACCTAGTTCATTGTAGAGGCTGAAAATATATTTAGTAAAGACATAACAAGTGAATAAAGAATAAGCAATTTGGTCAGGGTCACCTAAAAAAATTTGTGCTTGGGCAGTAAAAGAATCCAAATTTGTGCACCTATTATGAGATACAGCTCAAAACATCCCTGTATTTTTGAAATACCTCTACTTTGCGTGAAATGATTTGATTTCCAGATGTCAACTTTCAGAAGGGTTTTTATGAATACTTTGGTTTTATATGTAAGCCAAGAAAGTGACCAATAAATAAGAAATAAGGGCATTTCACTGTTCCTGGCCATTGATTTCAAAAAACTAGAAAGAGAAGTGTTTATGTGCGTGATAATCCATGATGATGGCAAATCACCAGTGGTTTAACAGTCACAGGCTTATTGCTAGAACTTCATTTCTTTTATATGTGCAGAATTTTACATTCAATGTATTTAAGGTGCACTTAGCATATCTACAATTTATATTCATTTAAGAAAACACTAATGTGTGTGGCATAATAAGCAGAAATTCTGGAATTTTCTGATTGTTCAAAAGAAAATAATGACCAGGTTACCTCATAGCAAAAAGGAATAAAATGAAAGCAAAACCTCATTATTTAGGAAATCCTTTGTAGATCTAAAGAGTTTTTGGGTTAACATTTATTTAGAAAATCATTCTGATTCCCACCCAGGGTGATTTCATTCTATTTGTTTTAGATATCAACACTGTGTGCCTGTGAGTGATGACATAGCCCAGTCAATTGTTACTTGCCAAAGGACTGTTACTTGTGTTTCAGGCCATGTTTGGTGTGTGTAATCTTATGTACTCATTTGTATTAAAAATTGTTCTTTTGGAAACATTTGTTTTAAATTAGTATTATTCAAGTTATGAATTGTAAGGACACTATGTGCCTGGCTTTTGCAAGGGTATATACACCTTCAATAAAACACGCTCTTATCTAATTGCATATAGAAGGGAGTTCTTTAACATTGATAGTCTATTTCATTAAGCTTAATCATTTTGTGTTTCTTTCCACAAACAGGAAAATCTGTTTAATCAGAAAGGTAAACTTGATATGTTGAGGGTCAGATATTGAATATTTTAGGCTTGGTGAGCCACAGCACTGTCTGCTGTCTTTTCAATTCTTAAAAATGTGAAAATTATTTCTAGCTCATGAGCCATACAGAGACAACTAGTATGCCAGAAGCATTGTCGACTGACCATTGCTTTTCATTGTAGTAAGACAAATAGGACTAGTGGAGGAATTTTAAAATGGTACAAGGAATAATGAGGTGATTCAACAAGTTTTGATGCTGTGCCTCAAAAACTGAAGTAGTAGAAAAAAGAAATCCATAAAAATAAAATATGAATAGCAGAATATTTTTGTAGAAAAATGATATCTATATTCAATCTGCCAAGTCCACTTATATTGTACAGTACCATTACAAGTGTTGGTAAATTTAAATAGTTGGTTTTACTACTGGGTCTCCCACCTTAGGAAATATATAGTATTTTTGGGGGACTGGGAAGGTGGCTCAGTGGTAGAGTGCTTGCCTTGCATGCATGAGGCCCTGGATTCGATTCCTTACCACCACATAAGCAGAAAAAGGTGGAAGTGGTGTTGTGGCTCAAGTGGTAGAGTGCTAGCCTTGAGCTGAAGGGCTGAGGGACAATGCCCAGGCCCAGAGTTCATGCCCCCATGACTGACGAAAAAAGAAAATATAGAGTATTTCTGATAACACTAACATAGTTTAACTTTCTTCATGCATCTTCTCAGTGTTGAGTGCATTTCACTTCACTGTCAAAGGAGATGATGCCACCCAAATGGGGTGTTCTGGTCACAAGCATTAGTTATCCTTCTGGGAATGTTCAAAATTTGCTCCTGTACCTATAACCTCTTGAAAAATTCAGCCTTGATATTTAAGTTTCCTTCTTTTATATTCCCTAACACGATATTTTCTTTTAGTTATGTACTTCCTACAGCTTTAACAGTCGAAGATTGACCTACTACAAATAGTTTAATTATAAGAGGATGCCATACTGAGAAGTATAAGGGAAGTCAGAAAAGATCCTTCCATCAAGTTGTTTATATTCTAGTGGAATTCCCTGTTAGCTACTGGACTGAAGTAATAGTATATGATAGGATTTAGGAGACATGGAATATGTGGTCAACATAATTTGTAATCAAGTCATGATATTTTTTTCTTGGCTATTTGAATTTAGTTTCTTGGCCATGTGTCATGTAAAAAACATTTGGCTTTCTACTTGACATCTGGTTTTGAAACTCTATCTTCACTTGGACAATGATCCTCTTCTTTTAACCAATTGGAGGCATCCTTAAATCTCATGGACTTAGCTTTCTATTGCCCAGTTATTCAAGCATGGAATAGAGTTCAAATAAGCAGTGAAAGCATCTATTGTGCACCTGACTTGGTCCCAAAACAAAACAGTGTTTTTCAAATTGCTATGAACCCTATGTGATTAAATGTCAAATTCTTAGGCTAAGTAATAAGAACTGTGAGTCCAAAGAAAGTATAAGCCCCAAGGACAGGAGGATTTTGGATGCACGCTTGGGGTGGTGGATAGATAGATGGAAGAGAATCAAATCTCAGAAATGTCTGTTCTTAGGATGACTTAGGAATGCTGAATGAATACGCCTAACTTCATAGAGTATGGCTTGAATTCCAACCAGTAGGAGACGGCAAAAGATATTCCAAGCCACAGATAAATCTGTCTTTGAGAGGTTGACTGAGATGCTTTCTTTCATGAGGCACTAAAAGCCACTTGAAGTATTTTCTCTCATGTGCAGAAGCTAGGTCAAAACTATACAAGGGAAATTAACATACACAAGGAACTATAGTGTGTGTGCATTGGAACTACCAGGAGATAGGAGGGAGAATGTGAGGGTGAGGCGAGAGATCATGATCGGAGTACATTGTATCCATGTTTGAACGAAGTTATAATAAAACACATTAAAATATATGAGAAAGATTTTTGTAAAGGGAAAGGGGGATGGAAGGAAATAAGTGTGAAGTCCAGGGGGGATTATGATCAAAGTACACTACATGCATACATGAAAGTAAAATTCTCATATTGTACAATTAAGATGTGCTAATAAAAAGGAGAGGCAGAAATACCCTGCAATTTTTTTTTGTAGAGAAGAACATAAAGCAAAATATAATCATTTAGACATATTAATTTGAAATCCCTGAAATGGTCCTAAGAAGGGATGTTTGGTTGTTGCCACCGCGGCAATGATATGATTTCGGCAATCTGAAGAAGATATAGATCTACCTTTGAAGGTAGAAAAGACAACTGTAGTCCTTTTTTGTAAGCCTAGCTACTCAGGAGATTGAAGCCTGGAGAGCCCAGGTATAAAGGCTTACTAGATTCCACCTCCAAAATAAGCAAAAGACAAAGCTGGTGTGGTTGAAGTGGTAGAGTGCCAGCCTAGCAAAGTGTTAGGCTCTTAGTTCCAATCCCTGTATTGCAAACAAACAAGCAAACAAATAGGAATCTGAGAGCTGGTCAACTGAAACTAAATCAGAAAGCAGAATTAATTTTTGTCAAGAGCTGAGCTTGAATATTTTTCAGTTTTCAGCTTTAATTAAACCTGCGTTCTCATAGTTCACATGTCCCATCCAATCATCCAATTCAATGAAATAAATGAAAAGTGTTTGCTTTAGCTCTAAGAATAGTAATCAAAATGCAATAGACAATAATTTGATTTAAAAAAAAGCCCCCACATACATATCAATCTATCATATGTGGGTATAATCCTCAATCCAAGGCCACTTGAATTGCATATCAGTAAACAAATCACATCCAGTGATGAATTAGGCACACAGAATAACATAGCCCTTTGGCCTGTAAGATATTTAAATGCATCTAAAGTTTAGAAAGGAAACAATGCTAGTTCTTAAATTTGGAGCATAAAGGGAAAGTGATTGATTTTTGTATTTGTGACTACTTACCCTCACAATTGTATCTCCTGGCATCCCATAGGCTCCTATGCATTCAGAGAGCTGGGTGCATTGCTCAATTGGTAGAGCACTTGCCTACCAAGCATGAGATCTTGAATTCAAAACCCTGGCAGATATTGATTATGTTTTTAAAATTTTTTTATTGTGAAAATACCATACAGAGGAGTTACAATTACATGGGCAAGGTAATGAGTACATTTCTTATCAAGCATTGTTGCCTCCTCCTTTGTTTTCCCTTCCGATTCCTTCCCATTCCCCCCCTCCTTCCCTGCCCAGCCAAAGTTGTAAAGTTTGTTTTTAAACATAACGACTTGTACATCTCATTGTTGCAATGGGTCCACCTGTATCCCTATTTAAACGGTTTGTTTTTGCTCTTCCCATCCACAAATTATACCAACATCAAATACAGTGAAAGCAGGGGTTATACCGTGGGGAAGGGACATACAAAGCAACAAAGAAATAATCTTATAATATGTTAGAAACAATTGCAAGAAAGAAAAAAAACCATTTGAATACTTATGTTAGGGTTCATTTCACCTAACATCGACTTAGATATTGATTATCTTAATGAAATTTCAGATTCAAAACAAATTCCTTGTGAAATATCAAATGAAAGATTTAAAACAACAGCAAAACAGTGCAAGATTACTTGCTTCTATTCTTTCTCAAATATTTTAAATAATATGTTTTTTCTCTATCATGTTTTTCTTTACTTTTGGAGAGCTGTATAGTCATAACAGTACCTCAACAAATTTTGCATAGCTTTAAGCATATGAACTACATATACATTTATATCCTGACTTTCTTTGTGGGTTTGATTTGATTTATATTCCTCAATGTAAAAAAAAAAAGGAAAAGAAAGAGAAAGAAAAGGAAGGAAGAAAGAAAAGAAAGGAAATTACCTTTGTAACTTCAAACTTCCACAGACTACAGCTTTACCTCATGGTTGTGTAAGGATTTCCGAAGTTAAAAAGTTAAAAGTTCAAGCTTTCAAAAGATTTCAAAATCTATTTTTAATAAATTTTACCAATTGCATTCGTTTCCTAGAGCTGTCATAACAAGTACCACAAACTTGTCTGACAACAATAGATATTTTTGCTCTCAGTTTGGAGGAAGAAGTTTGAAATGAAGGTGTTTATAAGGCCATGTTCCTGACAGCTACAAAGAAAAATCCTTCCTTCCTTCTTCCTAGGTTCTTTAGCTTATAGAAATCAATACTATAGCTTGACTTGCAGCATCCATTCTCTATTTCTCACTTCATATGGTCTTCTGGATATGTCTGTCTGTCTGTCTGTCTGTCTGTCTCTGTCTTCTTAAAGAGAGGATTGGGTTTTCTTTTTTTTTTTTTTTTTTTCAGTAGTGGGGTTTGAACTCTGGGCCTGGGCACGGCCCCTGAGAGGACTGGGTTTTCTAAACTAGATTACATAAAAAAATTATATTTTGAGCTAATTCCAATCAAGTATGATTTCATCTTGATACTTGATTTATTAGATTTTTTATTTCCAAATATATAAAAGTTCTTCATGAACATAGATCTCAAGGGACACTAGTCAACCCATTAAACAAGCTAGAAAAGTGTAAAATAATATCATATTCAGACTTAACAAATGTAGAAGAAAAATAAAATGACAAGAATAAATAACTAGAACGAATTTTTAAAATCCCATTAATGGTTTGGCCCCAGTACTACATTATTTACTACAACTTTATTATTTGTTCCTCATTTCCCTGGTCTGATTTTTCAGTTACTGATAAAACTTGAATACTTTGAACACTCAACTGGACTCCACCAAACCTTTATAAGAGAAATTATGCTTTTTGGCATTTTCTCCTCATGAATGCAGTGTTCTTTATAAATGCATCTGCTTTTAGGCTTCTCTGTTTGAAGGTATGTAAATGTATAATGCTTAAAATAAATAAAATGAACAGATGGAAGGACCTTAAAGATCACATTAGCTTTGTATCCATCTGGAATTTTGGGAAGGTTTCATTATTTCCTTCTAATTTGTTCATTCCTTCCTGAATTCTCTAGTGGAGAATTTTATGCACAATTGTGTCATATAAATATTTTAGGGTAATAATAAAATATAATTCAGTTATGAAATAAAACCTGAAAATAATTCTATAGAGCTTTAATAGTATCATTGTCATTATAGTTACATTTGGTGGTTTTCCAGAATTAATATCCAGCATATATACTCCTCAAGGACACACTAAAACATCTATTTCATGTCCAAGATCTATCAACATATCGGCTTTTCCAATTAAATTTCAACTACATCTTCAGTGAGTGTTAAATTATTGTACATGAGCAATGTCAATGTGTTCTATTTTATTAGCCTGGTACAAATCCTGTGCACACTCATAAGATGAAGTGCATTTTATCTGCAAAGAATCTGGTGTTTGTTTTAATAGCAGTATTCTTTAAACAATGTTCAGCTACAGAAGAGGGTATTTCCATTGGCAATTCAGAAAAGTGAATTTTACATCTCTGCTCTCATATGTCTCTGTTTTCATGGATGAAAATAAGACATGATGAGATTGTGCCTTTCTCTGTTATTTTACTAACACCCCATACTGTATAGTCTGACTGGATCACTTCTATTGGAAATTGAATTAAAAAAGTTTGTCAGCTAACTGGAATTTGTCACAGCATAAAATTAAGTCCATAGCCCATTAAATTCAGTATAATCCCCTCACAAACATCCTCAGGCACCTACTCATTTTATAATTACCACACAGAAAACCTGAAATCAGTTCTATATTAGTTCGTTTTCTGTTGCTATAGTAAAACACCCGAGGCACGTGGAAAGAAAAAAAGGTTTATTTAGATCAAGATTCTGATCAAGCTCAAGAGAGAGGAACCCCACTGATTCAATATTTCACGAAGGCTTCATGGTGGGGAGCAATCCCAAGGGAATGTGGAGATCAGATGGCCACATTAGAACCTAAAGAGATTTAGGGACCAGATTTTTTTAGGGACCTTTTATTTTTTTTTTAATAGTAACCCCAAACTGCAGAAACGAATCAACCTTTCATAGAGCCACATTTTAATCCTTTCTGAGGGCGGAGTCCTCAGAGATTTTCTGTTAGGCCCTCCCTCTCAACGTTTCCACCACTTCAACACTGCCACACTGGTGGCCACGATAGGAGCATGCCCACAGACTACATCCACACCATAGCAAGCTCCTGACTGAATGCCAGTTGTCTAAAGTCTAAGTGTTTCCATTTGGCTTTTAGGCAGAACTGCCCTGAGCTCAGCCAGGCCAAACCAATTCTTTTCCATTTTCTATCCTGGATCCTCTGCCTTGTTCCTCCCTACATGTACTCTGCTCATCCACCACATCAGACATGTCATCTCTTCCTTTCAATTCCACCTTTTCTACTTGAAGATAGAGAAATCCCTTTCCTTCATTTACATTATCTACTGTGGTTCAAGTGTGGCTTAAGAGCTATCCTAGTTCTTAATGAATAATATCATACCTGGATTCCTATTACATTTTAGAGTTGACTAAATGCTACTGAGAACAATATGACAAAAGCATAATAGCCTTATCATTCTCTAATTGTATCATGTTTACTCTCTTATCAACTCAGAAGTCACACATGCAGGGCATGTGTTCAGAACTATTTTTTAAAATCTCCTTTGATATCTCCCATAGACTCGGGAAGCTATGGTAAATAAATAAGAAAAACACTTACATATTTATTATTAAAACAGGTATTGTCATATGCTCTTCACAAATACCTTAATATATTCTGCACAACAACTCTCTGAGGTGAGTATTATTTCAATAATGAGGAAATTGAAGCCCTTTGATATGAAGTAACATACTCACCAAAGATCAAATAACAAAGCTAGTCTGATATGGTCTCTACTTTGTAGATGATCATTTGGTTGACTGAGAGAAATTAAGATATGCAAAATGCACGTATAGAATATAACTGATCACCATGCCTCCTGTATAATTTTTTTCTGACTTCCTGTCACTTAAAAAGATAGACACTGTCCTAAAATGCTGTTAAGCAGTGTGACAGCGTGACTTCACACTTTGACAAGAACACTCCACTTCACATGCAGAAAATACAAACCACAAGAGCACACAAAACCAATTTCAATTGCAGCTTTCAGAAATAAAATAGTAAGTAGAACAGAAATATAAACAGAAATAGAGCATACATATAAACTGTTAGGTGAGACCAATGTCATTGGTGCCTAGGGTACCTTTCTTGCTCATGTGTGGTTCTATGGGATTTCAGATCTGTGTAAGATGTGCCAGGAAATAATACACTCAGTATTTGAAGTTGAAATCTGCTGGGGGGGCTCTGCTGCTTGTGAATCAGGTTTGGATTCTGAGAACTGAGCAGGGAATATGGCTCATAGTAAGCTGCTTCCCTGAGGAATGAGAACACTCCATTGACGATGTGAGGCCAGGAGTAGACGCAAGCCATTCTCTACCTCTGTTGCCAGACTTACTTATTTTGCTTTTTTGAGGCAGGGACTTACTATGTAGCCATGCTGGCCTCTAAATGCTGATCCCACTGCTTCATTCTATGGAGTGCTGAGATTACAGGTGTGGACCTGGCTATAATCAGATTTGTACTATTCCTAATATGGCCTTATGTCCAGAGACTACAAATGGCTAATGATGTGACCGGATTTGGACTGATTGTCCAATGAGAGGTGGATTAGAGGAGCTTGAGAGGTAAAATTCCAGAATACAGAAAGAAATATATTTCTAATGGAGAGTTACAAAATTAGGCATTGGAAATACATTTATATTTTCTCTGTCAGTTTTGTTAATAGATGATGGACCAAGTGATGTACATTTATGGTATATGAGGTACCTTTACATGCGTATACAGAGTAAAGTAATCACCATGATCAACATGTCCATCAGCTCCTATGTTTACCATTTTTTGTGTATATGGTGAGAATACTGAAGGTCCGCTCTTTCAACTAATTTCAAGGGCAAACAGTCATATGCTACAATCATTCACTGTAACCGTATATTGTACCTTAGAAATCCAGAACTTATCCATCTTGCCCAACTAAAACTTTATGCCTTTTAATGAATTACTCTTTATTTCTACTGTCTTCATCACCTGGCAACCAATGGCATATACGTCATTTCTATTAATTTGGCTTTTTAAACTTTATTTATTTTTTGCCAGTCCTGGGGTTTGTACTCTGGGGTCTGGGCACTGTCCCCGAGCATCTTTTGCTCAAGGTGAGTTCTCTACCATTTGAGCCACAGCACCACTTCTGGCTTTATGTGGTACTGAGGGATTGAACCCAGGGCTTCATGCATGCTAGGCAAGCACTCTACCACTAAGCCACATTCTCAGCTCCTAGTTTGGCTTTTTTATATTGCACTTTTTAGATATAAGTAAAATCACGCAATCTTGTCACTCCATGCATAATTTCATTTACCTTGATGTCTTCCAAAATCATTTGTGTGTTATTATAAATGCTAAGGTTTTCTTTTTGGGGTGAGGGGTGAGGGTACCGGGTCTTGAACTTAAGACTCTTGTGCTCTTGTTGGGCTTTCTTGCTTATGATTGGTACTTTACCACTGGAGTTATACCTTCAGTATGGCATTTTGCTGGTTAATTAGAGATAGAGTCTTGAAGGCTTTTCTACCTCTTCTGGCTTCAAACCACAATCCTTCAGGTCTCAGTCATTGTGTGTATATGTGAGTATGTACATATATGTATATATATATATATATACACACACACACATACTCATATACAATATATTTACTAGTCAAGTGTCAATAGATCTTGCCTATTTGCTATGCGAAATAAGAGTTTATGCATCTTTTTGTCTACATACTGATTTCTCTTTGTTTGGTTATGTGCCCAGAAGTAGAATTGTTTGATGATAGAGTTTAATTTTCTTAGGAACTGTCCTGTTTCCTATAATAGTTGTAGCACTTTATATTCCCACTAAGAAAGAATTCTCTTTTTTGATACCCACAATTTTTATCTTTGGCCTTCATGATAGTAGCCATTCTAATAGGTATGAGGTGATATCTCATTGTGGTTTTGACTTGGATTTCCCGGATGATTAGTGATGTTGAACATTTATTTTATGTCTCTGCTATGCACATCTTCTCTCGAGAAGTACACATAGTTCACACCTTTGTTATTTCCTTCTTGTTACGTAGTAGAATGCTATCCTTTTACTTTTCCATGTCAGTGCAAACAACTGCTCATATTTTTAGATGCAAGCTCAAGTCTTATTCTCCAAAGAGAGTATTCCTTACTGTTCATATGGAACCCTTTTTCTTATAAATTACAAAGGGCACTAGAATCTGTGCATTTACTTGTTTCCTTGATTGTCAGTTGCTTATGATATTTAGATTGCGCATTTCTTGGTTTCATTAAATATCTAATATTATCTTCAAACCCTTTCCTACTTTTCACTTGAGTCTTTTTTTCCAGCACCGAATGTATATTTTGCTTCTATTAGTTTGGCCTTTGAAATTAGCTTTCTTATGTATAAGTTCATTTTTTGTTGTTCATAAAATGCCACAGACTAAGTTATAGGAAAAGAGTCTCTTGTTGGCACCTAATTCTGGAGGTATACTATTGGGAAGACTGTTTGGTGATAGCTGACAGTCATGAGTTGGTATGAGGCATATAGGGCACAAGGTAGGACACATGCATGTCTGTGTGTCTTCTTCCTATTATAAGGTCCCAGGTATTCAATGTTGGAGGTCTTCTCTAATAACCTAGTTTAATATCTCTAAACACTCTTCAGGGTTTGGTAGGATTTGTTTTTGCCCTTTTCCAACTTGACCATGGGAATTAAGTTTTAACATAAAAACCTCAGAGGGAGGGCATAGTTCACCATATCCAGACTATTCCAGTTGTGATCCATCTATAGCAAGTGCCAAGAAGGAACTGCACTCTCCAAGAGGTAGCACTGTCCTAGAGAATTGTCTTTAAACAAATATTGTAAAGAAGTGTTTGTGAGGAAGTATCAATTTGGTCTCCATTCTGCTACCAGAGAGAAGGAGGAATTGCCCTGTAAATCATCAGCTCTGTAATATAATGAAAAGTAACAGCATGAGAATGTTCCCTCTGACACACCTGGTTTGATTCATGAAACAATTTCTTCATACCTCTTTGGCTACTGACTGGCTCCTCAGTGTAAATCTTTCTGAAGATTCCACAAAAAATCCCCCCAAACCAAAACCAAAAACAATACCCAGCCAGCCACTGAAAAATAAAAACAAGTTTATATGAGCCAAAATCCAAAGGTGTAAGTAAGAAATGCTGCTTATATGTAAAAGGAAGTGACATAAAGACAATGATTTGCAAACAAGATCCAAGGCACTCTGGGGATTCCATTGACTGCTAGGAGGCTAAGTGACTTTCCTAGTCATTAATTTTACAAGCTTTCACCAATCAATAGGCCAGTCTGTTACCAAATAAATGACTGGTGTTAAACCACAGCAAGAAAAGGATACACTGCTTTTACTCAGGTATCAACTGAAAATAACCAGGGACCAGAACCGTACCTATAATTAAATTCCCTAATGAATATTATTTGGGAAAAAAACATAAATTACTCAGAAAGAATGCAGCTTAGTGATTGGGACTAACCTTTAGGAAGAATCTTAATTCTTTTTAAGTAATGAAATTCCAGGGCCTGCAGTAAATTCCTATCTCTAAGAAATCTAATCTAATTAGGAGTATTGATGTGTAAATTTGAAGTGATGGCAGTTGGAAATACAGCTAGTCAAGAAGAGGAGGTTGATAATTTCTGACTAGGAGCTTGGTAATTTCTGACAAGGGACCAAGAAGAATTATCTTGACCCAAAGGACTGTAGTTGTAATTGGGCTATATTATGGTTCAATATAAACCTCTTACTTTCTAACAATTTTTATAAACAAAAAAAAACTGATCTCTTACCCTTATCCTCCATTAGTAAAAATAGAATATTTTAGGTTCTATTTCTAAATAAAAATGCTGTTAAATAATGTATTCCATTTTGGGCCAAATCAACATTCCAGAAGTGATTCATAGAATGAGAAGGGAATGAAAAAAATTGCCTAGAGATGTGGAGGATGGAATAGAAGAAGAAATAAAAGGGTCATATCCTTCTCTGTTATTAAGCAATTCACTGACTATAAAGTTAGGCATTTTTTTTTAAACAGGCCCAAGTTTTCTTCTCCTCTGACTTCTGTGCTACTGAGTAATCAAGATTCTGTCTCCATTTTGTATAGTTCCCTTGTCCTGCCCTTCACAGATCTCTGTCTGTACTCTGGTGGTCACTTCCTTTTCCCACATCCTCAGAAGTCTGTTCTGTCCTAGAAAAGAAATTGATTTCATGGTGAAATCTCATCATCTATTTGAATAAAGATTCACAATGTAGAGTGCATACCTGACAAACAGAAATAGGATAATCACAATTACTTGACCTTTTCTGTCTTGTCTTTTTCCTTCTATTCTTTAAAAAAATATTGTAAATGTGATGTATACAGGTGTTACAATTACATGAGTCAGGTAAAGAGTGCATTTCCATTTGAACAGTGTTACCTCCTCTTTCATTCTCTCCCAGTTTTTCCCCTCTCAACTTTCCTCCCCCCATACTTGTTTGTTTCTAACATAGTGTCTAGTGAGTATCACTGCTGAATTAGTTTACCTTTTGTCCCACCATTTCTGTGCTTCCTCTTCCCCTCCCCAAATCAGATAAACTTATATACAAGACAACAACAGGAGGGAATAACCAAAGAAAAAAGGAAAGAAAAAAAGAACCACAAACAGGACAATAAAAAATCTCTTGCGGGTTGGGAAGGTGGCTTAGTGGTAGAGTGCTTGCCTACATGCATGAGGCCCTGGCCTCAGCACCACATAAACAGAAAAAAAAGCCAGAAGTGGTGCTATGACTCAAGTGGTAGATCACTAGCCTTGAGCTGAAGAGCTGAGGGACAGCAGCCAGGCACAAAGTTCAGGCCCCACGACTGACAAAACCAACAACACAAAAAACCTCTTGCTTCCATTTTTTTGATTTTATTTTATTTATTTATTTACTTTTTTGGTCGGTCGTGGGGCTTGAACTCTGGGCCTGGGCACTGTCCCTCAGCTCTTCAGCTCAAGGCAAGCACTCTACCACTTGAGCTACAGTGCCACTTCCAGTTTTCTGGTGGTTTATTGGAGATAGGAGTCTCATGGTCTCTCCTGCCCGGGCTGGCTTTGAACCGCGATCCTCAGATCTCAGCCTCCTGAATAGCTAGGATTACAGGCGTGAGCCACCAGTGACAAGCATCATTTTGTATGATCATATTCACATAGCTATTGAGCCCTTATGATCCTTTCCTAAGGATATCCTGCTTTGTTTTTATTGTGTGAATGTTTAGGCTACTTTTAGTCATGTCCATGTATAATTATTAGGTTTTTACTGTTCATTGGGTTTACTTGTAGATTCACAGTCACATTCTAGTTATTACAAATGAGGGAAACCATACAGCCTATGTTTTTTTTTTTCTGAATATTTTTTCAAGTCTTTCCATTTCCTTATGAATGGGGCAATGCCATTCTTTCTGATGGAAGCATAGAATTCCATTGTGTATACATACCACATTTTCTTGATTCATTAATCCACTGAGGGGCATTTAGGTTGATTACATATCTTGGCTGTGGTAAACAATTCTGCAGTGAACATGATTGTGTTGGTAGCTTTACTGTGGGCTTGTTTGTGGTCATTTGGGTAAATGCCCAGGAGTGGGATTGCTGAGTTATAAGAAAGCTCTATGTTTGGTCTTTTTTTTTTTTATCATTTCTTTTTTTATTGTGAAAATACCATACAGAGGGGTTACAATTACATGGGCAAGGTAATGAGTACATTTCTTTATGTTTGGTCTTTTGAGGAAGGCTCTATATTGCTTTCCAGATTGATTGAACAAGTTTACATTGCCACTATCAGTGTACTGGTGTTCCCATTTGGCCACATCGTGACAGCCTCTGTTATTTTTAGTTTTCATGATAATGGACATTCTATCTGGGGTAAGATGGAATCTCAATGTTGAGAATGTCAATGGCTGGTACACTCTCTCAATCTATGTATGAGCTAGCATATTTCTTCCTTTCCCTTTCTCTGTCAATCTGTGCCCATACTTTGTTAGATACACATTATTGGTCTTCAGACTTCTGCCATTGTGTGGTACAGTTTTTGATGGGCAACTCTTTTTTTTGGCCTGTTTTATCTACATTGTTTGTCTGGTCACTTTCTGTTCTGGGTTTGAGTGTCCCATCTTATGAAATTTTTTATCATAGTATTACCATTGTTATCACTTAGTGATGACTGGAAAACTCTGCCCCTTCTTGTTATCTATACTCTTCCTATGTTGGGTCCTCCACATCATATCAACATTTCTTAGCTTTCAGAGAGCCATACTGGGTTCTTTCCAATCTCATGCCTTTATCTCTATATCGGGGAGGGGGCTTGTCTCTTTTCCCAGTTGCTTTAATAGAGCATGAATCCTAGATAGCAAGATTCTAAGTTTCTATTTCTTAGCTACACCATAAAGATTCTACTTACAATGATGATCTTCATTTCCTGCTGCCAATTAGGTCACATAACTGGCTTTTGAGCTTCCTTCTCATTGATCACAAAGCTCTCCCTATGTCCCTGCATCTTTATGCTCACTTGTAGACCATAATCAACAAACCCACTTAGGTTCTTCTGTACTTGCTTTGCCATGATGCAACTACGTGGACTAATTTTAATGGGAACAATGTTTCCTCCATATTTGTTTACCCTGATTTATTTGCATTTTTTATTATGTGATACTGTTTTCCTTCCATCTCCCAATCTGAGACCTTCCCAGTGAAACTTTCCAATGGATGCTTCATGCCTATTCCTTGTATTTGTCTACTATTGTTAACAAAAGTTATCTCCTATAAATTGTCATTTTCCATCTGATTATATCTTACATGTATTATTGGAAAGGTTGGTATATAATATGGTTAAGAAATTATCACATGAGTAACTCTTTAGAAGAATTTGGCACATGGTAATAAAAGTTGCTTTCCTTTCCTTTCTGCTGGCAGACAGGTAGTCTTTGAGTCTCCTACTACTATCATAGATCTCAGCATATGTTAGCTCTAAGAGCATGATTATATATTTGAAATGCTTTATTTGCCCATTACATAGATAATTCTTCTGCTCAACAAAATATTTCTACCAATGGATTCATACTGAATGACTTAAATCGTGACAGGTACTCTGATTTATTGACTCATCCCAACACATGAGGAAAATACATAACCCATCTAATACTGTTTTTATTACAATCCTGATGAATCTAAGGAACAGTCTATCAAAATTCTTATAATTTATTTAATGCAGCTACCTTTTCTAACATAATTTCATTTAACATAGACATAGTCAAACCTATCCAATTTCAATAGATTGGAAGGAAAGCTAATTAAATTGAGGTAGACTTGTTTTAATCCCTTTAAGAACATATAATAACTGAAACTATTATAGCTACTCAGACACTGCCATGTGGAATTTGAATTAATAGATAAGGATGATCTCTAATTAGCTCATCAAAACACTCATCAGAACAGCATCAACCCTACATATACCACAATCACACTGTTTGTAAGTAAATAGATGCTTCTAAAGCTCTTGAGGACCAGTTTGTATTCTTAGGAGAGTAGAGGTGCCCTCAACCTTTTTCATTATGTGGTTAATTGATTTAGCTGGGGTTTTCCTCTTTTAAAGAGAGGAAACAAAGAAAGGAAAAAGAATTAAATAGGTTTGATTATCTCAATCAACATTCTGACCCATTCCAGATTAATGTGATTTTCTCAGTGGATATCATTCACCTGGTGACTACCATGGCATTGTAGAATTTTAGAACTAGAAAGACACCTTCCTCTCAGATTAGTCATTACAGCTATTTAATGTTATTTATAAAGAAGACACTGATTTTAGTGCAGAGTGTTTATGGTTAGCCACTGCTTAGCAGAGAAGATCTCCTCTTTGAGTATCCGTGTGGATACCTGTGAAATGGATGAGCTAAAAAAGGACAGAGGAAGGCAAAAAGAGTAGGGCAGGGTGGGGGGGGGGGGAGTGAGGGATAGAGAAAGGGAAGGAGGAGAAGATAGAAAGAGAAGATGTAAAAATAGGAATGCATTTTAAGTTTAAAGAAACTTAAATTTTACTATAATATAGGAATGTCGGGCAATTCTGCATTAATAACAAATGCGCTAGAATTTTTCATTCCTGTGTTGAATGAGAATGCATTCCTGCTATTTTTGCAAAATATTTGACTCATTACATTTAATACTGAGTAATTTTTATTTTTGTCACTCTATTTTAACAAAGCTCTAGGTACTTTCAGGTATCTGGAATCAAATCAAATAAAATACAGTTGGCATGACAGGGGTTGGTAGATAGTTTCAAGGTAGTATGAGGGAAGATCTCCTATTTCAAATATGTGTGTGTGCATGCGTGTGTGTGTGTGTGTGTGTGTGTGTGTGTGTGTGTGTTTATGTGTAAACTGGCTTTCTGAAGGAAGTAATGCAGTACCTGATGTTGAAGTTCAAACCAGTTATTCTTACAGTATCCCTAACAGTTTATGAAATTTCAATAGACAGATAAGCCATCTTATTCTTTCAGCCCACCCTGGTCTGGGATAGTTTACTTTTTACTTTTGTAAAATTCTAACAAGAATAATAACATTGTAGGCAGATCACTAGTTTCAGCAGTGGTCATTATTTTTGCTATTCAGGATCAGTTATTGGCTCAATCTAAAACTTTCAAATTCGAATGACTTGAGTGGTTTTTCATGACCAAATCTGACTAATAGGTGAAGACAGATCACTAAAATTTCAAGGTAGGCCTGGATTCATGGCTAGGGACGATGTCACCAAAAGTGAAAGAAATCATCACTATGGAGTCAGGTATACAAATTTTTAAGGTAGGAAAACCTTTGTGTGTGTGTTTATTTGTATGGAAAGCTATCTGCCTATTATAATTTACTCTCTTTGTCCATATGTTTCTTCATTCTGCTTTTCCAGTTAGTGGCTTTCTGAATGCTCTTTTCTGAGTTTTTGGAGGAAATTAAGAGATTGACATCTGAAGAACTGTCCTAAGTAATTTTACATTTCACACTTCCTGCTGCATGAATATCACAGAACAGTTGTCTGTATACACTTTTTTATGGGACATTAAATATTGTTTTGGAGTCTAGCCTAGATAGTCAGTATGGATGAAAAACTTTATTATTATGAGGTTTTTTTGTGTGTCTTTTTGCTTTGATAAGACATTTATTAGATTGCATTTCACTGGCTTGAATGGTTAGTAATTCTGTACATTTTTATGATTTCTCTGTAAAATACTTATATTCATGTGATATGTCAGCAGATCATTTTTTCCTGTTCTTTTATTCATCTTGTAGGTTGTAATTTTGTACCTTCAGCTACATTCTCTGGCAGCTAATCCTTCCTCTCCTTTTCAGACCAACATTAACTCTTAGTTTAAAGAAAATGACCAGTACTGACCAGAGACGCTATCACTGCATGAAGAGAATCAGTCTTTAAAGGCACTGCACTAAAAAGTAAACCAAGATCTGGCCTCTCTTTCACAAGCTTCCTTGGTGCTGTGGCATCATCATACTTCTTTGTATCTGAGGCTTTCACTACTGCCAAACCTATCTATTGAAAAGAAAAATCTTTTCGTTCCTGTCAGACTTTTAGAGCTTATTCTTGCTTTGGTTTGTTTTCAAAGTTTTGGTATATTGACCTATAGTGATACCGTAGACCTGTATTGGCATGATAAATAAAAAAGGAAGTGGATAATGAGAGTATGACATTTCTTTTGCAGTTATACAGGAACTTAAAGATCACCCTGTCCAATTTATTGTAAGTGCCAGCCTGGCATAATTAAGTGATTTGTCTCAGGTTCCAGATGCTTTATCAGGTGGCGCCAGACCAATGAGATCTAGTGCGGGTATTTTATCTAGTATTTATTCAGCTATGTTTTGGTGTTTCCATATGAGTACAGTAATCCAACAAAATTTTACTGGGTTCCTCCTTTGAATCAATGCTTGATCTTAGAACCATGTAAAAAACTCTAGCACATATGTACTCACACATGTGTGCATGTTCACATTTCCACATCAAGAGAGCATTTCATGCTGTGAGTAAACACATAACAGATGTTCCAGCCACATCTATATTAGTTCAGTCTCTAAATGATAAAAAACTTGGCCCTGATGAATTTAGATATGGCTCCAACATTATAACAACATATCTCTCTAGGCATCTGCTATTTATTTTTGAGAATCATCTTCCTCATGGCAACCTACTTGTCATCCAAGGCCTAGTGTTTTCTTAAAGAATAAGCTTTTAGAGACAAAGAAACATAATTAGAATAATAGTAGTCCTAATAATAGATACCCCTTATTACTAACTTGTAATTCCTAAACATGCAATTATTGAAACAAAATTGTTTATACATGAATCACTCAGTGCATTATAAACTGCAGATGAGATGGGTTTTCTATGATATTCAATGTGCCAAATGCTGTATAAGTGACAAGTGACTTAATTCTGGTCCATGATGGAATTTTTGAATCACTTTGTGCTCTCTAAGCCAAAAAGAACAAGACTTGTAACCTTTAAATTTTATCTTAGAATATCTATCATGGAATAAATCACTGACCCTCATTTGCTCAAGGTTCTTTTTTCTTTAAAATGTGTTATTACCAGAGCTCATACAATGAATGATGGAGGGAGGGAATATAATGAAGAAACTCTTCAGAGGTAGACCTGTACTGTCCCTGGGGTTTGAAATAAGAGAAAGGATGGATTCATGTGAGTTTAAAAGCCATGGGAGCCATCTATAAACAGAGCCATCCACATGTGGAAAGAGAGAGGTTTACAGACCTTGCAGATCATACTGAGCCTCAAGAATACAGCGATAAGTACCTTGCAGGTAATGCATATGTGCTGGAATCTAGTGACTACTTGTTCCCCAGTGAGACTACCAGAAGAGCCAAGTTCTCAGGATGTAGCTTTGTCCTAAACCTTTGGGAAAAGCAATGTGTGAGAGCGAGGCAAAGAGAATGGAAGCCTAGGCTGGGCTGCTAACAGGAAACATTTTACAAAACTGCTTCTTGAATGGCAATTGAATCGATTCATCGTCATCAAGCTTCAAGTGAATGAGTTCTTGCAGTTGGAAAATTGAATAGGAAATGCTTTAATTTTGTGCTGGCAGTGGTCCAACAACAAGAGCCTTTTCCAGTGTGGCATTACAGAGCTGTACTGACTGACTCCAAGTGAACTCCATGTAGGTTAAGCTCTGCAGCGGCGGGGTCACTGCTTGCTAATGACAACTGGTGAAAGGGATGGCTGGAGGCACGGGAAATGGGAAATGTGGGGTTAGCCAGCAGGACATGGACCAGCTATCTTTGTCCTTTAGCACTGGGTGAACATGTGGGTCAACAGTCACTACTTCCATTAATTTATAGACAGCATTGTTATTCAAATTGTGTCACATCTGCCCTGCACTGAAAGGTTTGTGATAATTATTTGTAATGGTAAAACTTTCAGTTGTTACCTCTTCCACAGTAAGTAAGACTGGAACTTGAAGTCTGGAGAATGTCTTGATAAGCAGATTTAAAGAAAGGGAATCTTTTAAAGGCAACTGGTTTCTCCTGAACCATATTTTCTCTGCATCCCGTTGAGGAAGACTTGGAATGGGTACAAATCAATAAACACCTGGGGAAGATTTCACTTTTTTGTGTGATATTGGCACTTTTGAACTTAGGCCTCACACTTGCCAAGTAAGTGCTCTAGTGGTTGAGCCACAACCCAGTGCTTTATTGCTGTTAGGCTCGTAAGGTTTTGCCAGACGCCAGTCTCAGACTGTGATCCTCATACCTAGCCCTCCTGAAGATCTGAAGCTTACAGGCAGGTACAACCACGCCTGCCACTAGAGATTACTTAGGCAGCCTTAATTTAGTTATTCAGATGTTAGTCCTCCAGTGCATAGGTCAGGATCTTCACATGCATTACTAATCACATTAGATTATCTTTTATTTTAAAAAAGGATATGTGAAGATGAGAAAGGTTAACATGACTTATAAAGGCCACATAGAAATTTTACCCCAAAATATATATATATAGTTGTGTGACAAGTTCTCAGGTTTTATTTTGTTTTCTGCACCTGTATCAGGGCTTAAACTCAGGGTCTTGGGCACTGTCCCTTAGCTTTTTTGCTCAAGGCTGGAAATATACCAAGGAAGCACAGCTCCACTTTAGGCCTTTTAACTGGTTAATTGGAAATAAGGGTCTCACAGACTTTCCTGCCTGGACTGGCTTTGAACCACAGTCCTTAGATCTCAGCTTCTTAAATAGCTAGGATGACAGGGGTGAGCCATTGGTACCTTCTTCAGCTTCTTCTTTGATTCAGGCAGGTCAAAGACAGAGATGGCAGGTATGGTGAGAATGGATGGCCATATTCTTATTCACAGGTTTCTTATTCATAGGCTCAGCAGCAGCAACAGCTTACTGTTTGCAGACTCACATTCTGTCCATCAGTACCTCTAGCCCATTGTCCCCAGTGGCAGCAGCCTGTACAACACCGGTGCCTGTCTAGATAAAATGGCATCACGAAGCTAAGTGTACATTCAGTCTCAAGACTACAGGCAGGATTAGCTAAGGTAGTGCATGCATAGATGACTCAAGGTTACACAGATGTGCAGAACCAGCTGACTCCCAGTCTGTGGAAGTGCAGGCTCAAAGTCCTCTGAGATTACACTGTTCCATTTATTCCTCTGTAGTTCAGCAGAGGTTCAAAGGGAAAGCAATGAGGAATATGGTTCTTTTCCTTTAATCTTTTTTCACTCAATGTCATTTAAAGTTTCTCAGTGTTTCACTCTAGCAGAATTCATTCTATATTTAAAAAAGGAACTGAGTTATTTGCTATGTGCGGCTAAGAGGCTTGACCATGTTTGATATTTGAACTCTTTCTTAGATTGAATCACCTATATTTTACTTTAGAAGCCCCACTGCACAACTCGCCCAGTAATAGAGCTTTTATATTCTGCCATTTACTTTTATTCTCTCCCCATTTCCTAGTGGATGGTCTACTACAAAGGCCATTCCCAAATCAAGTTCTGAGTGTTGAATGCTCAGGGTGAGGGGTCTCCATCTGGGGAAGTGTACTGTAAGTGTTAGTGTGAGAAATGGATTTTTTTTACAGGACTCACCAAAGAAGGAAGTGGAATTAACATGGAGCAACTGCCTGATTCAAAACTGTCTACCTTGGGGAGCTGTGGATGCTGCAGGTTTGCATTTAGCAAGGCCAGAACAACCACATGTGAGGTAGCTACAGTGGCACATCCAAGTGAGCCTGGGCTGTACACAGCTCTTCCACCCCCAAACTCCATGACACCATTGGTAGCTTGATAGGAATCATGGCTAGAATACTTATACCACAAAATTAGCCAGAGCCATGAATCACTGCCTTTGTTTCTTCCTAAAGAGGGAATTATCAAAGATTTTCCAACAAAATATGGTCCAGTGTAAGTAAAAATAATATACTCCAGTTCTCAGTGTGTGGTCCTTGGATCAGCAATATTAGCAACACCTAGGAACTGGTTAGGAATATAAAATTTCTAGCCCTAATATAGCCTACAAACTCACTCTCTAGGAATAGGACAGAAGAATTCTTTTAAAGATGCTTTTCTTCCTTAAGTCTAATAATGCTCTAAGGAGTAAATGACTGAAGAGGGATAAACTATGTTTAATTAACTGTATGATGACTATAATTGGATGATTAATTATCTCATACCTGTCCTATTGGTCTTAACAAGCTTTTAGAAGGAACTTGCTAAAAGGGAATACTATTTATAGCACCCACAGTATGGGGTGGTAGGGAAGGGTCAAAACTGTATCTTTTCCAGGGTTCATAGCAGATGGAAAATACCACATATTACCTGGTGCTCACTCTCTTCATCTGGAAGCATTGCCAATAGACAAGTGATAATGGTTAACATGGTAACTGGGCTACCATATTTATTCTTAGATGAGAAATGAATCACTTTCCTAGAGGCATTGTTCAAACCCAGATTGAGGGGCTTTAGTTCCCTGTGTTTCTAATCTTAGAGGCCTGGGTAGGGCCTCATAGTTCGCATTTGTAAATAGTTTTCCAAGAGAAAACTGGAAAAGTAGCTCTGTAGGCCATCTTTGAGTTAATCTGCGTTTGTTTGAGTTATTGCTTCTTAGCTTCTTGTTCCTCTCCTGTTCCACATTTAGCTTGACTGTGATTGCTTCACGGAATGCAGCCCACATCAGCTGGAGCATGCTTTTTTAATGTGCAGGAGCCTGCTGAGCCCTCCATTTCCTGTCAAGATATTGTTCAGAGTCGTAATGCACTTTGTCATTTATTTTTTTTTCATTCTCATACTAAGTTCTTATAGCCTTGACACTTTGCTATTATGTCAGATGAAACTCCGCCGCTTCTTCATGGCAGTGTTTGTGGTCTCATGATTCACCCCTTTCGCTGACTTTGATCATTCTTGAAGCTGAACAAGGCCTTTTCTCCCCTTCTTTCCAACAAAGCTTAGTTACTTCCTTTAAATGGAATAACTTAATGAGTATGCAAGTTCATCCAGGTATTATTTTACTCTTCATAATAGAATATGAGTTATTCTGAATGCACTAGAGCTCATTTCCGGGTTTGAATTGTGTGTTAAATAGAGGTAAGAGTGTCAAGACAGCTTGTAAGAGGTTGGCATGTTTTACTGTTGAACTCAGTTGGATGACTTTGTCTTTTTTCCTGAGCTCTGAGGAAGCATCACGTAATCATAGGTACTTCCTGTTACTTGTTTGCTTTCTTTAACGTCACCTCTTCAGATAATGTGTTATATTTCTCATTACAGTAACCCCTACTTTCACTGTATTTGATGTTGGTATAATTTGTGGAGGGGAAGGGCAAAAACAAATGGTTTAACTAGGGATACAGGTGGACCCATTGCAACAATGAGATGTACAAGTCGTTATGTCGAAAACGAACTTTACCTTTTCTGCTTGACTCATACCTATACTAGATATTGCAAATAAGGGAAACCATGGGACCTATGTTTCTTTGGGCCTGGCTTACTTCACTTAATATAATTTTTTCCAAACCTTTCCATTTCCTAACAAATGGGGAAATGTCATTCTTTTTGATGGAGGCATAGAATTCCATTGTGTATATATACCACATTTTCTTGATCCATTCATCTACTGAGGGGCATCTGGGTTGGTTCCATATCTTAGCTATGGTAAATAATGCTGCAATAAACATAGTTGTGCTGGTAGCTTTAGTGTGGTCTTGTTTGTAAACATTTGGGTAAATGCCCAGAAGTAGGATTGCTGGAAAATAGGGGAGATCTATGTGAAGTCTTTTGAGGAACCTCCATACTGCTTTCCAAAGTGGTTGAACAAGTTTACATTCCCACCAACAATGAAGTAAGGTTCCTTTCTGTCTACATCCCCTCCAGCATCTGTTGTTGGAGTTCTTGATTTTTGCTGTTCTAACTGGAGTGAGGTGATATCTCAATGTTGTTTTGATTTGCATTTCTTTTATGGCTAGGGATGTTGAACATTTCTTCATGTGTCTATTGGCCACCCTTCTTTCTTCTTCAGAAGAGCTTCTCTTTAAGTCTTAGGAAAATGAACCCTTAAATATGTATTTTAATGTTTTCGTTTCTTTCATGCATGTGTTTCTAACGCATTTATAAGATTATTTCTTTGTTGCTTTGTATGTCCCTCCCCCACAGTGTAACCCCCGCTTTCACTATATTTGATGTCAGTATAACATGTGGAGGAGATGGGGACAAACAAGTTGTTTAAGGATTCAGGTGGACCTGTTGCAACAATGAGAAGTACAAAATGTCATGTCAAAACCAGCTTTACAATGTCGATGTGGGGGGAGAGGGGGGTATGATTGGGTGGGAGGGAGGGGGGAGGCTGGGAAGGGAGGTGAAGGGTAAACAAAGGAGGAGGCTGCAATGCTTGGTAAGAAATGTATGCATTATCCTGCCCATGTAATTGTACCCCCTCTGTACAGTATGTTCTCAAATAAAATAAAATAAAAGAAAAGAAAAGAAAAGAAAAAAAGAAAACGAACTTTACAACTTTGGTGTGTGTGTGTGGGGGAGGATCGGGTGGAGGGAGGTGGAGGGAGGATGGGAAGGGATGGGAAGGGGAAACAAAGAGGAGGCAGCAATGCTTGATAAGAAATGTACTCGTTATCTTGCCCATGTAATTGTAACTGTACAGTATTCTCACAATAAAAATAAATAAATAAAAAATAAACCCTCCTAAGGGAGGGAGGAGCACCTGACCAAAAAAAAAAAAAAAAAGAAGATGCATGTTTAACACCTATCTTTTGTTTTGTTTTGTTTTGTTTTTATTGTAAAGAGGCTGTACAGAGGGGTTACAGTTATGTGATAGGGCAATGAGTACATTTCTTGTCGAACATTGTTACTCCATTTTTCTCCCACTGTCCCTTCCCTCCCCCACCCCTCCACACCTCCCCTAAAGTTATAAAATTCATTTCCGACATAGTGTTTTGTGAGTATCATTGCTGCACTGGGTCATCCTTTGTCCTTGTTTCAGCATTTTGTTATTCCCATTACTTTCCCCAAATGAGATAAATATATATACAAGCTGATATGACCACTCAGTAGTGGCCTTAGACAGGTCACTGAATTTGTTGACTCTCATTATCTACATTTGTAAAATGGTCATAATGACATCTATGCTCTATATTTCATTTAACTAATGTGAGGATCACTATGAAATCTATCAAAGGGATGTATACATTCTAAAACAATGTAATTGTTGAGTGTTATTATTAGCGATTTTTACAATGCCCAGCATAGTCAGAGTAGACCCGTAGGTTATGATATATGATGTGTGTGTGTGTGTGTGTGTTTGTGTGTGTGTGTGTGTGTGTGTGTGTGTGTTTAGAGGAAGGGTCTTTATAGATCTGTGGAAGTTGGCCCTTACGATGGCATATGAATATCTACCTAAGAACTAATCTGAGCAGAGAACAAGTAAGCAATAGTAGTCACAAGAGCTTTGCTATGAGCTGCACCTTAGGAACAGAAATGATTGAGTATTGATTGGATCCCTTAGAATGTTTGTTGGCATTCTTTACCCGGAAACTCGGGAGATATTCCAGGGTGCCCAGGGCATGTGTCAAGTACAGAACAGGGGTACCATTCTTTAATGATTTAGACCCCTGGACCCTAATGGTGGTCCTTGGAGTTGCACCTCTGGAATTTTGGACTCTAAACTAGAATCTCTTTCTTGACTACAAAGTCTCACCTGCTTAGATAAGGTGGGAGGTTTAGGACATCTATGATATTCAAAACAGAAAATATGGAGCTGGCTTGTGCCTGGGCTTAGGGTATTTGAAATAAGGTTTATAAAATCTTATAGAACCTTAGAAAGCACATGGAAGTCTTTTAGAAGATTATTTTTTTCCTCCTCATTGGGTTCCCATGGTATACAGAAAATTAGATGGATAGTGTACTTGAGATTTTGTAGCATAATGCTCTGAAATTAATTTATTTGACATCTACATACGCTATTCAAACAAAATAACCTGAAAAGTACTGGAACAATATCTAGGGACATTCTATCTCAATACTTATTAGCTAGCTGATGGTGACAAAGTCAATTAACTTCTCTGAAATTTAGTTTCCTGATCTACAAAAGAGAAATAATAAGGCTTGGCTTGTTTACCTTCTCTGAGTTTCAGAGGAAGTAACATATATGAAAGCAACGTGTTGACTATAAAATATGGAATGTGCATTATTTTGTTTTAAAAATGCTTATTCCATAAGGATTTTCATGTACCCAGTTCAATTTAGTTAATGTAGAATTAAGAACAAACTAGAAAAATATGGGCTGGATGAAATAATCTTTAGGTTTATACAGTGCTCACCAACTGGTCACAGGGCAGTTGGTCTTGAATCATACATGAGTTCTGCTGGCAGTCCAAATAGCTAGAGTTCTGTTCTCCAAATTCAGTGTCTTTGTGATGACCCAAATACAGGCAGAGAAGTCATTCTCTTCAGACTCATCAGTGATTCAGACGTGGAAGGAGAAACTAATACTATGAATGGAAGATCCCAAATTCAAATTCATCTCAGAAGGCAAGAATGATGTTGCAAAACCAAAGATGAAACATAGCATGGACATAAAGTTTTCATTTAAAAATAAATCTTTTGTGTCATTTCAAGTAGGGGATGCTTTGGCTTGGAGAAACCATCCATCTGGAGGGAGAGTAGATGTCTACACACTCAGATAGAATGACATGCATTTGCTTGGAAAAGGGAAATGCTACATAGAAAATTGGGGCAGTTTATTAGAGTGATCTGATATTCAGAGATTTAGCTACTGAATCAGGGAATAGAGTTCAGGCCTTCCCCATGCCCAGTCTCCTTGTGTGACCTAGCTCAGGTCATTCAATGCTTCATGGCTTCCATTTTCCTAACCTTTAAAATGATAAGTTTGGACTAAATTATTTCTGAGCTTGCCCCCAGCAATAAGAATCTGTAACTCTGAGTTGGATCATGAAAAGCACCTCCTACTCCTTTTTCTCATGTTGTTTCATTTTTGAGAGTTGCTTTATCCATTACTAGTAGAAAACTTTTCCAGTTACAGAAAAAATATCTGAGACTTAAAACTATGACATATATATGTATATATATATATATATATATATATATATATATATATATATATATATTGTTTTACTAAATGGCACATCCTAAAGATACTAAAATGAGAAAAAATGTAATTTTATTCTCTCAGTGATTTTAGCATCTAAGTTCATTTGTTGATTTAGCCAATAATCTCCTGAAAAATAATGACTTTTCAAGGCCAATTTTGCCTAATTGGTGTGTCCCAAGTTTTTCTGGAGCTTCCACATTTTCCTGTGTTTCAGGTACAAATCCCAGCAGGATCCATCTGGCTCACTTTGCTTCTAAGTCAGATTAATTGAGCTGTATGTGCTTTTACAGTGTGTGATCTTAGATATCTAACAAGAGACTTTCAAAATTAAGGTTCTGTCTATTGCTCATGGACGTACACAAGGCCTCAGACCTCTCTTAGCAGGAATAATCATTTATCATCAAAGCGATGGAATAATTTCCTCTGCTAAAAACTCAAAGTTGTTTCTTCAAAATTCTAGGAATATACTCTTTAAGCTTCAATTGAATAGCAAACGACTCTTACATTTTCAATGCCTCAGAATTTTGGAATGTGTCATGTTTTTTAGGACAAATAGTAGATGCATAGGTGTGTTATTCCATGAAAAAGCATTTGAGACACTTTAGTCATATCCTTACATGGTTTGATATAAAGTTCCTTCAGAATTGAGTCGCTTGTATTCTTTTATCTGTTTGACTTGTTTTCGTTAGTTTATTTTTAAAATCTTGACTTTTTTTAACTTAATAGTCAAGGTTTCTCTTCATAATCATATCAGAAAGGATGTGGATCCTTTTTTCCCCCTGTTCATTTCCTGTCCTCCTTTCTCTGTCTTCCTCCATAACACCTTCCATTTCTTTGACCTTTTGTTCCTTCTCTTCACAACTCCCCATTTCTTTGACCTTTTGTTCCTTCTCTTTCACAACTCCTTCTGGAGTCATCTTTGAGAGTTAGTTAGGAACCAGATATCTGCAAAGGTGCAGTACCTACCTTCATGGCACTTACCATAAAGGAAAGGACTTTTTCAAGTAAACAGTTGTGGGGCAGAGTGGTAGAGCAGAGACTTCTCAACTGAAGGCCAGATAAAGTATTCCAGAAAAGATGGCAAGAGCTCTAGAGTGGAAGGTTGATTAACAGTCAGCTGAACAAAACTTAGGCTGGGCATAGGAAATGTTCCAGACAATAGGAAAGCAAATAGTAAAGTCTTGAAATGAGAAAAATCCATGACATCTTGCCCTTTTAATTCCATTTCCAGTGAATTTCTCTTCTGTGTAACTATGAATAATCATATTTAAAAAACTGAATTAAAAGGGCAAGATGTTACCAGGCTATTGGTTATGGATCTAAAGAGAAATGGGGAGTAACTGGAAGGTTTTAAAAAGAAAGATGCATGACTGGTTTTCCAGTGCTTACAGTTTACTTTTTTCTGTGTGGTGAGAGGACTCAGGATTGATGTTAGGGCTTTTGTAGTAGTGCAGGCAGAGATGTTGCTGCTGCTAGGTTAAATGATGGGAGGGCAGGGAGTAATGAGTTGGGTGTTTGAGTAAAGATTTGGAGTTCTTTATTTTGTTTTCTAATAATTTTAAAATGTCATAAAAAGAAAAAAACAGATGACATATTTAGTGCAGGTAGCTCATTGTCTATATTCTTAGTTACTCAGGAGGCTGAGATCTGGGGATTGCAATTCAAAGTGAATTTAGGAAAACTCTGAGACTCTTTTCTCCAGTTAACCATCAAAAAGCCAGAACTAGAGCTGTTGTTTAAGTGGTAAAGTGCCATCTTTTGAGTAAAAATAAGATAACTCAGACCCTAAGTTCAAGTCCCATTACCAGCATAACAAACAAAGCAGCCAACCAACCAAAAAAAAAAAACCAACCTCGAAATCCTTTTTTTTCTTCCTTTAATCATTATTCTTAATTTGAGATGAAAAGAACACTGGAGAAATAGATTTGTAGCTGTGAGGGGTTAAAATATTCTGAATAGATTTCTAGACACCAGGTTGTTTGGAATAGAAAAAGAACACAATAAGAGTCAAAGCACTGAATTTAAGCTTCGGTTTGCCACTAATGAGCTCTTTAACTCTGGGTAAATAACTTAACATTAGTAAGCATTCCTTTCAGTTCTAATCTTCCATGATTCTGTGGATTACCTTATAAGAAAACTCTAGGGAAGAAAGGCCTGTAGGTATTCATTTGTAATATGGTTTTAACATTTCTAATAGCCATATTGAAATTCTCAATTCAACAGCCAAGAAGCCTTACAAACAGTATCAGCCATTGGAACCCATGAAATAATTTATATGGAATTAAAAGTCATATTGCTTTTAGTTTTTCTATCCTTTACACCCATTTCATGGACAGGAGAGAAGATGTTTTGGTATTCATGAAAGATAAATCATGGAATTTAACTAAAAGAATGGTAAGTTTTAGTCTAGAAGCCTGCAATGTTTTCCCAAACTTTAGTCCAAGTAGTAGTCCCTATTTGGCCACAAAAAGTAGATGGATGCCAGTGGCTAATGCTTGTAATCCTAGCTACTCAGGAGGCTGAGATCTAAGGACAATGGTTTGAAGCTAGGCTGGGTAGACAAATCAGAGACTCTTACCTTCAGTTAACCAGCATGGTTCAAATGTTAGAGTCCTAGCCAACAAAAAATAAATAAATAAACAAACAAAACCTTGTAGATACTGGTCATATCTTCACAACTTTTGATCAATAGGTAGCAGTTTAAGGCAAATAGGATAGGTGCTGTGTTCTATCTAGACTGGGATTTTCCAAAATGTGGCCCCTGTACACTAACCTTACAAAATATTTCTTGGAACAGCATTCGGTGGTAAAGTAAACTGGAGGAGTGCTGTGTGATATAAGGCCTCTTAGTGCACATATGCATCTCATATATGTATTAACATGTTGAAGAGTTCAAGATATTCTATATGAAACAGAGTTAAAATTTGTTCCTGTATTTCTCTACATCATCTAGCCTTTACCCTCATAGAGAGAGAGAGAGAGAGAGAGAGAGAGAGAGAGAGAGAGGAGAGAGAGAGAGACAGAGTTTTATGATGGAGGTTTCTAAAATGTGCCAGAGTACATCTTTCAACTAATTGAGATGGAGTGGATCAAGACTATACCTTGCATTGTTTCAACAAAGGCATGCATATGAGGAATGCCTGTGGCTGCATGATAGGTTTATTTCATCATCAAGGTGTTCCCCGACTCCCTTATGGATTGTGAGTACTGTATCACACAAGTTCAGGTTGGCTGCATGTAGGTGATGCTCATAGAGCTGCACAGAATGCAGTCTGTGAGATCTTCAGTGGCATCCGTGTCTCACATGCACAGGGGCTCCCCCTGAGAATTCCTTTTACTGAAAGCAGAAATCAAGCATGTGAATTCTCTTACTCAGGTAATAACCTTGAATGAAAGGGCCCTAAAATGTATCTAGACTAGGACTGCCTGAAACAGTTGGGTTTCAAGAAAATATGAGGTTGTTTCCATGAACCACACATTTAAACGCCATGTCCTGAGAAGAACTTGAAGCTCATTGTTAGATAATCACTGGCCAAATGCAGTTCCTTCATTGTTTAACGGCAATTGAGACACAGAGGAAAACAGGCATAATTTCTGCCACATGTATGCATGGTTACAATGCCGTGCAGTAATAGTTATGGAGAATTGCATGGGGTAATTGGAAGATAAAGAATAGAGTACTCACCCAGGCCTGGGGTCATCAGGAAAGATTTCACAGATGAGATTGGTTTGCTTTAGTCTGGTTTCTAATTTTCTTTTGAAATCCTATGCTGACTCTGCTATTCAATTACCAAGAGAAAGTTTAGATTTTGCTGCCTTGCATATACCCATGTGCTTTTCCTAAGTAAATTATGTTTATGTAATAATTTTTACCTTTTCTCCTCACTCATCATTTCCATCCTGATATTACTTTGAATTATAGCCCCCACAATAGTCTTAGTTTCAGCTGAGCATTCACATTTCTGGTACAAGTTAATAGAAATTTTCATTTGCTTTTGGTTTGCAGATGTTGAACACATGGCTCTTAAGCCTGGCATTATTCTTGCAAGGATGACAGTCTTCAAACATTTTGATTAGTACCTCAATTTTATCCACTTCTACATATTGAAGTGAGTCTGTGTTTTATATCTTCCTAGCTTCATCTCCTACAAAGCTCTAGTGTTTGGAAAGGCAATTTTTGGCTCTAATTTTATGTCTGCTAGGCTTTCAGAAAGGTTTGATAGCTTTTAGTTCCAGAAATGGGGTATTTTACTTAATTTTTCAAAAATCTTAAAGAAATACGTCTATCTCAAGAACAAATGCATCTTATATATTTGCAGTAGGTTGCATCTGTACAATATTTTTATAGTTTGTGCAATATTTTACCTGCATTTCATTTAACTCTCACAGGGCTATTTGGAAAACACGAACACTGGAGCTCAGTGAGGTTCAGTGTTAGTCCCAATAATACAGGTCTCAGAAAGATCTCAACTTCTGATTTTGAAGCTCTTTCTACTGTGTTGCATAGAAGAACAATTTTGGTATATGTTAGATATAAAAGGAAGATGAAAACAAAGAGAAAATGCTTTTTGTTTTTTGTTTCTTTGCCTAGTAATGCAAATATAAAACTGAAAGTATTCCTAGGAGCTGGTGGCTCATGCCTGTAATCTTAGCTACTCATGAAACTGAGATCTGAGGCTGGATATTTGAAGCCAGTGCAGGCAGGAAAATTTGTGAGACTCTTATCTCCAATTAACCACCAAAAAGTTAGAAGAGGAGCTATGGCTCAAGAGGTGGAAATGCTAGCCTTGGGCATAAAAGCTAAGGGACAGTACCCTGGATCATGCACACATAAAAAAATTAAACATCAATGTTAATAATGATTATGGATGAGGTTGTACATAGCATGAGAGAAAGCCAGTTAATGAATATTCCAGGTCAAACATGGTAGGCAAGTTGGGAGAAATAGGCAAGAAAGTAGAGTTATTTTAGCATTTATTGAAACAGACCCGCAGCTAGCAGAACAGACAGAAAAATAGGAATAAAAATCATAAAAGCACAAAATTGCAAAAGCACTCTGATAAAGAGAGGGGCCTACTTGTTGCAGTGTCAGCGTAGGAGGCTGGCTAAGGCGACAGAGTGCCAGGGGCAGAGCTGCAGCTAGATTATGTGCCACATTAATTCAGAGACTGGGTCTTCCATGGCAAATCAGTGCCACCAATACTGGTCATGGAGGATTGGAAACCCGGATGTGGAAAAATCACAAGTCATTTGGTACAGTAGTTAGTCATGCAAATCATGCTAACTGTATCCTGATAGAAGAACCTTATAGAAAGCAGGATAATAATTGAGAAATATGAGTTTAAGTGTTTGGTTGTTGTTTGTTTTTGTGTGTGTGTGTATGTGTGTGTGTGTTAATGTGTGTGTGTGTGTGTGTGTGTGTGTGTGTGTGTGTGTGTGTGTGTGTTTAACCAAAGTATAACCGTTATAAGACACTTTGACTTTCTCTGTCCTAATGATCCCTAAGATCTAAAACTATACACATCAAAATATTTAGAGAAACACACATTTTCTTAAGTGTTCATATGTCACAAAGTGAAAAAGTTTACTTTTGGCCTAAAACTTAATACGTATCACATGATCTTACAATATTTGTATGAAATCATAACTAAGTTAGAAATCAACATATTTAAGCATATGTTATTGCTTTTGTAACTGCTATAGAACAGGTTGCACATACAATTTTGTTAATATTGATATAGATCTGCAAAAATAGACCCACCATTGCAATCAACATAAGGGACACACTGATCATTTCCAAGTTTTTCTAGTACATTTATTTATTTTTCTGGTATTGAGAGTTTAAAGACTACTCTGTTTGTTTGCTTGGCTGGCACTTTACTACTTGAGCCATGCCAGCCTGGCTTTTTGTTGATTATTTTGGAGATGGAGTCTCATGGACTAATATACCAGGTTGGCTTCGAATTGTGATCCTCTGGATCTAAGCCTCCTGAGTAACTTAGATGGGTGCCACTGGCGCCGAGGCCTGATTCCCTATTGTGATTTCTCCTTCCCATCTCTTCCCCCCAAATTGTATAATGTACATAATATTAATCATTAAAAACAATTCTTGTATGCATGCCGAACTAAAGGAGGATGCCAGTAGAGATTCAGAGAAGCAAGATTTCTGGAAACCAGAGGAATATTTAGAAATAACTTTTTGGGGCCTGTGAAACTCAAATTAAATCTAGAATCTAGATGAGTTGAGAGAACAACTCAGCTTTGGGGTCCACAAATGAAACTGAGACAGGAATGAGAGTCCTGCATTCTGTCTCCAAAATGACTTCTTATCTTTGACCCAAGCACAGGCAGTATACTGATTATCTGTAGGAAACACATTTGAATAGTTTGGGAAAGTTCTTGAGACTGTACCACATTTATTCTGAGGAAAATTTGACTTAAGGAAATTAGAAGGCCTAAGGAAGATTTGAAGACTTTTTTTTTTTGGAGTGAAAAAGATCTGGAATTTCTCGATATAAAGTTCATTTTTAAAAAAGCCAACGTATACATGTTTAAAAAACATAGATAAGATATTCATTCCATAAGACAAAAATATTTTTGTTGTGTATATACTATGTGCCAAGTACTATGCGCTTTACCTATGTGGCCATTTGAAGACCCACTTCTTATTTGCTTTGTGTGGATGTATTTTCTTCTTGAAGTGAATTATATTTTACAAGAATTTTATAGATGTATAGAAAAATTACAAGAACAATATTGTAGAAAATTCCCATGAACTTTCCATCATGTATATCTATGGTACACTTAACAAAACTAAAAATAAAACTTGACATTAGTATTTTACTAGTAATTAAACTCCAGTCTTAATGTGAACTTTATTAGTTTTTACCTAATGCCTCTTTTGTGTCCCAGGATCCCCTTCAAGATACCACACTATGTTTGGTTACCATGTTTTCTTAGGCTCTTTAGACTGTGATATTTACCTAGTCTTCCTTGTATTAATGACCTTAATCATTTTAGTAGTACTGGTTAGACATTGGATAAAATATCTTTCCATTTGAATCTGCCTGATGTTTTCTTTTCTACTGTTTGGCTTTTGAAATAACAAGTCAAAAGTTCATTTCATTTACTTTATGTTTTGGTTTGACAGACCTTTAATCTTCTTTGAACAGTCAGCCTCACATTTTCCTCAAATCATCTTCACAGTATTTTTTGTTTTAATGTTACTATTCATTTTGGGTGCCCATTTACCATTTCAGCCTACCAGGATTTCCTGGAAAAAAAATGCTTCCATACAAATCATTAGAAATTTTAATGACAGATTCTACGAAATCCTTTGAGATGCAAAGGTTATAATTGAGTCATCTCTATGGTTAGAATTTCAATAAAAGACTGAAGTGTGCAGCCGGTTGGCTTGAACTTGGTGCACGTTGTTAGCCACTGATCCAAACTTGTGCACTGGAATGGTAATGTACAGTTTTGGACACATGTATCATTTTCATATATACTCAAAATTTCCTTTGAAACACTCACAATGGAGTAAAGAGATGCTCAATAGGATCCTTTTAAAGTTATTTTTGGTGTGTAAGACCATTGATAGGAGTACAGTAATTTTCTCAACTTGGGTGGGCATATACTTAGGTTTGATGCTGGCAGAATGACATTGCCTGTGTCACTTAGCCTCTTTAAGCCTTTCTCTTTTGATCCATAAAGCTTAGCTTGAGCTAATGACGACCATTTATATTCTCGCATAGTCACTGCTTAGTTCTCACCAGCAGCAAAGGGTGTAGGAAAGCTATTGATATACACATTTTCCCCTGGCCTCTAAAATAGTTCTGCATTTGTTAGAGGCCCCAGAGTTTGCATGAAACTGTACCACTACAAGAGCCATTTCAGGCTCCCTTCCAGGACCCACAAACCCTGGCTTGGCAGGAAGTAGTAATTTTAGTTGTCTTCTCAGCGTGCTCTGCCATACAGGCTTTCTTGTTCTGTCTGTTACTGCCTCAATTAAAGAACTCAGCATTCTTTGTGCTGGCCTGTGGCTCGGATGCTTCCAAGCAGCAGGAAGAGGATAATTCCACACCTACAAGAATGCAAAGGTTCCTTCCTCGCTAAATCAATCAGCTGGGCCTGCATAGAACAGCCAAGCTAGCAGTTTTCTTTCCTGACAGGCCTTGCTGACAGAGTGATAGTTTCATTGTCTTTGTCTATAAGCATTTGTGTTTATCTTCTTTCCCTCTATTCTTATAGGAAGGAAAAGTAGAAATCATTCATTATACCTGGGTCCCATGATTAGTAGCTGGGCTTCAGTGATAGACTACCAACCTCCCTGTCCCCCCCCATCCCGTCCCCACCCACATGAGCAAGGAAACCCAACAAATGTGAAGCCCTTGTTTAAATCCTGCTACCAGAAAAGAAAAGAAAGAAAAAAATGGAAAAAAAAGGAAGGAAGGAAGGAAAGAAAGATGATGTATTTTGTTTCAGATTTGTATATAGCAATCTGATATTTGAGAATGGTTCTTTCGGTTTTTTAAAAACTTTTTTATTGTTATTATAAAGGTGATGTACAGAGGGGTTATAATTACATAAATTAGGTAATTAGTACATTTCTTTTTGGAGACTGTCACCCCTTCTCTCGCTCTCCCAGTTTTTCCCTCCTGTCCTCACCCATTTTCAACATAGTGTCTAGTGCATTTGTTCTAGCTGTATTTGTTCACCCTTTGTCCCTCCATTTCTTTGCCCCCCGCTGACCCAAAGACAGATAAATGAACAAAAAAGACAAAAGGAAAACAAAACAAAAACAGCAACAAAGAAAAAACCTCTTGTTTCCAGTTGGAAAGAATTTTACCACCTGAGAAATACAATTGTGGGCACTGGCAACAATGTAAGTCAAAGTGCCTGGACTGTATTAGAATACAATTGTCATCTGGCAGGATGGCTAGATGAGCTGAGTGAGAATGGTTCCTTCATGAAGAGTCTATTTATTTATTTATTATTTATTTTTGAGGCATTGGGGTTTGAATTCAGGACCTTGCTGCCTTCTAGGCAGATGCTTTACCATTTAAGCCATGATTTCAGCCCTTTTTATTTGGATTATTTCTCAAATACTGACTCATATTTATGCCTGATATAGCCTGGAAGTCCATTTATGTTTCCCGTGTAAGAGGGGTGACAGTGTTTAGCTTCATGCCTAGCTTTTATGGGATGTCCTGCTTGCTCCTTCCCACCTCCCCCCTTCTCTCTCTCTCCTTACTCTCTCCCTCTCTCCTGATCTCCCGCTCTCTCTCTCTCTCTCTGTGTGTGTCTCTGTCTCTCTCTGTGTGTCTCTCTCTCTTTCTCTCTTTCTCTCTCTCACACACACACACACTCGTCTTCACTCTGAAGAACCAGTCTCTAATCTTGTTCCTTACAAGTTCACACTCGGAATCTTTCAAAAGGCAATTTTCTTTTAGAATTCTTTCATTGTCTCTCACCACAGCATGGGTCCTTCAAGGACAGGAGCTTCATTGTCTTAATTTTTAAAAATCCTCTTATCTAGTATGATGACTTGAATGTATTAGACACATAATTGAATGTATTAGAAACATAACTCAATTTTTTCTTGAATGATAACTAGTTCTCTCTAGAGGACATTATCGAATGTATTAGCTAATTATGTATAAATTTATAACTTTCATCAACGTTTTTATTTTATACTGAATTGCGTAACTCATGGCATTGATTTCTTAAAGCAACATTTATGAGTTAAACTTTTCCAGCCTCTAGTAGAACTTGGGTGGCTGACAAGCATCCATAGATTTCCTGTCATTTCACAAACTGAGTAGACACCTGTTATCACCAAATAGATACTGGGATGCTTTTAGTGATAATGAACAGGAGAGAAAAAGACTTGTCTGTTTTATTAGGAAAGATCCCGAAGATGAAACTGACAAGATAATGCAGAAATTGGAGGGTGGACTTTGCAGAGGAATCTGCCTTAGATTAAGATATTAAACATAGGGCTTACAAGCACAAGTGTCTTAGAAGATGAGTAAATTGCATATCTCAAACTTCTGAACATATAGTACTTGAAAACATTGCTTCCTTTCCCTTCTCATTAACTGTACAGTGCTTACAATGGCCAGGCTGTACTTCAAGTTTCTTGGCTGGCTTGGCTACAAAGCCTGAACCGTGAATATTTGTCATCAGGTGTGAATAGAAATACCAATCTAAAGAATATTGAAAATAGCTGCTTCTTGAGGCTGGATGTTGGTCAGGGGCAAAGCACTTGCATTCTGGGTTTGATCCCCAATATAAAAAAGAAAAGACAAAAGTAGCATCTTGTCTTATTTCAGCAAAATAGTGATAGTAAATGAAGGCAATATAATGTTCCAAAGAAAATATACAACCAATCATTGAGTCTTTATTTGCAAATACCAGTGAGGCAAGTCCTGGAAAATATTTTGGGAGTTAGAAAATTGGGATGAATTTACATTGTGAAATTAGAATTTCTTAACTAGCTCTTCTAAATCATTGTTTAGTGAAAAGGAAATTAAGATAAAATTAAAAAAAAATGATGATGATGATGATGATGACAACAACGATGATAAACTTGTTAACTTTAAGAAGATAACAAGTACTGAAGTTGAATTTATTATAATAATAATAGCTAAGCTTAGATCTTTTTTTTTTTTTTTTTAGTTTTTTTTTGTGAACACACTGTACAGAGGGGTTACAATTACATGGGCAGGATAATGCGTACATTTCTTATCAAGCATTGCAGCCTCCTCCTTTGTTTACCCTTCACATCCCTTCCCAGCCTCCCCCCCACCCCCCAACCCAATCCTCCCCGTCTCCCCCCCGCTGGCCCCCCCTTCCCCCCCCAAAGTTGTAAAGCTCGTTTTCAATATGACAACGTGTACTTCTCATTGTTGCAACAGGTCCACCTGTATCCTTAAACGACTTGCTTTTCCCCATCTCCTCTACAAGTTATACTGACATCAAATATAGTGAAAGCAGGGGTTGTACTGTGGGGGAGGGACATACAAAGCAACAAAGAGATAATCTTATAAATGCGTTAGAAACAAATGCATGAAAGAAAAAACATTAAAATACATATCTAAGTGTTCATTTTCCTAACATCACATTATTTGACCTTTTCCGCTTGACTCATACACATACTAGATATTGCAAATAAGGGAAACCATGGGACCTATGTTTCTTTGGGCCTGGCTTACTTCACTTAATATAATTTTTTCCAAGTTTTTCCATTTCCTAACTTTAACATTAAAGAAACTATCCTAAGAATTTCGATGTATTAGTTTATGTATTCCACATCATTTGAAGTAGATACTGCAATTATTCCATTTTACAAATGAGGAAACAGTTATAATTGGGTGACTGTCTTACCAAAGTCATAAAAATGAATAACCATGCTAAGATACAAAGCTAGGATCCAAAACTAGGATTTAATGTCAGACTGTATTAATTCTAGTTAGTGAATACATCTTTCACATGAATTATATTCAATATTATTAATTATATTAAAGAAAATTATAGAACAATCAACTGTTTATAGAAATAGAGGTATGAAAATATTTGATAAAATTCAGTAGCCATCTATGGATTTATCGATCTAGAGTTAGTTAATTTCTATGATTTAAATAGGAGTAGAAAAACCTTCTTAAATGATAAAAAAAAACCCTAACACCAAATCAAAGAGTCATACAACATGAAGAACTATGAGATTGACCCTTTAAGATACAAGCAAATATGCTTTCTGTTCATCATTATTCTACTTTATTAACATGGAGAATGGGTGAATGAAATAAACTAAAAAGTGTTAAGGAGAAAAGACAATAATTATTGTTATTTACAGGCACCTTGATAGTAAATCTAAATTTGTCTATTAAGGAAATGAAAATGTACTTAATGAGGAGCAAATATATAAAGGATATATTAAGGTGCAAAGTTAGTAATGGAAAACGGTTGGTGACCCAATCACTGAAATAATGCCTAGGAAAGCTTTTTTTTTTTTTTTTTTTAGTAAAAAATGATATCAATCTATAGTTTAAAAATTAATGAGGTCATATAAGAATAATACCATGTTCCTAGATGGGAAGACAATACCATGATGATGCCATTGCTTGCCAGCTAAGTATTATAAATATAATACCATTAAAGGTTTGAACATAAACACAATGAATAATAAATTCTAAACAGAGTGAATTTGAAATTTAAGATTGAAGCATTTATGAAAGTCTAAACAGGAAAATGACATGAGAGTCCATATGGAAAACACAGTGGTACTAGCAATCCAATGCTAACAATGCTGTATTATAACAAACCATCTACCATCTTCATGCTATGGGAGCTAATTGGGTTTCAATAATGCAAAAATTTTAGATAAATATTATTTAAAACATATTTAAAATTATGGACAGTTATCACTGATTTTAAAAGCTGTAAGAAGTTCAGAAGTATATTCAAAAGTATAATGTACAAACATCAGTAGTTCTTAGGAATTCTTTTTCCTTTAATTATAGCCTCTACCATTTAGGTTTGAATAACTGCTGTTCCTTTTAACTGAGGGTATGACTATGTAATCCAGGTTGGCGTCGAACTCCTAATCCTCCTGCTTCAATCTCCTATGTGATGAGGTGGTAGGTGGGAACCACCCTGTCTGTCTTGAGTAACTTGATTAGAAAGTCACTACTGGTACGATCTGTGTCTCTTATAGAGCTTACATTCCACTGGGGCAGGCAGCCAATAACGAAATATATAAATAACGTATCAGCATTAAGTATAATAGAGAAAATAAAGTGGACTATCCCAAGTGTGCTTTAGATCTGTGGGCAGGAAAGGCTTGTCAGAATTGTGACCATCTGAAGCTTAAGAATGAAATATTGCCAGGCAGAGTAATGGTTTGGAAAGAGTAGTTTCCAGGCAGAGACCACAGTTGGGCCAAAAAGCCTGAGGAAAAGATTTTGGTATATATATATATTATTGTGAAAATACTGTACAGAGGTGTTACAATTACATGGGCAAGATATTGAGTCCATTTCTTATCATGCATTGTTGCCTCCTCCTTTGTTTCCCCTTCCCATAAGGATGATAAGAATGAGAGTCAGAGGAGACCAGGTGGTGGGGATGGTAGAGTAGGAGGTAAATGAAAGGTGCTAGGCCATGTGAGACTCTACAGAGTTTTTATTTCTCTGTTATGTATGACAGAAATCACTGTTGTTTGTTAGTAAGATCAGATGCAGAGGTATTTTTTAACTATTATCTTTGTTTACTCTGCAGAACCTGGGTTTTGCAGGAAGAGGTAAATTGTAAAAGTAAAAGGACCATTTGGAGGCAAATCCTGGAGTGATCCAGGTGGCGAATGTCCATGCACAAACAAGTGAATTTAGAGAGAGAGGACAGTGGTAGTGATGAACAAAGATGCATGGAGTTCATTTTTTGGAGGCAGAACCAATGTAACCCGCTGATATATTGAATGCTGGCTATGGGTAAAGCATTTAGCATGAGCACCTGGATTGGACAACAGTGCCATTTATTGATGAAAGGGCTGAAGTTTATTGTTAGTTTGTTTGGAGTTTTTCTTCCACAGTGGGTAACATCAAGAGTTCACTTTGCCATGACTGCTTATTGCAAATGTTCAGAAAGCATAAAATGACTTTTAACCCACAAATTTTTTTGGTGTTAACTATTTTGATTTTCTGGGCATTCCATTTACCAGATTATATGGTTACATGTTCCCAGTGAGCATGTCTGGGAGGTGGTACTTTCAACTAGCAATATGATTCTCCTTGATTCTTAGCTGGTTCTCATTTTTCCCTCCATTATTACTATTACTATTATTATTATTATTATCCTAGGTTTGAACTCAGGGCCTAGGCGCTGTCCCTGAGCCTCTTTGTGCTCAAGGCTAGTGCTCTACCACTTGGGCCTTATTGCTACTTCTGGCTTTTTCTGATTAGTTTATTGGTGATAAGAGCCTCACAGACTTTTCTGCCAGGTTTGCTTTGGACCATGATCCTCAGATCTCAGCCACCTGAGTAGCAAGGATTATAGGCATGAGCCACTGGTGCCTGGCTTAAATTTTTTTTTTGGGGGGGTCCGGTCATGGGGCCTGAACTCTGGGCCTGGGCGCTGTCCTTCAGCTCTTCAGCTCAAGGCTAGCATTCTACCACTTGAGCCACAGTGCCCAGCTCAAGGCTAACATTCTACCACAGCGCCACTTCCGGCTTTTTTCTTTTTTCTTATGTGGTGCCGAGGAATCGAACCCAGGGCCTCAGGCATGCAAGGCAAACGCTCTACCACTGAGCCACCTTCCCAGCCCTGGCTTAAATTTTTTTAAACATTTGTCTGGAATAAATATGTGGGAATGGAATGGATAGTTTACATGGCTAACATTTAAGTTTTTAAGCAACTGTAAAACTTTTGCAAAGTGGTTATCATGTAAAATAACTTCATATTTTTCAAGTACATAATTTGATGAGTTTTGACATGAATACATCCAAGAAACTATCATCAAAATTAAAAGGAGAGCTGAGTGCAAGTGGCGTGGGGCCTGTTATCCTAGCTACTCATGAGGCTGAGATCTGGGAGATGGCTGTTAGACACCCAGAAAGAAAATCCTAGAAGCTTCCATCTCTCAAGTAGCCAGAAAAAAAGCAGGGCTGGTTCAGGCATTCCTCAGGTGTTAGAGTGCCCGCTGAGCAGGCCAGTTAAGTAGGTGAGGCTGTGAGGAGTTCAAATCCCAGTATCAGAAAAGTAGATGCATATTTCTAAACTCCAACGTTTCTTCATATTTCTTGGCAGTTTATTTACTCTTTTAATCTCAAGCCAACACTGATCATCTTTTGTTAAATTAAATTAAATTAAATTTTGTTGTAAAGGTGATGATGTACAGAGGGGTTACAGTTAAATAAGTAAGGTAATGAGTACATTTCTTGTGGAACATTGTTACCCATTTCTTCATTTTTCTCCCACTATCCCTTCTCCTCACTTCCTCCCCAGTTAAGAAAATTCATTTCCAATCTAGTATCTTGTGATGATCATCATCTTTTTAATCACTACTGATTGCTTTTCATTTTCTAGAACTTTATACAAAAGGATCATACAACTCTGTTGTTGTGTAGGCTTTCTTAACAAGTTGCAGAATACTGCTCAGCAGTGAAAAGAAACCTTGATGAATATAGCATTCCATAGAAAGGATAGACTGAGGCAGGTGCTGGTGGCTCACACCTGTAAAACTAGCTACTCAGGAGGCAGAGATGTGGAGATTCTGGTTCGAAGGCAGCTCAGGAAGGAAAGTCTGTGAAACTCTTATTTTGAATAAAGCTGGAAGTGGTGCTGTGGCTCAAGTGGTAGAGTGCTAGTCTTGAGCACAAAAAGACAGTGCCCAGGCCCTGATTTCAAGCCCCCAAACTGGCAAAATAAAAGAAAGAAAAAGAAAGGATAGACTATAGTTTTATCTATTCATCTGGGATTAGACATCTGGATTTCCTCCTTCTCTGCTCCCCAGCCCCATGTACACTCTGGTTTTGGGTTAATAGAAAAAGCAACTCATATAAATGATCAACTGCAAAACTCTATTTTATATTCTTATCAACATATGTAAGAGTTCCAGTTGCACTGACTACTTTCTGATATTTGGTAAAGTCTGATGCAAATTTGTCAGAGTGTGATTTCATGTACAAAATGCAATGCTACATATAAGATCTAAGCCACACAAGAATCTCACTAAGTTTATGAGACAATTGGTGCTGGAATATTCTCTGTGTGCTAGGGAAAAATTTTCTAAGGGCACATTTTTGTTATCATAGGTTCTATATACTTTTTACCCTAAGTGGAACAGAGTTGTCATCCTAGCTAACAGCACAGCACAGAACAGCACAGCACATCATTTAACCACAATGAGCTTAGTGTCTAATAAAACCACTAGATTTATTATTCTTGTAAGTTTGGGTCGATGAGTCAAATCTGTTTTATCCTCAGTGTGAGATGTGCATTTTATCAACCTATTATATTTAATTTACTTCAAAAAGGAAATTAGTGGCTTACCATCAGAGTCTCAAACACAATAGGATAGTTAAATTAAGAATACTGAGTTCAGTATCTGGCAAGTAAGACAGATGAGGTTATATTAATAGTAAACCAAGATGATAGGAAACTTAGTGAATTTCTTGAGAGCTTAAGTCAAAATGGTCATGGGAGGCGATATAGCTCTTAACAACACCAGGCATACCAGAACATGAAAACTCAAGCCTCTTTCTAGTTTATTTATTTAAATTTTGTTGTCAAGGTGATGTACAGAGGGGTTACAGTTACACAGTAAGGTAGTGAGTACATTTTGTTTAACTTGTTACCACCTCTCTCATTTTTCTCCCACTTTCCCTTCCCCCACACCCCAAGTTGTACAGTTCATTTCCAATATATAGTCTTGTGAGTATCAGTGTTGCATTGGTTTGCTCTTTGTCATTGGTCTCACAATTTTGTTGTTCCCTTCCCTTCCCTAATTCAGATAAACATATATACAATACCCAGGGTACCAAAATCAAATACAACAGGGGATAAACTATAGGATAAAGAAACAAAAACATAAAAGAAAGAAGTTATAGAATATTAACAACAACAACAATAGCAAAGAAAACCCTCATGTTTCCATGTGAACCTCCAGCGGAGGAAATCAAAGCTGGAGAGAGGAGGGTTTCAGTTCTTGTCTTCCTGCCTCCCTCGAAAGGATCCAGGGTTCCTATTCTTGGTGAGGAAAGGTATCAACCTAAGTTGTAAGGTCAAGAGGAATAGTTTCTAAATATTCATAAGAATTATCTTTACCTTTCTGTTGGGACTGATTATGGTGTGTCATCTTCATTAAGTTTGCATCCTAGCTTCTATTTTTTGTAGTCACCTCTACTCACTTGTCCCATTTTTATTTTTATTTTTTTATTTGGTTGCTGTTGTAAAGAGTGCTGTAGTAAAGAGAAAATAAAGGTCACTCAGCACCCTGGAAACAGGTTGTCCACTGGGTGATCAGGGACTGTTTTGTATTATATCTCCCCATAGTTTTCTCCTCCATGTTGGCAATTTGTCAGATGGTGATTGAGACATTTTTAATTTTTAAGCCATCATTTTCTTTCTTCCTACTCTACAAACAAGGAAATCTCTAACATATTCTGGTGTTTACTATTAATCAATGAATCTATGACCTTTGAATTAGATTCTGTTTAGTTGCATGCTGGCTGAATTTTCCTTTAGATCTACATGTGAACAATAGATTCATGAACACATTTCTTAGGACAATTGTAGTTCTTTAACAGGCTTTCATCTTACACAGTTCAATAGGTTTTAAATATTACTTTGTTTTTATCCTTGTGTGTTTTGGAGTTCTGAATAGATAATGTAGTTGGCAAAAAGAACCTAATATTATATGCCAATAGTAGAATTTTTACCAGAATCCCACTTCTATAGTTGGACATCAACTCCTGTAATTCAATGTAGAATTTTCATGTTCTTCCCTTTTTACCCAGAATTTTCTAGGATTTGGGGGCTGAAAGTACAAGATGAGCTACTGATCGATTTAAATTAGGATAGACAACATCTTATCCACCTAAAATGTGTTTTCCACATTTTGATCATTGCTACTTGGGTTTTACACTTTGTCTTCATTTTAAACTATCAGCTATCTATATCTTGTACTTTTACACCGCTAGTAGTTTCCTTTTAGCAAATTTAAATAAACTATCTACCAATAAAGCTGTTCTAATAGCTGAAGTTATTATTGGAGAGCTGATAATTCTAAACATAGGTCCAAATATAATTATCAATATTAATTATCAATATATTAATGATCAACTTTTTAATGTGTCAATGGATATTTTAGAGAAAAAGTAATATATACTATCTTAGTGAGATTTGGTAATTTGAAGATTTAATTCTTCATTGGTTTTTCATTTAATTCATGGAAACCTAAGCAGTGTTTGAAAATAACAACCTGCAAAGCAGATAGTATGTTTGTGAACATTAGTACAGTTATCAGATGTCAGAAAAGAAAGTAGGTAAAGTGTATAGTGGTAAGAATCTTTTTGAGATATAATGTTCACATACATATATGAAAAGATTTATAATAATCTGCAAGGGTGATAGTACTTGGTTTATTGATAATAAGATTGAAGAGAATGCTAGATGAGGTAATGAACATGTTTCATTATGACATGTTACATATTGAATTTTTTTTTTTTTTTGGTCGGTCATGGGGCTTGAACTCAGGGCCTGGCCGCTGTCCCTCAGCTCTTCAGCTTAAGGCGAGCGCTCTACCACTTGAGCCACAGTACCACTTCCGGTTTTCTGGTGGTTTATTGGAGATAGGAGTCTCACAGTCTCTCCTGCCCGGGCTGGCTTTGAACCTCGATCCTCAGATCTCAGCCTCCTGAGTAGCTAGGATTACAGGCGTGAGCCACTAGCACCCGGCTTACATATTGAATATTTATGCTAATATTCACCTTATCTCAATTTGCAGACATAAGAGAGAAAATACCAACTGAGGAAAATCCCTGACTCTGTCTCCAAAAAGTGAATTAAAATAAATAGCCTAGGACCTAAGGAAAGGACAACCATGGACATTCTAGAGAGAAAAATCTTTAATCTTAATTGGTCCTTCCCTCTGAAGACAAACTTTGTTTTAACATAACATAGCAAAAAGTTGCACATAGCTCTTGACAATGTCAACATGTGTTCCTGGCTTTACACCAAATTCAAGGTCACAATGGCATTGTATTCTGCCAGCTTTGCCTAGGGGGAAAAAGTTATTAAAGAGGAACAAATAAAGGGAAATTGAATGGTTCTGGGTTAAATGCTAGAACACACTTAAAGGGTTTCCTTTATTTTGCCATTTATTCATGCACAATGGCTTTAGTATTTAAATGAGTGCCTTTTTATTGCTGAATCCATTTAGGCAGTGAACTGTATCTGTGTGGGGCTTCTCTGTGGTGGAAATGCAAGATTGTCATCCCGGGAGCCATAATTTAGCTGCCACTGCGGCACCAACCAGCTGAAGGTATTTTGCCACAAGACAAGTGTTGGGTGCATATTATAAAATTTTCCCAATATCAAGAAATATGCTCCTTCTGCAGTAAGAATTTTGTTGAGTGTGAGGAGTTGGGAATAAACACAGAAAGTTAAGACATAAAAATTGTTTGAGGCACTTGGGCGGTCAATAGAGTTCCTGCCCTTGCTTTCCAATAGTAAAAAGAAAACAAAACCACACCACATTTACAAGTTTTTTTTTTCTAATTCCAGTTGTCTTTGTCTTGAACTGTTGTCAACAGAGTGTAAAACCATAGAGCAGTTATTTTTTCATGTGTCCTAAGAGTAGAAGTTCCAAAGGAAAGATAATAAAGGGTAATAAAATCAGTTAAAAAACCCACATGGCTTGGGCTTCAGTGTGGTGTTGGAGGGATAGCCAGATTATCCTATGAAGGTCACTTTCTTTATGCCCCATTTCATGATTTTAGAGCTCTGTGCCTTTGTGTACAGTGAAGATTCCATTTATTTACTCATTTACACTTTTGTTGATTCATTTACTCATTTGTTAATGGGTCTTTTAGACAACTATCTTTGAAACTTGCATTCATACGTAGTTTCTATCTATGACATTTTCCAAACTTGTCTCAGTATAACATGGTGTTATTGAAGGCTTAAAAATCAAGGCTTTGGACTGCAGGGTTTTTTTATTTATTTATTTATTTATTTTTTTCCCATTGGTTGTGGGGCTTGAACTCTGGGCCTGGGCGCTGTCCCTCAGCTCTTTAGCTCAAGGCTAGTGTTCTACTGCTTGAGCCACAGCGCCACTTCCGGTTTTCTGGTGGTTTATTGGAGATAATAGTCTCACAGACTTTCCTGCCCCAGCTGGCTTTGAACTGCGACCCTCAGATCTCAGCTTCCTGATTAGCTAGGATTATAGGTGTGAGCCACTGGCCCCTGGCTTGGACTGCAGTTTTATGGTGGTATCAACTCCGTTTTGTTATTATTTTGCCATGTTACCACTGCACACTTTTAAACAAGGCTTTGTTCTTCCTGATCTAGGTTTTCTAGGAGCTATTTCTGGCCAAATAACTTGATTGTAGATGCTTAGGATTAAAATGTACTAGTCTCTGATTATATGGAAACCTCAGCAGAAGGTGAGTGGGACAGTTTGATCCTCAGTGACTCAAAAATCCCAAATTTGCTTGTATATTATTGTATTTATGACTAATATCTCATGAAAGAGCCAAGCTTGATATAACTCCAGTAGGGAGAGAGGTCAGAGATGTGATCCCAACACAGTGAATAAATAGAATTGCTCTTTGTGTCATTGCAGAAATAGTACTATCCTGACACACCAATGGAGAAGAAGCCATATGCCTATTTAGTACACATCTAAACAAAAGCTCAAGAATAAAAACAACTACTGAAAATAATTATACATATTTAACAAATGCTGTATATAGTATAGTGCAAAAAACAGATTTTTACCCCTTAATAATTTTAATTTATCTAGTGCAATATCTCTTCCTGTGAAATAAAAATAATAGTTTTTTTACCCCAGGATGGCTTCTTAAACTAAATAAATGAATAAATAAAAATTGTGTATTTATTGGTGGATATTATGCAATTAAGTAATTATTGCTTATATGAGCATTAGTTAAAATTTTTTCAAAAGCCAATTGCATGCAGGGAATTTTAGTTTATAAAAATACTACCGCCAATATATAGCCTATTTACACATGAGCTCTATCACTAACCAATTGTCTATTTTTTGTGATTTCTGGCTTAGTTTTTTACAAAGCTCAATGTTTTCTATGCATATTTACTGATATTTTTGTCACCCAGTACTCTTCTGGCCAACTAAAATCCATAGCTGAAACCCCTCCACATTCCCATGAACCTTTAGAAAAGACATTTCTGAAATAGAGTCACTTTCAGGCAAACATCAGCCACACTTAGGTAACAAGACACCTTTTAGAAATTTGTTCTAGAATACTAGAATTATTCCAGGTAATATCTTCCACTATTATGTCTAATACTAAAGCCACCACTCCAACATATATTTTGATACTTTTAAAGCAGAAAGGTTGTATGGAGTGCCAAGTAGTAATTGATTTTTGATTTTTGGCATTCATAACATTAAATCGATAGTGTCTATTTGTGCCAGAAAAAGAACAGAAAATGCTGGCTGCTGAATCTTGTAGGATTTAGATAGGAATATTCCATTTGTTCTGCATCGTTGCTACTCAGAATGATCCATGGACCTCCTCTATCAGTACCACTGGGGACCTTTGTGGTCATGCTGAAGTTCAGGTTCCAGCTAGACTTGAAGAACCGAGACAGATGCACATTTAAATAAGGTTCCCTTGGGGAATTTCATGTGCAACAAATTTTGAGAAAGAGTATTGTAGAACTCTTTTTTTCTTTTTTGGTGGTCATGGGGCTTGAACTCTGGGCCTGGGCGCTGTCCCTCAGCTCTTCAGTTCAAGGTGAGCGTTCTACCGTTTGAGCCATAGCGCTGCTTCCAGTTTTTGAGTGGTTTATTGGAGCTAAGAGTCTCATGGACTTTCCTGCCTGGGCTGGCTTTGAATGCTGAGCCTCAGATCTCAGCCTCCTGAGTAGCTAGGATTAAGGCTTGAGCCACTGGCGCCTGGCTACCAGTCTTTTTAAAGTATACTCAGCACTCAGGAGACTCATGAGTTCAAGACCAACCTAGACTATTTGTCTCAAGTAAAGCAAACAAAAGATTTAAAATTATATTAAGATATAGTCCTACAGATGTATTTTTAATCTCTAAGTTGTTATATATATGTTTCAGTTGCATAAGTTAAACAATATATCAGGTTTTAGTAGGGATAACTACTATGGAAACAAGACTTGGTAATATAGTAATGGGCATAGACTACTGTTTGCTTTGACAAAGAGAACTGACTATAATTAGGTCCATTCAGTCCCAGTAGTCTCATAAAAGGCTATCATTTTAAATATATGTACATATAATATATGTACATATATTTATATATGTAATTATAATGCTTACATCAGGTATATGATAGGTGTGGAGATTGAGTAGTGAAAAATACCCAAATCAGTATTCTATACTTAGAGAATTTTTAGTCTATCTACTCAAATTAGTATTCTATACCTAGAGCATTTTTGGTCTATCTACTTGGGATTAATAAACTCATCATGAAAAAATTTGGAGCTGGGAGCCAGTGGCTCACGCCTATAATCCTAGCTACCCAGGAAGCTGAGATCTTAGGATCAAAGTTCAAAGCCAGCCTAGGCAGGAAAGTCCGTGAGACTCTGATCTCCAATTAACCACCAGAAAATTGGAAGCGGTGCTGTGGCTCAAGTGGTAGAGTGGGAAGCTGTCAGAGTGCACTTGCAAGTGGGATTAGATGGATAAGTGGAAATAACCAGAATAAAATTACAGGGAGCAAGGGAGCAGGGAGTGGAAAGAGAATTCTTGGCTGGGAATTGGCATGAACACTGTGTGTGTGTGTGTGTGTGTGTGTGTGTGTGTGTGTGTGTGTGTATGTGTGTGTGTGTGTGTGTGTGTGTGTGTGTGGTTTGAAACATGACGATATTCTTTGGTTCACATTCTAGTAGGAAAAAAAAGCATGTAGTTAGAATAAGATGTCTTGAATTCTAAGATATGAGTATTATAATTCTGTAATCTATGAATTACAGCATGCCAGAAATTCCTACAAACTTTCTAGTGGCAAAGTTTAAAATTCCTGTACATCAAAAACAAACAAAAAAACAACAACCAAAAAGCCAAGAAATTAACTTGCATTCTGGACCAGATTCTCTGTCTAGATTTTTGTTGTTGTTGTTAAAGTATTGCTTTTTACAAAAAGATAGATTATTTTTAGTTGTTCTCTGTTAATCTAACTCCTTGAGGTACAATCTTACACACTAGCTTTTTTTTTTTTTTTTTTTAATTGTATTTTATTTTATTTGAGAACATACTGTACAGGGGGGCTACAATTACATGGGCAGGATAATGCATACATTTCTTACCAAGCATTGCAGCCTCCTCCTTTGTTTACCCTTCACTTCCCTTCCCCGCCTCCCCCCTCCCCCCACCCAATTTTACCCCCCTCCCCCCACCCAATTATACCCCCCTCCCCCCCCCCCCACACCGACATTGTAAAGCTGGTTTTGACATGACATTTTGTACTTGTCATTGTTGCAACAGGTCCACCTGAATCCTTAAACGACTTGTTTGTCCCCATCTCCTCCACATGTTATACTGACATCAAATATAGTGAAAGCGGGGGTTACACTGTGGGGGAGGGACATACAAAGCAACAAAGAAATAATCTTATAAATGCGTTAGAAACACATGCATGAAAGAAACGACAACATTAAAATACATATTTAAGGGTTCATTTTCCTAACATCACATTATCTGACCTTTTCCGCTTGACTCATACCTATACTAGATGTTGCAAATAAGGGAAACCATGGGACCTATGCTTCTTTGGGCCTGGCTTACTTCACTTAATATAATTTTTTCCAAGTTTTTCCATTTCCTAACAAATGGGGAAATGTCATTCTTTCTGATGGAGGCATAGAATTCCATTGTTACACACTAGCTTTTAACAATTGTGTTTCCATACAAGAATGAGGTTGCTTAGTGATTAAGACATGAAGAGTGAGACATGTAGGTTTGAAGCCTGGTTCTGTGTGGTGGTCGTGCACCACATAGTTTACTTGCCAGAGCCTCAGTTTTTCTTTTCCCCCCGCAAAAAAAACACAGATAATAATAATCAGGGAGTTTCCAGAGAATTATTAGAGTTTAGTTGATGTTTGAGAAGATTCGGTAAAACATCTGTGGACCATTGGTCTTGTGCTTGGCACATTATAAATAAACCATTAATATTTGATTTTTTTGTTGCATGTATTATTGGTCCTATTTAATCTTTGCTTACTTCTTTTCTCTTTTCTCTTCCATATGCTTTAAAACATCGATTGTGTTTTTTTCAGTTCTCACTTTCTTTGACTTGAGTACTCTCAGCCTGTTGGGCCATGGAGTTGGGGATCCAATTAAGGCCGTCTATTTGTGCTGGGACATCCCCTAATTGAAGCACACTGTTTATAGAGTCCTTAGTTATGCTTTGAAACTGCTCTGTATCAATTGGATATTTTTTCCTTTAGCTCTCTAGCTGGAGTTACTCAGAAGAGATGCTTTAAACATTCAGTATCCTGCCCTTATCTCTACATAGAATACTTAAAAGTGTAGCTACTTCCATCCTGATGGGCAAATAGATCCTATCTTACTGTAATTATCCGAAAGGCCCTTTATCCATTCTGGAGGATCAGGCATTTCTGCTTGTCAAGTCTTGTTAATATCACTGCCCCAACCACTCACCTCATATTAGTGCTTAACTGCTTTGTATACCATACAACACAGGAAAGATTCCACTTAATTACAATACCAGGAACCCAAAGGTTTCAGTGTCCTTTGTTCTACAAATCAGTATAAAAATTCAGATCTTAACTGGCAAGAGTGCATGTATACATTGATCTAGCAGGAATAATAGGGAAGTTCTATTTATTTAGCAAATTATTATGTATTTGTATGCCACTAGTCCACAAATCCTGGCATTACCTTCTTTTCATACTAAAGGTTTAGTGAGTATATAAACAAAATTAATTAATATTTATTTATTTATTGGATCTAAATCCTGTATTTTTTACTAATATTTTTAATTTGTAAAAATAGTATACAGAGGAGTTACAGTTACATGAGTAGGACAATGAGTACATTTCATAGAGAGCATTGTCTCCTCCTCTTTTATTTTCCCTCTACCATCACTTCCCTCCCCCCCTCCCCAACTCCTCCCTTCCCTGACATTGTAAAGTTCATTTTCAATATAGTGTCCTGTACATCTCATCATCACAATGGGTCAGCCTGCATCCTCATTTAAGCGTTCTGCAATATCCCTTCCCCTCCCCAAATTACAATATATATATATATATATATATATATATATATATATATATATATATATATATATATATATATATATACAAGGTGCAGAGCACCAGCATTAAATCCAGTGAAAACAGGGGTTATACCATTGGGGGAAGAACATACAAGAGAAACAAAAGAATCACAAAGTGTATTGTAAGTACATTAAAAACATTAGCAAGAAAGAGAGAGAGAGAGAAAAACCTCTTGTATCCCTGTCTTGGGGTACATTTTGCTTAACATTATCTCATATGGTTGTATGTACATAGCCTTTGACCTATTCTGCTTGTCCTAGACATGTACTAGTTACTGCAAACAAGGGAAACCATGGGACCTATGTTTCTTTGGGCTTGGCTTACTTCATTTAATATGGTTTTTTCCAAGTATTTCCATTTCCTAACTAAAGAGGCAATACCATTTTTTTTCTGACGGAGGCATAGAATTCCAGTGTGTGTGTGTGTGTGTGTGTGTGTGTGTGTGTGTGTGTGTGTGTGTGTGTGTGTGTACCACATTTTCTTGATCCATTCATCTACTTAGGGGCATCTGGGTTTGTTCCATATCTTAGCTATGGTAATGCTGGTTGTGCTGGTAGCTTTGGTATGACCTTGTTGGTGATCCTTTGGGTAAATGCCCAAAAATGGCATTGCTGGGTCATAATCCCATACAAATGGGATTGTGGAGTCTTTTGAGGAACCTCCACACTGCTTTCCAGAGTGATTGAACAAGGTTACCCTCCCACCAACAATTCAGTAGGGTTCCCTTTTGACCACATCCCCTCCAGCATCTGTTGTTATTAGAGTTCTTGATTATAGCTATTCTAACTGGGGTGAGGTGGAATCTCAGCATTGTCTTGATTTGCATTTCTTTTATGGCTAGAGAGGTTGAGCATTTCTTCATGTGTCTATTGGCCATCCTTCTTTCCTCTTCAGAGAAGTCTCTCTTTAAGTCTTTAGCCCATTTGTTAATTGGGCAGTTATTTCTTTGAGGATTTCTTGTTGGGGGATTTAGGTTTTTGAGTTCCAGGTATATTTTAGATATGAGACCTTTGTCCATTGTAAGGCTAGTGAAGATCTTCTCCCAGTCCACGGGCTTTCTGTTGATCTTGCTAGCTATGTCCTTTGCCTTGCAGAAGTTCTGCAGTTTCATGTAGTCCATCAAGACACACTATATTCATAAACTGCTTATTTGAATGGAAACTCCTTGTTAAAGTTAATAAAAATACAAAAAAGGAGAAAAAGAAAATATTTGTCATGCATTCATAACACTCTCAGAAGATCTACTTAAAGTTAAAATTAGCTTATGACCAGGGCCTATGGCTCACACCTGTAATCTGAGCTGCTCAAAAGGCTAGACCAACCCAGACATAAAGTTCATGAAACCCCATCTCAAGCAATAAGGAAAGCTAGTCAGGGTGATGCCATTTCAGCTATACAGGTTCAAGCCAAACAGGTTATAGACTGAAATCCTGTTTTTTAAAAAACAACCAAAGCAGAAAAGGCTGGTTATGTGGCTCAAGTGATACAGTTCCTATCTAGCAAGCTATGGGCCCTGAATTCAAACCCTACTAAGGGAAAAAAAAGTGCTTATCATATATGATTCTAAGCTATTTAATGAAGTACTCAAGCATTTCTTCGAGTTGTAGCCCAGATTTAATAGCACTGCTCTATGATTATTATGAATCTCCAAATATTATATCCTTAAAATGCCTGTGTAATCTAGATTCACAATAAATTGAGTCATAACTCCTCAGCAGGGGCAAAAGCAAGTAAAGTAAGCCATTTTTTTCTCTCTCTCCTTCAATTATTTTTCTATAGGTGAGTGTGAATTAGTGTCTCGTGTATATTATTTGGGCCTCTTCCCTTTGTGTAGGTCCTCAAATGCAGTACCTTGTGTGTGTGTTTTTTTTTGACCTGTGCCTGTTCTTGCTGCATTATGCTAAATCAGTATTTTATGGCTCCTGATTTCTCGGCTGGGTCATTTAGCTGTTTCCCTGAGGTTGATGAAGGGAGGAGTTAATATTCTCAGCTTTCTAAGAGCAGACATTGAAAAGGCTCATGCCTGTCTCAAATGCTCCTGGCTCTCTAAGCCACCCTGCAAGAAATATTACAGGCAACAGATAGTTTCATTTTCAATTTAGACACCCATTATTTGATGTTTACAGGCCATTCCTAATTCCGAGTCCAGAATTTATGGTTTGTTCTGGTGATTATCATCATAGCAATCTCCTACAACTGGGCTGTGCTTCACAGGGAGTTTTGCACTGCTTTATCAGTTGTTTCTGACAGCCTGGAACTGATATATTACACCACAGCCAAATCACCCCCTGCTCAGAGAGGCTTGGCTTATGGCTCCCAGGGGTCCCTCTCTCCCCGGTGATAGGCCAAGTGGGCACTTGGTTAGTGAGGGGAGCATTGACCCTTGGGAGAAACGGTGGTGTTTGCTCACCAAATAAAATGGTACTTTGCCAGATTCTGAACTCTTCTGAATCAGACGGCATTGCATCTTTGTTACATTTACCAAGCTGAGTTACAGTCAGTCATAATGAAACACTGTTTGCAAACCTCAAAATCAAGAATAGTATATACATCTCTTAAAGATAATCTCTTTAAAATATTGGCAAGTACCTTCTTTAGGATTTTAATTTCTTTAGTTACTTTGTATTTTCTCTTGTGATTAGGAAGTATTTATTTATTTCCCCTTTCAAATACCTGGATCTTCTCCAGTCTCTGTTCTGTAACACTAATTAAAGCTCGCGGAAGGACTTCGGAAATCTCTACACATTGATTTTCTGTAGGAAGAATTGCTCAATAAATCTGCATGTTTGCAATGAGGTAGCGACATGGGTGTCTCTTATCTGTGGTAGACTAAGGTTTAATTTCATTTTCCAGCATCTTGCTGATTGGACAGAGAGCAAGAGCCTCCCTTGCCACAAGGGCCTACTCATTTGTGTGCTTTGGTTGTGGCTGGCACTTACCCCTTCTTCCCTCCAGAGGAACGGTTCAGAACACGTGATGCTGACCAGGGGACTTGATCCTAAAGGGCTTGTTACACCTGCCCTGTGTAGCAGATGGTCTAGAGCTTCCCTGAGGGTACATCTTTTGCAGTGAGAGAGGAGGCAGAGAGGCAAAGAGAAACAACAGGGGTGATACTCCTGTTATCACCCAAACACTAGATACAGATTTGCTCGAGTCCTCTCCGACGTCTAGCTTGCTACCCTTGCCGAGTGATTTGTTCTATGTGGAATGACCGATGAATGGAGCTAGGATGATTCAAGGAGTGAAGTATAAACGAGAAATAATACTGGAGGCAAAAGCACCCAGGAGAGTAATATTTGGTACCTCGTGATTGGATCTGTGCAAGACCCTAAGAGCACTCTTTCTAAACTCTATGTGACAGAAAAGAAAAATCAGAGAGGAGGCTATGTGATTTTCTGGAGTTCATTTAGTAAGAGCAAAAGTTAGAACTGGCCAGGTGCCCGTGGCTCACACCTGTAAACCTAGTTACTCAGGAGGCGAGATCTGAGGATCGTGGTTCAAAGCCAGCCTGGGCAGGAAAGTCTGTGATTATCTATCTCCAATTAACCACCAGAAAACCAGAAGTGGTGCTGTGGTTCAAGTGGTAGAGCGCTAGCTTTGAACTGAAAGCTGAGGGACAGCGCCCAGGCCTAGAGTTCAAGCCCCATGGGGGCGGGTTGGGGGGGGGGTAGTTAGGACTGAAGCTCTTAGCTCTGACTTACAAAACAGATTAAAAAAAATCATTTAGCCAGGTGCCAGCTTTGTCATTAAAACTCACAGAATAACTGACAAAAATGAAACAGGAAATTCTTCCAGTTCATTCCAGAAGCCTGGATACAAGCTTCACAGCCATTCCTTTAGTGCCAGACACTCCCCTGAAGTAGACTGCTGGGCAAAGCATGCCAGAACCCAAAGGATTTCTAGAATGAGCTAGAGCTTACTCTAGCGTGTGCTAGGCGTGCTCCACTGTTGATGACTCAATAAAGGCATTTGGGAAATTGAAATATCATGAAGACATTGTACAGTCTGACTTGTAAATCATATTAGGGGATTTGTGAACTTTGAGTAGATAGGTATATTTTGTTTATATTGACTGTGTTGATGATTATCCTACTTTCAAGGGCTTAGTATCTTGTCTTTACATTCTTTTGATTGCCTTAAGCAAACTCCTCTTCAGTAGATCATTTAAACTTAAAAAAAAATGTATCCAAAGTTGGATATGGTCGCACACACTTATAATCCCAGCACTCTGGAGATGGTAACAGGAGCATCTCATTCAAATAAAGCCTGTGCTTCATAACAAGACTTTGGCTGATAAATACAATCTATTCCAAATCACAATGACATGCTTTTCCTGAATTATCTCATTTAATACTCATAAATCAAATACCCAAGTATACATGCATACATATTTATATTACCTCTCCATCCTATTTACGAGGAGACTGAGCTTAGCTTACCTCTGGGATGTCCGTGTTTGTAAGCTTAGCTTACATAACTGACATACGGTCACTTTGTCACTATATCTTAGAAACAGGACTAGACACATATGTATTTGACTTGACTCCATTATTACACTAATTTTTTTTCTTTCAATTGAAGCTTGAACTAATGGCCACATGCTTGATGGATGGATGCTCTGGCACTTGAATTACACCTAGTCCTTTTGACTTTGGTTATAGTCAGGCAGGGACTCTTATTTTGTATTTGCTTAAGACTATACACTGTAATCCTTCTGTCTATAACCTCTCTACTTTAGTTGGTACCGATCCCATGCATACACACAAGGCCTGGCTTATTGAATGAGATGGGAGTCTCGCTTTTTTTTTTTCCTAGTTGGTTCAAACCACAGTCCTCCTGATTTCCACTTCTAGAGGGGTTGAAATGACAGGTGTGAGCCACTGGCTTTATACTAGTTTAACAAAATGTCATAGCAGTCTAACATAAATGGCACTGATTTTTATTTATTTAAGCAATTTTCAGTCTTGAAAAGTGAACAACAGTCTCATGTATGTTATGTAAACTTGGATGACACTTGACCAATGATCCTAACCCCTAACTGTGATATTACTTACTTGTTCATTTATTAGTTAGTATACATTAATGTATGAAGGGGTCCCATAGTGATTTTTCCATGTCTTTATAGATGGTACTATGATCAAGTTCACCCTTAAATTCAATAACATTGATAGAAAATTCTTGAGCTATCTGAGAAAAATTAAGTACAGTTTCAAAAGCAGAATTTATTTCAAGCTCTGTTTACATACCAATTTCACAGCTGGCCGATTGATCAATTTTGATTATAAGGCCAGTCAGAATTTTTGGTGTATTTTTATTGTAAATTGAATTTTAAAATTTAATTTTAACACCATTGATCCCCTGAGTTATATATGTATTCAAACAAGTTAGAAACAATAGTAAATAAAACACACACACACACACACACACACACACACACACACACACACAATGAGACTGACAGACTTTTATTCTTTTCTTATATCAAATAAATACTTATAGGTTAGCACTTAATATGAAAGACAAGACAGGAACTTTAAAATAAAAACTGAAGTTCTCTCAGGAAAAAGGCAGCTCTTATGGGTAAATAACTTAACTTTATTTTTCTATTTTCACTGCATGGGTTTTGTGATAAGCATTAGGGACCATTAGTGTACCTAATAACTTTAGATCCTGCCTTAAACCTCTGGGAGACCTTCAGATTTGAACCTTCTTCCTTTGTTTACATTAACTGCAGCAATCTCTGGTATCATCCACTGACCTAGGAGCTAGCAAGCTATGAATCCCATTAGAGCAGGGGTTACAGTGAGTTTAGTTGAATGCCAAATTACTGAAATTGGTGGTCAGTATATCTTAAACTCCTCCTAATTAAGAACAATTGTGGGCTCCAAAGTTGTGTAGTAAACAAGAAACTCTTAACAAGAAGAGAGAAGTAAATGGGATATAGGGATTGAAAGCAAATTATTGTAATACATAGTAGCCTGAGGTGAAAATTCTGAAAGTTTTCAGTGGGGTATGTTTATTGCTGCACAGTGAGGGTTTCATCATGACACTTGCATGCATGCATGCAATGCTCTTTCATCCTATTTACCCTCTATTACTCTTCCTCATGTCCCCTTTCACTTCCCTAGGAGCTAATGATTTTAGGCAACAAATTACAAGGTCACTCCTGACACTTCCAGTCTCTTTGAAAGTTACCACAGGGATGGGTCATCTTTGTATCTATCCTGGCTCAAACACATGACTTGATTCTTTTTTTTTTAAGAGTAAGCTATGTTTTTTGTGGGACTTTGGGGCTTAGAGATGATGAGAACCAAATGAAATAGTTTAATTTTTTCTTTTGCAACACGAACACATAGATATAGCTTTAAGACTTTTATTTTATTGTAAAAGTGATATACAAAGGGGTTACAGTTACATAAATAAGGTAATGAGTACCTTTCTTTTTGAGCAGTGTAATACCCTCCCTTGTCTTCTCCTGCATTCCCTCCCCCTGATTCCCCATCCCCGAGTTGTAAAGTTCATTTCCAACATAGTGTTTAGTGAGTATCACTGATGCATTAGCTCCTTCTTTGTCCTTCAGTTTCTGTGATTCCCCTTCCCTTCCCCAAAGCAGATAACCTTATATATAAGACAAAGGGTACTGAAATGATAAACAGACCAGAGGAGAAAACCAGAGGAGAAAAAAGAAAGACAAAAGAAATAACTACAAACAATACACTAAAAAAAACGATAAAAAGAGAAAAACAAAACAATCACAAAACTCCCTCTTGTTTCCATTTCGTGGAGATCATCTCAATTAACATCATTTTATGTGCATATGTACCTAGCTATATGTCTTTTTTTCTTTTTCTTTTTCTTTTTTCATTGTCAAGGTGATGTCAGAGGCATCTCTGGTAGGAGAACATAGGCAACTGGGTAGAGTGCAGAACTCTCAGTTCTTACATAATTGCTGACTTGATAACTTACCCATAGAAATCTAGCATGACACAGGGTTAGAGATGGGAAGGACTAAAGAGATATTCTTGACAATGGCTTGTTTAAAAAATACTAAGGAGATTCGAGATTAAGAGCAAGGTTTGTGATTCAATAAGATCACCCATCAGATTTATGTGAAAATTGCCATTTTTGGATCCAAAGATTAGATTGTATCCTCATACAAATTTATATTGCATCTTCTTTCAAGGTATAATGACAACAGATTTTAAAATAAAATATTGATTAAATAGAATATTTGACAACTAACAATGGATGTTAATTACTTGTGTGAAAAATATAACCACTAAGCCAGGCATTGGCTTATAATCCTAGCTACTCAGGAGGCTGAGATCTGAGAATCTCAATTTGAAGCCAGGATGAGAGACTCTTACTTCCGATTAACTACCAAAAAGCTGGTAGAATACTAGTCTTGAGCATGAAAAAAACGCTCAGAGATAGTGCCCAGGCCCAGGCCAGGCCTCAGGCTTGGTCTGGCGTACACACACACACACACACACACACACACACACACACACACACACACACACACACACACACACACACACACACACACACACACACACACACACACACACACACACACACACACACACACACACACACACACACACACACACACACACACACACACACACACACACACACACACACACACACACACACATTGAAAATACAACTACTATTTTTTATTTACAAAATAGTTTGAATATTATTTACTATTAATAGAATCATTGTTAGCCATTCTTTCACTTATTCATTTTGCATAGCTATTAATTGGGTTCCAGTTGTTACATTGTGTTTCCATGTGTATGTGTGTATATATATATGTATATATAATATATATACATATTATTTACATATATATGCAGTGTGGTGTTTATTATAGTTTATATAAAATTAAAGTTGATAATTTAGAAGACAAAGGCTTTTTCTTTTCTGTATCCACATCCTTATCAGTATTTGCTATCTTTTGTTGTCTGGGTACTAGTCATTTATACTGAAGTGAGGTGTAAATCTTTGCAGTTTTTTATCTTTAATTTCAATATCTCTGGTAATGATGTTAAAATTAATGATGTTAAAAGTATAGCTATTGGTTACTTAAATGCCCTCCTTGAGATATTCTACTTAGTTCTGTTGCTCATTTTAATCAGTTTTTGTTTTTGCAATTGAGCTTTTGTAATTCCTTAAATATTTTGGATATTAGTTTCTTGTCAAAAGTAGATACTGCAAATATATTTTCCTTTTCTGCATTCTTCACTTTCCTTCCTTGTTCAGGAGCTTGGTTTAAATTGTGCTTTTGTTTCTTGTGCTTTTGGAGTCCTCTTCTCAAAATCCTTACATGTTCTGAAGCATTCCTCCTGTTTTCTTCTAGTAGTTTTTTCCTATTCTTACACATTTACTTTTATAAAAATTAAATTGAAATAAGTTTTATTGTTAGTATAAAGTTTATGTATAAAGGGGTTATAGTTATATAAGTCAGGTAAAGACCACATGTCTTTTAAAAAATTACTGTATAGGTGATGTATAGAGGGATTACAGTTACATAAGTCAGGTAGTGAGGAAATTTCCTTTCCTTGAATAGTGTCATCCTCATCCTTCTTCTTTCCCAGTTTTGCTCCCTTCTTCTTTCCCTCCTCTTAAGTTGTATATGTATTTCCAACATAGTGTCCATCGTGTTGAATTGGTTCACCCTTTGTCCCACTGTTTCTGTGCTTCCCCTTCTCCTCCCTAAATTAGATAAACTTACATATAAGACAAGGGAAACAGAAATCAGGAACAGTGACAAAAGGTCATAACCCAAAGTAACAAGGAAAGAAGAAAAGAAAAACAAAAGAACTGCAAACAACAACAAAATCCTCTTGCTTTCATTTCTTGGAGTTCATTTTGATAAACATCATTGTATTTGATCATGTGCACATAGCTATTGAGCCCTTGTCATCCTCTCCTAAGAATATCCTCCTTTGGTCTCATTGTGTGAATTTAGACTGCTGTTAATCAATCATGTCCAGGTAATTATTTGTCTTACTCTCCGTTGGGTTTATTTGTAGACTTATAGGCACATCCTAGTTATTACAAGTGAGAGAAACCATGCAGCCTATGTTTCTTTTTAAAGATCCTATTTAAAATATCAGAGTTAACTCTTTATTCTAGTTTCATTTCCATATCATAGCTCCTGCTTCAGAGTTTATTGGGTATACCCAATCAGAGTGTGTTTTCTAATGTGCCACTTACTACACTTGTATTCTAAAAAGAGGGATTTTATATTTTTATGCTTGTCTATTTGTATATCTCTCATGCTGGAAAAAAATGTGAACTGGAATCTGCTCTTCTGCCATTTGTTAAGCATAAAATATTTTTTAAAGCCACTTCTACAGAGAATAACTAAGTTTAAGGGATCATATTTCAAGTTTATCATGAAATAAAGATTTTACACTAAAAGGAAAAATGTTTCATTTTAAAACCTTGAGTAAAATGGCATGCACATAAAAAAACCAACAAAACAACAAAAAATATTTTCTTGTTGTTTAAATTCTATACAGAGCCCCTCTACACAGTTTCATTTGATTATGAATTTGGTACATTATCATTTTCTTTAATCCTGATGCCTCAGTATTTGAAGCTTTCTGAGGTGAGCATAATCGTCTTCCTTCTTCAGGTATCTCTCTTTATTTGTATTATTGTGATTTTATAACTTGCACATTTCAACACATTTTCAATGCCTGTCAAAGCAAGAAATAGTGGAATAAAGCAACGTATTATTCTATATGTCTTTTTTTTTCTTCAGAAAATGTGACCCTGTTATAGAAGGGACATAGGAATGTGTTGGAAACAAACTTTTACAGAATAGTCTTAGGAGAAGATAAAATAGGTTCAATAACTATATACATATGATAAAAAATGATACTTATTGAAAAGAACTCCAGGAAATGGAAACAAGAGGCTTTTTTGTCATTTTGCTTTATTGTTGTCATTTGTCATTGGTTTTGAGTTCTGTACTTTTGTCTCGTATGTCAGTTTATCTGTTTTGGAAAGGGGCGGAGGAGCATGGAAATGGTGAACAAATGCAGCATGGATCCTTTCTAGACACTAGGTTGAAAATGAACTATGTAACTTGTGGGGGAGGGGAGTCAGGAGGGAAAAAATGGGAGGAAAGGAGGCAAGAGGTGACACTTCAAAAAGAAATGAACTCAGTACCTTACATGTGACTTGTAACCCCTCTGTATATCAACCTTACAATACTGATAAAAATGTTTATAATAAAAACTACAGGTTTGGAAATTAAGGCACAGAAATACAGATGTGTCTGTTTTATACACAATTCCACTTATCTATTAACCAAAAAATAACTTGTTGCCATCTCTAAGTGTTGTGCTTGATGATATGAGGAAAAACATATGTATAAGAAGGTAATACATCCCCCACAGTATAACCCCTGCTTTCACTATATTTGATGTCAGTATAACTTGTGGAGGAGATGGGGAAAAACCAGTTGTTTAAGGATACAGGTGGACCTGTTGCAACAATGAGAAGTACAAGTTGTCATGTCCAAAACTAGCTTTACAACGTCGGTGCGGTGGGGGGGGGGAAGGGGGAGAAGGAGAAGGATTGGGATGGGGGGGAGGGGGGAGGCTGGGAAGGGATATGAAGGGTAAACAAAGGAGGAGGCTGCAATGCTTGGAAAGAAATGTACGCATTATCCTGCCCATGTAATTGTAACTCCTCTGTACAGTATGTTCACAAATAAAATAAAATTAAATTAAAAAAAACAAAAACAAAAAAAGAGAAGGTAATACGGTGTGTTTGTGTGTGTGTATGAGAGAGAGAGAGGGAGAGAGAGAGAAAGAGATGGGTGACTATGTAGATCAGCAATAAATAGGGCAAAATTAATGCAAATTCTCTACAGGTCCTTCAACAATTTCCAAACAGAAATGATCAATCTCAGGTTGATCTGGTTATTGATGATTTTAGGTCACAGCAACATCATCTAGCCAGTCATCTGCCTAGATAATTCTGTTCCCCACATCTGCAACACCTGTCAGTCCTTACCTGGTACTCACACAGAGTGCTCGAGTCTCTCATGTGCCTTTATACCAACTTTCCATTGCATTACTTTGAGCATTTCTCATTGCTCTTGTGGACTATTGCTGTGACTATTGAATTCTTTTGCCAGACTGGGGATCTCCTTGAATCAGAATGTCAACTCCAGCTCATTTCATACCTTTGGACTGTATTGCTTAGTCAATTGAATTGTATGACTCCTGATTGTCTGGGGGTCTAATCTCATTTCTCAATGTGGCAAATGCCTCCAGGATCAGACCTTCCTAGCTCATGTTAAATTGGTTACCAAATACACTTTAAGGACCTTTGTTCATACTATCCCTGTTCCCCAGAATGGTCTGAGCACATCTTCACCTGCCTTACATCCTTTGGGATAGCATTGTAACCTTGCCAGGAATGGTTCCTGTGTCCTCCCTGAGAGTGCTGATCTCATCAACCTCTGTGTCACACTGGATACTTCTGTTAAGCTTTGTGTTCTATGTCTATTTCAATCACTAGTTATGTGTGCTTCAAAGGCCAGCAGTGAGTCTAATAGAATAACTGATTCTTATGTAGTATCTGTCATAGAATATATAATGAAAATTTATTGACTTATTATGGACTAACTATTAAGGCAAGTAATATAAGGGAATTATAAGAAGTAGAAGAAAATATGTTGGAAAAGTGATGAATTTCAACACAGAAGATTAACATTATGTAAAATTTAGTAATTGAATTACATCTTGAAAGCTGTCCAGAATTAGAAAAATAGGAAGCAAGCAGAGAAAATGGTTTCTTACAAACAAAATCCTTCCATTGGGATGATAGTATATAGAAAACACAAAAAAATTAAGATGTTTCCTTAATAGCTAAAAAGTAGAGTCAAGGTTTTGTTTCTCACTTCATCAGCGATGAGGGTAGAGTGAAGGGTTTTAAGGCAAAGAAGGAAATACTTAGACATCATTTTTTAAATTTTACTCTAGAGTAAGTACCTAGAGGGTTAGTTATATAGAAGCAATGCAGAGACAGAATTGTCAAAAATACTTATCACTAAGTTTAAGCTGGACGCTGGTGGCTCACACCTGTATTCATAGCTTCTCAGGAGGCTGAGGTTGAGGATCACAGTTCAAAGCCAGCCCAGGCAAATAAGTCTGTGAGACTCTTATCTCCAATTAACCACCAGAAAACTAGAGGTGGCACTGTGGCTCAAGTGGAAGAGCACTTGCTTTGAGCTGAAGAGCTCAGGGACAGTGCCCAGGCCTATAGTTTAAGCCCCACGACCTACAAAAAAGATTATGCAGGCACAAGCTCAGATCATGTTGGGGCAGTGCAATACTAATTGGGGTTGATCATGGTAGTGTGATTTTTAACTCCAGGCCCCAGGCTTCATGCTCTTTCTCTACTTTTTCATTCACAGCAGATATTCCACCACTTGAGCCAGGAAAAAAAAAAGAGCTCACAACCTCCTACAATTCTGGCTTTTTTGCTGGTTAATTGGAGATAAGAGTCTTACAGATTTGTCTGCCAGGACTGGCTTTGAACTTCAGTCCTCAGATCTTAGTCTCCTGAGTAGCTAGGGATTTTAGGCATGAGCCACCACTGGCAATGATTTTAATAAAATTCCATTGAAGAAGGCCATGAGCAGACTGCTCTTTTGAAGTCTCTACTTCTCTGTAACGTATTTACTGATAAGTATGTAACTGTTTCCCCTGTCAGTGGTGACCTGTGCCTTCCTGACTTTCTTCATGACCTTTTCCCTTGCACTCCCCAAGAACTACCCCTTATCCATCAGCAGGCCTGAGCTAACTTCATGCTGCTCCTTCAAGAAGAGTCCTCTTTGTAAGCTCTTGGGACATCGGCAGGTTCTGACTGGTATCTGTGGTTGTTTTAATATTCTGCCCTTTTTATCCCTTACCTCATAATGTAGAATTCTCCTTCATTCTGAGCTCATTGCTTGGTGATTTGTTAAGGCTGCGAAAACAGAAGGAATGAGGGCTTTTAAACCAGCTAGGCCTAGTTCTCCTTGCTTTATTTATTTTTATGCCATGCAAAAGGAATAAAGAGGCATAAAATGGATCAAATGAAGTCAAATAAATCTAGGTAAATAGAGCGAGTGACACTAAATAAAAAACTGGAGATGAAAAAGAAGCTGGGGTATGGGTGGAGAGGAATGGAAGGAAAAGAAGGAAGCAGTTTGCACTTCTTGTAGCGGTAGGGACTGTTCATTTTTACCTAGAGAACAAAGTGTCTTTGACCCAATGAAACACTTTAAACTAAGATCAAGCTCTGGGTAGAAATTAGGAAGTCATCTTTATAGCCCTTATTGAAATCCCCTCACCCTGTCACTTCTTGGCATCCTTTATTAAAGTTTTGCGTGCTTCTGCTGCCAGGTCTGAGAAGGCTGACATCTTTTAGGTGTTCTGATGAATCACACCATAGGAGCCCATGAGTTCTTACAGCCAACACCACAGGACTCTCCCCCGGTCATTCCTGTGATTATGAGGGGTGGGTTTGAAGAGGTGTAGGTCATCTCTTTGGCTCAACTCCTATCCTTTCTTTGTTTTTCTTTTCTTTTTCTTTCCTTCTTTTTTTTTTTTAAACAATCTCTACTTTTACAAGGTAGAAAGAGATGTAACCACTAGGTAATAATGCATGCAACTGGAGAATAAGGGCTAGGCTAGAGAGTCTCTTCAGATAAAATTAGAAACTGTCTCTCAGCCCACTGTGTATCTTTTTAAGTCATTGCTTTATGCAGGCCCTGGATTAACTCTTCACATTCTGTACTTAGTGTGGAGATGACTGGGCAGGAAGTATGAATGTGGTCACTGATTTCATGTGGGTACATTGCCATCATAGCTCTGTTATCTGTTACCCAGAACTTTATCTGTGCTCCGTGGAAAGACCCAACACCACCATCTCCATTCCTCACTCCTTTTTCCCCTCCTCTCCTCTCACTAGACATAGACGAGGCCATGTTCACATATATGCTATAAAGACTTAGACAGACTCTACTATGGTTCCCCATAGGTCATGGCTGAAAGCATGTAATGTCAACATAGATGCACTAGTGTGCCTCAGTATTGTTATGGGGGTTTTGTAGAGATGGGTTCATGGGTGCTAAACATCTTGGGGTGTACAGGATGATCTCAAATGATAGTCACTTTTTACACCTTCAATATGAGTAACACAGCTACTGACAAAATCTGTCTATAACCGACAGTTGGAACTAGCAACTATAGTTAATAAAGGAATTTAGCTGTACTTGACTAAAGTTAATTTAGCAACTTCAGTCAATGTCTTATGTGAGTAATGGGAATATAATTTTTTTTTACTTATGTAATTGTAACCCCTCTGTATATCACCTTTACAATGAAAAATTTAAAAATATATACTTAAAAATTGTACTTGATAGAGAAGATCACCATTCAGATGGAACTGGAAGGGTTTTTATCATGCACAAAAATAGAGTATGTAAATCAGGAAAATGCAACTGAAGTGAGGAGAAGTGGGTAAGCATTTACTTTTTTTTTTTTTTTTGGTCTTGCGGCTTGAACTCTGGGCTTGAGTTCTGTCCCTGCACTCTTCAGCTCAAGGCTAGTACTCTACCACTTGAGCCACAGCACCACTTCCAGTTTTCTGGTGGTTAATTGGAGATGAGTCTCACTGACTTTCCTGCTCAGACTGGCTTTGAACCAAGATCCTCAGATCTCAGCCTCCTGAGTAGACTGGATTACAGGCGTGAGCCACTGGTGCCCAGGAGGGTTTACTTTTGAATAGGGTCACTGAGGGAATTTTTTGTGGGAACCATTGAGGAATAGCAATGGTTTCAAAAGTATTTTGGAGATTTTCTCTAATGTCAAGGGTATCTTTTATGTAAGTGTGAGGCAAAATGAAAGAGGGAAGCATAGGAGTATTTCTATTGTTCATGATAGTGCTTGAGAAGAGGGAGCAGCAGGAATGACTGAAGAGGGAGTTAAGACAGGGTCCAGGTGGTTTTGAACATTTTGTGAAGGAGTCTTTTCATCCAAATGTGTGGATTTATGTATGAGTTTAGTCATCAGGGAGAGTGTTGTGTCTTTCCTACCTGTATATGCTTTGCCTCAGTTTCTCCTTGTGAGCAGTTTGTGTTGTAAACTCCCTTTTGTATCTGTGGCTGAAACTTATCTTCCAGATTTTCAAGGTCTTTTTTTTTTCTCCAGGGCCCTTTTCAGTTTATTAATTTAAGAGCAGCAATTTTCCTGGAGGTGAATTACATACTGAATTTCCCCCCAATCTCTTTTATACAAGATATCACTGAAAAAGTATGATTAGATTCAACCCATTTGTCTCCCAGAAAAAAAATAAGAAAATATCAATGAAGGTGACTCTCAATGTGCTTAGTAGCCAAAAGAGCTAGGTTAAAGATATAACCGAGAGAACTCTTCTGCTCAGGGGATGAAAAGGTGTTGTACAAATTATCTTAAAGAGCCAAAAAAACAGCATTCAGTTCTTACTAAAAACAATTTGTTCTTGGAATGTTGTCAGCTCAAATTGTGGTCAACTTTCGTAAATTGTATGAATTTGCACTGCATATTTTATTTAGTGTTTAGCAAAACTCCAATATGGCTCTGCATAACTTACACAATACACCGTGAAAATGACTTCAGAAACTCCCACAGAAGTTGACAAATTGGGCACCTAATGCTTTTAAGCTAATTGCATGCTTAGCGTTTAGAGTTGACTTGTTAAGAATGAAGATCAGAGTTTCATGGAGATAACGCTCTGCCTCCTGCCACAATGAATCCAACCAAACTGTATCAGAAATATTACAGAAGCTTAAAGAAGAAAATAATGTGAGCTTTAATCACCATCCTACTTAGTCTTAAGTGAAATGCTCATGAATCATATGAAATATCATAGCAGTTTTGCAAACTATTCTTGAATTTTCAAGCTGTTATTTTCAGGAAATTTAGAAAGCAAATTGCGAAGTGATAAAGAGTAATTTGGTACCATTGCTTATGTCATTTTTCTTTCTCCCTTACAGACTGGAAAAAAAGAAAGGAACAATACTCTGAATGTCGCTATAGACAACATGTGCAGGAAGACCAGAGACCTTCGCAGACAGGTTAGATGACACTAACATGAAAAAGGAAGCTTTGGTTAATTGCTGTAACACTTAATTCTTGCTCTTGTTCCTTTAAAATTAATTTTGAATGGGAAACAAGAAGAGTGAGTATCTATTTTTCACATCTATATGCCATGTTTGGGACAAACATAAAAAGTAGAAGAAATAATGTATGTCTCCATGTCATGCAGACCTACATTCCTATTCTAGATCTGTCCTAATCTGATTTGAGACCTCAGGCCTGGAGTCCATGTCTTCAGTCTTCTGTGAATCTATGACATGGAATTAGAAATATACAGTAGTGCTTTGATGATTAAATAAATGCGTATCATTGTTTGGTACCTACTAAAATTTTAGGGAAGATTGACAATTTGATTTTTATGACTTGAGAAACTCAGTTTAGTGGGGTGCCAGTGGCTCATGCCTGAAATTCTAGCTGCTCTGAGATCCAGAGGATTGTAGTTCAAAGCTAGTACAGGTAGAAAAGACAGTATGACTCCACCTCTAAAATAACCACATAAAAAGCTGAGCTGGAGATGTGGCACAAGTGATAGAGTACCAACTAAGCAAGCAAACTTCATGTTTAAAATCTTGTACTTAGAACTGAGTTTATTATTCAAGTACTTGTAGCAAACAGGCATAACTTAGATTCCAATTCATTGCTCTTTGATTGTTTTAAAGGTCTTTCAAAAATTGTTTTCTGTTTATGTGAAAGCGACTTTTAAACCTTGGTTATCAAGAACAAAGTGTCAGAAACAATTTCACTAAAGAATTTAAATACCTAATATTATGGTACAGTTCATTTTTTTCAAGGATTAGTAAGCCTTAGCTAATCTCAAAGGCCTCTGATTTCCATTCCTTCCCATTGTCTTTAACCAAAACCTTTCCCAACATTAACTTGGCTACCATTAACTCATAAAATAGGGACCCAAAGCTTTTTAACCAAGAGCTTTTAATGCAATATATTATTGTACTTTAAATGAGAAGATTTAGTGAAATTGCTAGGGAATCTTTTAATTCAGAAGGAGATTTAGAAGTGGAATAAATAAGGATTCTCAGATCATTAATAATAGCGGTGTAAAAATACAATTTTAAGTTCAGTGAGAATCCCAGTTTCTCAACTTTATGGCCTTAATGTGAATTCTGTGTCTACGATCAGCACTTAGAATCACAGAATTTAAGAGATGAAAGGATCTTATTGGCACAGTGTGTTTTAGATGCAGAGGAGAAAGCAGTCCAGTATGGTCAGGTGACTTGCTTGAGGAGGAAGGGTGATGACTCAAAACCTTCACCGAAACTAAGAAACTCCACCCCTTAGAGCTTTCCTCTCTCTTTATTACAATGCTATCTTTTTTCACCCTGTCTCCTCTATCTATATTGCCATAAAGAAAGTTACATATAAAGAACTAATCTCCATATACACCCCCAAAGCTTTTGGATTTATTATTTTTCTTAAAAAAAAGTCAAGAGAAAGCAATTTCTTGCATATTGAACTACTCGATTTAGAAAATAAAAGCACAATATGCCCAGTTAAATTTGAATTTCAGATTAGCAACAAACATGCTTCAATATAATTACGTTCCAAATATTTCATGGACATATTTCTGCTAAAAAATTGTGTTTATCTGAAATTCAAATTTAACCAGGTGTCCTGTGTATTATTGTAATTATGCTTGTGTGACCATCTTACCTCTACCAGTAAGATAGAGAAATAGCATTGGAAATTACTAATTCTTTCTTTATAGGAGTTGTTTCCAGTTTGTAAAGAACTACTGTATTCTAATGATTTCACAGGCCAACACCTCCTTTCTTTCTTTTTAAAATTATTAATGTTTAAGAGGACACCATGGATGATAGAAATCATGATGCTAGTTCTAGCTATATGATTGGTCTCTTGTGATTGCTCATGTAATGGTAGTCCAATGGGCTCTCTGCTGGATAATTGGAGCATTAGTGCTTATTCCTCTTCTTTTACTTCCTGTAGTGTTTGATCTTCCAGGACTCTTCATGCTTTCTCCAACAGAGATAACCTGAATTCATTACAACATGTCTCAAAGTGCTAAGAGAGATTGAAGCTCCCAGACTTCCTTCACTTGGAGCTCCAATGTCATGTCACTGGATGTTATTTTTACCCACATTCTGTGGGTGAGCTCAGTCACAAACCCCATTCTAGTTGAGCAGGATCAAGCAAGAGCTGTCTCATATAGATGTAGCTACATATTATAACAGAAGCTGTATCTTCTAGAAATAGCATATATGTGTATGTGTGTGCTATTTTTTGTAGTCATCCATCATTTTTAATATTGGAGAGGTTCATTGTAGTATTTCTCTCTCATTATCTTTACTTGTTCAGCCTCTCAATACTTCATGTTCCATTCTGATGTATATTACTTTTAGTAGTTAAAACAACAATATGAGCTACTTCTCACCTGTTCTTAATTCTTATCAAATTTATCCGAGTTTATTTTAAGCTCCTTGCAATATAATATTTTCCACAAGTAGGGGAAAACCCTACTCGTAAAACACATTTGTCTGGAGTAGTGTTCGTTTCTTGCTCTAAAACTTGTTTTGCTTGTTTGCTTTTAGTAACATTTAATCAGGACTTATCATCTTGTCCATTCAGTGTTGTCTACTCTCTTAACCATATTCTTTTCCATCAGTAACACAGAAACATTCTAACTTTAGTAACAAGAATGATTCAACTTCCTTCCTAAGAAATGATAAGTAGCTTAGAAATATCTGAGGAGAAACAGATAATACATTTAGGAGTATAGAGATGGATTTACCATGGTATATTTTATATTTCTTTCTCTGTAACTTTCTTGACTGCTTTACTAGAGAATAGACAGAAGTCCTTGTCATCATGTCCTTAGTTCTTCGTGATTTGATCCTTACCATATTATTTCTTTTTTGTTGTTGTTGTTATTGGTCATGGGGTCTGCACTCTGGGCCTGGGCACTGTCCCTCAGCTCTTCAGCTCAATGCTAGCACTCTACCATTTGAGCCACAGCGCCACTTCTAGATTTTTCTGTTTATGTGGTGCTGAGGAATTGAACCCAGGGCCTCATTCATGCAAAGCAAGCACTCTACCACTGAGCCACCTTCCCAGCCCCTTACCCTATTATTCTTGATGTATATTTTGTTTACAACTTTCCTTCCCAGTTTCTTCTCACCACAGGGACACATTCACCCATTGGCTGACAAGAGTCTACTTACTAATTTCCAAAAGTTTCACCATCTCCTTGCCAAACATACCTTTGTCTTTGCAGTCATGTCCATGTTCCTGTTTTTGGAATGATGCATGTAAATGGAATACTTACTTCCCTTTCTTTTCCCTTCCTAATCCCTGATCTCTATGCTAATATAAGTGTAACTTATTTCATTAAACCTTTTCTCTTTTTACCAACTGGAATTAACATTTTTCTTTCTGGAGTACTTATAATATGTTGACTTCAATAATAATTTTGTTTGTGTTTTGTCTTTAAACATTTTTTTCTTCCCACTGAACTACATGATTTAGTAATAACAATTAGGAAAAGATCTCTCATTTATCAAATGCTTTCAAAATCTTTCTACCAAGTGCATTCCTCACTTTACTGATTTTTAATTCCTAAAACCAGAAATGGTGTCATTATCTCAAGCTCTCAAGTGAGTCAATTTACTGAATATCACCCACCTAACTGGTAGAACCATGCTTCTAATGCAGACTTCACGTTTGTAACGACCACATCAATTCCAGAGACAATAACACACTCACTTCCAGAACCACCAGGACCACTAATTTTTAGCATCATAAACATTTTTTAAATGTTTTTGTCCCTTACTTAATGTGCTTTGTAAAAGTTAACTTCTTTTTTTCTATGATTTTAGAATTGCATATCCATCAGATCTTTAAATAAAGGAGGGTGATTTTTGACTATCTGTTATATATATGTTTTGCATATCTCTTATAAGGCAAATATATATATATATATATATAATTTCTATTCTCATATGAAGAATAAAATACATAATTGATTTTCTATAAGCATATTCATAGCTTATTTGTGTACATGAAATAAAAAATGTTTTTATAGATGCCAAAGTAAGGATGAGATACAGAGAACTTTTAAACTTTTTTATCCAGAAATGTATTTATTTTCAAATAAAATATAATTATGGTAAAAAAAATCCCCACAAGTAAAACAAGCAAAACAAAAATATTTACTGATTCTATGGTTGCTGTGTTGCTGAACTGCTATTTCCATCTTCTTGCCATGTGGATGATGCTAGTATAACTTTCAGAGGAAAAAAAATGTAGGTTCTTATATCTCACCATCATCATTACCACCACCATCATCACTGTCACCATCATTGTTCAATTATTTTGTTTCCACAAGTTTTGCTAAATTGTTACAACAGCTATACATTGAATTCTTAGTTATTTTAAACACATTCTTCAATCAAGCTTTACAAATTATATTTTGCTCTATTGCTTAAAATTAAATTGGCCTTACTAGGCATAAATACAGGTTTTTCCAGTTCCCCGAGGTGATTGTTTTTCATGTTTCACTTGCTCTTCCCATTATATGTTTGTTCTTTCTGTTCCTGATGGCAGGGCTCTCTTGGAGTTTTCACACAGGTCTTTCACTTTTGAATTTTGGTTGTAGAGAAATATTTTATTTGAGATCCCAAACCTCTGATATCAGTGGGAAATAGAAGAATTGATGTCTCAAAACGTTTTATTAAACTGTAGTGAGAAAAGATGGAAAGCTCCTTGGTTTGGTTTTGTTCTGACATTGTTCATGCCTGGTTGCAAGCCAGTTTTTATTGAAAATACATGCCTCTAACTCGTGGTAGCTTTCCCCTTAACTTCAGATTTTATCACTGTGTTGTATTTTTGCATGGACATATTAGATTCATTGTTAATTTTTTTTATTTTGTATGCCACCAAGTGAAAGCAATGCATTATGCCCACTGGACAGGAAAACTGTATGGAACTACATAAGGTAGAAGCTATGTAAATAGTATATGTAAAGATGACTATGCAGAGTAATGAAAAAGTCCCATAGGCGTATGTTACAAGGTAAAATTTCTTAGCATAACATTTTTGTCTTCTCTCTCTTGTGCTTGTCTGCACACCTCGTCCTGTAATAATACTTTGTTCATGGTCATTGCAACATAGGTCAGGGCAGAGATATGCCAGTGTGGCAGAATGTGATCAGCACAGATTAAAGATGATTAGTAGTCTGGTAGTTGGCTCATGACCAAACACTTAACACAAGGGTGTGGTATGTGTTTTATATTGGGTTCACCTTTGTGAAAATGGAGCCTTAGTACAGGATTTGACTTCAGTTAGTTTATTTGGGATATAATTTTAAAAAATGAATTTAAGAGAAGCATACAAAATGAGTTAGAGAGGAAAAGGATACGCTACATGCTGTGAAAGGTAAAGGAGCTTAGATCTTCTGATAACCCTCAACTTGTCTGACCAATGGATGGAGAATAGGAACTTTATTCAGTGACTCCTATCCCCATAGCTCAAGGGTGGTGCTTTCCACTCTGTGCAATTTCTAGAACTTTCGAGATGCATTTGTTCTTTGGTTGCGAATCCCCCAGAGACTTAGAGAAGCTCCTGAGACAGGAAAACAAGGAAAAGTATGGACTGTTTTTATCTCTGAAGACAATGAGAGACAGGTCTGGAAGATCAGCTGTGAGACACAAAAAGCCCCTGATGGAATCCATAATGCTAAAGTATGATCACGAAAGGCCATGGGAATTAGGGAATCAGCAAGTCAGACAAAGACTAAGCAGAATGTAGGGTGTTGGTTGAACTCATTATCCTGTTTTCCATTTGCATGGGTTCAGATGCTGTTCGTGGAGAAATACTCCCTACCTGATGATTGCTTATGATCTCCTATAGTGCCTATGATCTCACTTGTGCCTAAGACAAGTTGCTAATTTCTACTAATTAACTCCTGTCATGAGACAGAAAGGACAAACATTTTACAGTGTGAGACAGTGGTTACTTTCCACTTCACTAGATTTTTTGCATTGGTGAAAAATCACTCTGTTTTGGATAACCACAAGAAAGTAATCCGACTTTTTAAGTATCATTGAAGATGGGAGCAAAGATTTATGTACAAATGCCCATAATTATAACATCTACTTTTGGACGTGTAGAATATGCTGTTTTGAGAACTTGATTTCCTCTCTTTTCTACCAAAAGCAAGGCATTTTTAATAAACACCTTGCATGATAGAAATGTTTGATGGGAATGCATAATCTAGTGCGGGTGATAAATATTAAACATTATAATAAAACCAAGACATGATGGCATATATGCATATATACTCATATGTGGTTACTCATGTGGATATGTGTATATGTACACATATTACATGTCATGTGTATGTAAATATATGTGTATGTGTATATGTGTGTATGTGTTCCAAGAAGAGAATAGTCAAATTGTAAAGAACATTTAAATTTTCTTTGTGTGTGTGGGTATGTTTGTGTACTGGTACTGGCGCTTGAATACAAGGCCTCAGCCATCTTGCTTGGCTTTTTCAGCTCAAGGCTGGCTGTCTACTGTCACTTCTTTAAATTTTATAAAAACAATTTGTCTGGGGGCTGGGAAGGTGGCTCACTGCCTTGCATGCATGAAGGCCTGGGTTCAATTCCTCAGCACCACATAAACAGAAAAAAAAAGCCAGAAGTGGGGCAGATGCTCAAGTGGTAGAACGCTAGCCTTGAGCTGAAGAGCTGAGGGACAGTGCCCAGGCCCAGAGTTCAGGCCCACGACTGACAAAAAAAAAAAAAAAAATGATGTGTCTACTGGGTTTAACTGCTAAGAAGTTTTGGTAGAATAAATATATTTGAAGAGTAATGACATAGATTTCTTTGAAATTTTGCCTTTTAGTTCTTGGTGATTGGTTCTGATTGTTTTGTTTTGTTTTGGAATTTTATTTTATTTTATTTTTTGAGGGGTCTGGTCTTGGGGCCTGAACTCTGGGCCTGGGCTCAGTCCCTCAGCTCTTCAGCTGAAGTCTAGTGCTCTACCACTTGAGCCACAGCGCCACATCCAGCTTTTTTTCTTTTTGCTTATGTGGTACTGAGGAATCGAACCCAGGGCCTCATGCATGCAAGGCAAACACTCTACCACTGAGCCACCTTCCCAGCCCCTGGAATCTTATTTAAGTAGTGTACAAAGAGGTTTCAATTCAATACATCAATCTGTGAGTCTAATGCATCTTGATCAATGTCACCCCTTCAATACCTCTTCCCCCCATCTCTCCCTTGTTCTTTTTGTACATTACCGTATTTTTCTTTTTTGATATTACCTTCCATCTCTCTTTGGGTCCTACTCTTCCATTTACCTGATTCTCATAAACAGTAATGTTTCTTAGGATTTTATTCATAGACATCTCCTCACTGTCTGTCTCCCTGCCATGGCCCCTGCCTTGTCTTCTCTTGAATTAGCCCCCGTGCATTGATTCTTGATGAATGAACTTCAGTGCTTTCACAATATGTCTCTCATGTCAAAGTTACAAAGAAAAAGGATAGAGGGAACATGGATCAAGATATATTGTATTTACAAACTGTTTTGTTAAATGGCGACTGCATTGTACGACTACTTAAAGATAAAAATAATCATACAGAAATAAAAGGAAAGAGGAAGGTCCAGTCATTGAAATTGGTCACTCTCTGAGGGATTCCTACTGTTTTTCTCTTTATGTCTCTGAAACTTATATGACAAGTTCTTCTCACACCCAATCCAAACCTATAAGCTCTTGCTCGACTTTACAGATCCATTTCCCATAAGCAACAAATACATTGTTCATTCACTTAAGGTCTTCCTCCTTGCTAGTAACCTCTTAGCACTCTACACTCTATCCTAACAAGTGCTCAGTAAATATTAATTTCTTGCAATTAGCGATTCTCTTTTCTGCATGCTGAACAGTATCTTTCCCTCCAATATTCCTGCAGCCTTTGTTGGGATGGAAATTTTACACATCTTCAGAGCATGATCTACCCACTTGGGCAGAGACATTGTGTTTCTCCTAGAAGCCTGTAATTATTATGGATTTCATTTACTATTTGTTCCTGTAATTATCATAGAAGACTGTGCTTCTTAAAAATGCATCTCAATCATTCAACTCTGAAAGTATATTCCTAGTAATTCTCACTGATCAAACGCTAAGCTGTATTTTGGTCTAAAATATAATTTTCACAGAAGATAAATTACAATTTTCCTATCTAATATTTATCTATGTTTTGTTGCATAGAGGTTATTAAACTAAATGAGGAGAGTGATCCTAACACCTCTGAGCCCACTCACAGTCATTGATATTATTAATGAAACATTTCAGGATATTCTGATCCTTAAGGACCTACTATCCTATAAACATAATGAATTAATTTTCCAATGTGGCTTTAAATCTCAGAAAATATCTGCTGAGTAGAGTAATTATCTGGTTGTCATTTATAAGCTAACATGTAATCTAATTTAAAAGAACTAATTGTAGCAGAATGTTATAGTTGTTTAATCATTTGAGGTATGAGGGCAAGAACAATTAAAGCCAATGGAGAAAATTGGATATCAAATTCATTTATTCTTCTTCTTGCTCTATTAATCTGTTATTATCCACCACAATTGGTGATCTAACTTGGTTTAATTACCATGAATTTACCTAATCAAAATTTATCATCAGTTTTTCTAATAAGGTGGAAATATTTTATAATCTGTAATTAAGAAAATATAAGCAATATGTTATTTGCACATATACATAAACATTTTAGCAGTGCAGTTTCTTTCAGGAAAAAGTAGTTTTATGACTTGACTTACAATTGACTTATGGGCTAAGAACAATAGAAGGAAACTTACGACTTTGAGGAGCAAGGAAAGTGTTGATGGATAATTTTTCCCTGGATATTTTTCTTACTTCAGTAAATGACCTTCACACACACACACAGTTTAATATCATTTTAGACATTCCAATAGCAATGTATAAAATGAAATCTGTACCCTCTAAAATCATAAGAATGGTATGTAACATGAATCTTTCACTGGCAAAAAAGGTTGAATTTTTTTTATTTCTCCTCAGCTCCGCAAGGCTATTATAGATCATGTGTCAGACTCTTTCTTGGATACAACAGTCCCACTTTTGGTTCTCATCGAAGCTGCTAAGAATGGCCGGGAAAAGGAAATAAAAGAATATGCTGCAATATTTCATGAGCATACCAACAGGCTCGTGGAGGTAAGCATGCTAAAATGGCAACCACTCTAAATCCATGAGAATGTGCCTCCATTTCCTATTTACAGTGAACTGTCCTCAGATAAAACTTTTGAAAATGTATGACAAATGTGGCAGAGTTGGGCCTAAGCAACAAGGTGGGTGTCAGCATAAAATATCCTCTACTAACTGGAAACAGAAGCCATTTATTGAAAAACAGCGGTGAAATAATGCTCACTGTTGTTCTGATTTTTAAGTATGTGTATTACCAAAGCCATAGGAAAGAGGCAGCTAAATACAGATACTTCATTTTATCCAGACATTTTTTTCTCATTCGAGCTTAAAAAGTATCAAATATTCTCTTTAATGCAATTTTATTGTTTTCTGCCATGTTTTCAGCCTTTCAGAGCTATTCAACTATGTGATATGAATATAGAATATGAATGTAGGATATATCAAGGCAGAGAGATCTATGAATAATTAAGCAGGGATGGTGAATTCATAGAGAGGCTATGAAAATAAAAACTATAATTCCCCCCAATTTAAGAACTGGATGCATGAGGGATAGAGGCATAGAGAGCTAGCCTACCAAGCTTTCTATGAGTACCAAGTTCAGATCCTCGTATTACCAAAAAGACAAAGAAAAAAAAAAGATGGAGACACTGGAAGGAGGGTTGACTGATGCAGCAAGATGGTATATTGGTGAAGAATTCAAGAAGTGCTGGGTGGTTTCTCCAGAGACAGACAATGGAAACAGTGGCCTTATGGAATATATACCACAGCTGTAGTATAACAAAATGCTGGAACAGAAGAATTTCTAATACAAGTAAGATGAAAATATAAAGCCAGGGACCAATGACAAAAAGGGGGATAATGTCATTTATAGGTTTTGTATACCAGAGGTGATCATTAGTTGTCACTCATCAACAACTGTACCAGATTTTATGTCTAGTGTGCATTCAGATTGTCAGTTCTCATGACTTGCTGATTATTAAATGTCTGAATTACCACACCTTCCTACATCAATTGTGAACTCCGTAGTGAAATATGTCTTTGTGGCCTAAATTGCTTATGAGATGCAAGAGGGAGAAATAATTACTGCCTATCTGAGTTAGAATCACACTTAATCTAACAACATAGAGGATTTTTTTGAACTTCTTTAATGTGAAAGCATTGGGAAGGAGATTTCTAATGCAGCTAGCATTTATACTGTAACCTTGAGAGATTCTAGTCTCCAAAATTGAAAAATGAGTGAAAAGGAATGATATACAATTACTAACATCATTTAAGCCTTAAAAGTGCTTTACATCCATTTTGGACATTGTCTCCAAATGTTCCCAGAACTCTGTAAGCTAGAGTAAATAAGACAATCCCAACTGGATTTTTATGAAAATAAAGGTTAAAAAAAAACAAAACAGATGAGATGCTGGTTTCAGAATTATAATTTTTAATGACTCAATTCAGCAATTTATTGTCTGTCTAGTTTTGTTTATTCTTTTAGATGCTCATGTCTCAAAAATTTAAAAACTATATCCATAATAGAGCATAGACAGCAATGGGACAGATAATAAAAGCCACCTATTTACCACAGCTCCTGAAAGTTGACAAGCTTTCATCTAAAACTATATTCTCTGAAATGAAGGTTTACCAAATTATGAAAAGAGATCACACACTTTGTGTAGTGCTTTGAAACTAAAATTTGGTTTCTGCTGATAAAATTGTATTTCCTGTTTATGAGTTTTAGGCAGAAATATTAGCAAATGCTCATTGAAAAAGGCACCTTGGTCAAACAACTCTAATAATAAAAAAAGTTCTTTCTCCTTTTGGAGATCTTGAATTAAAGGCTATTTGAAATTTTAATTTAGTCCAGAGTTTCCTCGTGTCACTTTACCTAAGGAATATTTTTCCTTCATTATATATTACCAAGATATTGTCTTCAGGAATACTTGGGATCACTATTTTTTTACGCAAAATGATGGTAAATTCTTATGCTTTTAAGAATTTGTTTTAAATATTTAATGATTTTAAATGTTCTCTAATCCATATCACTATTGAAAAATAAAAGCTTTAGAATTATGAGCTACTGGGAGACTGTGAATAGATATTACTTAAATCCCTATATTCCCTTAACACATTATAAAGTGATTATATTAGGTTAAGAGTGATATCTGAATTTAGGTCTCTGATATTCCTCTGAATCTTAGACCTAAATAAATTTCTGTTCCAAGGAGCTTTTACTAATACAAAAAGTTTTGTTAAACATAATAGCTCAAAACAACTATTTGTTATTATCTCACTAATCTGTGGGTTTTCTTGGCAGAGCTGGGCAATTCCTGCTTAGGGTTTCTTGTGTGATTCCTCTCAGACACTGGCTGGGGATGGACGCGCTCAAGGCTTGGTTGGACATGCAAAATAGCACAGTTACATGAACAGGCATTTTTAACTGTGAACTAGAAAGGTTGTGGTTTTGAATACAACATCAATACATGGCCTTCATGGGAAGGACATAGCTTCTACTTCACACAGATCGTTTTGGGGTTCTAAGATGATAAGAGCTAGCAAGAGACAGGAACTAAGATCAGCCATCTCCTTCAGGATTGGGCCCAGAGGTGGCAGATGTGGCAGAAAGCCACATCTACTGTATTCTGTTGATGTAGTAGCATAGCCTTCTAGACACAGGGGGTGACAGTAACAACACTCTATCCTCAGTGGAAGGAATAGCTAAGAACCCACAGCCACCGTTAACCTAATATACTTCTTGGTGCTTCATTTACTTTATCTGCAATATGAAGTTTAGACAAAGATAATGTCTAAGGTCTTGCACAAGTTTTTTTTTCCAATTGAGAGACTTTTCATTTCCTATGAGCTAGAGAAACAGCAGAAAATAAGTGTTTTTAAGTTTACATCTTGAACTCATTCTCTTTTTCTCAAGAAGAATAAGAGTTACTGCACTTATTTCCCAGGAAAGTCTTTTTGCTGTTTTTACATTGAGTTGCTTAATGAGAGCAACAGAAGTGCATTGATTATCCTAAAATATTGAAGTAGAAATGTCTCTGACTGAGTCCATGGAAAAAGACTGCCAAATATATTAGTTTCCAAGGGCCTTGTGCCTTCTCCTTATATAGATTGATTTCTCAATTCACCTACCAGTTCCCTACACAGACAAAAAAACATATACTCATCTTATTCCCAAGTGGGGTAATTTGATATCAGGACAGAAAGTCTTAGATTCTAAATGATTCGAAGAAAAGGCTATTTTCAACATATCTAGGTTTTGATAACATAGCTATGTTTGTCAGAGAAATCTGGGAGAAATCAGTGAACTTGTTGAAGTAAGACTTAAATGGGATTAGAGGTCCATTTTTAAAGACCCTATCAGATCATTGCAGATAAACTCTGCAGTGTTATAGGCATCCTTTAAGTAATGGATAACTTGTAACTTTCACAAAAAGATAGTAAGACATGGAACTAAATTGTGTGTGCAATAATTTGGGCTTTGAGATGGAAAGCAGGAGCAGGGTGACTGATAAATTGGAACTGTGCATTCATGTTCTTTGGTGAAGCCATATTTGAAGCTGCCTACCACATTATCATGTAGTTTGTTGTAAAATGATTGTGAATGAAATGATAGTTTAAAAATAACCTAGAGAGTGCCAGTAATAGCAAATGGGTCTTTGTTACGTCTCTTACCTTAGTTATGCATAACTTTACTCACTTTGAGCATGTAAGTTATTCTCTTTTGTGGATTCTACGGAGCTAGAGGGAAAATGATATCTGGGAGTGAGGAGGGTGGCATTTTAAAAAGATCATCTTCACATAGTGATTAACAATGAATGGCAAATATGGCTATTGAATTATGACCCGAAGTACTTGGAGCTCATTTTGATGGTGAGTTAGAGCTCCATTAACTCTGCTGACTTCCACTAATAGTATCTATTGAAAGGGAAGGTAAAAATACAAATTTTATCTTAAACCAGCCCTCCTGGAGTAACACTTTTATTTTTACCTCTATTGTTTTATGGCTCTTATAAGAGCAAAGGCTAAGCAGCCAGCACTTAATAACTCCTCCATTGAAAAATTGGTTGATGTTGAGATGTTGAGTTGAGATGGCAGCATCGAGACATAGGATATATCTAAGCCGTTTAAGCCCAAGGCCTCTGTACGCTCCTACATGTAGGGATTTAAAATAATTTCCCCAATGATATAGGAAATGCTATTGCAATTAATTGGTCCACATTTCCTGCAGAGGATTTTGTGACAACTGAACACTTTAAAGCATTGGTGCCCCATTAGAGATGTGCTTTATAAGTTGTATTACATGTTAACTATCATGAAGGAGAATGCCATTATATTTGATAGATGCACTGCTTATTATATGACTATTATGTAATATGTTTCCCAAACTATCAAATGCCATTATTGTTTTTAATCATAATTGCTGGTCTCAGCAAGTCAGTTCATGCTGAACACTGCCATCCCTAGCTAACCCCATGGATTTCACCATGTTACTTCGCATTAAATGTGACAATAGTAATGATGTAGGCCTGAAGATTATCTGTGAATTAGAGAAATTTCTTTATGTGAAAACCCAGCTTTGTTAGTGCTTTGACTTACTCATCAAAAATTCATCTATCTTGATGTACCTTATTTTAGTATGTTTCATGGGAGCCTTTCATCAAAAAGGAAAAAGTGGGTGGACATTTAATTATAATACTTTCCTACAACCTACAAAGCTGATTGTTCCCACTCACAAAATGGTGAGCCAGATTTAGCAAAACCCTCAGTGCCAAGAGAAGGCTGTAGAGGGATTTCTTGCTGTTTGCAAGAAGTTCTGATTACTGTCAGCTCCACTAATATCTTTGCTTTTTGACAAAACACTGTTCGAGTTTCACACTTTACTTTAATTGATCATCTGTTATCAAATAAGGATATGTTCGATTATAAATAAATACAGCTTTTAAAATACTTTCTTCCTCTTCTCTCCTTTGAAGAGACAACAAAAACTCCTAAACCTATACTTGTACATATATGGAGAGTATTCAGTGAGCATCTTAGCTCCACTCCTCTTTAGGTGGGGGGAAGATATTCTAGCTAAGTCAGAAAAGTGTTTATATAGAAAACAACACACAGTCTAACTGCCACTCCTTGCATAATAAACTGCTTAGCCTTAGCATTTTACTTTCTTTGCAGCTAAAAAGGTATAGCTTAGCTGAGTGCTGGTGGCTCACACCTGTAATTTTAGCATTCAGGAGGCTGAGAACTGAGAATGTTTCAAAGTTAGCTCAGACACGAGTCTCTTGAGGCTCTTACTTCCAATTAACCATTAAAAAGCCAGAAGTAGAGGTGTGACTTAAGTGGTAGAGGACCATAGGTTCTGAGCTCAAGCACACTCACTCTCTCAAACAAATTATCTATCTATCTATCTATCTATCTATCTATCTATCTATCTATCTATCTATCTATCTATCTATCTATCTATCTATCTATCTATCTATCTATCTATCTAAAAGCCTGTCCTGAATACATAGTGAGTTCTTTACAGCGTTTGATTCATTTCTTTACCTGTGTTTCATTCATACTCCTTGGAATGTAGAAATAGCTTAACTACTCAATTATAGAAGGGCAGAAACTTTTCACAGTAAGGTTCCCATGGAAAAGTAGCATTTGAAATTCTTAAGAAGGAGAAAAATATATTGATTTAGAATAGTTTAGGAAGTCAGTGTTAAGGAAGCATTAGTTAACTAGAACCTTGGAGATGAGGCAGAGGTTTGCTTTGAAAAATTAAAATTCCAGTCAGAATAACATCATGAGTAAAGGCTTCCTACATATTCTGGAGTTATGGGAATACAGTAAGAGTGAAATTTAGATATCTACGTTGGCATCTCGTGAGGTGAAATAACAGCTTTAAGTATTCAATTGCCAGGTGAAGGGGTTAGACTTCATCTTTTCAAGCTGGACTCAGTAATGGACTTGGAGTGCTGCAGTAGCTTCTCACCAGGGAAAGGTATTACTGCTAATCATATTTGAGGAGAATCTGCATGAGGAGTATTTTACATCTGGTGATGAACATTTCCAACCTACAATGATGCTAAACTCACAAACAAAGACTGGCATTTAAGAGGTACCATCATTCAAGGAGGAAGAATAATACTTGTTTCAGTGGTAAATTTGGAACAGAAAAGCAAGCTCTCTTCAGGACTTAATGATATTAGATCAATGCTGACTGTTTGAAATAGATTTTTACAATACAATTATACCTGTACTTTTGAATTCTCTAGGTACCTACACAAAAAGGTAGACATAGTAGGTTGAACTCTTCTTAATATATTTGATTAAGTACATTAAACCAAAATGTTACCATTTCAACTTTTAATCATATAAAATTATAGCATATTCTGGAATATTTTATACTTTTCACTCTACCTCAATTTAGGCTAGCAATATTTAAGTACTTAATAGCCACAGGGCTGGAGACTGTGAACTGGACATTGCAGTTGTTCGTGGATGATGAATGGGTTTAGTGTAGAGGTAGGAACATCCTTATTCTTCAATAATTATGCTTTCAGTGCCTATTATGTGTCATATCCTGTGCTGGGGATGCTATTTAGAGTCTTTGTCTTTGCTTCGCTAGCCTGACATGTAGTTAGCACAGCCCTTGATAAATGCTGAGTGAATTAACAAGTAAACAAAGGAAATAGCATGTCCATTAATCCTATAGAAAAACTTCAACGACATGGTTTGTTGAGGATACTGAGAAAAATGGAGATGTACTTAGATTTGAATCCTGGCTTCATGTTCTTTAGGAATGTACTTAGTACCTTTGGAATCTATTCTGTAAGAGAGACAGTAAACTGTAACATGAAGATATGAGTGAGATACAATTGGATAATACATTAATGTAACAAGCGCCGTGTGCAGATAATATTGTTCAGTGAACATGTGTCCTCTTCCTTTCTAATTTGATCTTTTCCCCAAGATCTTATCTGGAAATTGATGGCATGAATCTACACATACCTCTAATAAACATTAAATTTCAAAATGCAGAAGAAAGCTTATACCAGAATCATCAATGGGCTAAAAGTTGGCATGTGCAAAATGTCCTGCTTGATGATATACCTCGAGTTTTGACATATAATTATTTGGTGTATAAAATTTTCCCCAAACTGATATCTTCTGGTTATTATTCTCCATGATGGCCAAGAGTTAGTCAGGAAATATGCTAAGTGACAAATAATGAATACTCCCAAGTCTGGAACCCACTTTTGTTCTAATAGCATACTGACCAGGTAAGTTGTATTTAATCTATTCTCTTTAATTGGTTCACATTTCATTCAATTAAAAAATGTGTAGTCAGTTCCTCCAATATTTTCTGATTATAGGGTCCATAAATATACAGGTCTACCATTTAAATTTTGGTTCCATTTCTTAAAATGTCATTCTATTCTTTTAGTTATATTCTCTCCATAACTGACTTTAAGAAATTTAAACTTTGGAATTCAATTTCATCATCTATAAATGGAAGAGTAAAGATTAAAAGAATCTTTTTCCTGGAATTTAAAGCTCTAGATACCAGAAAAGTTGTTTTGTTTTTATAGAATACATAATTTTATGGTAGATGGAGAAGTCTACTTAACCAGATGTATTGGAAGATGGGTTATTTGATGGCTTTTACAGGAAAAAAAAAACTAAAAATTAAGAGAAATAGAAGGGTAGAAAATGAAGGAAAATAATTATGTCACTGCAATCATAACAGTGCCTTATAATATCAATGATCACAGTGATTGAGAAAATATTGTTATAACCATTTTGTTGATAAGAAAAACCTCATCTAAGATGAATTAAGTGGCCTACAATCACATAGATAATACATAGTAGGGTAGGAGTCAATTAGTTTCTATCAATGCCAGAGACTGAAGAAATAAGATAGCTCTAAAAAAAAATCTAGAAATTAAAGACTAAATTTTTGTCCCTGAGGTTTAATTCTTTGACTGAAAAGAGGAAACTATTTCTGATTATCAGAATGTTGCTTTTAAATGCATCAAACTGCAAAAGTTCCAAGAGTTTATTTCATTCTGTTTTTCTCATTCCACATCTTAACTAGAGAAGCAGAATGCTGGCAGCATTCATTTATGCCTGAGAAATCTTTGTGCATGGAGTAATCCTTTCTTACTCAGAACTGACTGCATAGCTATTGTTTAGTGATTAGCCCAGGATATAAAACATGAGTAAAGCCGGGCATCATTTTCTTTTCTTTTCTTTTTTTTTGGGGGGGGTGTCGGGTCGTGGGGCCTGAACTCTGGGCCTGGGCGCTGTCCCTCAGCTCTTCAGCTCAAGGCTGGTGCTCTACCACTTGAGCCACAGCGCCACTTCCCGATTTTTCTTTTTGCTTATGTGGTGCTGAAGAATCAAACCTAGGGCATGCAAGGCAAGCACTGTACCACTGAGCCACCTTCCCAGCCCGCCGGGCATCATTTTCTAATGAGGAAGTACAGCTAGTCCATTTGTAAGTTGATTGTTGGGAACTTGGAATATATTTTGCCTTTTATATATACTCTTTAGCATCTTTCTTTAGTCTACAAAGACCTATCGTGTTCCTTCCTAAATAGAAGTGAAGATCTGAAGGGACTTTTGTCATTTTGTTTTTCTATCCTAAAATAATGAGTGGTGGACCTACCTATCATGCAGTCTCTTTCAAACTGTGAGTAGTGTATTCATAAGGTAATGACAAAAAATTCAAATGCTTATAGTGGGCTGCCAAGAAGTCAGGACCAAAAGAAAGAGCTCAGCCATGATCCCCAGTCAGTCACTGCCTTGCAGAAGCACAGGCCCAGAGGTCAGATGTTCTCATTTCTTTTCAGCTTTTTTTTTCAGTGCTCAGGATTGGAACTCAGGACCTTGTACTTGCTAGGCCGGCACTCTTCCTCTGAGCTAAATCTTCAACTTTTGTTCCATTTTGCTAGAAGAATCCAGCAACATAAACCTGTACTGTGAAATTTTTTTTAAAATTAGAGAATGTTAAATCAAAAAGTTAAAACCATAATCCTATTACTTGCACTCAGACATAATACGTCCATGAATCATTAGGTTGCAATTTCTGCTCTAGGGTCAAAGTTTGAAAAACAATGCTCTGCAAGATGAATTATGTTTTGGTCAGGGATGTAGATAGCATCTGGTGGATTTTCCTGTTGAACAATATGAAAGTGTCAGAAGAGAGCAGGAATGGAAACCCAGATAAACTTGGATTCAGGCATGGCAACTGATATGCCAAACTTCATTAAAATTAAAGTCTTCTCCACTTTACCAGCTAATGCCAGTAGTATGAGGAAAATAAGCCACATACCAGGTTAAAAAAACACTTTTAAAATGACAATTCTCATAAAGGAAATAATGCAAAAGATACAAAATATACCTAAACCAACAAATAAAAAAGGAGGAGGCAACAATGCTTGATAAGAAATGTACTCATTTCCTTACTCATGTAACTGTAACCCCTCTGTACAGTATTTTCACAATAAAAAACTTACAAAAATTTAATGATGAAATGGAAAAATGGCTGAAAAGACAGTTAATTAAAAGAGATATAAGGTGTCAAATAAGCAGATGAGGAGAAGTTCAGAGAATTGTCAATTATAGAACAATGAAGTGTTACTACATATTTATTAGAATGGCCAAAAAAAAAAAAAACTGAAAGTACCCAATGCTGGCTAGGAAGCAGAGCAGTCAGAATTTCTTTTTGTATTTAAAAAAATTATTGTAAAGGTGATGAGCAGGAGGGTTACAGTTATGTAAGTAAGGTAATGAGTGCATTTCCTTTTAAACACTGTTACCCCTCCCTTAGAAGATTTTTTAATGTTTTTTTATTGTGAAAATACCATACAGAGGGGTTATAATTATATGAGCAAGGTAATAAGCACATTTCTTTGTTTCCCCCCTACCATCCCTGCCCTCCCATTTCCACAACTACATTCCTGCCCCTTCCCCAGCCAAGTTGTAAAGTTTGCTTTCAACATAGAATTTTGTACATCTCATTGTTGCAATGGGTACACCTATATCCCTATTTAAACATTTTTTTCCTTCTCCTCCCCAAATTGTACCAACATCAAATACAGTGCAAACAGGGGTTATTCCGTGGGGGAGGGACATACAAAGCAATAAAATAATCATTGTTTAGCGTTGGTATGAATGAAAATGGTACAGGGACTGTGGAAGAGAGTTTGCAATGCCTTACAAAACTGATATACTCTTAACATAAGCTCTAGCATGCTGGTGTGATGCTTACTAAAAAGAAGCAGAAAACTCACATCCACCTTAAAACGTGCACACAATGCTTATAAAAGCTTCATTCTTAGTTGCCCCAAACCTGTCCATCTAGACCATGGAATATTATTTAACACCGACAATAAATGAGTGGCCACACAATGATACTAAATGCATATTAGTAACTAATCTAGAAAAAAATTATATACTGTAGGGTCCCAACTACATTCTAGAGAAGGCAGAACTATGGAAATAATCAAAAGATTAAAGATTGCCAGATTAACAGAAGTGAAGTGATTAGTAGACAAAGGCAGGTAAACTATTCTGAACAATGCTACAATAGTTAAGTATCTGTGAGGAGTCACAGAACATGTGACAGAAGAAATGAGCTCTTACATGAACTATGGACACTGGGTACTGGTGAAGTATCAATGTTCATTGATTGTAATGAATATATCACTAGAGTGCAGGATGCTGATGAATGGTAGATGATGTTGAGGGAATGAGAAGTATATGAAGATTTTCTACCTTCCTCTGCATTTTGCTCAGAACCCAAAACTGCTCTAAAATATATTTCATTGATTATTTCATGAATTACTATTCATTTAACAAGTCCCAGTTTAAAAAAAAACTGATGGTATAAAAGAAATGCTAAAACATTAAGTCTCATTTAAAAAAAAAACAACTCTTTTAGCCCATAGATAGTGTTGCATTTCTGTAATCCCAGTGATTCGAGATGGAGAATTTTGGTTTGATGCCATCCCAAGATAAAAATTACTGTAAGACAGAAACCCATTTCAACCAATAAGCTGGGTGTTGTGGTGCTCCCTTTCATCCCAGCCACAATGGGACTGTGATTTGGGAAAGTAGGGGGGAAGTGCCAGGTAGTTTATGGAATGTAGTAAAGGCTTTTGGAAAGCAATAAGGACTTGGGTGTAGACCATTTGGTAGTGTGCCTGCATAGTAAGTGCAAGAATCTGAGTTAAAAGTCATAGTACTACCAAAATAGTCTCTTTCTAGTGGACATTTTATTTATTTCTTTTTTTTATTGTCAAGGTGATGTACAGAGGGTTACAGTTACATAGTAAGGTGATAAGTACATTTCTTGTCAAACTTGTTAACCCTTTCCTCATTTTCTCCACTTTCTCTTCCCCCGCTTCCTACCCCAAGTTGTACAGATCATTTCCAAACTGTTGTCGTGTGTATATTGCTGTTGTATTTGTTCCCCCTTAGTCCTTTGTCTCACCATTCTGTTGTTCTCCTTCCTTCCCTAATCCAAAGAAACCTATATAAAATACTAGCGTACCAAAATCAAATACAGTGACAACAGGGGACATACCATAGGAGGAAGAACATACAAAAGAATTTTCATTTATGTCTGATCAACAGTCAATATTATTGCAGAATTTTTGAAAAAGTGCTGTTTAGAAAAAGTGAGATCTTGCCGGGCGCTGGTGGCTCACGCCTGTAATCCTAGCTACTTAGGAGGTTGAGATCTGAGGATCATGGTTCAGAGCCAGCCCGGGCAGGAAAGTCTGTGAAACTCTTATCTCCAATTAACTACCAGAAAGCCGGAAATGGGGCTGTAGCTCAAGTGATAGAATGCTAGCCTTGAGCTGAAGAGCTGAGGGACAGTGCTCAGACTCAGAGTTTAAGTCCCATGACCGACAATAAAGAAAAGAAAAGACAAGAAAAGGTCAGATCTTGTATTAAAGCTCCCCATGGATTCCACTCCCAAGTTATTTGAGCTGTTTCAAAACTTTGGCAAAGTAGCAGGGTATAAAATTAATCCTCAAAAATCAATGGCTTTCCTGTATGCAAATAATGAGAAGAGCACGGCTAAAATCAGGAAAGCAACGCCTTTTGTAATAGCCCCACAAAAAATAAAATACCTAGGAGTTAACTAAAGAAATGAAGGACCTCTATGATGAGAACTTTAAAAACCTGAGAAAGGAAATTAAATTAAAACTAATGAAGTGGAAAAACATCCCATGCTCCTGGATAGGGAAGATTAACATTGTGAAAATGGCAATATTGCCAAAAGCTATCTACAAATTCAGTGTAATACCCATCAATATCCCAACCTCAATCTTCAATGAAATAGAAGAAGCAATCCAAAATTCATATGGGACAATAAAAGACCCCAAATAGCAAAAACAATCCTTAGCAGAAAGAACAGTGCTAGAGGAATAACAATACCAGACTTCAGACTCTACTACAAAGCCATAGTAATCAAAACAGCTTGATACTGGCACAAAAACAGACTTCAGGACCAATGGAATAGAATTGAAAACCCAGAAATGAACCCACAGACCCATAGCCACCTAATCTTCGATAAGGAAGCTAAAAAAAATAGAATGGAAGAAAGATACTCTTTAGTAAATGGTGCTGGCAAATTTGGTTAGACACCAGTAGAAAACTAAAATTAGATCCTTATATATTACCCTGCATCAGAATCAACTCCAAATGGATCAAAGACCTCGAAGTCGAAGCAGACACCCAGAAAACATTGCAGGAAGGAATAGGAGAAACTCTAGGGCTCCTTAGCACAGGCCAAAATTTTCTTAATAAAGACCCAGAAACACAACACATCAAAGAAAGTTTGGACAATTGGGATTGAATGAAACTGCAGAGCTTCTGCATGGCCAAGATATAGCTAGTAAGATCAAAAAAGCCCACGGACTGGGAGAAGATCTTCACTAGACATATAACAGACAAGGGTCTCATATCTAAAATATGCTTAGAAGTCAAAAAATTAAATCCCTCAACAACAAATCCTCAAAGAAACAACTGCCCGATTAATAAGTGGGCTAAAGACTGAAAAAGAGACTTCTTTGAAGAGAAAATAAGAATGGCCAATAGACACATGAAGAAATGTTCTACTTCTCTACCTATAAAAGAAATGAAAATCAAAACAACATTGAAATTCCACCTACTCCAGATTGAATGGTTTTAATTAAGAAATCTAATAACAACAAATGCTGGAGTGAATGTGGCCAAAAGGGAACCCTACTGCACTGTTGGTAGGAGTGTAACCTTGTTCAATCACTTTGGAAAGTAGTATGGAGGTTCCTCAAAAGCTGACACAGAGCTCCTCTATGACCCAGCAATCTCACTTCTGGGCATTTACCCAAATGAATACAAACAAGGCCATACTAAAGCTACCAGCACAACTATGTTTATTGCAGCATTATTCACCATAGCTAAGATATGGAACCAACCCAGATGCCCCTCAGTAGATGAATGGATCAAGAAAATGTGGTATATATACACAATGGAATTCTATGCTTCCATCAGAAAGAATGGCACTTCCCTATTTGTTAGGAAATGGAAAGACTTGAAAAAATCATATTAAGTGAAGTAAGCCAGTCCCAAAGAAATTTAGGATCCATGGTTTTCCTTATTTGCAATAATTAGTATACAGGATAGGATATAAGATAATCTTATCAGATGAGCAGAAAAGCTGTAAAGCTATATATACATGCTCATGTAAGATGATGCTAAGTGAAATGAACCCAAAGATATGGACACAAGAGGTCTGTCTTTGTTCTTATTGTTTTAAGTGTACTATGTGGATTTCCTTTTGTTTCCTTTGTATGTTATTCCCCTATGATATATCCCTATTGTCACTGTACTTGATTTTGGTACCCTGTATCTTATATATACATTTGTCTAATCTGGGGAGGGGAAGGGGAATAACAAAACCCTGAAACAAGGGCACAGGATGACCCATTGCAACAAAGATACCCACAGGACAGTATATTGGAAAAGAACTTTACTATTATGTTGAGGACGAGGGATTGGGGTAGGGAGAAGTGTGGGAGTTTGGGGAGGGCAGGGAAGGGATAGTGGGACAACCAAAAGGGAAGGGGAAACAATGATTGACCAGTAATGTACCTATCGCCTTACTCATGTAACTGTAACCCTTCTGTACAGCATCTTTACAATAAAATAAAATTTAAAAAAATAATAAAAAAAGAAAAAGTGAGATTTTCTCGGGTGTTACATAGATAGGAACTGGAGTTCACATCAGTCAGACAGCAGCATATCAGATACAAAATGCACCCAGGAAAGTATCCATCGGACATGAACACTCAGATGTGCAGGTCTGACTAAGCTCAAACATTTCAACAATTTAAGCAACATCGACAAGGATTGGAGCAGGACCATCAAAGCGAGAGTATCCTTTTTAAATCTTCACATCACTGAAAGTGGCTATGGAATACTTAAATTTAGAGGCACACAAGAAAAGCTGGTATTTTTTTTTTTTTTGGTTTTGTCTTGAGACTTCTAGGAACTCCTAATCTGTAGATTCATAATATATTCCAGTTCCCAACACTCCTTTTGCAGTTAGAGTCTTTCACTTAGTTTTGTCACGAGCTGATGAGCTTTGTTGCAGGAATTGATGGCAGGAGCACACTCAGCAACTTCCTTTAAGAAATGGACTGTCACCATTGATTCTGCTGAGTGGAAGTCTGAAATGTTGTCCGTATAAACATCCCATTTTTAGCCTATGACTTCATGCGTGTGTGTGTGTGTGTGTGTGTGTGTGTGTGTGTGTGTGTGTGTAAATCTATTCATTATCTACTTTATGAATTTCATGGTTATTACAAGCCTTGCTATTAAAAGCAAGTCGAGACTGGCCATTGGCGCTTCAAACCCATAACCCTAGCTACTTAGGAACTTGAGATTTTAGGATTTAGGTTTAAAGCCAGCCAAGGCAGGGAGTTCCGTGAGATTCTTACATTCAATGAATCACCGACAAAACAGGAATTGGAGCCTTGAGAGAAAGAATTAAGAGAGAGTACCTAGTCCCTGAGTTTAAGCTCAGTGCTGGTATGAGTGGAACAATGAATGCAGTCATATAATTCAATGCACATCCTACAAAATTAAGAAAACTGAGGAAAGGGTGGGGTTGGGGTTAGGATGGGGGAAATGATGAAAGGTGACATTGATCAAGGTGTATTATGTTCATAAACTGATTTGTTGAATGGCTGTTCCTTTGTGCACTACTTAAAGATAACAATTAAGCCAGATGAATGAGATAAAGCATGGGGATAACCCAAGATTGGTCTATCTGTCCAATTAGTGCTGTTATTATTATTTTTCCTAGGAATCATAGCAGGCTGTTACATGCTAGTTTTTCACAGTTCCATGACTGTCTGCTTCTGGAATCCTCTTTTCTAAATGTTCCAATATACAAAACCATTTCTCTATGATCAACCCACATGCCATTTCTGAACTTCATGGCCAGTCAAACATTTCAGCAGGGAGCTAATGATTGATTAGACCAGAATGATGGTGGGCAGATAGCTAAATGATGGTGCATGCATATATAACTCAACCTGTGTTCAGCAAATCCACAGATATGGAGGTACCTTCTGAACTTAAAAAACTCTATGATAAAACAGTGAAGAGTATGGCCTGTAGGCAGTTTCATAGGATCTAGAGAAAGCTTAGTCCCCCACAGTATAATGCTTGCACAAAGGCAGATTTAGCAACTTTCCACCTGCCACTAGCTACACCATTTAGTCCCTCCAAACTTCTGGTTCATTTGTTAGTTCATAATTATAGTAATTAAAGAATTTTGTGAAGTTAAAAATAATCAACTTTTTGTTGTTGGTGGTGGTCGTGAGGCTTGAACTCAGGGACTGAAAGCTGTCCCTGATCTTTTTCTCTGAAGGCTAGCACTTTACTACTTTGAGTCACAGTGCCACTTCTGTTTTTCTGGTGGTTAATTCGAGATGAGTTTGCTTTGAACCATGATCCCCAGATCTCAGCCTCCTAAGCAGCTAGGATTACAGCCATGAGCCACTGGGACTCGCAAATCAACTTTTTAAAATACCTGATTGGACAGGAGATAGCCAGAGAGATGGATGGATTTAAACGGTTAGGGCTGTAGCCATACTTTTCATTTTGCAAGAAAGTAGAAGATCATGTTGAACATATAGTTAGCGATAGAAGAGTAAGTTCCATAGTCTTATTGCAAATGTAATAATATTGTTTCTTTATCTTCCTGATCTCATGCCTCACCATGGAAAATCTTGTATATGCTTTCTCTCCAGCAGTGTTATTAGCACCTAGAATAAAGGATCTAAGCAGTGCATATCATTGGCTGCTCCATAGTTAGAACACGTAGTAACTACTTATAATTGTTCACTGGATGATTGGATAAATGCAGACTTTTACAGCATACATTCCTTTTTAAAATTAGGTTTTTATTGAAATAAATTTAACTTTTTATTAATTTTATTAAATTAAATCAACAAACCAGTTGTAATGACAATGCATTTTGGTTGATGTCACTGTTTTAATCATCTCCCATATCCTTTGCAGTTCAACCTCTCCCTCCATTTTCTTAGTTTCATAGAATATGCATTGAATATTATAACTTCATTTTCCTCTCTTCTCTCTTCATTCGTCCATCCCTCTACTTGAACCTCCCCATTCCCCATTCAAGTGTCAGTTTCCTGGTATTCATTTTGTTGGACTGTGAGTTTGTTTTCCTAAGGAATTACACCATTTGAATTTTCTCCTGAAAATACCACATGTTGATTAACACATTTGTGTTCACTTGCACATGACCCTGTCTGTGTTTACTTCTACATTTATAAATTAGTTCTAGCTATAGGAGAGGGATCACTCATTCTTTGTCTCTCTAGGCCTGACATACTAAACTTAACCTTTTTTTCCAGATCCATTCATTTCCTTGCAAATAATTTATTTCATTCTAATTTTATTTTCTTATAAAGATGCTGTACAGGGGGTTCCAGTTATATGAGTAAGGTAATGAGTACATTTCTTGTCAAACATTGTTATCCACTTCTTTGTTTTTCTTCTACTATCTCTTCACCCCAAACTTGTAAAGTTCATTTCCAACAAGTGTCTTGTGAGTATCATTGTTGCAATGGGTCATCCTGTGTCCTTGTTTCAGCATTTTGCTATTCCCCTTCCCCTCCCCTAATGAGATAAATGTAGATAAAAGATGCAGGGAACCAAAATCAAATATGGTAACAACAGGGGATATACCATAGCGGGGAGAACATACAAAAGAAACAAACAAAAATCACATAATACATGAAAAACAATAACAAAGAAAAACCTCTTTTGTCCATATCTTGGGGTTCATTTCATTTAGCATCACCTTGTATGGTCATATGTACATAGCTTTTGAGGTTTTCTGTTCATCTGATAAAATTATCCTAGATATATGCTCATTATTGCAAACAAGGGAAACATGGGACCTGTAATTTTTGGGGTTTGGCTTACTTCACTTACTATGATTTTTTTCCAAGTTTTCATTGCAGCATTATTACTATAGCTAAGATATGGAACCAACCCAGAATGGATAAAGAAAATGTGATATATATATATATATATATATATATATATATATATATGAATTCTATGCTTCCATCAGAAAGAATGACATATTCCATGCATCTTGTATGTTTTTCTAAATGGCAGAGTTAATGTCAGCAGTTAAACTTATTCTCAGGTATTTTTTTTTAATCAAGTATACTGATTTGCCTTAGGAAACTGCAGAATGTAGTTTGGACATAATTTGGACTTGTTACACCCAGTTTAACATATTGTGTACTTCTGAATGTGCCAGACTTGGCAAAGCTCTGTGATGGAGTGTAATATCACATGGTTCAGTGTGAGGAGAGCCTCTGCCCTGGTCCTGGCTGATTCCTTTGGACATGACAGCATAGAGAATAGAGCCACCAAGTGCTGAGAGCCCAGTTGCCTGTGGCCAGATGATTGAGTGTGCAATGAAAAATGAGTCTGGGGTCTTTCGGCTTTCCCAGAGAGTCTGTGTTTTGTGTAGCTAAATGGATTGCTATCAGAAATTCAAGTGGGATATTTCAGAGGTTATTAAACCTCAAACCAACCAATGCATTTGGGTGGGCTGATTCCTGAAATGTTTTATTTCAATTCATTTCTCAGTATAAAGAAACCCTTAGAACCCTAAAGACAGAATATTATACCTTGGCTTTGGGGAGAAAACTGAAATGAACACTTTCATTTATTGGAACATGGAAGAGGCTTAATTATACTGATTATTTTTCCCACATCATTTGGTAAGATTTTATTTTTGAGCTATGGATTAAGTAATTCCCTGTTTTCTGCAAACTTTTTAAAAAATTAAATGAACCAATTAATCAAGTGTTTAATGACATATCCTGAAATAAAGTCAAATATTTAAAGCATAAATGCAAGGCAAATATTTTTTCTTTTTAATCATCTCTAAGTAATCAGTGACCAGTAGATAATACCAGGAGGTGAAGGAAGAGAGCCACCATATTGCAAGACAATTGCCTGTATCTGATAGCTGAGCAGGTAAAGTTGACTCAAGTAGGAATATCACACAAAGTATCAAAAATTTAAGAATATCAATCAAGGAGGCACACACAAGACCATAGAGGATCTTTCATCTTATTTAATATCTTCATGTATATGAGAACCTTGGTAAACATACGATATGAACTCATAGACACTTATCCCTAACATTATCCACTTACACAGAAAGAACTGTGGTGCAAAGGCAATTGTGTGAGGTTACACTGAAGGAATCTCAGCACCACTGAAAACGGATTTGTGTTCTCACAATCCCCAGCTTACAAATGTATTATTATTGGGAATTACTCTTCTTGGACCAACCCTAGATAAACCAGTCTGTGAGACCTCCGTTCACCCTGCTTGGTAGCAAACATGTTTTCCCATAATACACACACAGCACTTTGCCAGTGTCTTCAGATTTTGAATTCTGACTTTTTTGTTGTCTACATTATGCCAGATCTGTTTTCCTGATCTTTGGAATTTGTTTCTGCACTTTCTTCCTTTCTACATAGCTTTTTCCTGTGGTTTCCTATGAGAGCTTCTAATGCCAGCAGTTAGCCCTGATCAGAAGAAATTGCTTCTCCTTCCTACATCTACAAGACAACTTTTGAAACTTTCATGTCTTATTGTGCCTTCTATGATAGCTGTGGCCTCTTAAATGTGCATAATTACCTGAGGGTTTTAAAAACAACTTTGTCGAAGGGTTTGCTAAAAAAATACCCTACTTCCACAGCCAGGGTATGACCAATGAATTGGCAGTTCTTACAAGCCCACAGGTAAGGTGGATGCTATGAATTGTATTTTGAGAGCAGAAGTACAGGGCAGTCTGGGTGGTAAGCTTCTCCAGCATGGGTTTCTGTGTTTATATTCCCAGAACTTTCTTGTTCTAGACAATGTTCAATAAATGAAGGGTCCTATCAAAGGTAAATATAATTGCATCATGCTTATGTTCTAACTTGGGAAGCCCTTGGAATCATAATTTTGTAATGACAGAGGTGAATCAATTGCCAAAGGTGCTTCTGTTTGCATTTTTGAGGATACCATATCTGAGAAGGAATGAACATTTTAGGCTGAGAAAAAAAAACCCAGAAAGCAAAGAAGAAGGCTGGATTTTATTGACAGATCAAAAAGGTGATATGAGATTGTATCTAGGTAAATAGTGGTCATTTGTACACAAATAAACTGTGAGAATAAGAAATTTGGAAAAAGAGGGAAATTTTGGAAAATATCAAAATATTCATTGGAGTTGGTATGCCTCCATTTTATCCTGGCATTTATTATAACACATTGGTTGACATGAAGTTAGAACTCATGCTTCTAACATAGCATCTTTCCCTTTCCTACACTTGTGACATGACATTAATATTAAAAGTGTTATAATCTAACCTTTTATTCTAGGCATAGGTCTGTCTCATTAACTTTCCATGAAACACAGCATTCCTTTTAAACTTTCAAAGCCAAAACTTTATTAGGTCAGAGAAAAAGCTCTTTTATTAAAAGTTTTATTATTCTTTTTGGTCAGTTTTGTTTGAAACCCAAACATTGCTATATATAAATTGCATTATTATAGAAAATGATGAAGTGGAATATCAGTTTTTGGCTTTAAAATGTGAAAAAGTCCTCTTGAAAACACCATCCACAGAATTTTTAATAGACATAGAAAAAAATGTGTGGGCTGGGAAGGTGGCTCAGTGGTGGCTTGCCTAGCATGCATGAGGCCCTGGGTTTGATTCCTCAGCACCACATAGGCAGAAAAAAAAAGCTTCAAGTGGCGCTGTGACTCAAGTGGTAGAGCGCTAGCCTTGAGCTGAAGAGCTGAGGGACAGCGCCCAGGCCCAGAGTTCAGCCCCCACGGCTGGACCCCCCCCAAAAGAAATAAATGTGTATTTTTGTTAACAGCTAAAGCAATCTTATATTAACAAGGGATTAATGATCAAGGGGTTGTCATTATTATTAAAGAAAAATTAAAATAAAATGATTACTGGAGAAAAACAAATCAGAACATCATTTTCAGATTATATATTTAGAGAGGAGTGAAGAAGTATCCACATTTCTTGAATTTAGTAATAAAATCCAGTGTTTGGAAAGATTTTTCAAGAGTAATTTTCCTAGAAATGACAAGAAATGTAGTGGACCTATATGACAGATACCATAGAAATTGATCAGAATAAAGACAGGAAGAATATTTGAATTTAACATGATATAGAAAATACATTAATGATACACAATTTCTTCCTTTCTGCAAAGTAAACATGTCGTGTAAAATTGCAATTCAATCATATATCAGAAATATTTAGTATTAATATGGTCAAATTATGTTAATCATTTGAGTACATACTTGATTTATAATAATTTATTTATACCTGGTTGAGTTTCAGAGAGAATTTCAAAGACAGACAGAAGTTTTATTTTTAAGAAGACAACACTGGAATAAAATATGGATGTGTAGAATCTTTCAGAAAGCATCTAGAAAATAAGCATAGCATAGCATCCAATTAGAAAATTATAATATAACCAAAGGAAGTATAAATTATATGTGTAACTGAATAAAGTTAAGTGAGCATCTCATTAGATGAAGTATAATTTGTTTCAATTCTTGAAGAATGTACTTTGACAATATGAATTAAGCAACTATTTAATATATTTATATTCCCTTATATATTTATCCTTTGTCTTAGTACTCTTATCCCTAGATACCCATTAGTCACAAGATGATACTCTTCTTAATTGTAATCAGCTATGGTACCGTATGCTATGAAATATGGTAATTCTCTATGAAAGATTTTTGATAACTGAAAATATTTTAAAGAATAATTATATATTTTTTAAACTACATACAAGAGAGAAAGGAATAAACAAAGTATAAAAAGACATAAGAAATGCTAGCAGTGTTTGCTTAGGGAAAGAGGCTGTTTTTCTATTTTTGAAATTCCAAATTTGCTTTAAAAATGTTTTAATTTAAATATAGTGGTAAAAAGAAAGATAATGATTTTGTTCAAGGCCCAAATAATGGCTTGTCTTAGGAGAATTCTCTGCATTGTTAAATTAGAAGTACATCACTTATCACTTACTGAAACTATTTTAGTGACACGGTACAGGTACAGTAGGATCTAGATTTTTCCCTGTGTAGCTGCCCAGATCCAAGCTTGCTGCAAGAGCAGAGCATATCATTCGATGGGTTTTGGATAACTTCCTTAAGCCCCCTGCTGGTAGCAAAGGAGCAGAATAACCTGGACAAATTACAATCAGCTTCTTCCCCTAATGTTAAATTCCAGATATTACAAACAGTTGTTATGAATTTCATCTAAATATACTCTAACATGCTTTCTGTTGTTATTAATTTTAGCATAGAGGCTAATTTTTTTCAGTCTAAGAAATTGCATTGAAAGGAAGATTATCTTTTATCTATTTTAAAACTCCTTAAGGTCATCTGAATCTCAGCCAAATGGGAACATTCAAAACTTAGACATATATTCTACAGCATTCTTTAGTTTGGAATATCATCACAGAATGTCTTCTTTTCTACAAAGATGAATCTTGATAAATCATTGTTGGTAGTAAAGGGCTTAGTATGTCTAGTCTCTCCTTGTTTTCCATAGCAAGGTGGGTTCAATACATCATGGTGAGCATGTGAGATAATTATGGTTTCTGCTAAGAAATATGTGGCTTGTGTTTTGCTCAGCTTCAGAAAGGTTAATAAAATGTTCTCATCAACTTTGGTCAACATCCATATACATTTGAATAGTTGCAAACAAAACCATATTTATTAAGTTTAGCAGCAGTTTAGAGATACAGTATCAAAGGAGACTTAAGTGACAAAGTTTTGTTGAAACTTGGGAAAGAAGAAAGTAGGGAAGGAAGAAAAAAGGAGTGAAAGGGAGGGAGGGCATGGAGGGGGAGTGGAGAGAAAGAAAACTAAGCCACTGGGAAAGTCACCCATATTTAACTGAACTTGCTTTGACTTAAATGTGCTAATTGAACTAAGCCCAACTGTCTTGTCTCCCAATTCATTAGCAATATTGTAATTAAAAGAGCACCTTCAGTTCCAGAGGGTAATGACCTTTTTAATTGAAGTTGGGAGTTCAGATAGCTGCTGAATACAAGGGAATTTAAATGCTGAATTCAAAGGCCAGATTTTCTCCTGGTGAACTTGCAATTAGGAATCGCATGTGAATTGCCTTGGCAATTGGCTCCTGTTTTCATGTGCAGCCTTCCTTGATTTCAGAGTAAAACATTATCTGTTGAAACATTATTGTGCTTTTGATTGAGACCTGACTGATTCATAATGGCTATTTAGCCAAAACAAATTTTGTCACATCTTTTGAAAATGGTCCATCTTTATAAAAGATTATCTTGCCTCAACCACTGTTTGTATTTTGTTAGAGCCATTTGTCACCTGCAAAACATGCAGTTTTGCATTGCTTTTTTATAAAGCAGTACTGGGGTTTGAACTCAGGGCTGTGTACTAGCTAGCCTGGCATGATACTTTGAGGCACACATACATCTCTGCTTTTTTTGGTATGTTTTTATTGTAAAAGTACAGAGGGGTTACAGTTACATGAGCAAGGTAATGATTACATTTCCTATTGAGCATTGTTGCCTCCTTCTTTGTTTTTCCATCCCTTCCCTCCCACCTCCAACTACTCCCCCGCCCCCGCGCCCTGCCCACCAAAGTTGTAAAGTTCATTTTCAGCAAGTGTCTTGTACATCTCATTGTCAACCTGTATCCTTATTTAAGCATTTTGTTTTTTCCCTTCCCCTAACCAAATTAGAGAAATGTATATACAAGATGCAGGGCAACAACATCAAGTACAGTGAAAACAGGGGTTATACCATGGGAGAGGAGCATGCAAAGAAACAAATAAAAATCACATGGTACATTATAAATACATTAGAAGCAATAGCAAGAAAGAAAAAAAATATGTGCCTATAGGACAAGTAGAAAAGTTCAAAAGGTATGTACATATGACCATATAAGATGATGTTAAGCATCTCTGCTTTTCACTAGTTATTTTTAGGATATTGTCTTGAATGATTTTCAGGTGCATGCCTGAGACTTGATCTGCCTACTCTAGATTTCCTGTTGTTGTTATTGGAAACTTTGGAAAATGCTATCCTCCCTGGTGATTTTTTTGATCCTGTACTAGGATTTGAACTCAGGGATTTCCATTGCTCTTCCACTTGTGCCACATCTCAGCTTGATTTTGTTACTACTATTCTTGATCTTTTCTCTAAGAAGAGTTATCAAATATTTAGGCTGAGATTGGAGGATCACTGTTTGAAGCTTAGTCCAGCAGGAAAGTCAGTTAGATTCTTAGCTCCCATTAACTACTGAAAAAGCCAGAAGTGGAGCTGTGACTCAAGGTAGTTGAGTACTAGCCTTGAGAAGAAAAAGCTAAGGGTCAGTGCCCAGGCCCTGAGTTCAAGCCCCAGTATGGGCACAAACAGACAAACAATCAAACAACAACAAAAAACCTAAAGAGTCAGTACCACATTATCAGGTGTTTTATTAAAATCAAGGATGCCAACTGTAGATATGTCTGAGAGGATATTGAACAGTGAGTAACTGGATAATGTGATTGTGTCAGTGGAGAGTTGCTAAGAGAAATTACCCTCAATTTACTTTAGTAAAAATACCTGGGTCTTTTGTGTTCATGGACTTTATTGACCCCCCAAATCGGATAACCCATCCCAAGTTCTTTCACTGTTTTCAAAAGCACATGGATCTTGTCTTCCCCATATTAGCAATCCTATTGTAGGAGGTGATCTCTACCAGTGTGAAGGTTTATAGATATGGGGCAAATAGTATCATTGACAGCATGGTAGGAATTGGTCCCTCTCTTTTCCTCCAGATTTATAGAACTTAAAGAGAGTTATAGCCTGCCGATATTTCTTCAAAGATCTTTTACAACCTCAAGCATGCTCAGTATTTAGGATGTGCACTACCCATATACTTGTTGATTAAAAGGGTTATATTCCAAATTTATTTATTTTTGGAAGGTGTAAAGAGAAACTACAAAGAAAATAATATGAATTCGCCCATGAAGTCACTGTGATTTTTTTCACACGTAATTTTAACTCCTGTTTACCCAATACGTGAAATGGTTTTTTAAAAATTGTAAATGTATACACAATGTCAACATGAATATACACACACATACTACTCAGAGATATACTTTTCAATTCCTAGATGATTTCCCCTTACCACTTAGTGTATTTCTTCTCACTGTCAACTGGTATGTGCTAAGGGAATGCAAATTAACTGTATCATTAATTTAAGTTAGACATAATTAGTAAGGTAAATCTTCTGCCAAAAAACCACAGAGCACATTCCAATGCCAAATATAAATGAGCTATGATTAGCCTGCTGCTCCCCTTTATTAGTGCAGATTGATGGTATATTCCCCGTGGGTGTAAAATGCACAGCTATGTGTGTTTTCTAGGAGTCACAGGACCATTTGTGACTGTAAAGGCAGCTTTGAATCTCACTGTCTGTGATAATATCCCCGTATTTAGTCGATATAAAAAAACAGGATTTGACTGACATGGTGCCAATTGATTTAAAAGAATGAGCAGCATTTATAAGCAGAACATATAACAAGCTAACTAAAATTTTTCTAACAGTGGATAAGGTTTGTTGTTTACTTCACACAAATTTTCCATGTTCCTTCTCATACCCTTGGCTATTACTCAGATTGTGAAGAGCATTGTTACCAAAGATCATTTTCAGAAATATCTTCCAAGGAGTAGCAATCCATTAATGAAGCAAATCACCATGGATTAATTACCCTCCCTTTCTTCTGTTCAGGCCTGTAACACAACTCCAAGAAGGGGGAAAATATGATGCAAAGAGAAGGAAAGTCCTCAAATTAAAATTTTGATTTATGAGACTGCTCCCTCTGAAAATTTAAGTGGTTTTATTTTTTCTAATTTCCATTATTTATTTTTCTGCTTCCCTGACTAGCCTGTTCTCTTAACAACCCAGGTTTTGGCTCAGAGCCGGCATCATTCCCCTTTGGCTTGTTTTCATTATAACACTTCTGCCTGAGAGGAGCAAAGACCCTGGAAGCTGGGAATCCAGACTATATAGAGCAAAACCTATTGTTGGCAATGGGGAGTTAAGAGACAGCACAGGCTGTTAACTTACGCGGTTGTTCTCTGGTAGCCATTGCGGGGCACTGCGTACGCGTCATTATTCACAACCTGGGTCACCATTCCAGTCCCTGCTGGGATTCATTTTTATCAAGAACAAGTAAGCAAGATGGCTATAAACTGTCCTGGGTGGCGAACTGGCATTTAAGACACTTTTTGATGACCTTCGTCTTTCCTAATCATGTCTTGCGGCTACCGGGCAAAGTACTCGAGGCCTATATGGGTACACAAGGGTATAATTTTGGAGTGTTAGCGCTAATGCTATTGCTTCCATTTGCAGAGGACTGTAGGATTTAGAAAGATGGGCTATTGAGAAGAGTGGTAGGAGGGCATGCCAGCTGTGGGATACAAAAGAGAGAGAGCTACCACAGCAGCGCAAAGTGGGGAAATTTATGGGTCTAAATTGGGAATTCCAGCGTTTGCTTTAACTGAGGAATAAAATAAATGTAAAAAACATGAACTTGAGAGGATACTGAAATAGCACACTGTAACAAATCTTAAGAGCTCCTTCTAAGAAGTGCAGAATAGATTTGACTAGTAATAGGGTTATTATGCGTGTTTGTGAGGAAGGGAAATGACAAAATCACATATATGTGTCTCTATATGTATATATATATAGACACACACACACATATTAGGGGAATCGACTTCTCCCAAGTAAAAAGATGTGGTGGGTAGTTTATGCAAGAGATACAAGAGATAAAGGATGTTCCAGTTAAAGATGATAGCACAGTGGAAATAACTTTAATACCAGAGACTTCTGAGGAGCAGAAGCAAGACAATGACCACTATGATAGATAGGAAGAGAGGATGAACATGGTTAGAGGGTGAGGTGGCAAGTTGGATTGCAGCCACGTTTTAATGGGGCCCATGAAAGATAAATCTTGGGGAAATACACAGGAGAGATAACTTCTACAGATACTTTGGTGTGATAAAGCCACCATGACTTAGGCAATCAAATCCCAGAACAACCCCAAATGACAGGGTTTTGGGGAGTCTTCTGAGCTGATAAGCTGACAGGAAGGCAGACAGCAGTTAATACATGTGCCAGGATGATAGTGTGTTCCATTTCCACCAGGACACGGTGACTCCCTGCATTTGGGGACCCTTGCAGAAGTTTCCTCCTATAGACATTCATATGGCTATTTAGATCCTTTCAAACATTCTTAAGTGAACTGGCAAATCAAATGTCCCTGAGTTCTGTGAGCCACTCGAGTGAACTAATTGAGCCTTAAGAGGGGGGTTGTGGGAGCCCGTGTTTAACAGCTGGTGGCTCTTAAGTTCTAATACTTGTGAATGGTCTCAAGGGAGAGCAGCAGTGTGTTGGGTGAACCTTCCACATCTGGGCTGGAGGCTATCTCCAGGTAGATTTAGAATTGAAATAAGTTAGAGGATGCCCAGCTCGTGTCCACTGTAAAACCGATCATGTACTTGCTCCTGGAGAATGAAGACAAAGGAGTAAGTGTTCTTTGTTGTGAACATAGGAAAAACTGAGCTTGAGTCTGTTCCTCAGGGAGATTGGGGAAGAAAGAAGACAGGTGTTCTGGAAGGGACAAAAGGAATTATTGGGACATAATCCACCTTTGAACAGGCAAATAGCTAAGGGTTTTAGAAGAGAAAGTAACCATGGCTTGTGAGGGAGAATCCTTTAAGGGGACATCAGATATCGTTTAGATGGAGATGTTGAAGGGAATTTCAAGAAGATGATTTACACAGTTCTGACAGGGTGCTCTGGAATGGTTGGCATTGGTTAAGAAAGGAGGGTTTTACAGGTCTGCAGAGGTTGAAGCAATGGCTAAAGGAAATAAGAAGAGAGAGCTTCATGGCATAATCCTAATGGTTCACAGCAAGGTGGCCGCATCCACAATGCATGTGGAAAGTTCTTCTTGTACCAGGATGATGAAAAGTGTACAGGTACAGAGTTGGTTGTGAGAAGAATTGAAATCATTGTAAATGACAGCGAAAACCAGTGTTGTCCTAGACGTGGCACACAGTGCCTGTGGGTACTTAGAACATGCAAAGAGAGATGTGGTTTTTGCACAGGGACCTCTAGACAATGGCCTGCAGTCAGGGGAAGAGATTCCCCAGGCCATGTTATAAGAGCCAAGAAACAGGCACTAAGACTAGCAAGAAGCTATGCACACAGGAGAGTCACTAGATGGAATATTAGCAAAGCCTTAACTGTTGACCTACATGATAGAGTTCTGATATAATACAACTCCAGGGATCCAAGGAAAATCTCAGGGCTCATTCTGGGCCCTGAAAAATCCCAGACTTATTTGCTACACAAGTTGATTTCCATTTCCACTGCTATTTTTAGCCATATCGTTCAAGATGCTTATTGAAACCAATGAGGATAGGTGAGGAATCTACCAAGGGCCTGGTACGCACACTAAGAACGCAGCCTTAGTAAATCCCGGGAAGAGGCACATGTCACAGGGAATAGAGTCGAGAAGAGACAGACAGGAGCTGGAAAGGAGTGGTGGAAAGGAATAGAGACTGAGATGCTCAGGCAAAAGTTTTTGTTGGTTTTTTAAAAAAAACTCTCTGCTCCCCAAAGTTTTTATTTTTTAGTTTTCGTTTTATTTTTCAGTTGAGGGGGGTATCACACAGATGCTCACTGTAATGTTAACTTGACAAATCAGCTTGTCCGCATGATGTCTGCTTCTCATCTCATTTCTCATCTCATTTCTATTTGTGTCATGGGAGGACTGGTATTACAAAGATAAATTGAAGTGCTCACACGGGGCCCAGAGGTTTGTAGTTCTGAGGAGACATACACACATATTCCATTTGAGTGTAGAAAGAGCTACAAAAGCTTTTCCCTGTAGGTTTGAGGAAAGGAGCTGAGCAGAGAGCTCTCAAGCTAGTGACTCCTCAGAGAAGAGACTTCTTTTGATGACTTTGGTACCTCTTTCTTCAAAAGTTATCTCTGGTTCCCCAGAATAAGGGTCTTGGTGTTAATGTCCTGTGAATTAAGGGCTTGGAAATGCATGAAATCAAAACAATAAAAACGAAAACGTGCAACATCAGTGCCTTCCATTAATCCCATAAAAACCAGGAATATTTTAAGAAAAAAAGTTTAAGATGGTGTAATGTATTTTCAGCAACAACTGGCATATATCTCATTTGCTACATGAAGAAATATTAATTTGGCAGCTAATTTTGTATCCCCAATAAATTATGATTTGTGTGATCAGTTCATTCTCTTTCTTCCTCCCCTTTCTCTTTGCTTTTTTGTCTTACTTAGTTTTTCTCTTTGACCAAGAGAAAGTCTTTGAGAATCAAAGCGGGTCGGGGTAGGGGGTGTTGTGAAAATCTCTGAATGCTAACATGGAGAAAAGAAGCACTTGGTCTCAGCTCCGTGAGTGGATTTGCACCCTTGACCTGCTGGGTGAGCCAGATGGCAAACTTATAGAAGGATGCTCACACCAAGGCTGTTTATTCAACACCCACAATTTTCCTTCAGGTCTGTGCCGGCTCTTACCACTCTGCTGCTGTTTGAAAGTGCTTTCAAGTTCACAGTTGTGCCTGTGAACAAAGGCTGACATCAAAGACAATCCTGGAGAAGACCCTCAGGACTACACTGCTGCTATCAGAGCTTTTAGAAACATAAGTTCAGCTGGGGATGAATGCAGGGGCAGAACACAAGCACAAGAAACAACATTGTGTGTGTGTGTGTGTGTGTGTGTGTGTGCGTGTGTGTGTGTGTGGTGTGTTTGGGGGAGGGTGTTGATACCAGTTTAATGTGCCTTTGTTAAGGTATTAATTACATTTGGCTCTGGGACTGTTTCCCAAGTGGATGTCATACTCCTCAACTTGGATCCTATATGTACCACTGAGGCAGTTCTAGTTTCTCTACTTGCTGAGGATGTCAGCAACTCATTTTCTATTTATGAATACGTGGAGCAGGATTTAGTATTTTAATTAAAAGCAGAAACATAATCTTACCATATTATTATAATGCCCCTCCTTTGGCTTTCCATGTGCAACCGATTTCGAAAGGCCTAACTTGATATGCAGGTGTGTTGCTCAGCTGCTACAATGAAGGGTTGAAGAACACCCCCTCCTTCCCACATTGAAGCCTGCTCTGTCACAGCAAGGAAACTCCTATAACACACACATTCTCAAAGGGAACTCTTGCCCCTCAAATCAGGTAAGGCCACAGTCAGACACTGTGTAGTATTCTCCAAGATCATCATGCTCTTGTCATCCTGGCATCTTTGTAATATAACTGGTGGTCCCTGGGTACAGGTCCAGAGATGGCTTATTATAGATAAACTTTCATACTGAAATGAAATTATCTGTTAATTATGTGTATATCCTTTTATATAACTCCATGCATGTTTATGGATATGTCAGATACTTGCTAGAGAGACAGCTATTGAAAAGACAAAGAGAATATCCTCAAAAGATTTTAAGATCTGACCAAGCAGACAGACCCAACGGAAAATAATGAAATATGATGTAACATGGTCATAAAAGAGTATTTCTAATAGATACAATTTTCAATTGGGTGATGAAGCATTTATACTTCACAGAACAAGAGAGGGGTGGGGAGAGGGAGAGAAAGGGAAAATTAGTGAAAAATAAGGAGTATTATTTAAAATGATTTTCTCTACTCAGTTTACAAATATTTACTATCTACAGCAAGCACTGTCTTGGGCTCCTGAGGTCCATTGGTGCTATAGTTTGGGTCTGAAACAGTCCCCAGAGTCCATTGTGTTAAAATCTTTGTCCCTGGTGTGTTCTATTGGGAATTGCCATAACTTTTTCCTTGAGTCATTTGTGAGGGGGTGCTCTTGAAAAGGATTGTGGGACCCTGGTTCCACTCTGTTGTTTTCTGGCTCATGATAGAGCAGTTTTATTCCATGGTGACTTGCCAACATTGCTGGCAAGCTTAAATAGATAAGGTTCCTTGAATTACTTTGTGTGTGTGTCAGTCATGGGGCTTGAACTCTAGGCCTGGGCACTGTCCCTCAGCTCTTCAGCTCAAGGCTAGCACTCTACCACTTGAGACACAGCACCACTTCTAGTTTTCTGGTACTTTAATTGGAGATAAGAGTCTCATGGACTTTCCTGCCAGGGCTGGATTCTCAGATCTCAGCCTCCTGAGTAGTTAGGATTACAGGCGTGAGCCACTGGCACCGACTAGGTTCCTTGATTTTTAACTGAGATCTACAATAACAATAACTTAAGAAGTAAGCTAGGACACCTAAGGCAATCACAGCATTTAATGGCAATTACTGTTATGGGAAAAACTGGAGGATAGTATTGTTCCTAGTATTCTTCTGCTGAAAACAATAGAATGACTAGGGCAGCACACTGAAAAGGTTCATTCAGGCAAGACCACTTTCACGTTCCTCATTTGACAGCTAGAGCTATGAGACTAGAAAGCCACGTGCCAAAGTGCATTGTTACTACTTGTTGGCTTTTGCTTTTCTTTGTACATTGCAAAGACTTTTTGGTTTTACTTATAATATATGATCACTCCAGAAAGCTGATTAGAAGCTTTGGATGTGAGAAGAATCAGATTTTGGCTACCCTTTCATTCATTACTCTCAACTACAGACTGGGTTCATAAGGGCAGAGTTGGAAGCCATGGCTGAGTAACCAAAGAATCTAGAGCTGTTGTCAGCAAATTGACTCGTCAGCATTCTTTTAAGGAAATCACCTGCTGGCTTATTAAAGTTAATTGCTTGCAGGTACCAAGTTCCTTAGCCAGAGCTCTCAGCCTCTCTGTGAGAGAAGTGATTAAGACTGTGCTGAGAGCTAAGGGAAGCTGCTGGAGTAGTACCGTCTCATGGGGCGCCTGGGCTTAGGGGAGACTGCTTCCTACCTCCTCCTTGTTTCTCTCCCCAACCACATGTCAGCTTCTCTAGAAAACGTGTTAATTCTTTTCCTTTCACATGTGGCAGGCATCTATTAAGCATTTATTATAGGTCTGACAATTTCTAGCCTCAGGAAATACAATAATGAGTAGCACAGCCTCTGCACATACGAAATTCCCAGTCTAGAATAGAGGCAGAATTTTTCAACCTATGATTACAGTATTAGGCCATGGATTCTACAGACAGTAGTTCATACAGTGAGTATGGGAAAGTAAAGGAAGAAGGTCTAGAGTGCATACATGTTTATGTTTTTTGTGGTAACTGGCTAACTTTGAGATCTGGGATAAGATGATGAAACCATCTTTCTGGGTCAAAGAGAGTCCTTGGAAAGAAATTGGCTTATGCAATTGTAAGGGGTGGCAAGTAGTATGAAATCATGAGTGGAAATTTGATCAAGAATTGAAGTTACAGTGTTGAATCCATAATGTTCAGGGAAAAATCGAAACTAAAGTAGGATTTTGGTTTTAATACAGAGACAGATTTCCTTCTCAGGGAAACATCTGTTTTATAGTTCTTTATGGTTCCAATATACTAGATGAAGGCCATTTGCAGTTTCAAGGGTAGCCCCTTGATTAAAGTCAGGACACTGATTACCTTTATAGTTACACAGAAACACTTAGGCAAATATTTTTAATATTAATATTTTATTATCTTCAAGAAGTTGTACAAAGGAATTGTGCTTTGACAAAGCAATTTTTCACGATAGTGCATCTTGATAAATGCCACCCCTTTAAGCATTCTCTCCCATCTCCGACCTCACCTCTTGCTCCCCTTTTATTAATTTTGTGGGATATACATGGCATTTTTACTTCATTCTCCCCCTTTTCTTCTCCTCATTCTTATACCCTCCTCCCTTTATCTCCATACCATGCCTTTCAAGTACTTGTTTCCTGGTGTTCATTTTGTTGAACGTTGATTTAGCATTTCTATGAAATGACAACGAGTTCTTCCTGAATATACCATATTTCAGTTAATACACTTGCGTACCAGAACTGAGACAAAGTTGATACATCAAGTTAACCATTACCCTGCATATGGGTAGGAACAGTAGTACCACGACACATTTCTTTTTTCACGTTCACATCCCATCCTATCTGGGCCCAAAGTTTATAATGAGGTTGTGCAGTGAGAATGTTTTGGCTCAGCCATAGTGAAGTACATGATCACTCTACCAAAGAGTTCAACCAGAAAAGCACGCTGTTTGATTGCTACACTTAAATCTGTTTGAAACCTAGACAAACATAAAGAAGTAAGAAATCTTGTGGAGGAGTATTAACTAGTGTTTCTTCTCCACCTCCATCTCAGACAAAAAAAAAGAATGAGCCTTTTTCTTTTGATATAGCATGCCTGTAACAGGGGCAGGGGTGAGGGAGTGGAGGGTGGTTTGTGTGGTGGATGATGAAAAAGTTTATATGTTCTGAAAGAATACATCAACGCTTAAGTATAGCAGGAGTATCTCTTAAGACAGCACCTTAAAGCGGAACCCTATTTCTGTGGCATGGGCTACGATAAAGATACTGAACATTTAAGTAACACCACACCTAGCTCCAAGGGAAAGCAAGTGCCCTCCGTCCTGGGTCCTATGTAGTACAGGACTCTACAAGTCACAAGTGCAGTGCTGAATGCCTCCACGGCTTGGTTGTCAGGACTGGCGTGGCTCACTATGGTTCTGGATATCCACCCTCATTTTAATAATAATTTAGTGATTAGCATAACTAAAATTCCAGGAAAGTGCCTCTCCCCATCTTTTCTTCTGCACACTATAAAGAAATTGAACAAAGCTCAAAGCCTGCAAAGCCTGAAAGCATGCACTTCGCACTCATGTCCACAGCAGAGGCAAACATCCTGCTTTTCAGTCGAGGGTGGGGAGGCTAGAATATGAGCCGGATGAGAGAAAAATAAATAAAATGTTTTTCAAATTCTTCCTTCTGGCATGAATTCATTAAGGCATTGCATAAGCAAGGACTGTTTCCCAAGTAGCTGAGCATTAATTTTCCCTGCGTCTGTTCACATTTTAGTGGTGAATTAGAAAATCCACAACAAGGAGCTAAGTATTTGCCCATGGTGACTGAGGTTTATTTTTGATTACTATTAATATTACTTCCGGATTTCTGTATATGTGGGACCCAAGAGGAACAAGTGAAGTGTGCAACCAGTTCTCTGAATTGGATGCAAATGGTTGCTCAATGTTCAATGAGGCAAAATTCAGTGAGAAAACATTAGGTTCAATGTAATATTCTCAAATTAGTGTGAGACTCGTTATGTGCTTAACATTTTCTAACTTAATAGGTAATTTAAAATGCTTTAGAAATGAAAAGCAAATAATTTTATTGTTGAGTTTTACTCTTGAATTGTTTTTTAATAAAATGCATTGGCATTTTCTATCACTGAAATAAGACTACATATCACTTCAAATTCTTTGGATTATCATTATCAATGAATTAATCAAATATCTTTATAGCAATTTAATACTGGTGAAATAATAGAAATAAATACAAATGTATGCATAGGTATGCTTATTTCAGTAATGCTATATAAGTGGTATATATGTGATAGCTGATATGTAAGTCATTATAAATACATTGCTTTCTCATCAACAAAACCCAGATATACTGTTGAATGTTAAACTTCACATCTGTTATTCTGCCAGCTTTACTTATCTAAAACACACTGTTTAACACATTCACACACACACACACACACACACACACACACACACACACACACACACACACACACACACACATTATTGGTAGTCCTGGTGTTGCGTTTAGAGCATCAAGCATTTCTATTTAGGCAGTCTACTACTTGAGCCACATACCATGTCTTTTTCACTTTAGTTATTTTTTGAATAGGATTTTGTAATTTGTCCAGGACAAGCCTCACTCCTCAGTCCTCCCAGTTGGAGTTCTTATTTGAAATAGAGTTTTGCTAAATTTGCCTGGATTGACAACTGCAGTCCTCTGAATCTCCACCTCACATGTAGTTACAGTTACAGGCATGCGGGTCTGGGAAGGTGGCTCAGTGGTAGAGCACTTGCCTTGCATGCATGAGACCCTGGGTTGGATTCCCCAGCACCACATAAGCAAAAAGAAAAAAAAAAGCCGGAAGTGGCGCTGTGGCTCAAGTGGTAGAGCACTAGCCTTGAGCTGAAGAGCTGAGGGACAGTGCCCAGGCCCAGAGTTCAGGCCCCATGACCGGACCCCCCCCCCAAAAAAAAAGAATTACCCGCATGCCCCACCATATATATTTTGCCATATATTTTTTTTCAAAAAATTAGTTTATATTAGTTCTATAAGATGGGATTTCATTGTTATATGGTTATATGTTTACACTATATCTCAATCAATCCCACCCCCTCAATCACTCTCCCTCTTCCCCTTCCCCAAAGAATTTCAATAGGTTACATTGTTCACTTTACATAATTGTAAATAATATATTTCAACAGTCTCTTATAGGTCATTGAGAAATTATACTTTTTTTGCTGGGGATGTAGCTCAGTGGACTTGTCTAGTATGGATAAGGCATCCATCCTTAGCATATATTGGCGGGGCGGGGGGGGGGGGGAGGATGAGATTTAAACTCTGGTCCTCATGCTTGCTAGACTCCTCTCCCTAATTCTTGCTTATATTTGAGACAAGGTCTTCCTTCCTGCCTGGACACATGCCTGGTCAAGATGCAGGTTTCCCCATAGTTAAGATCACACGCACCTGCCAGAGAATGCAGCTCTTAGATGAGAAGGTGTTTTGTGGATATTTTCTTCTGCATGGACTGCCCTTTATCTGTGTTCCTACCAATCTTAGCCTCCTAAGTAGCACAGATAACAGCACCCAACTAAGAGATTATACTTTAAGAGAGTACAACATAGGACGTAATTTATTGACGTTTCTAAGTTTTATTCATAGCTTTTAAATGTTTAAACATGATATGTGGGCTTCCATTTGTACTTTTGCCTTAGGTCCTACAAATTTAGGTATGGGAGCTGCTAAAGCCATCGGAGAGGTACTGAGAGGAGCCATCAATCTTGAATTGTGGCTCAGGAAGCCACAACAATTCAAGACAGGGCATGAGACCCTTTAACTCTTTAATTAGAGGTAGGAAGATGAGAGGCAGCAAAGGAAGTATTGTTTCAGTTTTTTCCTTTACCACTTGGTACCCGGTAAATAGACTCCATTTCTTTGTAAAGAGTTAAATATATAAAACTGTTAATTCTGAAAAAAAATATGTGGGTGGGCCTGGGGGAACCAGAGTTGGGTACAAGTAAATTATAGAAATTAGTTCTCAAAAGTTGCTTGCACGAGAGGACATTTGAGCTGGATCTGGAAAGATGAATAAAACTCCTCCAGGTGGATACGTTGTGTGTGGGAAGAGGTACACCGGGAAAAGGAATAAAGGCATGAAAAGCAGGTTGTCCTCCCAGTATTTCAAAAGGGCCTGATGATTAAAACACTGGGTGGGAGGATGGACGCGGAGGAAGAACAGCTGAGATATCAGAACAGAGAGGGCATTGCGAGTGTCTGCAGAGACTAGGCCTTTATCCTTGACCCAGAAGAGACTGCCGCTGGGGAAATTTCAGTAAAGGGTGTTAAGCAGGTGTTTGACCAGCGGTTTTGCCTTTTAGAACTATGGCTCCCACTGGGTACTGGTGGCTCGTGCCTGTAATTTAGCTACTCAGGCAACACTTCATTTCCAAATCACCAGCAAAACAATGGACTGGACATGTGGCTCAGAGAGAGAGAGAAGAGAGAAGAGAGAAAGAAAGATTCCTGCTTTAATTCCAAATGTTGATTAGAGGTGTAATTGAATTAAATATTATATAAGAACTCTGGATTACCTAATTTGGGGTGTGCTGAACCAATGTTGATGGGGAATTATTTGCTTACAGAGTGACGTTAGGGCCATGAATACAGAATACTTTTAGCTCCATTAATGAAGGCTTGTATTAAAAATTATTAATATATTCATTTATTACGGTCAATGAACCTTCAATATTGTATCATTTTGTGTGTGGATTATTTTAGATTTATTATATTCTCTTTCACAAGGGGAAGGCAAATCTCACTCTTTAACATTTAGATGGACTAGAGAGAGTTTATCTAAATGGAGGCTGCTCTTTCTATTTGTGTAAATATGTAAAAGTTTTAAGCCAAATTAGCACTCTTTAATAAAATACTTTATCTATCTTCACAAATAGATCTACATAACAAAAAATTTATGCATAGGCTGTACCTTTTTTTTTTTTTTTGGGTCCAGTCGTGGGCCTGAACTCTGGGCCTGGGCGCTGTCCCTCAGCTCTTTACCACAAGGCTAGCACTCTACCACTTGAGCCACAGCACCACTTCCGGCTTCTTTTTCTGCTTATGTGGTACTGAGGAATCGAACCCAGGGCCTCATGCATGCAAGGCAAGCGCTCTACCACTGAGCCACCTTCCCAGCCCTAGGCTGTACTTTTTAAACTAGGTAACTTTTCAAAGATGGATGGAGTTATTCTGTATCTTTGGGATTTTGGTGGCCGGACCTATGATGGCTGGGTGAGGTATGAGATGCAGACAGACATGACTCATACACATTATGCATTAATACCACATTGTTTCTTAGGTTATTTTTTTTATTTTTTTATTTATTTATTTTGGGTCTGGTTGTGGGGCCTGAACTCTGGGCCTAGGTGCTGTCCCTCAGCTCTTCAGCTCAAGGCTAGCGCTCTACCACTTGAGCCACAGTGCCACTTCCGGCTTTTTTCTTTTTGCTTATGTGGTGCTGAGGAATCGAACCCAGGGCCTCATGCATGCAAGGCAAGCGATCTACCACTGAGCCACCTTCCCAGCCCCTTCTTAGGTTATTTTTAATGAAATTAAGTTATCATGGTTATTACTCTATTGGTAGTAGAATGCAATATTGTGTGCCAGTACTGGGATTTGTGTGTGTGGCAGTACAGGGACCCATACTTTTACTCAACTTTTTTTGCTCATGGCTGGAGCTCTACCACTTGAGCCATGCCTCCAGTCTTTGTTTTATGATGGGTTAAATTGGAGTTGAAGTTTCTGGGACTTTTCTGCCTATATTGGCTTTGAGTTGTGATCTTTAGATTTCAGCCTCCTGAGTAGCAAGGACTGCAGAAGTGAATCATGAGCTCCTGACTGACAATAGTAATTTTCAAGAACATCCAAACAAGAAACATGGTTATACTCATGTTCAAAATTTTGAACACATTTATATAAAATATGCACATGCATTATGATACATACATGCAAACATTCAAAGTTAAAGTTACTTAAATATAACTTCAAATTTAAAATACTGTCTAATTCACCCTTATATATTAATGTCTCGTGTCCATGCAATGGTTTTCTAGAGTGTTGCTATCACTTCAGACATGGTCTGTTTAGACCCACATTGGTACATATTTGAGAGTCATACACGTTGTTTAATATTGTAGAACATTGCCCAGCTACCTTGTGAATGACAGTGACAGCTGCAGGTACCTCGGTGACAAAGGACACAACAGGAATGAATATGGAAGTTCCACCCACCTGGGACCTAGTACCAACTGCAAGCCCAGGTTGCACTCCTCTGAGAGGATAATTTGACAAGTTCATCAACTTGTCTTTTCTCTTCCCTAAGCACTTTCATTGCTCATGCTCTCTCCACACTAGGTAAGAGATGCCCTTCTTCAACCCAAACTGTAGCAGGGTAAACAAATGCACTCAGCGTGTGGATGCACTGAATTTTTTTCTTTAAAGTATTAAGAAAAAGTAGGGAGCAAATGTGAAGACACATTTCCAAAGAAACTGAGTATTGTGCACAGAAGCTGATGTTTATTTAAGTTTTCTCGGTGAAATTTTTTTAAAAAAATTTTTTTACTGAGCACCAGATGACATAAAAAGGGTGTGTGTGAAAGAAGAGCCTTTAAAAATACGAATACTGACTGGATTGGGAAGGTGGCTCAGTGGTAGAGCACTTGCCTTGTATGCATGAGACCCTGGGTTCGATTCCTCAGCACCACATAAGCAAAAAGAAAAAAGCCGGAAGTGGCACTGTGGCTCAAGTGGTAGAGCACTAGCCTTGAGCTGAAGAGCTGAGGGACAGCGCCCAGGCCCAGAGTTCAGGCTCCATGACTGGACCCTCCCCCCAAAATACAAATACTATATTATTCTATTCTAAAGAAGAAAAATACTGGATTCAAACTTTTTGTGTGTGCTGGTCCTGGGGCTTGAGCTCAAGGCTTAGCACTGTCCCTGAGCTTTCATTTTTTTTCCCCTCTTCAAGTGTTCTACAATTTGAGCCACAGCTCCACTTCTGGCTTTTTGGTGATTAAGTGGAGATAAAAGGTTCATAGACTTTCCTATCTAGGCTGGCTTTGAATCATTATCCTCAGATCTTAGTCTCCTAAGAAGCGACATTACAGGTGTGAGCCACGGGCAACCAGTTTGAATTCTAATCTTCCTTCCCTTCCTTTCTTCCTTGCTTGCTTGCTTGCTTCCTTCCTTCCTTGCTTCTCTCCTTCCTTCACTCCTTCTTACCCTCCTTCCTTTCTCTCTCTTTTTCTTTTCTTTCCCAGTTCTGGGGAACATAGGGCTTGGGCACCATCCCTGAGCTTCTTTTTTTCTCAAGGCTAGTACTCTACCACTTGAGCCATAGAGCCACTTCTGGCTTTTTCTCTTTATGTGGTACTGAGGCACCAAACTCAGGGCTTCATGCACTCTACTACTAGGGCATATTCCCAGCCCCTCTTTCTTTGTTTTGTCTGTTCCTGGGTTACAGTAAAGCTTTGTTAATGGACACTGAAGTTGAATTTCATATACATTTTAATAGCTTCTTAGATAGCTTTAGGTTCACAGCAACAGTACATAGAACATATAGAAACTTCCCACATAATTCTGTACCCTCAAATGCAGACTTGTATCTATGTTACAATCACCAAACATTGTACATTTTATTAGACAAAGTCTATTGTATACATTAGCCTCAACTTCTCATGAATTCCTTTTACATCTTTATTTTTATTGTAAAAGTGATATACAGAAGGGTCACAGTTACATAAATCAGATAATAGTGCATTTCTTTTTGAGAAATATCACCCCTTCCCTTGCTCTCTCTCAGTTTTTCCCTCCCATTCCCACCTACAAGGAGTATAGTTCAGTTTCAACACACTGTCTAGTGAATAGCACTGCCTCAATTTGTAACCTTCTTTATCTTAGCACCCTTCATTAGATTTTTCTTTTATTCTTGAGATTTTTATGTCTTAGAAATATCTATTATTTGGTGCAGCAGATGTTCTCAGTAGCTATGCTGATTAGAAAAATTAAATAATGGTTATAATTAAAGTCCAGAAAGGCCTCAACAAAAGCTGGAACTAAGAGGAGGGGAGGGACTTTAGCCTGAATAGGGAGGACAGTAAAAAAGAGACATTAATTGGTTATGCAGAGGGAGATTTCTTAGTCCATTATGCTCACAATCACAAAACACTGAAGAATGGATGGCTAATTAATCATAAAAACTTATTCCTTAAAGTTCTAGAGGCTGGAAGTTCAAGATCAAGGTACTTTTAGATTCGGTGTCTGGTGATAGCCTACTCACTTATGGATAACCTGTTCACTCTATAGCTTCACATGGTAGAAGGGATGAGTGAGTGCTCTGGAATCTCACTAAGCATCCATTCTATTCCTGAGGGGACCAATTAATTTCCCAAAGCCCCCACCTTCTAATATCATCACCGTAAGGGACAGGATTACAAAAATGAATTTTGAACAGTTACAAATCTTCTGAGTATGATAAGAAGAGAAGAAAGAAAGAAAGATTGAGATGGAAGGTAGATTGAGATGGATACAGAAAAAGAAGAAATAAGAATGATACACGGATAAAGATATAGGAAGAATGTGATTAGGGATTTGTAATGAACGTTTAAGAAATAATGGGGAGTCTACTGTCACTAGAAAAATGTGAATGAAGGAGAGAGTAATTGCCTTTTGAGGATGGATGATACAGGGGCTTGCATAGGTGAGTCCCCAGAATAAGGTGCTATGGGAGGATTATTCAAAGGAGTTATGTGATCATCAGACACTCCTCAGAGAAGAGAATATAGGTCATACAAGTAGTAAATGCCTATAATCTCAGTAATCTCAGTACATGTTGGAAGACATGGGAGAATTTCATTGTCGAGTCCATCCCAGGCAGAATTAGCAAGAAAAGGGACCATGACACAAGTTGCGGAGTGGTAGAGCACTTGATGGTCAATGATATTTCAATACTTTGTGCCACCAAAATCAAACAAAAAGTAAAGGGAATATAGGTGTGCAAGGGTAGTCTCTTTGAGTCAATTTAGATGTTAACACTGAGAATGAGACTCTGAGGTATTCCTGGGAAATTCACACAGTTAGGGATGATGAATGAAGACAGAGTTTCTGGTGGTAGAATCCATTAGTAGAGCAGAGCATCAAAACCCTGATGCTCTGAGAATTGAACTTCCAACCCAGGATGACACTCTCATTAATTTCTTTAATTAAGATCTGTATTGCTCACAGTGAGAACAAAAACCAAACAACAAAAATCCCTGCCAGGCAATCTGTTTCATATGGTCAAATAACAGAGCTTCTCTGGTTTGAGTTACTTTTAGAACCTAAACCAAACAGGAAGAAGCCACTTAGGGTTAAGGAGAAAGGTAGGAGGGGAAGCAATTGTTGGAACCCAGGTGAGGTCCCTGCTAAGGGACAGAACTAATTTTAAAAGACTTTGAAGTTCACTTCTGTCTGATGAAGAGAGGACAATGCATGCATAGGTATTAGAGCAACCCAGATCCCAGGAAAAAGTATTACTATTCATAAAAGTTTACTTAGAGTTTTCCCAACTTTTCCCAGCAATAAACAACCCAGAATGTTTCTGAGATGTCAAGAGAAAGTAAAGAGATAGGAAATAAGTACGTGGATAATTCTATGTTCTGCACAGTCATTATTATCATATAGACACATCTTAAAGATACATGCTTACCTCTTGCACAGTCTAGCGTAAGGATCTGAATGTGCAGTGTCTTTTCAATTTGTATCAGCGGGAATGTAAAATAAAATCATTCAGCATGAGAATGTGTAGTCCAGGTTTAAGTGAGTTTTGTGCTACTATAAAACTCCATAGGGTTCATTTCCCTAACATCAACTTATCTGACCTTTTCTGTTTGACTCAGACATATACTAGTTATTGCAAATAAGGGAAACCATGGGACCTATGTTTCTTTAGGCCTGGCTTACTTCACTTAATATAATTTTTTCCAAGTCTTTCCATTTCCTAACAAATGGGGCAATGTCATTCTTTCTGATGGAGGAATAGAATTCCATTGTGTATATATACCACATTTTCTTGATCCAAGGGAAATGAACCCTAAGATATGTAATCAAATGTTTTTTTTTTCTTTCATGCAATTGTTTCTAGCACATTTTTTTGTTTTTTTGTCCGGTCGTGGGGCCTGAACTCTGGGCCTGGGCGCTGTCCCTAAGCTCTTCAGCTTAAGGTTGAAGAGCCACAGCACCACTTCTGGCTTTTTTTCTTTTTGCTTATGTGGTGCTGAGGAATCAAACCCAGGGCCTCATGCATGCAAGGCAAGCGCTCTACCACTGAGCCATCTTCCCAGCCCTCTAGGACATTTATAAGATTATTTCTTTGTTGCTTTGTATGTCCCTCCCCCACGGAATAACACCTGCTTTCAATGTATTTGATGTTGTTATAATTTGTGGAGGGGAAGGGAAAAATCGTATAAATAGGGATACAGGTGCACCCATTGCAACAATGAGACGTACAAGTCATATGTCGAAAACAAACTTTACAACGTTGGTGGGGGGGGAGGGTTGGGTGGAGGGTTGGGGGGAGGATGGGATGGGAAGGGGAATCAAAGGAGGAGGCTACAATGCTTGATAAGAAATGTACTCATTATCTTGCCCATGTAATTGTAACTCCTCTGTACAGTATTTTCACACACACACACACACACACACACACACACACACACACACACACACACACACACACACACACACACACACACACACACACACACACACACACAAAACCTCCATAGGAAAAAGACCCATTCTGGTATGTAGGCCTAGGAGAATTGACAATGAATTAATTGTCTTTTGCCTTGGGGTATGTGAAAAAGAGAGAGACTGATTGTTTGAATTGTCACTTAGTAGTAGCTCATTTTGATATTAACAGAAATTCTGTTACTTTTCAGCTAAAACTAGATGTTGCAAAAATCAAGACTAACTGAATTCTTGAGTTATCACAATGAAACTTCCCATACTAATGTATGCTAACAAATAGCAAAATAAGAGAAAGAAACCTCAAAATACATAAGATATAAATGTAAAAAAATTAAAATATCAGAAGATGAAGCAGCTCTTGGGGACAATAAAACATTACTCAATATGCAGGTCACATAATTTCTCACTTAATTCCTTCCCCTTTGCTCATCAAGGATTAGCTATGCTGTAAACCTCCCAGGGGAAAGCAATGATGTAAATTTGAAGTCCACCAGTTTTTGGACGTTTCCTGAATTCATTGTGAATTTCAGTTTGCATCACATGTTTGCAATTTAGCATCTGCCCAGCTTCATCACCATCCTCCTTCTAAGATTTTTTTTTAGCACGTTTCTGGCTAATAAACATAAAATTGAATGACATGAACAATGATATTGGCTTAATTTTGCCTAGAGTAGTGTGGGGCCTTGTTATGATTTCAATATGAAATGTCCCCCACAAACTCATATATGGAGAGCTAAGTTGTCAGCTGGTAGGCTTCATTGCCAGCTGGTAGAAGAGTGAAAAAATAAAGTCAAAATGAATTTGTTCTGACCTTGAAATGGCATGTAGGAAAAGAAGAGTATCAAGACAGCATCCTCCAAACTGAATCTGCCAGTGACTGCTGGTGCCCTAAACAAATCTTCTAATGTTCCCCCATCTCAGTGCTCACATCTGTGACTGAGAGTGTTTGCCAGATGGATTCTAGGAATCTTTTCAGTTCCACATTCTATTCTGCTACAGTTGGTCTTCATCCCAAAGGATGGCCTCACAGATTATGATTATTTTATTGAAAAGACAGAACAGCATATAATGTTAATAGCATCTATCTTAACATTTTCTAATAAGTTGGCATTTCAAGCATCAGCAGTATACATTCTTCCTTACTAGAAAAGAAACATTTAAGGTTAGGGTTATGATTTGGTGAGTAAAGAAAACTTTGGCAGTCATGGTTGTTGGTACATAGACCCCTTGAAATATAGGAAGTCATATTTTAAATGTCCAAGAAGTCTTGAAATGTGAGTATTGAACTGCCCATGAGTGCACACACATATTTACAAATTGCAAAGTGAAAAGGGCCGCTAGTCTTCCATCTTATCTGGTCTTTCCTGAGATGTGGGAGAGGACACAGGCAGTAGCATTTTTGTTGCTGGAGCTCTAACAAACTACATGCTTTGAGTGATGATCATATCAGGCTATTTCTCAGTGTTACCCCATGTGGACGTAACTTGCCTCATCATGGAGGGTCATGGTGGGTACTCAGGAGCATGTTTTGCAATTAATGGGAATGATCATTTCCAGTATACCTTTGATATATTACTGTTCTACAAAACTTATTTTTCCTGTTATACTCTTTAGAAAACAGTACTGCCAAGAATGCCAGCTGACATTGTCTCAAGGAATTTTTCCTATGTAATTCTATAGTGATAGTTCAAAAAGAACAATCTTAAATTGCTCTCTCTTTCTCTCTCTCTCCCCCCCCCCCCACAAACATATGGTATAATACCTCCTTAGACTTGGAAGGTGTTGTTTATTTTATTTTATTTTATTTTATTTGTGAACATACTGTACAGGGGGGTTACAATTACATGGGCAAGATAATGAGTACATTTCTTATCAAGCATTTGTTTACCCTTCACATACCTTCCCAGCCTCCCCCTGCCCCCCACCCAATCCTCCCCCCCCACCAAAGTTGTAAAGTTCGTTTTCAACATGACAACTTGTACTTTTCATTGTTGCAACGGGTCCACCTGTATCCTTAAAGGACTTGTTTTTCCCCTTCTCCTCCACAAATTATACCAATATCAATTATAGTGAAAACAGGGATTATACTGTGGGGGAGGGACATACATAGCAACAAAGAAATAATCTTATAAATGCGTTAGAAACAAATGCATGAAAGAAAAAAAAACATTTAAATACATATCTAAGGGTTCATTTTCCTAACATCACATTATCTGACCTTTTTTTCTTGACTCATACATATACTAGTGTTGCAAATAAGGGAAACCATGGGATTTATGTTTCTTTGGGCTTGGCTTACTTCACTTAATATAATTTTTTCCAAGTCTTTGACTGGGAAAGTGTTGTAAAGACTTGGGCAGACTTGGTAAGTGTTGTCTGTAGTGTTGTAGTGGTTGTGTTTGTCCACAGTAGGGGCTAGTTAGTTAATACCAGCTGATATATGCACTATTTTTTTTGAAATAGCGACTTAGCTCTTGTAACACCTTTCTTTTTCTTTATGTTCCTTCCAGTGATTGGTTCCCTGAGCTTGTTTTGTTTCCATTAAAGGCAGTGTTTTTGTTATAATCTCCAAACAGAGGGTGTTATCTTAAGGGTATTTGGTATTCATTGATTGGCCCCAATAAGGACATTTTTAGATAATTATAACTGAGATTAGCAAACAAGAAATAAAACTATGAATATTTAACTTCTACCATGCTAGATAATACTAATGATACACAGAATATAAGAGCAATCCTTGGCCTCACAAAATCAATGTTCCAGTTGGGAAGATAACACAAAAAACATTACAATGCATCATTGCATAAGGATGTAAGAGTGGTCATATCCAAAATCCAGTCCAACTATCCTTGTTTAGATATTAATATTTTAAGCTGTTCTTCATCTACTTCTTGTTAATGTAGTACACATGTACTGAATCAATACAGTAGAAATGTAGCCTTCATAGACATTAATGCAATTATCAGATGAGGAATTTTCTACTGTAGTTTTCTTTAATGAAAGCACCAATTCCCCCACAATGTTCTTCTTTGGAAACCTTAAAATAAAGAATGCATTTTAAAATAATTGCTCATTCTTTATGTAAATAAATATCATTATGTGCTCAAATTGTGCAGCTGAGTATTCTTCTTTATGTTGGACCATCTTGTTTTTAGTTGATGGTGTCGTTTGTCACTGTTCTATATAGCTTTTGTCTTTACTAACCATTCTGTCAACCTATGAATGGTTTTTTTTTGCAACATGTCTTCTTTCTGCTTCTGAATTTCCAGTCTTGATTTTCTCTTGTAAGTTTCATCAATATCATTAAACCAATAATTTCTATTAAGTCCTTCTTACATAGACATTTACTAACAAATGAAGCTTTCTTTTTCATTTATGCTTAACTTCCTCCACGCTGGACTCCACATTGTAGAAATATGTATGTGTTTATTTTTCAAAATTTATTATTATTTTCAGTAAAAGGATTATCTTTCTATTTTCACAATAAAATGCTTATTAAAAAAGGATTATCTTTCTATTAGTGCTATAAAAAAAAGACAACTTGCCTAACAAGCAAGCTGACTTTCCCTTTCCATTTCCATGAAGTTGAAAATTATTTACCATCAACGATGACCTTTGTGATTTTGTTTGTAACCTACTGATGATCAGTGTGTTTAGGAACTGATTATATAGTATGCACAGAAAAGAGAGAGAAGCCTATGCCTTGGAAGACAGAAACATCTCTATCCAAACACTGAGTTAAAATGTATCTTGTGGCGCTTGTGCAGGAAAGGAAGCTGGATTCTATTATCTGAATTAAAAGAAGCCATGTATGGTGGTCCATGTCTTTAATTCCAAAGCCGGTGAAGCCGAGGCAGGAGGATCCCAACTTTTAGTCCAGGTGGGCTGTGTAGCATTAAAAAAGAAAACATAAATTATGCTAGCTCCCAAGAACAGTGAGTATATATATCTATATATCTCTCTATATATATCTATATCACAAAACAGGGAGCTTTACAGAAGTGTCAATATCTATTGAATAGAAAGTAGGAAAAATGGATGAAGGATGGGAGAAAGATGAAAAGAAAAAAGCAAGAAAGGATTACTAATTTATTCAGAGAATCAGTGGTTTAGATTTTGTTTTATAGACTTTAAAGCAACTGTGAATTTTCTTTCATACTGATGATATACAGTATACTATTTTAGAAATTGGTTTACTATAGTAATTTAAGATCTCATACATGAACTTGGGTTCTGTATTAATCCTATAACAGAGAGTACAATACACTAACCAGATAAAGGCTTAACTGTGAAAAGATCTATTTTCTGTAAAGAAAAGTCAAAGAGTGCTTTGTGGCTTTAACATAGTTATGTCCAGGAGAATTGTGTTGCTTATGACTGGAAGAAAGGTCTATTTTACAGAGGAGAATGAATAGTTTCATTTGAAATAAGAAGTGGCTAGTCCTAGTTGGGCTGGAATTAAAGGAAAAAAGATTGGGGCAAAAATCAATGTAAGCATGGATGCTACTTAATACAATCAGTATTCTTAAAAAGAGCAAAGAAGAAAATGATAAAAAAGTAAAAGTACAAAATCAAGAAGAAAGGATAATTGTTAACAGGAGGATAATTTGTTTCCTAATGTGATAGAGTAATAAACATATCCATAATTATGTTTCGAAATGTTAACATTTCAATCTCATTACATAGATCATGGATGTAGACAACTTGAACATTATTATCCAGCATAATCCAAATAAAACTGATACCATCACATAAAGACAATTTGGGGCCCAGATTACTTCATTCTAACAAACGTTTAAGAAATAGTGTTAGTTCTATCCATTTTTTTTTCCCAGAAAATAAGGTACAAGGAATATCTCTCTGAAATGAAAAGACCTGGAAAAAATAAAAGTTAAATAAAGTAAGCCAGACACAGATAGACAAAGGTTACATGTTTTTTTCTTATATGTGGAAGCCAGAATTAGTTTATAAATATATAAGTAAATACTTTGGGTGGTGTGCAAGCATACACAAATGTGTTAACTGAAATATGGGAACCTCAGGAGAAAACTCCGAACAGCTCAATTTCTAAGAAAGACTACATCAAAGTCTAACAAAATAAACATGAGAAAGTGAGTATAGGAAAAGGGCGGAGTGCAGTCAAGGTGAGGGGGTAGAGGAAGGGAAAAGGGGGAGAATGCAGTAAAAAATTCAGTGTGTACCCTACAAAATCAAGAAAAGCGAGGGACGGTGTGGGATTGGTGAGAATGTTGAAAGGGGTGACGTTGATCAAGACGAATTGTATTCAGTAACTGCTTTGGTGAAGGGCACCACTTCTCTACAACAGCTCAAGGATAATAAAATATAAAAATAAGAAAGAAAAAAGAAAGAAAGTAAATTCTAGCCAGGAACTAGTGACTCACTCCTGTAACCCTAACAACTTAGGAGGCTGAGATCTGATGATCAATGATTCAGGCTTTCCTTTGTGAGTCTCTTGCTTCTGATTAACTACCAAAGAACAACAACAACAACAAAAAGCAAAACAAAAAAACAAACCCAAGGGTGGGGGAGTGAAACAGAAGTGGATCTGTGGCTCAAATGGTAGAACTCTAATTTTCAGCAAAATCCTCATGGACAGTGCGTAGGCCCCTGTGTGCAGGCCTCTAGACTGGTGCCAAAGGAAGAAAAAAAATGAAAGAAAGAAAGAAAAAAAGGAGATTCTTTCACTATCATTTGTGACAACATAGTTGAACCTAGACGATATTATGCTAAATGAAATAAATCAAGCACAGAAGAAAATACACTGCATGATTTCATTTATATGCAAAATATAGAAAAAAGTAAGATATATAAACAGTGTAGAATCATGGCAAGGGCAGAGAAGGAAAGGAAATAATAACCATCAAATAATGATCAATTATGTAAGATATTGAATAAACCCAGAGATCTAAAATGTAGCACCAGGACTATAATTAATAATGTTGTATAAACTGAATTTGCTAAGAGCAAGGAGTTTAGATCTCCTATTCCTACCCCAACACACACACACACACACACACACACACACATACACACACACACACACACACACACACACACACACACACACACGGGCAATTATGTGAAATGATGAATATGGAATATTATCCCTAGATAATATTCAGACAGTGTTGGTTTAGCCCACCCAGTTCTTGTGTATTGTTCTCAGCATTTTTTACTTCCTTCTACCATGATGATTGCCTTCAATATTAATATTGGCCTGAATCCTGAGTTGACTCAGTGTGTCACTGCTGCTTTCTCAGCTTTACTGACAGAAATCCTTCCACTTGACCATTAAGATATGGGTGTGAGTCTAGCGAAGACTTGGAATAGAAATCCTCGAGACTATTTTTCTTTGTTGACGCTAAATTCAAACTCATAATCTCGGTTTGATTCCCACTGTGTTGTTCAGAATAATTTAGCAGAGTGACTGGTGCTTTTAATGGATGTTGGAATAGTGTTTATTTTTATTTTATTTTTAAAAATCATGATCCTGTTAGAGTTCATTTTATACCACAGCTCACAACTTGCTACTGGATTAGCAACTGAGAGTTTTTTGTTTGTTGAGTAAAAGTACTAGTCATCTACCAAACCTTTAGCGCTTCTGTTAATGTCTCTGTGGCTCTTGCCTCATAATATATTTACCAATAATTTAAAAATTCTGCCTTTGATTAGATAAGTTTGACAAGAATATTTCTATCTGTCCAAGTGTTTCTGCCTTCAAATACTTCTGCTTGTGTTTTCTTCTTTTCCTTGCACATTCCATGTTTGCATGAGGTATGGTATTAAGGACAGAGGCTCCAGAGTCAAGTAGTTGCTCTGCGGGCTCTCACCAAATTACCAAACCTTTCTGACTTGTTCTCTCCTCTATAAAAAATGATAATAAAAAATACTACCTTAAAGGTTTGGGGCAAAATTAATGGAACATGTGAAGTCCTTTGCTAGGGTCTGGTTCAAAGCAAATATGAATAAATATTACTGAAGAATAGGTCCTGATTTTGTTAGATAATCAGAGTATTAAGTATAGATATGCCAACATATATAGAATATATATTATATATCTACATACAACAAACATACATACCTATATACATACAACACACAATGCATATAATATAGATGTAATAGATCTATAACATAATATATAACACATTACTATATATTCTATTATATATACAATCCAATACACAAATATATGTTATATATAATATGGTATATATATATACTATTTGTATATATATTGTATGTGTGTATATGTGTATGCATGGATAGAGAAAGACATTTGAAGCACATGGAAAGCATGAAATGTACATTTTTTAGCTGTATTGTATTGCTATATTTATTAATATCTACTTTTGTACATTTGGAACAATTCATAATAAAAGTAAAGGAATAAAAAGACTACACAGCTATATTATCTCCAACTATACATAAGTACACAGAATGTCAACTTACTGGACAAAGCTTCAATAAGGCTCTTTACAATTAATTGTTCAGGGATTTGAGATTATTAGACAGAGTATCTTTGAGCTATTTACCCAAGTCCTTTTTTTTTTAACTAAGTTTTTTACTGTGAAAATACGATACAGAGGGGTTACAGTTACATGAACAAGTTAAATGAGTACATTTCTTATCCAGCATTGTTGCCTCCTCCTTTGTTTTTCCCCTGCCATCCCGTCCTTCCCACCTCAACAACACTACCCCCACTCCCCAAATTGTAAAGTTCATTTTTTGACATAGCCTCTTGTACATCTCATTCTTATGGTATTCAGGCCAAACTAGTTAATTTTCCTTGATTTCAAGACAAATGGAATGATTAAAATGGTCCAGATGATTATTTTTCTTAAGGACTTCATAGCTGGTTACTGTTAAGTACCTGTACATTGCTCATACAATTCTCAATGATTTCCTTGGGTGCTGTTCTTTATCCCTTATACTTTTCTTTTTGAGCTAATATGATCAGTAATTTAATTCAATGGCTCTAAGTTCCTGACTTCCATATTTTATCTTGCAGTAATATAGGCTTTAGGACCTGATATCAATACACATCTATTAGTTAGGTAAGGATTTCATTTTGTCATAAGATTTTCACATCATAGGTGAACTGTCTTTTCTCTGTTCCTGGACATTTTCTTCTATTATTTCAGGACAAATAATATCTTCTGAGTGTGATATTCTTGTGACATTGAAGAGATTGATAAATCTTAAACAAGAATCTACTCACTTCACTACATTATAAAATGTTACTTAACATTTATTTTTTTGTAGTTGGTGCCATAGGCATTTGAGGGAGGTAAGGAGAACAAAGGTATAAAAATACATTTTAAGATTAAATTGAGTTCCTTGATGTGATTTTGAAGAATCTACATCTCAATAGCCCCATGGACCACCAGTAATATATTAGTTCGCAGCATTGCTATTAGGCACTCAGTGGGGGTGGGTACAGGTGGGGGACTTAGCTTTTGCAAGGTTTCTTTTTTTTTCTTTTTTTTTTAGTGTGCAGGGAATTTATATTTGGTAGATTTTACATTTAAGATAATCCCTTTATATGTTACCAAATTCTAGTTCTTTTTTTTTTTTTGGGTCCGGTCGTGGGGCCTGAACTCTGGGCCTGGGCGCTGTCCCTCAGCTCTTCAGCTCAAAGGTAGCGCTCTACCACTTGAGCCACAGCGCCACTCCGGCTTTTTTCTTTTTGCTTATGTGGTGCTGAGGAATCGAACCCAGGGCCTCAGGCCTGCAAGGCAATCGCTCTACCACTGAGCCATCTTCCCAGCCCAAATTCTAGTTCTTAAAATAATGATTAAGGGCTAATTCTAGTGGTGATAAAAATGCAGACCTGATATATACACACACACACACACACACACACACACAATAATCCTATTGACAAAGTTTCAAATACAAAAGACTGTTTTTTTTTTTTTGGAATGATAAAGGAGTCGCCTGGCTATTTTTTAATGTTTGAAAAGAATAAATTGTTGACAGAGATAAAATACTGTTTTGCATCAACCAATGGCTTGTACCAGTTTCTCAGTGCTTATGATGTGGTTGAACTAAAGAAGCATGATATGTTAGCAGTTCATACACTACAGTCCTCTTGAGCAGCTTGATTTATCGCTCACAGCATTCATTCACAAATCCTTAAAAGTGGCTTCAAAGAGGCAGTTTCGGGTCAATAGCTTTTTATGTACTGGAAATGCAACTTTTTTTTATTAAAAAACTTAATGTTTTATTTTATGACCTATTAAAATTCATAGAGAATTAATTAGGCATTTGTAAAGCTTCTGATGATCTGAAGTATTGCAAGTTGAAGCTATCAATTATGTAAGATGCTACTTCCTTACCATTGTCCTGAAACCATCCTTTTGAAATAGTTTTCCAGTGTTTAATGAACAAACCTATATTTTATATGGTGTATGTACATGTGGATTTCAGCATATTCTGCATATGGCTGTTTTTATATATATATATATATATGTTTCTATATATGTGTCTATATAAATGTATATTTGATGATATATGTGTGTGTATATAATATATATAAATATATGTATATACATATATAATTTGCATGCATATATATCTAAATACATACATATACATATGTTTTACAAAGTTAATTTATATTGGAGGTAAATATTTCATATGAAATTGTACATTTTTTGGGGGGGTGTCGGTCGTGGGACTTGAACTCTGGGCTTGGGCAGGGTCCCTGTGCTCTTCAGCTCAAGGCGAGCACTCTACAGCTTGAGCCACAGCGCCACTTCCGGTTTTCTAGTGGCTTATTGGAGATAAGAGTCTCACTGACTTTCCTGCCTGGACTGACTTTGAACCACAATCTTAAGTTCTCAGTCTCCTGAGTAGCTAAGATTACAGGCGTGAGCCACTGGTGCCCGGCTTGAAATTGAACTTTTGTTCTTGGGGTATTACTCAAGTGATAGAGTACCAGTCTAAACAAGATTAAGGCCTGCCAAACCGTAGTACTGCCGTATGATTAAATTTTAAAAAATGAATATATTTCAGAACTCACCTGAAGCTATACTTCAAGAAGGAAGATGGCAGACAGATTTTGAGGTTCAGTTCGTGGCTCTGGTGGCAGATCATCTGCCTAGCAAGCAAATTCCACTTCCTTAACAAAAAGCCATGGAAAATATGTAGTTGAATTGACCTAAGCAGAGAGAATTTTGGTTCACAAAACATTTTTTATGATTAAAAGGATTTCTTTTCTTCTTTTGAGGTTTCTTATTCTAGTTTAAATTACTAATATTTTATCTTCCTCATTATTTCTTTTGCTCAAAGGAATGCGCCTAAAATTTCACCTGGTGATGGAATTGTAGCAGAGAGTAACTTAAGAGTTGAGAAAATAAGTTAGTTAGCCTTAGAGGTGTTCTCATATTTATTACATTATTATGTACCAAGAGGGTTTTATGACATATTATTTAAATACATATTGCTAGCCTGAAGGTTTAAACAGTGGATGGTCTATAATGAGATACTAGAGTTTCAGTTTTGTAGTCTCTTTCTCATGTGAGAATATGCCTATTAGGAAAACTGGAAAGTAATGGAGGAGATCCATTTTTGTTGTCACTCTATTTGATTTTGGTATTTGATTTTGTATATACATTTATCTGATTTGGGGAGGGGAAAGGGAATAACAAAATGCTGAAATAAGGACGCAGGATGACCCACTGAAACAATGAGACAAGACTTGGAAATGAACTTTACAACTTGGGTGGGGGGAGGAGTGTGGGGGAGGGAAGAGAAGGGTTAGCAGGAGAAAAACAAAGGAGTGGGTACCAATGCTTGCCAAGAAATGTACTCATTACCTTACATTACTAACTGTAACCTCTTTGTACAGCATCTTTACAATAAAATAAAAATAAAAATGGGTGAAATTAGATATATACATTCTACATTATATAGAGAGAGAAAGAGAGAGAGAAATATAGATAACATTCACAAAGTATTTACTGTTTTTACTTAGAACTTGAAGCAAAATCTATACAACTATTGATGTTTTTGCTGAAAGGACAGTTTTTATTTCGATAAGATTGTTTGCCTTGTTGAACCTGACATGTCAAATCACTAGGCCATAGTTAAGGGGAAATTTTTAATAACCTGAGTACCTCTATTTTAGACTATGAGCACTTGAAAAACTTGTTGTGAAATGTATTTTATTGTCCCCTCCGTGACTTTTCCATTCAGTTTTTGGATAGGTTAAAATTATCACCATTAATTTTGAATGACACAAAAAGATTGTAGGATTTGCATTGCATTGAGGGTCTTGAAAATTGGAAACTTCTGTTTCATGCCACAAAATAATCATAAAGTTCTAAGCTAGAGTCTAGTTTTTAATACTCAGATGGGTTAAAACCAGTATTGGAGAAAGATGTCCATTTTTATTTTCTGAGGACTTAAAACTGTGGTAAGATAACTTCTTTCATTGCAGCAAATTCTAAGAATGCCTTTTACGGTGGCTACAACACCTAGGCCACTGGTCAGGTTGGGCCTATTTCTAGGTATCGTATGGAGAGAGTCTGATCATTGTGTTTCTCACTGCTTTTAACTTGTTTAACCCTATCATTTCCACCTGGGAAGTAGACAAGACTGTTTCCAGTTAGAAGAGAGGGAGCTAAGGTCCAGTTTTCAGTGAAAAGAAAAATAAGATTCCATTTTTTTCCCCCAGAGAGACATACCATTACTATATATCAGAACCCAGTTTTGCCTTTCTGTCAAGGTCTTGGCCTTACTTGTTTTGTTTCTCAGCCATAAGGTCAGTGAGACAGGAAACAAAGATGTATCTTCTCTTTTGGAGAAGAACAAATAATATGTCCAACTTTCCATAGCAATCTATTTAATGTGCATCTTTGGAAAGGAAAGAAAATCCCTTGAAATATCACTGACATTTTTTTCCAATGATATTGAAGTGTTAGAACTTTTGTGGATAATAAACTCATCATTTCTTCCAGACCTTTCAGCACCTGCGTATTTTGTAATTAGTCAATAGCCAACTGCATGTCTTGTCTTCAGTTCAAAATGAAACCATCTTAATGAAGAAATCTCACACTGAAACAATCTGTGCACTTTAATAACAAATGAATCCCAAAAGGAATTTAAAGTATTTTCTGAGAGGCACAGGAGTATATACCAAATTTACAAATGGCAATTCCCATTTGTTGGCAATAGCTATAAGAGATTATTCTTTCTTATCATTCTCAGCCACCATCACAATTGTCCATTTGTGATTCCTTGGATTTCACAGATTTAGATTGTGCTACAGTATTATTTTGTGTCAGGAAGTAATTATGTCTTCAAGAGCCCAATTTATCTCACTTTGTATGTCATGCAAAATACAATTTTTATTATTGTGAAAATACCATACAGAGGGGTTACAATTACATGGGCAAGATTATGAGTACATTTCTTATCAAGCATTCTTACCACCCTCCTTTGTTTCCCCTTCCCATCCCTTCCCGTCTCCCCCACCTCCTGCACCCCCCCCCCAAAGTTGTAAAGTTTTGTTTTTCGGCATAAAGTCTTGTACTTTTTATATATACTTTAAAATGGTTGGGAAAAATCAAAATATGATTTGAAAATTATATGAACATTCATAAGTAAAGCTTTATTGGAATTCAGGCCTTCAGTTAATTCTTCCAACCAAACTTCAGCTTCTGTCTTTTCACTCTGCCTTTGATCTGAAAATTTCATTTTACTTATTTGCTTTTAGAAATCTTTTTATATGTAGTAAATGTAATCATTCAAACCAATAGTTTGCAAAACATGAGCTAATAGCCATGATAGAAAAATCTGAATTTCATCTAGCTTATTGAGGATTTTATTGTTTTAATTATTTTATAAATACCAAAAAAATCCCATAAACATTTTCAAATATTCATTATATTATTATTCCTAAATAATGACAGTAAATGACATTTGGCGTGATGTATCAGATAGCCTTTAGTTACAAGGCATAATTTTGGAATAATGTGTCCTGATGTCCTTGGCCCTCAGCTGTCTTGTCTTTGCCCATGTACATAGTAAGAACTTCCCCCATAGAAACGCTCTCTTTGCAGCATTGGCTGTATATATGGGCTCCCGAATTGTGTAGATTTTCTTTGATTTTATTTCAAACTTCCCAGAATTTTTCTAACTTCTGAGGAGTTCAGGGAGATACTTTTTTTTTTTTTTGGATTGGACTTTATTATAAGAAAGCAGCTAAATGTTAATTAATTGAAGGAAAAGTCTGCTGAAAAAGAAAACCACCTAAGCCTATTATAGAAATGAATCTTCATTTTCTGCCAAGTGCATTATAATTAAAAGAAAACTTGGGCAGAAAAGAAGCTTAAGCAATAACAATAATATTAATAAAATATTGACTTTTTTACATTGTTTTTCTAATGAGAATAAGATCCTTATTTACCCTATAATATACATGTAGTTTGGTTGAGGGACTCATTTTCTCAATGTGGATATTCGTGAATGTTGGCCCAATTAACTCTGTTTGGTGAGGTGCTGTATTGTGCCTTGTAGAATGTTTACCAGAACCTGGCACCTACTAGTAATAGCAATTTCTCTTTGCTGACAAGCCCAAGAATCTAAATCTCCCTAACAAATCCCCTGCTCCTTAGACTGAGAAGTGCTGGTTTACAAAGAGGTGAGATGGGACAAATTCATAAATACGTCAACTGATTGTAGGTCAGATGACTAGCGATCCTGAGGAGTCATGCCTCAGTCCTGCAGACTCCAAATCAGTATAGTACTAATCAACTTCTGTGTGCGTGTGTCTTGTTTAGGTTGGTCCTATATTTCAAAACATTGCTTCCTTGTTTTGTGTACCTTATCATTACAATGTAAGCATTGGCATTCAGTATCTCCGAGATTCTTACAACTACATCACAGTCCTGATCACTCTGCAAACCAGCCCCAAATAAAAACAAGTACTTTTGTTTATCCAGCTGTCACTCAAGAGTTTGCCAAGTGTGACAGTTCAGCAGTTCCCTCAAACTTGAATGGATTATACTTGAAAGGGAAAATATGCTCTCAATGTGAAGCTTATTAACCAACATTAAATCTTTGATTGAGTGTTCCCTCGGTGATGAGTTCCACAGCACACTGCTGCATTCCTGCAAGTACTTTTGCCTGTCAAACATTCAATATGGAAAAGATCTGAAGTGTATTTGGTTCACTTTGCTACCACTGAAGCATTGCTCCTCAGCAAAACCTCCTTGTCTTGTTCCCAGTCCAATTTAAACTTTAAGTAAAGACTGTGTGTTTCTACTTCCTTTGGGAAAACATTAAGAAGTTTAATTTACTGCTTTCTAAGCACTTGTCATAGGATCAGTTTTAATGTTCTAGAATTTAGTTAGTGGAAGTTTTGACTAATCTCTGTTTCTCATGTAAGGGTGAAATCTGCAGTGTGATCAGCTGGTTGATCATACAGAGCAATTTCATCTCCTAAGACAATAGAATGAAGTTTTGTCATTTCTGTCAATCAGAATCCTTTCCTCCATACTGTTGTTTGGGAGGGTTTGAAACTCTAATACTTTATAGCTCCTCATACTCCAAGCAGGCTGCTGGCACAGCTCACCATTTTCTTTGATTTCTGCACAATCACCTTGCAAGCAGGCAGGCCAGTATCAGAGGTTTATTTTAACAGCAGAATATATGGAGGCTCACAGAGTTAAGCTACTATCTTAAAGCATAAATAAGTCTGTAGCTAAGAACTGACCATGATTGTCCCATACTCAATTTCTCACTTGCTTCATAACTTTATGAAGCCAGGAGAGCAGGTATTACTGTGCTCTCCATTTCAGAAGAGTAAACTGAGGCATAGAAAAATGAAGCAACAGAACCAAATAGTGTTGGCCTTGGTTATGATCTTTCCTTCACATCTCAATATAGTCCTTGTTTTTGCATTTCTTATATTGCTTACCTAATTAATTCTCGCTTCCTTTTATTATTAAAAATGTTTTACCACACACTGGGATTCATAGAGTAATATCCAATGATTTAATGAGAGAATTTTCTCAGAAAACAGTTTTGCTGCTTGTTTACCAACCATGTCATATGAGATTCATTCCTTTCTTCTTTCCTACCAAACATATTTTAATTGATGCCATGCAGAGGCTGAATTTCCAGCAGGTAGCCCATATTACTTGTTTTTGTATTAAGAAATACATGGTGATATTTCCTTATTGTGTTCTAATTCTGACCTTGAATTCTCTTGCACTTACGGTTGCATAACCTCTTAGTAAAAAGGCCAATTAATTGCCTTATGAAGAACTTAAGAAGTACTGAATTTGTCAGACTGGGTACCTTCCAAAGCTATCCCAGCACAGAGAGCAAGGCAGAGCTTCTTAGATTTTGCATGTGGTCCAGAAAGTCTACTATCAAAAGTGAGCAAGCAGGTAATTTGTGTAACATACTTTAAAACTTAGTAGGAGCAAAACTCCTAGACAGAGCAGATAGAGACTGCTCTGGTACTGACTGTTGGTACTGTTGGTACTGACTGTTCTGAAGGACCGGGCACACCTGCTGGCTGCTGGTTCCAGCGGCTGTGACTATACAGCTTGCTGCTTGTGCCACTGTGGAGAAAATTGCCATTTTGACTGTGATAGACACTTGTAGCTAGCAAACACCCAGTTATAAATTTCCACTGAAATCCAAGAACTCTGAAAAGCTTTATTTGCAGGCGAAATCAAAACAAATTATGAATACCTTGAATATACCAAAAGAAACAAAAGAAGCTCTTTTTTAGGTTAAAAAAATCAGTCATACCTTTCTTTGATTTGTTGTGTTTCTGGGTCTCCATTAAGAAAATGTTGGCCTGTGCCAAGGAGACCTAGGGTTTCTCCTATTCTATCCTGTAATGTTTTCAGGGTGTCTGCTTTGACTCCAAGGTCTTTGATCCATTTGGAGTTGATTCTGATGCAGGGTGATATATATGGGTCTAGCTTTAGTTTTCTACAAATGAGTAACCAATTTTGTCAGCACCATTTACTGGAGAGGCTGTCTTTCTTCCATTCTTTTTTTTTTTTTAGCTCCCTTATCGAAGATTAGATGACTATAGGTCTGTGGGTTCATTTCTGGGCTTTCAATTCTATTCCATTGGTCCTGAGGTGTTAAATAGGAATACGGGTTAACCCATTGCTACAATGAGATGTACAAGACACTATGTCAAAAAACAAACTTAACAATTTAGGTTGGGGGTGGGGAATGTAGTTGTGGAGATGGGAGGGCAGGGTGGTAGGGAGAAAACTAAGGCAACAATACTTGATAAGAAATGTTCTCATTGCCTTGCTCGTGTGATTATAACCCCTCTGTACAGTCTTTTTACAATAAAAACAAAACTTATTAAAAATCAGTCATCGAGGACTGAGAAAAAGGGGGGAATCTTTTAGGAACTCCCATCGGTCCCTTCTCCAATAATTGGAAAGCACTCAATTTAGAACGTTGGGTTGCTTGGCCAGAGGAAAGGTAAAGTGTGTTGTGTCCTTATTAAATAACATAGTCATGGAAGGTGGTAAAACTTCTCTAGTTTACCAGAGCGTGAGGGGAGTGAGGAAGATGGGAGTAAACCACTGTTTATTTAGGCCAAAACATCGATACCAATGTAGCTTGCTGAATAAATTCCTCATGATCAGACAGCCATTGTCATCTTATTATTGTTTTGCTTTTTGGTAAGAGTTAGTCAGGGTAACTTAGACTTAGTTTTCTAGACTAGGTCTCTGTTTAGGAAACAATGCTTAATTTCCAGTTTGGAATATAGTCTGAGAGCTTGTTGTGATTCAGAGTAGGCAGACATAGGCCGTGGGTGTTGAGAGAGTTTTCTAATGGTGATTTAAGCCCTCTGATGGCAAATGGGCACTTGCTCCCAAGGACTCCTTTTGGAGAGCCAGAAGAATTTTTTCTCTTATATAATGGAGAAACACACATTTCCTCTAGCAAGCATTCTTATGACAGATTGTAGACAAAACCTCTGTAACAGGAGTCGGGAAATGTGCATCCGAATGTGATTCTCCAGCTACAGTGTGAACAATCTCCTCACGCGGTGTATTTGAACATTAGAGCTCACCTCCGTGCCAAATTTGCAGCCTCTACTACCTAACTGGCTGCAGAAGATCCCCGACCCAGGAGTATTATTTGTGAAGATTAGCGGTAAGGATGAAATCCTTTCAGAGCTATGCTGCTTGACAGTAACCTCATTCATCTTCCCCTAAGTTATCACTTGCCTTGTTACCCCGCACTATTGTTTCTATTTCCTTTTTCTTTTTATAGACTAAGTTTTCTATTAGCATACTACCTGTGTTCAGTGTTCACCTGTCTGGAAGGGGCGCTATCCCATCTTGTCTGGGAAAGTCCTAAGCATCCAGATAGACTTAGTTTATGCAACTTCATTGATGCATATCTTCGTGCCAGATCTGGAGGAACGCATTTAAACACATATTTGCTGAGCCAGGTGTTACATCTGAAATATGTCATGAAAGTGCTTTCTAGAATAACTGATGTGCCAGCCACATCAGAGAACTCCTTCCTGTCCACATAATATACTGCATGTGTGTAATCACAATTATTTTACCCATCACTAGGATAGCTTAGGTTAAGTCATTAGCTCAAAGCCTTCGAATGTTTCCTAATACTCAGAGAAAAACTAGTTCTTACAAGTGTCCCTAAGTCACTGACATTTGCCACGATCCTTTCACCATCCCTCACCTCATTTCTGATGCATTTTTATTCAGATCACCTTATTTTTGCTAGCTCACGACTTTTGCACTTGCTCTGTATTTTGCCCAAACCAATCTTTCCCTAACTATCTATAAAACTTGCTCCTAAATATTATTCAGGTTCTCTTTTCAATTGTAACTGTAGTGATGGGGTCTTTCATGACCTTGCTATCGAATATTCTTCTCCTAAATGCTAAGAGTATTTTCTACCTTTCCTACTTTCTTTTTCCATTGTAGTGCTATAACTTCATAATCACACTTGTCTATTTATTGCCCTTCATACCACCAATGTTTAGAAGTATGCCTGTCCCAGAATACATTTAGCCAATTGTTATTGAGAAGGAATTTCAAATTGTGGCATTTGGTATTTAGATTACCAGTTCTTGAAGAAGAGAAACAATATCATGTATAATATCACACATCTTATTTGTTCAGCACACTAGAGTTTGGTGAATTGCTAAGATAATTGGCTTTTAATTTAGTCCATAAGGTCATAGATAATATCGGGAATAGCAGAGGTAACTGTAGACATTAAAGAGTGAGGGTGTGTGTGAGGGCATCCATTCAAATATGCAAGATAACATACAGATGAAAGGCATGTACCTATCTATTCACACGAACCTACCCACCCAGGCACTATTTGTGAATTCTGCAAGTTAGCCTTTCTTCTTTTTTGTAACTGTCTTTGTTCTACTCTACATTAATGCATATGTTACACATTTTATTAATTTTTTAGACAGGATCTCATCATTGATGGTGGGCTGGGGAATGCTGGTACTAAGGCTTGAACTCAGGACCCCGTGCTTTCCATTAGCTTTTTCACTCAAGGCTAGAACTCTACTGTTTGAGTCACAACTCCACTTCCAGCTTTTTGGTGATTAGTTGGAGAAGGAGTCTCATGAACTTTCCTGCCAGCTGGCTTCAAAACATGATTCTCATATCTCAGCTTCCTGAGTAGTTAGGATTACAAGTGTGAGCCACTGGTTACCCAGCTTTCCAATCGCATTTTGATGCCTTTTTTGTTTTTGTTTTTGCTGATCTCTGTTGTATATTCTTGTGGGTCCATCACAACTAAGAATATGAGAATTGAATTAACGGTAGACTCGAGAGTATGAACCCCATGTGTTTTCCTCCACTTCTGCCCCTTTCGATTTGTAAGTGCTGAATAGGTTTGTTCTGGATTCCTATCAAGGCAGAGGAATATTTTTTTATTGTGGAAATACCATACAGAGGGGTTACAATTACATGGGCAAGGTAATGAGTACATTTCTTATCAAGCATTGTTGCCTCCTCCTTTGTTTCCCCTTCCCATCCCTTCCCATCTACCCCTCCCCCCCCGCAAAGTTGTAAAGTTCGTTTTTTGACGTAATGTCTTGTACATCTCATTGTTGCAATGGGCCCACCTGTATCCCTATTTAAACAATTTGTTTTTTCCCTTCCCCTCCACAAATTATACCAACATCAAATACAGTGAAAGCAGGGGTTATACCGTGGGGGAGGGACATACAAAGCAACAAAGAAATCATCTTATAAATATGTTAGAAAAAAATTGAAAGAAAGAAAAATATTTGAATCCTTATCTTGGGGTTCATTTTGCCTAACATCAACTTATCTGACCTTTTCTGCTTGTCTCAGACATATACTAGTAATTGCAAATTAGGGAAACCATGGGACCTAAGTTTCTTTGGGCCTGGCTTACTTCACTTAATATAATTTTTTCCAAGTCTTTCCATTTCCTAACATATGGGGCAATGTCATTCTTACTGATGGAGCATTATTTACCATAGCTAAGATATGGAACCAACACAGATGTCCCTCAGTAGATGAATGGATCAAGAAAATGTGGTATCTATACACAATGGAATTCTAGGCAGAGGAATATCTTGAAGAAATTACAGACTGAAAATATTGGAAAGGTTGGCAAGAGCAATATGAGTCCATACAATCAAATGAGCAGAGAGGTATAGATAAGAAACTATCAGGTCAGACAATAGGCTGCTTTCTACTTGTAATGAGTCTTACAGGCTTTCTGTTCTTTTTATCCTTATTGTCCAAAGGGCATAAGTAATCACAGATGACAAGGAGAAAGGTATTTTTTGTTGTTATTGTCATTGTTTGCAATCTTACATTGCTTTCTAGAAAACAGAACTTTATCTTGAATTCTTTCAAGACACCAGAGCACAATCCTGAGTTGGGTTGTCTGCATCTGGCAGGAGTTGAGATAAAATGGAAACAAGAATATCTGCATTTCACACTGAAACTTTTCTTGTTTCATGTTAGTGCTGGAGATTGCACCCAGGGTCCTCATATATTCCACGTACATGTTCTACCACTGAGTTACAGCCTGATCTCTTCAGGTAGAATTTTAAGTTAGGGATGCAAAGAGCTCCCAAGCAGTTGTTTCCCAAAGTATGATATGTAGAACACAGTTGGCCAGTCTATCACTATGATTCTAGATGATAGGAATTTTGTAGCAACTTGGCAGAGTAGTTTGAATCTAATAGAAAAAAGGGGAGACATACACACATATACATTTTCATTTTGTGTTTTATATATGTGTGTGTATGTGTGTGTTTAGTACTGTTGTACAACAGATTACAAATTAAGCAGAACAAGGCTCTTTTTTTTAAACCACAGATAGGGAAGCATTCCTTCAGTGAATATCACTTTAGTAATCCTTGAAGAATCTGATATGTTCTCCCTTGTCTGAGCCTCCTTTCAGATTTTTCTGAAACTCGCATATGAACCCCAGATAAAGGGCTCCCCATCTAACTGCCACCAATCATTTATAGACAAGAAAACTGCACACTCCAGGAAGAAGTCAAATAAGCAACTCAAAATTCCACAACAAACTGGAACTCAACATGTAGTTTATTTCAGTCCATCAAATTAATTATTAGGAATAAGTAAAACTACTTAATGTTTTGAACTGGAATGAAGAATTTTTCCTGTTCCAACTTTTCCAGCCATACCATTCATTGCCACTAGAATGTGAGTTTTCTTTGTGTTTACCAGGGTTTGTGATACCCTGTATTGTGCCATAAAACCCCAGGAAATTTCCACCTGATCATTATTTGCTTAAGGAAATACATGCAATACACTGATGATGATGCTATAGAATATAACTTATGCTGCCAGTATGCGTATTAATTGTGAAGTTGAAACTCCTTGCTTGCTGTAGCTTATTTTAACATTTAGTTGAATAAATTATAACTTTTACATTATCCAATATCAATTGCACCATGTAATGTATTCCTCTGACGTCATTCATTACTCATAACCCTTGTCTGATCATTTTATTTGATGAAGTTGCCTTCAACCATATATTGGTGCTACTATCTGGCAAAAATAAAATTTGCTAAAACATGCTTTTTCATGGGCTGGGAAGGTATCTCAGTGATAGAGTGTTTGTCTTGCATGTATGAGGCCCTGGGTTCAATTCCTCAGCACCACATAAGCAGAAAAAGCCGCAAGTTGCACTGTGGCTCAAGTGGTAGAGTGCTAGCCTTGAGCTAAAGAGCTTCAGGACAATGCCCAGGCCCAGAGTTCAGGTCCCAAGACTGACCAAAAAATGCTTTTTCACCATATACCTGTGTCCTATGGCTATATCTATAGCTGGATATGTGTGTGTGTGTGTGTGTGTGTGTGTGTGTGTGTGTGTGTGTGTGTGTGTGTGTGTGTGTATGTGTGAGAGAGAGAGAGAGAGAGAGAGAGAGACAGACAGACAGACAGACAGACAGACAGACAGACAGATAGACAGGGACAGAGAGACAGATAGACAGGGACAGAGAGACAGAGAGACAGAGAGAGGTCAGCAGATTAACCAAGCACAAAGCATGATGTCTTTGGAGTTTGAAGTTTGATGAGGAAGAGAATCTGCATAGTCATAGATAAAGGTATCTCAGGCGAATACTTTTTGGCTTTCCTGTCATGCTTGATGGATGCTTTCCATTTATCACTCTAGCTCATTTGTCCTAGTATTTTTTCTCTTCTCCTGTTACGATTGTAATTAATGATTAAAGTACAGCCACTAGCGTCACGCCTGGCTATTCACTTTGAGGGATAGACTGGCCAGCATCATGTTTGACTTCACAGACACAGGGGAGGAGGGTCGGAAGCTTTCTTTATTGCACAGACTTGAATGCTTTACCTTTTCTCATCCCAGCTGCAATTTTGATATCCTGCCAACACTAGAACAACTCAGTCTAACCTCTCTCTGTCACTGATTGTTTTTTCCAGTCCACTTCACAAACTGTATGGAATAAGATAAGGTTCAAGTTGCATGTGTGTTTTAAGTAATAAACCCAACATGTATAAATTGCTATATCTATGGGAGCAGGCAGCAAATCCTTCCATTGTACCAGATGCTTTCTGTCCATGATATACACAGGACAGATGTTTTTTAAGCCAAGTATTTGACATCATAGCCCTTCCTGTGGTCCCTTTGCTTTACACAGACAAAAATAAACCATGTTTATAGCTTTGAATATCTGACTGGCTTACTCTTTCTTACCTTCGAATATGTTCTGATACTCAGATATTTATATACAAAAATTAAAACCTTATTATCATATTAATTAGAAGATAATATGATTGAGAAGATAATATGATTGAGAAGGCAGGCTATAATTCAAACAGCATAATGGGTATCTACACTGTTGTTCTTGACTATGAACAAAGATATTTCAGAGTTGAACTCAAAGTAGATCTTAATAACTAAGTGGTCAAAGGTTGGGGAAGCAGAAAAATAACACAGCCCTCCAATTAATTAAATGCAAATTGCCAATAATTTAAATTGTGTTGACAGTCATTTACTTTGCATCATTTTAGCTAAATAAGCAATTTAAGAGGACATTATCCAGTAGACTTGGTTCCTCTGAGAATTCAACTGCCACAAAAAAGAATGAACATCTCGGTTATTTTTAAGCTCCTGAATACAATTTCCAGTTTCTTGATGGGAAATTAACCAACCTATTCTCTTTTCTTTTCTTTTCTTTTTCCTTTTACAACCTATCCTCATGGAAATAGCTAAAGAAGTACAAAACAAGCAGAACAAATCTATGACAATGCTGGAAAACAGGGAAGAGTAAAATCAATGAAGCATGCTCTTTTAGAGATTTATTTTAAAAAATACAGGAGAAGTAAATAGATAGGGTTCAACTAAACAACTGCTAGCAGCTTCTATTATGCTTAATATAAGCAACATAGGCCAACCCTGAGAGTCCTGTTAGACTAGGCTCTACCAAACTGAAAGAATTCCATTCTTGGGAAATTAAAGCATTATTAATTGGATTGAGTGGGATTCTCAGAGGATCTCTTACCCCAGCTTCAAATATGTCATGGATCTACAGAGTGACAACTTGTGATGGTAACTCATTTGGGTGATGTCATCAACATCTTAAATGGAGTTGGAGTTTCCCTACCCACTTTCCTTTTTCTCTTTTGAGCAAGAATGTCAGGTTCATCCCTGGAATGTCCATATACCTTGAAATAAACCTTTCTGTGCTACTCTGTGGCTTCAATGATACAATTACATCAAATGCAGCATAAACATAGGGAGCCATGACTTTACACACATAAGTATGGACAGATAATGGAGGAAACACTGTCACTGGGGGCAGGGAGGGGAGGTGGAGGGGGGAGATAAGTGGAAGGCTGTAAATAAGAGCAAATGTTCTAGTGAGCATATGTATTTTAGGCGACTAGAATTTGATTATTTAAAATTATAATTAGTATCTTCATTGATGTTTAGGAAGGGCGTTTTCTCCACTGTGTAGAATAGTTTATAGCTATATTAATGATCAATAGGATCAAAAGTTTAAACCAGAACGTATTTTCTGGGCACCAGTGGTTCACACCTGTAATCCTAGCTTGCTGTGGTAGATCTGAGTATCTGAGATCTGAGAATGGAGGCTCAGATCCAGTCTAGGCAGGCAAGTATATGACTATCTCCAGTTTAGCCACAAAAAAAGCTGGAAGTGGATCTGAGGCTCAAGTAATAGAGCACGAACCTTGAGCAAAAAAGCTAGAGGTATCACCCAAACAAGCCCTGAGTTCAAGCCCCAGTCCTGGCGCGTGCGCACACGCACGCACGCACACACACACACACACACACACACACACACACACACTCATTAAACAATTTTTTTCTGAGATGTTTGTGTGTTAGTTGTTCAAATAATTTCACAAATGCTATGGAATTTATGTTGTTATTATTCTGTGATGAGAATAAAGAGGAAGCATGATTTGCCTAGGAAGCTGTAAAACCAAGACCCCAGAAAGATCTAAATCCAGAATCAAGGCAGCCTTTACTTTAATTTTTGTTTATTATTATTATTTTTTATTGTCAAGGTGATGTACAGAGGGATTACAGTTACATAAGTAAGGTAATAAGTACCCTTTTTGTCAAACTTGTTACCCCTCCCTCATTTTTCTCCTACTTTGCCTCCTTTTCACCCCCTCCCCAAGTTGTACAGATCATTTCCAACATATTGTCCTGTGAGTATTGCAGTTGCATTGGTTCCCCCCTTGTCATTTGTCTTACCATTTTGTTTTTCCCCTTCCCTTCCCTAATTCAGATAAACGTATATATAATACCCAGGGTACCAAATTCAAATACAGTAACAACCAGGGATTAACCACAGGGGGAAGAACACAAAAAAGAAACAAGAAGTCACATAGTACATTAAAAACAACAATAGCAAAGGAAAAACCTCTTGTCCATGTCTTATAGTTCATTTCGCTTAGCATCATCCTATGTGTGTCATATGTATATAGATATTGAGCCATTCTGCTCATCTGCTAAGATTATCCTAGACATAGTTATTGAAAATAAGGAAAACCATGGAATCTATATTTCTTTGGTTCTGGCTTACTTCACTTAATAAGATTTTTTCCAAGTCTTTCCATTTCCTTACAAATGGGGTGGTGTCATTTTTTTCTGATGGAAACATAGAATTCCATTGTGTGTGTGTGTGTGTGTGTATGTGTGCATATATATATGTGTGTGTGTGTATATATATATATATATATATGTATATATATATAGCAGTTTCTCGATCCATTCACCTAGTAAAGGACATCTAGGTTGGTTTCACATCTTAGTTATGGTGAATGATGCTGCGATAAACACAATTTTACTAATATATTTAGTATCGCCTTGTTTGTGGTCATTTGGGTAAATTCCCAAAAGTGCTGGGTCATAAGGGGAGCTCTATGTTTAGTCTTTTAAGGAACTTCCATACTGCTTTCCAGTGATCAAAAGTTATTTTTAAATAGCTCTACAAAGGAAGTGCCATATAACAAAGCAGTTTATGAAGATAATGCCTCCTGATCAGAGTCACCCCTTCAACAGTCTCAACCCCCTGTGACCCACTCCTTCTCTTACTTTTCTTAATTTTGTGGTTTATATAATGAATTCTTGACTGCATTATCCCCTGCTTCCCTTTCATTTATATATCCCTCTCCTCTTGGTCCCCACCCCTTGCAAGTACACCATTTCTGCCTTTTCTGGTGCTTATTTAGTTAGACTTTGACCTAGCCTTTCTGAAAATAATTATACTATTTGAGCTGGCTCTATACATTATACTATTAAACTATTTGTAACCACTTGCATATCACCCAAACTCTTTGCTTATAGATTTATACTGACATAATTTTTAAATGATACATGGTTGGAAATGGAAAGTGGCCATTATTTTAAAGGAAAAACAAGATGACATAAACAAGAAAACTTAACAGGAAAAATAAAGAACAGAATAATATATAACAGAAACAAAATGCAAGGACTTAGATCACATCTTAAAGAACAAGAAGTTAGAAAAATTCAATAAATGTTAGGCACACAGAATTTAGACACAAAGATTTAGTAAATAAATTATTTCAGGAATAAAATTAATTGGATGAATAGAAGCAACAATCACAGTGTAAAATAAAAGCCTGAGGCCTTACACCAAAATTTTTGATCAAGAGCTGAGTTATGAATAATGAAAGGAATATTCATATATAGACATTTTCATGATATTTCTAAATTTCAAAAATAATGATAGAATGCAAAAATATTTACAAAACGGAGAATCAAATTGGCATTAAACTCTAATATGACATTAAGCCTGAGGATGTTTTTGAAAGTACTAGTAATAAGAAAGGAAATTCCTGTTTAATTTATTCAGATGGTTTATTTTTTATTTTTTATTTATTGATTGTTTGGTTGGTCGTGGGGCTTGAACTCTGAGCTTGGGCACTGTCCCTGTGCTCTTCAGCTCAAGAGGAGTGCTCTACCTCTTGAGCTACAGCCCCACTTCTGGTTTTCAAGTGGTTTATTGGAGATTAGAGTCTCACAGACTTTCCTGCCGGAGCTGGCTTTGAACCACAATCCTCAGATCTCAGTCTCCTGAATAGCTAAGATTACAGGCATGAGTCACTGGCACCTGGCTCAGATGGTTTTTAGATATATACTTTGAAGTGATGGATATTACAAATTTATGGGTTGTCTACACAGTCTGAATTTGTCTATAGTGTATCTTTTGATGATGTAGCTATATTTGGTACATATAATTGTAGATATTTATGGAGAAGTATAAATATATCATTTCCACCAATAAATGATTCTTTTAAAATAAGTGTGTAGCACTTATGTTCTTAAACTAAAAGAGAAATTTCAGGTATTCATAGAAGCCTGGCTTATTTAGGCATTATTGCCTAAAGAATTCATTTTGTGATTATCTTTTATCATTTAGTAACATAGATTGCTTCTTTTGTTCTGGAAACATAAAATAGGTCCATTTATAAGTTAGCCACAGATGATGAATGTTTATTCTCTTTCCAATAATTTTTAGCTACATAAACCCCAAAGTCATGATTATAATTTCATTAATATATGTAATTTGTCTATATGAATGATTCAGTGAGCAAAAATCTTTAACAAAGAGATATGCATGGCGGAATATATAAACAAAGGTGATTATACAATGAGATTAAAGTGGGAGTAAATGATGATAAATTCAGTTTTCAAATATTTTGCATGCTATTTGTTTTCAGCTGCAGAAATTTAATGCCTCATTAGTCATGGATTAAAGAGCTAGTGTGGAATCTATGCTTTGCAATAGTAAATGACCATTATGCCCAATTGAAGTGCATACTTACGTATAAAGTGAAATAGGGAAGGAATTTAGGTTCTGGTCCTGACTTTGCAATTACCCAATCATGAGCCTTAAGAAAATTATGCAACTATCCAGAAAAATATTAATTTTTCCTGCAATACTGTAATTTTGAGGTCTTCAGCCTAGAGACTGACTGTTCCTAAGAGTGATTTTGGATCTCAATTTATACTTTTAAAGTTCTTTTTGGACTCCCTTGAACAGAAATTTAAAAGATAGTATAACCAGGGTGAAATACTGGAGGTGGAGGTGAAGGACCAGGAAAGATAGAAATAATGGGGATCTTTGTGGGTATGTGTTTCCTTTCCCATCTTCAGCCAACTAACTATTAAGGATTGGAGTTACCATGCCATTTTTCTAGTTTTATTCTGAATTTTTCCATTATAATATAAGTGTGTCAATATTACAAGAAGACTTTGGAAAAGTTTAATACATCTCTCAAAAAACTTCAATAACCTGTCAGCTTCTGCATTTCAGGACATGTCTCAGTGTTTTGCTCTATTTTTTATTACTTCACATTTGGAAGGTGGTCTTTTCAAGGTGAAGTGATAATAAAAACAATATCATCAAAAAGGCAATGGGAGAATAAATTATATTCTGTAATTCCTGAAAAACTCAGTGGAGGAATTACTCTGCTTCAGTGCAAATAGATCAAAGAAAGGCAACTTTCTATGTAAGTAATAATCTTTTCTCTTTTTTTGGCAAATTTGTAGGTATAAAGCAATGTACTTATACTTACTTATGCCTAGACCCTCTGTACATCACATTGACAATAAACAAATAAAATAAATTGAAAAAATGAAAAAAAGTAAGAAAGAATTAATATGCCTGTGCAATATTGTTAGAAATCTTGGGTCCTGGACCTTGAACTCAGAGTCTAGGACTTGAACTTGTGATCTATCTCTACTTAAAGATTATAATCATGTTTCAGCATGCCCAGGATATTTGTTGAGATATGATTTCATTTGTTTACAATGGGCAGGACTCAAATTATGATCCTCCTGATCTCTGCTTCCCTAGCAACAGGCCCAGAGTTCAAGCCCCGTGACTGACACAAAAATAAATAAAAAGTAAAACAAAACAAAACAAAAAACAAAAATAAAGCCTACAGATTTGAAGAGAATAGTCTCTGTCATTACTTAGATGTATTTGTTTGTATTGTCTTATTTCCTCCTCATAGAAGGACTGCACACATAGCAGAAGACCTGTTGTTGCCTCCATTTTACAGATGGAAGCCAAGGAACAGAAGGAGTGTATAATTAGCCTCACACCATTCAGGCAGTAACAGGGCAAGATCAAATATCATCCCAGTAGTCTGACTTTAGAGTCCTGTGCTCTTCTTAATCATTGATGCAAAATAACAACTGTCAGACCTAACCTTGTTGCCACTCTGGTGGACACTAGAGACAGAACTCTTTCCTTGCAAACATGCCATCTAATTAGAGTTCAAGGAGAAAAGCAAGACAGAGAATAAAAATTACTTTAAAAATGGGCCGTCATTTTCATTTTTTCAAAGCTTTGATTCTATAGTAAGTAAATTCATGAAAAAATCTGAAACATTACTTTTTGTTATTTTACATAGTCACTGTATCTCTCTAATTGATATTTCAAAAATTGGTTTTCTTTTTTGGAGTGTAATAAAACATAGAACGGGTAACTGGGTATACTAATAAGATGATTTCAATAAATGGTTTTCAGCAGTTGCACAAAATTAATATGGGTCAGACAGATTTTGTAGTCATATTATTGCATCATATTTTAGCCATAATGATCCCATTCATGTTTTTATAGTGTTTCTTATGGGGTTAAGTTCCAGAAGAATTGCAGTTAAACTGATGTTCTGCTAGTAAATACTAAAGAATAATTAAATTGGTAATTTGGTACTTATACTGAGAATTGCTTCATACAAAAAAATCTTGAATTGTAATCAAAGAGTATTTTCTTTCTTTTGTGAAAAGAACTTCAAAAACATCCATTGATCTATTTACAAACACAAAACAACACCAAAAAAAAAACCATTTTAACTGAAATTCTTCACATCTATCTTTGACCATGAAGTTATCCATTCTAGTAATCAAATAAAATTTGAGGATATTTGATTTAAATTTTTTGTTTTACAGATTATAAAATGTAAATTTAGTTTCTACTTTGTAATTGGCACAAGAGTAAGAGGTTAAATTTTACATTGTGTATGTTTGTGATTATTATTCCTAAGTGGGGTATTTGTAATCAAATAAAATTTGAGGATATTTGATTTAAATTTTTTGTTTTACAGATTATAAAATGTAAATTTAGTTTCTACTTTGTAATTGGCACAAGAGTAAGAGGTTAAATTTTACATTGTGTATGTTTGTGATTATTATTCCTAAGTGGGGTATTTTTGGCTTTTTAGCAAACATCTGCTTAGGTAGCTTCTAAGCTTGTAGCTCTACTGTCTTTAAGATCATGGGTGGGTAGGCACTCTTTGAAAGGAGGATATCCCCTTAAAATTCTCATCCTTTCCAAAATCAAAGACTTCTGTGTTGCCTTGAAAGCATTTTGTGGATAGAATTAGTATTTGTTAGTATTTGTTGCCTTTATAAAGGAAAAATTAGACTGTGTTACACAGGTAGGATCAATTTATTAACCCAAGTCTTTAGCAGTAAAATGAGAATTAGAGGTCAGTGAGAAGAGCAGAGAGGAGACCAGAGTCATCAAAATGTAGAGATTCAGCTACTGACCCTGCAGTTGAAGATAAAGAAGGAGGGAGGCCCGAATCCAGGCATGTAGGTGGCTTATGGAAGCTAAGCCATAAGGAAAGGGGATCTCAGTGCTGTGGTAACATGAATTGACTGAGTGCAGCAAATGACAAGATGATGAGTATGGAAATGGATTTTTCCCACAATGTTCCAAACAAGTTACTAGGTAGCCAACATCCTGTTTTAGCTTTATCAGTCACAGAGCTCTACAATGGGGAGAATATAAATTATAATACTGCAAAGTGCTTTATATGTATTAAGTATTTGATATATACATGAGATTTTTTTTTTTGGGTCCAGTCGTGGGGCCTGAACTCTGGACCTGGACACTGTCCCTCAGCTCTTCAGCTCAAGGCTAGCGCTCTACCACTTGAGCCACAGTGCCACTTCCGGCTTTTTCCTTTTGGCTTATGTGGTGCTGGGGAATTGAACCCAGGGCCTCATGCATGCAAGGCAAGCGCTCTACCACTGAGCCACCTTCCCAGCCCTATTCTGAGATTTTATGTCTTAGAATTATATATGTGAATATATGCATAAACACATATATAAGGAAATAAGTTTGTATTTAAAAAGTTGGGAAGGAAGACTGAGCAATGAATCCTGATAAGTGCATGTAGTTTATAATATTTTTTCCTTGCAAAATTGGAAGGATCTTCTTTTTCTAAAGGACCATAACCCTATAATACTGTTTATGTGGTTTGATTTCCATTTATAATACCTTTTATATTACTTTATATATAGAAATAATCAGTTCTTAATTTCCCTATCAGTAAATATTCTTTTTCTGGGTTAGAAAGCTAAGAGTTAAAAAGCTCTTTCTCTGTTTTTATTAGACTGTTTTAAATAATCAAGGAATGCCTTCTAACCTGTGAGCAAATGATTTATAATCCTTTTATTGATTTGATTCAATAAAAAGTAGAAATCTAAGTAGTTATAATGTAGTTTTAATTCTCTTCTATGAAACTTTTTATTACCATTTATTAGCTGTACAAAGGGGTTTTGTTGTGGTACTTGCAAATGCACAAATGTTTTATTTTGGTCATTTGTACTCCTATTAATCTTTTCCATGCTAGCTCCTAACCTGCCCCATCTTTTATGGTTTTTGGTGGGTTTCAGTATGCTATTTTCTATGAAGTACTACTGGGATAGAAGTTCAGGATTCATCCTCAGTAATATATAATTTTTCAACAGTCAATGAAAATATGAGCAACCAGACTTAGAAGTCACATGAATGAAATTGACCAAGAAGGAATGCACTCAATAGAACATGTAAACTGTTCTGGTCAGAGGTGACCTTACAGATTAAGTATAGACAAAATGGAGATGTGATCATTAGAATGAGCCAGCAAAGAATTATTAGGGAAGAAACAAAGAATAAATTTTGCTACATTTTTTGCTTAGTTTGCTGGTCTTCCAGAAAATATTAGAGAGCCATCACCTCTTCTAAATTTCTGTGAGACTTGACAAGGTCAATTAAACAAAACAGGAAACAATAGATTATATGCAAGGAAATATTTAGTTCCATTGATGACAAGATGAATTATTATTATTTGAAGTGTAGTGGTTAATACTTTAACAGGAATTGGAGAAAGTGTGTCAGAACATTGTTCTTGGCCCTGATCTCTTCAACATTGCCTTTGCAATTTCCTGGCATGAGCAGTCTAGATAATAGGAAATAACATTTTCAAATAATCAGAGCTTCAAAGAATAAGAATGTGCTGTACTTCAAAATATCTGGACAGGCAAGAAAAGCCAAAACTTAAGGAGGACAATTTTATCAAGAATAGTTTCAAGTTTATATTGTTTTGTAAATAAAACTTAAAATAAGTCTGCTGTCTAAAACTAAAACCAAACAACCAACCAACAAACACACTAGAAACTGCAAGGTAGTGGGCCTCCCTTTTTGCAAGCAAAATAGTCTAAGGAATTTCGTTTGATTGTGATCTCAATAAAAATTACTATTATAATAGTACCACTGAAGCAGCTTCTGTGCTAGTTTGCTCTTCAGCTATACCACTGTTTCCCAAGCATTTGCTTTGCATTATTATTCCTTTAAAGAGTCCTTTGAAAATTTTCTCCTGATCACTTCCCAAGGAAAGTTTAATACCACAAGACATCTTTTAAGTACACAATTTATGTTAATATACTATATATATATTTATTTATTTACTTGAGACATAAAAGCTGTCATATATTTTAAACTCCCACAATCTAATTTTTCATCCTCCTGGGAATGATCTCACTCTCACTGAAAATTTATGGATTTTATTAATGAAAAATACTCTAGAATGAAGGGGGAAGAGCCTACTTTTCTTAGCCATGTTGAAAATACTGTGTTCAGTCCTGAAAACTGTGGATGACAGAATTCAGAAAGGAAGCCATTGAATTCAGGGAATGGTAATCCTGGGGAAAATGAACTAAAGAGGGCCTTATCCTTTTCTTGAGATATATGAGAGATAATTCATTGTATGACAAGAGAGATATAATTAGTGAAGAGTTGTTTTAAGAGAATGTATTTTAACTAAACACAAATTATATTGTCCAAAGATGGAAGGGGTTGCTACACTGGGAACAGTTTTCTGTTACTAGATATACTATACTTACTTGATCCTCTGTTAAGGCACATGGCAGAGAAGACCGAAGACTAAATGGGTAGATTGATGTTAAATCCTTCTAATTCTTTGATGCTAGAAAATAAACTAACTCTTGCCAGCCCCAGTGGGTCATTCCTGTAATACTAGCTACTCAGGAGGCTGAGATCTGAGGATTGCCATTCAAAGCCAGCCCAGGCAGGAAAGTCCATGAGACTCTTACCTCCAATAAACTACTCAGAAAAAGCCAGAAGTGGTGCTGTGGCAAAAATGGTAGAGTGCTAGCCTTGAGCACAGAGACCAGGATAAAGAAAGCAGACAATAAACGAACTCTTGAAGATGAAGACAGATTTAGATATGAGAGCTGGATAGAATACTTCAAAATAGACTTGGCTTCTCCTATTTATTCTGTGCAAAACTGTATTTGGGTTCAGCTGATTACCAATATCTAGGGGTCTGTTGAGAGCAGAAAAAGAGCCAGGCAAGGCAATCAGGACAGGGGCCCTCACCTATGAAGATTCTGACATCCTCACAGGGGCCTCGGGTAGTCCCTTATGCTGTCCTAGACATCACATCATCATGCCCTTGACCAGTCAAACATGCAGCTCCAGGGCATGACACCATGGCCCATTGCTCCAAGAAGACTCAGGTGGGCAGCAGAGAGGTATGTGTTAGAATGGCCATCCAGCCAAAGGGGCTAAATTGTGCATGAGGATCTCGTATAAAGCTGATGGTGCATCTGATGGTCTGTGTCCTGATATGGCCCACAGGATGTCCAGTGATCTTTAGAGTCACATAGCTCTCTCCTAGAGACACCTTATTAACTACTGAACAACCTACCTCAGAACCCCTCCTGTCTAGAGGGAGTAAACCTCTGCCTTTTTACCTCATCTTTGAGACCATGGAGACCCAATGTCAGTATTGCAGTTTCCTGGTATCTTTCTTTCTTTGCAATGTGTTAAACTTAGATCAGATGCTGTTGACCTTTTCTCATTCAAAAAAAGATTCTGTAATTCAGTAATTTATGGTAGGAAGTTATTCTTCTTGCTAGTTTTAGTGGCCAGCTTTCTCCATCAGTTCAAGTAATCCAGAAAGTATTTATAAATCATTGGCTACCTGATCTGGCCCTTGTTTTGTCCCTTGTGTTATCATTAGTGGCAAAATATTATAGAACATGTAACCTCAGAGACTAGTTTGGGGTATAGAATGGAGACAACAGGAAAGTTCATTCAACAAATGAGATGTTTCATGATAAAAAGTAGAAGTTACTGTTATATGAAATATCACTGTTCCGGAGACTCAGCTTTTGCTGTTTGTCCACAGTAGAGGATCTTTTACAAAGCACCAGGCCTTTAAATCCTTTCTGAGCAAAGGTGGCATTACTGGCTTACGTTGGCATTAACATAGCTGCATCAGGTAAATTAGTGTTTATAAAAATCTATTAGGGGAGCTGTGAAGGTGGCTCAGTGATAGAGTGCTTGCCTTGCATACATAAGGCCCTGGGTTCAATTCCTGAGCACCACATAAGCAGAAAAAGCCAGAGTGGTGCTGTAGCTCAAGTGGTAGAGCAGTAGCCTTGAGCTGAAGAGCTGAAGGACAGCATCTAGGCCCAGAGTTCAGCCCCCACAACTGACAAAAAAATCTATTAGGGACTATTTCAAACTCATGAATAAAATTTTTCAAGTGCTTACTTAAGTAAAATCTAAACCTATGCACAAAGTGTTGGAACTAAGAAAGCATATAAGAAGATAAAGATTATGATTAAGTTGTGTGGTATTTGCATCTATGAGAATCATTGAAATATATGGAGTTTGTGTAAAATTCCCAAAGCCATTTTTGTTATTATTACTCCTTTGCACATGATTTCCTCTCCTCCCTTTCACACCAGAAGAGGTCTGACAACAATCCAGGGTTCACATAGGTAGGAAGGAATGGGCTGTGATGTAAAGAATTTTCTCCATACACAATTGGGACATTTGGTTTTGTCCAACTTTGTTCACATGGTCTTCTATGAGTCCCAATCTGCTTCACTAGTTCAATCTGCAGGAGAATTATATAATGGGGAGATTGGACAGGTTGGAAGAAGGCAACACAATGTAATGGAAAAATGATCTTTTAAATAGTAAGACCTTACACAAATTACTTCTCTGACCTCAGTTTTCTACCTGTAAATCAGGCCGACAACATTGGTTCCAGCCAATCTCCCCTCCCCACCTCCATATTTTATTAGCATCAACTTATTGAACAAGGGGATTTCATTTGGACAAGTGCATACATACATACAACGCTCTTTGATCAGTCTCACCCAGTCCATCACTGCCTTTCCCGATCCTCACTTTCCAAACTGATCTCAATTCATTGTTCCATTTTCATATATGTACATAAAGTGGTTTGACCATATTTCCCTTCTTGACCTGCTCCATTTTCCTTCTCTCATGGAAGTCATACCCCATTAGACCTGTTTTATACCCTGTCATTCATTTTTATTAAGTGTACGTTAATTGTTCAGAGGGTTTTCACTGTGGTATTTTTACACAGGTCCAGCTGATCTTTTAAAAACGATTCTAAGTCTTCTGTGTAGAGTTGGAAAGGTTATGGAGTCCTGGGCCCTAACTTTGTAGGTCATCTCCTCCTCTCTCTCCTTCTCTTCATTTTTTTTTCTTTTTCTTCTTGATTCCTTGAGTAATGAGAGGTACAACCAGGCTGAGGGATAGTAAAACTTTAAAACTTTATGATATTGTTCTAAGGACAAAGGTGAAAGTTGTTGTCCAAGAACCCTGAAAAGAGCTACTCAGACAAGTGTTTCAAAGGGAAAGCATGGTAGATTTTTTTATTTTCCATGAGATTTTTCTTCCTGGAAACAGGACCTATGTGGACTGACTGCTGCGTTTTGCCCCTTACCAGAAGTGGGGGAGACAGAGCACACATCGATGACTCTGCTTGGTTGGTGGAGAGTCAGGTTCCATATTCCTGGCCTGTTGTAGTCATGGCACCAAAAATCACTAGCTTGTAATCTATGGTTTCCCCAAGGGACCACCAAAACTCACAACTTCCTGTCTTCCTGCATCGCAGCCCAGAGCCAGGTAGGAGGCAAGAGCTGCTCTTCTTTTTACAAAGATTAGGCTCAGACCCATGAAGGTATCCACCAATTACTTTCTAAGTAGAAATACTCTCTAAAAGTCTTCCTGTTTGGGCTGGTAAATTTAGGCTCTTCAAGTTGTATCTTCCTGATGTGGCTTGACTAGTGCTATAAAGCTGACTGACACTTTTTTTTAAGTATTGGAGATTTGACAGGGCAATGGGATTTAGTTATATTAGTCAATGTCAATCCTATAAATATTCATAGAAAAATGTCTGGATGAGATGAAACTTGTGATAAGTATTCAACAGGACAGAGAATAAAGATTAACCTTTTGTATAAAAGATTAACCTTTTATATATGATAAAAATTAATATAAAATATAAAATTAGTACCAAAGACATTTGGTAGAAGAGGTATAGGCTGAATTATATGTTGAACACAAGTTCTAATCTTCTATTAAGGGGAGAGAAAGATTAACCAGCAAAGGAATTTCATTTCTTAAGGTGACAGTGATAGAATATATAATTAATAGGAGCTTCTCTTACTGGAAAATATTCTTTTATGTCTAATGGTAATTTTAAAAAGAAAAGTAATTGAAATAACTTATAATGACTATTAATTTTCATATAATATTTCTTAAGTATAGCTATCTGGATTCTTCAGAACAAATTTTTATTTAATTTGCCATAAGCATTTACTAGTCACAAGACATTGAACTTAATATACAGAGCGAACTCTGATTTATTAACAATTTTTCTATTATGACTTTCTTGATTCCTACTTTTAACACTAGTACTGGAGGCAACAAATGGGTGAAAATACCTTCCTGAAACTTGGTGTCCAGGACAGGGAGAACTAGAGCAAGAGAGATACAGAGACAGAGAGAGATTGAAAAAAAGAGTGAGTGAGAGAGAGAGAGAGTACACATAATTGAGAGAGCACAATTCAAAGAGAGAGACAGAGAGACAGAGAGACAGAGCACTTGGGAGAAAGGGAGAAAATGAATCAGAGATTAACAAGCAATTGCTTTTATTTACTTGTTTTGTGTGATAAGGATCAACAAAGAACAAGTTTTATTGGAGTCTTACTGCTTTGTGGACATTTTTATGGAAACTAGAAAGTTTGAAAAAAATCTCTGAGATATTTGGAGAAAGAGGGCCTTTAACAATAAATAAGAAGAGTAAGTTCTGTGGCTTGAAGAAGGGAGCTAAGGGACACTGATAGTTTGGAGCTTGACAGTTAAGTGGAGTTGGGAAGGATTTTAGGTCTGTCAGGACATTGTCAATTGCTCTGAAAAAAAAAAGCCACAAAAAAAGAAGGCAGGGGAATCATTAGAGGGTTTCAGGCTGAGAAGAAACCTGGCTTTTGTGTTGGGAACAGATTATAGAACAATAAATTTATGGAAACCTGCCAGAAGGCTGTTGTAATAGCTGAGAGAAAATCTAATGTGGGCCTAGACTATGGTGCTAGCAATGAGGGTAATGAGAAGTAATGTACTGAACAGATTTTGTGCCACATCTAATGAGTATTGAGAGAGAAAAGAGTGAGGAATGGTTACTCCATAGTTGGGCATTGTTTGTCTTTTTTAAAAGTTCTGACCTGGTGGACCAAGTAATTTGGACATGTGGAAAGTTGTGGAATGAAAACACTTGTGGGCTTTATCAAGTGCTTAGATTTGGATACATTAGGATGTTCTCATTGTTGATTTTGTTTTTGTTTTTCAGTATGGGGGGGTTGAATTCAGGGTCTCCTGCCTGCTATGGAGATGCCATATACCGCTGAATCAGCTTCCAGATCTGTTAAGTTGGACATATCCATTAGCATTAAAATGGAGACATCAAATAAGAATCTGGACACACACGCACACACATACACACACACACACACACACACACACACACACACTATTCTTTCTCTAGTGCTAGCATATCTCTGTATTGCATGTTAGATGAAAATATCAACACATATTCAAATGCTGATGAAAAGAGTACATGAGAGAAAATAAAGTTGATGAGTTTGAAGAAGTAACTCTTGGCAACCATGAGAGGAATTTTCTTGAGAGGCAAGAGGAGATTGGGTCTTGTACTTAGAGGAGATTGGGTCTTGTACTTAGACATGAAGATAACAGCATGTAGGCACAGATGTGGGGGTAAACTAGATGTTAAGAGAGTATGGGAGAATGCTTCCAGTTGCTTCCACTTCTTAATGAAGGAAGAGAAAAGTTATCTTCAAACACAAAGGAGAATGGCGAGGATGCTACATATTTAATAGAGAAGAAAAGTTTGATTATGTTCGTCCATGAGACTGGAAACGTTCTTGGGAAATGTAGTGAAGTTGCAGCTCTCCAATAATTACCCTTTTAAAGTTTGTGATCACAAATTCAGAGACTGCTTGGCAAATTTTGTGTTTTTTTGTAATGGTAAGGAGTATGATTTAGTTGGTTGATTGATAATTGTTATTCTCCCATCATCCTAAAGAAACTTAAATTAAGAAAGCAATAATTCATCAGCACAGTTCAAGAAGCATATATTTGACTCAAGAATTGTCAGCTAAAGCATAGAACACTCTATTAAATGTGAATTTTGGATGAACAATGAACAATTTCTAAGCAAATGGTTTGGTCTTTCCCGATTAGAGTTTTTGAATATATTTTCTTCAGATGTTGGGGGTCCCTTATTATTTCCAGCTCTTATTCATTTCATGCTGCTTACAGATTATAGATACAGTAACACTTTTGAACTAGAGTTTTGGAAGCTGTGTGAATTTTTCATGAACTTACTTCTAGGCTAAATTATAAATCTTCCAAATGTTGATGCAACTGTTTAACATTTTCACTAAGAAATAATAAGAAATGTTCAGGCACTTAAATCTCTTCCCTTATAGCTTTTGCCATCTCTCTGGGAACACTTACCCTTCTGGCAAACTCTCAGTGATTTTACATTAATCTCCTCGGTGACAAAGGGTTGCATGAACACCCTCTGGGTGATCAGAGGGTGTTGCTGCTAACCTGCAGCAATGGCAGCCAAGCTGTGCACAGCTTTCCTTCTGATACACTTATCAAAACCCAGGAGATGGAGGATGTCCCATCCCTGAATACTTCTGTTTTGTGAAGTTACAACCAACATAAATATTGCAAGAGGATTAAAAATAAATGACATTAGAGTCTTCAATTGATGTGGTCAAAAATAGTGATATGAATGGCCCATTAAACATGAAACAATTGTTTATACCTATCTATGTATATATACATATGTATGAATATACCTAGGTACATATGTATGTATACCTATATATGTATATGTTTATACATATGCATGTGTATGTACATATTTATATATACATATATTTGTACTGATTCAGTTGAGTCATATGTAAGTTATTCACTACTCACTGTACATACTAGGCATTCTTGAACATTTACTAATTCCAACAAAAGCATTTTACTAATTCCATTCAGTGAATTTCAGTTTTACCAGGCCTTGAGAAAGTAAATAGAAGGTACTAAAATCGCTGACTTTGGAAGGATTTTATCTTAATTTACAAGAGATAAATACTAAATAAGTAAATGCATATATTAGTAATAAATGTTTATGTTTTAAAAACCTGTCAGGATTGCTAGATAATGGATGAGGGTGTATAGGAGAAACAGAGAAGGCTCACCCTAAGTTAATTTACCTGAGCAACTATAGAACCAGCAGTTGCCATGAATGGAGACAAGGAAGAATGCCCGTGGAGCCTCTTTGTTAAGGAAAATCATGAATTTGGTTTTGAATAAAATGTAAGTTGTCTATTAATTCTCCAAGAGGGGGTATCAAACAGAAATAGGGTATTTTGGATGCAAATACAAATATATGAGCTTTATTTATATTAATTATTAATTTTTACTTGCTTTTACTATTTTAAGCAAAACAAAGCTCTATGGAGCATCTAAGTACCTCTCAAACTACATTAAAAATACCCAGTTGATAAAAAAGGAAATGTCCCTAAAAAAAATACCCAGTTGAATGAGAATTATAAAGATAATTTACACAATTGCAGAAGAAAACAACTTTACTGAATGGCAATTAAACAAGACCTATGTCACCATTTTATATATGTATATATATATATATATTCTTATTATTATAAAGGTGATGTATAGGAGGTTACCATATCATATGTCTGGTAATAAATACATTTCTGTTTGGACAAAGTTGCCCTTTTCCTTTGTTCTCTCCCAATTTTTCCTTCCTCTCCCCATTTTCAACATAGCTTCTACTGAGTACATTTATTCTTTATTATTAATAATTATAAACAAAAGTTTAAATCTCCCAAGCTGAGTACTCTATTAACCTAATGCCTAGTAGAAAGATGTATTACTTAGATTTTTGTCATTTTAACAAAATACCTGAGGTCATTAATGTATAAAGGAAAAAAAAGTTTATTTTGGCTCATACGGTTTTGGAAGTTCTAGTTCACGATTGACTGGCCCCATTGCCCTGCACTGTGCTGAGGTATCGCATCAGCATGGGATTGGGTGGTAGAGGAGAACTAAACTCATCTGCCAGAGAGCAAAAGGGAAAGAGGATGGAGCTGGAGTCTCACAGTCCTCTCTGGGGGACAGATGCATAATGACCTAAGGACCTTCCAAAAGTCCCCTTCCCTAAAGAGTCCAACACTTCTCAATAGTGCTGCTCTAGAAACCAACCTTTTAACACATGGGCCACAAATCATCACATGAGAAAGAGAGATACAGAGAGAGACAAATAACAAGCCTAGGACTGGGTAATGCCTTCAATTCCAGTGACCTTAAGCACTTGCTTACTCAGTAACATCTTATTATTAATCTGACTATGATAATCTGTAGTATCTGACAGCCTGATAAATAAAGGTAAGTGGTATCCAGTATACTGGAAAGACTTCACCTGAATTCAAAACAACACCTAATGATCACAATAAAAATGCAATCCTAACTAATGAGAAGGATAGCGGTGTGTGTTCAGAGCTTTATTTATATTTGTATTTATTGATTTATTTTTATATGTCAAGCTTTATTCCTGGCCCATTATGGATGACATCTCACTCAATCCTTATTTTAGGTATTATGTTACCCATTTTGTTTTTCAGAAAAAAATAGCTTCAGACCAACAGTGTTTACTTTCTCACATCCATATGATGTTAAGGAGTAGATCTAAATTTTTTATTCAGTGCTGCCTGATAATTTTCTCCTATTCTATATCTCATCACCCATACCACCCTCACTGTAAGGGAAAATTATTGCCTGAAACAGTCTATTAGCAACATTGAAAAGTACAATAAATGGTGCAGTAATTTTTTAACAGCAGAAGGAAATTCTTTATGTTGCTATTTTTCACATCATCCTAAATAAAAGCCAGTGTCATAAAGCTAGATTGTGGCTCAGATCATACAGAAAGATGAGTTGCAGGAAGATAAATTTAGAATGATTTAATCTGTATTCATATGCTCTTATCAAAGCCCTTTTTGTAACCAGTCACCCATCTCTGAGATAATTAGTTGGGTGCTGCTTTCTTTGTGGCTCAGTTCTTTAACCTTGACTCACTGGCAAAGTTTTGAGAAACTACAACACTATGTCTGCCCCTGAGGGATTATGGGTATGCTGGCTAATCCCGTTCAGACCTGAGATTTGTGGCATAGCACATATTAGGTGTTCCTAAGTGCCTCATGAATCAAAAGGTCAGTCTGTTAAAATGGTTTCATATTTTTGCAGCAAAGAAAGAACCCCACTGTCACCTTAAGGTATACAAGCAGGCAGAAAAAGAGCATATACCATTTTCCCATGCTTTTAGCCAATGACCGATCCATCAACCAATTAGATGGACAGAGAGCATCATCCTGAAATGCAAGTGGGTAGGTTTAATTCTCTACTCTCAACCTAGACCAGAGGATGTTGCCCTAATAATGTTTCGACTCCTAGAAATTCTATACTGCTCCTAAGTTCTCTCGTGTTTTAAGCTATATCTATAAGACAGATTTCTCAAAGTTATAAACAAACAAACAAACAAACAAACAAATAAATGCAAGGAAAACCCAACTGTAATATTTGATGCTTTGGTGAGGCTCAATTTCTGTTCACAGATGGTGCCTCTTAATTGGGGCCTTTATGGCTGAAGGAGCTGCTCAACAGGGCATTAATCCTCTTCAGGGGGGGCTCTTCCCTCCACACAATCACCTCCCAAAGGCACCACCTCTATCATCATCTTTCAGGTGAGAATTGCAACATAAGGAGTTGGAGAGTATAGAGGCAGCATTCAGATCATAACAGCTGGGTCTGAACACACTTAAATGTTCCTTTGAATGATAAACTTCATTAGTCTTCCTAAGTGTTCCTTAAGAACACCCAAATAGGAACTGTAGCAAAAAGAAAGACCTCAGGTACTAAGCTGAGCAAACCCAAACTTCTTTGGGAAAATGTGTTGCTTTCCTATTTGCCTCATGTAAGTTTCTGTTCCTTCCCTCCTCAGAGATGCCATCTCTCTCTGTATCTCAATATTCCTGCCCCCAGATAGTCCTTATCTCATTATTCCACTTCATGGTTTTTTGGAACATTACTTACTTACCTACCTAAAATTGAGATGAAGATTTACATATTTTCTTCATCAGTATTTTTCTCTCCCTAACTAGCATGCGAGTTCTATGAAGACAGGCCATTTTTCCTATTTGATGGTTCAGCTCCAGTTTTCAGACATTTTGGAATAGCTTAGGTACTCAATATTTGTTCAGTGAATGGCTGCTGAATGGATGCATGAGATTAAGGTGGTTGGGGGGGGGGGGAGATAAAGCTGGAGACGCAAACTTCAGGTGAACAGGCTCCCTTCACAGCTCTGCTTTTCCTACCTTACCCATTTGGGTTTGGTATGTTAAGCCTCAAATGCTGAGGCTTGTGGTCCTACATGCTCAGTTGGCCAGAACAAAAGACTATAACATAGAAAATTTCTTCCTTTCATCTGTTTTCACTGAAGCAGACTAATTCCCTCACTGTATCATCCAGGGACTGGAGAAGGTAGTATACTTTCTTGTGGACTTTTAGTTACACAGTTTGGATGGTTGTCTCAATTACACTGTTATTCATTCACTTTTGTTAATTGCCTATCCAGAATTCAAGTCTCATGAGAACAGGATTTTAGAGCTGGATAGAGTTTTAGAGTTTTGATTTAAGTTTTAGAGATCATCTCTAGGATCTGATTGTACAAATCAAGATGTAAAGAAACAGGAGCAGCAGGGAGAGATGAGGAAGGGAGAGAGGAAAGAAGGCATAGGTGTGTGTGTGAGAGAGAGAAAGCACAAGAAAGAGAGAGAGGAGGGATGTTTATCACATCTTAACAAGTGACAGAAACTGAACTTGAGCTCACAGATCCCAGACCTTCTACACAAATAATTAAAGTAAGGTGAAATTGACAAAAACATGCTTCTCTTTTTATTTATTAAATTGATTAAGCTGAAAGGGATACAATTCTCCATGGAGAGTACACACACTTCCATCTTCATCTTATATTACAGCATTGCAGTCAGTCACTGCCAAAATTCCTTAGACTGGCTCCCAACAATTAATAAAATAGGAAGACAGGAACTCCAATGTAAATATTTTAGCTTTGATGTTGCCTCGGGCAATTTCTTTCTCAGAATTGTTTATAACCAGGTCCTTACTGCATGACTGTCTTTCCGACATGATAGCTTTGTAAAGATTTGAATAGGGAAGACAAACAACACTGTGATTTACATGAAGCAAGATTATAAAGATGTTCTGAAAAAAACATTTGTTGATGAATATTGTCCAGTATTAGTTATTCACAAATGAGTGGAAGTCTATATTCAAATATAAAACTAAATGTATAAATAAGCAAGCGAAAAGTAGTTTGTAGTAGAATAAAGCATGTAACTATTTTCCTTAGGCATAGAGGACCAAATTGTAAGAAATTGTAAAGGCTGTCTGTTGGAAGAGACAAATCAAGGAGAGAAGCCCCTATGTAAACAAGTCCTGAATTTGTCATTAGCTTCAAAAACAAGATTAACATCATTATACAACTTATTGTATATATCAGTGAATACATTGGATGTCCCTGCATTATCATGGATTGGCATGATGGTTGTTTCTAGCTGTGGCATTCTAATACTCCACAACACCACACAGAAACTTCATTGAAGAATCCAAGAACACAGCAAAGCTGCTGGATAGAGTTTTAGAGATCATCTCTAGAATGTAAAACCTATAGAGAATGCTAACCTTTTCAATAAACTTGGCAGGCAAATAAAGACTAAAAATGTCAACAAGACATAACATGGGCCTTCTCTTGACATCAGATCTAGCCAGAGTTTGTCTTATTCTTAATGTATTGCTCCATCATTTTGTCCTTCTTTTTTTTTTTTTCATTTTGTCCTTCTAAAAGGGAAAGAACATCTCATTAAAGTCATCACTGTACCAGAAACTCCTCTGCTCAGAGAAAAATATCAGCTTTCCTAGTGTGAACTTTGCATCAACATGTACGAGTGAAGTGTTGTGGGGGTGGGGGTGAGAGGGTGGTGATAGATATATGGACTTTGGCAAGGAACAGATTTAGGTTTGTCAGAGTGTTTACTTGCTCTAAGGAGGGGTTAAATAGTGAGGTAAAAGTACTTCTCTCTCGCCTTCCCTCTCCAACCACATCTGAATTATTAGAGTTCCTGCAGCAACTGAAAGCCCAGATCTAGCCATCTTGGTATAGCATTATTTCTTATCTATTCTGTCCAAATATTGGTGTAACATGGATCCAAAACACTTTATGTATCTGCCAACATTCTGACTCAGAGGAGAAAATGAAAAAGATGAGTTTATTGTGAGTTAATAAAATGCAGAGGAGAGTCTGACGTGCTGTGTGAGAGGCCTCCTTCCTCAACACTCATCTCTTGGGCTCAAACCATTCAGTCACTTGAACCTCCTTTGGAAAAGCTACCCTTCCACTTTACCTGCTTTTCTTCTCATGGCCACAAAAGTCACTGTTGCCAGATGAGATCGACCTTCTTGCTCTTTCTGCATTTTACTTTCTACTCTGCTGCGTGAAGCTACATGACATTAAAATCTTATTCCTTTTCCACATGGCGGCTCTGTAAGCATTGAAGCAATAGTTATTTGTTGCTGCCTGTCTTACTTGGACAAAATATCCTCATCCACAGAACTCACCTTCACATTGCCAAATTCTTGGACACCTCCCTGCTCATTTTCTGCTGACCTGCATGGTATTTGCTATTTAGATTTCTGTCACTCTATAGCTGCTTTTGGGGACTGTAGGGCTTCCTTGGGCTGTCGTGTCTTTATAGAAGCATTGGAAGTAGTAGCCATACATTACTACTTGTTTACTGGGTTTTGTGTAAAACACTTCAAAATTTCAGCAAATTTTTAGACAATATTTACGATGGCCTCTGCTCTTCCAGTGAGTTTTTGAAGCCACACCCACTTTGTTTTAAGTCTTATACCCTAAGAATAGAATGCTAACATGTTGTTGGGTAGAATAGAATCTAAAATTAGTCATTGCGTTGATTTTTTAAAAAATAAATGGTACATGTACTTTTCTAACTCTCAGTGGTATGAGGGATTCTGGTTGTTGTTGTTGTTTTGTTTTGCTTTTTTGGTAATTCCTCTGGAATTTAAGGTCTTTTCCTCAGATTCTCTACCGTTCTTTCAAATTCATCCCATCTCTCAAAGCTTGGATCCTGCCATTCCTTCTTATTAGACCTCCTGCCATTTTTTCCTAGAATACAAATTATTGTTATAAAGTGTAGTCATCACACTATGTATGGATCCCTGGAGTTTATTCCTCCTACTTAACTGAGTTTACATCTCTTAACCAATGTTTTTCTTTCCTCTACTCCAGGCCTTATACTCACTATTTTATTATGCCTCAGTGAATTCAGTATTTTAGATACTACAGACAAGTGTGACTAGGGGTATTAGTCTTTTTTGTACCTGTCTTACTTAACATAACATTCTCTAATTTCACCTTGTCACAAATGCCAAGATTTCCTTTTTTTTTATTTTTATTTTTTGGTTGGTTGTGGGGCCTGAACTCTGGGCCTGGGTGCTGTCCCTCAGCTCTTCAGCTCAAGACTAGCTCTACCACTTGAACCACAGCTCCACTTCTAGCCTTTTCTGCTTATGTGCAGCTGAGGAATCGAACCCAGGGCCTCATGCATGCAAGGCAAGTAATCTACCACTGAGCCATCTTCCCAACCCAGCAGACTGCCTTTAAAAAGAAGGAAATCCTGGGGCTGGGAAGGTGGCTCAGTGGTAGAGTGCTTGCCTTGAATGTATGAGGCCCTAGGTTTGATTCCTCAGTACCACATAAGCAGAAAAAAGCCAGAAGTGGAGCACTAGCCTTGGGCTGAAGAGCGAGGGACAGCTCCTAGGCCCAGAGTTCAGGCCCCACAACTGGCAAAAAAAAATTACTATAAATAAATTTTAAAAAATAAAAAATAAAGGCAGTCTGCCATTCCATTATATATAGAGAGTATATTTTCACTGTTCATTCATTGTTAGATATTAATATTAATTCCACATCTTGGCAATCACAAATAATGTTACATTAACACAAGTGGGTTTATGTGTCTGTGATATATATATCTACACACATATAAATATATATACATACATATACTGATTATCTATCTATCTATCTATCTATCTATCTATCTATCTATCTATCTATCTATCTATCTATCTATCTATCTATCTATCTATCTATCTATCCATGTTTCTTTACCCATTCATAGAAGCATAGAAGCTCTATAGCTTAGCTATTGTAAATAGTGCTCTAATAAGCCTGGCTATACAAATGCATGTATTGTATCTTGACTTACTGACTTTCAGAAATATAACCAAGGATGGTATCATTGGATCACATGGCAGTTCTATTTTTCAGTTATTTGAGGAACCCTCACACGCTTTCCCTACTGGCTGTGCTATTTCCCTACTGGCTGTTCAATTTCATCATGAACTAGTCTTTGATTTTATGTGTATAGAATTTGTCTATTTTTTCTAGATTCAACTTATTGTTGCAAATCATTTATTGCTGTAAGCAGTCTGTTATGAACCTTTTTTGATTCTGTGATATTAGTTGTTATGTGCCCTTTTTCATTTATAATTTTGGGTGACTCTTCTTAATCTAGATTGAGGTTCATCAGTTCTGTTTATTTTTATTTATATTACTATTTATATTTTCTATAATATTTTATATTATTATTTATATCCTATTACTTTCTTAGTCTCTATTTCATTTATTTCTGTTCTAGTTTTTGTTAATGTTAGGGGCTCGTCTGTTACTGTTTTTCTAGTAACTCGAGGTATAACATTAGATTACTTATTGAAGGTCTTCTGTTATTGCCGATGCTTATTTTGTAAACTTCCCTATGACAAGTGCTTTTGGTAACAGCTCATGTGTTTTGATATTTTGTGTTTTCATTTTCATTTGTTTTAAGGTAGTTTGAAGTTTCGTTTTCTGTTATTTTAAACAGTTGTACAAAGGGGTTTGAGGCTGACATGGCAATGAATGAGTGCAATGAGTCATTTATTTTTAATGGCAGGTATCTCTTCTGCATTTCTGGCAGACAGCTCTGCTGGCTTAAGGTATTTTCAGTTGGCAGTTGTTTTCCTTGTTTCCTCATCTGTCAGCACTCTGAATGTATCATTCTGCTCCCCTGAAACCTCTAAGGTTTCTGTGCAATCTGCCAGCATCCTCACTGAACCTGCCTTCTGTGTTCTGCTTCTTTCCCCATGCTGCTTGCTTGCACCTCTCCGGGCAATCCCGTCTCATTAGTTTGATTATAATACAGCTTGATGCGGGCTTGTTTTGACTGAATCGGATTAGGGAACTTTGCTCTTCCTCTCTGAATATTTACACTGTTTGTGATACTACCTTTTAAAAATAACTTTGTAGCTCTTTGCAGCCTCTTTTTTGGAACCCCTACAGCTCAGTCACTTGACACCATTTCATAAACCCATGTTCTCTTTGCTCCATTCTACCGGCTATATTTCCTAAAGCCAGAATATTACTTTTAAAGAATTATTTTACTGCATTGGTTCCGATGCAACAGCATCATACACTAGACAATATGTTGGAAATGATCTGTACAGCTTGGGGGGGGGTGGGGGAGATAGAAAGTAGGAGAAAAATGAGGGAAGGGATAACAAGTTTGACAAGAAATGTACTTATTACCTGATGTATGTAACTCTAACCCCTCTACAACACCTTGACAATAAAAAATAAAAAAGGATGATTTTATTGTTTTGAACATTAACCTATTTCTTAATTTTGTTGAATTGTTTGTGCTTTCCAACATGCCATTTCTTATTTCTGTACTACGCTCAGCTGCTATTATTTCATATTTCTCATCTAATTTCCTTAGCTCTTCTCAAGGTATTTTTGGGCAGAGATAGATGTTAAAATTAAAACTTTTGACAGAGGGATGAACCCTAGAAAGTCCAAACCTACCATATCTATAAGCACTTTTGATTCTCCTTTCCTCTTTATACTATTCATAGCATTTTCACATGGCTACTAAGTTGTATAGGTTATGTACCCCAACGTCAATATGTACAGAGAAGAAATTTTCTTGTTGTCTTCTAACTCTATTGCCAATCAACACTTTTGTCTCATTCTCTCTCAGTGGATGCTTTACCTTTTTCTAATGAATTTTCTTGGGTGCAGCTAAAATGGAACATATCTTTTTTTTTTTTTTTGTCGGTCTTGGGGCTTGAACTCTGGACCTGGGCGCTGTCCCTCAGCTCTTCAGCTCAAGGCGAGCACTCTACCACTTGAGCTACAGCGCCACTTCCGGTTTTCTGGTGGTTTATTGGAGATAGAGTCTCACGGTCTCTCCTGCCCGGGCTGGCTTTGAACCGCGATCCTCAGATCTCAGCCTCCTGAGTAGCTAGGATTACAGGCGTGAGCCACCAGCGCCCGGCGGAACATATCTTTTTTATTTTAGCAACCAGTTTATTTTGTCAGTAGCATAGATTAATTGTACACAGTGAGGGGAGTTCATTGAGTGCACACATATTCTTTTATCAATGCCTCTTCATTACATTTGAAAAAAAATAATGAACACTTGTCCTGGATCGGATCTTTAGATAGCAATCATATTTGCAGCTCTTTCTTTAAAGATCAGGGTTGAAAATTCACAGAACTCTTTTGGGAAAGTTTCTTTTATGTGGTGATATGTGAGTCATGGAGTTCTGAATTGATATGAAACTCCCTGGCATTAATTATGTCCTTCTGATATTTGTTTAATCTTCTTCTGTTCAACATTCATTCATCATGGCAGGCCAGAACGACTTCCTGCCGAGTGATTTTCCTGATGTCCTTTGGAAAGGCATTGGTCACTGTTGGGAGCTCAGGCTCTCCTACTTGAGCCAATTGAATCAGGATCCCTGGGGAATGGACCCAGGCAGAAATGGTTTTGCAAAAGTACTTCTTGTGGCTCTAATGAGCTGCTAGGGTTTGAACCCAGCAGCTGAAAACTGCCAGGCTATGAGAGGACTCAGCCACAGTGTCCATGAGATGGAAACATTGGAAGGAGGGAGGAAGGGAAGTGTCATATCACAGGTAAAATTCTCCCCACCGTTGTGATGTTAGTTACCCCAAGTTTTTACTGAGTGCCTGTACCTTTGTGAATGACAGGGGAGGGTTCAATTTAGCTCTCTAAACCAAAGGCAGGCAATTTGTCTGTTGATCTTTTGTCTAAGTTCACTACTATTACACTGTTCGCTTTTGAAACAGCATATGCTGGTATTCTTTTCCTTAAAGGAAGATATATGAAGAGTTCTTTATATAACTTCTATATATATCTCCACTATACTTCAAAATGATTAATATGTTAACTACACAATAAAAGCTTGTCTAGTCTTTTTCCTCAATCACCATTAATTAATGCTTTGTTCTTAAAGCATTTTAAGTAATTTCCCATATGTATTTACTTTCCTGTATTTTACTTTTTTGTTTGAATGAATTTCTCATTCTGGACTGTGAAAATTTTGAAAGCAGGAAAAACACAAATGTTAATAAATAGCTCTTGATTGGTTGAAAATACAGATGACACATAATATTTATCTTGTTTTAAAACCAAGATTTTTCCTTTTACCAATGACTGGGTTGCATTTTGTAGTCAGTCCTGTGCCAGGCATTATTATGATGATTTTATCTATTTATATATATTTATCATGCAGTCTGAAATGTAGCCACACCATTTATCTTAATTTTCCTTTTTCTTTTTTTTTTGTGGCGGGGGGGTCCGGTCATGGGGCTTGAACTCTGGGCTTGGGTGCTGTCCCTCAGCTCTTCAGCTCAAGGCTAGTGCTCTACCACTTGAGCCACAGCACCACTAATGGCTTTTTTCTTTTAGCTTATGTGGTGCTGAGGAATCGAACCCAGGGCCTCATGCATGCAAGGCAAGTGCTTTATCACTGAGCCATGTTCCCAGCCCTAATTTTCCTTTTTCTTAAGATCACAGAATTATTTTTGATAGACTTGGAGCCTTCTTAAAATGTCATTTGTTATAAAATTTGAGACCATGTACTATAATTTCTCTATAAACTTTTGAGAACCTATCTTAGCTATGCTTCTGGCTATGTATTCTTGCTTGGCATTTTTGCTTAAGGTTGGTTTCCTTACTACTTTAGCCACCATTACACGTCCAGATTTCCACTGTTCTATCTATTCTAATGACATTGCCTGGGCTGTCTGCTGTCTGTCTATTTATCTATCATCTGTCAGTCAATCTGTCTGTCTGTCTGTCTGTCTGTCTGTCTGTCTATCTATCTATCTATCTATCTATCTATCTATCTATCTATCTATCTATCTAAATTTCCTTTTAATTGTAAGATTTGGAAGAAAGGCCTTAAAGAGCTGATTTATGAATAAGAGCTTCCACAATAATTACGGGAACTTATCTCATATTCTGCTTTTCTAAAGAAGGATTTTTCACAACTAAGCTATTCAATTTTTTTTCATATTAAAGAAGGAAAATCCTGCACTGATGTCATAGCAGAAATAATAAATTAAGCACTTAGTGGTATGCTAATGAAGTTCTTTCTGCCTCCCAGTCTCTAATCTGTGCTCAGAAAAGCTCACCATTGACTGTTCATTCTCAAAGTGGTAGAGAACTGTTTTTTTTTTTTCTATGTACTTTAGGAAATGGCAGGCATTTATATTTATCATGCTGTTTGGAAATGTTTCCAGACAAGGGAATAGTTGAGATCAGGTAAACACACAGGAGCCTGTATTACAGTTCTAGTACACTGAATATCAGTGGTAGGTTAAGTGCATCCCAGCAAATTGGAACGTACAGCTATGCTAGTGCCAAATATCTTGGCAGCCCTTCAGACTCTGCACCATTCTGCACAACTGGTGAACAGGGCAGGTAATTTTCTATCAAACCTGCTGATTTTCTGTGAAATTCAGGTATTGCTTAAATGACCTAGTCATATTTTTTGGGTGCAAGGAATGTAAAAGTTGGTATCAGATATGTGTGTGTATACACATATTTATATTTATGTGTGTATTGTACAGTAAGATTAACAGTTTTATTGCAGATTTTTGTAAAGCAAATGAGAATTTCTCTTGTCTATTAGCATAGGCTACTACAATTTAAATTATATATGGGAGGTTTGAGCTAGAGAAACCTGACCTTCTTCCCACCCCCAAATGCAGAAATCTGTTCCTTCTTGATTTTGTTGATTTTTTTTTCTTCTTCTACACATCATGATCTTGGAGTATGAGCTCTCTTTTGCGCTTACTTTCCAGGTTCCTTTTATCAGAATAGGCAACAGGCAAAGTAATCTCTAAACCCTAACTCCAGAATTGGCATTTTAGAATTTTATTTGTAAGTCAAATGTGTTCAGCTGTTATTTTCCTTATTAATAGAATCCCTGAAGGGAACAAGAAGCTTGCAGGTTATAGGAAATACTTGGCATGCCTTTTCAAATAATTTTAACAAAAGACCAATGAGGCTATTTTCATTTTGCTAAATACAATTAGAACTGTCAGGGCCCATTCACAACTCTGTGGTTAGGGTCTTGGATTCTACCACTCACTAATCCTGAGATATTTCTTATATGTGTTTTAAATAAAACTATACGCTTTCCTCTGTTTACAAGATCAAAAATCTTATTTTTGAAAAGATCAGATAAAACCAAAACAAACAACATATTTGTTACCTTAATAACGTATAACAAAATTTATGTCTGTTTAGTTTCTTTGAGTTAGAAAAAGTCAAGTTCTCACCTAAATTCAAGGTAAGGGAACTCAGAAACCACTCACCCTGTGGAAAGAGGGTATTGGAGTGTTTGTCAGAAGAGATAATGTGGAATAAATTATATATCATTTTGATCATTTCAAAAATGCATTTTCAAAAACAACAGGTAAATTTCTTTTTCTGCACAGGAATTTCACAAAAATGGGTGGCTTTGGCAGCTGTATGTAGGTAAGTATACAGGATTGATACTTTCATTTCACAAGGGCATCAAAAGCTTGTCTACAGCTTTGACTTTTCCTTCAAAGAGTTATTTCAATGACTGTAATTTTCCTTGCCTAAGGTAGGCCAGAATTTGAGATTTACACATTTCCATCTCTTTGCAATTACAAATAACACTCTACTCCTAGGTGGAATGATTCCTTTAGTGTATACCAAATTATGTACAAATTCTTTTCACTGATGAGTAATAATTTGAAAAAGTTTTTTCCCTTACACTTCCAAAGATTCATGATTATAGGTATACACTCATCTTCCCAGTGGTGTTTCTAGGGTCCTTGGTAAGATAACTTTGGTATTTGCAGTCTTAAGATCACTGTTCCCCTCTAGGTATTTTGTCTACATTTCAGGTAAGAGAAGAAAATGGGGGTGTGGAAGAAGAAGAGTCAGAGGAACCTGTTCTAATTAACCTTGGCTACTAATGGAGATAAAAGAAATTCTTTTGTGGGGAAGAAATTTAATAGTGTGAGGACATTTTCAAATCAAGCAGTAAGGACAACAGAAAACACAAATGAGACTTACAAGACACTACGTTAGAAATGAACTTTACAATTTTGGGGGAAGGAGTGAGGGAGGTAGGGGAGGGAAGGATAGGAGGAGGAAAACAAAGGAGGGGGTAACAATGCTGGACAAGAAATGTACTCCTTACTCATATAACTGTAACCCTTCTGTGCAGCATCTTTACAATAAAATATTTTTTAAAAAAATTGAGTAGGTTGTTCCTGAGTATTATGATGTTCTTAAGTTGATCCTATGGAAACAGGCCTGACACGATTGCTTGAAGGAAGCAGGTTGATTGAGAAGTGATCTTCAGAGATAAAGGTGGGAGGGAGTAGGTTTGGACAGACCTTTAAGTTAGTTTGTAATGTGGTTGCCATTAAGATCTCACCTGATCACAGGGATGCGAGTTCAGGTGTCACACATTGTCACAAATTAAGCAAAAGGTCTGAGCCTTTGCCATCACTAGTTCAACCTCTCCTTGATTGTGGATGCTACCAGGGGAGGGGTCTTGCTTTGCAGAAGGCACTTTCCTATCACCTCAGGCAGCTTAGTGAGGTGTTAAGCCATGTGTGTTAGCAGAAATCCCCAGCAGCTTGGAACCAGATGTGTCTATTTGAAAGTAGACATATCTACTTGATAGAAGCTCTACCATATTCATTAGCATGGTAGGAAGAGGAAAGAGAAGTAGGTTGGGAGTAAACCCACACACCCAATGGATGTGTTTTTATTTTTTTATATTTGATTAGTTCCCACATACTTGACCTTATGAATACCTTCTTCTTAAGATATTTCTGTTTGCAAAGATTTTTTTGTGTATGTGTGTGTGCATGTGTGTGTGCGCACATGTGTTTGCAAAGAGACTCATCTGTGGTGTGATAGAAATTGTAGCAAGCAAGACTGTGATTTCCTTTGGGATTGTACGTGGACACAGCTGCAGTGATGAATCAAAAGTTACACATATGGAGTAGAAAATTTGAATTTTAAATTTATTAGGGTCAGCATTGCTTATACACACATACTTGTTTAATCAGACAGTGACACATAGTATTAGAATGATTGTTGTTATAGATTATAGCATCTTTTAAAACAAATTATAAACAGAGAGGATGCATAGCAACTTCTCAATAGATACTTCAAACTGTTGAGGTTTTTTGTTTGTTTTTCTGGAGAACTTGCAAGAGTGGAGAGTTATAGGAATTTGAATTTATAAAATGGAATAAAGCCTAAATTATCCCATGTGTTTCAATGTAAGTGGAATGTACCTGAAAGAATTCATTTGGGCTGTAATTTTGTATAGTCTGAAAAGTCTTCTTTATTAGAAATGTTCTAAGTAAACTATACTTGTAAAGAGAATCCATTCTTTGTTCATCCACCATCCAGATGTGCTTTATTCCTTTTGAAAGCACCATAGTGCTTCATGTACACCTGGAGAATCCTCTGCTTTGTCTCACTTGCTGATACAGCGCCATGGTACAACCTGAGTCCTTTACTGGTCTTCCCTACTGAAAAATAATGCCACTGCCACCAGGGTACAGATCTTGAAATAATAAAATATATTTTTCCAAACTATCTTCAACAATCATGGTAACTAATAATCTTTCACCATGTAAGCAGTTGTAATTAATTACTGTTTCTATGGTCACACTAATCTACAACAGCATTTGAGACTTGCCCCTCAGGATATCATTGCTCCCCGAACAATGATTTCTGGGACATGTAATGCATTGCAGCAAAACAGTCTGCTATTCAATTTACTAAGTTGTAGATGTAAAAACAGCCCCTGGCTCTTGGACTTTACTAACAAATCAACTGGAAATGAACTAATTCACCAACAAAGAAAGCAGATAAATATGATATCTTTAGGGTACAGAGACAAAAGACTCATATTTTTAAAATGTGTGTTTTATATACTACAGAGACAATGATGTGGAGAGAGCAGAATGACAGGAAAATGTAAGGTGAACTTAGATGATAGAAAACGAATGATTTAGGGAGGAGAAAGAAATTGTGTGAAAAGAGTAAGGAATGAGAAGGGAAAGGGAAAAGAATCATAGGTTAGAGCCCAGAACTCATGAAAAGTAACTCAACTTAGGTGCCTACAGGTTCCAGATAGAACTAGCTGTCATGATGATGAAATACTCATTAGCCCACATAGAAGTTCAGTTTCGGAAAAGGGAAGGTGATGGAATGGTCACTGCAAAAGGAATAGATGTAGAAGATGGATGTAAGAAGATGGCAGGGACTGTCATTAGTGTACTTAACAGAAAAGATAGAGCAATAGATTTTTGACACATATTCCTAGAGGAGGGGGGAACACAAATATATCTGTTGGAAATTAATAGGCTGAGTAGAATGTGCTGGGCGAGAGATCAAGAGTTGCACGTCAGTTGCTAGTGACCCTTAGAGATGTCTGAAAAGCAAATTTAAAAGCAAGTCATTTGTAGAAAAGGTTTATAGTTATTAGTAAGATAAATCACCTTGTGAGAGGATATTATGAACAAAGATAGGGACTTGGCTGAACTAAAACCCCTTCAGAGGAAGGCTGTCTTAGGCTGCAGCTTTTTCTGGGAAATGTGAGAAGTAGCCCAGCCGACAGTCTTTTCTTGTCCCCATGCATGGAGGTGATAATGAAAAATCAGGGACCAAAGGGTGGGTGGCTGGAAGGAAGAGAAACACGGTGCCTAGGCAAACAGCATAATTAGCCCTCAAGTAAGTAACCCAGCCATGGCTGCTGCCTTGTGCAGGGAGGCAGATGCCCAATAGTGTTAATTAACCAACAGGAGAGACAGATCCAAAGTGTGGTATGTGTGCTTTCTACAATCTGGCAACCAGGGAAGGAAGAGTCAGCAGCCGAGGGTGAAGGTGAGACAGGACACGAACAGCAGGAAATGAAGCAGGCTTTGATTTGGCATTCTCTGGTTTTGGCTACTAAGCATCCAGGACCCTTTGTACTCTCCTTTGTGTCCCAAGGGGGAGGTACTCATTCAAGTTTCCATCACATAGGTGACCAAACCCAGCCTCTATCCACTAGAGCCAGGAAAATAAGCAACTTGTCTCTTGGCTTTTGGAGAGAAAAAAAAAAAGAACTATACAAAGAGCAAGCCCGAGTGAGTGGGATTTCTTTCTTTTAAGCTGAGACTGATGTTTTGAAAGGGTGCCCGGGCAGGGTAGGCTGTGCAAGTTCCAAAAATAGGGTCAAGAACGGGATGAAATGATGCAAAATGTCCTCTGACTTCCATGGCTGTGATTCAAGGTCTGGAAGCCATGCTGGTAAGAAGGCAGCCCTGGACCCTGAAGCCATGTGGCACTACCTGGCAAATAGGCATAGTGCTCCCCTTGGTGTATCATGCTTTCTTGACTTTTAATTCAAGTTTCACATTACTTGAAGAGTGGAGAGTCAATGATTTACACCTTTCAACCTACCTACTCAGTAGGGTAAGATCTACAGATAGAAGTTCAAAGCCAGCATAAGCAGAAAAATCCTGAAGACTCTTACCTACAATTAATCACTAAAAAAGTCAAGAGTGGAGCCATTGCTTATGTGGTAGAGTCTTGGCCTTGTGCAAAACATTCTGTGGGAGAGTGTGCCCAGACCCTGAGTTCCCCCATTACCAGCATACATACACACAAAAGATCTGAAATAAATACACAGGCAAGTGTTGTTGTAAAGGTAGAAATATGATAATGCACAATTTAACCTTCAGTTTATGGAATGATTTTATGAGATCATTTATTACTATACAATAAGTAGAATACAGAAATTTCTGATTTGTTTTATCTAGAATATTCTTATACTAGGATTTATCAAAATGCTTGTTTCCTACTAACATATTTTACAAAGTAGTCTTACAGAGTTTAACTGTTCATATTTTATGTGTTGTCTTTCTATAAGACTCATTTAATATGGTCTTATTTGTATTCAATTATTTTCGTAAAGCTTCAATCCACAATTTCCTTAGTCTAAAGCTCATCTATATTTAGGGAAATCTCATTTAATAACACATTATATACTATTGTTTCAACTTTCATTTACATAGCTCTAGATGATTTGTGTATTTCCAGCTAAAGCTTTTGTGTGTGGGGTGCTCCTGGGGCTTGAACTCTGGATCTGGGTGCTCTCTCAGCTTTTTTCGCTCAAGGTTGAAGTTCTACCACTTGAGCAACAGTTCCCCTTCTGACTGGTTAACTGAAGATAAGTTTCTCACAGAATGATCCTTGAATCTCAGCCTCCTGAGCAGTTTAGTATTTTTGTATAAGCTACCATTACATGTCTTGCCAGTTCTTTAATAGGTAATTTTTAATATGCTATTGCTTAATAGTAAATATGCTAATTTGTTTTCTTTTTTGGGGGGGTTGTCCAGTCGTGGGGCCTGAACTCTGGGCCTGGGCACTGTCCTTCAGCTCTTCAGCTCAAGGCTAGCGCTCTACCAGTTGAGCCACAGCACCACTTCCGGCTTTTTTCTTTTTGCTTATGTGGTGCAGAGGAATTGAACCCAGGGCCCCATGCTTGCAAGGCAAGCGCTCTACCACTGAGCCAAATTGTGTTGAGGTCTTCATGCACATGTAGACAAATGTTTTCCCCAGTTCACACACACACATACACACACACTCACTGTGCGTGTGTGTTCACAGTACATACATTTTGTTCTTTCAAAACTTGTCCTATTATGAGTCATTTATATAAGAGTAAATCTTTGATGCTAAAATTGTAATGAATTTAGCTGCTTTCATCCTATTTCTCTCAAAGTTACTCATAAATAAGTGTCTGTAAGGAAAAAAATAGTTGCCTAGACTATTGTTCTGAAAGATTACAAATGAAAAGATTCCAGTCAATTGATTTCTGGCATTCTATTAAGTGATCTGTTTTTGTATAAAAGTAAGTAATGTATCTGAGTGTAGACTTCTTGATTAGTTAGGGAATCAGATGGTCTCATCTGTATCTAGAAAGTTTACATAATTACAAATCAATTAACTTTGTAATATATGACATGTTCTGTTTCCAGGGTTGTATCGGAATAGAACAACATGTACAGAAGGTGCTGGCTCAGAATTAATCTCATTGAAAACTTAACCTTTAACATATTCTCTCTTTAACAAAAATCAGTACGCTTTCTGTTATATGAGAGATTAGGTCAATGCTCATAGACTTTCGAAATCTGAATCATTTTCAGTGATAATGAAGGCTAATTATAATATTTTTCAACATCTGCCCTTTATGCAGTGACCCCATTAATAAAATTTTATTGGGTCTGCATGCTTCATGCTTCTACTTGACCTCAGTTGGACAGAAGAGCATATTACTTGTATAGGAAACAACACTTCATATTGTCTTTAATTTATGGATACATTCTTTAGTCTCTCTGGTTGTTAAATATATTTTATTTGGTACTGTTTATTTTATTAAATTAACTTGGCAAGTGACAGATATTTTTATCCTTACAGTGGTGATACTGAGGTGAATAATAGCTTCATTTAGAGACAGACCTTGAAGAAACTGTCTAGCTGGATTTTCCATTGTAATTTACATCATATGTCAATGTGGGTTACAGGAATTCATATAGTTAGATATTCTTCCAAAATAAAAGGGAAATGTGTTTGGTATATATACATATATATATATATATATATATATATGTATATATATATACATATATATATTCTGTGTTTGTCTCAGTATATATTTCAGATCTGTACTAATGTATTGGACATATATATCTCATACATTATTGAAAGCAATGCAGTTAACAGTTGAACCTATTTGTGTCCTCTCCCTGAATGTGTGCATGTGTATGTCATTTATTTTGTGAAGACATAGGGACGCAGTCTACTGATGCCTGATTTTCAAACAACATTGGTATATGTCTTCTTAGACAAATGGATATTTTCATCTCTAATGATTTGTTCAAAATAAATAAGAAATTCATATACAAATTTAGATAGAATCAGAGAGTATGGGAAAGATAATTAAAAGAAAGAAATATAGGACCTTATTATAATTCCCCAGTCCATGAGAATCATTACCCTGTCTTGAAGGTGGTGGAATAGATATAATTGCTTCAAACACAACATTCACAGACTACTTTTAGCATTCCAAATAAATGGAATCTTAATTTATTATTTTTGTGTTTTCAAGTCAACAAATTGGTAACTGTTTAATTGTATTGTTTTTCTTCATCATGATGTTTTAAATACTTTTAAGAGCTAATCTTGCTATGCACCACTGGCTAAACTGGAATTTTCCATGTACTTCTGTCTGGCGTTGAACTCAAGAGCCTCCAGCGTTGGCTTCCTGAGTACTGGGATTACAGGTGTCTATTACCACACCGAGGTTAATCTTAATTTTGAACATTATATTTGCAATAAATTACTAAAATCTTTCCTGTTTGTAGAATCTGTTTTATTCATAGTTCAGTTGCCTAGTTTTATTTGCTTCAACACTTTAGCCAAATGTTTTTTGCAACTTGATTGAAATTTGATAAAGTAAGGACTTCACCTTTAGATTTTCTAATCATGAGCTATTCGTATGTTCCTAAGATAAAGTACCTTGCCTTTTTTCTATTAATATCCTTTTTATTACATAACTGTATTTAACTGGCAAATATTTTATTTATTAGTTTTCTTATGTTTGAGTGAATAACAAAATTTCTTGACAGCTCTGCTCCCTTTCATTACCTCAGGTCTAATTTTCTTATAAGTTCTTCCCCATGAATAAAAGGCATGGTTGGAATGAAAGGTGATCTAGAAATAAAATCAGAATATTCCTCATCTTATATGTGGATAGCCAAAGAGAAGAGAAGCAGGTGCCAACATTAACACACTTAATTTGAAAGGGTTCTGTGAGTTAGGTTTTGTAATGTGTTGGGAACAGCTTAATTTGTCTCCATGAGACACCCTGGTAACAGTCCCTTCTGTGGGAGTTCCCTTGCCTCTGGCTTCCTCTAGTTCTAGATCTGAGCTCCTCCCATGTGCCCGTCAATCAGTCATACTTCTTGACAGTCACATCAACTGCCTTTGAATTTTCTGGCTTCTGCTTAATAGATACACAATCAATATTTGTTAATTGGTAAAAATGTTTCCTTTACCTTGCAAAGTTCTATTAGTTAAATATTCCATAGAGCTTACCATTCTTGACCATTTCTTATTACTACCAGGGACATTAGAATTAGCACTCTTATATCCAGAGGACCAAAGTGATGCCCTATGTAGCCAGGTCATCTGGATGCCTACCAGGGAATATCATAGGTTGGCTTCTACAATTGACTTGGTCCCTAGGCCTTTGCTGGGCTTTCTTAGAAAGAAAGCTTGATTTTCTCGAGAGAACTAAAGCTTCTGGGTTTGTTGGTGGGAGTTACTGCTCCTCTTCCTTCTGCCACACTCGCCAGCATTTTGGCAGCCAGATTGGGCTTTTTAAAGATTTATTTGGTTAAAAATAAATAGATTAAGAGCTAAATTGAGAGAACTTCCTGAGCTCTCAATTTGACATCTTAAGTGAAAGTGCAACTTGAAAGTAGCTCTCCCCCTAAGTCTTGTTAAATATGATGGCCAGACTGGAAGAAAAGCATGTTACTTTTCTTTGAAGTCTGTCTAAGCCTTTGTGGAATATTGCAGTGAATTTCAAAGGGAAATATCATTCTTCTTTTGCTCTCATTCTGAATTGATACTGTCTCCTCCTTCCAAATCCCATTTTTCTTTCTCTCTTCATCTCATCTTAATCTATGAAGATGACATTCTGAAGCACAAGGATTCATGTATTATGCATTTCTTCATTCACATGGGAACTATTGACTGTTTTTTTATGTGTCAGATACTAGGCACTTTGGGCCAAATGGTATAAAAGAAATCATAGGGGATATCCATGTTCACAAAGCAAAGAAAATGGCACTAAACAATTAAAGTCCCTAGTGAATATATAGTTATATAGTGGCAACTAGGACTTACATAAGTGGAGATCTTGAGGCTTGGATGAGGTATAATGCATTAAAAAAAAACTTTCCAAGGAATTACTTTGAGCAATGGTCTCATGAACAGCCATTAAATGGATCAAAGTTATATCAGGGTAGCAAAGAAGAAGGACATAATACATTTTACACCAGAAGAAATAACGTGTTAATGTCGCGTGACAGGGGGAAACACTAATATTAAAAGTAGATTTTTGTTACAAGTAAACACACTGGATGGTAAAAGACAAAAAATATACTTGGACAGCTCTAGATATTCACACAGTGAGACCAAAGTAGGATATTCTTAGGGGAGGATCATAAAGGTTCAGTAGCTACGGGCATATGATCATATAAATGATGTGTATTGAAATGAACTCCAAGAGATGGAAATGATAGGTTTTATGTTATTTTGCTTCTTGTTTATTTCCCCCCTTTGTCACTTTTTTGATTTCTGTATCTTTTGTCTTGTATGTAAGTTTATCTGTTTGGGGGAGAGTAAGGGGGAGTACAGAAATGGTGTGACAAAAGCTGAAAAAAATGCAGCAGTGATACTTAGTAGACACTATGCTGAAAATGAACTGTATAACTTGGCAAGGGGGGAGTGGGGGTGGGGCTGGGAGGAGCCACGAGGAAAAATCTGGGAGAAAACGAAGGAAGAGCTGACACTGTTCAAACACCATGTACTCATTACCTGACTTAGGTAACCGAAACCCCTCGGAACATCACCTTCACAATAACTGTAATTGTCTTGTCAAAAGTAGTTTTGGATTGCTAAAGTATAGGGTAGAAGAATGGTGAATCTTGGATCAGACGGCATAGAATATTGTGGCCAGAGGGTAATGATGTAGGAATGGAGATATGAGGATGGGGAATAAAATTTGTATTTGAAAAAAAATGTTGGTGGCAGGATGGCATAATATAGAGGAAAGCACATTGAATTACAATAGAAAACTAAAACCAAAGGTAAATATGAATTTTTAAAAAAGAAACCTTGATTGGATTGGGGTATGGACACGGCTTACATGAGAAAGCAGCTGCCTTACAAGCACAAGGCTGTGTGTTCAAACCCAGAGCCACAAAGTAAGCAAACAAATAAAAAGTTCCCTAAGATGAAGGACAAGGAATTATAGAATTCAAGAAATGACAGAGATGTAAATAAAAAAGAAATGGGGGATGTGAGAATGAGAGTAAGTATTGTCTTTATGTTCTACTGTTCTCTGTTCCAAGTCATAGATTTGAGGGGCTACCCTTAGTAATTAGGTGGCCATCTCTGTCCATGCAATGCTCTCTGGCCATCATTTTATTCATCAGAACAAATAGCATGCTCTCTGTCTGGTTGAATCAGTGGGTATTTTCTATAATCATTTTGCCTCTCAGTATTTGGTATTTGGTAACATCTTCTAGAGGCCTTCTCTTTTCCTAGTCTCCGTGACATCATAGTTTTGTGGATAACCTTCTGTATATCTGGCCACATTTCCTGGTCTCCCTGACAACATAGTTTTGTGGATAACCTTCTGTATATCTGGCCACATTTTGTAAGGTTCTCTATAGGACTATTTTGTCCTATCTGCCTAATAAATACTGGTATCTTTGCTACCCTTCTAAGAACTTTGTTCCATATATAGTCATATCCAATTACCAATGAGAATTTAGTGCTTTTTAAAAAATTATTCTATTAATAAGTTTTTTTAATTGTGAAAATACTGTACAGAGTGGTTACAATTACATTAGCAAGTAATGAGTACATTTCTTATCTTATTGTTGCCTCCTTCTTTGTTTCCCCTTCCCATCCCTTCCCATCTCCACCCCCACCCCTGCCAAAGTTGTAAAGTTCATTTTTCGACATCACATCTTGTACATCTCATTGTTGCAATGTTGCAACCTGTATCCTTAGTTAAACAATTTGTTTTTTTCCCTACCCCTCCACAAATTATATCAGCATCAAATACAGTGAAAACAGGGGTTATATCATGGGGAGGGATATACAAAACAACAAAGAAATCATTTCATAAATATGTTAGAAACAATAGCAAGAAAGAAAAACCATTTGAGTCCTTATCTTGGGGTTCATTTCGCCTAACATCAACTTATCTGACCATTTCTGCTTGTCTCAGACATATACTAGTTATTGCAAATAAGGGAAACTATAGGGCCTATGTTTCTTTGGGCCTGGCTTACTTCACTTAATATAATTTTTTCCAAGTCTTTCCATTTCCTAACAAATGGGGCAATGTCATTCTTTCTGATGGAGGCATAGAATTCTATTGTGTTTATTTTCTTGATTCATTCATCTATTGAGAGGCACCTAATGAGTATCTTCATTGTACACCCCTGAACATCAGATGCAAAGATGTATTGTTCATGTCCATTTATGAATCTCAATTGGAGTTCAGTCTCAATCTTGTTTTCCCTTTAAATTACTCCCAACTACAAAATTGTTCCAACTACAACTATAAAATTTGTTTCAACTACAAGTGATTAGCTCATGTACTTTTAATTTCACTACTCCCTAATGTGTCTGAAAGGTATAGACTCCTCTTTTCCTTCTTCATGCCTCTTCACAAACTTTTCTGAATCTCACTGTTTTCTCTTTGTAATATTTTTATTGTAAACATACTGTTCAGAAGGGTTACAGTTACATGAGAAAGGTAATGAGCACATTTCCTGCTGAGTATTGTTACCTCCTCCTTTGATTTTCCCCTACTATACCTTCCCTCCCCAACTCCCCAACTCCTCCCTCCCCTCCCCAAGTTGTAAAGTTCGTTTTCAACATAGTGTCTTGTATGTCTCATTGTTACTATGAGTCAACCTGTATTCTTGTTTCAACAGTTTGTTATTTCCTTCCCTGCCCCCCAAATTAGAAAATGTATATACAAGATGCAGGGCACCAATGAGAAGTACAAAATGTCATGTCAAAACCAGCTTTACAATGTCGGTGGGGGGGGGAGGGGGGTATAATTGGGTGGGGGGAGGGGGGAGGCTGGGAAGGGAGGTGAAGGGTAAACAAAGGAGGAGGCTGCAATGCTTGATAAGAAATGTATGCATTATCCTGCCCATGTAATTGTAGCCCCTCTGTACAGTATGTTCTAAAATAAAATTAAATTAAATTAAAAAAAAAAGAAAAAAAAAGATGCAGGGCACCAGAATAAAATAGAGTGAAAACAAGGGTTATTACCATAGAGGAAGAACATATAAAAGAGATAAAAGAAAAATCACATAGTACATTAAAAACCTCTATCACAGCATTATTCACTATAGCTAAGATATGGAACCAACCCAGATACTCCTCAGTAGATGAACAGATCAAGACAATGTGTGTGTGAGTGTGATTGTGTGTGTGTGTGTGTGTATGTATGTGTAATGGAATTCTATGCCTCCATGAAAAAGAATGACACTGCCTCATTTATTAGGAAATTGAAAGACTTGGAAAAAAATATATTAAGTGAAGTAAGCCAGACCCAAAGAAACATAGTTTTCATGGTTTCCCTTATTTGCAATAACTAGTATACATCTAGGATAATCTTACCAGACAAGCAGAAAAGCTCAGGATAGGGACACAAGAGGAATCCCACTGATTTCTATATTCAGAAGAAAGACCAAATATGCATTGCAAGTACCAAGTTAAATAACCTGTTTTGTCTAATTTGTTTCTATACCCCCATTCAAAGTTTTGCTCTGGGTTCACCTGTGGCTTTGCTGTTAATTTGTCAATATTTTTGTCAGTCATGAGACTTGAACTTAGAACTTGAGAGTTGTCCCTGAGCTTTTTGCTCAAGGCTAGTGTTGTATTAGTTTGAGTCACAACTCCTCTACTGTTTTCTTGGTGGTTAATTGGAGATAAGCATCACATGGACTTACTTGTCCTGGCTGGCTTTAAACCATGATTCTCAGATCTCAGCTTTTGAGTAGTCAAGTGTATAGGCATGAGCCACCAGTACCAGGCTTATCAAATCTTGATGCTTCTGAAAGTATATACATACTCAGGTTGAAATCAACTCAAAGTAATTAAGTTTAACAACCCTAGGGCTTTCTTTACTCAGGTGTCCTTTTGCCATAACGTAATATAGTGTTACTTTACCTTTCTGCTCATATTGTAGATAATTAATGGAGAAAGGAAGGAAGAGGTGAACAGCTTCTAATGAATACATTGTATACTCAGGATTCTAAAAATGGTATTCATTAAAACATTTCAACACAATAGGAAATAATTTGCATTCATGATGATTCAAATCTGGATGGGTAAAGATAAATGATTATTTTTGCTTATTTACATGGACTATTTTCAGGAAATTCTGTGTGATAAGCATTTGAAAAGATATCATCTGTCTTTACCTCTGAACAGCTCACCATTTGATGGGTATATAAGAGACATTTGAAAGAATGAGGATTTACTAAAATTGAGTATGTGGAAGGTAGAAGGTATGAGTTCTGATTCTGGGCATCTGCAAAGAGTTTATATGAGAGATGCATAACATAGGTCCTGAATGCAGACATAATTTGGAAGAAGGTATGAGGAATGGCTTACAAACAGAATGAACAGCTTGCAGAAAGATACACTAAAAAAGTGTAAATTATTTTCATCAAGAATTGGATGCCCTATTTAAACCATTCTAATAAAATATTTTAAAGTTTATGTGCTTGTGCATAATCTGATAGAAATAATTCTTTGAACTTACATCTCACACTAGGATATCTAGAAGTTAACTCGCACGGAAATGGCTACATCTCTGCACTGCTATCATTTAAGTTTGATGAAAGTAACCACTGAAATTAGAACACTGTTGGTATGTGAGACTCTAGTCTGGTACTCAGAGTAAGGGTTTTCTGCTTGCATAGAAGAGAAAATGAAGTTGAACTACCTGAATAAAACAAGATTTGGTTAAAGATATATAGGAGTGCACAAAATGAAATTAAAATGAAAAGAAGTCTCATAGGATTACTCTAAGATATTATAGGCAGTGGATGGTGAATATAACCAGACTAAGATAGAGGAACAATTAGGATTCTTAAATGACATACATTCCAAAATTTGATCTTCTGCTATAAAGAGAGAGCCATTCTCCAAAGGAAATCAGGAACACGTCCTGAGTGGATGGCTAGAATTATTTTTTCTGCATACCTACTTTTCTCATTTTTTGAGCATTTTGGTTTTAAAGTTTCCCTCTCCCAATTAATAGTAAAAAGTCATAATTACCTGTTTTCCATTTATGAAGCCTTGTATATGACTTTCCATAAATACTCAGATTATGTTTGAAGGGACTTTTTGCCCTATCACACTTATTTTCAGGAGGTAAAAATCAACCAGTGTCTGGTTTTGTACTTATGTAGTATATTATTGTGCATGTGTGTATAGAGTATGTGTGTGTATGTCCATAGGTATGTGTTTCTTAGGATAAGGAAGTGATACCAGCTAGTTGGCAAAAAAATTAGGATTATATTCTTATATTCCCTTATACTTCTTATTTTAACTGATAGACTCACTGTGTCAAAATAAAAGCAGAAAAGATTGCAAGGCTGATGCCTGTAAATTGTAGCTACTCAAGAGGCTGAGATCTGAGGATTGTGGTTTGAAGCTAGCCTGGGCAGAAAAGTCCCCATGAGGCTCTCATCTCCAATTAACCACTCATAAGCCAGAATTGGTGCTGTGGCTGGAAGTGTTAGAGCAGTAGCCTTGAACATAGGAGCTCAGAGACAGTGCCCAGGCCCTGAGTTCAAACCCCATGGCCAACAAAACAACCAAGTAAATTAAAAAAACAACTTGGAACAAGACTAATTTTAAATAGCTATTTACTGATAATTCTATTAGTCTTATCATCTTCCTCATTCCAACAAGTTATCAATTTTAATAGCTATATACTTGTAATTCTATTATTTTTATCATCCTGCTCATCCCAACAGGTAGAGAATTAATGAATATATGTAGCACCTGTAATCTATGACCACTATAAAAACATTGTTGAAAAATTCCACCTCTTTATAAAACATTGTATATATAGCATTGTAATTTTGGACTGTCCTGCAGTGGGAATCTGTTGCCTTACAATACACTGAATTCTCTGTCCCTGGAAATGTTTACATAGGATTTGTATGACCATCTGCCAGTGAGGAATAAGCCTGAAAATGAGATAATGACCTTTTCTACCTCATGGAGAGTTATGATGCTCGGTAACAGGATGCTGTAATTAATAATGTAAAGTCTGTGCAATGCATTTGCCGCAAGGAAAAATCTCATCAAGCATCAAAACTTGCCCCGTGTTCTTAACAAATCAAACATTGCAGGTAAAAACCTGTACAGGAACTTCGTAGTGACAGACTGCATGAGGTGTGATGAGCAGCTGTCCAAATAGTGTAGGTGTTTCTCACAGTGATTCCATGTCAGTTGTCACAGATGACTGAGGATGACTGGAGCTCCAGAGACTTCAGATAAACTTGAAATGGAGATGTTAAAACATGGCAGGCTTTGATAGAACACTGAAAGTCAAATCCTGGTGTCGGATTTGGACCAAATAATGATGAAAAGTGGAGTTAATGTGTACAATTGCATGTTTATCTAAGGGTCACTGAGAAATTTTCTAATTTCCAGATATTTGCTTTATAGCTTTCCCTGTTTGTGGCACTACTGAGCCATTCTTAAAAGTCAGCTTTGAGAAAATTTTTGATCTTGATGGAAAGTGAGTGTTAGAACCAGCCTATGTGGTAGATTTCTGCAAGGCCAGGACCCACAGCAGGGGGTTTCTCAACTCAGATCATAAGTTAGGGAATAAAGGGTACCATGTTTTGTGCCAAGAGAAAGGTAAGACCCTACCCAGAAGTGAACCCACACATATATAGCCACCTAATCTTAGATAAGGGAGTCAAAAAATATGACGGAAGAAAGACAGCCTCTTCAGTAAATGGTTCTGGCAAAGTTGGTAAAACACCGGAGGAAGACTAAAAGTTAGATCCTTATATATCACCTTGCACCAGAACCAACTACAAATGGATCAAAGACCTCAAAGTAAAAACAGACACCCTGAAAACATTATAGGAAGGAATAGGGGAAACTTTAGGGCTCCTTGGCACAGGCCGAAATTTTCTTAATATTAAACACAACAAATCAAAGAAAGGTGGACAAATGCAATTGCATGAAACTGCAGAGCTTCTGCATGGCAAAGAATATAGCTAGCAAGATAAATAGAAACTAGGGATTGGGAGAAGATCTTCACTAGGCATACAACAAACAAGGGCCTCATATCTAAAATATATTTAAAACTCAAAAAATTAAATTGCCCCCAAACAAATCTTCAAAGAAAGATGGGTTAAAGACTTAAAGAGAGACTTTCCTGAGGAGGAAATAAGAATGGCAAATAGACACATGAAGAAATGCTCAACTTCTCTAGCCGTAAAATAAATGCAAATCAAAGTAACAGTGAGATTCCACCTCATCCCAGCTAGAATGATTATAATTAAGAAATCTAATAACAACAGATGCTGGTGGGGATGTGGCCAAAAGGGAACCCTACTGCATTGTTGGTGGGAGTGTAAACTTGTTCAATTACTCTGGAAAGAAATATGGAGGTTCCTCAAAAGGCGACACATAGAGCTCCCCTTTGACCCAGCAATCCCACTTCTGGGCATTTTCCCAAACGATCACAAACAAGGCCATCCTAAAGCTACAAGCACACCTATGTTTATTGCAGCATTATTTAGCATAGCTAAGATATGGAACCAACCCAGATGCCCCTAAGTAGATGAATGGATCAAGAAAATGTGGTATATTTACAATGGAATTCTATGCCCCATATGACATTGCCCCATTTGTTATGAAATGGAAAAACTTGGAAAAAATTATATTAAGTAAAGTGAGCCAGACTCAAAGACACATAGCTCCCATGGTTTCCCTTATTTGCAATAGCTAATATACATCTAGGATAATCTTACCAGACAAGCAGAAAAGGTCAAAAGCTATGTACATATGACCATATAAGATGATGTGAAGTGAAATGAACCCCAAGATAGGGACACGAGTTTTTAACGTACTATATGATTTTTTGTTTCTTTTGTATGTTCTTCCCCCTATGCTATAACCCTTGCTGTCACTGTATGTTATTCTGGTGCCCTGCATCTTGTATATACATTTTTCTAATTTGGGGAGGGTAAGGGAAATAATAAAATGCTGAAAGAAGGATGCAGATGACCCATAGTAACAATGAGATGTACAAGACACTATGTTGAAAACGAACTTTACAACTTCAGGGTTGGGGGAGGGAGGTGCTGGGGAGGCGGGATAGGACGGGATGGTAGGGATAAAACAAGGGAGGGGTAATAATATTTGATAGGAAATGTATTCATTACCTTACTCATATAACTATAACTCCTCTGTGCGGTATATTTACAATGAAAGATTAAAATAAAACAAATTAAGCTTTCATTCTGCTATTGATGTCATGTTGAAAAATAGGTTATTAAACATTCAAATCAGAAATGAAGAAGGAATAGCATGCTGGCTCCTGCATGTATTCCCAGCTACACAGGAAACATTAAGAGGAGGATTGTAATCTGATTCCAGGACAGTCAAAAAGTAAGAAATAGCTGAAAAATGACTGAAGCAAAAAAAAAAAAATTGCTGCAAGTATGTTTGAAGTGGTAGAACTGCTGTCTAGGATGTATGAGGCCTTGATTCAAATTCTAGTCCTTGAAAAAGGGAGAAATAAAAAACAACTTTTATATTTTATTCTGATAGATTTTATATTCTATTCTGCCACTTATCTTTTCTGCATTTTTACAGAATTATTCTTTATAATTTCAATTTTTGACCAAGCATGGTCATGATAATAATCCTAGCTGTACCAAAGGCATAGGTGGGAAATGTTTCTCCTGAGCGAGAACATGAGCTACTATCTGAAAAATATTTAAAGCTAAAGAAACACAAAGATAGTTGGGAATTTAGTTCAGTGGTAGATCACATTCCCAGAAAATGGAAGGTTCTGACTTCAACCCCAAGTAGTGCAAATAAATGAACAAATAAATTCAACCTTTTTTGGTACAAAAATATTAAACTCACTTAGATCTTCCCATAGTACTTGATTAGCTAGAAAGTTTAGTTGACACAGAATAGTTCTGTTAAGAAGTTCTGAAATCTAGACATGTATAGACATTAGATGAGAGAATTCATAAATACTGTTAGCATGATCATTGATTGAATAGAAAATTTTGAATATAAGGAGTAACTTTATAAACTGTACTTAAAATTTCAATATTACATTAGTCATTTAACCTATTTGTACTTAATATAACAAATGTCTAAAGTAGGAATATCTGCTTTTAAAAGGGCCAAGAAGTGAAATAGGATACATTTTTTAAAATAAGAAGAATATCTACATAGGGCCCATTTATAACTTTAAGCTTTTGGATTCATTGAGTTTCTTTTAGTTTGATCAACAAATTGAGCCAGTAATTTATAAACAGTGCCCGCATTTACCAATAGAGATTTTCTACAAATTCAATATAAATACATTTTAAAGCAATTAGTCTGCTGAGTTGTACTATCATGAATGAGGTTTGAGGAGGTCTGTACAGAGACTGTTGCCCTTTTCAAGTAACTCACAAATGTGCTAATTATGTGTCAGATAGGAAAGTTGAGGCACTGTGACCTTCAAGCCAACAAAATACCTTTTCAAGTTAGCCATTTCCATGTACATTAATAAAGTGAACAATGCCCGTCCACAGCTAAATAATGTATGGCTGTTACTTTATTATGTATAAAAGCAAACCAAGGAGTTGTTCCACTATTGACATATTATTAAAAGGAATGCTATAAAAAGCAGACACTGTAAGTCTATTCAAGTATCATTTTGTAGTACTCTTGAAGTGGTGACCTGAAGATCTCTTTATTGTACACTTGTGATACATGAAATGAATATGTGTTTTTTTCTGCAAGTGAATGTATTTTGGAGTTGAGGAGTAAAAAGATATATGCTTTGTATGTATATAGAAAACAGCAGACATATTTGAAAAGTTATAGAAATTACTGTGGGAAAAGTGTCTCATGGCTAAGATAGATAGTGAAAGATGTTGAAGAGCAGGGAAAGGTTTACCTCTGTACAGAAACCCTGATTGGCTATCAAGAGGAATGTTGACCATTATTAGAGCTCAAAGAAAGAGGAAAAACCTCACATTCTTTGTTAGCCTGTCTTATGAGAATATGAACTTGTAAATATTGGCTTTTGGTAATAGACATTATGGTAATTATTTAAAAGAATGCCCATGTCACTGGAAGAGTATCTAAGTTTCAAAAGCCATAATATAAAAGAAACTTGGGTGTCACTGATGCTTGAATCAAATTCACTGCGAGAATGTCAGAGAGTGCTCATTAAGTTGTAATAGAAAATCAAGACCAGGGGAGAAATATTTAATTATCTTGTATTTGTCCAGCTGGGGAGCATATTTGATGTTGAATAAAACATGAATAGGATATAGCTATGCTTAATGTAACTTAAGTATGCATAACAGACCTCTGGGAAATAATAAACCAATTACAAACTTAAAATAGACCACAATCATAGTAGATTCCAAGAACCTATTAGCATTCAATCCATAGATAAACTTCTTTTTTCTAGTCCCTTAAGAGCTTCTCATTATGGATTCGATGGTACCAAGAGGCTTTCCTGACTCATTCCCTAGTACTTCCTTTCTATCTTGCACAATTCTCTAAGGCCTTTGTTGTTACTCATTTTAATAGATTTTTCAGAATTATTTCATAATAGACACCAGTGACATTTATAAAAATGCTGTTTGTCACTGAATTTTCAAGGAAGGTGCGCATGTTCTTACTTGTCCTAGATAACAAATGCTTCTGTATTTCCCTGATGAGCTAAAACAATTTCCATCATTTTCAATTGTATTTAAGGTGGCAAATCTTGCTTGTTCCATGTCAACAAATGAAGATGGAGTCAAAATTGTCAGAGTCGCAGCCAATCACTTGGAAACTCTATGTCCACAGGTATGCAAACTACGTTACTGGCTCTTTTATGAAACAACGTATAATTCTTCAGGATTTTATACATATTGGAATATATTCAAGTATTTTAAACACAGAAGCTAGAATTTTGTTCCAAGATCATTTTTTCTCTCCTTGATCAATGAGCTGGCTTCTTTAGATCTGAGAGATTTGATGCTGGAATTAAAGATCTTCCAGTCTGAAAATTTGTGAGAAAATTTGTAAGTCTGGAAATATATTGAAAATGGACACACTGAATCCTGATAAATAGGCTTATTTATTTACCTAGCTTACTAAATTCAAAGAAAAGAAGCAATGGAGAGGGTATCTGTTTTATAAAATTTATATAAAACTTAGTCTGTATTATAAATGGAAGAATGTTAGATCATTAAATGGTCTTGTCAAAGTAGAGTCTATTATTTTATAGATGAGCAAATTGGCAACTAGATAAATTAAATTTTATTTGGGTATATTTTTAAATTAGTAGTTGTTTAAAGGGATAAAACAAGATGCTGACCCAAAATTCAATAACTGTATATATCTCCATCCAAGTTTTGTGTACGTGTGGTTGGGGGAGTTCTGGGGTTGACTCAGAGCCTGGGTGCTGTCCCTGGGTTTTGCTGTTTAGGAGTATTGGCTTTAAACCATGATCCTTAGATCTCAGCCCCCTGAACAGCTAGCATTACAGGAGTGATCCACTGGTATCTGGAAATTTATTCAAGCTTTTACTACTTGAAATAATAGAAATTATTTCTTGTGATGTTATGGGCTAGAGAGAAATGCTTTCTTATCAGTAATTCATGAGTTGCTTAAATTCTGAAGAGCAATCTATTTGAATAGAATGATTTTTTGCTGACCAATAGCCCTGAATCAGAATCTACATAAAGGTAGTAAAAGGGCAGCTTTAAACACTCTTGTCTCAGAAGAGGCAGAAAATAGTGTGGGTACTTCCTAATAAAGAGGAGAAATTGTAAAGTTCGTTTTTCGACATAAAGGGGTGGTGGTGGTAGGGGATGTGGGAATGGGAGGCGGGGGAGGGGAAGGGATGGTATGGGGAAACAAGGGAGGAGGCAACAATGCTTGATAAGACATGTACTCACTATCTTGCCCATGTAATTGAAACCCCTCTGTATGGTATTTTCACAATAATAAAAGGATGTGAAATAAAATAGTGATTAGGGACTTCAAGTCTTTGGATGTCTATTGAAATTCTCTTTTTCTGCTAAAAGAAGACCATGTGTTAAATTCTTGAATTGCTATGCTGACAGTTTCATTTCTAAGAACATCAAAAAATGAAGGACTTTGCTTTTTGAGCTTAATGTTGATTAAGGAAAAAAGAATTATCTAAAGGGCTGCAACTGGGATCTCTCACTGATGTCAGTTTTTGATAACACCTCACATGGACCACAATATGGCAATGAAGTTTCTATAATAGCTAAGACACTTATATTTACATTGGAGGTATTCAAGAGTTCTCATATCCACACCATGGCTAAAACTTGATGCTGTTTAGTTTAGTTTAGTTTTTTTTTTTTTTGGTCTTCAGCTCAAGGCTAACACTCTACCACTTGAGCCACAGCGTCACTTCTGGTTTTCAGGTGGTTTATTGGAGATAAGAGTCTTAAGGACTTTTCTGCCCAAGTTGATTTTTGAACCATTATCCTCAGATCTCATCCTCCTGAGTAGCTAGAATGACAGGCATGAGCCACAGGCTCCTGGCTGATACTATTTACTTTTATAATATCTTTCCACCATGAAGGACATTACAGATATCTCACTGGTTTTGATTTGCTATTTTCTGATTATTAGGGAGAACTATTTCTCCCTCAAAAGTTTCTCAACGATGTAATTGTCAGTTCTGTGACTTGCCTATATTGTTTGCCACTTTTTCAACAGGGTTGAACAAAAGTCTGTGAGTGTATTATTCCTGTAGAATTTTCTGTAATCACAAAAGCTTGAAACATCCCAAATGTCTGTCAGCAGAGAATGTTTAATGCTACTTACAATAGTAAGTCAACTCCCCTGAAATTTGCTCTTTTCACTTGTCTTACTTGGAATTTTTCAATCCAAAAGATGCAAGGTTCTATGTTTTTTGAGGGATGAAAGATATCCAAAATAAGTGATAAAAAGGGAAAACCTCAGATGAATACACACACACACACACACACACACACACACACACACACACACACACACACAATGCTTTGTGTGAAAACAAAAAAGAAAAAAGTCAAGTGATATGTGTATTCATGGGAAAACTTTCAAAACATTCTCATGAGAGTTTTGATAGTTGTTGCTTCCAGGAAGGTGGATGGGAGAACAAAGAGCAAAAAAAACCATTTTTGCATTTCATTTTACTGCTTTTAAGACTCTCAATCAGAAGTAGGTGTTATATTATATATATTATATACATATATTATATTTCTAAAAATAAACCAGTTTTTAAATCACTTTTAAAATTTATTTTTATTATCTGTAAGTAGTTGTACAAAGTGGTTTTAATTCAACATGTCAGTTCATGAGTACAATACATCTTGACCATTGTTACTTCTTTCATCTTTTTCTCCTATATCTCCAAGTCCTACCCATCTCGTCAAATTTAACTGAGTTCTATTTTCACATATGTAGATTGAATATGGTGACTATATTTGTTCACTTTTTCTCTCTCCAGTCATTCCCTCCCCTTGACATTTTCTTGATGTATTTGTCCATTGATAGGAATCTAGGCTTTCTCCGTAACTTGGCTATGGTGAATAGTACAGCAATGAGCATGGGTATTATGTGTCTTTATTGTGTCTGAAATGGTAATCTTTTGGATAAATGCCTAAAAGTGATATCACTAGATCATATAGTAGTTTGTTCATTCTTTCTCTCTCCTTCCATCCTTCCCTCCTTCCCTCCTTCCCTCCTTCCCTCCTTCCCTCCCTCCTTCCTTCCTTCCTTTCTTCCTTTCTTCCTTCCTTCATTCCTGCCCTCCCTCCCTCCTTCTTTCCTTCCCCCTTTCCTTCCTTCCTTCCTTCCTTCCTTCCTTCCTTCCTTCCTTCCTTCCTTCCTTCCTTCCTTCCTCTTCCTTCCTTCCTTCCTTCCTCTTCTTGTTCTTCCTTCCTTCCTTCTTCCTTCCTTATTTTTTGAGGAATCTTCAAACTGCCTTCTCCAATATTGGCAATATTTTACATTTCATTTTTTGTTAATTTTTTTATTGTAGAGGTAATACAGAGAGGTTACACTTATATAAGTTAGGTATTGAGTACATTTCTTTTTGAACAGTCAACCAACAATGTATCTTTCTTTTCCTGCACGTCCCCAACAACATTAGTTGTTTTTCCTATTCTTCATAATGGCTACTATTACTGAGGTGAGATGAAATCACAAGGTGAGTGAGTCTGGTAAACCCTGGGTCAGGAGGAGTTGAGTAGATATCACTTACTTCCTATTGGTTAAGTACAATTCAGTTCATCCAGCTTGCAGTGTGTTTAGTCACTCTGGTTCTTACTGAGCCTGAAAGGTTATAGCTATGATGTTTTGCCCAGTTACACATGGTATACTTAAAAAAAAAACCCAAACCTGTCACTTGAAGTGTATTTAGCAAGTGATATCTGAAATGGTGACAAGACTTGAAACAATGGTGTATGTAAACCTCCAAAAAGCAGCAGAGAATTTTTAGCCAGGAAAAGGTAAGACTTGGAGAAACATGATTACTGCCATCAGATCTTTACAGGTGAGGTTGAAAGACCAATTGTGAAGGGCCCTGAGGGACAAGTGGTAATCTATGAGTGGAATCATGAAAGATACAAATTTCATCACAGTGTAGACAACATTTGTCGCAGACCAATCCTGACAAACAGAACTATTTTTAGAAGGAAAGATTTAGAATTTCTCAATAGGTAGACATTTTACAGAAAGAAAGAGGCTATTGGACTCAACCATTATATAGAGGTGTTCTAATACCCAATACTGAGCCCCTTTAATGGGCCTGCCTTGTAGAGAAATAAGTGAACATGATCTGGACCCTAGCGTTCTCAAGTACTATGTAGCTGTTTGAACATTAATACTTGTCCTGGCAGAGTGATTAAGTTCAATCTGTGTTCTATTCTAACAAGTCACTTGAGAGGATGTTTAAAAAGTCAACATTTTATATTAACATCTGGCACAAAGCTCAGAAAGATTGAGTTCAAGGTTCTAATTTAGATTAGGATTTGAAGGCAGGAATTGAATAAGTATGAACTTAAGACCTTAGCTTAAATAAAATCTACTGTAAAAGGTCATAGGAAAAACATTGCCCATCAAAAGCCCCCTAAGCATTGGCATTAAAGGGACATTTGTCACCTACTTCAGTGAATTCTAGACATGGGTATTTATGAAAGCATTTTATGGTCTACAATGAAATTAAGTCAGGGTACTTAGGTTTTCCTCACAACCCAAAATATATTTAAATGTTTCCTCTGAATTTTTGTGCTGTCTATTTATTACTCAGTGAAAACCTTTGACTTATGAAAAAAAAGTTGATACAAGATTTTTCACATTTTTATTTCCTGGTTGACAAAAAAGTTCAATCTCATTTTAGTTTTGTTACTGTCTCCATTGCCCTTCCTTTCTTTCTTTCTTCTTTTCTTCTTTCTTCCTTCCTTCCTTCCTTCTTTTCGTTCTTTCTTTCTTTCTTTTCTTTCTTTCTTTCTTTCTTTCTTTCTTTCTTTCTTTCTTTCTTTCTTTCTTTCTTTCTTTCTTTCTTTCTTTCTTTCTTTCTTTCTTTCTTTCTTTCTTTCTTTCTTTCTTTCTTTCTTTCTTTTCTTTTATTTTTTGTGAAAATACCATACAGAGGGGTTACAATTACATGGGCAAGGTAATAAGTACAAGCATTGTTGCCTCCTCCTTTGTTTCCCCTTCCCATCCCTTCCCATCTCCCCCCCACACTTCGCCCCCATCCCCTCCATCCTCCCCCCACCCCCGCCGCACCAAAGTTGTAAAGTTCGTTTGCGACATAACGACTTGTACATCTCATTGTTGCAATGGGTCCACCTGTATCCCTATTTAAACAATTTGTTTTTTCCCTTCCCCTCCACAAATTATATCAACATCAAATACAGTGAAAGCAGGGGTTATACCATGCGGAAGGGACATACAAAGCATAAAGACATATCTTATAAATATGTTAGAAACAATAGAAAGAAAAACCATTTGAGTCCTTATCTTGGGGTTCATTTCCCCTAACATCAACTTATCTGATCGTTCTTATTTAAATGAAAAAAATTTGAACTGAAAAATCCAGAAAAGTATCAATTTATGTGACTCTACCTATTTTATGTAGTGACATGAGTGACTATTGAGTTTTTTGGAGAGTTAGTGTCACTGCAGGGTTTGACATTCAGGGTCATGCTTCTCAGTCAGAGCATATACCTCTTGAGCCACATTTTTTTTTGTCAGGAGTGAGACTTGAACACAAGGCCTAGGCACTGTCCCTGAGCTCTTCAATTCAAGGCAAGCACTCTACCACTTGAGCCACAGCACCACTTTTGCTTTTCTGATGGTTTATTGGAGATAAGAGTCTCATGGACTTTCCTTCTGGGCTGGCTTTGAACTGGTGACTGTCAAATCTCAACTTCCTGAGTAGCTAGGATTACAGGCGTGAGCCCCCGGTGCCCTGCCAGCTCTGGCCTTTTAGTCACATTTTTTAATAAGTTTTTTATTGTGAAAATACTGGACAGAGAGGTTACAGTTACATGAGCCCGGTAATGAGTACATTTCTTATGAAGCATTGTTGTCTCCTCCTTTGTTTTTCCTCTACCATCCCTTCCCTCCACCTCCCCAACTATACACATCCCCCATCTCCACCTAAATTGTAAAGTTCATTTTCCAACAGTGTCTTGTACATCTCATTGTTAAAATGGGTCAACCTGTATCCCTATTTAAGCATTTTGTTTTTGCCCTTCTCTTCCCCCAATTATACCAACCTCAAATACAGTGAAAACAGGGGTTATACCTTGGGGGAGGCACATACAAAGCAGCAACAAAAAAATAATCACATGATACCTTATAAATACATTAACAACAATAGAAAGAAACTAAAAACCACTTGTGTCCTTTAACTTGGGGTTCATTTTGCTTAACTTCATCTTATCTGGTCATATGTACATAGCTTTTGACCTTTTCTACTTGTCCCAAACATATACTAGTTATTGCAAATAAGGGAAACCATGGGACCTATGTTTCTTTGGGCCTGGCTTACTTCACTTAATATAATTTTTCCCAAGCCTTTCCATTTCCTAACAAATGGGGCAATGTCATTCTTTCTGATGAAAGCATAGAATTCCATTGTGTATATATACCACATTTTCTTGATCCATTCATTTACTGAGAGGAATCTAGGTTGGCTCCATATCTTAGCTATGGTAAATAATGATGCAATAAATATAGTTGTGTTGGTAGCTTTAGTATGGTCTTGTTTGTGATCATTTGGGTAAATGCCCAAAAGTAGGATTGCTGGGTCGTAGGAGAGCTCTATGTGAAATTTTTGAGGAACCTCCATACTGCTTTCCAAAGTGGTTGAACAAGTTTACACTCCCACCAACAATGCAGTTGGGTTCTCTTCTGGCCACATTCCCTCCAGCATTTGTTGTTATTAGAGTTCTTGATTATAGCCATTCTAACTGGGGTTAGGTGGAATCTCAATGTTGTTTTGATTTGCATTTCTTTTATGGCTAGAGAGGTTGAGCATTCTTCATGCGTCTATTGGCCAGTCTTATTTCCTCTTCAGAGAAATTTCTCCTTAAGTCTTTAGCCCACTTTTTTTTTTAAACAGGCAGTGGTTTCTTTGAGGATTTGTTGTTGGTGAATTTAATTTTTTGAGTTCTAAGTATATTTTAGATATGAGTCCCTTGTCTGTTGTACGGCTAGTGAAGATTTCCCAATCCCTGAGCTTTGTATTGATCTTGCTAGCTATGTCCTTCCCCATGCAGAAACTCTGCAACTTCATGCAATCCCATTTGTCCAATCTTTGATTTGTTGTGGTTCTAGGTCTCTATTAAGAAAATTTTGGCCTGTGCCAAGGAGAACTAGGGTTTCTCCTGTTCTGTCCTGTAATGTTTTCAGAGTGTCTGCTTTGACTCTGAGATCTTTGATACATTTGGAGTTGATTCTGGTGCAGAGTGGTATATAAGGATCTATCTTCATTTTTCTACAAGTGATTAACCAGTTTTGCCAGTGTCATTTACTGAAGAGGCTGTCTTTCTTCTATTCTATTTATTTCACTTCCTTATTGAAAATTAGGTGGCTATAGGTCTGTGGGTTAATTTCTGGGTTTTCAATTCTATTCCATTGGTCCTAAGGTCTGTTCTTGTGCCAGGACCAAGCTGTTTTGATTACTATGGCTTTGTAGTAGAGTTTGAAATTTGGTATTGATATTCCTCCAGCATGGTTCTTTCTGTTAAGGATCATTTTTGCTATTCAGGGTCTTTTATTGTTTCATATGAATTTTTGGATTTCCTCTTCTATTTCCTTGAAGAATTGAGGTTAGAATATTGATGGGTATTGCATTGAATTTGTAAATAGCCTTGGGAAGTATTGCCATTTTCACGATGTTGATCCTTCCAATCCAGCAGTGTGGGAGGTTTTTCCATGTTCTAAGTTCTGAGCCACATTTTTAACTAGGCTTTTGCTTCTTACTTTTCCATCAAAGCTAGCCTGGTTCCAAATCCTGTTATGTATTCTTTCCATTGCAGCCTGGATGACTGTCCCATGGCATGATGCACAGTTACTCCTGTTGAGATAGAGTCTCATGAAGGTTTTTGCCTTGGGCTGACTTGGGACCACAGTCCTCTTGTTCTCTGCTTCCCAAGTAGCTATGAGCTGCTGTGTCAGGTACTAATTTGAATAAATACCTAGCTCTGCAATGTTATATTTTCTTCCATCCATCCCTTTCCTTAATTGCTACCCAATGACCTGAACAAAGTAAACCAGCTTTCCTCTGTGTTGCTTTTAGAACACATAGATTAAATTCTCCAAGTGGGAACTGGTGCTTCCCACCTATAATTCTACCTGCTCAGGAGGCTGAGCTCTGAGGCCAACAATTTGAAACCAGCCTGGGAAGCAAAGACTGTGAGTGTCTTATCCCCAATTAACAACCAAAAAGTTCAAAGTGGAGTACCAGCAGTGAGTGAAAAAGCCAAATGAGAGCACCAGGCCCTGCGTTCAAGCTCCAGGGTTTGCACAAAAGTAATGAATAAATTTTGTCTAATAGGGCTTCATATTGGATATAAAGAATATGGAAGAAAGGCGAATTTATCTTAGACATAGAAACATTTTAAGAGAAATGGCATATGTTGAGCCATCATACATTAGTACATAAATGTGGAACTATAATATCTACAAGGAAAGGAAACTTCGTTCTATTAATTGTTCTAGGAATAATGTTTCATGCATGTACTCAATGCATGTTTATCAACTGGATGGTTATGCCTGAATGACCTTTTATTTTAAATCTTTTGTATGGCAGATAATTGCTGAAAGGCAACACTCATACCAATTCTTGTCATCTGGGAAGTATAGAAATCCCGATTTCTAATCAAAGTAATAAACATTTCCAGTACAACAGTGTGTCTGCTGAAGTGTCAGTCATCTAAACTGAGTGGCTTTCTCTCCCTCTGTGCAGATAGGATTGCTCTGCTGCTGCAGCAGCTTGTTCTGATTAAGTGGCGATGGCTTTCTCTATTTAGTGCATGCTTTGGTGAGTGCACTGGGCCATCATGTTCTAAAGCGAAAATGTCTGGATCTATAGGCTTTTATTTTTATTTTTGTTTTTGTTTTGATTGCAAGATGTCATATCTGTTAAGCATTTCTCTAAATATGCATGGGAAACATTTTCTTTTTAATTTTGAGTTGGTGATGATGATGTCATTGTCGTCGTCGTCATCATCATCATCATCATCATTATCATCATCAACATCTAAGGATACCAGAACACACACACACACACACACACACACACACACACACACACACACACACACACACACACACACAATTACTGACAAGCTCTTTATAATTCTGTCTGGTTTGTTTATTTTATCTTCAGAGAATGGCATAAAAGGTAATAGATTATACATTCATTTTATGATATAAGAAGTTTAAAATGAAGCATTTTTTAAGTTAATCATAGTTAAATGGTTGATCCTCAGGCGTAACTGGAGTGACACCAGATTCCAAATACAGGAGCAGTTTCATCTTGGTGATACCATGATGTTTGTGGAGAATGCTGATGTCCAAGAGCATTATCAGCATGGCTGCTTTCTCCTCCTTTGTATCATCGTCATTCTGTGTCCTGTCTCCAGGACTCAGTTACTCCACTCCCTTCATTCCAAGGTATCTCTTCATTCAAAAAATATGTACTAAGCCAGACGTCGGTACATCCTATAATCCTGGCTACGCCTATAATCCTGGCTACTCAGGAGGCTAAGATCTGAGGATCGCTGTTCAAAGCCAGCCTGGTCAGGAAAGTCTGTGAGACTCTTATCTCCAATAAACCACTCAGAAAAGCAGAAGCAGTGGTGTAGCTCAAGTGGTGGAGTGCTAGCCTTGAGCTGAAGAGCTGAGGGATAGCACTTAGGCCCAGATCTCAAGCCCTACAACTGACTAAATAACTAACTAACGAATGAACTAACCTAACTCACTATATACTGACCACTTACTGGCAGGAAATAAAGGTAGGTCGAGCCAGGTTCAGGCAGTAAGGGTTGAAGCAAAACCTACTAGAGTAGTTCTGAAGTCTTAAGGTCTGAGTTCAACTAAAAGAAAAATGTGAGGAAACGTAAATATGTTCTGGAAGAAGAAATTGAAGTTATGGTGAGAAACTTTAATGGAGGGAAAACATAAATATGACCCAATAGCAAAGAGCCCACACTATGATTTAACATGAAAGCTAAGGAAACAATCACAACCTAGAGATTATATATTCTTTTCCTACTTTCATTTTAAGTGTGGTCTCAATACAATATCAATATTACTAGTGTGGGATAACATCAACCATATCAATATAAAAGATTTGTGCCAGTCTAGACAATGTTGAAGTCATGGAGGGAACCTAGCAGGAAGCTATGCTTATGTTAAGTTCAGAGGGAGAGTGTACTAGAAATGAAGTGGTGTTAGAAAGAAATAGTTTGAAATATTGTGAGAATTAGAGATTCACCTCAGGGGAGTCAGATGGAACTTACAGAAAAGTGGTATTTCCCCAGGTCTCACAGGATATGTAAGGTTTAGACATTTGGCAAAACATAAAGAAGACATGTTAGATAAAAGAGTTGGGAAATTTAGAAAAGAGATTGTACAAGTTAAGTGATTGTGTCTGCTTCTTATTTTGAGTGGAGTGATTCTTTGTTGTGTGAACAGTCACAGTGGTTGGGGTTCGACATGCCAGAGAACTCAGAATTCTCCAGGACATTCATTCAAAAATGCCTCCACATATTTCTAAGTGCTTTCCAGGATAACAAAAAAACTACTCAAGTTGAGAACATGATAAAAAAGGTAACCTTACTGCCAAGTTAAATAATTTAGATTTGGTTTAGTAGACTTGATTTAGTAATTGCAGGTTGTGAATGGCACCACGACAGCTGTGCCTTCTGTTAATTAAACTAGAAGAAGAAGGAGGCCAAAATAATTAAGAGATTATTATATGTTACTTGAAGAAGTCGGGATGTGGGTAAGAAATGTTCAAAAACTTTATAAGATAGAAAAAATGAAAATGCACGGTATAAATTGACCAAACATGAAAATACATGATTTTGATGAGGGAGGTTTCTGAAAGAGGATACATATGAGGATTTTAGGTTAGCATTTGGAGATATAAAGGGTCTATTAGGAAAAATTAGAAATAAAACGAGTCACCTCAAGAATATGTGTGTATATATGCAAACTACCTATTTATGTATGTATATGTATACACATACATGTAGATGTATCTACACATACATACAAGTGCATGTATCTCTATCTTTCCATAAATGTCCCTACATTTAGGAAGACATCTATGTTTATATCATCTCTATCATATATTTATGTATACAAATACAGAGATAAAGTAAGAGAGATAATAGGCCTTGGGTTCAGCTATAAGATAGCATAGTTAAGTTAGCCATTGAAATAGAGTTGAAATGGAAATGTGGGGTGAGATTGATAAAGAGAAAAAAACCTACACAGAAGGATCAAAGGCAAAACCTTAAGAAACACATGTCAAAGAGAAGCAGCAGCTAGCATTGAGCAAGCAGCAAAGTGAGGAACGTCATGATGTAAGGTGTGGTTATTGGGTGATGTACTTCAGCACCAACTTTAGTTACAATAGGAGATGTTCAGGGAAGGTCACTTGGAGAGCAGTAAGTCTCTCTTCCAGCTGGAAATTAAAGAGTTATCAGTGATCTTAAGAGAATTGCTAGTGATAGTATAGCAAAAAGGAGAAGACAGACCAAGACTATTGCCCTCAATTTTTTTCTAGGAATTTGGAAGTAAATCTAATCATCGAAACAGAAGACATTGAGGATCTCCACATTTTTATTTTGGTCCGGTCGTGGGGCCTGAACTCTGGGCCTGGGTGCTGTCCCTCAGCTCTTCAGCTCAAGGCTAGCGCTCTACCACTTGAGCCACAGCGCCACTTCCAGCTTTTTTCTTTTTTCATATGTGGTGCTGAGGAATCAAACCCAGGGCCTCAGGCATGCAAGGCAAGAGCTCTACCACTGAGCCACCTTCTCAGCCCCTAGGAGGATCTCCACATTTATCAACCATTTCTGCCATACATTTTACATGGAAGTAGTTTTTTTTTATTGCTTTATATCTGTAGAATCTTTGTTGCATATTATAGCCATACTCTAAAGTATGTTTCACCTGGAACTATAAACTAAATAAGTAAATAAGGTATCCTGAGCTCGTAAGTAATTAACACCTAAGTGAAGCTTAAACACACAGAACTTAAAATACTTCCATGCAGAAGGTAATGTTTGGCTGGCAGCAATATTTTTGAATGTTATTTTAAATAAAGTCCTGAAGGAAATATGTATTAGCATTAGGATATTTTGACAAAGTAGAGAATAACTGCAAATGTTTTCCCTAAGAATCTTGCCTTGATTAATATAAATACTACTTGAAACTTTATGTCCTGAAAACTTGTATATCCTGTAATGACAACTTCTCTGACCACATGACCTTATACAAATTCAAGCAATCATTCATCATTTTTCTTGTGCTATGAGAAAGATTGTAAATTATGGCCTGATTACAGAAAAACTCTGAGCTCCCATTTTCTGTGATTTTTAACTGACAACACCACTGACCCCTACCTCCCAATTGAAATTCAGAGAATTTCTGCATTCTCTTGAAGAGGCCAACCTTCGAACTCTGCATTATACTAAGCCAAGACCTCAAAACTGACAGCTGACCTCTGGATTCTTGGGATATAAACTGTTTAGGGCAGTGACCTGTGAGTTAGTATTAAGCTAGTAATGAAATAGATTTAAGAATAAATTTGAAGAGACAAATTATTATTTTTCCAACCATTATGATTTTTTCCATTCTGTAATTTTTGTAATCCACTCTGTAATTTTCTGTTATAAAACTACATCATCATCATCATCATCATCATCATCATCATCATCATCATCATCATCATCATCATCATCATCATTACTTGGAAATGCTAAACAAATGCATCAATGGTATTCTCTGGACAATATGTTGACAATGAACTATAGAACTTGTGGGCAGGATGAGAAGAAAAACCTGAGACAGAGAGAGAAGGGAAGAGGTGACATTTTCCAAAAGGAAATGTACTCTTTGTCTGACTTATATAACTGTAACCCCTCTGTTTTTAGCATTATCAAATAAAACTGCTTTTATAGATTGTGTTCAACAGAATAAAATGTGCCATTTTGGATTGCCCAGTAGGGAATGGAGTAAGGAGAATTAGGAACAATTCAACTAGAGGTACAAATTAGCACATGTACCCAGTATAAAAGGAAGCAGGCAGGACCAGACCAAGGGAAATGAAACAGATCTGTACTGAGATTTTAGAAGCTGTAAGGTCATTGTTCCATAGACAAAAAAATGAATTAGGTCTAAAATGAAGGCCAAATGTCTTAGGAAGTGGTATGGTATCAATTAGACATTGCACCATTTACTTTTTTGAAGTAAACTTAATCTCTTATTTTGACCTAATTGTTTTGAAATAAAGTTGCCATATGTATGTCACAGAAATATGTCACTCTGCCTAATAGAGGAAACAAATGAGTTAAATGCCTCACAAAATAAACAACTTTCCTTCTATCCTTGTTTCACTAACACTCTGAATCTGCTTCTAAATATGCATATTTGTTCTGACTATCTAGTTGCCTTCTGTACAGGGCACATTTATGCACTTGGAAAGAGAGTCCAAGAGATGCCATCCTTAATGCATTTGGAGTGTTCTTATAGTTAATTCTTGAAACGGTCTTCTTATATATGGATTGTGGGAACAAATATGTGATATTCATATTTATATGTGTGTATATATATATATATATATATATATATGATTTTGATGATAATATTGAAGACATTTAAATGATGGTGAAAGTAGAGGCCAGAAATATTACTTCAACATTTGAACTGACATAATACAAATCTAGGACATATACTGGAAATCTGAAAAAGTTCTTATTTTAAAGCCTTAAACTTATTTTCTAAAACAATTTTTTTCTTTTTTTTCATTTAATTTTATTTTATTTGTGAACATACTGTACAGAGGAGTTACAATTACATGGGCAGGATAATGCATACATTTCTTACCAAGCATTGCAGCCTCCTCCTTTATTTACCCTTCACATCCCTTCCCAGACTCCCCCTCCCCCCCAATCCCAATCCTTCTCTTTCCCCCCCTTCCCCCCCCTCACCGACGTTGTAAAGCTCATTTTGGACATGACAACTTGTACTTCTCATTGTTGCAACAGGTCCACCTGTGTCCTTAAACAACTGGTTTTCCCCATCTCCTCCAGAAGTTATACTGACATCAAATATAGTGAAAGCAGGGGTTATACTGTGGGGGAGGGACATACAAAGCAACAAAGAGATAATCTTATAAATGTGTTAGAAATACATGCATGAAAGAAAAAAAAACATTAAAATATACATCTAAGGGTTCATTTTCCTGACATCACATTACTGAACTTTTCCGCTTGACTCATACATATACGAGATATTACAAATAAGGAAAACCATGGGACCTATGTTTCTTTGGGCCTGGCTTACTTCACTTAATATAATTTTTTCCAAGTTTTTCCATTTTCTAACAAATGGGGCAATGTCATTCTTTCTGTTGGAGGCATAGAATTCCATTGTGTATATATACCACATTTTCTTGATCCATTCATCTACTGAAGGGCATCTGGGTTGGTTCCATATCTTAGCTATGGTAAATAATGCTGCAATAAACATAGTTGTGCTGGTAGCTTTAGTGTGGTCTTGTTTGTAAACATTTGGGTAAATGCCCAAAAGTGGGATTGCTGGGTCATAGGGGAGTTCTATGTGAAGTCTTTTGAGGAACCTCCATACTGCTTTCCAAAGTGGTTGAACAAGATTACATTCCCATCAACAATGAAGTAAGGTTCCTTTCTGTCCACATCCCCTCCAGCATCTGTTGTTGTTAGAGTTCTTGATTTTTGCTGTTCTAACTGGAGTGAGGTGATATCTCAATGTTGTTTTGATTTGCATTTCTTTTATGGCTAGGGATGTTGAACATTTCTTCATGTGTCTATTGGCCATCCTTCTTTCTTCTTCAGAGAAGTTTCTCTTTAAGTCTTTCGCCCACTTATTTATTGGGCAGTTGTTTCTTTGAGGATTTATTGTTGGGTGGTTTAATTTTTTGAGTTCCAAGTATATTTTAGATATGAGACCCTTGTCCGTTGTATGGCTAGTAAAGATCTTCTCCCAATCCGTGGGCTTTCTATTGATCTTGCTAGCTATGTCATTTGCCCTGCAGAAGCTCTGCAACTTTATGCAGTCCCATTTGTCCAACCTTTCTTTGATTTGTTGTGTTTCCGGGTCTCTATTCAGAAAATTTCGGCCTGAGCCAAGGAGACCTAGGGTTTCTCCCATTCCATCCTGTTATGTTTTCAGAGTGTCTGCTTTGAGTTCAAGGTCTTTGATCCATTTGGAGTTGATTCTGGTGCAGGGTGATATATAAGGATCTAGCTTAAGTTTCTACATGTAGTTAACCAATTTTGCTAGCACCATTTACTGAAGAGGTTGTCTTTCTTCCATTCTATCGTTTTAGCTCCCTTATCGAAGATTAGATGGCTATAGGTCTGTAGGTTCATTTCTGGGTTTTCAATTCTATTCCATTGGTCCTGAGGTCTGTTCTTATGCCAATACCAAGATGTTTTGATTACTATGGCTTTATAGTAGAGTTTGAAGTTTGGTATTGATATTCCTCCAGCAGTGTTCTTTCCATTGAGGAGCGTTTTTTTCTATTTGGGGTTTTTATTGTTCCATATGAATTTTTGGATTGCCTCTTCTATTTCCTTGAAGAATGAGTTTGGAATTTTGATAGGTATTGCATTGAATTTGTAGATAGCCTTGGGAAGTATTGCCATTTTCACGATGTTATTCTTTCCAATCCAGGAGCATGGGAAGTTTTGCCATTTTTAAGTTCTGTGTTGATTTCCTTTTTTAAGATTTTAAAGTTTTCATCATAGAGGTCCTTCACTTCTTTAGTTAATTCCTAGGTATTTTATTTTTTGTGGGGCTATTACAAATGGAGTTGCTTTCCTAATTTCAGCCACACTTTTCTCATTGTTGGCATACAGAAAAACCATTGATTTTGGGGGGTTAATTTTATAACCTGCTACTTTGCCAAAGTTTTGAATCAGCTTGAGTAATTTGGGAGTGGAGTCTATGGGATTCTTTAAATACAAGATCATGTCATCTGCAAAGAGGGAGAGTTTTATTTCTTCTTTCCCTATTTGGATCCCCTTTATGTCTGCCTCTTGTCTTATTGCTGTAGCTAGGCATTCTAATACTAGATTGAAGAGAAGTGGAGAGAGTGGGCATCCTTTTCTTGTTCCTGAGTTACGAGGAAATGGCTTTAGTTTTTCACCATTGAGTATAATGCTGGCTGTAGGTTTGTCATATACAGCCTTTATTGTATTGAGGAATGTTCCATGGATTCCTAATTTTTCCAAAACCTTCATCATAAAGGGGTGTTGGATCTTGTCAAATGCTTTTTCTGCATCTATTGAGATAACCATGTGGTTCTTATTCTTGCTCCTGTTGATGTGATGAATAATATTAATTGATTTGTATATATTGAACCAGCTTTGCATCCCTGAAATGAATCCTGTTTGATCATGGTGTATGATTTTTTTGGATGAATTGTTGAAGTCGATTGGCCAAAATTTTGTTGAGAAGTTTTGCATCAATGTTCATCAAAGAAATGGGTCTATAGTTCTCTTTCTTTGATGAGTCCCTGCCTGGTTTTGGGATGAGGGTTATGACGGCTTCATAGAATGTGTTGGGTAGTGATCTTTCTCTTTCAATTTCATTGAAGAGTTGGAGGAGTATTGGTGTGAGCTCTGCTTTGAAGGCCTTGTAAAATTCCGCTGTAAAACCATCTGGTCCTGGACTTTTCTTAGCTGGGAGGTCTCTTATTGCTGTTTCTATTTCAATGCTTGATATGGGCCTGTTGAGCTGGTTTAACTCATCTTGGTTTAGTTTTGGCATGTCAATATTTGCTAGGAAGAGGTCCATTTCTGTCAAGTTCTCAAACTTATCAGCATAAAGTTTTGAGAAGTATTCCCTTATAATGTTCTGAATCTTGGTTGTTTCCGTGGTGATGTTTCCATTCTCATCTCTGAGTTTATTAATTTGGGTGTGTTCTCTCCTTTTTCTGATAAGATTTGCTAAGGGTCTGTCAATTTTGTTAAGTTTTTCGAAGAACCAACTCTTTGTTTTGTTGATTCTTTCTATAGTTTTTTTGGATTCTAATTCATTTAATTCTGATTTAATTTTGATTATTTCTTTCCGTCTACTGGATTGGCGTTTATCTTGCTGCTCTTTTTCAAGGAAGTTTAGATGTGTCATTAAATTGCTAGTTTCAGATCTCTCCAATTTGTTGATGTAGGAGCTCAGAGCTATAAACTTACCTCTGAGTACTGCCTTTGCTGTGTCCCAGAGGAGCTGGTAATTTGTGTGTTCATTTTTGTTGAAAAGCATGAACATTTGAATTTCCTTTCTAATCTCTTCCATGACCCACTCTTGATTCAGCAGTGTGTTGTTCAGCCTCCATGTGATACCGGACTTTCTTTGGTGGCTTTTGGTGTTGAGTTCTAATTTTATTCCCTTGTGGTCTGAGACAATGCAAGGTATAAATTCAATGTTTCTGAATTTAGACAAGTTTGCTTTGTGGCCTAAAATGTGGTCTGTTTTAGAAAATGTTCCATGTGCTGCTGAGAAAAACGTGTATTCTGATGCTGCTGGGTGAAATGTTCGGTAGATGTCTGTTAAGTCTAGTTGATCTATGCAGCTGTTTAGATCTGCGGTTTCTCTGTTGAGGTTTTGCCGAGTTGATCTATCTAGTGGGGAGAGTGGTGTGTTAAAATTCCCAACAATTAATGTCTTTGGATCTATATGGGATTTGAGGGAAAGTAGTGTTTCTTTGATAAATTTGGGTGCTCCATTGTTTGGCGAATAGATATTTAGAATTGTTATATCCTCCTGAAGGAGAGATCCTTTAATTAGTATGTAGCGACCTTCTCACGAATTTTAATTTGAAGTCTATTTTATCTGATATTAGGATTGCAACTCCCGCCTGTTTATGGGGGCCGTTTGCTTGGTAGATTTTGTTCCAGCCTTTAACATTGAAAATGTGTTTGTTTTTATGGGCAAGATGTGACTCCTGCAGGCAGCAGATAGAAGGGTCTTGTTTTTTAATCCAACTGGACAGTCTATGTCGCTTAATTGGAGAGTTCAGTCCGTTAACGTTAAGAGATAGGACTGAGAGGTATTTGGGAGTTCCTGCCATGTTATCCACCTTCTTGGGGGCTGCGAAAACTGGGTTCTTCCTAAGGTTCTTGGATTCTCAGTTTGGGTGCAGTTTCTTGGCCTTTGTTGCGTTCTTGTTGGTTTTCTATGTGTAGGACATCTTTAAGAATCTTTTGTAGGGCTGGTTTGGTGGAGATGTATTGTTTCAATTTTTCTTTGCTATGGAAGGTTTTTATTTGGCCTTCAGTTATGAAGGAGAGTTTAGCTGGGTACAGTATTCTTGGTTGATAGTTGTTTGTTTTTAGGGCATGGCATACGTCATTCCAGGCTCTTCTTGCTTTGATTGTCTCTGCTGAGAAATCTGAGGTGATTCTAATTGGTTTCCCTTTATAGGTGATTAATCTTTTCTCCTTGACAGCTTTAAGGATCTTTTCCTTGGTCTGAGTTGATCCTGTGTGGATTATAATGTGATGGTGGGATGTCCTATTCTGGTCTGGTGTATTTGGAGTTCTAAAAGCTTCTTGTATCTGAATAGGCCTATCTTTTTGTATGTTTGGGAAGTTCTCTGCTGGATCCTGTTAAACAAATTTCCTAGACCATTAACTTCTGTTTCTAGGTGCTCCTCTACACCCATTATCCTTAGATTGGGCCTTCTGATGGTGTCTTCCAGGTGTTGGAGAGATCTATCATATTTCTTGGACTTGTCTTGGATGGTTGTATGTTCTTTCTCTATAATATCTAGGCTGTCTTCAATCCCTGAGATTCGATCTTCTGCCTGGTCTAACCTGCAGTTAAGACTCTCTACTTTGTTTTTTATCTCTTTTCCTTCTAATTGGTCAGCTTTGATGGCTTCAAGTTCTTTGTTGAAGCTCTGTTTTAGGTCTTGTATGAATTTCTTTACTTCCTTAATTTGGTGTTCAGTGTTTGTTCTCAAATCACTTAGTTGATTGGTTATGGTTTCTTTGGACTCCCATTCCTTCTGTTTGGTTCCAGTCAGCATTCCCTTTGTGGTCTCCCTGACTTCCTTCAGCTCTTTGTTAATGGAGTCCATGAATGCCTTTAGTGATCTTTGTGTATTCTCTACCTGGTCTCTCAATTCCTGAATTACTCTTTGATTAGCTTCCTCCTGTCTGTGGGATTCCTGCAGTTCTCTTTCTTCCTGTTCGTGGGATTCCTGCAGTTCTCTTTGAGTCTTCTCAGCCTGCTCACGCCATTCCTCCCTTTCTCTTTGAGTATTCTCAAGTTGTTCACACAAATCCTGTATCAGTTTTTGAGTAGCTTCCTCATGCTTATGATATTCCTGTATAAACTTTTGGGATGCCTCCTCTCTCTCCCATCACGCTCATACAGAGTCCTTTGTACATTGTCAAACTTTTCATTTATCATGTTTGCCACAAGTGTTTGTAGAACTATTTGGGAACTCTCCTCTGGATTGTTCATTATCTGATCTGACCCCTGATTATCAAGATTGGGAATTGAGATACCCGGATTTGCCATTCTTCTTGTGTTTTTTCGGCTTACTCTGCCCATTTGAGATGAAAATAGCACCAGTTTTGTGCTAGAACACTATCTTAAGGCAACCATCAACCAACGTTTGCATTTATGCAGTCAATAGTCTACAGATACAATCTAGTTCAACAGAGACATCTATTCAACATCAAACAACTATATGTTAATGGGCTTTGAACCGCAGAGAAGAATTTGGAAAACCAGAAATTTTTAGGGTTAGGGAGAGATGTGGGTAAAAAATAGGAATAGATTGGTGTGGGAGGCACAGGGAGAGTTAACTATGTCCTAATCTCAATGCAGGAAATAGGTTCGGTAGGATGCAAGTAGAGAGAGAGAGAAAAAGAAGAAAGGGAAAGGGAAATGAAAAGAGACCTGAAAAAAAATAGAAACGTAAAAATTAATATAGTTATGGAGATTGAAAGACCATCTATTTAGAGAGGAATGTGAATATATTGAGAAAACAGGAGGGAGATAGAGGAGATGTGAAAAAGTTAAAAAATGCTTAAAATATTATATAGGTATAAAGAGGTAGTACTGCTATTAAGGAATTTAAGTCTCTGAGGTTTTGGATTGAGTAATAAATTTGTGGATTAAGTGTGTACACAATGGGGGATAGGGTCTACTAGTTAACTATGGGTTTATCTGAGGATGTGCAGGACAAGAGTTAAGTCACATACAGAAGAACAAAAGCGAGGAAAAGGTGAAAAGGATAAGAAAGGGAGAGAAAAAAAGATCAGAAGTTCAGTAGAGCTAGACAAAAAACAAAAAGATAATTAAGAAAGAAAGAAAAAGAGAAAGAAGACAAGAAAAGAAAGGAAAATGCACATTCACCTATTCCTAAAATAAAAATTGTAAGAGGGAAAAAAAGTTACTGGAAAACAATAATTTTTTAAAAAAGGCAAAAATTAAAGATTAATAAAAGTTTTAGAAAAGGAAAACAATTTATATATATATATAAGGTACCAAAAAAAAAAAAAACGAAAAAAGAAAAGAAGAAGAAAAAAAAAAGTTCTTTGATTTTTTTTGGGAGGAGTGGGAAGAATCGTGTATCTCCCTTTTGTCTGTAACCAGCCTCTTGTTGGAGTCTCTGGTCAGCTTGAGGTCCTGTGGCTTGATTGGTTTCTTAAGTCAGTTTGTTCGAACAGGCAGAAAAATGCTCTGCTTTACCCAAGATTTTGAGATCCCCCTCCCAGGTTAGTTTAATGGGAGGGTGATCTGCTTTGAGAATCACAAAAGAGGGGTGATGAGGCTAAGTTCTGGTAGAGTTGAGGCCTTTCAACAAACAGTAGCTTTTCCCTGTGGCTATTTTGTGAAAAACTCACAGAGCCCAGCCTGGAGCCATTCTCAGGGTTTCTGTTTTTCAATTGATTGTGGAGGCTGCTAGAGGGAGGGGCAGCCTCTGGCTCTGGTTACTCAGTGAGGAAAGCCACTCCAATGGCTGGTGCCTGAGCTGGGTGACTTTTCCCTGGATGGAGCTGAGTCTGGCAGGTCACTTCGCCGTTAAGTTCTTGTGACCTGCTAAATGACTGGTTTTATTCCAAGGCCTGAGTTGGAGCTAGCAGCTCCTTCGAGCTTTGTCGGTATCCAAGATGGAGATCACCGGTGCTGGGTGGGGAGGGGTGGCCTTCCCTCCTCTGCTCCCTGAGAAGGAGTGAGGACGTCGGGCTTGTACTCACGCCGAGTCTTGGATCCTGGGTCGTCTCTGGTCTGCAAACTGCAGGATGAAGATGTCCGCTCCTTGTCGGTTCTTGCTGGTGTTGAGTAGAATCCTCTCGCCCGCTGTGTCTGGCTCCTTCATCCTGGACTCTCTGTGTGAGCGCTCAGGTATGGCCGCGGCTGCGGTCGCCGCTGGGACCCTGCTGCCGCCGCCGCGGCTGCTGGCAGGTGCTCAGATGTGTCTCCTTGTCTTGACTTCCCCTCTCTTGTCTAACTGTCTGTCCTGTGATGGCACACTTGGTGTGATTCTCTGGCTTAGGACTGTTCACTGGAACTCTAAAACTGCTTTCTATGCGAGAGCTTTTTCAGATTCCAGCTTCTCCTCCGCCATCTTCCTGGAACTCCACTTTCTAAAACAATTTGAGGCTACCACTTGCTGCCAGAAAAGAAAATAAGAGAAACACACAGTTTTCAGAGCGTCTTTGCAGTGGCTGTCTTTGGCCTGCAGATATATAAACTGGTGTGCATTTTTATGGTACTTGGAGTAGGTAAGAGAGAAAACAGGGAGTCAGTATTCAATTAGGGAAGTGTGAATTTCTAAACCACACTAGTATCTCTTGACTACATGCTGCCCTATGAGAAAAAAAAATCTTAGAAAATTTATTGTTGAACACTTTCAAATGCACCACTGTTAGAAAATTCAGTAGACTGAAGATGTTTCTTCTGAATTTGCTTTTCCAATGTAGTTCTCAGATGTTATGAGTGCTGAAGACCAGGGATATGGAGAACTATCAGAACTATCAGAATGAAAATTATCATACTGTACATATGTTCTTTTTTCTCTTGATGCATTTTCTAATAGTAAAAATCTGAAAATTCTCCTTGCATTTTTTATTTATCTCTTAAATTTGATGAATACAGAAGTTTCCTCTTTCACTATTATTTTAATGTAGCTTGTCACTTCCATTAATTCTCTTCATGACATTACTTGTTTTCTAATTTATATGGCTGACATATCAACTCTGAGTCTGTTCTTTAGTGTTTTCTGTTCTTTCCTTCCACCTTGATGGGTTACCTGACAGTTACTATTGCTTCCTGCATCAATTCCAAACCCACTGATGTTTTAAACCCCACAATAATTACCAAAAATTCTCATTGTATACATATGTTCATTCTTTCATTTTTGATTTACTAAAGCTCTTAGGTATTTGTTTATAACCTTATAGAGACCTATTCAACACATTTTAAAAATTCAATCCCTTTTGATATTCTGTAAATATCCTGTGCAACATATACATCATTATACAGGATATATATTTACTAATATAATTTGACATGGTCTCTAGTTATATATATGTGGTAAGGGTGAAAAATGAGAAATGGAATGTCAATGCATTTAGAGAAAATTCCAGCAAGTTAAACAAATCCTTAGAACAAAAGATCAGTCTTATCCTGAAGCAAATTCTGTATTTAATTCATGTTGTCCTTTCAAAAAAATATACACACACATATGTACATATGTATGTATATATTTTGGAGGAAAATTTGGCAGAACTTTATTGAGTAAGCAGCAGGCAAGCAGACCAAAAGCAAAAAGCAGAGAGTTTAGAGGAGTGAGAGATATCCCTTTCTAGCACTTATTAAGAAAGGAAAAGATCGAACATTTATTGCACATCTATTTTCCAAACATTGTGGTAAACATTTTCCTTACATTCTCTCATTTATATTCTCACAGAAACATTGTACAACTTTATCAGTCCATTGCAACTTCAGAAGTGTGATTAAATTTGTGGTTCACATAAATACAGAAGGAAAGGCTAATGTTATGTATGGCTGAGTCATGAGTCACCATTTTGCCAAGCTAGAAGAATGAGTCAGAAATCAACAAGGAACATTTAACAGCAATTATAATAAAGGCTAAGTTCAAATTTAATATATCCTCAATATCTGTAAGTTCTTCAAGTTTTCTTAACCATAGTTTGTGGAAAGGTCACAGGCACTTCTCTATAGGAGCTGAAAGGGTGATATAGATTCTACAAGGCTAACATAGTCTATTGCTAGAGAAATGCAGTGTCTTGGATGAGAATGATATTTTTTTCCTGTGTATTCTCATTAGCCAATACAGTATTTGGAATATTATATTTAAGTGGATTGACAAAGTATGGAGAGTATAAAATGGTAAATAGCATGATGATGGTATCTTTATCATGGTTGATAAGATCAAGAGGTAATATAAGGAAATGTTATTGCTCCGTGGAAGTTCTTCCACAAGGAGGAACTAGAGAAACAGAGAGCTATATATGAGCAGATGTCAAAGAGAGTATGAGGAGGAGAGGGTAGGAATAGTAGACAGAGCAATGATAGCCATAAACAGTAAGAATATTTAATGCACCTGGTATTATTTTCACCGGGTTCCTTAAGGTTATGGGTAGGATTGAAATAGATGACATTGATCAAGATACATTCTGCTCATAAACTGACATGTTAACAGGAAACTGCTGCTTTATACAACTATTTAAAGATAGTAAACAATATCAACAGAAGACGAGCAGATGGATAGAGAGGTTATCAGTCCAACTTGTAGTAGGATGGACTGCCCAAAGAAATAGATGAATTTTCCATTACTAAAGATCCTGTGACTTTATTTTTCTCATTTTATCTTCAGGCTACTCTATTGATCTCTCCTGTTCTGATTTGTAATTACACTGGTAAGTTATATGTAGTAACTGAAGTGTTTAATCATTCTTCTTTCCATGTGCATTGATTTGTATGTTCCAATGCCTCTTTCCCATTGAAAATCCAAAAGAGGGAAAATATGTATCTTATATACCACTCCATATTTTTCTGAACACAAACCTGGAGTGTTTAATAAGCACTTGTTCACTGATCAGTAATTTTCCAACCTGCTGAGGCTGCTCTCTTTCGCAAGGGCAATTATAAATGTTTCTAGGAGCCAATTCAAGTTCTTTAAATGATACAGATGATGTTGTATTCTCTCTTGCTTCAGCAGCAATCACATTGCAAAAAAACAATGTCAGCAAAATAGAACAAAAGTGTTGTCTTTGTTTTATTAATAAGAGGAGACAGGAAAAACAATTCTCATTTAAAAACACCCCCATCCAATGAACCATATTAAGTATTCCTCAGTATGGAGAACTAAGCCTTTGTAATTCTGGCTTTCACAAACAACCTATGCGCTTTGAATATATTGATAATGTTATTTCTTTACATTTGCACATATCTAAGCCATTTTTCTCCTTCACTATTAACCAAATGCATCATCAACTAATGGTATATTTTATGACTTTTATAAGTACGACTTCTTAACTTCTTATAATTACAATTGTTGTTCATTTTATTCAAAAATGTAGCAAAATACATGTAATTTTAACATCATCCCTTAGTTACATGACTATGTAATAAAGATGAATATGGCAGCAATTTTAACAAACGGTATTGCTTTCACTAAATCAAATGTAAGATTTGCTTTCTGATTTGTTTTTTTTACTTCTGTACATTTTTTAATCATTAGCTTTTTAATATCTATTTACTAGGATACTAATCAGGTTCTAAGTGGAGTATGGGGCCTAAAATATATACATGAATAAATGCTAGAATAATCTTGATTTCTTTCTCAAAATGTCATATATGACTTGTCTTTTACTGTATCCTGTCGTCTTACATGGATAGTTTCACATTTGTCTAAATCAGAACTAAAAGGAACATGAGCCTCTCTTGTGGAAATGGCTGCTCTAGTCTTGTTTCTGAACTAATGTGGCTAAAACCATGTCTCCCTTGCAAGCAGTGGAATTGAACTGGGCCCCAGACACTATCTAGCTCTAATATTTCCAAATTTTAGAAAACCTTTAAAATTTAAAGGGTTTATGCAAGTATAAAACATTTGAAACACATAACAAATATTTCACATTATGATTGAACTGATCAAAATAATATCTCTGAAGTATCAGTTCACCGCTGTTGATATTTTAAACTTTTGCCACTAAAGACTTGTATTAAAAAATGCCACTCCTGGGGCTGGGAAGGTGGCTCAGTGGTAGAGCGCTTGCTTTGCATGCATGAGACCCTGGGTTCAATTCCTCAGCACCACATAAGCAGAAAAAAATGAGAAATGGCTCTGTGGCTCAACTGGTAGAGTTCTAGCCTTGAGCTGAAGAGCTCAGGGACAGTGACAAGGCCCAGAGTTCAGGCTCCACGACCAGAAAAAAAAATGCTACTCCTGTCAATATTCCTTTGTTTGCATTATGAAGAAAGCAATTCACTTTGTTCTATTTTATTACTTTTAAGGAAAGGGAACTGGAGTGGGTTTTATTATGAGGACCACAACAGCACAATGCATGCATGAGTGTACATCCACCCTACTTGTGTGGCATAGTCCTTTATATCTAATGCACACTATTGTTTATCCTCCAGTGCTTTCATCTAAGGGCAGAAGTCTGGGAAACAAATGATAACTCATAACATGTTAAACCATCTGTTTTAGAACAGATTGAGCAGTTGCCATTATTCCTGTTAATATCACCACATCTCAACGTGTATGCTCTTCCTTAATTAAATGTATGGATTTGACTCTTGAAAGTATTGAAAAGAATTGCTGTTTTATCACTTGATTGGCTAAGCTGGTCACATGCAGATGTTAGCTTCCTAGCTGGTAGAAGAAGCCTTGCTGATATTGCTGCACATTGATACGTAGAACCATCAGTTGCTTTACATTTGTCAGCAAAGAACATGGTCATGTAAGAATTACTCCTGGGGGTCTCCTGCATCCATTCCACTTATTAATTTGTTTGAGGTAGTTTGGGACTACTAATCCTTATTAGGCTTTTTTGTGTACTGACACAGATTGAAACTTTCCTCCCATCTGCATTCTACCTCCGTCCTCCACTTCTCTTTGAATATGATATACTCAGAGTCACAGACAAATCTAAGACTTAATAAGCTGCTTTCTTGGAACCAGAAAAGAAACTGACTTGAGGACAAAATGAAACTGAGAAATCATAGTAGATTGATTGGGAAGAAAGAAAATGAAAATATATTTAAGTGATATTGTTGACCTGCCAAATCAGTCTTCACTTGGAAAATACAACCAGATATTTTCTTCCAGTTATTTGAGTTAATAAATTGATGTTGCTGTTAATCTGCCTGAGTTGAGTTTTCTATTCTATGCACCTAAATTCATTCTATTACTTGCAACCAAGTAGGTAGCTTCTGGCAAAGGTCTTTTCCATCTCTAGGGTCCTACCTCCAAATCCTTATAACTAGGTACAACTTTAACACATTGTTGGTAGCCTTTTACTCTGTTCCTTGATTTACTCAGAAATTTGTGATTGTGGTATTGGTGGCTCAAGGACTCTCTCCTTTCAACCCCATCCAAATGCGCTGGAAATAATTGGAGAAAATGACCGATTTTCATACACCACGCAAGGAATTCAGAGAAAAACCTTCATTTCAGTCATGCCTCTTTTCTTTGAATCTTCTATAATACTATATTTGAACTCAAGTTTATAATTATTGTATTTATTAAATTTATGCTGTTTGAACCCTGATAATCAAGCATCAGAAATGGAAATGTTTTATCAGACCACCTAACTAGAGTAATTTTCTACCTCCAGAGAGATGGAATAAACTGACTTTTCCTATTCTTCTCAGGCCTCCACTTTTGTCTGGCTTTCCTCTAACCAGGCTTAAGCTTCATTTTGGCAGCTTAACTAAAAGACCCTTATCCAGGAGCCTCCCAAGGAAGTTCACAATTTATTTACAAGAGAATTAGCTGGAATGTCTATAAACTTCAGATCAGAGTAAAGTTTCTGAATCAGAATCTCCCACGAGGAAGTGTTGAAACCACAGTGAAATCAAGCTCTCACACTAGACATTGAGGACCATGTATGCACACTGCTTTGTACTGTGTTTTCCTCCATGCTTCTCTGACTTTTCTAGTAGAATTCCTTTGCCAATCGGCCCACTGCAGCCTAGCACCTCTTAATAGGTGAGATGTCCAACTGAACTTTACTGTACCTTACAACCAAACGCAGTTATTTTCCAAAGGATATTTTCAGGCTGTTTATTAAGCCTCGCTGAAGGCTCCAGAGCATTGGATTCTGCAGCTGTGAGGATAAGATCTGTTGATTTTAAGGGGCACATGTTTCCCCCACTCTCTCTTTCTCTCATTTTTCTTCTTCATAGGATACAGTGGCAAGCAGCTTAGAAATCCAGCCATGTCGTAGTTATATGATGTTAGCAGGCATCATTCCCCCAGGACCTACTTGCGCATTGAAAACAAAAAATAATTCCTACCTGCTGAACTCGGAAGGCTGTTGTGAAGACACATGGAGAGGAAACAGGATGGAATGCCATTTCTGAAAGAGTGAACCAATGTTACTTCTGCTTCTTAAAAGCTGTAGAATGTGGGGCAAGTTAGTTTTTCTCTCAAAGCCTCTTAGGCAAGACGAGATTGAAAATCGTCTTGACTAGCATTGTCAAGATTAATTGAAACAATCTTGACACGTGGTGAGTGCTCAAAAATTGCAACTATCATGGTTTTTAATTGGGAGAGTCATTATGACACACTACCAGAGACACTTATCCTGTTTGCCTTTTAAAATTTAACTCTTCTGGGTAGAATTATCAGGTACAAAACTGTGCAGCTATAAAGTGGGTTCCTAGGACACACACTTTTAAATATATCACTGCCCTGCTGTTTTTTTACCTATGTGGTTTTGGAAGATGGTGTTGATTTGAGCCTCATCTTTTCACAAAGGGAAAGGAAATAATATTTGAATGACAGGTCATTGAGTCTTTTTCCACCTTTTGTTCTCTTTCTTCAACCCACAAAAAGAAAATGTTGACTAAGATGGAACATGGATTTACAATCAGATTCATAATGCTTATTTAGAACTAAGTCATGACTTCAGCTTTCAAATGATTAATGTAGCAAGAAGACTCTAGTCATCTTGACTTAATTCAAAAAGTATTCTGAAACTATTTTGCAATTTCCCCTTGGTTCTTCAATTCATGATCATACATCATCAAGTACCTTCCTGAACATTGAACATGTATAATATGGTGAATGGTAAAAGAATGGATGCCGTTATAGGCTCTACTTGAGTCAAGTGGGATTGAAAGATTCTTCCATTGAGCATAAACTATGACACAACTTCTTTGAACCTAATAGGTGCATTGTCTTTGGAAAGAAAAAAAATCCTAGTAAAATACTACTGTAATTCAGCAAAAACTCCAATCTAAAGAAATAACAGTTTTAAAAATTTTAAATACTTGGCTAATGTAAAGAGATCAAACTTAATTACTTGAGGTATCAACACTCTAGGAGCACGCCAACTTGATTTAGTTTATTTTCAGCCTGTTTTTAATAAGGCATATTTTCAGAGACTATGTTATTTGTACTTACATGAAAGGAACAATATGCTGTATTTCCATATATATGTGTTTGTATCTGTGTGTGTACATATATATGAACATATATATATATTTACATAGATATATACACATATATATACACACACTTACATGTATAAATATATGTGTGTGTATTTTTTTCTCTTATGCTGTTTTTTTTTTAAATTCATTCCATCCTGTTCACTTAACTTGCTTGTTCAGATGGTATTCTACCACTTGAGCCATACTTCCAGCCAGGCTGCTGGTTATTTTTGCAGATGGAACATAGAGGCCTTGTCTTCCCAGGCTGGCTTTGAAATATGTTTGTCTGGATATCAGCCATCTGAGTAGCTAGGATTACAGATGTGAGTCAACCAATGCTTGACCTCTTTAATTTTATTGGGAAAGTTCTACTGGTTTTATTGTAACTAATGACTTTATTTCTTCCTGATATTCAGTGAACTAACTTTTCTTCCTGGAAAAAAAACATAATGGAACTTTTGCCCTCCTTTCATACTTTCTGTCCATTTTCACTCACCTAGTGCATAGTTAGTAGCAGTATTCATGGTCACACTGTTGCTTTCCTCTTAATTGTGTTTCCTATTTTCACTTCATTTCCTCTTTTTTTCTTTCTACTGTACTACATCACATCCTGGATTATCACCTGCTATGGGGCATCTCTAAATTAATGTAACTTCAGAAGTTAATTAATTAAAATGAACATATGGGTACTAGTTGTGCCAATCCTCTGTATCACCTTATAACCAGGCATAATAGCCTTTTAAAGAACTGTTCCTATTTGAAAAGAATGATAACCTGCAAAATTTTGAAAATGTTTGAAATAGAATTCATTTCTATGGCATTTTAGTAGTATACTACATATTTCTAGTCCTTGCCAATGTGATGTGCATTATTATTATTATAGTTCTTCAAATGGTATAATTCTGATGATGATACAGTGCCCCAAAACACTCCAAAGAGTGTGTTCAGAATTAAAAGTTAATGGCATTTCCCAAGGGTGAAAGAAGTTTGGGTTACATACAAGAATATAATTGATATCTAATCCATTATACATCCATTATAAATAAGTAATATTCTAAAATATTCAATGACTAACCTGCTTTTTAAAAATTGAGAGCAGAGACTATTAAAATAGAAAGGATATTTCTATTCTTGATAATATTCATCTTGTTAGAAATTGTGGAGTCTGTGCTGGCAAAAAAATGAAAAGGCAATTTAGTCAATAGGACATGAGAATTTCTCCTATGTATTTGTTATGTAATGGTTTTGTTGAACTGCACTGAAATTCTGTGAAGTACATTGTGTAAAGCATTCAAAATTTTTCTTATAATCTGAAGTGATATAGTTATTAATTTTAAGCAGAAAATGCCATTTCTTCTTTCATTAATAGTGGGAGACAGATGCTTTACCGGAAGTTATAGGCTAGGAGCAGGCCTGGTAGTGATTCACTTCATTTATATTATGTTGGGATTGTGCTTTGGGCATTTGCTTATTCAAAGTGAATGCATATCATTAGAATTTTTATAGTGATTTCATTTTTTTAGTGATTGTACTTTGCTAGTTCTAAGACTGAAATACACTCAGAACATCAGTGCATTCTCCAAAATTGAGAAAACTGCATTGTATTTTGAACAAAGGGATATGTTATGCTGGTGAACTTGAGTCACAGAGAAAAACAATTACCTCTTTTCTTTACCAATGTAAAATATGAACCATTCCCCTTAAGGACACTGTTCTTATGACTTTATTGTAGATACTTGCCATCAGAGCCCATCATTCAATTTGTCCTTAGAGGAAACACATGGGACACTGTACAATTTGGACTCCAAACAACTGATAACCAGATGGCAGGTTAGCCTGAAAGTGGTGCAAACATTTTCTGTTTGCAAGGCCCATATTTGCACATACATCTTTGGCAGATGATGGGAAAAGCTGCAGAGGAAAAGCATGTCTCCTGAGTCACACAGCACACAGACAGAATGTCTACCTCATGTTTGTTTTCTCTCCTTCTAGCAAAGACTGATGGATTCTTTTAAATACAATGATATTTTAAAGAAGTTTTGAAAATTAGGTATAGAGAGGTATTGTCGCCAATATGAGGATATTTCTTTTTTTCTCTCCTCAATTATTAATTTTTTTGGTCAGTCATAGGGCTTGAAATCTGGACCTGGGTTCTGTCCCTCAGCTCTTCAGCTCAAGGCTAGTGCTCTACCACTTGAGCCACAGTGCCACTTCTGGCTTTTTCTGCTTATGTGGTGCTAAGGAATCGAACCCAGGACCTCCTGCATGCAAGGCAAGCACTCTACCACTGAGCCACATTCACAGCCCTCTCTCCTCGTTTAAAGTTCAGATAGAAATATTTTATTCATCTAGATTTTTTAATTTTTGAAATTTTCTGTAATTATGTTAATTAGGAGTTTTCTTAACTTTTTTTAAAAAAAAATTTCTGGTCTAAATGGCCACATAGAAGGAGATCACTGATCATACTTAAGTTCCTGAATATAAGACAACCATAGATATCTAGCTTATCTCTATGAATGTGTGTGTGTGTGTGTGTGTGTGTGTGTGTATGTGTGTGTGTGTGTGTGTCTGTATCCACTTGTGCTTTCCTTATACCATGTTTTTATTCCTACTTTGCTCAGGGGAGACAATAGGTCATAATAAAGACATATCTATGGAATTTGGTATCATTAGAGGCAACCTGGATAATGGGTAAACATATACACTCTGAAATAAAAGTTTTCTTCTTGGTCCTGGACAAGTTAATTATCTGTAGCTTCCTCATCTGTAACATGATTTTTGATAACTATCCTATCCTCCGAGGTTGTCTTGGGATTAAATGGAACAAATTCACATAATGAAGCCTATCAAATAACAACTGCCATATAATGCTATTCTTTGTCAGTATACAATCTGTACTCTACCTTGTATCCCAGGAACATTAATATTTAGAGGTTTTTCCTTCTTTAGTATAAAGTTGCCCATCTGTTTGTCATGTATAGCCTTTATTATTGTGAGGCACTTAACTTTTATTTGTAGTTTCTTCCGAGCTTTTATCTGGAAGGATGTTGAATGTTGTCTAAGGATTTTTCTGTATCTGTTGAAACCATCATGTAGTTTTTGTCCTTGATTCTATAATTCATGTTTACTGGTAACATTTACCAAAATACAAGGGACTCTCTGCATGTGGAGAAATTCTATGTCTTCATATATTTAATGGAAGAACATCATGGTGCTTTTTGAATGTCCCTTACCCCAAATTGTTTACCTCCATCTCAATTGTTTTTATAAACAAGTTAATCAAAGCATTTTTTTTTCCAGCTAGAATCCATTAGGCTATTGGTTCTTTCTTAAAGGATCTGTATAATCAGATCATGTAGTTTAGAAAGTATTTTCATCATGTGCTATAAAAATCTTGCATATATTTCAAGTGTTATTTTTTAAATCAGTTAAGTTTGGACTGGAGGTATTGTTCAAGTTGGGAGAGTTCCAGGCATGAGTAAAAAAGATAAAAGTTGAGTTAGAGTGCATGGCATTGGTATTGACCCCAAGCTCTGGTACTGGTACCCCTCCCCCCCCACCACACACACACCTTAGGTGGTCTATTCTAATGTGTTTGACCTTTTAAGATGTATTCTTTGGAAAACAAATAAAATCTGAATCCACACAGAACTATAGCTTTAAAGTGCCCTTGAAGAGTCCACCTCAAGCCAGATTGGTGTTTTTGGTTGTTGTTATCTTTCCTATCTGTATCAGAGGTGTTTTAGAAAAGCAATAGGTTAGATTTAATTACCCTTCATATGTGAAACCAAAGAAATATGAGTGACTCAGAGATGGTAGATGACTTCTCTCTCCTTAGTCTCTCTTCATTGCATTGCCCATAAGAGGAAAGGAGATGCTATTTTGTTTTTAGAGTTCTACTCACACTATTTTATTAGTAATGTCTCTGGGTTGAATCAAGTCATTGCATTCTGTTTTATTGCTGAAATGACTTTTACACCACCCACATCCGATATTGCTCATACTATCTTGCTGAGGTATTTCTGGTTACCATATCAGGCATGGGTGATTTGTAGACATAAACAATTGTCAGTGTAGATAATAGCTGACTGAACAAGGCTGATGTATGTGCAGTTTCAAAGCAATTGTGTTTAATATCCGGAAGTTCATTTTCCTGAGCTCACCAGGATGCTAACACTTCCATCAAAGTTCATGTTCTGAGAATAATGATACCTTATTATAATTTTTGAATAAACATATCCTGCTTTATTAATTAAAATTGTTCTATGCACAAAACATATTATTACTGGGTTTTCTTCCAGCTAATGAATCAGGGTACTGAGATGATTACCAAGAGATTTAATTATTTAAAAGAAATTGCAAAGTATATCTGTTACACACTGTGTTGAGTTCTATTCCACACAAGAATATTTTAGATAAATTCTATCAAAGAATACCATGCTGTTTTTATCTGAGATATCATCTCTCATTAACTTTGAACATTATTTTTCAAACAAATAATACTAAGGGATGGTTAAGGAAGACAAATTACAAAGAACTAGGAAACGTTGTGCTAGTTATTTTGCATTTGCCCTTCCAAGTCCTCTCTGTTCCTTTCTACAGTGTGAAGAAGACATTATTGAGACATGGCTCCCTTCTGTTGGGCAAGGCATTAGCCCAACTGGGATACTGGAGGTCTGGATGAAAATGAAATCTGGGTTTTATTCTCTAGCTTTTCCTTAACCGTCACAGTTTACTAAGGATGTGGTTCCTAAAGGTCATTTGCAGTAGCTGCCATTTAGTAACCTTTCAGTAACCTCTCCCTCCTATTCTTTCTGGATGTAAAGATCAAAAACAAAGCTCTTACCCTACCTAGACTATTGTTTTCTCAAGTAAGCAGGGAAAAGTAGTTAAGTGGGATTCTGGTCTTGATGTTGGCTCACATCTGTCATCATAGCTACTCAGGAGGTTGAGAGACCACAGTTAGAAGCCAGCTTTAAGGCAAACAAATTCTCAAGGCTTTATTTTGAATTAGCTAGTGAAAGTGTCAGCCTGGAGGCTTGGTTCAAATGATAGTATACCAGCCAAGAACCAACAAGATGAGAGAGTAAGAGATCCGAAGTTCACACCCCAGAATGGAAAAAAAAGAAAAAACCAAGACCCGTCTCCCATATTCTGAGCTCTATAAATTCTTTACCCTGTTTACTAAGCAAGGTATAGAAATCCCATGGTATGTCAAAATTAAATCTTTACTGATTTTGGAGAATAGGGGGTCAGAAATTATCCACCCTAGTGCAATTTATGTTAGAACTTCCTCAATATCCATAAACATAATGGATAGAATTTACATCCAGAATTTACATCCAGAAATCATCTCCTCTGGATGTTTCTTCAAAAATACACATTACTATGATAGAGACATCTTGTTTGTTCTGTTGAAAGAACTCAACCTACAACCTAGCTAATCTCTATTAAAGTGAAACACAGCTATGATTTCACTTATATACCACTTTGGAGATGAAAGATGATTTTTATTCTACTTCTCCTTGGGAAACAAGAGACTTTTAAAAGCATTTTCTTACCAAATATTTGTCTACTCGTCTTGGGTCTCATGCACTGTTTTTTTTCCCCTAGTTTTTCCCCTGAGTACCTTGTTTCAAGTTAAAGGTAAACTCAAAGTGTTGAAGAAAAGTCAAGGCACGCTGAGCACTGCAGGTGTGAAGAACGAATTGGGAACGTTTCAATATTTTAGTGTGTTTGTTCCAATGAATGCTGCTGCAGCTGTGTTAGTTATAACATTTCCAGGACCCAGGTTGTTTGGTCAGTAGAGCAAAGGAACATTTTACTGTTGAACTGATGCTGTGTTAGGGATCCTGAGCTAAATAAATGATCAACTGAGATGGACAGAAGCCAGCTCAGAGTTGAGGAAGGAAAATCAAACAAGAAGAATATGAGAATCTCAGTCGAAGGATAGAAGATGAATTTGTAGAGTGCAACCCTTTGCTGGTAAGGGAAATGGAGTCTTGGGAGACTATTAAGGCTCTTTGTTTTTGGAGAAGTTATAATTCATAGAAATACTCTGTGATTCACCCACAAGACCCCCTGCCTTCCTCAGGTACTCCATCTGGAACTTTCTATTCTAATCTAGTTTGTATCCCTCAACTATTCGGCTCTCCTTTATATAAGTTTAGAGAATCTTTTATATTAACATAAATGTCATGGTACTGTAAAAATTAACCATAGGCTTGAAAAAATCTTCTGGGCATTTCTTTTTTCCCTCCTTCCGTCTTGGTATTTCAAATTCAGAAGAGTTGTAAAGCAGACGTCTATGATGCAGTTATTTGATAATAATCATCTTCCTTCAAATCTCAGTTTGAGAAAGAAATGTGCCTTGGTTTCTCTTCTGGTCAATTATTCAGAGACACAGCTAGCTGATAATGGGGACTGGGTCTTCACTGAGCATTCAAGGAACCACATGACGAAGACCAGGAGAAAATGCTCATTCTATTCTGTAGACTTTGTTTCATTATCTTTTTTCTTGTCAGATATAACTTATTCAAAAACATTTTATGTAGCTACAAATATAAAAAGAGGAAATATCCAATTCATGAAATTGGTTTTTAGATTTGATTTTGAATTGTTTGAATACTTCAAGAATAATGATTTAAATTATGTAAGCTAAGCTACAGTTGAATCTGGACACACATGGATCACCAGAACATTCAATTTAGAAGAACAATCTTTTCTAGTTTAAATTTGCAGCAGTTTTCTATTCGCCAACACAGTCTAAGACACTAGTGAGAATCAACAATGACTCTTCCCTTTGCCCCTTCCTACCAAATCCTGGAGATTGGTCTTCTTCTTTTTAAGACAGGTTCTAGTTCTACAACAGCTAGAACTCTCAGCCATGTACCATCACACTCAGCTATGTTCTTTTTCTTAAATTTCTTATTATGTTTTTGCTTGGGACTTCAGAATTATCTCTTTGGAATACTGAAACAGTGGTTTTGTTGATCTGGTCTTCTTGCCTGCAGGATCCACATCCATGCCGCCAGTGCTCCACATTGCAGCCACTGCAAGTGTCTGTTTTTTTTTTTTCTTTTCAATAGCTGTGATTATATTCTTCTACTACTGAAAGCAAAAAAAAATTCATTGGTTCTTCTTGTCTACAAGACAATGTCCACCAATCTCATGAAATTCTTGCTCTGATTTATTAATATCTTTTGAATTTCATTCAGCACTTATTTATCTGATTCCTTTTCCTTTCTTTCAGATCCCAGCTACTATGTCAAATGTGGTACAAGACACACAAAATCATAGAGATTCCTTCTTGTAATGTTTTTAACCATTAGAGAGGGAGAGAGAGAGAGATCGCAGATATTCAAATCTTGTAAATGTTAATTCACAAGCAGAGATTAGCTATGAAAGATTTCAGTGCTCTCTCTATGTATATATATATAATAGCAGTATACACACACACACACACACACACACACACACACACACACACACACACACACACACCTGTAGAACGTGACTTAGTCTTGGGGTTCAGAAAAAAATTTCATGGGATAATGCTGTTCAAACAGAGTGAAACTGTAGCAACCTCAGGCAAGACTCCATGCTAGCTGTAACAGGCAACCTGCCAGGCTTCAATCTGTTGCAGACTCTTCCTGTGCCTTTGCTCTAGGTTTTCCCCAGTTCATTTGATACCTGATAAAACTCTGTTTAATTATCTTTTCTTTTATTATTATGGACTATTCATAGTTGAAAATCCAGCTAGATTATTTCCTTTCCTGACAATGCTAATGACCTCTCTCTTTTTTTGGTCCCCATGCCTTAGAGGAATGAGTTTACTCATCTTTCAGTTCTCACATCCTTTTGTATGGATTAGTTATTACTTGGCATCTAACTCACTGTTATACACATATTTGATTTATTTCTCTCAGTTTTTTTTATTGTATCCTTTATATTCCCAGAATATCAAATGGTACTTAGAACAGTAAGAACTCAGTGTTTCTTTTGGCTTAAGTAATACCTACCAGCAAACTGGGAGGGTAATTGTCTTTATAGATGCTGTCAATTTCATTAGCTCTAAAAAATAAATATTTATGGGTTGTCTCTTTTCTTTCAGTGTCATTTATATATGAAATTCCCATTATATGGAGGTTGAAATTTTCAATGGTTGTCTAATTATTCTGTAATTTGAAATTTAGAATGCATTTTCCCAGAGGGAAGGAATGTATGATGCATTTGATTCAGGGTATAAAATAGTGGCCCAATGAAAACAGGCATGGGTACTGATATTCTAATGTGATTTCTGTTTTACATAGATATCCTTTGGCTAGATGAGCTGAGAAAGTCTTTTTACTAGAGAGCAACTCAGTTCTCTCATATGAAAAAAGGGCAAGTGCCTCCCTTGCAACTTTATTGCAAGAATTCCCTACTTAGCACATACAAATTATGTAGCTCAAATAGTATAAACTAATTATTATATAATACCTTACTTTCCCACCCCTCCTTCTCTCCCTGTGTCCTTCAAAGTAGGGACACTTTCAACAGCCTCGTTAGATTATGATTTTGTAGGAAAGTTACTAAGAATTGGGTGTTTTATGCTTTCAGGACCCTGCAAGATTAGAAAGGAATGACTTGAGCATTCTTGTGACTGACATTCACTCAACCACTCATTGACTCACTTAAGAAGCTGGCACTTCCTATATTCCAGAGGATAGGTAAGCAAGAGATTAGCTAAATCCCAAACAAAAGATGTCCTGAAAAAGGTGTTCACCCACCTGATTTGCAGAAGGATTTGGAGAGGCTACAGAGAAGGGAATTGGGATTGGTGTGGAAAAGGTGTAACGAATGGAAGCTAGAGGGTACCTATGGAGACTGATGCCCTGCTGGACTCTGAGATGAGGCTGCAGTCTTTTTTTGGCTATTGTGCACCTGCTGATTTTGGTCCCTAGTTAAGAGGCCTTGTGTGAAGTATGCCACAGGCACAGCAATAAGTATCTTGCTCACCATTTAACTCTAAGCCAGAAAATGCCTTAGAGCTCCCAGAGCTTGAATGAAGCACATAACTTTTGGCAAACTTTCTCTCTCATTATATGTGTGGGTAAAACTCTTGTCAATTTTTTCCTGTAAAAGAGGGACTGAAACAACTGGCAACGTGATTATATAATTAAATCTTTACAAATTCTTTTCTTTTGTGACACGACCAGTTCTCTTTCTTCATCATTTTAAGTGAATTGCAACACAACAGTTTATTTTCGGCACAGGAAACCAAATCAGGAGTTGAGAAGGACCGTATTCATAGAGAAAAATAAATAAATCTTTTGTAGGAAGAATTGCTGTTAATTCTTCTGTCATTTGTAAAATAAAAGAGATGTGTGGTTATTTAATTTGATTTGTTTCTCTCTGTTTTTAAAACCTTGCTGTAGTCTAGACAGCTGTGTTGCCTAATGTATTTATGGCTTATGTGGAGGGTGGGGAAGTTTATTAATGCAGACCTGGAAGAAAAGACTGGTAGTTATTCTATACTGTAGCATTTAACATAATTTTGAAAGCTCTGGCAACCTCCTGAACACAAAGGGAGACAGAATGCTCTATCACCTGCTGAGTTCCATGAAAATGACAATTCTGCATCATCTTCCAGAAAGTAATAGAAAGTGATGATGACATGTGAGTAAGGTGCATAATACTCTTTTTTCAGGAAAGAATATTCTATATTTTTTGGTGGAAAGTAATAAGAATCCTCATTCATTTGAGTTATGCAATGTTGAAAATAGACTAAAACATAACAAGGTACAACAGATGGGTATATTGAATAAATAATGTTAATTTCAGTCAAAATCGTACACTCTTTTGAAGAACCACTATTTTATAAATAATTAAAATACATGTTTGATAACATAATGATAGTTATTAAAATATTTTATAATCAAACAAAGAGTCACATTAAAATATGCCATATTAAACTGTGACAACAGCATAAATAACTCTGAGTATTTTGTATATTTTAGCCAGGTTTTTTTTTTAAAAAAAACACCTTTGATATACCGCTTTAAATATTGCCCAGCAATTGGGTCGAGCAAAGTTTGCCATAGTTTTGAGAGCTGTCCTTCAAAATTTTATTCTAATGATGGCATTGTAGACTCCCAGAAGACTAGAGGAGATGGAAGTACTTAGCATCCACTAACAGAGTTTACACATATGCAGTTGTTAAAATAACATTGAATTTAGACGTACAAAAGTCTAGCTGTAGCTGGGTACTGATGTCTTATGTCTGTATTCCTGACTGAGGATTGTGGTTCAAAGCTAGCTTGGGAAGAAAGTCCCTGAGACTTTTCTGCAATTAGATAATAAAAAGTTGGAAATAGAGCTGTGATGGAATTGGTAGGATGCCAACATTGGGCAAAAATATTAAGGGACAACACCAAGGCCTTGAGTTCAAACCCTACTAACCGCGTGCCTATGCGCGTGCACACACACACCCCCACTCACACCCCCCCCAGTTGTTATATATATATTTAGCTGTGTAAACATCAACCACTTGTTTAAGCTAAGTTTCCTCTCTGTTAAATGAGGACAACATCATCTGCATTCATATGATTGAGGGAATTTGCTCTTAGCATTCATACCTGGGGAAGGGTATGAGCAGGAAGCAGAATTAGGAAAAGTTAGCCTGTCATGGTTTCTGTTGCTCTTTAAGATGCTCTGATCTTTCTCCCCTACTGATGCAGTTATGGGTCTAAAGTGCTCTGGGAATTATGCCACCTTGTGTGAGGAAGTTCACCTCCTCTGTCCTAGGAAGAGTGATAAATATTCCCATTTCCTGTGCAGTGGTACCTTAGTAGAGCATTACTGTTTTCAGTCTGTGCATTATGGCTGAAGTCTTCAGTGCAAAGTTTTCGACTCCTACACACATCATATTTTGGACATCTTCTTTATTGGGCTTGATGGATGGTGGATCATTCTGCAGTGCAGGATATTTAGCAACATCTACCTACTAAATGCCCTTTGTAAGTCCCCACACTTGTTACAATAAACAAAATCCAAATATTATAAAAATGTCTCCTGGGAGGAAGCAAAATGGCCCATATTTTTAGAACAAGGGAGCAAGAAAATGGTATAGGACAAGATGGAAGAAGGTAAGATCATTCACTACCTCACAGAGGTATCAGATTTCACCCGTATTTTAAGAATCAGAGAAAGCCAGTGAAGAGTCTCTAGGAACCAGTTTTTGTCCAAACTGTCACTTCAGAGTAGAGAATGGGCTGAAAAAGAACCAAGAAGGAAGCAAATAATAGAACAGTAGAGCGGAAGATATTTGAACAAGCTAAAAATACAAAACCAGAGATCATTTGACAGGCATTTGAGCTGGACTTAAAGATCTGAAGGAAAAAGAGATGTCAGAAGAGAATCTCTCTTTTTTTTTTCTTTGCATAAATGGATAGATGCTGGTGCTACTTACTGATGCATTGAAAATAAAAGAGGAAAAATAAAACAGATGTGGAAGATGAAGGTCTTCTTCATTTCCAATGAGTTTTGTAAAATTTAGACTGGAATATCAAAACACCTCTGGACATGGATCTACAGCTCAAAGGGGAGACTGAAATAGAATTGTTTCAGTGAAATTTGAAAAGGAACCAATTAAAACTGGATGTGAAATTGAAAAAGGCTTTTCTTTTCTCTACCCTCAAAGGGGGTGTGTAACTAGTAATTTTCACCATAGCAGGTTAAATTTATTTCCAGACTCTTGTTGTCAGGAATGCCATAAACACTGCTGAGATTTAAACTGAAGTAGTTACATGTACTGGGATAATACCCCATATGTAGATCTCTGTCTCTCTCTATAGAAAATATATCTTCTAGATATAATGATGCACTTTACAATAAGTTTACACACACATATATATATTATATGTGTGTACATATAAAGTATATCATGTATAATTTTATGCTTGTAAAGAAACTTGGAAGATCAGTTCATTTTGGTCTTTCATGTAGAAATTTATACACTCTATAATAGCTAATTATTATCATACTGTTCAAATTTTCACACAGGTTTCTGCATGCCACCAATGAATCTTGGAAATGTGTCAAAGGGTACCCAAACCAAATATACATCTTTAAGCAATAAAACAGTTTTCTTCCCTTTTCACCCAAATAAAATTATAATATGAGCAAAAGTCTGGCAAGAGTAACAAAGAAACACTGTTAAATCAAAACATTATTCACACAGAAAAGTGGATGTGGCTCAGTTTTTGTAAAGCCCTTATATTGGCAGCCAAAGAGATGGCTGTCACAGGCAGAGCTAAAGCTTCATGTCTGACAGCCAGACCTGGGAGGTCAAAGCCAGACCTAGTGTTCTGGCCAAGTGTACTTCAAGCCTTATCCAAATGATGACATTTCCTTATCCATATCCCAGATTTTCCTGATGCCTGCTTTTTCATTTTGTACTTTTGAACTCTCTTGCCATCTTTAGGATCATTCACAATGTCATTGTCAAGGGTTAAGAGTATAGTAAACCTTAAAAGGTCACACACACACACACACACACACACACATATATATATATATATATATACATACATACATGACAAACACACACATACACAAGAATATATGTATATAGATGTATATATTCATATATAAACTCTATATCTATCATCTATCTATGAAGTCATAGAATAGACTCAAATATTCACTAATTGTTTTAGCATAGCTAATGCTATTAATATCCAACTTCATTTACCAAAAATAAATGAATCATAAAACCCATCTAAAATTGGTAATGCAAGAAATCTTAAAAGAAAAGGTTTTAATCATAATCAACTAATTAGGATATTTTAAGTCCGAGTGTTTTATTAAAAGCTGTTATTAATTCATTTATAATCAGGAAATGGAGTAATTCAATGATTTTGAGAGCCAAATAAGGAGATAAATATAGGAATTCTAGTTGTACAGTTCACTTTCAGAAGTGAGCAGCCAGGAATAACTAAGGTTTGTTACTTCACTGAAACATCACTATCAATTAGAGAAACAACAACAACAAGAACAACAACAAAAAGCAACCCTCACTGTTGTAGAAAACTTCGTTGGTAATAAATGGAAACCCATTCATCTTTCTATGCCTTTAACATTTTTTAACAAACTTCATCTGAGTCTGAACATGGTCTGTACCAATTTTTATATCTGTGAAGATAGTGGATTTGCTAATAACAGGTTCATTATCATCAGATTCATCTTTGGAATGATTCTGGGAGGGTTTATAATGCTCATTTATTCAATGAAGTCTCAGTCTTTGTCTCTATAGGGACTTGTCTATGATAGGTTTGTATTTCTGAGAACTTGTAGAAAATGTATCTGTTAGAAGCAATGATGAAAATTGTTCTGTTCTATTTGTACTATCTGTATCTTCTTCCCCACAGACACACACAAAGAGCACATTGTTGAATCTAAGTAAGTATAGAAAATGCTTAAAGGCTTAGTTCTGAATTGAGCAAGTCAAAGAAGCAATTGCTTAATAAGTCCTTAGTAGGCATAAAAGAAATGATTATAAATGCAAAAGGTATTGTGTTCATCATTTAAATGTTAATGCTTCTTTTAAAAAGTTTTTCATACTTCAGATGTCCAACATATATAATCATGACTCTATAATGATATGCATATAAAATGATGACACTTGAACACATTAACATATCCATCCCTTCATTTAATATTTCATTTGTATAAAAAGCACTGGCCATCTATTCTTATTAAATTTCTAGTACAAAACACTGCATAATCATCATGCTGTCCCTTAAATTTCTGCATCCATCTACCCTACATTATTGAAATTATCTACCATTTGTAATTTCCTCTTCTCATTTTCTTCACTTCTCTGCCTCTGATAGCCACCTTTCTATTGTGCTTATTTACATTCAACTTTTCTAGATTATACCTATGAGATCATGCAGTATTTTTCTTTTCCTGTCTTACTTTGTTCACTTAGCATCATGTCCCCCAAGTTTATCTATATTGCCTCAAGTGGCAGGAAGTCCTTTTTAAAAACCACACACACACACATACTTCACAAATTTTTTACCCATTAATCTGTATCCTGTCAATACTATTAGATTATCCCTATATCTTGACTTCTACAAGTAACTTTGCAGTGAGCATATTGGTGCAGATATATTTTCAAGACACTGATGTCAACTCATTTGGATATATCCCAAGAAGAAAGAGTGATTATAGAATCATCCAATTTGTTTTGTTTTGGAATAACCTATTCATTGTTTTCCAGACCATCTGTGAAAAAATACATTCCCTCTAACAGTGTAAAGGAGTTTCTTTTCGCCACAACTTTATTAACACTTCTCACTCGTTACTATTTTGATACACCTGTGATGTGGTATCCTCTTCTGGCTATGATTTGAGTTTTCCTTATGATTATTGACAATGAGCATCTGTGCCTGAGTGATTTGCTATTTTCATTTTTTTCTTTGGAACATTGTCTCTTCAAGAGCTTCGTCCATTACTAACTTGCTTTATAATTTTTCTTCCTTTTTGCTATTGAGTTGCATATGCTCCTTTTATATTGTGGATATTAAGTCCTTATTGGAAATATGGTTTGAAAATCTTTTCTCCCATTAAGTAGGTTGCCTTTTATTTTGTTGATGATTTCCTTGCTATGCAGTAGCATTTTAGTTTGATATATTTCCACTTATTTCTGCTGTGGTTGCCTGAGTATTTACTATCAAGACAAAAAATTCATTGCTAAGGAAAATATCAAGGACCTTATGAAAACTTCTGGATTTAACTTTTGGTACACTTGGTTTTAAAGCCAACTAGCAAAATGAGATATTAACTTTCTCATTCTGTTGATGTCAGACTAGGTAATCTGGACAGAATTTATCACTAAAGATAATTAAATTAGTTGGACAAAACCAAGCTCACAATATCTTCTAAAAAGCATTGAAGAATTAGCAGAACAGTGAAGATGCCCTGTTCATCACCTTCACAATAACAATACATATATAAAATAGAAAGATGGCTTGCGCTAAGAGCTAGGTGAAAGTAATAACCCAGAGATTGTCCAGTCAGCAGTTCACTTTTGACGTGGGGTAAGAATACTAGCTACTACAATATAGGATGCTGACTTGAATTATATAAAATAACTATTAAAAATAAACATAAGTACATATTTATTGTGTGGGAAATTCTCACATACAAGTTTATGCAATATTTGTGTGAAAACCAAATAGAACTGGCACCCTTTGTTTTATACATTATACATTAAGTATACAACTCTCAGCTAGAGTCATATGCAGTTGCAGAAGAGGCTGTTGAGAAGATGAGCAGAGATTTTTTGACAGTGCTTCAGATCTAGAAGCAAGCCACAGTAAAGGTTTGACAAAGAGGTGCTGCCACTCCTCTTTGGGTGGTTTTGTGAATAATTATATTCAAGAATAAGAGTGTAAGTAAAATGAAAACTGGCTATACTGACTGACCATTGTTAATGGATCTGAACAGTAATTATGTTAGTTTTCATCGTTCTGATTAATTCCTGACAGATACTTAAAAGAAGGAAAGATTTATTTGGGTCATAGTTACAGAGGTTTCATCCAAGGTCAGTGGACTGATCATTGTTTCTAACCCTCGGGTAAAGGCCCATTACAGACATGAATGAAGGGCATAGTGGAACAGAGTGGTTCACCTCACGATTGCCAGGAAGTAGAAGCAGAGAAGGAAGCTATGGGAGACAAGATACATCTTTCAGAGGCCTTCCATCAGTGACCTATTTTCTACAACCAGACCTTACCTTCTAGCATTCTATCTTCATGCAATAATGCCTTCAGATTATGAATCCATCAATGGATTGATCTTATAGTGAAACCAGAGCCTTTATTTTCCTATTAATGCCCCCAAACTATTTTTGCAAAGTGCTGTATTGGAAACTAAACCTTCAACATAGAAATAAGTCCTATCCAAACAATAGTAGTCATAACACAAAGGCAACAGAAAAATCCTGAAATTTTCCTAGGTTACACATGTACTAATAATGCCCTGAATACTATGAAAATCTTTCAAATGGAAGTGTTACTCCAAGTGTCAATTATTTCTGAATTATATAAACAATATCCAGTGTGTATATATATGTACACACACAACTATATGTGTGTGTGTATATATATATATATATATATATAAGTATAGGTATATTACTCCATCATAATATAAATTAATTTATGACAAGAAAATAAGAGGGAAACAAGATGAAAGGAACACTTTAAAGTCTGAAAGTCAGAGACTGATATAAGAAAGAACTCAATGAGGAAAGAAGGAAGGAAGGAAGGAAAGGAAGGAAGGAAGGAAGGAAGGAAGGAAGGAAGGAAGGAAGGAAGGAAGGAAGGAAGGAAGGAAGCAAAGAAGGTTAGTTCTGTTAACTGTGTATGATAGGTTAGAAATAACATTAAATATTTGTTAGCTGGTCATTACTATAACAAAAATCCTGAAACAATCAATTTATAAAGAGGAAATATTTACTTTAGCTCGTAGATTTTCAGATTGTGTTCTGTATCCAGTTGGCTCTGTTGCTTTTGAGCTTGTGGTGAGGCTGTGCATCACGATGGGAGAAGACATGGTACACACTTCATTGTGAGTAGGGTACATGGAGAGGGACTGAAAGAGACCTGTGTGTATGATTCCTTTCAGGATCAGTTCCCTAGTGACCCAGTCTCTCCTCTGTGCCCACCATTGAAGGCTTCCCTCCACTTCCAATTGCAATGAATTGAGGATTAGCAATTCCAGACCAAAACAGCAGCCAATATGAGACCTACAATTTATAGAAAGTTTTATACTACATTTACAAAGGAAATTGTATGAAAAGGTATAAATAGCTTAAATTATAATTTTAGTGAATGGGTTATATTGCACATTTACCTTCACATAAAACTGAGAAATGCACCACAGAATGCACTCTTGGAAGAATACGAGGAGACAAAGGGTTGAAATTTGAAAGAGAAAGTAACAGCTATTAAAAACGAATTGAAGGCCAGGAATGGTGATACAAACCTATAATCCCAGCAACTTGATAAGCAAAAGCAAGATGATTGCTCAGCTCTAGGAAGCAAGCACAAGCAAAGGAAGTTCCCAAGACCCTATAATAGATTTAAATTTTTTTTAAGCTGAATATAGTGCAAGTGGTACAGTCTTTTCCTAGCATGCACAGGACCCGGGTTCAATTCTTAGTTTTGGGGAAAAGTAGTTATAGTGTTTTCACTATTGTAGTCTTTGAAGGAGAATTAGTCAATGAAAGACATAATGCAGATAAAAGTTAAAAAGTAAAAGTTAATTGAATAGAAAACAGATTGATGATAAACTCAACAACTCATTATTTGAAAAGATTAAGAAAACAGGCAAATTTCTAGCTAGCCGAATCAAGAAAAAAATGAGGAAGCTCAGATCAAAGGAATAAATAAAGCTTATTAATAAAAACCATGATTGAGAGAGTATCACTGGTCAATTTCATTTGGCATCCAAGTAAAATATAACACACACAATACCCAAAGAATTTAAGCAAAGAAGGGATTACTGAAGAATTGAATTTTTGAGGTCAGCACAATCCTACAATAAAAACCTTTCCATAGTTTTAAAAAATAAGACAATTAAGATAGAAATGGGTGGGGCTGGGAAGGTGGCTCAGTGGTAAAGCACTTGCCTTGCATGCATGAGGCCCTGGGTTCAATTCCTCAGCACCACATAAGCAAAAAGAAAAAAAGCCAGAAGTGGCGCTGTGGCTCAAGTGGTAGAGCACTAGCCTTGAGTTGAAAAGCTGAGGGACAGCGCCCAGGCCCAGAGTTCAGGCCCCACAACCGGACCCTCCCCCCCAAAAAAGATAGAAATGGGTGTCTCACATGAATTATCCTAGCTGCTCAGGAGATTAAATTCCTGGAGGATTGAGATTTGAATCCAACCTGGGAAGAAATGTCTGTTAAGATCCATCTCCAAAATGAGCAGCACAATTCAGGACTGGAGTTGTTGCTCAGATGGTAGAGAGGCAATGAAGCAAACAAAATCAACAGAGAAACATAGAGTACAAATCCAAGTACCCTCCCTGCAAAACAAATTAAAAAACAAGACAATTTTAGAAAATATTGTTCATGAATCTGAATGACAAAAACTCTTAAAGTATGTTATTGAACCAAATTCAACAAAATAGAAAGGGTGGCTATTTTTGGTGAACTATTGATATATCAAATGAAAGATGTGTTTTTCCATGAATGGAAGGTTGTCATAATCCTCCAAAATTAATTGCTGTGATTCATTTAACTAACCATATTAACTAAGACAATGTAATAAAAATGTCATGCAATTATTCCAATAAGTGCAGAAAAATATCTGATGAAATAGGCATGTTAGTCAATTAGGAATCAGTGGAAAGTGTCTGTATTCATTAAAGGTTATTTGCAAAATAATAAACAAAAATTACAATTATTTCATTCATCATCATAATGACATTTGGAAGTATTTTCTCTTTCAAATGGGAAATGAAATTTACAATCACATTTCCATGACTGGGTTTATTTATTTATTTTTTAACGTTTTTTATTTTTTTAACAGAGGGGTTACAATTACATGGGCAAGGTCATGAGTACATTTCTTATCAAGCATTGTTGCCTGCTCTTTTGTTTCCCCTTTCCATCCCTTCCCATTCCACGCCCCCCACAAGTTGTAAAGTTCATTTTTCAACATCTCATTGTTGCAATGGGTCCACCTTCCCCTCCACAAATTATACCACCATCAAATACAGTGAAAACAGGGGTTATACTGTGGGGAAGGGACATACAAAGCAACAAAGAAATACCTTATAAATATGTTAAAAACAATAGCAAGAAAGAAAAAAAAAACATTTGAGTCCTTATCTTGGGTTTCATTTCGCTTATCATCAAGTTATCTGACCATTTCTGCTTGTCTCAGACATATACTAGATATTGCAAAAAAGGGAAACTATGGGACCTATGTTTCTTTGGGCCTGGATTACTTCACTTAATGTATTTTTTCCAAGTTTTTCCATTTCCTAACAAATGGGACAATGTCATTCTTTCTGATGGAAGCATAGACTTCCATTGTGTATATATATTACCACTTTTTTTTTTTTTTGTTGGTTGTGGGGCTTGAACTCTGGGCTTGGACGCTGTCTCTCAGCTCTTCAGCTCAAGGAGAGCGCTCTACCACTTGAGCCACAGAGCCACTTCTGATTTTCAAGTGGTTTATTAGAGATAAGAGTCTCATGGACTTTCCTGCCTGGGATAGCTTTGAACCGCGATCCTCAGATCTCAGCCTCCTGAGTAGCTAGGATTACAGGCGTGAGCCACCTGCACCCGGCTATATACCACATTTTCTTCATCCACTCATCTACTGAGGGGCATCTGGGTTGGTTCCATATCTTAGCTATGGTAGATAATGCTGCAATAAACATAGTTGTGCTGGTAGCTTTAGTACGGTCTTGTTTGTGATCATTTGGGTAAATGCCCAAAAGTGGGATTGCTGGGTCATAGGGGAGCTCTATGTGGAGTCTTTTGAGGAACCTCCATACTGCTTTCCAAAGTTTACACTCTCACCAACAATGCAGTAAGGTTCCCTTCTGTCCACAACCCCTCCAGCATCTGTTGTTATTAGAGTTCTTGATTATAGCCATTCTAACTGGGATGAGGTGGTATCTCAATGTTGTTTTGATTTGCATTTCTAATCAGGAAATGAAGGTAAAAGAAAGAAAGGTTTAAGAATTGGAAAGAATTACACACATAGAAAATATGGTGGAATGTTCTAGAAAACACCATACTTAATTTTTCCTCCTGTGTGGGCACCAAGGTAGTGGAATATAACAAAATACTCAGCCACCCCTAGCGTTAAATAAAGGGTTCATTGCAACCTAAATTGTATCAACAGTAGTTGACTTACCCACCCAGGACAGTAAACCTTTTTAAAATAAGTTTTTTATTGTGAAAATACTGTATAGAGAGGTTACAATCACATGAGCAAAGTAATGAGTACATTTTGTATCAAGCATTGTTGCCTCTTCCTTTGTTTTCCCCCTACCATCCCTTCCCTCCCACCTCCACAACTACATCCCCCGGCTCCTAAATGTAAAGTTTGTTTTTCGACAGAGACTTGTACATCTCATTGTTGCAATGGGTCCACCTGTATCCCTATTTGAACAATTTGTTTTTTTCCCTTCTGCTCCACAAATTATACCAACATCAAATACAGTGAAAGCAGGGGTTATAATGTGGGGGAGGGACATACAAAGCAACAAAAAATCACCTGGTACCTTATAAATACGTTAGAAACAATAGCAAGAAAGGAAAATAAAAACACGTGTCCTTATCTTGGGGTTCATTTCTATTTCGCTTAACATCATCTTATCTGACCTTTTCTGCTTGTCTCAGACATATACTAGTTATTGCAAATAAGGGAAACCATGGGACCTATGTTTCTTTGGGCCTGGCTTACTTCACTGTCTACCAGGACAGTAAATCTTTGCATGGAGGTCTAATGTCATTAATTAAGTTAGTTGCTTCAGCCTTAGGACAGTGACTTTGCTCTATGGACCAGTCCTAGGAAGGTCTTAATGCTCAAAGTCCCTTACATGTCAGCAAGAACTTGTGTAGGTGGTAAACATCATTGTCATTCTTATTCTAGAGATGACTGACTTTCAGTTTATTGGAAATTCATTTTTCCCTAATAAACATTCCTCCTATCATCTTCACTGTGAAAAAAATGGTACGAAGGTAAATGGAGCTGATTAACAAAGGAGTTAGCCACTTTCTGTATACAAAGTCATTATTTTAAAAGTCAAATACAATCATTTGTGCTACAGAAAGAAATGTCTCCCAGGGTGGCCTCAAACTCAAAATCCTCCTGGCTATAGCCTCCTAAGACCTGGAATTATAAAGATGTGTCCACCATACTCAGATAGAAATGAAACTTTTATAAACTCTAAAAACACATTCATGTTCATGAATTAGAACAAAATATGATGTTAAAATGTTTCAACTACCAAAATCAAATTTTCAAATATCAAAAAATAAATACCCAGGAATAACTCAACAAAAATTAGTCAAGACTTCTATAAATAAAATTTAAATAATATAATAAAGTATGGAGACCCAAATCTATAACTATTTCTATTTCTGCCTATATCTATTGAGTTCTGTGTATGTTCATAGATTTCAAGATGAAATACCTAAAATCTAATAAATCTGACTATAATGTTAATACTTTAAGAATCAAACTCTTATAAATATTTAACTTTACAAGCTAATAAAATTATTAAAAATAAAAGCAATAGGAGAAAGTTATATACCCTTTACATGAATATTTTAAACATTTATGCTGCTCATTAAGATTTGTTTAGTCTCTGCTTTCAGGTGATGAGGTCATGTGACATGTTTGGTCAATGAAAGGTTCAAATAATGTGTTACTTCAATCTGAAAGATTTTAGGGAATTGTCAACAGCTCATACACTCCTTCTCTCTGCTACCTTCTTCTTTCTGCTAAAGTAAGTAATAACAAGTACACAAGAACAGCTGCTTCAGCAGTCTGGGCCCAATACTAGAAGAGATCAAGCCAAGGAAGTATGGCCCATGCCTGTAATACTGTAAGCTACTCAGAAGATTGATATTTGAGGATCATGTTTCAAAGTCAGCCTGAGCAGAAAAATCCATGGGACTCTTATCTCCAATTAACCACACACAAAATAACCACATGTGGAGCTGTGGCTCAAACACAAGAGAGCTAGTACTAAAGCTCAAAGACAGCAACCAAGTTCTAAATGCAAGGGCTTTGATGTGCTAGGAAGACATTAAATCATAGAGGTGTGTCTCAAGTGTATGTTAAGATCCTGATTCCTTCCTATCTGCCTCTGTCTCTGCTCTTTGTCTCTTTCCGGACTCTGTCTTATCTGTCTGTCTCTTTTCTATTTCTTTCTCTATTTCCTCCTCCCTCCCTACATCCAGCTGCTATACAGTAAATAAGCTTCATCTGCTGAGCAGTTCTGGCAGCATGATCTCCTGTCCTGCTACAATCTCAAAGCCACTGAGCCAAATGACCATTGGGCTGAAACAGTGACTCAAAATGAATATTTACTCTTTTAAAATTATTTTTATCAAGTATTTTCCCACAGCAATGGAAAAGGAATACAAAGAATAGGTAAGTCATGGAAGCATTTTTCTTAACTTGAGTATTAGTTATGACAAATTTTTATTTTTGCTGGTATAGGTCTTGAACTCAAGAACTTAGCATTCACTCAGATAACTTGCTGGCTGTCCTAGAGCATACCTCCAGACTGGTTATAATGACTGTTAAAGGTGTATACTCTCTATTTTGTCTTAATTAACTATATAAAGATTTAGAAGAAAAATAACATGTCCTACTCATTTATCTTTAATATATTTTCTGCGTATTTGAGATTCCTATCAAAATATATTTTGTTAAGCCACTGGAGAGAGTTCAATGCTATAGTATGATTAATTGTAGGAAAACAGTCCTTATCATTTATGCTTTCTAACTGGGTGATAATGGCTTGTTATATAAATCTTTTCCCAAACCAGCAGAAGTACAACAGAGCTCTGTTGGTTTACTTGTTCCTAGACAAATTTAGAGTAATAAAAAGTACACAGTATACATTCTCTCTTTACATGAAATTCAAGAGAGGTCTTGATATAATAACAATAGTTTCTGATATTTTTAAATAAGTTTTTTATTGTGAAAATACCATACAGAAGGGTTACAATTACATGAGCAAGGTAATGAGTACATTTCTTATCAAGTATTGTTGCCTCCTCCTTTGTTTTTCCCCTACTATCCTTTCCCACCAAAGTTGTAAAGTTCGTTTTTTTGACATAGTGTCTTGTACATCTTGTTGCAATGGGTCCACCTGTATCCCTATTTAAACAATTTGTGATAGTTTGCAAAGCTTTCTTCTGATAGCTTTGTACTTTTTAGACTGTGGGCTTTAAATAAAAGCAAACCACAAAATGATCACCACCCCATAGCTATAAATGGAGTACTTACTTCAATTTTTCTTCGAGGAACTGTCTAATTCACTTATATAGTACAGTCCTACAAGTACAAGGAATAGAACACTCAAAATATTCATCATTAATATAGAGCTGGGCACTCACTCGTGGTTCATCTGTATTCCTAGCTACTCAGGAGGCTGAGTAGGTCATGGCCCACGGCCAGGCTAGGAAGGCAAGTCCATGAGACATGAACTAGCAAAAGTCTAGAAGTAGCACTGTGGTTTAAGTGGTAGAGAACTGGCCTTGAATATAAAAGTTTAGGGACAGTGCCTAAGCCATGATTTCAGGCCCCAGGACTGGCACAAACAAAAAAGATTAATTTGAACCTGGCAAATATTACTAAGATACAATGAGAATTTAGTCAATTTTCTTCAAAAGCAATCCAGGCCTATTAAAATGAATTTTTTCCTGTTTATTGTTGGAGGAGAGCAATATACTCTCTTCCTCACTAAATCTTGAGCAAAGGAAAAGGGGCCAAAGTGACATCTTTAGTCTTGGCAGCTTTCTAGTAATGATTAGTTGTCCTTTCCATCTTCCTGAAATAGGGTATTCCTTAAGATATGTACTATGTACTATGTATATGTACTATCACACCTTCCCTAACAATCTACCTACAATGGAAAAAAAGAGACTTTATAGGTTCATAAAGAAGCTGCATCGTATTGTATATGAAGAATAATTTAGTAGGAGACTCATACATTTACTGGGAAAATGCCATCTGGTATCCATCATAGTTAGCACATTAAAGTATTTAATGCCAAAGGAGACATTATAGCTGATGAATCTTTGGGTTACTTTTTCTGTGTGAAATAAATCCTACAATTTAAATACAGAAGTAAATTCTTCTGCATTAACCTGTTTCAAAGTCTCGTCAATAAATAATGAAATTATTGATGGGGCTGAAAAATAGGTTGTCCGTGTAACTCATAAGTAAGGAGAAAAGGGAAAATGTTGAATGTTTATATTATTCTGGATGAGGATAATTTAGCAATTTTAATGGATCTGCCTATTTCACCATAAAAAGGACAAAAACCCCTTTAGAGTCCTCATCTAATTGTGAATGGAATGTTGCTGCTACTCCTACCTCCCCACACCATAAAAAGAACTTGAAAGATGAACAGGGATCCGATAGGAGAGATTTGAGCTAGTTCTAATGGAGCTTCATTACCTTTCCCCTTTAGTTTTAGAAATGCACACACACACACACACACACACACACACACACACACACACACACACACACACACACACACACACCTTATATCACACAAATGCCTGGAGCCCCATTCATTCTGGCAATTTAGGAAATCCCTGCTAAGAGCTTTCAGTTTGAGACATCTAAGAATTTATTTTTCATTTTTCTGCCCAGGGTAGCACATCGATGTGGAAAATCTCTCTCAGTCTGTGGCTAAGTTGCCTGGTCCTCTTCGTTTGTCTCAGTGTCTGATGAGTAAAAAGAATTCCCTATCCCTATTGTGAAGTGTGATTGTTTTTCTGTAAAGTGAAAATGTGTTAAAGTGAATGTCATATATGATAAATAGCCTGAATTTTAAATGAAATTGTTTTAACCATGCAAAACCACCTACTCATTTTGTTTTGGCACTATTCTTTACAAAGACACAGATTTAATTTTATTTATACAGGTACTTCACAATTAAGAATTTCATATAGATGTCCTGTCACCAGAAATATGTCATACATGCCAGTTCAAGGCCCATGGCTTCAACATGGTATTTGCAGGCCAGGATTTTAGAACAGTAGCCACTCCATACCTTTGTGCTGGTGTTATTTACAATGATGTCTTTCTAGTGCCTGTCTTTCTAGTAATAACTAATAAGAGAACTAGAAAAAGGATAATAGGCTTCCTAAGACACAGAGAAAATGTATCAATCTAATTCTTTATGTGTGTATTTGTTTATTTTTAATAAGTAGTTGTACATAGGGTTTCCAATTCCAGAAGTCAGGTTATGAGTACAATGTATTTTGGTCAACTTCACCCATTCCTCATTCTCCCCCAACGCCTCCTGTTCCATCCCTACTCTCAAGTTATATAGTTCAATTTTTACATAATGCAGATTGAATATAATGACTGCATTAGCTTACCTCTCTCCCCTCCATTCACCGGCCCCTCCCTGATACGCACCCCACCCCCAGAACATGTTTCAATGTCTTGTTTTTAACTTCGTTATACAATGTGTTGGTCAATCCATCTCTAAACTCTGACAATAAACAAATATTCATTAAAATCCACCAGGAACTACTTCAGATATTTTATACCTAAGAGATTCCATTCCTTAGATTAGTGCTGCCAAATAGTTAATATGACTATGAAGAATCAAGGAACCCTGTTAAAATGGAGCCTCCGACTGGGGCCTGAGATTCCATGCTTCTTAGGAGCTCCTGGGTAAAACTGAGGCTGTTAGTCAGCAGATGACAATTCGAGAAACAACCCTGTGAGGTGACATTGTAATAACAGCAGTGATGATGGCAAGGGCAGCACTTTAACATACCCCATCTGACTTGATCCAAAGCGCGGTAGGGAAGGCTAGTAGCGTAGATCTAGTGTGCAAACAGACATGCTGAAAAGTTGGGAAACATTTCAAAACATCATAATGAAAACCAGTGAAACCTAGTACATTAGTTCAACACCAGCAAGATACAGTTATTTCTAAGTAAACAAAAGATCCTTCTCTCCTCAGCTAAACTGAATGGAGGATGGAATTTGTGTACAGTTTGATAGGGCTGTGACAGCATACATTTATCTTGTATTTAATCCACAGTTGCTTTTGCCAGCACACGGCGCTCAGCAGTTTTCCTCACGTTTCCAGTGGTGAGTCCAGGCAGCACCATATGAAAATGACCTTTGGGTAATTATTTAAATGGGGTATCAATGAAGCTCAAGTGACTGATTCAGGAGTGGTCCTGCATCTGCTTTAGAAGCCTGAACTGTTAGGAAAGCAAGAAGGGTGGGTTATGCTCCATGTAATACTGGTGTGTTCCAAAAAATAAATAAATAAATGCCACAGGAAGAGTGGCTCAAGTTCAAAGTCCCTAAATTCAAAGTCACTAACTACCCCAGCAGCAAGCATAGCAGATTTATTAGTACCTCTGAGAACATCTCCCCAAAGAACAATTCTGCCTATGTCAATTTTAATGATGCAATTCCCATGTATGTTTCTAGGCCACCTTGCCCTAGGGCCACTCTGGAAGTGTTAGAAGAGAGGATTCTGCTCAATTTATGACAAAAGGTATTCTTTGATTATTGAGCAGAATATTCAGTCTTTTTTTTTATACAGATCAATTATATAGGGAGGCAAAGGGAAAATTTAAAGATACATCATTAAAGAGTCTTGTTCTGGTTGGTGTACCTTTGTAACCCCAGCTTTGAGAATCATTGTGTCCCATTTTTTTATGTTCTCTGAGCCTATTAACTATTTTGCTGAAGTAAATTTCTTTTTTGGGGAGGGAGGGCTAGTCCTGTGTCTCAAACTGGAGGCCCTGCACTTTCTCAGCTTGCTTGCGCACAGCTAGTGCTCTACCACTTGAGCGAATCACCTCCATCCTTGAGGGTTTCTTTTTGTTGTTGTTCATTTTGTTTGTTGTTGTTGTTGTTTTGATGCTCGTGGGTCTTCAACTCTGGGCCTGGGCGCTGTCCCTCAGCTCTTTAGCTCAAGGCGACTGCTGTACCACTTGAGCCACAGCGCCATTTCCGGTTTTCCAGTGGTTAATTGGAAACAAGAGTCTCAGGGAGTTTCCTGCCCAGGCTAGCTTTGAACCAGGATTCTCAGATCTCAGCCTCCTGAGTAGCTAGGATTATAGTCATGAGCCACTGGCACTAGGCTCAATCCTCAAGTTTTGATGGTTAATTGGAAATTTTTTTTTCTCAAAAATTTTTTTTTCTCAGACTTTTCTGCCCAGGCTGGCTTTGAATCACAATCCTCCAAATCTCAGAATCCTGAGTAGCTAGGATTATAGGCATGAGCCCCTATGGTGGTACCTGAATGAACTGTCATATATAATAGAAAAGATAGTATTTTTAAAGGACTATGGTAAAGGAACTAGGTGGAAATTACTGATGGTCACCCTGAGTTTATCTCACATACACATCGATATCCTAAAACATATCATGATTGTAATGCAGGACTTCCCAAAGTGAGTAACGAGGCCACGACATGGAGTTTGTTCTCCCTGACCACTGATCTTGCTCTGTAATTGACACTATAGAACCATGAATATAAGTGGCCTCTGTTCTGTGGCATAAGATGTTGGCTGTTGGTGAAGTGGTTCTGGTCTTGTCCTCTTGACAGTGCTGGTCACTTGCGTTTTATGATTTCAGTAAATAAACCGTGTTACCTGAAGGGTAACAGCTACATTCTCTCATGTGCTGCAAACATGATTTGTATAACCATTTGTCAAACTGAAGAAACCACTTAAGTTGTTTGGAAAGTGAAAACCATTTCTGTAAAAGAAAGGGAAAAAAATGTACTGCACATAGCTAAATGAGCAACCCATAGCTTTACATTTTATGCAAGGCTTTCTTTTTTGTTGTTTGTTTGTTTCAGTGAAAACTGTGCTTTAACACAAAATTCTTTGCTTCAAATTTAACCTTAGGCGTGTGCATGCTGTTTTGTAATTGTCCCACAGGAGTGAACTTCTTTACACAGTTGCAAATGTCACTTTAAAATCTTTAGAAGTAAAATTCTGTTTTGTGTACACAGCGGGAGGGAAAGAGAGAGATAGACACACAGACAAGACAGAGACAGAAACGTAGAGGATTTAAATATGTATATATATTTCAGAGCAATGATCAGAAAGAATAAATGCCTATTAATTACATTTATGTTCAGCTACAAATAACTTTATCATTTATTTATTTGAGCCATCATAGTACTTTCTAGTTTTTATCATATGATCTGACCACAAAGTGCTCTGTTAAAAGCCTAGTGTGTATATAACTACCAAGTTAATGACTCTTTCCTTATTTCTATCTTTTTCTGATTATCTCTAGCATCTTATCTGTATTGGCCCTCATTTTATTTTCTCTCTAACCACTATATCTAAGCAATCATCTCTCTTCCCCTCCCTCTTCTATTCCTTCTACTCCTCCTCCTCCCTCCCTCATCTTCTCTCTCCTTTTAAATCCAGGCTCAATTCACCCCATCTATTGACAGCTATGTATACTATTGATTAAAATAATCAACTCATTTGTCTTAAATTATATGTATAAATCTGTGCATCTCCATAGAGATTTGCTACAATAGCAGTATGTCTGTACCTTAACTGAACCCTTTCTTCTATGATGATAACTAGAATACTTGTCAGTAGACACATGAAACCCAGAAGTTGAAGATGCATCTTGATTTTCCTACCTCACAATTCACTAGTCATGAATCTGTGGATGCTGTGTATACATTTTTCCTCAGACCTTGTTTACATTGCATCTGTAGCCTCAGCTATCTATGGATAAACCCAGAATCCTTCCTCCCCATCCCCCACTGCAAAGGCTGAAAATTAGACTAGAAAATTGAAGGAAGCTATAGTATGTGTTATGTCAGGAACCTCCCTCATCATGGAAATTATAGTTGGCCTGCATTATGGAGAGCATCTAGCTCTTCCTAATCCATTACACAAAATGACATTAGCTCTTCAAATGGGCCCTGCCAGCTGCTAAAAGCCATTGTAGGTTTGTCATCTATATTTCCCCAGAGACAATTCCCTCCTGTTCATAAATTTGTGCCCTACTCTAACTCCTCAACCTAATTTACATAGTGGAACTCCCAGGAAACAATAGTACCTTATTTCTGGGTTCTATACATAGATCAGTGATTTCAAATCTGTAATTAAAACCTGGAGCCTTACTAACTTCTACTGTGTCTGTTAGGGCTCAGGATGCCCAGCACTAAATATATAAGTTAAAAATATAAAGAAGGATGTTTCCCAGTATATAGTGTTGATAATCTGTCATTTTTTTGTCTAATAACAAACTCATTTTATCACTGCAAGTTCAGATCTCCTTTAGAAGCTGACCAATGAAATGTATCCTTCTGAATGTAGGCCATTTCTTCTTCAGTGTGTAATGATTACAATAAGTAGTGCCTCCCTGTGCTCCTTTACATGCGTCAGTGCATATGCTCTGGCAATAAAATCCTTCAGATCCTGGAGATGGAAATAAATGCTTAGAACCTATGCGGTCATCTGTTCTAACCACCAGGGCCCTTCTCTAGTGTTGGATCATTTAAAATAGTTATGGCTGTAATTACTTGGTGGGGAAATATGTTTATCTTTCCTTCTACTTCCAAAGTGTCAGAGACATTTTTCCCACACTATAGCCCTTAATTTTGTTTTGTTTTATTTTCTTCTTTTTCTTATTTTAATTTTATCGTCAAGATGATGTACAGAGGGCTTAGAGTTACATAAGTAAGGTAATAAGTACATTTCTTGTCCAACTTGTTACCCTCTCCCTCATTTTTCTTTTTCTTTTTTTTTTAATTTTTAATTTAATTTAATTTTATTTGTGAACATACTGTACAGAGGAGTTACAATTACATGGGCAGGATAATGTGTACATTTCTTACCAAGCATTGCAGCCTCCTCCTTTGTTTACCCTTCACATCCCTTCCCAGCCTCCCCCCTCCCCCCATCCCAATCCTATTCCTTCCCCCCCTCCCCCCCACCGCACCGACGTTGTAAAGCTCGTTTTGGACATGACAACTTGTGCTTCTCATTGTTGCAACAGGTCCACCTGTATCCTTATAGAACTGGTTTTTCCCCATCTCCTCCACTAGTTATACTGACATCAAATATAGTGAAAGCAGGGGTTATACTATGGGGGAGGGACATACAAAGCAACAAAGAGATAATCTTATAAATGCTTTAGAAACACATTCATGAAAGAAAAAAAAACATTAAAATACACATCTAAGGGTTCATTTTCCTGACATCACATTATCTGACCTTTTCCGCTTGACTCATACATATACTAGATATTACAAATAAGGGAAACCATGGGACCTATGTTTCTTTGGGCCTGGCTTACTTCACTTAATATAATTTTTTCCAAGTTTTTCCATTTCCTAACAAATGGGGCAATGTCATTCTTTCTGATGGAGGCATAGAATTCCATTGTGTATATATACCACATTTTCTTGATCCATTCATCTACTGAGGGGCATCTGGGTTGGTTCCATATCTTAGATATGGTAAATAATGCTGCAATAAACATAGTTGTGCTGGTAGCTTTAGTGTGGTCTTGTTTGTAAACATTTGGGTAAATGCCCAAAAGTGGGATTGCTGGGTCATAGGGGAGTTCTATGTGAAGTCTTTTGAGGAACCTCCATACTGCTTTCCAAAGTAGTTGAACAAGTTTACATTCCCACCAACAATGAAGTAAAGTTCCTTTCTGTCCACATCCCCTCCAGCATCTGTTGTTGTTAGAGTTCTTGATTTTTGCCATTCTAACTGGAGTGAGGTGATATCTCAATGTTGTTTTGATTTGCATTTCTTTTATGGCTAGGGATGTTGAACATTTCTTCATGTGTCTATTGGCCATCCTTCTTTCTTCTTCAGAGAAGTTTCTCTTTAAGTCTTTTGCCCACTTATTTATTGGGCAGTTGTTTCTTTGAGGATTTGTTGTTGGGGGGTTTAATTTTTTGAGTTCCAAGTATATTTTAGATATGAGACCCTTGTCCGTTGTATGGCTAGTAAAGATCTTCTCCCAATCGGTGGGCTTTCTATTGATCTTGCTAGCTATGTCATTTGCCCTGCAGAAGCTCTGCAACTTCATGCAATCCCATTTGTCCAACCTTTCTTTGATTTGTTGTGTTTCCGGGTCTCTATTCAGAAAATTTCGGCCTGAGCCAAGGAGACCTAGGGTTTCTCCTATTCCATCCTGTAATGTTTTCAGAGTGTCTGCTTTGAGTTCAAGGTCTTTGATCCATTTGGAGTTGATTCTGGTGCAGGGTGATATATAAGGATCTAGCTTTATTTTCTACATGTAGTTAACAAATTTTGCCAGCACCATTTACTGAAGAGGTTGTCTTTCTTCCATTCTATTGTTTTAGCTCCCTTATCGAAGATTAGATGGCAATAGGTCTGTAGGTTCATTTCTGGGTTTTCATTTCTATTCCATTGGTCCTGAGGTCTGTTCTTATGCCAATACCAAGATGTTTTGATTACTATGGCTTTATAGTAGAGTTTGAAGTTTGGTATTGATATTCCTCCAGCAGTGTTCTTTCCATTGAGGAGCGTTTTTGCTATTCGGGGTCTTTTATTTTTCCATATGAATTTTTGGATTGCCTCTTCTATTTCCTTGAAGAATGAGGTTGGAATTTTGATAGGTATTGCGTTGAATTTGTAGATAACCTTGGGAAGAATTGCCATTTTCACAATGTTAATCTTTCCAATCCAGGAGCATGGGAGATTTTGCCATTTTTTAAGTTCTGTGTTGATTTCCTTTTTTAAGATTTTAAAGTTTTCATCATAGAGATCCTTCACTTCTTTAGTTAAGTTAATTTCTAGGTATTTTATTTTTTTGTGGGGCTATTACAAATGGAGTTGCTTTCCTAATTTCAGCCACACTTTTCTCATTGTTGGCATACAGAAAAGCCATTGATTTTGGGGGGTTAATTTTATAACCTGCTACTTTGCCAAAGTTTTGAATCAGCTTGAGTAATTTGCGAGTGGCGTCTATGGGATTCTTTAGATACAAGATCATGTCATCTGCAAAGAGGGAGAGTTTTATTTCTTCTTTCCCTATTTGGATCCCCTTTATGTCTGCATCTTGTCTTATTGCTGTAGCTAGGCATTCTAATACTAGATTGAAGAGAAGTGGAGAGAGTGGGCATCCTTGTCTTGTTCCTGAATTAAGAGGAAATGGCTTTAGTTTTTCACCATTGAGTATAATGCTGGCTGTAGGTTTTTCATATACAGCCTTAATTATATTGAGGAATGTTCCATGGATTCCTAATTTTTCCAAAACCTTCATCCCTCATTTTTCTATCTCTTTCCCTCCTTTTCCCAATCTCCTCCCCCCATCAAGTTGTAGAGATCAGTTCCAACATACTGTCTTGTGAGTATCACTGTTGCATTGGTTCCCCCTTTGTCATTTGTCTCATCATTTTGTTGTTCCCCTTCCCTTCCCTGCTTCAGATAAACTTATATACAATATCCAGTGTACCAAAATCAAATACAGTGAGAACAGGGGATGATCCATAGGGGGAAAAACACAAAAGAAACAAGAAATAACATAGTACATTAAAAACAATCACAGCAAAGTAAAACCTCCTGTGTCCATGTTTCTTGGAGTTCATTTTTCTTAGTATCATTGTATATGGTCATCATCGTATTTGTTTTAAAGTAGGAGATTTAATTTTGATACACCATCTTAGGTCGGTGTAATTAATTTATAATTTCATATCTTTTTCCATGTACTTCACTGTTTAATAAGTTATTTACTGTAGTATGAATAACAATACTATCAACTAATTTTATGTATTTGATATTCCTGATGTGATGGATTAAATGGAAAAGAATGCAAAGATGGACTTGTCTGAATTATAAACATAGCCTTTTAGTTTAAGAATGATACTACTTCATTTTTAGAAAATGTTGGTTTATAATTTCTCTTTTGTATATGTATCTATCTACTAATATTCATATTTTTATAAAATAGTAATGGATTTAAAATTAGTAATGCTTCTGTTGGCAGCATCTAGCTCTCTTAGTTTTATTCTTCCATTGTACTTTATTTTATCTCAGTGATGTCTGGTAAAGTTGCTCTTGTATTTCTAAATGGGCTCTCCAGCTTGGATTCTCTCTTAGTTTCCCAAATGACTTGACAAAGTTCAGATAACCAAAATCTGTAAAAGTAACAAAATGGCACGGTTCTGAGCAGGCAAGTTTATGAGGGAAATGACACTTCAGTGTTTACTTTCTCTAGCTTCCATTTCTCTAGGGCTGAGCATCATAGATGTATACACTTTGATCCGGGCCACTGATCGATGTTCCAAAACTTGAATTAATCTTTGGAATAGATTCCTTTATGGATTTGATTAACATTTTATCTGTTGAATAGACTTTAGAATGTATTCTATTTTTTCCAAATCAGTGATTAGTTTCACATTTTTAAAATGCAGGTAAATTACCCTCACCGAAGAGCATCAGGAGTTCCTTAAAGGGATGGAATTGGTCACGACCTAGGACGCAGCTCAGATGGACTGGTTGTAGGTGTGTCAAGTAGGGAGAAGCTTTGGTTGGCACCTGGTCACATGGGAGAATTCTACTGGAGTGTCTCCAGACGAAGTAGCATAAGGATCTTATCTTCTTATAAACAGTGGTGATGAGGTTCAGATAGATGGACCATACCAAGCAGTCAATGAAATATATACTCAAAGGAAGGCTACATAGTTTCAGGAGAGTATATAATTAAATAATCTGGCCTAGATTTCATAAAGCTGCCCTGAGGAAATGGTTGAGTACAAAGAAGACGACCAAGTGAGGGGGAGTGAAGGGAAATTATGCAAGGCCACAGATATTTCAAGACTTTATATGAACTTAGGTAAGTTACTTTTTATCATAATACAAGAGGGAAATGAAAGCCTTATAAAAGTATTTCTTGGCAGAGAATGACTAGGAGAAGAGCTGAAACTCTGTCTTCATGGGAAATAGTCTCAGATTGTGAGGTGGTAATGGGCACAATGAAGCAAGAGTACAAGGTCAGTTCAAAAGAGAGAGAAACAGAATGGAGAACAGGAACAATGAAATATCGAGAACTACAAGGGGGAGGAAGAGGACGTTTGAGACCATGTCTAGTTCATCTCAATTATGTTCTATAAAAATATCTTCTTAACATGTCTTTACCTCTTGGGAAAATTATTTATGTAATCTGTATTTAATATACTTGTTATTTCCTATGTTTTATCCTTCCTTGCTCACTTCCTTCCTCCCTCCTTCCCTTCCTCCTTCCTTCCCTCCCTTCCTCCTTCCCTCCCTCCGTCCCTTCTTCCCTTCCTCCCTCCCTCCCTCCCTCTTTCCTTCCTTCCTTCCTTCCTTCCTTCCTTCCTTCCTTCCTTCCTTCCTTCCTTCCTTCCTACCCTCCCTCCCTCCCTCCTTCCTTCCTTCCTTCCTTCCTTCCTTCCTTCCTTTCTTCCTTCCTTCCTTCCTTCCTTCCTTCCTTCCTTCCTTCCTTCCTTCCTTCCTTCCTTCCTTCCTTTCTTCCTTCCTTCCTTCCTTCCTTTCTTCCTTCCTTCTCCCTCCCTTTCTTCCTTTCCTTCTATGGTACTGGGATTTGAACTTAGGGCCTTGAGCTATACAGATAGATTTTTGTGGTTTGCACTTAGGCTAGACTCAACTACCATCCTTGTGCCTAAGCCCATTGAACAGCTGGGATTGCACTGTTTCATCATGCCAAGTTTTGTTTTTGTGGGTTTTTTTGTTATTGTTGTTGAGATAAGGGCAGCCTGACTTTTTGTCTGAGTTGGGCCCAAATTGTAATCCTCTAAAACACTACCTCTATCCATGTTTTATATTTTCTACCTTTGTAAATGACAGCTGCATGAAACATGTTTCTTAACAGTTAAGAAAGTTACATTTCCTAACACTTAATCTAACTTATTTTAAAGCTAGAAACAAATCTGAACCTTCAGAAATTCCAAATATATGAAAAAATGTTTAATGCCTAATGCTTCAAATATGTTCTTTCCCTTTTTAACTTTGCCAACCTCTTATTATAAAACACATTTGGCAATTAATGAATGGCTTACATTTTGCTTTTATATCTACATGAATTGGGGTGGTACAATACAAGAAAACTCTGTAGATGCTTCTGACATAAAACTCCTTTTAAAAATAGGAATTTGCCAAACATAGCAATTTCAGTTTTAATTCTGCTATTTGAACCTAAATGATTTGGAAGATGGTAGAAATTTCTTCTATTCTAAATCTCAAATCCATAATCTCTGAATCACAGATGATAAGGATTCTACAAGACTTCTATTGTCTATGTTGTTTTCATCATTGGAAATTATGTTCCATTACCTTACTTGTAATATGAATTATTATTTCCAAAATCAATTTCTATTTTCTCAGGGATATTTTTTCTTATTTTAATATTTATATGAATTGTTTTACTGAAAGTGATGGCTTTCTATTTGTAATCATAGTGAATGTTGACGATAACAACATAAATGTAAATTCTGAGTGTATTTGTGTTGTCTGTTTTTAAGTCATTCCAACCTCTTTCTTTAAATAAAACAATGTTCATAGACATACCTTCTACCTCTGCCTGTGCTGGATGTTAGTTGTTTATTGAATCTAATTTAGTTCTCCTAACCACCTTTGCAACATTTTTATGACCGTTCAAGTTAGAAATTGAGTCAGAGAACAAACTGCTTGTCTGAATCCATACAGAACTGGTCAGTAATGGAGGTAGATTAAAATGCGAGAATAGTGACATTGATCAAGATGCATGGGACATAAATTGAGGGGGTGGATTGGCACTCTTCATACAACTCCTTATGGGTAAATGTATAAATTAAAATGTGTTATCCAACTCACAATTCTGTTTTATCTATGTACAAAATCTACTTGTAGACCATGTTTGTCATATATGCCACAATTCACTGGATATAACTTTGCCTTATTCATTTTCTTCCTTTGGTTTTCTAATGTTACCTTCTGGTGTAGTTTGCAGAAAATAGTTTTGTGGGGTGTCTGTTGGTATATAGAATGAGTGCCTTGTACAGACATTCTGATGAACAACATATTCTTGTTTACTATATATAGTTTCCAGAACTTAATCAGTGCTCATCAAATTTCTCTCCTTTTCTCTAACAGTACCTATTAGGAAATACAAAAAATTACACTGACATATATATATATATATATATATATATATATATATATATATATATTCAAAGAAAGTCATGTCCTGCCCTCCACATTAACAAGCCTTGTCTCCTTCCTATTAAATAATAATCCTAAACTCCCAGAGTAGCTTATTTTGTGTTTTTTTATATGTATACGGAAAGGAAGGGTGAGCCTGTCTTCCTGAGTGATGCTTTCGTCCAGGAGCCATTTCTTTATGGCTAAGGAGAGGGTTATAAGTTGTGAGGTGAAAGTCAGATTCCATATCCTTAACTGTTGTAGAACTCGAGTATAGAACAAGTCACCATCATCCCCAGATCTGCCTCCAAAATGTGATGACAATCTAATATAACATCATGATGGTCAAGATTCTTGGTGAGAAATATTATGTGCTTTAATGTAAGCTCCTGTACCGATTTCTCATATATAATGTGAAGGAGTCAAATGAACAAACCTTATCAAAGCTGAGGGCATTTGAACAAAGTAGCAGAGGAAAGAGACGTGTTTGATTGCTTGCATATCATTTAAGGATCTTGGGAAAGTATGCCTGGATTTACACTACTGCCTTGTTGTCATTACTGTGGTTGCTAAAATTCCAAAATTATTATTGTGCTATCCATTCAAGCCGATGATATAAATTTGCCTCACATAAAACTTAGATGCATTTGAGGCACCATATATCTAGTTGTTTTAATATCCTGTACATGCCATGACACTGAGGTAATCAGACCTTTGGTACTGTACATAACTCATCTTTTTAATCCACAAAGTGCTTTTGTTATATTAACTAAAAATTCAAGATTATTTTGTATCAATGCCAGTATTGAACTATCTCTGGGAAAAATTAATTACATGGATTTATTTCTTCATTTTCTTCATTCTATTGAATGATGGAATCGAAAGGAACCTAAAAGAACTCAGCTAATGGAATGATGATCCCCACATTTCAACAATCAACAGTGATCCCACCTCCAACAAACTAGGAAAACACATCCTTGGGAGTAGATGAACTTCTTTTATGTATCAAATCACAGTTGGAGACAAAACAACATGGTCACTTTATCCCTTTGACTTTTAGTTTTATAGCCCTTTCTGTACTTTTGGACCGATTACTCAAAGTCCTTGTTCTCCATGTTACACCCACACCCTGGGTCAGGATACAAATAAGATCATCTTCAGTATATGGGAAAAAAAGTTCTCACAGATCACTGGCTTGGAAAACATGTCTGGCACATAGCAACCTGCATGCCCTTGTTGTGATTGCTCTACTCTTATTCCATTTTCAACTGTATTTTAGAAGTAAAATAGAAAACAATTTAAAGGAAGCCATTTTCACACAGGAGGGAGGAACAGAGCGATGGGAATTGCTTGCCTCTGAAAAGGATTAAGTATTTAGAACATTTTTAAAAAGTCTTCTTTATCTGATGCATCACTTTACTATCAAGACAGTTAAGATAAAATATTACAATGGAATCTAGATTCATTCTGTCCTAGGCAGAAGACAAGTTGCTTTTATAAAGAATACACTGGTTATAGCAGTCTGAGTGGGGCCTAAATCTCATTGAATTTTCAGAGCCTCCTTTACGAAAAACAATGTATATGGTGCAACACTTTTAGAAAGTAGTTTGTAACTTAAAAGTTTGGACAAATATTGTATAAAATATATTTTGTACACACCCAATGAAGCTCAATTCTTCCCTACCTCCCTACCTCTTTTCCTCCCTCCTTTTTCTTTCCTTTCCCCTTTCTCCTTATCTTTTTTCCTTTTGTCTTTCCCTCCTTTGCCTTTGCCTTTTCACCCTTGATCACTGTATCAGAATTCCACCCAAAGCTAAATGTAATATCACCTAAAATTAAGATTAAAAAAATTCATCAGGAAAGGTAAGGGGAGGTGTAATTACTTCTGTGTATGAGAAAGAAATGACTCACTAGTAAGGAGGATGGCTTGGAGAAAATAGCCATTGGAAGTAGAAAACTATTAAGATTACTGAAACAGTCCAGTTGGCTATTGATAGAGCCTTTCTCTAGCATTCATGAGAACATGGGTTTGATTCCCAACACTGCCAAAACAAGCAAAATGAATTTAGTTAAAATCTAATAAAAAGCATGGTTTTTAAGACACTGTGACATGTGAACTGGACAACCAGGTAAATGTCATTGTCCAGTGGTTCTAATATGAATAACTGCAGCCATAAGCAAAAGATACAAGAATGGCATAGAGGTAAAATAATTCTTTTTAAACTCTTTTGTCATGTGTGAGGAAGTTTTGAGAATGCTCGTTTTCTGTTCTTTAGCTTATGTAGCTAAAATGCTTGAAGAATGACATTAGGACATCTTTTGAAATGTGTCTGCTTTTAGATGTAAGCTAAATATCAGATAAGTCAAGTAGGATAAAGCTTTCTCAGCATGGGCTGTGATGAATCAGAAAGAATGGATCAGTGGCAGACCTGAAACACTCTCACAAAATATCCCCTGTCATATATTCATGACTTCTTATCTCCACTGAGGGCCTGTGCCACCAGTTCAAAAGTATACTTCACTGTGAAGCCATTAGTTCAACACACTCACAGGTGTGTACAGTTATCCAGTGGCAGGAACAATGAATAGCCTCATCGAGTGCTCTGGTAGTATACACAAAGGTAGATAGTAAGTTAACAGGCTAACACAACTCTAAAATGGAAATAAAGAAATACGGCACGATAGCTATTTCTAAAGTCTGTATCTGTTTTCATTTAAAAAATGCATGTGTTTCTCTTCCATAAAAAGGAAAGAGAAGACAGAATAGCCACATCACATTTTTAAGCTCTTCCTCTACCCCCAATAATCTGTAAGCCACTGATGTAAGGTGAAACCTTTAGGTAACATTGTTACCACAGTACTGAGGGATCTTCATCCAGGATCATTCTGTTGCACTGATGACTCCTAATTTCCAAATCCAGCATGCTTTTTTTGAGTCCTCATTATTCTTGATTTCCCTTAGCACTTGGCCTTTTGAAAAGATCTTCATTGTCTTGTAACCCTTCAATGCCTTAGTTTTCTGCCTCCTTCCTTGATGTTTCCTTCTCCTACCTTTATCTCCTCCAATTGACCTTTTCCCACTGGTGTGTATATTTTCCAAAGGTCTGTTCTGTACTTTTTTTTTTAAATCATTGTCTTCTTTGGTTCTCTTCCAAATCGATTACTGACTCTTCTATGCTGAACAGCCTCCTGGAGGCGTGGTCATGCTCTATCTTGTTGCTCTACATTGCTCAGATCATCTCTTCCTAAAAAAGAAAAATCATCCCTTTTCCTATAACTTCTACTTGCTTTCCGGATTTCAGTCTTTGAGGACATCTTTCCTTATGAAGATACCTTGGTGACAGTCCCCTCCATCCCCACATTATGTCACTCATTGTTGCACGTGGAGGTGAATCACCATATAGGCCCAGACTGGTAGGATCAGCAGCAGCAGCTGGGAGCATTTTTGAAGTGTCGATTCTGAGGCCCACCTGTCAGATCAGCTGAATTAGAATCTCCAGGGACGTGGCTTAGGGATTTGTATCTTAACTAGCACTCTGAACTGTTCTGAAACAGACTGAAGTCAGAAGTCATGTTGTCAGAAGTATGTTGTCATTGCTGTGGATGAACAAATGCATAACAAAGAAACAGCATTTATTAAAAGAATTTCTAGTTGTACATTTTTATGTCAAGAATTGTAATTTGCATGCAGATCAAAGAATCAGTTTCAAGTTAATATCACAGCTGATACCTAATAGCCTTGATCAACTTAGTCTCTACAACACAGCCTTATTTTTAAACTCACTGACCTGCCCTACTTCTAACAATACTGTAATCATGCTCAATATTATTCATGGACAAATTTATTAATCATATTCCCTTGAAGAGTAATTTATTCTGAGATACTACTAAAATGTGTCCACCTCAGATAATCTGAAAATTTATAAGAAAAAATATGGTAAGGTACATGAAACTCTACCACCAAGAAAGAACCACAAATTGTTGCATGTGTTTTTTCTAGTATGTTGGCATGCATTTTCCCTATAAAAATGCCATGAAATGAAGTACAATGTTCTGTAATATAATATGTGATTGTTCCCATGTTGTCAATTTATTCCCTTGCCCTTAAATACTGTTTCCTACATCTTTGTCAATGACTCCATCATATTTCTGGTAATCATCTCTCCCCTATCCACATCTTTTTAACTTTAATTTTATTGTGAAGGTGATGTACGGAGGGGTTACCTTTACATAAGTAGGGCGGCAATGAGTACATTTCTTGTCAAACAGTGTTAGCCACTCCTTCATTTTCTCCCACTTTCCCTTCCCCCCCACAGATCTTCTCTTAACCCATTGAGAGTTCTATGAAGTCCTTTTCATTACCTCTACATCACAGCTCAGACACTTGTGTCTTCTTATAACCTCTTGTAGGAGCCTCGTAGGTTTGCTTGGAAATTAATTTTTCTGAAGTGTAACTCTGAGAAAATTGACCGAAAGTCAATGCAACCCTCCAGTTACCTTCCCAATGAGGCTGCCATCCTGAGTAAGCCGAGTACACATGCTGTTGCCGTCTGAGGATTTGGATGATACTGTGAACACATGCATAGTAAATGAACAGCATGTGTGACAATGACCTACTATTCTTACAGAACTTTCTACTTTATCTTCCCTTGACTCTTTCAACTCTCATCTTAGCTCCATGAAGATGGTAGGTTTACTTGTGTCTCCATTATTGACATATTGCTAAAACCTAGAACAGTACTAGATATATATATGAGATACTTGGCATGAATTTGAAATATGCAACAAACTCCTTTATGAATACCTTCTTGTGAAATATTTAAAAATTCTCAAACAAATCAAAGTCATACTTTAGTGATTTCCCAATGTGAACCCCAGATTCCTGGTTAAAAATGTCACTTCTCTGAATCCATGCCTTAGCACTTAACCCCTCTTGACCTTGTTGTGTGAGTTATCATGTTCCTGTAATTCCAGCAACTCAGGAGTGGTGGCCTGAGGTTCCATTTGAAAAACAACTAAAGCACAAAAAGGCTGGAGACATTGCTCAAGTGGTAGAATGCTTGCTTAAGAAAGTACAAGGTCTTCAGTTCAAAATCAGAGTACCCCCCCCCCAAACAAGCAAACAACTCTTGACTACTATTTGCTTTTATGGCACTTATTGTGTAAGGAATTAAGTTATGTCCTGCACTTTCTACTGAAATCTTCAAACACAAGTTTTTATGAAATCTTATGAGCTCCCTAAGAAACAGGTACTAATTATCATCGTATTTTCTGTGATCCTTTAACAAAAATACTTAATAAATTGTTTTAATGGTACAGGAAGTATAATAAAAAGCAAAGGGAGAAAATATCCATACACACATTTTACCATTCACTCTGTGGTTTAAAATAAAGAACGCATTCCATTTGCACAATTTTTGAAGAAGTCATGGCGTGAACTCTTTATACCTTTTCAGATTATTAATGCTGCACTTGCTTTGGCTGCAAGACCCAAAAGTCAAATAGTCAAAAACACCATGGAAATGTACAAGCGCACCTGGGAAAATTACATACATGTTCTCACTGAAGCTGTAGATGACATTACAAGCATTGATGACTTCCTTGCTGTATCTGGTATGTCCTTCATCTTTTTATTTTTTAAAAACTCGTTTCCGCATGTAATATTGTTGAATTTGTAAAGCAAGTAATGCTGAAAGTAATTAAGTTTAAGTTAAAGAAGGAGACTTTTGTTTAAAAGACCTCTATAGAAGTGCATGTCTATGTAGTGGCTGAGTGCCTATCAGCAATAGCCCCTCTGGGATGAGGAACCTCAGTGCCTGTCTTCACAAGTAAACAATGTATACAAGGTCGTAATCCATAGTCCCATTCAAGGACTTATTCATAGTCAAAGCAATACAAAAGATGGGAGCTGGAAACCTTAAGCCTTCTTCAAACTTGCACTTTAGAGCACTGATCCCAACCATTCCACATTCCACATTACCTCTTTCACATCAGAATTTGGTGCCTTACCCACTCGGGAACTAATGCTTAGCAAAAGCAAATAGAATTTCCATGATGAATATAGAGATTGAGTGGAAATGATTAACTGACTGACTGGGGACCAGAGGAAGTCATTGCCCTAGTATGTTGTACTTGTTGATTTCTATGTAACAATACTCCATCAAGGGAGGTTTCAGGCCACTAATATGAAGCCTCTGAACTCTCAGTTGCGAAAAAAAAAAAGGATAGAATAAGCCCTCACGAACAGATTTGAACGGGACCTAGAGAAACATTAGACATAAATCAGCCACTAATGCAATCTTTACAACTAGTCGCTCGCTACACAAAATCATTTATATGAGCATAAAGCGGAAGCCATGATTGTTGAAGAGACAACCGAACATGTCTACCCAACACACTGAGCAGCTTCCACTGCTGGCTCATTTCTGTGCCTTCATAAACCTACCTGGCATTGGTTTAGCCTGCCTCCTCCCCCACCCCCACACACTTATTCGTCTTGTTATAATTCTTCAACACCTTCTTCCACTTGTGATGACATCTCTTCACAAAATTTCCCCAAATAGATGAGAAAGAACCTAGCTAGCCCCACACATGGTTTTAGTACTGGATTCAGAACCCTCATCTGAAGATTATAGGATAAGCAACAAGAGTTCCATGTTTTTAGGTTTCGAATCATGGTCTGAATCACTATGGTGAAAGCTGCCAAATTGTAAGTGGGGCAGAGGAAGCTGCAGATGTTTCTAAGAGCAAATGATATGTCTGGTTTCTTTTAGGATGATCTTCAGAGTAAAATGCCATTTGTATTCATCTGTTTGTCAGGTGAATGAACTTAGTTCATAGAGGGTAGCATTAACCATAGAAAATTAAAACATTGAAATTTTTTGTAAAAATTTCACCCTGTAAATGAGCTTTCTTTCCAGTAGTCAAGAATAATGTTCATTATTAGATTTTTAACAAAAATAAAACCCTAAGCCCTTAAATAGTATCCATCTTATCCAAAATGAGTTGTGAAAACTGGTGATTTCTTAGAGCACTAGTTTTCCTTTTAAGATAGAAAAGTAATTTAATTGTCAGATTACGATGGGAAAGATTTTTCCAGACTTTATTGTTTTATTGTGGTTAACACAGGTAAAAAAACCACATGATTGAAGTCTTTGCTTGTAATTTTGTTTTAAATTGATAAAATGGTCCAATATTGATGACAGGCTCTTTAAATAAGGATTATTCTAATGTCAAATGTGTTCCACTAATCTGTTGTAATTCTAAATATAGATCTGTTGTTGGATGGTTTTAAAATTATTTTATACCATTACCAAAAGTCTCATGAGACAAGATGCCTACATTTGGAAATCATATTTGGGTATTTTGTTTCATGCTCTACATAGAGAATGCCAAACCTAGATACAATCAATCCTTTCTTGAAAAATATAAGAAGTATAGACAACATACCTTATGTATTATGAAGTATAAATTTTTAAGTGTAAAATAAAATTCAACAATGAGCTAAAGCTCTACCACTTGAGCCAAAGGGCCACTTCCGGTTTTCTGTTCGTTAATTGGTGATAAGAATCTCACAATTCCTTTTGGCCACTTGGGAAAAATTATATTAAGTAAACCAGGCCTAAAGAAACATAGGTCCCATGGTTTCCCTTACTTGCAATAATAGTATATGCCTGGGAAAAACAGAAAAGGTCAAAAGCTATGTACATATGACCAGATAAGATGATGTTAAGCAAAATGAACCCCAGATGGGGACACAAGTGGATTTTTCTTTTTTGCTGTTGTTTCTAACATATTTATAATGTACTATGTGATTTTTTGTTGCTGTTGCTTTGTATGTTCTTCCCCCACAGTATAACCCCTGTTTTCAATGTCGGTCTAATTTGGGGAGGAGAAGGGAAAAAAAGAAAATGTTTAAATGTGGACACAGGTTGGCCTATTGTAACAATGATATGTGCAAGACACTGTTGAACATTGAACTTTTACAGTTTAGGTGGGGGTAGGGAGGAGTGTAGTTGTAGAAGTAGGAAGGAAGGGATGATAGAGGAAAAACAAAGGAGGCAACAACGCTTGATAAGAAATGTACTTATTACCTTGCTCATGTAACTGTAACTTCTCTGTACAGTATTTTCACAATAAAAACTTATTTTAAACACACACACACACACACACACACACACACACACACACACACACACACACACACACACACACACACACACACACACACACACACACACACACACACACACACACACACACACACACACACACCTTACCTCATGCCCAGACTGGCTTTACCTGAAGTCCTCAGATCTCAAGTTCCTGAGTAGCTAGGATTACAGCCACCGACACCCAGTGCTAAAACGTTATTTTTAATAGTAAGGAGTTATTTGGAAATTTAGGTTCTGTGAGGTTCAGTTGTCTATCTTCTTAAAAGTAGTTGGAAAAACTCTTCCAAATGTATTTTCCCTAAATGTTTTCTGACCCATGTTGATTCTGTTTCTCCCCACATTATTCACTCTGCCCTTTGTCATTTTCTGAAAACATATATTAAAAACATACCTTAGGGGAAAAATACACCTTAGAACCTGTTCTATTTATAAACAGAAATGAGACAAGATGAACTTTAAGAAACTGCTAACAACCATTCATAGTGCCTGAAATCCCTAATGTTATTTGTCCATATAGGAATATATTAAAATATAAGATCTATGTTTAAGATACAAATGTACACAGGAAAATAATATATGTGTCAACTTTTTGAAATATTATGTGAATTGACTCCTAGTGAGCTATAAAATTTGATGGAAGGAAGGATTGATTTGGACCAGGAGAACTATTAAAAAAGCTAACAACTGATTAAATATGTGAATTTATATAGGTGCAAACTTTCTTTCAATCCATCTATTCATTGAATACTTACTGTAAATTTGTAAGTGCTATGCACTATGAAAGCTCTGGAGATTGAACCCTGAGTAAATTCTAGTGGAGGAGACAGGTTTTAACACAGTGGAGAGAACGGCCATGTTGGGTAGATGAGATCACCCTAGAAATGAAGGAAGCCACTGAGCATTCTGAAGCAGAACCCTACTGATTAGAGTTAGCCCTGCTGTTTCATTATTGTCAAAAATACTCCTGAAAATAACATCATATTGACTTAATGAATTAATGAATTGAAAGGTTCCTATAGAATCTTTTACTCCATATCCTGAATTTCCCAACCTCCTCCAATCCATCTTTCCCCTTACATGCCCTTGAATCTTCCTAATTGAACATACTGCTTCCACAATGTTTTCTCAGGCTTTTGGTATGTGTTCGTTAAATAAATACTGGTATTTATTATCCCTTTTAAATTCTGTGTTAGCTATTTTTCACAGTTTATGTCTTATGCTTTCACAAAATGTGTAGAGCCTTGGAATTTATATTTTTAAAAAGTCTTTAAGTTATGCAAAATAGAACCTGCTATATTAATCATTACTGTGCTCTCTGACTCTGACATAGGAACACAAAGATAACTCTGCTGCTATCAGAAGTATACCACAAGGGAAACTTTGTGGTTGAAACCATCACACACATGATCATTGCTTTTTACAAAAGTGCAATATAAAGCATTTGAGGAAGGGAAATTAAAATGAATTTTCAATATGCCTTCATTATAATGTTAACATTATAATGTTAGCATTATAATGATACATTAATTAGCTACAGAAGAAGTACTAGTGAATATCAACATCATATTAGTATAATAGTAGTTGGAACAAATAATGACAAACATGTTATTTATCTTTTTTAAATTTTTATTTATTCTTTATTGTGAAAATACTGTACAGAGGGGTTACAATTACATGGGCAAGATAATTAGTACATTTCTTATCAAGCATTATAGCCTCCTCCTTTGTTTCCCCTTCCCATCCCTTCCCATCCTCCCCCCACCCCCAGAAACATGTTATTTATCTACACAGGATGAACTACAATTATAACAAAGCACCTATTACAAATCAATGCATGTATACATTGTTTTTAGCCTACACAGAAGTAAATTTTTCATTGATTAAGGGCATCAAGCTATGAAATGCAGCAATATAGATATATCCTTTTAAATGAGGATTTTTAATCCTGTCCTACAAAATGGATTTTGGTCAAAGAGAGGTGAGCATTTACTCTGTACAAAAGAATAAGTATTCTTCTTATAGAAGAATAGAAGGATATTTAGACAAGGAAAAATGCAACATTTTCTATAGCAGAATTCACAAGTTAATTACAATATCTATACAAAGAAAATACTGTACAATTAATGCTGATGCAGAATCAAGGCACCAAGGGGAGTTATTTTTTTTAAATAAAGCTGTTTAACTGGGTTGTTTAACTAGGCCTTGAAGAAAATTGGAAAACCATTCCACAAGGTAAGAAAAACTTACAAAAGTGCCTGTAAGTTTGAGAGTCAGCAAGTTGGCCAGTATGATACATACCAATCAAGTGTCTGTGTCTTCAGATTTGTGTACTTCTACTGGAAAAAGAAAGCCATATAAACTTTAAATAGCAGCATCATAGACCTTATCAGGTTTTAAAACACTAAACCCAGATGCTAGAGCCACTTTCACAGAAGTAGTGCTAAACAGGATTCCTTAATAGATACAAAGAATACATATGAATATTTAAGAATATATATGTATATAGTATATATAATATCTAAAAATTCCAACCCACAATGTTGAATACCAGGTAGGGAGTTATGTAATATCATACATATACCTTTTACTTGTCAATATATGCCAGAAAAAAACAGATACTCTGAAGATCAAAGTAGGAGGATAGTAATTCAAAGCTATCTGGGGTAGGAGGAAGCTAGTAAGTCCCTGTGATTTTTTTTTTGTTTCTTTGTATGTTCCTCCCCCACGGTATAACCTGTTTTCACTATTTGATGTCAGTGCCCTGCATCTTGTATATAGACTTATCTAATTTGGGGAGGAGAAGGAAAAAAAAAAACAAAATGCTTAATTAGGGATATAGGGTTGACCCATTGTAACAATGAGATGTACAAGACACTATATTGAAAAATGAACTTTTCAATTTAGAGGGGGTGGGAGGCAGAGGGGAGTAGTATAGTTGTGGAGGTGGGAGGGATAAGGAAGGAAAAAAAAGGAAAAAGAGATGCTGCTATAGTGGCTCTTCCATATGTCAACTTCATGGAAATAAACTATATATTTTCAGAAAAAAAAGGGTTGCTGGGGAAAACAAAGGAGGAGGCAATAATGCTTGATAGGTAATGTACTCATTACCTTGCTCATGTAACTGTAACCCTTCTGTACAGTATTTTTACAATAAAAAACGTATTAAATTAAAAAAGAAAGTGTTGCAAGTGTTGTTCAAGTGACAGAGCACTGTCAAGCAAGCAGGACACTCTATGCTCATTCACTAGTAATGTGGAAACAAATGAAAAGAAGCAACACAATTATATTCTTACCAAATGCATGCCAGTCTTACCAAAATTTTTATTGCTAAAGTAACTCCTATGTTGCTTGTCAAAGAAGCAGATTTTATTTCTAGAAACAATTAGAAAAATAGGAAGAGAATCTGAGTGTTTGATAACTTGTGACTGACAGTTTTGCTATTTTTTGTCAGGTCTATGATATTTTGGAAATAAAACGTGTTTAAATGTCTCGTATAAAATGTTAAGATCATTCATTATTATTTATTCATTTAGTCACTCATTCATTTATCTAGTTGTTTATATACTAAATATTTGGCAAGTAGCTACAAAGTAGTAACACTGTTGTCCTTGTAATAGAGCAGTTGAGAGAAGAAACGGAAGAAAACCCCTGTAGTCTTAGAGCTTAACTGGGAAAAAAATTATATAAAATGGTATGTTTAGAATACATTGGATCCTGTTCAGGACTTTCACTGGAAGACAATTGTTACAATCAAAAGTAGGCATTAGAAGAACAGATCTCTTCAAGGATCAGCTTTGTTAAGCCCATAGGTTCAACAAAACAACCAAAGAATTACTTGAAATTTATGATTATCAAATGTCAAAAAGTAAAAAGTTCTGATAGTGCCAATTTGTACACAAAAATACTATGACTTCTTGTGTAGGCTGCTTCTAAGAGTTTACATTTTTTATAATCACTGGAATGAGTAAAATAGCAATATCTGTTACCTAGGTTACCTGGTGATTTTTTTGCCATATGTCCTAGTTTTATTAGTGATATTTGAGCATGTCATCATCATAGAAAAGTTCAAGACAGATCATTCTCATTTTTTCCCATTAATAGGGGGATGAATAAGTAGCCATAGATACATATGCTGAAAGAAATTAACTTGTTCCCCATATTAAAAGGACTGGTTTTAAATGTTGAATGGACCAGCAAATTGGAGAGCAATATAGACAGTAGGATGACCTGAATCCCATGCATACCATACCAAGAGCAAGAGATTGCTTCTAGAGAAGAGGAGGCGCATTAGATGAAGAAAGAGCTCACCTCAGAGTTAAATTGTACCTGTACTTCTTCAAAATCATGCCAGAACAAAAATATTCTGTTTGGAATATTATGGTGCATTTTTTTATATTATAAGCCTTGATGAAACCTTTATAATAACAAAGTAAATGTGGAGGTGAAAAGCAAATGGCAGTGGTGAGTCTATATCCCCAGCCATGGATGTAGAGATTACCCAGACCTTGCCATGTCAGCTCCTGAAACTCACTGAAGTATTGTGATTCTACAGTATTCTCCTATGTGAGTATGAACGCCAGTGATAGGGTTTAAGAAAATGATTTGTGAGGGTGAAATATATCTAACCTGTTTTCACCCAGGGTCATATTCTCATAAAATAAATAGCTTGTGATATGTTATGCCATTTTTCATCATTATTTTGTAGAATTAAGGTTGGAAAATGGGAAATAGATTTTTTATTATGTTTAAGTAGTTGTACAAAGAGGTTTTATCAAGACACCTGAAGAATACAATGCATCTTGATTCATGTCACTCTTGCCATTCTTTTCCCCCATCTCTCCCAAACCCAAGGATGGCTAGACTTTTGAAAATAGTTTTATTCTTAAGTATCTTCAGCACTCATGAAAGATGAGAGTGTATATAATAGAACAGTGAACAATGCAATCCTACCATAAAGTCTTACCAAATTTTAACTTTTCTCATTCTGGTTATTACCTGTATAATTGATGTCTCCTGGATAACCTTTCCTGAGATTTGCAATTCTTCCTTTAACTAAGGGCTTTCATGAAAGCCTGTGGCTCCTGATAAACAAATGTACATGACAGACATTTTCATTCTATTGGATTAGGAGATGCAGAGCATGAAAATAATCAGAATCTCCCTCAGGCAATAGAATTGTCTGACTTTATGTTTATACCTGAGTGAAAAGTTTGTCACAGGAGTCTGACAACAAGACTTAAATGATATTCTTCACTACAGTCTTCAGAGTATGCTTCATAGTAAGTAATCTGATCATGGATGTCCTTGTAGCAAGTGGCCAATTAATACTTTGGAATTGACAGTTTATGTATTATATCAATGCAAAAATATTTGTTGAGTAATTGCTATTCTCTGTAGAGTACACAATGGCAAAGGAGGCTCCGTGGATTTACACACATCTGTAGTCTAAGTGGAAGCAAATTTCATGGCAATTATAGTATGGTAAACAGATTATTTTGGGAAAGACACCTCTGCCATCTTTCTATCACCAAAATAATTGTATGGCAGTCAGTCATTGAAACCTCTCCAGGTTTTAATTGTTACTTGAATTTGTGACCACCCTTTCATTATATATTGGTACTTATTATGTCATTAGAGGCATTGATGTAACCAGTCAACATATGTCACAGAACATAACCCTTGGCCACTATACCACTGTTTCCCTCTCTGAAATTAGAAGTGTGTATTTAATTGGTTTTCACTATGGTTCTTCCTAGCAGTGTTATCTTCAAGAATTTACATACAAAATAACAGTGTTTGTTCCTAGATAATTTTGCAAGTATTTTCTTTTGTCTCTTTACATTTTCATGTAGGAAATTTGTTGTTTTGAGCTTTCAGGCTATCCTGATACAAAAGTAGTAACTATACAATGATGATTGGAGAACATGACTATGAAAATTCAAAGAGAACCATGAATATACTTCATTCCTCTTAAAATTTATATGATTTTAATATATGGATTTTATTTATTTTACTATAAAGGTGATGTACAGAGGGGTTACAGTTACATAATAAACCTAATGAGTACATTTCTTTTCAAACAGTGTTACCCCTCCCTCATTTTTTCCTGCTTTCTCTTCCTCCTGACTATCTTCCCCCCAACTTGTAAAGTTCATTTCCAAGGTAGTGTCTATTGAGTTTTGCTGTTGATATATTCAATGACATCTAGACCAACTGGAACACAATTCCCATAAGATTTTTTTGTTTTTAATTTAATCAACTTCAGGAACTATGGCATAAAAATGAGATTTAGTTTTGGAATATAGTTCTATTATTACATGTAGAAAATAGTCATGGTAATAATAAAAATAGAGACTTTTAATGCATTTAATTATTTGATATATTAAAGCAACTTTAAATTTCCATGCTTCCATTTAATAACTGCTTATAAATTTACACTCACTATCTTGATAGTGCTTTCTGCTCTGCTAATAATTTTCATATAAATACTAAACTCAGTGCGAAGTTTTATGAGGATGAACCATTCAGCGTTATGATTTGTCTTTTTTAAAATAGTATTGATTTATTTTACATTCAATAAGAAGAATTTTGACTTTTGAGTTTTCAGCAATGATCATATTCAATTTTTATAAAAATGCTTCTCTGAACCAGTGGCAACTTGTCTAAAAGACCATCAATAATAAACTTCATTTATTTTATTATATTTAATACATATTTGCAGTATGATGACTGTATTAACTCGAGCCAGTTTCTTCAAGTGTAATAATTATGTGCTCTTTACCTAAAATATATTTATGTGTTTTCTGCCCCCATATTTATACTTCCATTATTCACTAGTGTGTACATGTATGATACAGTTTGTTTACATTTTTGCTTTCATGAATGGCTTTGTATTTTCTACTCATTTATTTACTCTTGTGTTGGTATTAAGGCTTGAACTCAGAATGTGGACACTGTTGCTGAGCTCTTTTGCTCAAGGCTAATGCTCTACCATTTGAGCCATAGCTCCACTTCTGGCTTTAGGTTGGTGAGTTGGGGTAAAAACACTCACAGACTTATCTCACCTGGGCTGGCTCCCAACCATGATAGCTAGGATTACAGATTTCAGCTATGACCACCTGGAACCTGGTTCTGTAAATGGCTTTTCATATGTCTCTTTTTCTTAAGAAATATGACTACTAATTTGTGTGTAAACATTTATCATAAGGCATCTAGTATTGCGTGGTATCATGTATTTGTTCACTTCATGCTAAACTTGACATGAATTTAACTATTATAATTATGTTTAATGTAAGTTGTTTTAGAAAGGTCCTCAATTGTTAAAATTCTACCAGATAATAATAGATGATATTATTTTACAAATCCTCTAGTCAGATTAAGCCTATTGTTCCCTACTAAAATTAGTTGTCTCTGAATTTTCCACTAATTTCCTAAAGTCAACATATGGAGGTCCAGTCTAGATCATGATTCTGAATTTTCCTTATAGAACCTTCCTGAAAAACTTGTTCTCAGTTCTTAAATTGAGTGTTCCATTTTGGCCCATTCAACTATTGAATCAAATAACCAAGAAAAATTCAAGTTCCTTCCTCTGTAAATCTATACAGACACTGGTAAAAATGTTCATGTGATTCTGATAAGGTTGGTAAAGTGAGACTCTCTCATTTTATGCCCAAATTTTGTGAGATAATTTAAATGACCTGGTTAGTGTTACTAGTGTATATGGAAAGAAGTAGGGGTAGGAACCCCAAACATAAGATTGGTGAAAAAGTAAGTCAGAGAAATAGAAACAACTGGTAAGAATAGGTTTTAACATAGAATTAGGAGACTTGATAATTTTAAACTGCACTGCAGTGATTTATACGGTATTGCCTAACAATCGTTTGCTTGATAAAACCTGTTTTACTTAAAAAATGTAATTATTTTTCCAAATAATGAAATACACAGTTTTAATCACACACACACACACACACACACACACACACACACACACACACACACACACACACACACACACACACACACACACACACACACACACACACACAAGACAAGAATCGCTCTGATGTCTCTAGGAGTAACCTCTGAAGGTGATTTAGTAAAATTCAGACCCAACCCACAAAGGCTTTATACCAGCAAGTGTATCAAGTGTAACTGTGCCAGCATAAGTCTACAAAGTAATCGTTTTGTTGGTGTTCTACTGCCACAAAATCAGGGCCTCCTCTGACCGCACAACTGCACAGAATGATCTCCCTGCGCCTCTTACCAGTGTAACAACAATGCTTTTTTCCCCTCTAAGCATTAAGGGAGTTTATGTGCCAACAGCTTTAGTTCCTAATGTAAAACCCGCCATGTTTTAAATTTGTAATTCACCAAACTTCATTTTAATTTTGCCTAATTAGGCACTAACAACTGATACAGAATATGGAATTTATATTTGCTCCAAACATTTTATGACGCAAACGTAAATGATAGCCACTCGAGCAGATGTGAACACATCAATGTGCCTTTGGATAACTGTGTGTACAAAATAGAGATCCTGAGCTTTTGCCAAGGATCTTACCTGAATGAGCACGATTGGATCGTCAGAAGTTTCAAGAAATAAACACAAATTCCTTTTTCACCAGAGACACATATGTTCATTAAAATTCTGTGGAGGCTCAGAATTTTTTTTCATCTGACAATATGAAGAAGATGTTTGTTTATTGTTTCTTTGACATATCTTAGGTCTTTTTATTCATAAAATATATAATTTTTTCTTTAAATTTTTTTCTTTCTTTTTTCTGTTATTTTTTGAATTGTGAAAATAACATACAGAGGGGTTGCAATTAAATGGGCAAGATAATGAGTGTATTTCTTATCAAGCATTGTTGCCTCCTCCTTTGTTTCCCCTTCCCATCCCTTCCCATCCTCATCCCCTTGCCAAAGTTTAAAGTTGGTTTTTTGACATAACATCTTGTACATCTAATTGTTGCAATGGGTCCACCTGTATCCCTATTTAAACAATTTGTTTTTCCCTTCCTCTCCACAAAGTACACCAAGATCAAATACAGTGAAAACAGGGGCTATACCAGGGGAGGGACATACAAACCAATAGCAAGCAAGAAAAAACATGAGTCCCAAACTTGGGGTTCATTTCACTTAACATCAAATTATCTGACTATTTCTGCTTGTCTCAGACATATACTAGTTATTGCAAATAGGGGAAAACATGGGACCTATGTTTCTTTGGGCCTGGCTTACTTCACTTAATATAACTTTTTCCAAGCCTTTCCATTTCCTAACAAATGGGACAATGTCATTCTTTCTGATAGAGGCATAGAATTCCATTGTGTATATTTACCACATTTTCTTGATCCATTCATCTACTGAGGGGTATCTGGGTTGGTTGCATATCTTAGCTATGGTAGATAATGCTACAATAAACATAGCTGTGTTCGTAGCTTTTGTATGGTCTTGTTTGTGATCATTCGGGTAAATGCCCAAAAGTGGGATTACTGGGTCATAGGGGAGCTCTATGTGGAGTCTTTTGAGGAACCTCCACACTACTTTCCAAAGTGGTTGAACAATTTTACACTCCCACCAACAATGCAATAGCGTTCCCTTCTGTCCACATCCCTCCAGCATCTGTTGTTATTAGAGTTCTTGATTATAGCCATTCTAACTGGGGTGAGGTGGAATCTCAATGTTGTTTTGATTTGCATTTCTTTTATGGCTAGAGAGGTTGATTATTTCATGTGTCTATTGGCCATTCTTATTTCCTCTTCACAGAAATTTCTCGTTAAGACTTTAGCCCACTTATTTATCGGGCAGTTGTTTCTTTGATGATTTGTTGCTGGAAGATTTAATTTTTTGAGTTCCAAGTATATTTTAGATTTGAGACCCTTGTCCGTTGTATGGCTAGTGAAAATCTTTTCCCAATCTGTGGGCTTTCTATTGATCTTGCTAGCTATGTCCTTTGCCATGCAGAAGCTCTGCAATTTCATGCAATCCCATTTATCCAACCTTTCTTTGATTTGTTGGGTTTCTGGGTTTCTATTAAGAAAATTTCAGCCTGTGCCAAGGAGAACTAGGGTTTCTCCTATTATGTCCTATAATGTTTTCAAGGTGTATGCTTTGACTATGAGGTCTTTGATCCATTTGGAGTTGATTCTGGTGCAGTGTGATATATAAGGATCTAGCTTTAGTTTTCTACAGGTGAATAGCCAATTTTGCCAGCCCCATTTACTGAAGATCTGCTTTCTTCCATTCTATTTTTTTTATCTCCCTATTGAAGATTAGGTGGCTTTAGGCCTGTGGGTTCATTTCTGGGTTTTCAATTCTATTCCATTTGTCCAGAGGTGTCTTGTGCCAGTACCAAGCTATTTTGATTACTATGGCTTTTTAGTAGAGTTTGAAATTTGGTATTGATATTCCTCTAGCACTGTTCTTTCTGTGAAAGATCGTTTTTGCTATTCTGTGTCTTTTATTATTCCATATGAATTTTTAGATTGCCTCTTATATTTACTTGAAGAATGAGGTTGGAATATTTATAGGTATCACATTGAATTTGTAAATGGCCTTGGGAAGTATTGCCATTTTCATGATGTTTATCCTTCCAATCCAGGAGCATGGGAGGTTTTTCTACTTTCTAACTTCTGCTTTGATTTCCTTTTTCAAGTTCTTAAAGTTTTCATCATAGAGGTCTTTGACTTCTTTAGTTAGTAAATTACTAGGTATTCCATTTGGGGGAGGGCTATTACAAAAGGAATTGCTTTCCTGATTTCAGCTATGCTCTTCTCATTGTTGGCGTATAGAAAAGCCATTGATCTTTGAGGGTTAATTTTATACCCTGCTCATTTGCCCAAGTTTTGAATCAGTCAAGTAATTTGGGAATAGAGTCTGTGGGATTCGTTAAATACAAGATCATGTCATCTGCAAAGAGGGAGAGTTTTATTCAGCTTTCCCTACTTGGATCCCCTTTGTGTTTGCATCTTGTCTTATTTCTCTAGCTAGGCATGCTATGCTAATACTGAATTGAAGAGACGTGGAGAGAGTGGACATCCATGTCTCATTCCGGAATTTAGAGGAAATGGCTTTAGTTTTTCACCATTAAGTATAATGCTGGTTGTAGTTTTATCATTTACAGCCTTTATTGTATTGAGGAATATTCCATGGATTCCAAATTTTTTCAGAGCCTTCATCATAAAGGTAATTGATCTTGTCAAATGCTTTTTCTGCATCTGTTGAGGAAAATATGTGGTTCTTATCCTTGCCCTTGTTGATGTGATGAATTATATTAATTGGTTTAATTGGTTTGTGTATATTGAACCAGCTTTGCATCCCTGAAATGAATCTTGTTTGATGGAAGTATATGATGCTTTGGATAAATTGTTGAAGTTGATTGGCTAAAATTTTGTTGAGAAGTTTTGCATCGATGTTCATCAAAGAAATGGGTCTATAATTCTCTTTCTTTGATGAGTCCCTGCCTGGTTTTGGGATGACCATTACAATGGCTTCAAAGAAAGAGTTCGGTAGTGAACTTTCTCTTTCAATTTTATTGAAGAGTTGGAGGAGTTTTGGTGTGAGTTCTGCTTTGAAGGCCTTGTAGAATTCAGCTGTAAATCTATCTAGTCCTGGGCTTTTCTTAGATGGGAGGTCTCTTATTGCTGTTTCTATTTTGATCCTTGATATGGGTCTGTTAAGTTGGTTTAACTCACCTTGGTTTAGTTTCTGCATGTTGATATTTGCTAGGAAATGGTCCATTTCTTCCAGTTTCTCAAACTTATTAGCATAAAGGTTTGTACAGTATTTCCTTATAATATTGTGAATACTGTTTTTTTTGTCCTGTGGTGATGTTTCCATTCTCATCTCTGAATTTGTTTATTTGTATATTCTTTTTCTGATAAGATTTTCTAAGGGTCTGTCAATTTTGTTAATTTTTTTAAAGAACCAACTCTGTTTTGTTGATTTTTTTCTATGTTTTTTATCGTTTAATCTTGATTTAATTTTAATTATTTCTTTCTGTCTACTGGATTGGGATTTAACTTGCTGCTCTTTTTCAAGGAAGTTCAGATGTCTCATTAAATTGTTGGTTTCAGATCTCTCCAATTTGTTGATGTAGAAAATCTGAGCTCTAACCTTGTCTCTGAGTCCTGCCTTTGCTGTGTCCCAGAGGAGCTGGTAATTTGTGTGCTTATTTTTGTTGAATATCATGAACATTTAAATTTTGTTTCTAATCTCTTCCATGACCCACTGGTGATTCAACAGTGTGTTGTTCAGCCTCCATGTGTTACAGGACTTTATTTGCTGGCTTTTGGTGTTGAGTTCTAATTTTATTCCCTTGTGGTCTGAGAGAATGCACAGTACAACTTCAATGTTTCTGAATTTGGAAGTTTGATTTGTGATATAAAATATGGTCTATTTTGGAAAATGTTCCATCTGCTGCTGTGAACCACGTGTATTCTGATGTTGCTGGGTGAAATATTCGGTAGATGTCTGTTAAATCGAGTTAATCTATGTAGTTATTTAGATCTGTTTATAATTTTTGCTGAGTTGATCAATCTAGTGGGGATTGTGGTGTGTTAAAGTCCTCAACAGTTAATGTCTTTGGATCTATGCGAGATTTGAGGGAAAGTAGTGTTTCTTGGATAAATTTGGGTGCTTTGTTGTTTGGTGAATAGATATTTAGAATTGTAATATCCTCCTGAAGGAGAGATCCCTTCATTTGTATTCAGCGACCTTCTTTATCTCTTCTCACTAATTTTAATTTGAAGTCTATTTTATCTGTTTTTAGGATTGCAACTCCTGCCTCTTTATGGGGGCTGATTGCTTAGTAGATTTTATTCCAGCCTTTCACTTTCAAAATATGTTTGTTTTTATGGGCAAGGTGTGACTCCTGAAGGCAGCAGAGAGGATCTTGCTTTTTACTCCAACTAGCCAGTCTGTGTTGCTTAATTGGAGACTTAAGTCCATTAATGTTGAGAATTAGGACTGAGAGGTGTTTAGTAGTACCTGCTATGTTATCCACCTTCTTGGGGGCTGAGACAACTGGGTTCTTCCTACGGTTCTTAGATTCTCAGTTTGGGTGCAGTTTCTTGACCTTTATTGTGGTCTTGTTGGTTTTCTATGTGTAGGACATCTTTAAGTGTCTGTTGTAGGGCTGGTTTGGTAGAGATATTTTTTTTTCAGTTTTTCTTTGCTATGGAAGGTTTTTATTTGACCTTTCCTTATGAAGGAGAGTTTAGCAGGGTTCAGTATTCTTGGTTAATAGTTTTTGTCTTTAAGGCAGGCTCTTCTTGCTTTAATTGTCTCTGCTGAGAAATCTGAGATTATTTAAATTGGTTTTCCATCATAAGTGATTGCCCTTTTTCCCTTGACAGCTTTAAGCATCCTTTCCTTGGTCTGAATTGATCCTGTGAGGATTATAATGTGATGGTGGGATGTCCTGTTCTGGTCTGGTCTATTTGGGGTTCTAAAAGCTTCTTTTATCTGCATAGGCCTATCTTTTTGCATGTTTGGGAAGTTCTCTGGTAGGATGCTTTTAAATAAATTTCCTATACTGTTAACTTCTGTCTCTAAGTGCTCCTCTACACCCATTATCCTCAGATTAGGCTTTCTGATGGTATCTTCCAAATGTTGAATAGATCTATCATATTATTTGTATTTGTCTTGGATAGTTGTATGTCCTTTCTCTGTAATATCTAGGCTGTCTTCAGTCCCAGAGATTCGATCTTCTGCATTGTCTAACCTACTGAAAAGACTTTCTACCTTGTTTTTTATTTCCTTTCCTTCTAATTGGTTGCATTTGATGGCTTCAAATTCTTTGTTGGAATTTTGTTTTAGATCTTGTTTGCACTTCTTTTACTTCCTTAATTTGGTGTTCAGTTTTTATATTCTCAATTCATCTAGTTGATTGTTTATGGTTTCCTTTGATTCCCTTTCCTTCTGATGAGCTTCATTCAGCATTCCCTTTGTGGTCTCCCTGGATTCCTCCAGTTGTCTACTTATGGATTCCATGCACACCTCTATTCATCTTTGTCTATTCTCATGCCTCTTTTGAAAGTCCTGTATTACTCTCTGATTAGTTTCCTATGCTCATGTAATTCCTTTATTTCTCTGACTGTTTTCAGCCTGCTCATGCAATTCCTGTATTTATCTTTGATTTGCTTCCTCATGCTCACGAGATTCCTATAATAGTTTTTGGTTAGCCTCATTATGCTCACAAAATTCCTGTATTAATCTTTGGTTAGCCAAGTCTTGGTCCCTATCATGCTCACACTGAGTCCTTTGCAGGTTTTCAATCTTTTCATTCACCATGTTTACCATTAGTGTTTGTAGAGCTTTTTGGGAACTCTCCTCTGGATTATTCATTAACTGTTCTGTAACCTGATTATCATGAGTGGGATTTGAAATACCCAGAGTTGCCATTTTTCTTGTTTTCCTCTGGCTTGTTCTGCCCATTTGGTATGAAAGTGACACCAGTTTCATGCTACAAAACTATTTTAAGGCAAGCATTGACCAGTGCCCTCTAGTTGCACCATCAAAATGACTACAGATAAATCTAGTTCAACAGATACAATCTATTTAACAGAAAATAACTATGGATTAAGGGGCTAAGAATATCAATGTGGGATTCAACAGATCAGAAATTAATAGGTATAGGGAGAATTATGGGGAACAACAGGATTAGAGGGCTATGGAGAGGTAAAAGGAAAGAGTGAATTTAACCAAGTCCTAATCTCAGAGAGGGAAATGGATAGGACAGAATTAGAGGAGGGGGATTAAAAAAAAGAAAAAAATGAAAAAACAAAAATTTAAATTTAAAAAACAAAACAACATAAAATTTATGTAAGTATAAAGAAATGATATTGAGAAAAGAAAAGCATAGGATGAGAGGAGGAGAGAGGTAAAAAGAAAAAAATTACAAAATTACAAAAGTTAAAAATCAAACACTTAAAAATTATATAGATATAAAGAAATAATACTACTATTAAAGAAGTTAAGCCTAAGAGGTTGTGAATTGAGTAATAAATCTCTGAATTAAGTATGTAAACAATGAGGGATAAGGTCTAACAATCGACGAAGAGTATATATCTGGGGATGAACAAAACAGCAATTAAGTCAGACAAGAAAGAAAGAAAGAAAGAAAAAAAGGAAAAAGACCAAAAGATCAAAAGAGATTAAAACACACACACACACACACACACACACACACACACACACACACACACACAAAATAAAAATTAGAAACAAAAAAAATTTTAATTAACAAAAATAGAACAAAATGTTTTTTTTGGTGGGGGGAGGGGGGTTGGGGGGGGAGGTCTTGTATCTCCCCTGTGTCTATAACCAGTCTTTTGGTAGAGTCTCTGGTCTGCTTGTGGTGTCTGGTTTTCCTGTGGCTTGATTGGTTTCTTAAATCAGTTTGTTTGAGCAGGCACAAAGAAGCTCTGCCTTATCCATGACTTTGTGATCCTCTTCCCAGGCTAGTTCAGTGAGAGGGAGATCTGCTTTGAGTATCACAAAAGAAGGAGATGGCTGTTTCCTCTGGTTTGGAGATGCTGTGATGAGGCTAGGTTCTGGGTAGGGTTGAAGCCTATCAGCAATCAGTAGCTTTTCCCTGAGGGGCTAGCTCCAGAGATACTCCCAGTGCCCTGCCTGGAGCCATTTTCAGGGTTTATGTTTGGTGAGTTTCAATTGTTTGTCTAAGCTGCAGTGGGGAGGAGCTGCCTCTGGCTCTGTTTACCCAGTGAAGAAAGTCACTCCTCAGGGAGTAGAGATTGCTCTGCCTGGGTGGTGTGACTTTCCCCTTGGTGGAGCTAAGCTGGCAGGTCAGGTCAGGTTCCTTTGACCTGGTGATTGGCTTCAATTGTATTCTTCCAAGGCCAGAGTTGGAGTTAGCTGCTCAGTCTGGCCTTTGTCAGTATCAAAGATGGAGATCTTCTCTGGTGGGAGGAGAGGGGCTACCTATCCACTGCTGCTCCCTGAGAAAGAGTGAGGATGTGAGGGTTGTACTCATGCCAGACTCTTGGATCCTGGGCCCTTCCTTGTCTGTGATCAGCAAGATGAAGATTTCTGCTCCTTGTCAGTTCTTGCTGGTGGTGAGTAGAATCTGCTTGCACACTGCATCTGGAGCCTTTATCCTGGACTCTCTTTGTTGATATTATGGCTGCAGCAGCTGCCACCTCTGCTGCCACCACCATCACAGTTACTAACAAGTGATCTGTCTCCTTGATCAAGCTGCCTTGATTTTCCCTCTCTGGCCAAACTCTCTGTACTGTGATGGCACATTTGGTGTGATTCTTTAACCTAGGACTAGAGAACACTGAAACTAGAACACTAAAACTGCTTTCTATGTGAGAGCGTATTTAACATATTTAACCTCCAGCTTCTCCTCCGCCATCTTCCTCTGTACTCCTTAGTTTTTTTCTATATTACAATTTGAACTCAGAGTATAGTGTTCTGTCCCTTGAGGTATGCCTCTAGCTTTACTTTAAAAAAATTGTTGCAAAGGTGCAGGTCAGAAGGGTTACAGTTAGATAAGTAAGGTAATGGGTACATTTCTTGTTGAACATTGTTACCTACTAATTCATTTTTCTCCCACTATCTCTTGAAGTTGTATAGTTCTTTTCCAACATAGTGTCTTGTGAGTATCACTGTTGTATTGGCTCACACTTTGTCCTTGTTTCACCATTTTGTTACTCCCCTTCCTTTCCCCAAACAAATGCATAAATGTATATACAAGAAGCAGGGTACCAGAATCAAAAACTGACTACCAGAGCTCTTTGTTACTTTTTTATTTGTTGTTTTGTTTTGTGGGCTTTTTGGCCATCTTCAGATTTTAGTCTCTTGAGTATCATCCAATAGGCGTGAGCTACCTTCAACTGGCTTTCTTGTAGGTTTTTTGTGTTTCTTTCTTTAATAAAAAATCAATATTGAGATTTTTGTTTTGTCAGAAATATATCCAGCAAACATGATCAAAAATATTGAGTGACTAAATTTTATTTGTCCTCACAGATAATAAACTATCACATTTCTACTTTTTCGACTCTGAAGGTGATACTTTATTACAGTGAAGAATTTGAAATACTGTTTTGTAACTCAGAAATGAGGAGCTATAGGCATCATTTTTTGATGTATAGATTTCTTACAAGGGTAATCTGATTGCTATTAGACTTTTATTATCCATATCTTCTTCTGCTTTATGATGGGTGCAATTCTAGCTCTCTCCTTTATTCTTTTTCTTTTGAAAACTGTCACAAGTGCCAATGATATGTTGGGAGATGATGGAGAATTTTTACATTTGGTTTGCTACTGGGTTGTAATGTAATTGACACTGAAAACCATAGAAATACATTATTATTGTTGCTTTGCTGTCAGTTGTTTCTATGGTTTTAATTATCACCTTGATAAAGATCAAGTGTATTAAAGGACACAATGTTAATCAGATATCAGCTTGCTTATGATTAAGGGGAAAGTTTGTCATATAATTTGCTTCATTGTTCATTTCCTCTGTTTGTCACTATATTCATCACAATCTTAAAAAAAATGTTTCCCAGACAGGTGCCAAGTGGCTCTTGTCTGTAATCCTAGCTACTCAGGAAACAGATCTGGAGGATCACAGTATTTCTGCCAGCCTGGACAGAAATGTTCATTAGACTATATCTATATCTTGAGCAGCCCAAAAGCAAGACTGGTGGTGTGGCAAAGTACCATCCATGCAAGTCAAAGTTCCTGAATTCAAACTCTAATATTGCCCTGCCCCCCCCCCATCAGGAAAAAACTACAACTTTCTTTTAGAATCCACTCTTGATCATCTAGATCTTTTTCTATGGTCTCTCATAAGTTTGAACTTTTACTATAATTTTTACTAATTTCAGTATGTATTCTCTTACGCATTTTCTCCCTTTTATTTGAAGTAACTGCAAGTCAGAAATTCTTTATTGGTTGAATTTTGTCTCCCACAAAATTTATGAGCATTTAGGTAACTAGGTTTGCAAGAGACTCTGTAAAGTGATAAGTTAAAATGAACTCATGGGGAAGAATTGTAATCCAATATGACAGGTGTTCTTCTAGAAGAAAAATGAGAACACATACCTGCAGAGTACCAAGAACATATGAAGATCCAAGGAGAAAGTAAGCCCTGATAATACCTTAATCTCAGATCTTTAGCCTCCATAAATGAGGGAGAATAAATTCTATTCTTTAGAATAGAACATATTTCTATCCTGGCAGACCTAGCAAATGAGGGCAGATGTTCATGCATGGTCCTGAACACTTACAACTGTGTCTTATGCCCAACAATATCTCAATTAAAGTCATCTCATTAATTTCTCACATAGTTTATTCACTGTTCACTAAAATATGGTCTTATTTCAGTGAAGTTAAAGACTTCGAACATGATTCTTCTTGATCTTTACCTCTGAGGAAAAAATTAGAAACCATGTGGTAATGGCCCCTACTTTCTTTCCAATATTGTTTCTTTATTTTCCTACAAAAATAAATTTATTTTCAGCACCTGATGAACTCCAAAATTACATAGGTTCTTCTGTCTTACTGCTGGTTTATGATAATTTTATTTTGGACCATATGATAATATTGAGGCATTTGTTTCCTAATGAATAATGAAATGGTGATTATGGCAATCAAATCGACAAATACTTAATTGTCATACTTTATGTAGATATTTCATTTTTAAGGTATGCATTTATCAGATATTTTGTTTTGTTTTTGGATGTTGTATAGTTAAGTACTTTTCTTATGGTTGGAACTAAATAATCAGATTATTCCATGTAATTAGTAAAAATCCAGTTTCATATTTTGGTTTTAGCATGATTTCCAGGGTAGGTACAGTAATATTAAAAAGTATTTTCCTAGAGCTTTAATGAGGTTTTCATTATGTGATATATGTCATATATTATTTAGCTCAATGTCTAAATAAATATGAAAATATGCGTAAAATATATAAAAATCAAATGATATTTGGGTCTGTTACTATATACTCCATAGTTTTAAAGTAGCTTCCTTTGACTGCTGTCATTATTAGTGTTTAGAAATAGTTTTTATAAATAAACTAAATTTCTGTAAGATAATAATTCCAGGGAATTTTCTTTATAGTAAAGCCTAGCTAAATCTGTCAATGACATGGATACTTGTGTAACGTGTTAAAGAATAATGAGATGTAAGGAATCACTGTATGCCATTGATTACTTTATTGATCTCTTTAGTTTCAAACTATAATGAAATATATAAAGAATAGATTTTCCCTTAGTCATAGTCCCATTGAACTAATATCTCTTTGGTCACACCAAGTTCATGCCTTTATCCTGATGGAGTGAAGCTATATTTGTTTCTGTCAAATACAATCTAATACCAACTTTCTTCTTTTTTATTAATCCAATTTTTAAAATAAAATGTAATTTTTCTGCCCTTAGAGAAAGTGGTTCTGGAAAGGAACTGCTAAGGTGGTGGGATGGATAAAGAACTGATAGGTAACGGATTGGCCAAGGAATAATTTTATCCTATAATATCAGAGTGCTTTTGACTATGGAATGCCACTGTGGTCACTGTATTAATATACTAATATGCTGGTAAATTTAAGTGGAAGCTGATGGGAGAACAGGATGACAAATGTTTGCTACAGATTGGAGGATGGGTGAACATGTAGATGCCATCTGTATTCTTTGTCCTCAGCTTTTGTCACTTAACATAGGATGAAAGTGAGCTCCAGTTATTCATCTAGGAAATCACTATTTATAATGTACTGTCTTTCTTTTAAAAAAATAATAGCTTAACATCCTTCGATTCCTTATTCATTAGAATGAGGGTAATAATAGTTCCTGTCTGCTAGATTTTTCTTTTGTAATTCAGAGCTTTTCTAAGTAGCACCTTGCCTGGCTGGCCTGGAATTAACTATCTAGGCTAGGTTGCCTTGAATGGTCCTGCATCATGCTTGTGAGAACCAGGGTTGCAGATATACCCCGCATACTAAGATCAGGATCATTTTGGAAAGTTAGACAGTGTCTGTGGAAGAGCATAGTAGAATGAGTGTGGCATGGATTTCTGTCAATGCTATTTATGGACTGAATAAAAGAGCTTGCAAATGAATGCTTTGGGCTTTCCACCATCTGTACAAAAGAGGCATATTTCCTTTTCTCTAAGCCTTCCAGTTTCACTTCTTCTTTCTGTTCCTTTGCTGTTGCAAGTCACGAAGAAAATGGGGAGCGTTTCTTGGAGGTGAGCTGTCAGCCAGTGTCCCATTTCTTTGCTAATGTAAGTATAATCTGTAGATATAATCTTGTGAATATTAAATAGAAGGATAGACCATAAGTTCTACAAGTGAGATTCATGATATTAGGAAATTTTAGTATGTTTTCCATTCTCTCTGTGAGAACATGGAATAAGATGTATCTAAAAGCCTGGAATGCCACCTAGCAGGACCTGCTCCATACCACCCTAATGTTCGCTTGGCTAATTAAAACCTCTTTTCTTTTCTCCCATTAAGAAAAACAATTCAGGTTTAGTTAATATTTAAAGACCCTATTCAGCAGAAAATTGTGGTTCCAGATTACTGTAAAATGACTTCTTGTGTTAATATTAGTGCAGTGTTTTATATCTAACACTCAAGAAAATGATACTTTTGATCATGCCAGGTAGATTTGAAAATTTATAAACACTCAGGCTTCCACAGGGAAAAGTAATCTACTACTTACTTAACCTTTTGAGCACATTTTCTGAGGTAGGTTTAGTGGGATTTTTATTTTATTTTTACAGCTCTGTGAATTTAAAAAGCTGCTACAGCTTTTGTTGCCTTTGTTGAAACCAATCCATCTCTTTGGTCAGCCTTTCATTGTGGCTTTGCAAAGAAATGAAAACACAACTGACATTATAAAATCATACTGCCTGAATTGTTATTAATCAAAGGGGAAAACATGCTTTGATTAGAACACTCATTTCCTCTTTTATAATTGTGTCACCATTGATCTTTTAATTGTTCCATATGACTATTTTGTTTCTGTGCCTCATTCCTGTCTCTTTGTTCTTTGTGAAGTCAAATGAACAATTAGTAATATTCTCACTACATTTCCCTAGATACAATCTGTGCTTTTCAGTTCAGTTTGCCATATTCAGTGTGGTTCTCCATTACTCTCTCAATGCAAGTCATCAAAATTCCCTTTTTATGTCAAAGAACAGGGAAGGGAGGGATGAACCCAATCACCTAGGCCAGATGGTGAGAAATCAGATGGCATGGGAGGAAAAAGCAGAACCTTTCAACTCCTATTTTGTTTCTATCTTTTCTATCAAGAGAATGATTTTTAAACTACATGAGTTAAATAAAATACTATAGCTAAGAGGATAAAAGCCCAATTGGTGACATAGTGAAAATACCTGGCTCTTTTAAATTACTACAAGCCTCTGGGTTAGAGAGATCACACCCCAGAGTTCTGAAGGAATCAGCAGATGTTGATGTAGAATTATTCTCAGTTATTTCTACAGAACCACAGGGAATAACATTACTACTGGAGCACTGTGGGGAAATTTGTATCCAGTTTAAGGAAAATGAGGGAAATGTAAGTGATTATCACCAATGATGAACCTCCAGCCTGTAATCCTACCTACTCAGGAGGCTGAGATCTGAGGATCACCATTTAAATCCAGCCCTGGGCAGGAAAGTCCATGAGACTCTTGTTTCCAGAAAACCAGAAGTGGAGCTGTGGCTCAAAGTGGCTAAATACTTGCCCTGAGCACAAAAGCTCATGGACAATGCCCAGACCCCAAGTTCAAGTCTCACGTCAGACAACAACAACAACAAAATAAATTTCAATAATGTGTGACCACATTAAAAAAGAGAGTGACAATTTACTAGCAGTTAAGCTTCTTGCATTACCCTGTCTGGGTTACTAGATTAAGAGATAAAAAGAATTACTCAGAAAAGGATGGTGTGTAGAGATTTACAAGATGTTTAGTGAAGTCTTGATTTCCTTCTGGGAATCATTGAGAAAAGTAGAAAGGAATTCGTGTTTGCATAATCAGTCCTGATTAACAAATCAATTTCTGTTTGGGGAAAAGGAAACTAATACACATGAAACAACTAGTGAACCATTAAAAGATAAGTATATTGTAGTGATGACACTACTAACTGAGAACAATCTCTGGTGGATTAATTAGGAAACGCTACAAATTTAAATGGGCTTTTGGTGGATGGAACCATTCAAAAGAAGAAAATGGACATTTTGTCCTCTGTAGATAAATATTGGTATGATAGGTATGTTCTTAATCCATATTTCTTGCTGTTTTGTGTGTTCAACTCATGGGGTAAGTAAAATTAGAATTATCTTTCTTCTCGGACTCTTTTTAATATAATATTTCATAAGCTTTTTGTTTTCCATAATTCCAGTGACATCTGTGATTCAGCTCTTTATGATACTCTTTCTAGTCCTTTGCTTGAAGTTAGAAATGATCTCTTGTCTAATGATCTACGCTGGCTAACGACAGAAAAACCAAAGGACTACCTTTGTGCCTTTATGTCTAGTAGTAATCTATTTGTCTGACCAATGGAAAGTTTTTCTAACCCTTTTAATTCCTCTATTTGTAAGAAAAGCCATCTACTATTTGAAACCATTCTAAGTCCTTTGCCTCCTTAGGGATCAACAAGACAAACTTATCCTGTATGCAGTTAACAAGGTCTATTTATCAAAAGACCAAAGTAATCAGATTCCTACACATACAGGAATTCATCTAAGAAATTTAAAATGGTACTTATGTCCTTACTTTGTAGTAGATTAATGTTAAAATGTAAATGGTCATTATACTCTATCCTTTGAGCTTTCTTGGATATAAATAAATCCATTAAATGAGACTTTTCAGGTTATTGCTAACCTATCTGGAGAAAGTTAACCTGCAAAAAATGTAAGGAAACCTTTATAAATTATTACAACTAGACTAGCTTTTGGAACAAAAGACTTTTTTTACTTATTGTATTTAGCCTAAGAACCCATGCCCTGCCTATGTGTGGCCCTCAATAATAGATACAGACTGAATAAATCATGGTGCTATTATGGTGCAAGAGAATGATGCTCAGTTTGCTATTTAGACTGACACAGGAATTCAGAAGTCATCCTGGTAATAGTAGTATTCATTCATTTTCCTATTTTTGGCAGGAATTGAAATGAATGGAACTATATGAAACAGAATGAAGGCTATCGTTGAGCTTCTAAGATTTAAAGTCCTGCCAAAGTTCCTTAAGTCCATTACTGCTTACTGCCCATAGTCCTTTGCGTAGAACCTCCAGGTCTATGAGGAATGTTAAAATATCAGCATCAAATGATTTGGGAAAATATAAAGGTAGGCCATGGGTTGGTAGGAAAAATAAAATATTGTTGGAGGAGCTTGCTGAAGACATGTTTGTTCATGTAAAAGTTGAGGAAAGAGAATATAGAAAATGTCCTATTCTCCTTGTCACCAGAGTTCACATATGTGCAAAAACATTAAATCAGAGAGTACTGGTATTTGAAATTTTCTCTGACAATAAAGGTTCATTTCAACAAATTTCTTTATTCTCAGTAACCACTCATCTATGATTTATAAAGTTATATGCTTATTTTTATCATTGGCATGTAGGGCCTATATAAGAGCAAAGAAAAATAAGCTTTTTACATTAGTTATAGTAAACCAAAGTTACTTTTATGTGTTGAAAACTATTTGCTTTAGGCATGCCAACTTGAGTGTACACTTTCTTCTTATTAATTTTAAACATTGCTGACATATTCCTCCTTAGTTTTTGTCCCCAAACTTTAGACTATATACTAAACAAAAATATTTCACTTGCTATGGAAAAACATATTCGAAGACATACTGTAGAATTCATATTCTAGTAAGGGAAATAGCAGAAATTCATAGACCATCATTAAATATAAAATTAAGAAGTTAAGTGGTGAAATCATCAAAGTTATGGTATCTGTTAAATAAGAAAAGAAACACAAAACACTGTTCTTCAAGTCAGGACTTTGCTTCACTGTATGCTGATCTCACATTCCCTAACTAAGGCTGTATACTCAGTTATTAGAAACTAGCACAACCCATGCCCACGGGATTCTGTGGGTATTTCACAGTAAATATAAGTCATTTTGGCCAAGTGTTCGACACTTCTAGGCCAGGTAGGAAGTAGGCGATAGTAGCATAAATCTCATTTTCCTAATCTTTTGCTTCAGGATCCTTCAAGTCCCAGTCATTAAAAATAAAGCCAATCGGTCTAGAAACTTTGACTTCTTCCTTCTGGAAAGAACAAATCGTGTATGATAGTATACTATCACCTAATGAGGATTCTGTTACATAAGTGAATATAAAATACATTAAATATGAAAGAGACAGGAAGGGGAAGACTTCTGTACAGATCATTTTAATCTCTGTCAATGTATCCCTCTCTATTTCTATTTCTGTGTCTTTCTTTTCTTGTATCTTTCTCTGTGCATACATATATAATATTGGGGAAGTATATAAAATAAATAACAAAGTGATTATTTTTATTTTCTCTATATCTGTAATTTTTTCATTTCCTTTATAATTTATTCTTCTATTGCATCTGTTTTGACTAATCTTAACAAAGAAACCCAGGATGCTTGACTTACATCATTGTCTTTCAGTTGATTCTTACCAAATATTCATCCAGAGGATATTTTGTAAGATAAGTAAGACATCTCCTGAACTATTTCTGGAATGAATTGACATTGCCTTTGTGGTTTCTCATTTATTATTCAAAAGGATAAGTTAATAGTTTCTGAGCAAAACTTTGATAACTTGTCTTCTGGATTTTTATCAGAGTTTTTGGTAGGCTCCAGTCAGTCCTAATGAATGATCTTCCCTGGCTTCTTAACATGGTCTAGAACACCTGCATATGAAGCACTCTGTGATTCAATAGCTCTGTCTCAGCCACTTCACAGATCAAATTAAAGTTGTTCTGTATAACCCAAGATGAATAAGATCTCCTCCTCTTTACCTGTGAACATAATCTTTGCTTAGTTATTTGTGGTCCATACTCCACTATTCTCTATCAACTTTCCTTCCCTCGATATACCTAAAACACAACTTTTATCCATCATATAATTTATACAGTATTTTTAATGTCTTCTAGAGCTTATTGAATCTGTCTTTTCTCCTACCTTCCCTCCCAGTGTGTGTATGTGTGTTTATATGTATACATGTATGTATGTATGTATGTTTGTATATGTATGTATGTATGTATATATACATGGATCTGTTAAAAGTTATCTTTGCTTTTCATATGACCCCTTCCCATGTGTGACTTATTCATATACAATTCATTAGTTAGCTGTATTTTGAAATTTTTTATTTTCTGAGGTTCACAATATAATGTGAAATACTTCAGCTGAAACACTGATATTTATATGTGAATGAGTTAGACTATATTCTAAGGACAATCATTTGATTATCAAAAAACTCACATTCATATTCTAACCAGGAAATTCTCACTCCACCAGGGCTATTCCAGTATTATTATATTTGGTCAACACAAAACAGTTTAACAATTAACAAAAAGAAAGAAATAGATTTTCACTGGTGAAATTAGTAGAATGTTATTATGTTTAATTTCAGAAGCAGGCTCTCATTGGTGAAGAAGATAGAGTTGAAGGTATATGGATTAGCTAGAATATTGTAAAGATAAACCTTATTTGTAATACTTATCCACATTTGATTTCTGAATTATTTTGTAAGGAAAATTCTAGGTTCTGGTTGCTAACTACAATATGTGTGTGTGTGTGTGTGTGTGTGTGTGTGTGTGTGTGTGTGTGTATGTGTGTGCGTGTGTGTGTGTGTGTGTGTGTGTGTGTGTGTGTATACTGGTCCTGAGGCTTGAACTCAGAACCTGAGAGATGTCCTTAGATTTTCACTCAATGCTGTGAGTTTTGCACTTCAGCCATACCTCACTTCTGGCTTTTTGTTGGTTAATTGGAGATAAGAGTTTCATGGATGTTCCTACCCAGTCTGGCTTCAAACCCCATCCTCAGATCTCACCCTCCTAATCGTTAGAATTACAGGTATGTGCCTCCAGCTCCCCACCTGAGTATTTCTGGAATATTATTATAGTTATTTTAAGTGAGTGATCATATAGACCATAGTCTAATTCAAAAAAAGAGGGTTATGTGAATTTCACAACCTATATAAGATCTTATATGAATGATTTTGTGCTTATAATAAGGATCTGGAGGAGAATTTGGAGGGAGCCATTAAAAAACACAACTTAATGACCAAGTTATGTGAAGAAATGCACCACAGATGCTAGTGGCTATGCCAGGCAAAACTGGCTTATCGTGACGTGCTGATTTTTGGTAAAACACTTGTATTCATTTTCAAAAGACATTTTGAGACAGTCAGTGAGCTCCTTAAAGCATACTTTTACTAATGATTCCTTTTAGAATGTTTTCAGCAAAATCTAAATTTCACTTTAGTTTGTTTTTCCTAAATGTAACCATGGCAGGAGAAAATTTGAGTAGTTCATCTGCAAACAGAGGTATCAAGGTATTTTTAAAATGAAACAATAATCATTGAATGTTTTGGAGGCATCCAATGTGATGAATTGATACATGTACGTATACATCACAAATGATTACCACAGTGAAAGTAATTGGCACATGTCACCTACAGTAGTGAAACAGAGTTAATATTTTGGAACATCTGCTATAACCTATAAGTATATAATACACAGATGATAGTTACCATACAGTATTGTAGTTTAACTTCAGAAGAAAGACATGTGATTAAAAAGGACCATAGGAATCTTAGACTCTGCACTATTCTGCTACTCAAAGTGTGTGCTGAATAGTTGTGTAGTTTTAAATAATTTCTTTATATACATGGTCTCTGTAATCATGATCTATTTTACAAAAAATATATAAATCTACATTGTTGCAAAGGAAATGCATGTATTTTTATTCTTGTCAAGTAAAATGTTTATTCTTATGTCAAGTGAAATTAAAAAGTAAATTATAATAATTTATGAAAGATTAGATTAATAAGTAATGCTTGTTAATTTGAAATTAAGTTGTCTGTAAACTAATCTAGAAGTCAGACTGAAATTTGCTGCAATTCTAATTCAAGGTGATGTTAACATGTGTTTTTCTTGTTCTTATGGACTTCCCTACATGTGATTGGGAATATGTACCTATTCATATATGTTCAAATTTAATCCTGAGCAACTATCTAAGGCAGATAGAACTTTGTATTACATCTCTTTTGCAGATGAGAAAACAAGGCCTGAAAAATCACAATGATCAAATAGTTTTATTAAAGTTATATACTGATAGCAGTAAGAGCATATGTACAAACAATATGAGCTAAAAATATGTTACACTTTAACACCTTTATTATATTATACCTAATCAGATAAAGGACTGTGAGCAAATGTGTGTTTGTAAAGCTAAATGGATCTGGGCATGTTGGTGCATATGTGTAATCCAGTTCTCAAAATCAGAGGCAGAAGGATTTCCAGCAGGAGTCTAATCTCAGCCATATAGACATGTTTGAGACCCTGTCTCAAAATCACAAAACAAAACAAAATAAAAAGGAAACAACCACCAGGCACTGGTGGCTCATGCTTGTAATCCTAGCTATTCAAGAGGCTGATACCTGAAAATCATGGTTGGAAAACAGCCTGTGTTTGAAAGTGTGTAAGACTTAATTTCCAGCTAACAAACAAAAAGCTAGAAGTGAGCTGTGGCTGAAGTGAAGTGATAGAGTGACAGCCTAGAGTGAAAAGCTAAAGAATAGTGCCAAGGCCCTGAGTTCAAGCCCCAGGACTGGCATAGAATAAGAAAAAAACAGGAAAGGACCAGAAAACTCTATTAGGTGCTTAGATGCTAAGTTTACCAGTTGTGAAAAATATCAAAGATTTTCTTCACTGACAATCCCAAAGCAAGCTGTAAGATTATTGAGAGAGTTGCTCTTTAGATTATGCATTTTTAGCAAGCTTAATACAAGAATGTTTTAAAGAAGTTTAGAATTGATGCTTTTTTATTTTGAAAAGAAGCCTATTAGAAGGAATGACATTACCCCATGTGTAAAGAAATGGAAAGACTTAGAAAAAAATCATGCTAAGCAAAGTAAGACAGACCCAAAGAAACATAAGTTCCCTGGTTTCCCTTATTTGCAATAATTACAATATGTCTAAGATAGTCTTAGCAGATGAGCAGATTAGCTCAATAGCCATATATTTATGACCATATAAGATGATGCTAAGTGAAATGAACTTCAAGACATGAATACAAGAAGTTATTCTTTGTTGTTGTTTTTAATGTACTATGTGATTTCTTGTTTCTTTGGTGTGTTCTTCCCCCTATGGTATATCCTCTATTGTCACTGTATTTGATTTTGGTTTATTTGATTTATCTGAATTGGCTAAGGGAAGGGGAACAACAGAATGGTGAAACAAAGGACAAGGGGGAACCAATGCAACAGCAATATACACAAGACAATATGTTGGAAACGATCTGTACAACTCGGGGGAGGGAATGGGGGAGGAAGGAAAGTGGTAGAAAAATGAGGGAAGGAGTAACAAGTTTGACAAGAAATGGACCTATTACCTTACTTATGTAACTATAACCCCTCTGGCACATCACCTTGATAAGAAAAAAAGAAAAACAGAAAAGCAGCCTATTATAAAAAGCAACTTCCAGTTGGCCTCTTATTTTTGTAGAATCTTCATGTATGTATTTAACCTTATTTTATTATATATTATCTTAAAGCTCAACAAAATTGATGAACTTTCTCCTGCTGGTGTTCAGTGGCTGATAACCACTTAAAATTGCTTTTCTTTTTTTTCTTTTTCTTTTTCTTTTCTTTTTTTTTTGTTAGTCGTAGGGCTTGAACGCTGGCCTTGGGCTCTGTCCCTCAGCTCTTCAGCTCAAGGCGAGCGCTCTACCACTTGAGCCACAGTGCCACTTCTGGTTTTCTAGTGGTTTATTGGAGATACGAGTCTCATGGATTTTCCTGCCCCCGCTGGCTTTGAACCATGATCCTCAGATCTCAGCCTCCTGAGTAGCGAGGATTACAGGCATGAGCCACTGGCTCACAGCTAAAATTGTTTTTCTTAATGTGACTCACAAAAGAGCAGTTGTTTATTTTGTACTTTAATTATCTGAGATTTAGTCAGAGATAGGTAGTGTTGATTTCAAGAAAGTTGTATTGGCTAGAAAAGATGTTAAGTCAAGTCCTAAAATAGATTCTTGTTACTTCTGTTCTGTTGTATGGGTAACCTAATTTGTACATAGCCAGCTGAGGACTGAGCAAACCTATTCTCATTTTGGATGATTGGGGTACACTGAGAGTTCAGAACAAATAAACTTCTCTACAGGGTTTGAGATGGACTCCCTCTGTGAAATCCATGGGAAAAGTGGTTTTCAAACTTTATAGTGCACTAAAACTAACTCTGAGCAAAGGAAGAGGAAGCTGGTTAAAGCACTCATTGCTGTGACCCACTCTAGAGGTTTTGATTTCTTACATCTGAGTTGGGGCCTGAGGATTTGCATTGCTTAACAGGCCCCCAGTGGAGAATGATACTACTACTGCTGTCCAGAGATCATACTTAGACAACAACTACATTTGAGCTAAAATAGCTAGAAGTAGCCCTAGGTAGCTTAAAAATGTGTCCTGACCTTCACTTCAATTGGAAATGGTCCTCTGAACCTTTGGAGGGACATTCAAGAACTAATTTTTTGATTTCGTGATATCCTTCTTTAAAAAAACAAACAAAAAAACAAAAAAAACAAAAAGCAAGATGGCTCTCAACTGGTGTAAAACCACAGCAGCAAGAACTCAACATGGGCTGGAGGAAATGTGTGAAAGTCCTATTGTTTCTATGATATTTTTCTATAGTAGTTCTAAGAACTCAACGTGTCTTGGAGATAATTGAAAGTAGAGTCTTGTGAAGTAATGTAGATATTTTCTGTAGTTTAGATACGTTTGTATGTTCAAATCAAAGTAAAGCAGGTGATGGTAAACTTAAATTATGTTAATTAGTTAAACTGCATTTCAATTTCTCTTAACTTGAGATAAACTGATTTTTAAAATATCAAGGCACTTGCCTGCATGTGAATTTTCCCAAAGGAACAATTCTGTGTATTTGAGTTCATTAGTTTAAAGATGTATAATCCTTAAAAAACACTTTCAGTATAATTAGCATGCAGTTCTCCATTTCTCAATCTTTTTATATGGTAGAAATACAGAAAGCAGACATTGGCATGCATGTGGAATCTAGAGGGTTTTTTTCCCTAAAATTGAGAATGTTGTGAAAGGAAATGTATCTGTTGTCATTCTATTCAATAAATTAGGCAATGGAAACTGTAAATGCATGCACAATGTTATGAGATATAATACTATTTCATTTTTAATGAAAAGCAAACCATAATGTGAACAAAAATCTGTGCTGCCTAAATTCCTCTGTTGAAGCCCAAACCTGTCAGGATGAGTGCATTTGGAGCGTGACCCTTTAGGAAGAAAATGAAGGTTAAGTGAAATCATTAGAATAGGTTTCTGATCCGTCACTTGCACATGAATGAAATTCCACATGTAGATAGCCAGATGGCAGGACGAGGACATAATGTGAAATGATTAATGTAAAATACCTTGATCTTAAACTTCCATTCCTCAGAATGTTGAGAAAATAAATTTCTGGTGTGTGTGTGTGTGTGTGTGTGTGTGTGTGTGTGTGTGTGTGTGTGTGTGCATGTGTGCGTGCGCACATGTGTGCATGTGTGCGTATGTTCACGTGTACATGAGTGTGCACAGTCTTGGAGCTTGAATTCAGAGCCTGGTTATTGTCCCTTACCATTTATTTGCTTGAGGATGATGTTCTCCTACTTGAGCCACAGCTCTACTTCTGGTTTTGGGGTAGGCAGGCAATTGATAAGGGTCATTGATTTTCCTATCTGGGCTGGCTTTGAATTGGCATCCTCAGATCTATGCCATGTGAGTAGCTAGGTTTATAGGGATGAATGACCATCACTGGGTTTAAATTTCTATTCTTTAGCTATGCTACTATAGTAGCTTATTATGGACATCTTAACAGAAAAATACAGTATATTGCACAAACAAGTTGCTGTTGTATAAAAAGCAAGGACCTTATGGTCTGTCAGGCTAATTTTGTGAAGGATTTTCCTATATTATTTATAATCAAATATGTGAACCTCATGGACAAATATGTTACATGGACTAATAATTTCTACCTGTAATCTTTTATAGATCTTTCATACCACCTTAGAACCCAACACATAATAAGCTGTATGTGTTTGCTCTTAGTTTTTCTGCCTTTGAAACACACAAAAATATCCTGTAGAAATTTCTAACATACTTCAAAGTGGTATGTAAAATTCCTACATATATCCCTCTTAATAATAGAGATATTTTATAACAGGATAGGTTTAGGCATTTGCATCTCTTTTGTGGGGGACATTTTCAATATATTATCAGTGAAAATAACTTTATCCCATGGTGCATCTGCCATTTACTAATTTTAAATTGTTATTCAGCAAAAAAATAAGAACTGGTTCATAGGACAAAATATACATGAAGATATATTCACATAGAAGGCTGGAAGGGGGTGTGGGAACATTAGTGCTAATCTAATTTTTGGAAGACAGGGTCAGAGTAGATGTTTCAGGATATATTGAGGAATACAAATGGCTGTGAGTAAAGATACTCAAGTAAGCGAATAAATGTTTTAATTATTTCATTCATTCTATCATGGCCATGCACTCATGCTTCAGAAACAAAGGTTTCTCATAATGACAAAAAGAGGAAGACAGAGGGATGGATGGAGGGAACAGTGCTTGAAATTTATATACTCATTTTACACTCAAAACAAATATCTGCTGACAGATGATACAAAGTATTAGGCAGACCATACCTAAGTGCAGAATGGAATGTAGAATCGGTTATTATGTATACTTATATTTTCATAGAGATAATGATCGCTATTTAAGTTGTGTCATTGAATATAAGATGTAAAATCAAGTGAGCTCTAATGTATGTGACAGCAATTTGTAAACCATAATACACATGCAAATGTTAGTTATTTTTGTAAAGAGCTAGAGGAAGCAAAGATGTTCTTAACATATTAATATACTTCAATGGCGTTGTTTCCTAGAATACTCAGAATAGTATGTAAAAACTTCAGTTTCCCATAAATGTTTTGGAATTTGAAGACTTGTATATATAAAGCCTCTGAAATCTAGATTGTTTTCTCATTGTATCATTCTCAAAGCTTGTACATGTTATTACAATGGAAAGGGTTAGAAAATATTGCTTCAAATTTACTATAAATTTTATTTGGTAACTAATTTTTTTGGTGGTTTATAGGGGTTGAACTCTGGGCCTGGGCACTCTTCCTCAGCTCTTTAGCTCAAGGTGAGCTCTCCAGCACTTAAGCCACAGCACTACTCTTGGTTTTCTAATGGTTTATTGGAGATAAGAGTCTCAGGGACTTTGCTGCCCAGGCTGGCTTTGAAGTGTGATCCTCAGATCTCAGCCTCCTGAATAGCTAGGATTACAGGCATGAGCCAAGAGCACCTGGTTCTAACTAATTTTTAATTTTTTATTGCAAAAATACTGTGCAGAGGGGTTACAATTTCATGATTAAAATAATGAGTACATTTCCTTTCGAGCATTGTTACCCCCTCCTTTGTTTTTTCCCTACCATCCCTTTCCTCCCCACCTCCCCAACTCCTCCCTCCCACCCCCAAATTGTAAAGTTCATTTTCAACATAGTATCTTATACATTGTTACTGTAACCTTATTTCAGCATTTTGTTATTCCACTTCCCCTCCCCAAATTAGAAAAATGTATACAAAAATACAAGGCACCAGAATCAAATACAGTGAAAACAGAGCTATACCATGAGGGAAGAATATACAAAAGAAACCAAAAGTCACATCATACATTATAAGTGTATTAAAAACAACTATAACAAAGATAAAACCTCTTGGTTACCTATCTTGGGGTTCATTTTGCTTAGCATCATCTTATATGGTCGTATGTGCATAGTTTGAGCTTTTCTATTTGTCTGGTAAGATTATCCAGATGTATACTAGTTCTCTCAAATGAGGGAAACCATGGGGCCTATGTTTCTTTGGGCCTGGCTTACTTCACTTAATATATTTTTTCCAAGTCTTTCCATTTCCTAACATATGGGTCAGTGTTATTCTTTCTGATGGAGGCATAGAATTCCATTATATATACCACATTTTCTTGATCCATTCATCTACGGAGGGCCATCTGGGTTGGTTCAATATCTTAGCTATCATGAAAAATGCTGTGATAACCATAGTTGTGCTGGTAGTTTTAGTATGGCCTTGTTTGTGATCCTTTAGGTAAATGCCTAAAAGTGGGATTGCTGGGTCATAGAAGAGCTCTATATGTAGACTTTTAAGGAACCTCCATACTGCTTTCCAGAGTGGTTGATCAAGTTTGTACTCCCACCAACAAGGTAGTAGGGTTCCCTTTTGGCTACATCCCCTACAGCATCTGTTGTTATTAGATTTCTTGATTATAGCTATTCTAACTGATATGAGGTGGAATCTCAATGTTGCTTTGATTTACACTTCTTTTATGGCTAGAGAAGTTGAGCATTTCTTCATATGCCTAAAGCTAGATCCTTATGTATCACCCTGCACCAGAATCAACTCCAAATGGATCAAAGACCTCGAAGTAAATGCAGACATCCTGAAAACATTACAGGGAAAAATAGGAGAAACTCTAGGACTCTTTGGCACAGGCTGAAATTTTTTAAATAAAGACCCAGAAACACAACAAATTAAAGAAAGGTTGGACAAATGGGATTGCATGAAACCGCAGCGCTTCTGCCTAGTAAAGGACATAGCTCACAAGATCAATAGAAAGCCCACAGATTGGGAGATCTTCACTAGCCATAGGTTATTTTCAGTAATAATTAAACTTGCTTCTGGCAAAGATTAAATGTATCAAATGTGAAATCAGTTGATAAATAAAATATTAAAAATAAAATGTTCTTCTGTTTTTAAAATAATTTCAAAAGGAATGCTTTGGTAACTGAAAAATTAAAATAATTTTAAAGGAAAAGGTAACTAGTCATTTCATATTCATATTTTAACTTCATATTACTGTAAAAGTGACAAATTGAATATTGACAACTAGGTATCAGTTTAAATTAACTGCAGATGAGTTGCCAAAAGAGGAACTTTATATATTAAATTAAGAACTTTGAATATTAGCTCTATTGCTGTGAAGAAAGCTACTAAACTCATGGCATATGGGAAGTAAAGAGAGAAAAGCACCATGGTCCTATATCTCCTTTAAGGGCATGCCATTCATGACCTCATGTTTTCTCCAAGTAGACCACACACTGAAATTTCTACCCCTTGATAAACTGCAACTGAGCCATTAGAATATGGGCCTTTTGAGGACATTAAAAACCCAAACTATAACACTTTGATTCAAGAAGAATAAAGTGGGATTACATGACAAAAGAAAGTATCTGCTATATATGTGTGTGTGTATACAGTTTTTATATAGACATATGTAAACATATACATGCATATATGTAGTGTTTCAGATACAGACATACTTCTAAAGGACTTCAGAGAAAGGATTTATAAAGGTTACTTAAGAATTCCTACAAATTAAGCTCCTAAATAAGTATATTAAATAGATATGCAAATGATTTGAACAGGTTCCCCTAAAAGGTACCCAAATGACCCATAATTTCTTTAAGATGTGATAATAGTTTACTATTGTAGTGGAGAGAGAGAAATGGAGAGAAAGAGAAAGAGAAAGAATCTGAAAATTCCAAATGTCCTGAGAATGACAGCCAAATAGTGCTAACTAGAATGCACATCAGTAACATTTTCTAGACTATTTTTGACATCATTTATTCCACGTAAATATACATATGCCTATCTATCTATTGATCAGTCTTCTCTTTATGAATGTATATTAGCTGATGTTCATATAGATGAATGATAGATATTGATAAATTTCTTATATCAGTAACATGTCATGGCTGTGTTTATAATTATTATACTATAATTTATATATCTATTATGGCATTTGTCTGTCCTTGATTGTTCCAAAAAATAATAGAGAGACAGGTTGTAAATGAGAGTCAAATGTTACATACATTTTCTGTTCCTTCCATGTTACAAAGTTGTTATATACCTATATCTATATATAACACATATGTATAAGATATATATATATATATATATTTATCTTTTGCTGCATAATGAATAATGGTATAGTAAAATAAAGGCAGCACTGATTAAATTGGATTGAAATTAAATGGGTGAAACAGACAAGTAATTTTCACACTGTATTTCTGTGTTTTCAAAGAATCAATGTAGATTCTTTTTTAATATTTTTATTGTAAAGATACTGTACAGAGGGGTTACAATTACATGAGTAAGGTAATGAGTCTAATGTAGATTCTTAAAATAACTTTTACCCTAGTTAGCTGCAGTTTAAGTACTAGGAAAATAAGAATAATTCATATAAATTTCTAAAAATGTTTTTATTGTCTCTGGAAAGTTAGACTTTTGAGTGGACATATTTGAATTCTAATCTTCTAGACCCTGAGATTATATTCCAATTGTGTTGTTGTGAAGAGGACCTTCACATTCAATTTTCACCTGAAAAAAATGTGTAGGTAATAAAATATACTAAGAAGCGCCACTCAAAAAAATCCCCAAAAGCATATGAAAAAGAAAATCAGCTTTTTAAAAATATAATCTTGAACCTTTATTTCCTCAACCATGCATTGTACAGCCGACTGTTACCCCTGATCGCCCTCCGTGTCTGCCATATGGCTGGTCATCTGTTACATAAAAAGTTAATACAGAATGTTCCAGAGTCTACAGGGGAGACATCTCTGCTGTGGATCTCACCATCCAAATCTCAATAAACCTAGGCTGGATGGAGTCTTCCTGTGTAAATCACACTTAGCTCTTCTAAAAAAAAAATACAAATTCATCTCATCTTGTTAACCAGAATAGATGCACGTCTCTTTCTGCCAAGAAATTTGGGCAAATTCAAGCTTCTGTGGTGTGCATATATGTTGGCACCTTATTCTTTAGTGTTTCTCATAAGGCTGAGTGATTAGTGAAAAGCTCAAAGAGAATGCTTGAAAAAGGCTAAACAATCTGCTCTTTTGCACATAATGAACTCACCAGTGAATGCTTATAATACTTTCATCTATGTCAGTGGGAAATTGAGCAAGAAAGAAATCCAACCTATAAAATATTTGAAATATATTCAACATGATTACACTCATGGGTATATTTCTGTAGGTTTTGATTTTGTCTGAGTCGAGTAGAAAACAGCCTCAAGTGCAAATATCATAAGGATAGTATAGAAAAAACATTTTACCTATCTTCCATGATTGAAAAAACTCAACATTAAACACAATCAATATTAGATATTTTCTATGTCTTTATATCAGAGAATTCTCCAAACATACACACAAAGGAGGAAACATTTATATTGGATGCCACTATGCAAACAAACATTATTAATTAAAATATAACAAATCTCCTGAATGTATTCACCCAGATCAGTTCAAATACAACTAAAGAATATTCAACAGTGAAATGAAAATTAGTATTGGACTTGATAAAGTGGAAATTATCAATAACAATGGAAACCAAATCTAAACTGTCTCATATTCATATAAAAATTTACAGAAAATCACATTAGAAAATGTGTGTCATCAAAGTAAAAAGAGGCTAAAAGTCTTTATCTGCTGAAAAAATTCTGAAAAATTAAATGTAAATCACAGAGAAAACACAATAACCTTAAAATCAGAAGGCATGCCTACTGTAGCAATATTGTCATGAATCATTTTATAATCATTGATGATTAAGATGTGGCTATACAAGAAACCAAAAGTACCAAGATTTTAAAGGCATGATGTAATTTTTATTGCTTAAAATGTTTTTGTGCCTATCATGGGGCTTGAACTCAGGGCCTGAGCACTCACTGTCTCTGAGCTTTTTTGCTCAAAGCTACCATTCTACCATGTGAGCCACAGCTTCACTTCCAACTTTTTTTGGTGACAAATGGGATATAAAAGTGTCACATAATTTCCTGAATGGGCTAGCTTCATATTATGATCCTCAGATCTAAGACTCTTGAATAGCTAGGAGTACAGGTGTGAGCTATGGATACCTGGATTATTTGCTTTTATAATGGCAAAAATACTGCGCTTACCATGATAATTTTCAAATAACAGAGAAACATGGACAGCTCAATTTCATGTTTCACAAATTATAGATAACCTTAATTAGCATTTGTGCTAAAAGATCATTGTGAGAATACAATGACATAACTTACATAAGGAAATGCTATGTCAAGTACCATAAAATATTCTCACATATGAGCAAACATTTATATATGCAAAGATAATTACAATATTTATCGTATAGAAAAAGCAATATATCCACAGGAAAAGTATAAGTAATGACAATTCAGTGACATTATAGGTTCTGGTAGTCATTAAAAATGAGTAAAGCAGAGAAGTATTGGTACCTTTAGGCACTGTAACTCATAGGTAAATGACAAATGAAAAGAAACTAAGCCACAGGAAAAAAATTATATATAGTACTTAACTTGTAGGGCTGGTTTACTTTTAAAATAATACAGCAGAGATTAAAATTACATTTAAAACAACCTTGAAGGACATGTGATAAACCACTGTGTTCATTCACAAGATGGGATGGAATGATTCAGGGAGATAAGACACTTGAATTGTATATTTATATTGTTTGACTTATTATATATATTATTGAAAAGATACTGTACGGAGTGGTTATACTTACATGAGCAAGGTAATGAATCCATTTCCTATTGAGCATTGTTAACCCCTCCTTTTCTTTTCCCCCTACCATCCCATTTCTCCCCACCTCCCAACTCTTTCCTCCCTGCCCTAAAGTTGTAAAGTTTGATCTCAACAGTGTTTTGTACATCTCATTGTTACAATGGGTCATCCTGTAACCATATTTCAGCATTTTGCTATTTCCTTTCTCCTCCCCAAATTAGAAAAAATGCATATGTAAGATGCCCGACACCAGTACCAAATATGAGTGACAACAGGGATTGTACCATGGGGGAATAACATACAAAGAAACAAAAAAAACACATAGTACATTATAAGTACATTAGAAAGAACAGCAACAAAGATAAAATCTGTGTCCCTATCTTGGGGTTTATTTTGTTTAGCATCAGATTATATGGTCATATGTATATAGCATTTGGCCTCTTTTGCTTGTCCTAGACATATACTAGTCATTGCAGATAAGGGAAACCATGGGGCCTATGTTTCTTTGAGTTTGGCTTGCTTCACTAATACAATTTTTTCCAAGTCGATTTCCTAACAAATGGCATGGTGTCATTCTTTCTGATGGAGGCATAGAATTCCATTGTATATGTATACCACATTTTCTTGATCCATTCATTTACTTAGGGGCATTGGAGTTAGTTTCATATCTTAGCTATAGTGAGTAATATTGCAATAAATGTAGTTGTACTGGTAGCTTTAGTATGGCCTTGTTTGTGATCATTTGGGTAAATGCCTAAAAGTGGCATTACTGGGCCATAGCAGAGCTTTATGTGGAGTCTTTTGAGGAACCTCCATACTGCTGTCCAAAGCGGTTGTATAAGTTTATACTCCTACTATCAATGCAGTAGTGTTCCTTTTTGGCCACATCCCCTCCAGTATCTGTTATTATTAGAGTTCTTGATTAAAGCCACTCTAACTGGGGTCAGGTGGAATCTCAACGTTGTTTTGATTTGCATTTCTTTTGTGGCTAGGGAAGTTGAACATTTCTTCATGTGTCTATTGGCCATTCTTATTTCCTCTTCAGAGAAGTCTCTAAGTCTGTAAACCACTACAAAGCCATAGTAATCAAATGAGCTTGGTACTGGCTCAAGAACAGACCTGAGGAGCAATGGAATAGTACTGAAGACCCAGAAATGAACCCACAGACCTATAGCCACCTAATTAATCTTTGATAAAGTGAGCTAAAAAAATAGAATGAAAGAAAGCCTCTTCAGTAGATGGTGCTGGCAAAATTGGTTAAACATCTGTAGAAAACTAAAGCTAGCTCCCCATATATCATCTTGCTCCAGGATCAACTCCAAATGGATCAAAGACCTCAAAGACAAAGCAGACACCCTGAAAACATTACAGGACAGAATAGGAGAAACTAGGGCTCCTGAGATGAAATTTTCTTAATAAAGACCCAGAAACACAACAAATCAAAAGAAGGTTGGACAAATAGGATTGCATGAAACTGCAGAGCTTCTGCATGGCAAAGGACATAGCTGGCATGATCAATAGAAAGCCCACAGATTGGGAGAAAATCTTCACTAGCCATACAACAGACAAAGGTTGTGTGTTGCCAGTATTGGGGCTTAAACACAAAGCCCTGGGCCCTGTCCCTTAGCGTTTTTGCTCAAGCATCATACTCTACCAGTTGAGCCACACATTTACCCCTGGATTTTTGTTGTTGAATTAGAGATAGAGCCTCATAGACTTTCCTGACCAGGCAGGCTTCATTGCCATGCCCAGATTTCAGCCTCCTGAGTAGCTAGGATTACAGACTTGAGCCATTAATGCCTGCCTAATATTTCAATTTTTTGAGTAGATGTTTGTATATAGCTAAATACTAGAAAGCAGTCTAAAGTCTCAAATACATATTTAAAATTATGTATATATGGCATATATAAATACATATATACATATATATCTACATATACATATATGCATATGTATATATGTATGGTGTGGGTGTGGGTATGTGCCCTGTACTGCGCCTTGAACTCAGGGCCTCTCCATGTAAATAATGTCAGGAATATTTCCTAACTGTTGTAAAATGCAGTTGCTTGCCCTGTCCTGTGATGTCCCCTGATATTTTCCCTCATCTACGCATTCACTGTGAAATGAAAACAGACAGCTTTATTTCTTCAAAGCTGAAATGTAATACTTACAGTATTTTGCCATATAGAACTCAGGGTTATTTATGCAAACTATAGTTATATTAGCACCCCCAAAATGTTTTTACTTCCTAACCATCAGAAATCCTCTAGTATGTGTATAAGGGATAACTATGAAATATAAAATAAGAAGATAAACTCATACAGTGTGAGTTTCTGCAATAGCATTTCCTTTATGATCGACAAGGCTCTGGAGTAAATGAGGTCACTAACTGCTTTCTTCATTCTCTGAACTGAAGGATGAATCTGGAGAGGGGCCATATTTTGGTGCTCAACATATTTTGATATCTGATTAGAGAAATAACTTATTGTAAAAAGTACTTTTGAAAACATGAGTGTGGACTTAGACAAAAAAAAAACCTGTAATGGGAAGTGCAATAACTTAATTTTATCCCAAGTAGGAAATCCGACGTTGAAAGTCAATTCTATTTTCTATCCATAAATAAACTCATGAAGTTAGCAATTTTAGAATTGTCATGTGATTTACCAGCTCAGGTAAACTTCCTACAGGGATGAGGAATCATAAAAAAAAACAATGGTACTATGGTTACAAAACTAGCAAAATGCCTTTCACATATGATTATTTTTAAAGATGTATTGCTAGACTGTGACTCATTAAATTATTTTCCTAAGATGTTAGTGTCTTTTAGACTCTTGACTTCATGGCTGAATGAGCTGGTAATGCAGTAGTTACTGCCTTTTGCTGAAAGTTATAATTTCTATGAAAAAACAACAACAAAAAAACCCCACAACTTTTCCTGGGATTGAAAATGCTTTCCAAAAGAATTTATTTGAAAGCTTATTACTTAATATTATTCCTTAACTTTAAAATATAACTTAAATATCAATTGTATCTATAAAATTCACCTTTAATTGCAAATAAGGGAGTGTCAAAAGTCAGCTGGATAAATAATTTTCTTAGCATTTTCACGTTGATAAATCTTTGATGTTTTTCCAATTACTATATATAATGATTCAATGCATTATTTTTCAATATTCATGAATTCAATATTCAATTCAATATTGTACAAATTTGAAGAAATAACTTAGTACTTCAAAAATATCATATTACTTTTTGACATTTTATTTGCTCTAAAAGGATATTTTACTTTGAAGATTCTTTTTTCAATGTATTAGCTTAAAATAAAAATAATTACATATGCTTTGATTATGTTTTAAATGGTTAATGGGATGCAATATTATCCCACACTCCTATTTAATACTTGGTTTTTCTCTCTTGAGTAAATTTTGCCTTATTCCACAAAGACTTTGATGCATACTTGCCACAAGTATTTCCATTAAGTCGGTATTAGTATTTAATCACACTTTAGATTTACATATCAGATTATTAACAGATTTCTGACTTTAATGTTTTATATTTAACTCAATTTGTTATTTGTGTTAGTGTCCTATAAATCAAGGGACTAAAGCTTTTATATTTTTCTTTGGTATTCTTCTTTTAAATTTTGAAACATGTTACACAGTCTAGTCTAAGCAGAAGCTCAAAGCCTCCTAAATTACTAGCATCCTAAATAGCTGGGATTACATGTATTTGCACTACCTTCTGCTACTTTTATTTTTAATTGTCAGTTTGGCTAAAATCATTTTTTGATGAACCATTGATTAGTTACACCCCTTTATGATGATTGAAGTACTTTCTATAAGAAGATCCTTTGTTTAGCTAAGTATGTACTTAGTTTTTATTTTGCCACAGTGTTAATTCTGAATGCATATGAATTCTTTCACCCATCCAAAGGGCATACTATTTTTCTAGATCTAGATCATTCATGACCATTAGTATTTCTTACCTTCATGTTTTTTTATTCCAGTTAGGAAAGCAGTGTATAGCTCGCTGTGGAGGTACATGCCTATAATCTCAGCTAATATAGCAGTGGAAGCAGAGAGATGGCAACTGAGAGGCCCCCCAGGCAAAGATCAAATAGAGGTCTCTCTTTGTTGTTGTTTTAAATGTAGTATGTGATTTTTGTTTGTTTCCCTTGTACGTTCTTCCCCCTATGGCATATCCCCTGTTGTCACTGTACTTGATTTTGGTACCCTGCATCTTGTACATACATATGTGTGATCAGGGGAGGGGAAGGGGAATAACAAAACGGTGAAACAAGGACACAGGATGACCCACTGCAACAATGATATCCACAGGACAGTATATTGGAAAAGAACTTTACAATTTTGGGGGCTGGAAGGGGGAGGAAGGAGGGTGTTGGGAGGAGGAATGTGGGAGGTGGGGGAGGGAAGGGAAGGGATAGTGGGACAACAACAAGGGAAGGGGTAACAATGATCGACAAGTAATGTACTCATTGCCTTACCCATGTAACTGTAACCCCTCTGTACAACATCTTTACAATAAAAAGAAAAGGAAAGAAAAGAGAAAAAGCAGGTCTATCTAATTCAGGCATACTATATGCATATGTGAAATACACTGCCGAAGTATGAAGGTTCTAAAAATAACTACAAATAGACTTAGCTTAAGACACTGCCATTGTTGGTTTTATTTTTATTGTGAAAATACCATACAGAGGGGTTGCAATTACATTGGCAAGGTAATGAGTGTATTTCTTATCAAGCATTGTTGCCCCCTCCTTTGTTTGCCATTGTTGTTTTTAATGTATAGGATTTTTTTTTCTTTTGTCTGTTCCTCTCCCATGGTACAGTACATGTTTTCACTGTATTTGATTCTGATGCCCTGCATCTTGTATATGCATTTTTCTAATTAGGGGAGGGGAAGGGAAATAACAAAATGCTGAAATAAGGTTACAGGTTGACCCATTGTAACAATGAGATGTACAAGACACTATGTTGAAAACGAACTTTACAACTTTGGGGGATGGGAGAGGAAGGAGTTGGGGAGGTGGGGAGGGAAGCAATGATAGGTGGGAAAAAAGGAGGAGGTAACAATGCTTGATAGGAAATGTACTGGCTACCTTACTCATGTAATTGTATCCCCTCTGTACAGTATCTTTACATTTATATATATATATGTATATATATATATATTTTTAAAAAGATCAAATACAAAGCAGGAAGAGGACTGTAGTACAGCTCAAATAGTAGAGAGCTTGTCTAACAAGCACAAGATCTTGGACTTAAACCCCAGTAATGTGTTTTAAGAAAAATGAAAGCAGAACATGATAAGGTGAATATTGTTTTAGGACTCTGTACAGCATATTTACAATAAAATAAAATTTAAAAAGAAAGAAAGAAAAAAGCCTAAATCTAGTTCTAGGGGTCTACTGAGATAAACTTAATGTGTTGAAGATGGCCTGTTGGTTTGAGGATAGAAGCCATTATTAATACTTTTTTATTTTCCACTTAAATTGCTATTACTTGAGAGTCTAGAAATGTTCCTTTTTTGCTAGCACATGATCTATAATTGTGTAGTTTATAAAATGTATTTTAAATATCTTAGTCCAGATTTATTTTCAAAAATCAACTAGGAGCCTTGTTCTTGTTTCCTCTGGGGAAATTGCAACTCAGAAAGGTTAGGCTTCTCTTGTATAAGAGGCACAATTCTGACTAATTCTAGCTCACTTTAGGACTTCTTTGTTATATAAATGCGATTCAGTGATTCAGATATTTACCTACAACAGGGAGACATATATTTTACATATCTCTTTAAATTGATAGGAAATTGAACTCTTATATTATATATTATCCTAATCAGTCATTTTCAATTGGCCATATTTCAATTAGTCTTCATAGAACATAAATAAATTAAAAGTGGATAATAGTTCTAAACACTCTAGTTTGAGACCACATTGAATGTACTCCTGGCTTTGCCATGTATTAGAAGAGAAACTTCCTTGTATTTTGGTTTTTTAATTTACCAGAATAGAAGCTATATTAGTGTCAGTACTATGCTTCTTTATTTCATTTGTACATATGTACATAATACATTTCAACTACATTCCCCTTTTCCATTCACCCTTTCTCCTCCCTACCTACACCTCATATAGTAACTGTTTTGCATTACTGTTATTCGATTTTTCAAGAATACATTAATTGTTGAAAGGAGGTTCACATAATAAACCATGCTTTGGTTTCTTTATAATAGTTCATATGAATTTATCAAACAAAATTTAAAACTGAGCAAAAAATTCATGGGACCCATGGAAAACATGTATCTATACTCAGTAACCTGCATATGTGTCCTATTATTTAGATTAAAAAATAAACACAGTGAGCTTAGAATTCCACAAAAGATTCCTTTTCTAATAAGAAACAGATTTAAATAAAATGTTAGGAAATGTCCCTTTGTGAAATCAGTTGTCAGTTACGTTTTCTTAAGTCATATAAGTCAGAATTTATGATAGAAAAATAAATGTGCAGATGAGATTACTATTTTCTTAACTGGTCTTATGTTATTGCTTAATTCCAGACATATGATTTTAGGAATAATGAAATTTCTGTCTCAAGGGGAGAAAAGTCTCCTTCTTAAAAAAATAACAATTTACATTTAAATAAAATACAATTGTTCTTGTCATTCATTATTTACCTAAGGATCCATTTAAAGAGGAGTTGAATCAGACAAAGAGGATTTAGAGGATTTTCCTACCATGAGACTCTTTTGCAAAGCTTAGGACTTTTTTCTTATCCTTGCACTATCACTATAAATTAATTTATGTTAAGACTTATAGCCACAGGGATTTATTTGCATATAATTATTTAAGGTTAAGCTCTAATCAACAGACATTTCTTTTCAGTGAAGTCTAAAATGCAGATAGCTGTACTTTAAATTAGTAAAAACCCACTTAGATAATAAAAGAAAATTCAGGTTTTTTCAGTTACACAATGTTCACTGTCATTTGTCATTAGTAAGACATTTGCTGAAATGGGTTTTTATTGCTATGCTCTGTTTACAATAGTACAAATATAGCTATTGCCTATAACTATCCAGATTGCAAATAGAAAATTAAATATATTACTCTTAGTTACATAAAAAGTTATACATATTACTAAAATTCACTTATCTAATCAACACACATTTATTGAATTTCTACTCTATTAATTCATATATTTCAGACAATGGAATTATGACGCTTAATAGGACCTTTTCAACCCCAAGGGAAGTTGGGGCATGTTGGTATAAAGGCAAATATAATTAAATAATTGTAAGCCATTCCAAGTTCATAGTGAAAAGGCAACATTAAAGGATTGAAATAAAATGAAAAGTAGCAAGAATAAAAATAACATGTAAGTATCTTTGCATATCATAAGTGAAAAAGACATACATACAATTGAGATAAAATAAACACCAAGGGAAACCTGGATGCAGGATAGAGTTTTTATTCTTCTTTTACTCCCATGAGTCAAGGTTTTTCCACTTGTGTTATAGAAATTAAGGCAAAAGCACTTAGAAATGTAACTAAGGGCTAGAATAGAGCTTTTAAAAGTCATAGTACTGAGTAGAAAACAGCAACATATCTGAATTCAAGAGGAAGCCCTGAGAATATAATGCTAAAAAATAAACATAATCAATAAATGTGAATTTGAATGAAACTATCATAGACAGTATTGGCTACCTCAATGACAGAAATGAGGCAATCAGGAAAAATGCAGCACATGAGAAAAACAGATACAAAATAGGTCAGAAACTCGTATAGAGAAGAGATTGAGAAATTCTACCACATGCCTCATTGGAGTTTCAGAAAGCAAATGTGCCCTTTATAAATAAAAGACATGTGTTTAAAAATTGTAATGAATTGAAAAGAGTGACCATTCTTCATGCTGAAAGCCTGTACTGTGGGCAAAGCAGAATAAATAGACATAACCCTTAACTAGTCACTTCATGGCAAAACCAAAATAGTCAATGGTAAGAGGCAATTATAAAGCTAATAGAAAGGAAAACAGATTGCTTGCAAAGAGAAAAGAATAAAGACTCAGTGTCTCAACAATAAAGAGATGAAAAGAACTAAAGGCTTAAAAGGTTAATGTGAAACTAATGGTCAAACTTAGAATGTTACGGGTAGCTAAACTCACCTTTGAGAGTGAAAGCAAGACAGAAGCCTTTTCAAATAGACCACACTAAGAGAGTTTTCAGTCCAGCAATCCTTATTACTATGTTCTTTTGCAAGAGGAGTGGATGAAGAAGGAAGCAGTGTATCATACAACTTTTTGGAGAGTATTGGGAAATAAATTTAGTTAATGGCTTTAAATCAACCAATAGTTTATTTTTAAATGAGAAACTCATTACATTTAAAACATTTTTCAATGTTTTATTATTGTTAAGTAGTTGTATAGAAGAGGTGCTATTTAATAAAGTATTTAATGAATACAATCAGTGTCACCCCCTGAAACATTCTCATCTCCCTTCTACCTACCTCTTTCTTTACTTTAAAAAAAAATTTGTGACATATACAATAAAATTTCCACTGCTTTCTCCCTACCTTCAATCATAGATTCCTCTCTCCCAGCCCTACACTTCTCTTGCAACTACCCATTTCCTGGTGCTTATTTTTAGACTTTGACTTTGTCATTCTAAAATATTACACTACTTGAGTTCTCCATTGAGACTAATATATATATATATATATATATATATATATATATATATATATATATATAATTTTTTTGTGCTGTCCCTCAGCTCTTCAGCTCAAGGTTAGTGCTCTAATATTTGAGCCACAGCGCCACTTCTGGCTTTTTTCTGCTTATATGGTGCTGAGAAATTGAACCCAGGGCCTCATGCATGGAAAGCAAGCACTCTACCACTGAGCCACCTTCCCAGCCCCTGAGACTACTATTTTTTTAATTGAATTGAATTGAATTTTTTTTTTTGCTAGTTCTGGGGCTTGAACTCAGGGCTTGGGTATTGTCCTTGAGCCTCTTTATGCTCAAGACTACCACTTGAGCCACAGTGCAATGTCTGGCTTTTTCTGAGTAGTTTATTGGAGAAAAGAGTCTCATGGACTTTTTTGCCTAGGCTGGTTTGAACTGTATCTTCAGATCTCAGCCTCTTGAGTAGCTAGGATTACAAATATGACTACCAGTGCTCGGCTGAGTATACTATTGTCGATGATCATAAAATGAACAATCTAAAACAAAGAAAACAAACATCTTCAAACAGTTTTCATAATAGAGAAAGCAGAATAAAAGAATTCATGGGAAAAATAGGTAACTTCAAAGTTAAAATGGGATATTCCAATATATTCTCAACAAACACTGAAAGCTCAAACAGACCAAAATTGTAGAGAGAATATCCAAGATTTGAAAAAAGTTAGAGTAACATATGAAATGTTTTACATAGTATGTAAAAGAGTAAGAAAGGCACATCTAGTTACAAAAAAATCATCTACTATAAGCTAAAATATTTCCACACATTACGATTACATTATATATCAGCAACAAAAATTGTAGGAAAATGTATTTAAAAATGAATAAATGCATTTCTAGAAAATCAGGTTAAAGAAGAAAGAAATGAGAGAATATACACAACTGGAGAGGAAATGAGAATATAATTCTTAACCTGTGAGATGCATCTAAAATCTGTAACAACTATGAAAGTTACAGTATTAAATATATTCACTTTAAGATATGGCCTAAGCATTTACCTCTGGAAAATGTAAAGCTCTAAAGAAGTAATTTGAGCATACTATGCAAAACTTTAAGGAATGTAGCTTTGATATATTTGAAAATTTAGATGAAATACACAATGTCTCTGCAATATACTTCAGATAAATATAAAATAGTTTTTAAAATAGACTAAAGTCAAATATAAAGTTTAACTGGGCAAGAACTCAAAGATATTGAACTGATAGAAGGTAAACACTAACTTTTCTACCTTTGCTCCTGGCAAGAGACATTATACCTGGAATTTTTTAGCAAAACATATATTCAAGATTATTTCTATGTTGTACAAATTATTCTAGTTTAAATAAATACAAAATGATATGTTTCAATTTGTTAGCATAATTTAAAAGTCTACAAAAGCCTCATAGGGATATTTCTTATATAAAAGTATATGCAATATGAAAGTTAACCCAATAGCAAGGTATCTTAAACATTTAGTAAAACTGGTTAGAATCATGAACAAGTATGATTACTATAGTACAAATGTTGTACTTATAAAAATAAATCCTAGTACAAATAGAATTTTTCCTTTCTCTAAGGAGAGGCTAGGAAATTGGATAGGTTATATAAACCTGGTCTGGTGGTGGTTGGTGAAATGGTAAACCGATAATAGTTTCTCTAAAATTTATTTTTGACAAAGTAAACATATTTTTACAAAAAAAGGAACTCATCCTTCTGAAATTACAACAGCAGGTCTGTGATGAGGACAAGTGACTTGGAAGAAAGCAAACATAGAAGTGCAATGGGGAGAAATAAGCAGAAATTCTCTGGAACAAAAGCACCCTTCAGATACATACTAGACAAAAGAGGACAGGTAATTTGCTATAAAAGGGCCACCAACAATAGGGGGTCAGCTTTTTGGATTTTTACTTGTTTTGTTCATTGGAGTCAAAACAGCAGTGAGATACAGGCAGGAGACCTATATGAAAGGAAGAATATTAGCATTTTTAAAAAATTAGAAACAGATGAGACTCTCCTTTGAGATTTATGGATATATTTTATTATGATATATACAGGGAAACTGAAAGTTCAGTTCTCAGGGAAAAAAAATTTAGATGCTAGAAAATCAGTTCAATAATGAAAGCCCTTATGTGGTACAATTAATTTTTTTAAGGGAAGGTAGTGTGAACAAATACTCTTACCTTAATTATCAACAAAAAGGAGCATCAATTTCATGATGTTGCTTAAGAAAGTGAGACTGTTTTGTTTCACAATTAGTGGGAGAAATATTAGTAAACTTTCTATAGGTTTCCCCCGCCCCTTTACTATTATTGGTTTTAGGCAAGATCTTGCTACATGATTCAGGCTGCTCTGAGCTCAGTGTCCCTCTGCCTCAGCGTCCTGAGTGCTAAGATCAAGGGAATTTGTCTGAATCCCATTTTGACCAATTTGTAGTCAACACTAAAAATAAACTGCAAAGCTCACTGATCTCACTAATTGCAGCAAGAGAGGAGTAAATCATGTAAGAACTTTAAAGTATTATGAAATAAATAATATTTAGTGTAATGTTGACTTCTACAGTCAAATTAAGAACTGTTAACATTGAATAGTGTGTAGACTACATAAAGTCAGGACCCACGAAATGACATTCTTTACAAATTCCATTTTGAAAAATTCAATCCCTTCTCATTTTATTTTCTACAAAATATAGGAAATGTGGTGTTTATTTCAGCACTGTATTTCTGAACTTAACCCATTTTTCATTCTTATATAACATTCATCCTAAACTCTTCAGGAACTTTTTTTTTCTTCAGGAACTTTTAAACACATTTTTTTCCTAATTGTTTAAATGCTTTGACATTTTATTTACTAATACACAAAATAAGTAGAATAAAAGTACTAAGTTGTTTTTGTCTTAAGAAGACAAGGAGATGGATGGATTGTATCACATAGCTAAATGTAGTTGTAAAGATTTAGCACACAGGAAATACCTTTTCATACATTTCTGTATCTCTATTTCATACTTTAAAATTCTTTCTTTGGCAGACAAAGTAGTTCCTATAGTTGATGGTGGATATCTGGCTCATGAGAAATTGCAATAAGACATAAATCTCTTGACAAGAGACCTTGTGTTGTCTTTGTTTTTATGAATCTGGCACACACCGGAACTGACATTTATATGTAACCTTCTAAGTAATAGATTTACATGTCTGTTTAATCTTTTAAGGAAATATGAAGACTCCCAAGATTACATTTTATGCCTTTGTAAATCATAGATTGAGAATGTTAAGTTGCAAGGGGTTGCCTTTGGAAGCTCTGCTGCTTGTGTGAGCAACATAATACCATATCATACTTGTTTACCTTTATTTATAATCAGACAGTATGTTAAAATGCTAGTTTTTACTTATTTTAAGGCTGATTTCAGCCCTTTAAAAATATGGGAAAATTTAGAACAATGGCATTTCAGTAATTGTATAGGAATACAAGATGCGTTTTTCATTTCCTCCTTATTTTTGAGGATGTTTTTCTTCTACATTGTAGTGACCATGTTGTTATGTCAATAAATATGTATCTAAAAATCCAAATTTTACCATACCATTCTCTGACCACCATTAACTCTCCTATCATATATTCTATAGCTGTTTGTTCCAAATTATCTTGTCATATTGGATACCTAAGGAACATTTCAACCCTTATCTTTGTTTCTTGCCTTAATTTAGTTTCAGCTTGGGGGGGGGGCTTCCATGATCTATAATTATAACTGCTCTTTAACTTAAATTCATAGTTTCACTATTAGGCACTTCCTTGATGAAAGTTAGTCCATCTCCAGGAAGTGGCAAGAGTCAATGACTTGGTGATGTATCATCTCCTTGCACCAATTTAAGAGAAGTATAAGTTCTAATGCTCCTCCCTCAACTGAGGATTCATTTGGTTAGCTTCTTTTGCACAATTCTGCCTTTTTCATTTATTCATTTTTCATGTGAGAATCTATTTCCAAGAATGGTAATATCTCATTTCTAAAAGTCATACCTCTGATCTTATCTGTCCGTGGTTATTTACCTGGATTTATTTTCTTAACAATACCTATTACAACCTGAAAATATAATATTTACCTACAATCTTTTTTAATAGAATTTAGGCTCCTGGGTTCAGAACTTTGTTTGATTTATTCAGAACTTTGTTGCAAGAACCCAAATCGTTCTTATCTGATGGTAAGTCAGAAATATTTGATAAATAATTTAAGAATTCTCTATCCATGTAAAATACTACTTCAGGGTAATTACCACCTTCAAAATTACTACATTGAGAATAGATTTTTCAAATACTTATGTAATAGTTATGGTAATAATTCAAATTTACTGATAGCAATATGAGTTCGATGTCCCAGAGAAAAGCCAATAAAATGTAAAATCAGAATTGAAAAGGTAAATCTCCATTACAATTATTATTTAGAAAAGTTAGTCTTATACTTTTTAAACTTATACTTTTTAAAAATTCTTGCTTAATATAGAGGCCTGTATTTTGGGAACTAATAATTAATCAAGGTATGACTAAGGATTGGGGAAAAAGTAACATCATTTACTGAAGGCCTATTTATGCCAGATATATCAGGACATCTTTCATAATTTTCAAATATTGCATATGTGACATTATTATTTGCAAACCGGCAGAGAGGAAGACCCAAGATAAAGCAAAGCTAGATATTTGCTAAAAATAGAATGGGCTATAAATCAAGAAATTCAAATGAATATTTTTTCTCACTTCAAAGTGTCAATAGTTAACATGTTTCTGAAACATTTTGCCTTATGTAATTATATGGCAGTGTACTTCAGCCATCCTAAGCCACCAAATTGTGTAGTGAAAGAAACCTACACTTTAAGAGAATGGTTTTTGGTTTTAAATATTGCATTTTTGAGAATATTGATCAACTTCAAAAAATGATCACACTTCAGTTTTATTTTCCTGTTACACCCATATATCCAGGGATTTTTTTTTCCAATCAACCCAGACAGAAGACAGTGAACTGTAACATGTTTAGGGTGTCACTAGTTCCACAGTGTATTCTTTGACATATAAATCAACCAGATATTTTCAATTTACCAAACATTCTCAGTTTCCAGAAAAATCAAACTTGGTAGTGATTACATATTTTGAGGCTGTAAACAGTATATCTAAGCTCTTTATAGTAGAATGTGCTATTTTTAATCTCTGTTTTCCTACAATAGCTACTTAAGCAAGCAAGCTACCAAGCTCATTTGAAGCCATTTTTCAAAAAGGAAAATTTGTGGGAAATTTAGATTGATGAGGATGAATGAGATGAAGGGAAAATTAGGAGCTCTATTAGGCAAAATAAGAAGGTTAAGAACATTTCTCAAGGTGATAAAGTTTCCCTTTGGTTTCTTATTACTTAGACATTTCAAAGGATTTCTACTTCAAACATCTTTACTAACCATGAATCTATGGATGAGTTAAGTATTTTATACAGAAGAAACATATACAATATGCAGAAAATGTCAACAGAGGTAGATTTGATAGAATATTAATTAGACTAACTTCAGAAATCCCATAATTTTAGTTTGGAGTAATGTACATATTAATTAAAAATAGAAACATCAATTTTTGATGGTTATATTATATTTTAATTTAACTTAGAGGTTAGGAGGTTGTCAAGAAAGTGAGATTTGTGTGCTTTTGGATTGTTCATGCAGATCAGGAGTAGTAAGGAGAATACTGAAAGGTCTTTTTCTGTTTAAGTCTGTGAGTTCTAACATCTTGTTCAGTTTGGGTAGATAGCCCAATTACAGTTATTGGCATTTTAGTTTAAATTTCCTTAACCCAAACATTGATTAACATGGACGTTCTCACTTCAGAGCAAGAGTATTACTGGAAGAATAAATGGGGAGTGAGAAGAATATTTACATATCAAAAGGACTTCTGTGACAGACATAGGTAGGATAATTTGGATAACTTAAGAACAATAAAAAATGGAGTATGAAGGGAAAAACAACAGCTAGGAAATGAGATTAACATAAAAAACAAAGAGGTAAATCTTTGTCAGGCTTATACTTTATAGGTGATTCTGCACACTACTAAGTGGTAAGGTCTGAGTATTCCAGATTTTATTGTCTAACTACAATATGACATTAAGATTTTTTAAAAAGTTAATGAACTCTAACTTTACATTTGAAAGAAAAAAGCTATCATTTACAAGATAGGATTTTATGCAAAATAGAGATATTTATTTATTTATTTGTTTGTTTGATTATTTATGCCAGAACTAGTGTTGGAACTCAGGGCCTTGTGTTGGCTAGGTTGTCACGGGACCAACTGAGGTAGACCTGTAACTCTGTTTTTAACTGGTTATTTTTATGATAGCATCTTGGTGTCTGCCAAACTCCCATGTGAATTATGATCCTGATTACAATGAGGGAATTTTTCTCTGTCAAGCGCTATTCAGATGTTTATAACATCATTTGAGGGCCACACAAAATGATCAGTTTGGCCAGATGGCCATTGGCAGCTAGTGGAGAAGCATAACATATATGACTAGTCATGTCCCTAGTGCTCTCTCACAGATTTCATGCAGTGTGGCTGAGCGTTCCTTATTCCATTGCAATGCACACGCTGTCATTACTGACCTTTGTTGTCATAGCCAGTTTTCCTCCATTGAGATGCCCAGGCCAGCCTGGGAGCTGGCCATTGGCACTAGGCTCAAAATAAAGATGTGAAAGATAATTAGAAAGCAATTAATGAGTGAATACACAAATCAGGAGTAAAAATTCATAAATAACAATGTTGCTAGAATGAATTTACAATCTTATGCCTAGTATATATGCCATATGGATGTGTATTTCTATATATGTGTGTCTGTATGTATGTATATATGTATATATGTGTGTGTGTGTGTGTGTGTGTGTGTGTGTATAAACACATATGTATTAAAGCCACAGCTAACTCAAGAGCTGCGAAAGACAAAGGGTATTCAACTATTTAGGATAGTGTAAAAAACAGCCACATTCACAGTTTGTGTGATTGTATCTTTCATTGGGGTGTCATGGAATGGGGCACAGCCGTTGGCCCACCCATGCGATATGTAAACTGTCCGTTTTAAAAGTTGAATGCAAAGCAGAAGTAAAGGTCACTGAAATATGGATTTTACATGTGTTTGGGGGTAGATTTGAGAGTACCTAATAAAAATGATGAATTGACTCAAGTCTTCCTTTCCTGTTTTCTTTTTTAAAAGCAGTTATTTAAATTCTCTGTGTAGTGAGAATACATGCACTTTGAAGAGAGTGTTCTGCTGGAAGTAATTGGGTGTTTTCCTTTATCACATAAATCTATGAGCTGGTGTTTGATATTCGTGGAAAGTCAGACGACGGGCATTTATTATTCTCAGTGGGGCTTTCTAAAGAGAAAATTCACAGTTGTTTAATAAAATAAAGCCAATGTAATGAATTCTGGATAAGTGAAATCCTTAGAAAATTTTTGTTCAAAAGCCTTGTGTAACTTCAGAAGCAAAGCATGTGAATGTGAGGAAGAACATGTATGGTTATTTCAGTGACAAAGTTGTTTATACCATATATAATGACATAATTATACTAATATATATATATGTACATATGTATATATATGTGTGTGTATATATATGTGTGTGTGTATATATATATATATATATATATATGTTTAGAGCAAATCTGGTGAGTCAAACTGCCTGGGATTTTCAACCCTAGATTTACTGCTTACTCTAAGTGTTTGAAGTCAGAGCACTAATTATTTGATTACTATTTAATTCTGTTTCCTTGATGAGAAAGAAGATAATAGTACTTATTTCATTCTTTGAAAGACTAAGAGAAATGATGATACGTGTCTTCTATGTATAGGTTCTCAGTTCATTCTTATACTTATAAGGGCTTTTCATACTTTTTTGGAAATAAAATTTAAGGAGTGAATAAACTAATTTACATACATTTCTCCCCTCTGGGATATTGAAAAACTGAGATAAAAAATTATAGAACAAATATAGTACACAAATAATGAATAAGACAAAACTTTTCAATGGACACAAAGCCCTACAAATGTACATATCCTTCCCATTCTTTGTGATAGACATCAATAGTTAGTAAAGTGAAGAAATGAACGAGCCAAGCATCCCAGTAATTACTTTTCCATCATTTTAATAGGTTGTGACTCCTGCCTATTCTAAATGATGATCCTCCAAAGAGAAGGAGGCCACTTTTATGAGTTAAGAGGATGCAAGTTGTTGGAAAATCTTCTTCAAAATTATTGTTATTTGTCCTCTGTCTTCTTCTAGAAACTGGCTGACAGTAACTGTTGTTTATTTTTCTAGTTCTTCAGGGGGAGATGGTATGATTCATAGCGCATTAAGAAAAATGTTTTTGTTTTTTTTTAATCTTTAGTTGTACAAAGGACTTGCCATTTAACAAGCATTTCATGATTACATTATATCTTGATCAGTGTCACCTCTTTCAACTAACCCATCTTTGTTTTTGCCTTCTGGAGCATTAGTTTTTTGTTTTTGTTTTTGTTTTTTTTGGGGGGTCCGGTTGTGGGGCCTGAACTCTGGGCCTGGGCGTTGTCCCTCAGCAATTCAGCTCAAGGCTAGCGCTCTACCACTTGAGCCACAGCACCACTTCCGGCTTTTTTTTTCTGCTTATGTGGTACTGAGGAATTGAACCCAGGGCCTCATGCATGCAAGGCAAGCACTCTACCACTGAGCCACCTTCCCAGCCCCTGGAGCATTAGTTGAAACAAAAGTGTTGAAAGTGCATCTTCAGTCACACAGGTCTGTCTGGACAGATGTTGCTTTCAGTGTGTGACCAAATCAGCCCTCATTGGCTGGGAGGAAAAATGTGTGACAATTCCACTCCCTACTGCTCTGATCAAGAGAACAGGGTGAGGGAAAATTAGAAATTAGGTGTTAAGCCTATTTTAGGAGGAATGGAATTAATGGTTTGTTTCCTATGTTCCCTGAATTATCTGTAACACAAAGCACAGCATAAGATAATAACAACTCATATTTATCAAATAAGTTTTATCTGAGGTAACTTCGTACTCATAAGAGAAGTATTCAATTACTAGGTATTTACTAGTATTTAGTTACTTCTTTAAATGTATTGCCCAAATAAATAACTTACAATACTTACATTAGTTATTTTTACATGATAAAAACTTGATAATGGAAAGAAAATCAGGGAAATATGTAAATGAGTTGAACTATTTCATTGGCTATTATAGGTATAAAAATGGAAAAATAAAGAAGCCAATTTGCAAAAATGAAATCATAGTATAAACCTAAATAATATCTGCATGCTTTTCTAGAGGCCTGACATATATTTACTTGATCATCAGGTCTCAAGACTAAACCTTATTAAGTCAATTTTCTTAATGAGGAAAAAAGGGGTTAATTTAGGTAAGGAGTATTAGTGTAATCAAGTTTATGGAAATAGTAAGAAGCAAAGCAAACACAAATACCCCTAAAATTCATTTATGTCTTATTCCAGCCGTAAATTCAGATACATTTATGGTGCTTTTAGAATAGTGCTCTGATTACATTTCTGATTCTTAGTACTGCCAAAAATTCTCAATAAGTGGCAGTCTTTTTTAAATAAGTTTTTTATTGTGAAAATACTGTACAAAGAGGTTACAGTAACATGAACAAGGTAATGAGTACATTTCCCATCAAGCATTGTTGCCTACTCCTTTGTTCTTCCCCTATCATCTTTTCCTTCTCACTTCTTCAACTACACTTCCCCTCCCTCCCGCCTAAATTGTAAAGATCATTTTTCAACCTAGTGTCTAGTACATTTCATTGTTGCAATGGGTCAACCTGGCAGTCTTATTTCCATGTCTGAATTGTCTATGGAGCCATCAACCCCGCTTATAACAAGGAGACTTGGTTCACCCTAGGGAGATCTGTCTTGAATTTACATGATATTATTAGAAGGGGAAAATAAGGTTTAGGAATTAATGAATTGGCAATTAAATGTACCCGTACAGCTATTTATCAATTGAAAGATTTGGATAAATAAAATAAATGAACTCAATGAGCAGAAAGAATGGTAGTTGTTAACAAGAGTATATAGCACTAGAGATTTTGTGTCCAGATCCTTTTGTTCCCACAAGCTTCAATTCCTAGACTCAATGTGGGGAAGTATTAGAAACAGAGATGTCATTCATAGACAGATGTCATTCACAGACATATGTACATGTCATATTGATAGTGGGAAATTGGCATGTCAATATTGTGTCTTGAGAGCATCTTAGTGTAGATGTATTTATGTCATTTTCTATGGAGTCTCTTAAGCAATAACCCTTACATAATACACAACATTTAAGGCAATCCATTTATGTAAAATAGCTTTGCAAACAACATGTAAATTATGAAGAGAAAAATATAATAAAAATTGTTACTGATTTAGCATATAATATTTATCTTTTCTCTTGGCTTCCAGGAACATAGTAAATAAAATATACAGGCAATTCACAACCATTCTATTGAGCAACATTGTTGATATATTTGCAGGACATATTTAAGTATCATTTAGGGCTGGTTTGGGGAGATATATTTTTTTAGTTTTTATTTGCTATGGAAGTTTTTTATTTGACCTCTTGTTATGAAGGAGAGTTTAGCTGGTAGAGTATTCTTGGTTGATAGTTGATAGGGTATGGCATACATCATTCCAGGCTCTTCTTGCTTTGATTGTCTCTGTTGAGAAATCTGAGATTATTCTAATTGGTTTCCCTTTATAGGTGATTGATCTTTTCTCCTTGACAGCTTTAAGGATCCTTCGATGGTCTGAATTTATCCTGTGTGGATTATAATGTGATGGTGGGATGTCCTATTCTGGTCTGGTCTATTTGTGGTTCTAAAAGCTTCTTGTATCTGAATAGTCCTATTTTCTTTCATGTTTGGGAAGTTCTCTGGTAGGATCCTGTTAAACAAATTTCCTAGACCATTAACTTCTGTCTCTAGGTGCTCCTCTACACCCATTATCCTCAGATTAGGCCTTCTGATGGTGTTTTCCAAATGTTGAATAGATCAATAATATTTCTTGGATTTGTCTTGGATAGTTGTATGTTCTTATTCTATAATATCTAGGCTGTCTTCAATTCCAGAGATTCGATCTTCTGTATGGTCTACCCTACTCTCTACTTTGTTTTTTAATTCCTTTCCTTCTAATTGGTTGGCTTTGATGCTGACCAATTTTGGAGCTTTGTTTTAGAACTTGTATGGACTTATTTACTTCCTTAATTTGGTGTTCAGTGTTTAATCTCAAACCAGTTTGTTGATTGGTTATGGTTTCCTCGGCCTCCCTTTCTTTATTTTGGGCTCCATTCAGCATTCCTTTGTGGTCTCCCTGGATTCCTCCAGCTGTCTGTTTATGGATTCCATGAATGTCTCTATTGATCTTTGTCTATTCTTATCCCGCCCTCCCAATCCCTGTATTATTCTTTGATTAGCTTCCTCATGCTCATGCAATTCCTGTATTGCTCTTTGTCTGTTTTCAGCCTGCTCATGCAATTCCTGTATTACTCTTTGACTGTTCTCACCCTGCTCCTACAATTCCTGTATTAATCTTTGATTAGCTTCCTCAAACTCATGAGATTCCTGTATTAATTTTTGGTTAGCCTCATTATGCTCGCAAAGTTCCTGTATTAATCTTTGGCTAGCCTTGTCTTGTTCCCTATCACACACTGAGTCCTTTGCAGGTTTTCAGTCTTTTTATTCAGCATGTTTACTAGTAGTGTTTGTAGAGCATTTTGGGACCTTTCCTCTGGATTATTCATTACCTGTCACCTGCTTATCATGAGTGGGAGTTGGGATACCTGGACTTGTCATTTTTCTTGTGTTTCTCTGGTTTCTTCTGCCCATTTGGTATGAAAGGAAGACCAATTTCATTCTAGAATACTATTTTTGGCAAGCATCAACCAGAGTCTAGTAGTTTCACAGTCAAAATGGTTGCATATAAATCTAGATACAATCGATTCAACATCAAACAGCTATGGATTAATGGGCAAAGAACATCAAAGGGGGATTCAGTAGACCAGACCTGAACCAGTTTAGGGAGAATTGGGAGGAAAAATGGGATTAGAGGGTTGTGCAGAGGTAAAAGAAAAGAGTGAATTTAACCAAGTCCTAATCTCAGAGAGGAAATGGATAGAAGAGAATGAAAAGAGAGGGATAAAGAAACAAGAAAAAATAAAAAAAACAAAAATTTAAATTTAGAAAATGAACCACTTAACAATTATTTTAGTATAAGGCAATAATATTGAGAGAAGAAAAGGATAGGATGAGAGGACGAGAGAAATAAAAAGGAAAAATGAAAAAATAAAAAAGTTATAAATGGAATACTTAAAAATTATATAGGTATAAAGAAACAATACAACTATTAAAGAATTTAAGCCTAAGAGGTTGTGAACTTAGTAATAAATTTCTGAATAAAGTATGTACACAATGAGGGATAAAGTCTAATAATCAACGACTGATATATGTCTGGGGGTGAGCAGAACAGCAATTAAATCACACAAAAAAGGAAAAAAAAAGAAAAAAAGGACCAAAAGCTTAAAAGAGATTTTAAAAAAAGAACACACACGGAGGAGTTCCGGGAAGATGGCGGAGGAGAAGCTGGAATCTGAACAAGCTCTCACATAGAAAGCAGTTTTAGAGTTCCAGTGAACAGTCCTAAGCCAGAGAATCACACCAAGTGTGCCATCACAGGACAGAGAGTTAGACAAGAGAGGGGAAGCCAAGGAAACACATCAGCTGCCGCTGCGGCGGCAGGGTCGCAGCGGCGACCACCGCCGCGGGTTCATACCTGAGACACAGAGAGTCCGGGATGAAGGAGCCAGACGCAGAGGACAAGCGGACTCTACTCAACACCAACAAGAACCGACAAGGAGCGGACATCTTCATCCTGCAGTTTGCAGACCAGAGACGACCCAGGATCCAAGACTCGGCATGAGTACAAGCCCGACATCCTCATTCCTCAGGGAGCAGAGGAGGGAAGGCCACCCCTCCCCCCCCAGCACCGGTGATCTCCATCTTGGATACCAACAAAGCTCGGAGGAGCTGCTAGCTCCAGCTCAGGCCCTAGAATAAAACGAGTCATTTAGCAGGTCTCAAGAACTTAACCGGGAAGTGACCTGCCAGACTCAGCTCCATCCAGGGAAAAGTCACCCAGCTCAGGCGCCAGCCATTGGAGTGGCTTGCCTCACTGGGTAACCAGAGCCAGAGGCTGCCCCTCCCTCTAGCAGCCACCACAATCAATTGAAAAACAGAAACCCTGAGAATGGCTCCAGGCTGGGCGCTGTGAGCTTTATCACAAAATAGCCCCAGGGAAAAGCTACTGTTTGTTGAAAGGCCTCAACTCTACCCAGAACCTAGCCTCATCACCACATCCCCCTCTTTTGTGATTCTCAAAGCAGATCAACCTCCCATTAAACTAACCTGGGAGGGGGATCTCAAAATCTTGGGTAAAGCAGAGCATTTTTCTGCCTCTTCCAACCAACCGACTTAAGAAACCAACCAAGCCACAGGACCTCAAGCTGACCAGAGACTCCAACAAGAGACTGGTTACAGACAAAAGGGAGATACAGGATTCTTCCCACACCTCCCCCCAAAAAAAAAAAATCAAAAGACTTTTTTTCTTTTTTTTTTTTTTCTTCTTTTCTTTTCTTTTTTTTTGCTTGTTTTTTGTTTTTTGTTACCATATATATATATATATATATATATATATATATATATATAAATTTTTTTCCCTTCTAAAACTTTTATTAATCTTTAATTTTTCCCTCTTCTGAAAAAATAATTGATTTCCAATAACTTTTTTTTTCTAACCTTATAATTTTTATTTTAGGAATATGTGAATGAGTGTTTTCCTTTCTTTTCTTGTGTTCTTTCTCTTTTTCTTTCTTTCTTAATTATCTCTTTGTTTTTTGTCTAGCTCTACTGAACTTCTGATCTTTTCTTCTCCCTTTCCTATCCTTAAAGTTTTTCACATCTCCTCTATGTCCCTCCCCTTCTCTGAACATATTCACATTCCTCTCTAAATAGACGGTCTTTTAACCTCTATAATAACATTAATTTTTACGTTTCTATTTTTTTTCTGGTCTCTCTTCATTCCCCTTTCCGTCTCGTCTTTTTCTCTCTCTCTCTACTTGCATCCTACCCAACCCATTTCCTGCATTGTGATTAGGACATAGTTAACTCTCCCTGTGCCTCCCCACACCAATCTATTCCTATTTTTTACCCACATCTCTCCCTAATCCTAATAATTTCTGGTTTTCCAAATTCTTTTCTGCGGTTCGAAGTCCTTTAACATATAGTCGTTTGATGTTGAATAGATGTATCTGTTGAACTAGATTGTATCTGTAGACTATTGACGGTACAAATGCAAACTTTGGTTGATGGTTGCCTTAAGATAGTGTTCTAGCACAAAACTGGTGCAATCTTCATCTCAAATGGGCCGAGTAAGCCGGAAAAACACAAGAAAAATGGCAAATTCGGGTAGCTCAATTCCCAATCTTGATAATCAGGGATTAGAACAGATAAAGAATAATCCAGAGGAGAGTTCCCAAATAGCTCTACAAACACTAATGGCAAACATGATAAATGAGAAGTTTGACAATGTACAAAGGACTCTGTATGAGCGTGATAGGGAGAGAGCGGAGGCATCCCAGAAGTTTATACAGGAATATCATAAGCGTGAGGAAGCTACTCAAAAACTGATACAGGATTTGCGTGAACAACTTGAGAATACTCAAAGAGAAAGGGAGGAATGGCGTGAGCAGGCTGAGAACACTCAAAGAGAACTGCAGGAATCCCATGAACAGGAAGAAAGAGAACTGCAGGAATCCCACAGAGGGGAGGAAGCTAATCAAAGAGTAATTCAGGAATTGAGAGACCAGGTAGAGAATACACAAAGATCACTAAAGGCATTCATGGACTCCATTAACAAAGAGCTGAAGGAAGTCAGGGAGACCACAAAGGGAATGCTGAATGGAACCCAACAGAAGGAATGGGAGTCCAAAGAAACCATAACCAATCAACTAAGTGATTTGAGAACAAACACTGAACACCAAATTAAGGAAGTAAAGAAAATCATACAAGACCTAAAACAGAGCTTCAACAAAGAACTTGAAACCATCAAAGCTGACCAATTAGAAGGAAAAGAGATAAAAAACAAAGTAGAGAGTCTCGACAGCAGGTTAGATCATGCAGAAGATCGAATCTCAGGGATTGAAGACAGCCTAGATATTATAGAGAAAGAACATACAACCATCCAAGACAAATCCAAGAAATATGATAGGTCTATCCAACACCTGGAAGACACCATCAGAAGGCCCAATCTAAGGATAATGGGTGTAGAGGAGCACCTAGAAACAGAAGTTAATGGTCTAGGAAATTTGTTTAACAGGATCCTAGCAGAGAACTTCCCAAACATACAAAAAGATAGGCCTATTCAGATACAAGAAGCTTTTAGAACCCCAAATAGACCAGACCAGAATAGGACATCCCACCATCACATTATAATCCACACAGGATCAACCCAGACCAAGGAAAAGATCCTTAAAGCTGTCAAGGAGAAAAGGTTAATCACCTATACAGGGAAACCAATTAGAATCACCTCAGATCTCTCAGCAGAGACAATCAAAGCAAGAAGAGCCTGGAATGACGTATGCCATGCCCTAAAAACAAACAACTATCAACCAAGAATACTGTACCCAGATAAACTCTCCTTCATAACTGAAGGCCAAATAAAAACCTTCCATAGCAAAGAAAAATTGAAACAATACATCTCCACCAAACCAGCCCTACAAAAGATTCTTAAAGATGTCCTACACATAGAAAACCAACAAGAACGCAACAAAGGCCAAGAAACTGGACCCAAACTGAGAATCCAAGAACCTTAGGAAGAACCCAGTTTTCGCAGCCCCCAAGAAGGTTGATAACATGGCAGGAACTCCCAAATACCTCTCAGTCCTATCTCTTAACGTTAACGGACTGAACTCTCCAATTAAGCGACATAGACTGTCTAGTTGGATTAAAAAACAAGGCCCTTCTATCTGCTGCCTGCAGGAGTCACATCTTGCTCATAAAAACAAACACATTTTCAAGGTTAAAGGCTGGAACAAAATCTACCAAGCAAACGGCCCTCATAAACAGGCGGGAGTTGCAATCCTAATATCAGATAAAATAGACTTCAAATTAAAATTCGTGAGAAGAGATAAAGAAGGTCGCTACATACTAATTAAAGGATCTCTCCTTCAGGAGGATATTACAATTCTAAATATCTATTCGCCAAACAATGGATCACCCAAATTTATCAAAGAAACACTACTTTCCCTCAAATCCCATATAGATCCAAAGACATTAATTGTTGGGAAATTTAACACACCACTCTCCCCACTAGATAGATCAACTCGGCAAAAACTCAACAGAGAAACCGCTGATCTAAACAGCTGCATAGATCAACTAGACTTAACAGACATTTACCGAACATTTCTCCCAGCAGCATCAGAATACACGTTCTTCTCAGCAGCACATGGAACGTTTTCTAAAATAGACCACATTTTAGGCCACAAAGCAAACTTGTCTAAATTCAGAAACATTGAAGTTATACCTTGCATTCTCTCTGACCACAAGGGAATAAAATTAGAACTCAACACCAAAAGCCACCAAAGAAAGTCCGGTATCACATGGAGGCTGAACAACACACTGCTGAATCATGAGTGGGTCATGGAAGAGATTAGAAAGGAAATTCAAATGTTCATGCTATTCAACAAAAATGAACACACAAGTTACCAGCTCCTCTGGGACACAGCAAAGGCAGTACTCAGAGGCAAGTTTATAGCTCTGAGCTCCTACATCAACAAATTGGAGAGATCTGAAATGACACATCTAAACCTCCTTGAAAAAGAGCAGCAAGATAAACCCCAATCCAGTAGACGGAAAGAAATAATCAAAATTAAATCAGAATTAAATGAATTAGAATCCAAAAAAACTATAGAAAGAATCAACAAAACAAAGAGTTGGTTCTTTGAAAAACTTAACAAAATTGACAGACCCTTAGCAAACCTTATCAGAAAAAGGAGAGAACACACCCAAATTAATAAACTCAGAGATGAGAATGGAAACATCACCACGGAAACAACCAAGATTCAGAACATTATAAGGGAATACTTCTCAAAACTTTATGCTAATAAGTTTGAGAACTTGACAGAAATGGACCTTTTCCTAGCAAATATTGACATGCCAAAACTAAACCAAGATGAGTTAAACCAGCTTAACAGGCCCATAACAAGCATTGAAATAGAAACAGCAATAAGAGACCTCCCAGCTGAGAAAAGTCCAGGACCAGATGGTTTTACAGTGGAATTTTACAAGGCCTTCAAAGCAGAGCTCACACCAATACTCCTCCAAATCTTCAATGAAATTGAAAGAGCAAGCTCACTACCGAACACATTCTATGAAGCCATCATAACCCTCATCCCAAAACCAGGCAGGGACTCATCAAAGAAAGAGAACTATAGACCCATTTCTTTGATGAACATTGATGCAAAACTTCTCAACAAAATTTTGGCCAATCGACTTCAACAATTCATCCAAAAAATCATACACCATGATCAAACAGGATTCATTTCAGGGATGCAAAGCTGGTTCAATATACGAAAATCAATTAATATTATTCATCACATCAACAGGAGCAAGAATAAGAACCACATGGTTATCTCAATAGATGCAGAAAAAGCATTTGACAAGATCCAACACCCCTTTATGATGAAGGTTCTGGAAAAATTAGGAATCCATGGAACATTCCTCAATACAATAAAGGCTGTATATGACAAACCTACAGCCAGCATTATAGTCAATGGTGAAAAACTAAAGCCATTTCCTCTTAACTCAGGAACAAGACAAGGATGCCCACTCTCTCCACTTCTCTTCAATCTAGTATTAGAATGCCTAGCTACAGCAATAAGACAAGATGCAGACATAAAGGGGATCCAAATAGGGAAAGAAGAAATAAAACTCTCCCTCTTTGCAGATGACATGATCTTGTATTTAAAGAATCCCATAGACTCTACTCCCAAATTACTCAAGCTGATTCAAAACGTTGGCAAAGTAGCAGGTTATAAAATTAACCCCCCAATCAATGGCTTTTCTGTATGCCAACAATGAGAAAAGTGTGGCTGAAATTAGGAAAGCAACTCCATTTGTAATAGCCCCACAAAAAATAAAATACGTAGGAATTAACTTAACCAAAGAAGTGAAGGACCTCTATGATGAAAACTTTAAAATCTTGAAAAAGGAAATCAACACAGAACTTAAAAAATGGCAAAACCTCCCATGCTCCTGGATTGGCAAGATTAACATCGTGAAAATGGCAATACTTCCCAAGGCTATCTACAAATTCAACGCGATACCTATCAAAATTCCACCCTCATTCTTCAAGGAAATAGAAGAGGCAATCCAAAAATTCATATGGAACAATAAAATACCCCGAATAGCCAAAACGCTCCTCAACGGAAAGAACACTGCTGGAGGAATATCAATACCAAATTTCAAACTCTACTATAAAGCCATAGTAATCAAAACAGCTTGGTATTGGCATAAGAACAGACCTCAGGACCAATGGAATAGAATTGAAAACCCAGAAATGAACCTACAGACCTATAGCCATCTAATCTTCGATAAGGAAGCTAAAACAATAGAATGGAAGAAAGACAGCCTCTTCAGTAAATGGTGCTGGCAAAATTGGTTAACTACATGTAGAAAACTAAAGCTAGATCCTTATATATCACCCTGCACCAGAATCAACTCCAAATGGATCAAAGACCTTGAACTCAAAGCAGACACTCTGAAAACATTACAGGATGGAATAGGAGAAACCCTAGGTCTCCTTGGCTCAGGCCGAAATTTTCTGAATAGAGACCCGGAAGCACAACAAATCAAAGAAAGGTTGGACAAATGGGATTGCATAAGATTGCAGAGCTTCTGCAGGGCAAATCACATCGCTAGCAAGATCAATAGAAAGCCCACCGATTGAGAGAAGATCTTTACTAGCCATACAACGGACAAGGGTCTCATATCTAAAATATACTTGGAACTGAAAAAATTAAACCACCCAACAACAAATCCTCAAAGAAACAACTGCCCAATAAATAAGTGGGCGAAAGACTTAAAGAGAAGCTTCTCTGAAGAAGAAAGAAGGATGGCCAATAGACACATGAAGAAATGTTCAACATCCCTAGCCATAAAAGAAATGCAAATCAAAACAACATTGAGATATCACCTCACTCCAGTTAGAACAGCAAAAATCAAGAACTCTAACAACAACAGATGCTGGAGGGGATGTGGACAGAAAGGAACCTTACTTCATTGTTGGTGGGAATGTAAACTTGTTCAACCACTTTGGAAAGCAGTATGGAGGTTCCTCAAAAGACTTCACATAGATCTCCCCTATGATCCAGCAATCGCACTTTTGGGCATTTACCCAAATGTTTACAAACAAGACCACACTAAAGCTACCAGCACAACAATCTTTATTGCAGCATTAATTACCATAGCTAAGATATGGAACCAACCCAGATGCCCCTCAGTAGATGAATGGATCAAGAAAATGTGGTATATATACACAATGGAATTCTATGCCTCCATCAGAAAGAATGACATTTCCCCATTTGTTAGGAAATGGAAAGGTTTGGAAAAAATTATATTAAGTGAAGTAAGCCAGGCCCAAAGAAGCATAGGTCCTATGGTTTCCCTTATTTGCAATATCTAGTATATGTATGAGTCAAGCGGAAAAGGTCAGATAATGTGATGTTAGGAAAATGAACCCTTAAATATGTATTTTAATGTTTTCGTTTCTTTCATGCATGTGTTTCTAACGCATTTATAAGATTATTTCTTTGTTGCTTTGTATGTCCCTCCCCCACAGTGTAACCCCCGCTTTCACTATATTTGATGTCAGTATAACATGTGGAGGAGATAGGGACAAACAAGTCGTTTAAGGATTCAGGTGGACCTGTTGCAACAATGTGAAGTACAAAATGTCATGTCAAAACCAGCTTTACAATGTCGGTGGGGGGGGGGTATAATTGGGTGGGGGAGGGGGGAGGCTGGGAAGGGAGGTGAAGGGTAAACAAAGGAGGAGGCTGCAATGCTTGGTAAGAAATGTATGCATTATCCTGCCCATGTAATTGTAGCCCCTCTGTACAGTATGTTCTCAAATAAAATTAAATTAAATTAAAAAAAAAAGAACACACGCACGCACGCGTGCATACACACACACACACACACACACACACACACACACACACACAACCACTAATATAAAAATTATGAAAGAAGAAAACAGTTGTTTTATAAAATTAAAAATAAATAGGTAGAAAAAATATTTTTTTTTGAGGAAGGGAAGATTTTGTATCTCCTCTGTGTCCATAACCATTCTCTTGGTGGAGTCTCAGGTTTGCTTGTGGTGTTTGGTTTTCCTATGGCTTAATTGTTTTCTTAAGTCAGTTTCTTTGAGCAGGCAGAGAAAAGCTCTGCCTTACCCAGGACTATGTGATCCTCCTCCCAGGCTACTTCAGTGGGTGGGAGAGAGATCTGCTTTGAGTATCCCCAAAGAGGGAGATGACTGTTTCCTCTAGCTTGGAGTTGCTGTGATGAAGCTAGGTTCTGGGTAGGGTTGAGGCCTATCAGCAATCAGTAGCTTTTCCCTGAGGGGCTAGCTCCTGAGATACTCACAGAGCCCAGCCTGAAGCCATTCTCAGGGTTTATGTTTGCTGAGTTTCAATTATTTGTCTTTTACCCCTCCTGCTGCTGAGACTATGGGCCTAGGCTGCAGTGGGGAGGGGCAGCCTCTGGCTTTGTTTACCCCCATGAAGAAAGTCACTCCTCCAGAGGCAAAGCTTCCTCTCCCTGGGAAGGGCAACTTTCCCCTGTATGGAGCTGAGCCTGGCAGTTCAGGTCATGTTCCTGTCACCTATGGAATGGCTCCTATTGTTTTCTTCCAACGTCTGAGTTGGAGCTAGCTGCTCTGGCAGGTCCTTTGTCAGTATCAAAGATGGGGATCTTCTCCAGTGGTGGGGAAGGGGCTACCTTCCCACCTCTGCTCCCTGAGAAGGAGTGAGGATGTCTTGGGTCTACTCACTCCAGCTTCTTGGTTTCTGGGCCGTCCATGGTCTTCGATCAGCAGGATGACGATTTTTGTTCCTTGTCAGTTCTTGCTGGTGATGAGTAGAATGTGCTTGCACACTGTGTCTGGTGCGTTTGTCCCAGTTTCTCTCTGTTGATATGGCGGCTGTGGCAGCATCCGCCATGACCACCATTGCCGCCACTGCAGACACTGACAAGTGCTCAGATCTGTCTCCTTGACCAAAATCCAGCTGCCTGGATTTTCCCTCTCTGGCCAAACTCTCTGTACAGTGATGGCACACTTGGTGTGATTCTCTAGCCTAGGACTCTTCACTGGAACACTAAAACTGCTTTCTATGTGAGAGCTTGTTTAGCCTCCAACTTCTCCTCTGCCATCTTTCCACTCTCTCTTGAAAAATAGTTCTTATTTAAGCTCTTTGATATCATTTATTAACTTGTGACAATCTCAGTTTTTCACATGTGTATGACATGCAAAGTTATAGTAAGAAGGGGAATGCCATACGTTTAAATTTACTTGCTATTGTCATGATTAAGCATTGTGTGTATCATCCTGTTTATAATATTTGTATCTCCTATGGTTTTCTTTATAGAATTATATTATTCTAAGCGATCAGAATCTTTCTAAACACATTAAACACTCAATAGCACCGATAGTGTAGGAGGCACCCATATAAAGGAAAAAGACACAGAGCCCGTGGATATATACCATTGAGAAAATATTCAGAGCCAATTTTAATTTGTGTTTGATTAGTGTGGATAATAGCTGATATGCTAACTTTTCTGGAATTGTATGAGGAACAAGAAGATTTAAAGAATCAAAAGTTGTTAATTTATAGCTAATCTTACCCCACAGGGTAGGCCACGAACCCTACAAATACACGATGAAATAAAGACAGCATGAAATAAAGACAGCATATACCCGTGAGTATTACTATATGCATTTCAACAATCGTGATTGGAAAAGGAAATAAAAAAAAGAAAAGGCAACAAAATGAAAATTAAAGGAAAACAAAATCAGACCAGATGTTGTGAATGTGTTTTTCATGCAGAGATTCTTAAATGGGAGGAATGGCCTTCCAGGCAAGGTTGCTGAGATAATAACACTGAATTTGCTCAAGATGGTTTGATTAGATACTCTGATAGTGGAGATTTTAAACTAAAGGAGAATAAGCTATACAGGATTTCACTGCTCTTAGCATCTTAAAATAAATTTTATATCTTTATTCAACATTTTGAACAAAGATAATAATTTATCTGCATTTGGATTAATCTTAAAATGAAAAAAACATAATTTATTTTATATTTTATCAATTGTTTTCAACCCTTTACCTCATACTACCAGTCGTGTTTGCTATTGTTACCTCTTTTCTAATAATATTATCACAAGTATCATCACAGTCCCTACACTAGATTTTTTTCTACTGTGATTCTTAGATGGTCCTTTGCCTATTGTCTTTCCTACATAATACCTTATAGAGAGTTTATACTAGGTCCTATGCACTTACTGTAATTGTTGTATTGCTCTTCATGCCATTTTTCATCTTCAGAAATGTCAGGAAGAAAAGAATGTGTTCTTCAGGACAGAAGCAGAGAATGTAGGGGTTAAACCACTTATTTAGTCTTAAATAACTAGTTTACATTTTCATGACTTTTCCCCAGTCTGATATCGACTGGACTGAAGAGGTGTATGTACAAAAGGCCCTGACTTCTATTTTCTAAGTTTTGAGAGAACAACCAAAGATATTTCAAGTATGTGATGAAAGAGAATGTCATGTAAATCATAAACAAACTACCTAATAAGTGTTTGTAAATAAATTATGTGAGCTAAACCTGTTTGTAAGAATAAATATTTCATTTTTACAAAATTCTCACTTTAGGAGTTCCTCCCATTGTGCATTTTGTTTTTACCTTCTCTGTACACTGACACATCAGCAACTGTTGACCATATTATTTTTTTGGGGGGGGGTTTCTGGTCATGGGCCTGAACTCTGGGCCTAGATGCTGTCCCTCAACTCTTCAGCTCAAGGCTAGCACTCTACCACTTGAGCCACAGCACCATTTCTGGCTTTTTTCTTTTTGCTTATGTGTTGCTGAGGAATCGAACCCAGGGCCTCATGCATGCAAGGCAAGCTCTCTACCACTGAGCCACCTTCCCAGCCCCCATGTTGACCATATTTTTATCATCTTTCATCTGACTTTTTTTTGTGATGGTACTGGGGTTTGAACTCAGAGCCACACTCTCTTGATTTGCTTGGTCCTGGCTGTCATTGTACCACTTGAGCCACACCAACATTTTGGTGATTAATTAGAAATGAAATCTTGATGACTTTTCTGCCTGGATAGCTTAAACCTAAGTCCTCTATAGAAGTCTCGGCCTAGAATAATTGGCAGGAGGTATTAGAATCTCGTTAATAATTATCATTTAAAATATTTATTCTATTACTAAGGAATTGTACACTAAAGTTTCAATTCAAATTCAACATATCATCTTGATCAGTGTTACCCCTTCCATCATCCTCCGCTATATATCAGTTTTTCTTCTTTTATTTTTGGCCGTGGGGCTTGAACTCAGGGCCGGGGCACTGTCCCTCAGCTTTTCAGCTCAAGGCTGGGGCTCTACCCCTTGAGCCACAGCACCACTTTCAGCTTTTTCTGCTTATGTGATGCTAAGGAATTGAGCTCTGGGGCTCCTGCATGTGAGGCAAGCACTCTACCACTGAGCCAACTTCCCAGCCCTGTATATCAGTTTTACCCATAATTGTTTTTGCATTTTTTATTGTCAAAGTGATGTACAGAGGGGTTACAGTTACACAAATAAGGTAGTAAGTACATTTCTTGTCGAACTTATTACCCCCTCCCTCATTTTTCTTCTCCTTTTCCTCCCCCCTCAAGTTGTATAGATCATTTCCAACATACTGTCTTGTGAGTATCACTGTTGTATTAGTTCCCCCCTTGTCCTTTGTCTAACCATTCTGTTGTTCCCATTCCCTTCCCTAATTAAGATAAATTTATATACAGTACCCAGGGTACCAAAATCAAATACAGAGACAACAGGGGATAAACCATAGGGGGAAGAACATACAAAAGAAACAGAAATCACAAAGTACATAAAAACAACAACAACTAAGAAAAACCTCTTGTGTCTATGTCTTGGAGTTCATTTCAATTGGCATCATCTTATATGGTCATATGAATGTAGCTCTTGAGCTATTCTGCTCATCTACTAAAATTATCCTAGATGTATACTAATTATTGCAAACCACCCATTATTTTTAAAAGAAAATATCTTTTTTTTCACATTTGCAGTGCTAGGCATTGAATTCAAGGCATTGTTCATGGTAGCTACAATTGTATCCCAATGTCTTATAGTTATCAACTGATAGAGAAATTTCTAGTCTTATTCCTACAATCATTGAGGAACTTATAAATACAAAATGAACTGAAAAATACATTTCTTCCAAAGCCAAAATGTACATGCTGAGACTCATCTGATCTCAATGGAAAACCCATGGCACATAATGCAATCAAGAACAGAAATTATTGGTCTAGTATTGTTTATCTATGTACATTATGACACTTCATCATTTTGTGACTATTTGGTAAAGGCTTATTTCTATGATTAAACTGTGAATTCTTCTGTTGCAAATATTCTGATTTTTATGTTTTTAGTCAAAGGCTTTTTATATAAACCAGTTTGGCCTAGAACTTGAATTCTTCCCATCACTATATCACAAGTGTTGGCATTATGGGGACAGACCACAACACATGGATCAGACATGGAATCATTTGTTTTGTTACCTTTCATATGTGATAAAAGATCTACTGATAGAAACTCCACAAATACTTACTGAAGAATATTTCTTTATTTAATAAATTATATGTTTAAATAATTACTATTTTAATTGAATGTATGTAGGTTTCATTGAATTAAAAAAGTTTACCAGTTGCTATGTTTTTTGAGCATATAAAGAAAAAGTAGGAAATCCATTTTGAAAATCTAAGGGTGTTAAGTTTTATTAGCAGTATTAGTATTCTATTTGTCTAAGCAATATATCATGATTAATAAATGGCACTATTCCCAGTTCTCTAATTCTTGCTTATTAAGGTTCTCTAATAGCTATTAAGGAATAATAGAATACAATTTTAAATAGCCATCATTAAATAGTAATATAATGTACTATTGCACACATTGTTGTTAATGGGAAGTATGTGCGTGATTTTTATTTTATTAATATAATTTGTTATTATTAAGGTGTGTACAAAGGTTTTACCAATTCATAAGTCATATAATAAATACATTTAGTTTTTTGAAAAGGTCACCCCTTACTTTGGTTTCTTCCAGCTGTGAATTATTTTGAAAATAAAAATTGATAATGCCATTGTCTATTGTTTTGGAAAATATTTCTATACATTTATTTTAAATTATATAGCTGGGGGGGGAGGATGGGAAGGGATGGGAAGGGGAAACAAAGGAGGAGGCTACAATGCTTGATAAGAAATGTACTCATTATCTTGCCCAAGTAATTGTAACCCCTTTGTATAGTATTTTCACAATAAAAAATGTAAAAAGGAATATAGAGAATATCAAGCATGGTGACATATGTCTGTAATCCTAGCACTTGGGAGACAGAACAGGGAAATCATGAGTTAGAGTTACTACATAGGGAAACACCATCTTAAAACCTACTAGTAGTGATCCAGAATATTTTGTGAATACTAGAGATGGGACTTGCTACTTGGGTTTGCTTTAACCTCATAGAATTTGTCATCTATACAGTAACCTCATGATTTTAAAAATATTAGTTTCCTAGACATAATTGCAAATGAAAAATAGAAGAGGAATTTGTGTTTTGGAGATCTGTTTGGGGTGGGGAGGGCAGAGGGGCATCTGAGAGCAAAATATTTCAATAGCAAGATGTTGTGTCTGACATATATATGTGCTAGGGTGCTGAGTATCCAATCCAGGGCTTCCATGCATTCTAGGAAAATATTCTACCTCTGAGATACATAGTTTCTCTCCAATGCCTGCCTGACTTCAGCATAAACCCATATACTAGGAAAATGAACTTCTTTTGACCTATTTGTATAGGCAGAGGTATCTAAGTCATATATCTCGTGATAGTTCTGTGGTTTATAATGGCTAGTCTATTCTTTTCAGTGAAGAAGTATATTTTAGAAGGTAAATAAAATAGTTGAACAGTAATTTCTTAATATACTCTCATGGGGGAAGATGCAAGGTTATAAAAATGTTTTCTATCTTTAAATGCATCTGTATGTTTGTTGTTCTATGTCTAATATTCCTGGGTGTTTTAGCCTATTCTATAGAGTTCTTCTTAATGCCATTCTTTTAGGACTTCACTTTAAGTACTACAAAAACTTGTGTGTTTCTGCCCTAAAGTACATATTTTGTAATTGGATACCAAATTGTTTCGTATTTTGAACCATGGAAAAAGAGCATCACCCAAATGAACATCCAGTAACAGGCATCCAACATTAGCATCCAGTGTGCAGGAATTGAAAGGTTTTATTACATAATACTGGAGAATTGCTCACTACTGTCTGTTCCTGCTGACAGTCCTGATGTTCAGTCTGGTAAAATCCTCAAAGCTACTTGATTTTTTTTAGCTCAGTGCTTTGTTATTAGATGTTAATTGGTTCCTCGTCTATGGAAGAGGAAGCAATGGGAGCATTAACATGAATAAGTTCAGTCAGAAGAATCAACTGAGAAAGACAAAGATCTGTTTTACTTTTCTTCAGTATGTTGTCAAGGTAAGGATGGTGTAAAATACAATGTTCAGGACTTAACAATTTACACAAGAATAGCTAAGTATCTGAAGCACTGAGTTTTATTTGTCAAATTCTTCTAGCGTTGATTTCTCTGGAGTTGTTTCTAGAGTTCATTCTTCAGGTTCCCTGAAGCTATGATGGACTCACAAAATCTAGACTATTACCACTATTATAGCATTGTCTCTGCAAACTTTGAAGAATTGAAATTTAATTGAAATTACCCCTATTAAAATTTTAAATGTGTAGATGATATATGTCCAATCAAAATTAATGTGAATGCTCATAATGCCTGAAGTTATATAATAGTACAAACAATCTTTTGTAACATTTTTGTGAAATGTAGGAAATAATTCAAGCCTCCATCTCCTCCTATCTATCATCTGCTTGGCATAATTACATAACCATCATATCTTAAAGCCAGATAAGACCTTAGCATTTGTGTGACCTTAGCAGATTGAACAAACCCTGATTTTTAAGTTATGACTCAACTATTGTCACTTTGTAAACTTTGGGGAAATATTTGCTTGCACAAAAACTCAACATTTCGTTTATACAATGAGATGTGGCAAATTTTATGCCTTTTTAATTTTAATTTTTACTGCTTCTTATTTTATTATCTGGATATTTCAGATTATTTGCCTACTGAAGGACATGTTCGTTGTTCCAAAGCTTTGCCAATTAAGAGCAAAACTTCTAAAAACATTCATGTACATGTGTGGTATCTATTTATTTATCAGTTTATTTATCAATTTATTTAAAAGTATGAATGTTGGATTTCTATTTCAACTACTAAACTGTTTTCTGAAGTTCTACATATTCTCCATCAGTGAATGGGAGTTCCTGTTGCTTCATATCCTCACCAACATTTGATATTGTCAGTGTGTTAGATTTTAGTAACCTTAATAGATATATAATAGGTTTATTAAAAATGTGTAGGTACATGATATGGTATGATGCTAGGCATCCTTCTTTGATGAGAAGTCTGATAGCTCTTTGTCTCATTTTTTTTACTAGTCTTATCTATGTATTTTAGAAATATCTTTCAGTTTATGGTTTGCCTTTCCATTTTCTTTTCTTTTTCTTTTTGTTAGTTGTGGGGCTTGAATTCTGGGCCTGGGCATTGTCCCTGAGCTCTTCATCCCAAGACAAGTGCTCTACCACTTGAGCCAACATTTCTTATCAGTGTCTTTTTACAGGAGAAAGGTTTCAATTCCATGAAGCCAAAATTACTATATTTTTCTTTTCATGGCTTTTACTTACAGTTTTGCATTTCAAACTTAGGTCTGTGATTCAACGTGTAAATTTGGCTTTTCCTTATTCCTCAATATAGAACAATGCTTGAAAAATTAATAGTTACCAAGTCAAGGTGCTTAATCTAAGAATAATTTTCCCACGTTTAAAGTATGACTTACAAAGTTAAGTGTCCATGTATGAAAATTTCATTTTTTGAGATCCCCTAAGATGCTAAAACTTGCTTACAGAGGATTAAATAAAAGAGAATGGTTCAAAAAATTTCTCAAGAACAGAGCTGGCCCTACAACAATAAAAGTGTAACCTTCAGACTTATCTTTTTATTTTCCAAAATTATTTCTGATTCTACCAGATGAAAAAAATCATTTATGCTACTATATACCATTTACATGACTATGGGTTTTTTTTAAAGTGTGCATCAATCACTGCAGAGTTTTACATATCCTAATCTATAGTAATAGCTTGTAGAATAAAGGTGTGACATCCCTTGGGAGACTAAGGCAGGCACTAATTCTAAAACATTCTGAGATAAATATTGCTGAGACACTGCCTTGAAGTAGTTCTTGACTAAATCATTCTATGAGATATTAATTTGGAAACTAGTCATTGTGATCAAATTCTTGCCAAACAGAAAATTGAGTGTACCTAAGCAGATATATGAGCAACAACTTTATATATTGCTTCATCCTGTTGCTTTTTTTTCTTTATATATTTTTTTATTGTAAAGATACTGTACAGAGAGGATACAGTTACTTAAGTAAGGTAATGAGTACATTTCCTATTGAGCATTGTTACCCCCTCCTTTGTTTGTCCCCTACCATCCCTTCCCTCCCCACCCGGCCAAGTTGTAAAGTTCATTTTCAATATAGTGTCTTGAACATCTCATTGTTACAATGAGTCAACCTGTATCCTTGATTCAGCATTTTGTTATTTCCTTTCCCCTCCTCAAATTAGAAAAAAAATATATATACAAGATTTAAGGCACAGGAATCAAATACAGTGATAACAGGGGTTATACCCTGGGGGAAGAACATACAAAAGAAATAAAAAAAAATCACGTAGTACATTAAAAGCAATAGTGACAAAGATAAAACCTCTGTGTCTCTATCTTGGGTTCATTTTGCTTAGCATCTATGTACATAGCTTTCGACCGTTTCTGCTTCTTTTTTTTTTTAATTTAATTTTATTTGTGAACATACTGTACAGAGGAGTTACAATTACATGGGCAGGATAATGCGTACATTTCTTACCAAGCATTGCAGCCTCCTCCTTTTTTTACCCTTCACATCCCTTCCCAGCCTCCCCCCTCCCCCCCATCCCAATCATCCTGTTGCTTTCTTTCTTTCATATATTTTTGATAAATGGAAAGAAAAATAACTTTGCTTGTTGGTCACTTGGGTGCTTATCTGTGAAATGGGTGTTAAATTAATAGTTGTTCATCTCAGTGGGTAAAAACAGAAACAAGTTTCTTTATAATTAAATTTAACTTAATTTACCCTTTGAGCTTTTATGTTGTTGTCAAGATAAGCTAACCTTAGACTTTCCAACTTAAGTAATTCATTCTATTTTGAACTATAACTCAGTTTCTTTAGAAATAATTATTATTTCCTCCTCAGAATTTTGTCTTTTGTATATAGATATTGGTCAAAGAGTATTAGGGACTTCTAATGATGTATAATGCTTCAGTGGTCGGTAACATTTCTTTTCTTATTAGGCTTTGCCTTAGATATATTCAGATTTAGTGTCAGAAATTCAAAACAAAACCCAAACCCCTTTTGCCTTTTGTTACACTTATTTCTTCAAATAAAATGTGCATATATTCTTAGTATATCATTTGGCCAATTGATTTATAAAATTCTCCTTTGGCAGTTAAAAATGCTGTTAAATTTTTTGATCACATCAATTTTCATTTATTTTCTACCTTCTTGAGGTGACAAGAGTTGATCATTAACTTCTGCCTTTTACTGGAGAAAACTGCATAAATGCAACGAAATTATAGAAACAAATTAATTAAAAATGCATCTCAAACTCTTCTTTCAAACCTTTTATAATGGAGGAAAGTGGAGCTAACTAGAGAAGTTTGCAACAAATGAAGAACCTTTCAGAGAAAATTAACTCCTTTATTGTCCCATGTGCTATTGTTTTTCCAACATAATGGAAATTTGCCCTGTGCACCTCAGGAAGGCTCTAAGATGATTGATGGCAAATGTCCCTAACTCAGCAATTCTGCGCTTTCAAAAGTCAAGCTTTTGAGCACCTGCAGTTCAGGACTTTCTACCCTCACCTCAAAACAGAAGTGAAATTGATACACTAAAGCTTTGAAGACTAAATTTCCTGAAGTTGTTCTTCTTCAAAACACAGTGTTCTAATAATATATCCTCTCACCATTAAACCATATTTAAGTGATATAACTTTTGAGCACAAGCAAAACTTCCATGAAGAAAAATATAATCAGAAGTAGAACTCTTAATGGCTGTTACTGGGTCTGCTGAATGAACCCATTCCGTCAGCAAATTCTTAAAGGATATAACATTTGGGAGTGTTATACAAGTTATGTGGTATATATATATATATTTTTTTTTCTTTCCTAGAGGTTTATGGACTGTATAACTGGCTTAAAAAACTCAAGCCATTTATGAAGGAAATTTTAGATACAGAAATTCACCTGGCAGATGACTTATAACCCAATGATCAATTTTGAGAAATTAGCTTAATATTTAGCTGTTCTGTCTATGTGGGAGGTATCCAACATTTTTATTTCCTTTTTCTGGAACTCTATGTTTAGAATTTCACACAAGTAGATGTTGCCACCATTCTGTAAAACATTCGTGGTAGTCTAAATTGTCACAATAGGGGAAATTTTTTGGAACCATTTCTAATATTTTTGTGCTGTATTTAATTCCCAAGAGCATTTAGTCATCATTTCCAGCATTTTAGCTGCCTTGGATTAAGTTTGATTATATGCTTTTGCCACATATTTCATTATTATTTTTCATACTGCATATGACTTGTAGGGCATTTATTTCTATGCTTATCCTTACATCTATTTTTCTTTAACATGATTAACACTATGGATTCTGACAACATTATTCAACTACACAAAATAACCACACAGCTTCCTATAAAGCCAAATAAACTCCCCCAAATCCTTCCTTTATTTGTTCTCAGATTTAAACAATAGACATTGAGAATATTTCACACTGTTATTTGGCAGAAGTACCCACTGAATTCAGCTATTGAATATTCTTTATTTTCTCCTGTGAAAAATTTACTGGGATAAAATAGTTTGTGGCAGTTAAAATTTCATCTTTAATCAAACAGAAATTATAGAGTTTATTAGATAATTAATCTTCTAAGAATTAACAATGTTTTTTCTCTATGAATTCACTTTTATGGGATAGAGCAAAATTGGTACAATAGTCCAATTATAAGCACCTCTAGTGAATACAGAATAAACATTGTGTTCATTAAAGTGCACATCTGTGGACTTAAATAAAAAAATGATGTTTTTTATGAAGTCTACAGTTGTACTTAAGTTCATTGGGAAATATGATTAGAAGATTTACATGTACTTTCTGTTGACATGGGACCGTGCCTCAGGTTAAAACTCAAATGAATTTTTCTGAATATTTTCAGTGTCTTATCCTTTTTCACAAAAATGGCCTTCATGTTCTTGATATCGCTTGGATTGATTGAATTTCAGACCACAAAAGTAGGTCTACTTCTGTTCATGACCTGTATGTAATTTAGTATCCAGGCAAAACAATTTACCTTACAAGGGGCATCTTGTAAAAGTGCTTCATTCCTTTATTTAAAAACATTCTGCTACATTAACAATAGTCAAATCTCACTTTAGGCACTTAATATTATGCTTCAAGGCATAACATCAAGTTTCTGTCCTTAGAAATATTTTAAAATCTACCAGAGATAATTATAGGATAAAACACAGGAACATGCCCAAATGGACACATATAAACCGTTTCATGTGAATCTTAGACGGCACAGAACCAGGTATATGTTGTTATAGAGTGAAAGGTTGGCTAGATGTCCTTGGAAGGATATATTTGGAGTCATTTATTGAAAGTATAGTAAGAATTGAATGAGCAGGCCAAAGAAAATGGGTAATCTAGGTCAACATTTTAATATTCACAGGACAGAGGCATGGAAGAGCATGAGGGATTTTGAGAATTATATGATTAGTAAAGTCATCTTGTTTAGAGATTTATTACGTGTGGTTTTGATGAAGACTAATCAAGAAATAAAAAACAAATGAGTGAATGAATAAATAAACCAACACGAGCAATTCCAAACCCCAATACGTCATATCCATGTGTTATTTCTACAGCTCTGTTGATATGGAGCAATTCTGTCAGTCCCCATTTTTAATTCCTTCTAAATAATTGCACATTTGGCTGAGTGTCTCCTTGTTGTGAATTTTGTGAATGATGTACTGAAGTTCTAAAATGAAACATGCATCTCTGTTGAAAGACAACATGTCTTTAGTGGATGTTTGTCATTATTAGGAGAAAAATAATTTAAGCATGGAAAGTTCAGCAATGAACACCTTTATCCTGAGCATTCTTGATGCTGTTTCTGTAAAGCTGTATACTTGTGGATACCAAGGGTCCACTGTAAATATCACTGAAACAAGGGACTTTTAAAGGGATCAGTTGTAAGAAAGGTCATCAAAGACTATTGTATGATATTTGATTTTATTCTGCATACGAAGAGGACCGTGTGACTATATCAGAAAATCACATCACAAGCGATGATTCTCTGTAGTTTTCCCACTGTGTCAATACATACACAAGCTGACTGAGAGGGAAACAGAGACAGGGAGAAAGACAAGAGTGAACACCTGCTTCTGGAATACTATGTCTTTTGGTTGTCATTGTTTTCTGGGTCAATTTTAATATATAGAATCTTTACAGATGTTGTGTGGTGGTTCATATGGAAACGCCAGAAGCCCAAACCACTAATTCTTTTAGTATTCTTTTAATTTCTTTAAAAAAATGCCATTAAGCCAGTTGCCTGCCAGTGGCTCACACCTGTAATCCTAGCTATTCAGGAGGCTGAGATCTGAGGATCAGGGTTCAAAGCCAGCCCCGGCAGGAAAGTCGACGAGATACTTATCTCCATTAAACCAATAGAAAACTAAATCTGAGCTGTGGCTCAAGTGGTAGAGCACTTGCCTTGAGCTGAAGAGAGCAGGGACAGTGCCCAAGCCCAGAGTTCAAGCCCCCCTCCCCCTCCCCAAATTCCATTAACATAGTGTGGTGTTGCATGTTTATAATCCCAGACTGTAATCCTTGTATTCCACAGAATCCATGGAGAATGTGTCACACCGTGCTATCTTCTCTCTGAAAAATGACCAACAAGCTAAAGCAAATCATTGCCCATGTTGTGAATATTGAACCTATTTACCCATCTCTCACTAGTTCTGTCTGGGAATATTGACCATTTTATAGAGAAAAAAGGTATCACTGTACTATAATAATAGCTCATTTTCTTTTCATAATCATGTTGAGAGGGAAGGGAGAGGAAATCTGGGAACATACTTCAAAATATTACTTTTATTCTGGGAATTTATTTGTTCCAATTAATCTTTAAAACTTTATACAACATTTTGTGTTTGTGTGTATGTGTGAGTGCTTGTGTGTTCACAGTCTTCAGGGATATTGCTTTACAATATAAAATTGTATTTTTCACATTTCATTGTATACCTATTTAGAATATTTCTGTAATTTTATTAAACCATATAGCAGGTCAATTATCATTAACAAAATGAAACTCTAGGATTTTATTCTTCATATATTTAACAAATATTTTTAGTTTTGAATCTCTGTAATATTGCTTTCATTGAAAATTCTGTGTTCCATCATTTTTATTTTATTTTCATTTTAACTAAAAGCTATCACTAATTTCAACCTACATACTACACCAATCTAATATCAACTTAAACTAGAATCACATGTAATCAATCAAAAGAAATCTTCAGATGCGTATTTTGTATTTCAGAGAATTTTCTATAAAAATATCTGTTAAAATCCTCAAAGAAACAACTGCCCAATAAATAAGTGGGCGAAAGACTTAAAGAGAAGCTTCTCTGAAGAAGAAAGAAGGATGGCCAATAGACACATGAAGAAATGTTCAACATCCCTAGCCATAAAAGAAATGCAAATCAAAACAACATTGAGATATCACCTCACTCCAGTTAGAACAGCAAAAATCAAGAACTCTAATAACAACAGATGCTGGAGGGGATGTGGACAGAAAGGAACCTTACTTCATTGTTGGTGGGAATGTAAACTTGTTCAACCACTTTGGAAAGCAGTATGGAGGTTCCTCAAAAGACTTCACATAGATCTCCCCTATGATCCAGCAATCCCACTTTTGGGCATTTACCCAAATGTTTACAAACAAGACCACACTAAAGCTACCAGCACAACTATGTTTATTGCAGCATTATTTACCATAGCTAAGATATGGAACCAACCCAGATGCCCCTCAGTAGATGAATGGATCAAGAAAATGTGGTATATATACACAATGGAATTCTATGCCTCCATCAGAAAGAATGACATTTCCCCATTTGTTAGGAAATGGAAAGGTTTGGAAAAAATTATATTAAGTGAAGTAAGCCAGGCCCAAAGAAGCATAGGTCCCATGGTTTCCCTTATTTGCAATATCTAGTATAGGTATGAGTCAAGCAGAAAAGGCCAGCTAATGTGATGTTAGGAAAATGAACCCTTAAATATGTATTTTAATGTTTGCGTTTCTTTCATGCATGTGTTTCTAATGCATTTATAAGATTATTTCTTTGTTGCTTTGTATGTCCCTCCCCCACAGTGTAACCCCTGCTTTCACTATATTTGATGTCAGTATATCATGTGGAGGAGATGGGGACAAACAAGTCGTTTAAGGATTCAGGTGGACCTGTTGCAACAATGAGAAGTACAAAATGTCATGTCAAAACCAGCTTTACAATTTCGGTGTGGGGGGGGGGGGAGGGGGGTATAATTGGGTGGGGGGAGGGAGGTAAAATTGGGTGGGGGGAGGGGGGAGGCAGGGAAGGGAAGTGAAGTGTAAACAAAGGAGGAGGCTGCAATGCTTGGTAAGAAATGTATGCATTATCCTGCCCATGTAATTGTAGCCCCTCTGTACAGTATGTTGTCAAATAAAATAAAATACAATTTAAAAAAAAAAATATCTGTTAATTTCCCTTCCAAATTAATTTTCACATCCTTAGTGTGTATGATCAGAAGTTAATATTATATGCTAGATTTCTGTAATTAAAATGAACCCACTGGGCTGGGAGGTGGTTCAATGGTAGAGTGCTTGCTTTGCATGCATGAGGCCCTGGGTTCAGTTCCTCAGTGCCACATAAGCAGAAAAAGTCGGAAGTGGTGCTGTGGCTTAAGTGGTAGAGCGCTAGCCTTGAGCGGAAGAGCTGAGGGACAGAGCCCAGGCCCAGAGTTCAGGCCCCACGACTGACAAAAATAAATAAATAAAATAAACTCACCTCAAAACTTTATGCTAAGAAGTTGAGAATCCAGACAAAATGGATGAAGTTCTAGCAAATATTGACATGCCCAAATCAAACCAAGATGATTTAAACCAACTTTAACCGACCCATATCAAGCATCGAAATAGAAACAGCAATTAGAGAGCTCCCACCCATGAAAAGCCCAGGACTGGATGGATTTACAGCTCAATTCTACAAGGCCTTCAAAGCAGAACTCACACCAATAGCCTCCAACTTTTCAATGAAATTGAAAAAGAAAGTTCACTACAGAACTCTTTCTATGAAGCCATCATAGCCCTCATCCCCAAACCAGGCAGGGATTCATCAAACAAAGGGATAGACCTATTTCTTTGATGAACATCGATGCAAAACTTCTCAACAAAATTTTGGCCAATTGATTTCAACAACTCATTAAAAAAAATCATACACCGTGATCAAACAGGATTCATTTCAGTGATGCAAAGCTGGTTCAACATACGCAAATCAAGTAATATAATTCATCACATTAACAAGAGCAGGGATAAGAACTGCATGATTATCTCAATAGATGCAGAAAAAGCATTTGACAAGATCCAACCCTGCTTTATGATGAAAATGCTGGAAAAAACTAGGAACCCATGAAACATTTCTCAATATAATAAAGGCTGTGTATGACAAAGCTACAGTCAGCATTATACTTAATGGGGAAAAGCTAAAGCCATTTACTCTAAATTCAGGAACAAAACAAAGATGTCCACTCTCTCCAATTCTTTTCAATTTAGTACAAGAATGCCTAGCTAGAGAGCAATAAGACAAGATGCAAACATAAAGGGGATCCAAATAGGGAAAGATGAAGTAAAACTCTCCCTCTTTGCAGATGACATGATCTTATACTTAAAGACCCCATGGACTCCACTCCAAAGTTACTTGAGTTGATCCACAACTTTGGCAAAGTAGTAGGGTATAAAATTAATCCACATTTGTTAGGAAATGGAAAGGCTTGGAAAAAATTATATTAAGTGAAGTAAGCCAGGCCCAAAGAAACATAGGTCCCATGGTTTCCCTTATTTGCAATAACTGGTATATGTCTGAGAAAAGCAGAAACAATCAGATAAGTTGATGTTAGGAGAAATGAACTCCAAGATAAGGACTCAAATGTTTTTCTTTCTTGCTATTGTTTCTAACATATTTATAAAATATTTCTTTGTCACTTTGTATGTCCCTCGCCTACAGTATAACCCCTGTTTTCACTGTATTTGATGTTGTTATAATTTATGGAGGGGAAGGGAAAAAAACAAAGTGTTTAGATAAGGATAAAGGTGGACCCATTGCAACAATGAGATGTACAAGATGTTATGTCAAAAAATGAACTTTACAACCTTGGTGGGGGCTGGGGAGGAGAGATGGGAAGGGATGGAAAGGGGAAACAAAGGAGGAGGCAACAATGCTTGATAAGAAATGTACTCATTACCTTGCTCATGTACTTTGCTCATGTACCTTGCTCATACCTCTGTATGGTATTTTCACAATTAAAACATGAAAAAAAATAAAAAAATAACCTACAAAAAATCAAATCAATGGCTTTTCTACATGCCAATAATGAGAAGAGTGTGGATGAAATCAGGAAAGCAATAGCCCCAGGAAAGCAATAGCCCAGAAAAGTAATAGCCCCACAAAAATATAAAATACCTAGGAGTTACCTTAACTAAAGAAGTGTAGGACCTCTACGATGGAAACTTTAAAAACCTGAAAAAGGAAATTAAAGCAGAACTAAGTAAATGGAAAAACCTCCCATGTTCCTGGATTGGGAGGATTAACATCATAAAAAATGGCAATATTTCCAAAGGCTATCTACAAATTCAATATAATACCTATCAATATCCTAACCTCATTCTTCAATGAAATAGAAGAAGCAACCCAATTAGAACAATAAAAGATCCTGAATAGCAAAAACAATCCTTAGTAGAAAGCACTGGAGGAATATCAATTCCAAATTTCAAACTTTACTACAAAGCTATAGTAATCAAAACATCTTGGTACTGGCACAAGAACAGACCTGAGGACCAATGGAATAGGACTGAAGATGCAGAAATGAACCCACAGATCCATAACCACTTAATCTTTGACAAGGGAGCTAAAAAAGTAGAATGGAAAGAAGACAGCCTCTTCAGTAAATGGTGCTGGCAAAATTGGTTAAACACCTGTAGAAAACTAAAATTATATATCACTATGCACCAGAATCAACTCCAAATTGATCAAAGATCTCGAAGTCAAAGCCAACACCTGAAAACAGTACAGGAAAGAATAGGAGAAACTCTAGGGCTACAGGAAAGAGTAAGAGAAACTCTAGGGATCCCTGGCACAGGTCAAAATTTTCTTTTTTCTTTTTTTTTTTTCTATTTTCTTTTTGTCGGTTATGGGACTAGAACTCTGGGCCTGGGTGCTATTCCTCAGGTCTTCAGCTCAAGGCTACTGCTCTACCACTTGAACCATAGCACCACTTCTGGTTTTCTGAGTGGTTTATTGGAGATAAGCGTCTCACGGAGTTTCCTGCCCAGGCTGGCTTTGAACCGCAATTCTCAGATCTCAGCCTCCTGACTAGCTAGGATTATAGATTTGAGCCACCACTCCCAGTCTAATAAGGAACCAGAAACACAAGAAATCAAAGAAAAGTTGGTCCAATGGGATTACAGGAAACTGTATAGCTTCTTCATAGCACAGGACATAGCTAACAAGATCAATAGAAAGTCCATGGATTGGGAGATCTTCACTAGCTACACAATGGACAAGGGTCTCATATAAAATATACTTAGAACTCAAAAAATTAAATCCCCCAAAAACAAATCCTCAAAGAAACAACTGCCTAATAAATAAGTGGGCTAAAGACTTAAAGAGAAACTTCTCTGAAGAGGAAAGAAGGATGGCCAATAGACATATGAAGAAATGCTCAACCTCCCTAGCCATAAAAGAAATGAAAATCAAAACAACATTGAGATAGCACCTCACCACAATTAGAATGGCTAGAATCAAGATCCCTAATAACAAAAGATGCTGGAGGGGATGTGGACAGAAGGGAACCTTACTGCATTGTTGGTGGGAGTGTTAACTTGTTCAACCACTTTGGAAAGTAGTATGGAGGTTCCTCAAAAGACTCCACATAGAGCTCCCCTAAATCCACTTGTGGGCATTTACCTGAATGATCACAAACAAGACCATATTAAAGCTACCAGCACAACTATGTTTATTGCAACATTATTTACCATAGCTAAGATATGGAACCAACCCAGATGCCCCTCAGTGGATGAATGGATCAAGAAAATGTGGTATATATACACAATAGAATTCTATGCCTCCATCAGAAAGAATGACATTGCCCCATTTGTTAGGAAATAGAAAGACTTGGAAAAAATTATATTGTGAAGTAAAGCAAGCCCAAAGAAAATAGGTGGTGATTTCCCTTATCTACAATGACTAGTAGATGTCTAGGACAAGTAGAAAAGATCAAAAGCTATGTTCATATGACCATATAAGATGATGCTAAATGAAATGAACCCCACAATAGGAACTCAAGACGTTTTATCTTTCTTGCTGTTGTTTTTAACCTACTTATAATGTACTATGTGATTTTTCTGTTTCTTTTGTATGCTCTTCCCCCATGGTATATCCCCTCTTTTCACTGCATTTGATTCTGGTGCCCTGAATCTTGTATATACATTCTTCTAATTTGAGGAGGAGAAGGAAATAACAAAATGCTGAAATAGATACAGGTTGACCCATTGTAACAATGAAATATACAAAACACTATGTTGAAAACGAACTTTACACCTTGGGTGGGGGAGGAGTTGAAGAGATGTGGGGGAAAAACAAAGGAGGCGGTAACAGTGCTTGATAGAAAATGTACCAATTACCTTACTCATGTAACTGTAACCCTCTGTACAGAATCTTTACAATAAAACTATATATTAAAAAATTAAACACCCCAAATCAATGTGATCCATTTACTTACAGAAAGCCACATCCTGGAAGATGTCAACAAGTGCATCATAGCCCTGAGAGACCAGGATGCTGATAATTTAGACCGGGCTGCAGGTGCTATCAAAGGTCGAGCAGCGAGAGTCGCTCACATTGTCACTGGTGAAATGGACAGTTATGAACCAGGGGCCTACACTGAAGGTGTAATGAGAAATGTCAACTTCCTTACAAGTACTGGTGAGTCTCTTTTCCCACTGACAACCACACAGATTCTGATGTTTAAATCTGCATTGCTACCAGATCTTCACACATAGAAAAAATAAACATACAAAAAACAAGCTCAGTTTGTGGCACATGTTTTGACATATAGAATGTTGCTATGCAACCTTTTCCATACTACTATCCTACATTTAAAATAATATCCTACATTTGAAATTTAGCCCAGTGAAGAAAGTATGTTTAAGGAAAGGTGGTCTATCATAAGTACACATGATATAAGTGACTCATAAGCCTTAGTGTTTTATGGGTTTTATTGCTAGAAATATTTAGAGATGCAGTTAGGACAGGCTGGTACTAGGGAAATAATAGTTTCCAGGTTGTACACTAGCTATCTTTTTGGTATCCTAGTTTTTTTATTGCATAACTTAAATATGATGACTCCTTAGTATGTGTCCAGAGAAATGCTGTCTACCAAAATTGTTTGCAAAATGACATTTTTGTCCTTGTCCATTATCTTCTTTGATTGCTTAGGAAATAATGTAAGGATTTCGCTGTGGTTGTTGTACCCAAGTTCCTTTTCTAAAATCAGCCAGTACGTGCTTTGAATCACTCTGAAAAAAATGGCATTCTTTCTAGCAGTATTATTAACATTTCTTCAAGAAACTTATAGAAGTGTCAGGATTCATATGGATTCATAAATAATGAGGAGAGTCAACTATTTTTATATGCCATTATTCCAGATCTCTCTTCCTGTGAAAACCCTTTGTGAATTTGTGAAATCCACAAGTAAAGCTTTTATTGCTTCTTTTGTGTATCCATGATTCCTAAAGTATTTGAAATTCTATACCTAAATCACCCACCCTACAGAGTCATTCTTTCTGTTATGCATAAGGCATATTAAATTTGGAAGACTATATATTGTTTAGTGAAAAGTGCAGAAGGCACATGGATGAATGTTTTGCTTTTATTTTTTTGAAGCTGTTCTGGAGATGAATTAATTAAAAGAAACATCCTAACAGATAGCCCTCACTAGAAACTATTTCTGAAGAGCCATTGCACAAGGCAAAATTAGCAAGGATAGCAGAGGATGGATCTTTAGGTTTTGTTTTCTCTAGTACAATGATACAGAAAATAATTAATGAAACTTGGGGCAGGATTTTCTCATTATGCATTTAAAGACATTCTAAAATTAACTAAACAGTATAATTTTGCTAAGGAATGACAAAGGATAGATATCTACAACTCTTGGTATGTCACTGATGTTTGTGTACCCAGGCCTCCAAATTACAGCTGTCACAAATTGAACTATAGTTGCAAATCTCCCAGTTGTATAGCTGTGGAACACCCGTACTTTCCTGAGAAGGTAGTTGGGTTATGATAGCTCACTTTCTCTTCTTGTGCTAGATCGCAGTGATCCTTTCTTGTTGGTCAAAATCAAATACAGAGTTTTCTGTATCTGGCTAGCTTCCACCTTTTAAAATGGAACTTTGCAATGGAAGAAGGGAAATGAATCGGTAAAGTGAACTTCATCGTGTCTTAGTAATCATATTAGCAATGTCTTATAGGGATATTCTTTATACTCATGATACCTGGTTGAGATTCTGATACCAAGTTTACAGATTTTGGTTTGTTTGTTTGTTATTTCTGCTGCAACTGGAGCTTGAACTCAGAGTCTGGCACAGTTGCTTACTTTATAGCTCACGGCTGGAGCTCTACCATTTGAGATACAGCTCAAATTGTGGCGTTTTTTTGGGATAGTTAATTAGAGATAAGAGATACACAGGCTTTCTTCCTGGGCTGACTTTGGATTATAATTTTCAAATCTCAGCCTGTTAAGTAGCTGGGATTACAGGGATGAGACACCGGTGCTTGGCAAGTTGATATTTTTATACTCCATTGGAAAGAGTATTTATTGGCTGCAAGGTTGGAAAGTAGCAGAAATTAAATTCTAAAGTGCTCTATGTGGAGTCTTTTGAGGAACATCAATTTAAAAAAATCCCCAGCAATCCCACTTTTGGGCATTTACCCAAATGAACACAAACATAGCTATACTAAAGCTACCAGCACTACTATGTTTATTGCAGTATTATTTACCATAGCTAAGATATGAAACCAACCCAGATGCCCTTCAGTAGATGAATGGATCAAGAAAATGTGGTATATATACACAAAGGAATTCTATGCCTCCATCAGAAAGAATGATATTGTTCCATTTATTAGGAAATGGAAAGACTTGGAAAAAATTCTATTAAGTGAAGTAAGCCAGGCCCAAAGAAACATAGGTGCTACGGTTTCCCATATTTGCAATAACTAGTATATGTCTGAGACAAGCAGAAATGGTCAGATAAGTTGATGTTAGGAGAAATGAATGCCAAGTTAAGGACTCAAATGTTTTTTCTTTCTTGCTATTGTGTCTAACATATTTATAAGATGATTTCTTTGTTGCTTTTTATGTCCCTCCCCCATGGTATAACCCCTGTTTTCACTGTATTTGATGTTGGTATAGTTTGTGGAGGGGAAGGGAAAAACAAATTGTTTAAATAGGGATACATGTGGACCCATTGTACCAATGAGATGTACAAGATGTTATGTCGAAATGAACTTTACAACTTTGGCCTGGGGGGTGGGGGGGTGGTTAGTGGTGGGAGATGGGAAGGGATGGTAAGGGGAAACAAAGGAGGAGGCAACAATGCTTGATAAGAAATGTGTACTCATTACCTTGCCCATGTAATTGTAACCCCTCTGAATAAAAATAAATAAATAAATAACAAAAAATAAATAAATAAAGTGCTAAGAATAGGGTATATAGATTCTTCATAATCAGTCTGAATCCAGAAAACAAAAATAATTAGAATCATTATGCATTGATTATAAACTGGTTAATATCTGTATGGTTTAAATTGATCTTACCTGATAATTAAATGATATGGCTATATTATCACAATCAGATAAAAAAAAACAAAATTTTCTAATTATTTGTATATTTCATTAGTTACAATTCTCCAGGTAAATTATATCCTACACGCCAAATAGTATAGATATTGAGGATTTTTGAGTAACTCACTGTGTAAGCAGCTATTAATTTAACAGTATATTTTATAACTTCCTAATTCTGTCATTTTAGTTTTCTGGATAATTTTTGGATCCTTGAAGAAAACTTCTGATTTTTAATATATCAAATTCAAACTTTTCTCCAAACAGCTTTCCTTAAAAACATGCCTCTCTAAAGGGAATTCTGCCTCCTCCTTGAGCATTAAATGAGATGAGAAACCTAATTAGATCAGTTTGATCTTAACTGAAGATGAAAAATGTGAGCACTCCCTCTCCCATAGAGATATTGTCTATGAAACATCCTTCTGTCATCATGTCCCCACCATTAACTGACAAGAGAGCTTCACCTTTTATTCATTCCTGCTTTCTATCTTGAGTTTCTTATTTAGAAGTAATTATAAAATTGCATAATTGGAGATGTCATGTTTTGTGTTATAAAGCCTTAATAGTTCACATTTGAGTAAGGAATGGTTATTTATTCAGCCTATTTTACCCTTTGTTTCTCTTTTTTGTAGTGTTCTCATGTCTTAGCTCATCTTCCTGAAAATAACTTAATGGGAGCTATTGTGAATTGTTATTATACTCAAGACTTCCTCATCTTTGTAAAATTTGTGTCAAACTATTGTCGGCAATGGTAAAACTTAAGCCATATTGAACAAAATTACCAAGAGGGTTTTTGCAACGTGGCCCCTTGGATTGTAATCAGAGTTTGTGGCTCATTTGCTCACTTTCATAGGACTTGATGATCTTCTAGGTGTTTTCTTGGTGTAGGAAGTAAAGTTGTACTGTTGCATTGAGGGACTCTCATGTGCTAGTGGCTGATTTTCAGCGAAATCTAGTCAACATCTGAGTGTTGCAGTTCACTCAGAGGCAAAAATGCTATAACTAGGCTCTATATGAAATTCATTATTCCACCCCTTATCACTGAGCTCCTTCACTTGTCAACAACTCCCCAGGGAGAAAGGAAATATGTTGATTTTTGATGTTGTCGTTAAATAAGTAACCTAGATTACAGTATGAAGGTTTACAAGTTATACTTTGAATGTCAACTTCAGTTGCTTCCTACAAGGCCGGAGACAACCGAAACCAGAACTTTACTGACACAGTGTATTTTTTTGGTGTGATTTATGGGCTCTTACCAAATTCAAGAATTAGTAAGCCCCAAAGCATCTGTGGCAAACCTCCAAACTCCTCCTGATATTACTGCTAGCTACTCATCAACCGAACCAAAACGGATCCATGTATGAACCTGACCAAGATACCCTGATGGTGTCCACTCATGATAACTAGCATTTATGGGAAATAAAAGCTCATTTATCAAATTCCCAAAGAGGCCCAAACCATAAAAAGAATACTCAGAATTCTCTCCCTCTTATAATAGTGGAGAATTGTATAGTTCCAGTTTTCTTTCCTCGCACAAAAATGATACAGTTAAGGATATTTGAGCCTAATTTTGAAATTGTGTTTTGTTTCTTCAGAAAAGCTTAAATAGCAGATAAACTTGATTAAAATGATGATTAAATTAATAGGTTTAATGACATTGAGAAGCTTAATTAAAATATGCTACTTTCCTTCCATAGTATCTCTGTCCTACAGATTTATAGATTAAAAAAAAAAGAAAGGCTTTTTTTGTTCTACCAATATTTGCCCTCTCTAGCCAAGCAGTGTTTGAAAATTAGTATTCTATATACTTGGCATGAGTCGGATAAATTTTCTGTATTCAGGAGTAAAATTTTCACTGTGAAATTGGTGGAGGTTTAGTGATATCCTCTTTTTTGTTGAGTCTTAGCCCACAATCTTCACCATGCCAAAGATTCCTCTTCTGATTGTATAGCCAGTTGGCTTCACTCAATTTATCTTGCTAAATTTTGCATAAAATTTTATTTCCTGCATTTTGTTCCTGACATAAGACAAAATATAATCTCTTCCGCTAGCTAAGTGGAGGCTTACAATCATACAGGGATGGGAAGGTAGATACAGTCTCTTGATCTTTTCTAGCTTCCCTATCATGTTGATTCCTACATCACATTTTATCCATCTTTCAAGAAACTGCTTATATCCTCGTCTTCTAAAACCTGCTCTCTGCTATCTACAACAATAGTGATTTTATTTTCTTCCCATGGATTGTGGCTTTAAGGCACATGACTCTCAGTAACCATGTTTCATATACAGTACAACTGTGCTGTGGATAAAATCTTCAGATACACTTACATGGAAATAATATTCCTATTGTTCATCTTTCTGAGAGCTTATCCTGTGACTAGTGTTAAGATAAAGCACTGTTATTTATATATTTGTGAAAGTATGTATTTGTTTGTTTTATGTAGCCCATGCTGGCCTCAAACTAACAATTTTGCTTCCACATCCAAAGGCTGGGATTACAGGCATGTGCTACATGTATCACTTTATCCAGCTTGACTGCATGTCTTTGCTCGTTCACATCCTGGATTTGTGATACATTTTCATCTCTTCTGCCCTCTCAAAATATAATCATTCTTTAACACTCCTTAACTTTCTTCAAATGCCATCCCCTTGGAAAAGGCGTTTCCTATTCCTTTCCAGTTAGAATTAACTTCTCCATTATCCTCTGAGGCTGAGCTGATCGTCTAGTTAATGTTTATTTCCTTTTACTATTTATCACCATCAGCCATTTATAGTCAAGTTTCTCCCATTAGGTTGCAATGTCCTTGAAGGCAAGCACCTTACTTTATTTGCTGTTATCTTTCTTTGGTAAGACTTACACATTGTTGAAATAGGGTGATCACTGATCACCAAGGTCCTTCTCTAAAGTTAAATTTTATTTCAAGATTACATACTGAAATGGTTTCATACTGTTGCAGAGTAAACTATCTGATATCAGAGAAAAAATAGTAGGAAACAGTGGACTGTGTCAATGGCTGGGGCAGAGGAAAGGATCACTTAAGCAAGAGATCCCTTACCATCCAGAGCTAAATATCAGACACTTCCAGAAAACTTGGGGTCATGTTACTAGAAGGTTCTTCCACAAGCTTTTAGACATGAGGTCATGACTTTGTGAATTCAATGACTTAGAATCACCATCTTTGAACTGCATCTCTTGAAAAGATCCAACTGAACCTAATTTCAATAGTGATTCCAGCAATTTTGTTAAGGAGGCAGCAACCCCCAGGCTTTCTAATTCAGAAACTATTGTTGGCAAACTTTTGCACTCGTGAAACTGTCTGAAACAGGCCCCCAAATCATGCACTTTGCTCTTTCTGGATTCAGCCTGGATCTGACACGCTTGAACATCGGAAAGCATTAACAAGAGGTTCATCTTGCAAATCACCTTGCTAATAGGCATTAGCAAAATCTTCATGGTGATTACACAAATGGAAGTTAAATGATAAGCCAGTCCTAAGAAAAGGGAGTAAGATCTTGAGAAGGAATAAGAGCCTTGGAATTGTTCTGGTGCTCACGGAATGTGGGGCTTTGGGGTGACACTGTGAGTTGAACAAAATATAGCTAAATGAAGTTCTAAGTGGAAGAATCATTTCTACCCAAGAAAAACTGGATATCTATGACCCAAATCTAATTAGGAAAATGACAGTACTTTTTATCTTCCATGTTAAATAAATGGAAATTTATCAAAGCAAAGCAAAAGTACTATAAATATTGAAATCCTTATATGTACAGTATGATGCAAAAAAATCGAATCGTTTGAGTATAGTACAGGGACTAATATAAAATATCATTGCGGGTGATAAAATTATTAAAAGATTATATACATTTTGATAACATGGATTGAAGTTTATACCGTCCAGAAAAGAGAAAATATAAAAGGCTTAAGAATGGATTTATGAGAACCATAAGAGAAGGAAACATTACCATATCTGGAAAATATTAAGAAAGGTGTAAATTTGAGATTGATATCAAGTGAAGATAGATTAAAGATGAGGGGGGATGAATTATTCTGAGCTAAAATGAAAGGAGAACTGGAAAGTCGGACCTGTGGTGCGATTCTGCACCAGTGTGAAGAGGTTGCCGATGTCTACTGTCTTTAACTCTGGAACTTTGTGACCTGCCTCAGCTCCAGACAAACAACACACTATCTGGATGGAGTCCTAAGTCAAATCTTTGGTTCTTGTCTTCACATACTTCTCTGAGAAGATGAATCCATTTACAGGGTAGCGACCTTGTACGTGGAGAAGACAGCAGGAGGAAGGATCATTTCTGTTGTAAGGGGACCAAGCATGCATTATTTATTTTGATTTGGAGTTGCAAACTACAGAGAATAAGGAAGGCCGAAGACAAATGACAGAGATCATTCATATTAGACTCAAGCACAGCCACTCTGTATTTTTAATGTCACTCATAGCATCATACTGTTGTGACATTTGACCTTATAGATGGTATTATTCATTTGCCACTATATGTTAGATACTTCTGTCACTGCCCTAAGTACTCCAATATACCTGCTTTTTGTTGTAATCACTTTGAATTCTCCTCCCTGGGCTGAAGCATTTTTTTTTTTTTTTTTTTTTGGTCAGTCGTGAGGCTTGAACTCTGGGCCTGGGCAATGTCCCTGCACTCTTCAGCTCAAACAGAGTGCTCTACCACTTGAGCCACAGCGCCACTTCTGGATTTCTAGTGGTTTGTTGGAGATAAGAGTATCACGGACTTTCCTGCCCAGGCTGGCTTCAAACCGCGATCCTTGCATCTCAGCCTCCTGAGTAGCTAGGATTACAGGTGTGAGCCACCGGTGCCCGGCTGGGCTGAAGCTTTATAGTACCAAAATATAAATCATGGGTCCTCACCTCACCTTGACTGTTGGCATAGGGAGGAACAGAGCAGCTGACCTGTAAGTACCTGCCAATTCAGTGCTGGGCTTCACCCTGGCAGATTCCCAGCCTAGGAAAGAGAGTTGGTATGAAAGCAAAGTGGCGGGGTGCGGGAGGGAGGGATGGTACTGACAAGAAACAGAAGAGAATGATTATCATCCACAGAGGAAGATGACCCAGAGCTGGAAATTAAGGATCTGTTTTACCAACTGGACAACAGAAACACTTCTACTCCTCTCATTCAATTAGGAACACTGAGTTCAGCAATTCATAAACCCTTCCTGAGGGTGTATGAATTTTTCAAAGCAAGCATGAAAGAATGCTTAAGGCCTGCTGGATTTATTAAATGAGGTATTATAATACCACAGATCTAGCTCTGTTCCAGGGAAGCTGTGCGACAGCAAGAAATATGATGCAGCTGGAATTCATAGCCAAGAGAGTGGCTTCATAGAAGGATGGCTGTTTAGTTGCTTCTAGGAAAACATAAAGGACCCTGTAAAGGTTTTGGGGTGAGCAGGCAAGCATATCTGTCTGTGATTTCTTATTTAACAACAAAAACATCACAAAGCCAATAGGCCTGTGTCCTCTCATTTTAGAATTGTACCATTTTAAAATTAATTTCATTTTGCTTTAAATCTGATCAGGTAAAAACTTCCACTTCAACCACTTTAAGATTACTAAAGTCTAGATATTCTGTAACAGTAACACTATTATCTTTTGAAACTACAGTGTTTTCTTGGCCAGTGGGATGAGAAAAGTATCCTCAAAGCCAGCAGGGATCAGAGAAGCTCTGGGGTGTGAAACAGTCCTTATTTCTTCCCAGCAGCCCTTAGGACTAAGGAGATTGATATTTCAACACCTGTCTTGCTCATACACACATACGATTATGCTATACACAGTTCGTAGGAAGCTTTAGACTAGATACTTATCTACTGGTTATCCAATAATTAAGTTTCTTTGTAAGAGAATTCAAGTGTGTCCATAACTAGAACACAGCACATTTTTAATGTAGAAAATATCTAGCATGGGCCTTCTTCCTTTCACTCCATCTTGAAAGCCAGATTGATGAAATTAATGAAGTAACTCTTTCACACAATTAATAGCCTTCTCCTGCAAAGGCTATATATATGTATACATATATATGCACATATGTATATATACAAATATATGCATATATATATATATATCCTAGAATTAAAGTCTGGTTGTGCATTTATTGATTTAAGCTGGTAAAACTTTTATGTATCTATCTGTAAGAGAAAATTTGATGTTCGAGTTTACCAAGAATAGAATATACACAGAGGTGGTATGTCCTTTAGATTCTGCCCCCCTCCCCTGGATTTAGAGAGAATATAAATCATGTGAAATCAAGGGTGTAAATAAGGCTGCATCTCTCTCAGTAAGTAACCGGTGAAAACATTAGAATTTAATTAACGGTGTCTTTTGTGTCAATTATTTTTCAAGAGATCTTCAGAAGCAATCCTAGTTGGATGGAGGTGGTCCAAGCAAATGTAATTATGTTTTACGCTTCAAGCTTAGTAAGTGAAGACTTAAGCATTTATGAGGTAAAGAGTCCCTGTAGCTGTTATAAAATCTGCATTGCATTTATACTAGAAGAGTTCATAGATAAGAGAGTGAACAGTGGAAGAGTAAATAATTGTAATATTTGCAAATGACAGCATTATGTACAAGCTTTATTAATAGCTGTGAATATTTTATTCAATGAAGCCAATACATAATTTATCATGATTTAGTGAATTGAAAACCATTTTTCTTTCTCACTCTCTCTTCCTGAGAGAAAACCATAAACAGTTGATATCTCAATATCTTCAATGAAAGGAGGAGAGATTCTTTGATAGGAGAAAAGAAGGATGTTTTAAATAGCCACATAGTGAGAAGAATAATTCTGTAAGTAAAACTAGTGTACACCACTGAGGTGTCCAGTTAATCAAATTTGGGAAGACAGATTTCATTGAGGAAAACTAGAGATTTTTTTTTAACTACAAATTCCACCCTGCCATAAGAGCTGCTAATATCTGTTGACATATATTTTCACTTCACAAACCAAAAATTTTCAAGCTCACGGAAATTTATAGCTTCCATTTTCATCAATTACACAAGAAAGTTTTACTGCTTAACAAGCCCACAGAGCAGGCTAAGACCTGGCAAGAAGTTTCTTCTCTTAAAATGTATTACTAACCCAGTGTGGTATCTTGAAAAATGTAATATATTCTTGTGATCATCCACCATTTAATTTTACTGTCTGCCAAAATCTGTAGCAGTTAAAGTTAAGTGAACAATTTATATTATAAAATTTCTCTGCTGATATAGGGATTTTAAAGATATCATTTATTATAAACACTGCTAGCAGTATTTCTTTAAGATTCTAGATCTATTCTAAAGCCTACTGTTGATTGTGAGATATAGCAATTCAGGAAAGGTTATGCACATTCTTTAACAGCTGCCTCAAAGTTTGCTCATAACTTGAAAGAGGAATTATGAGTATAGCTGTTAACTGAAAGAATTATTTTGAAAGAAGTAGCAGAAGAAGTAATAAGTTAAAATATGATTCCCTCACCAACTCTCCTATCTAATTTTTTATTCTGTTTTCTATCAACAGCTTTTGTTTGAAAATATTTGGTAATGTTTCTTTAGTAGATGTGACTATTATAGTATTTCCCATCTTCACAATTAGAATCAAATAACTGTTTTATTTTCATTTTTATTTTGGTCAGTTCTGGGGCTTGAACTCAGACCTTGTGTTACTGTCCCTAGTTTGCATTCACTTAACGTTAGAGCTCCACTACTTGAGCTACAGAGCTACTTCTGAGTAGTTTATTGGAGATGAAAGTCATCCAGACTCTCCTTTCTGGGCTGGATTCAAACTTGATCCATAGATGTGAGTCATCAGTGTCTGGCTTGTTGGTTTCATAATTATCTTTCAGTAAATGAACAAAGGGGTTTCAACTCAACATGCCATGTTCTGTGTACAATCGATTTTGGTCACTTCTTGCATCATTCTCTCTCATTTCTTCCATTATCTCAAGTCCCCTGGTTCTAACTCATGCTAGATGGTTTTAAAGTATTAGAGATGTGAGTAATGAGTACACAAACATTGCTGTATATATATATATATATATATATATATGCCATAGTTGTGTGTACAAACATCAAATCTTGAAATCTAGGAACCTATAAAGCCAAACTTCTTGACTTAGATTTACCAGTAATGAAATTATTGTGGAAGTTGTTTGAACTCTATGGGATTGCATTATATCCTTAAGTGCTAAAAGCTGACTGAGATCAAAGATTTCTAGCATCTCTATGCATATCATTTTACTTGTTTGCCATTGGAGAACTTGGTATGATTATTCATATTTTAACTGATGTTATTGTTGCAATTTTCCTAGTGGTCCTATATTACTTATTTTGTAGATAGCAAAATTACTAAGAATGATTATCAGGATTGTCAAAGAAAAATACACAAGAACTTTGCAACATGGTTTCAGCAAGCAAAAATTTATAGAGATTATAAACAAAAGGTAGACTAGAACTTTAGGACAGATATTAACAATGTGATCTTAGGCAAACTACTTAACCAGGCTACATCATAGTTTTGTCATCTATACAACAAGAGTGAGGAACTTTATCTTCTAATAGATTGTGATGACTTACATTGAAGTATGTATATGGATCTCTTGGCATGTCTTCTGCTAAGTTTTTGTTAATAAATATCAGCAGTCCTTAATATTGTTGGCATTATTTTTAGATCAATTTATAGTAGAAGAGTCCTTGATTCAAATTTCACATATATATTTTTTTTTACCATCTGTGCAATACTATCCAGAAAAGAAGCATAGGAAAGACAGAAATTATAGAAAGCAAGAGCTAAATCCCGAGATTTCTCTCTCAAACTGTTCTGTCTTGCAGAAATGTATCTTAGTTTTGTTTTTCACCAGGATCCAATGTCTTAGGTCAGGCCTCTAGCAAACATATAAATCACAAATCTCAGTAACAACTTATTTCTCAGTTGGACAGTAAATTGGGCACTGAAGATCAAGAATCAGTATATCAACACTGGTCTTCTTTTTGTTTTTGGTTTTTTTTTTCATTTTTGTTTTTCTCTTTTTAATTACTTATTTATTTTTCTTTTTTATTGTGTCTATCCTTGGGCTTGAACTCAGGGTATGCCCACCTACCCTGAGCTTTTTTTTTTTTTAATTGTGAGAATATCGTACAGAGGAGTTACAATTATATGGGCAAGATAAGGAGTACATTTCTTATCAAGCATTGTTGCCTCCTCTTTGTTTTCCCTTCCCATCCCTTTCCATACTCTTGCCCTCCCCCCACCTAACCTTCCCTCCGTAAAGTTGTAAAGTTTGTTTTTCGACATAACGACTTGTACATCTCATTGTTGCAATGGGTCCACCTGTGCTTTTTGTGTTCAAGGCTAGCACTCTGACACTTGAGCCTCAGCTATACTTCCAGCTTTTTTTGGTGGCTAATTGGAGATAAGAGTCTCATAGACTTTCTTACCAAGGCTGGATTCAAATCCTGATCCTTAAATCTCAGCCTCCTGAGTAGTGAGGACTACAGGCATGAGCCTCCTTTTCCTCTGCTCCCACATAGTGGGTTGCAGAGAAAAGAAGCAAGCTTTCAAGTTCTCATTTATAAGAACAGTAATGATTTCATGAAAGCTTCTTTTTCCCAAAGGCCTTTTCTCTAAAGCATGAGGACATCAGGAATTAGGACTTCAACATATAGATTTTGGAAAACAAACATTTAGTTTACAACATTTGGACTCAGCAGCCAGGCTTTTCTTAAAAATGAAATAATTTTTAAAAGAAAACATTAAAAAACTTAAATTATAAACAGCATAAAATATAACAAAAGATTTTATTCTCTTGTTTAGCAGCTCAGTTCTGTTTTTAAATTATACTGCCTATAACAAATGTTTAAAAATACTAATGTACTAATAGTACTATGCTTAAGCAGTGATAGAGAAAACTTCATTTTATACCATTAGAACAGTAGCAAAACACTAAATCTTATGATCTGAATTTATAATAGAAGCATTTATGAAAGGATTTTTTACTCTCAGAATTAAAAGGAGTCAGGACCATCAAATTAGTTTAGAGTCATTTTGATAACAGATGACTGTTTAATTTTTTAATATTAAAAGCAATATTGAGGGCATATTTTTCTGTAAAATTCATTTTTCAAAAAGTGAACATTTGGCACAAAACTCAGAGCAAAGAGGAATGGTTAATTTATCTAATTAACTTTCAACAGTTTTGTGTACTTATGTGATGCTTCTTGGCAAATATTTATTTGGGCAAAACCAGTGATTGCTAATTGTTTTTATAATGTGTAAAGGCCTTGATTACCACATAAATAACAAAGGAAAATAAATTCTCAATCAAAGTACACCCAGCCAGGCTCACAGTAGCTCACACATATGATCCTAGCTAATCAGGATGCTGAGATCTAGGGACTATGGTTCTAAGCCATCCTGGACAAAGAAGTTGCTAAGACTCTCCAGTTAACCAGCAAAAAGGCAAAAGTGGAGGTGTGGCTCAAGTAGTAGAGTACAAGAATCAAGTGGAAAAGCTAAGGGACAGCACCAAAGCTGAGTACAAGACCTAGTACAGATCTTGAGCACTTTATGAACAGTAGACTGATAGACAAAATGGCATACAACTAGATCATAAGTAGAAATCACTATAACAAGCCTGCGTTGAGTTGTATTGATGCATGACCATGGTGCCTATCAGATACTGCATGAAGGAAAAAAAATAAGGCATGACTTTTCCTCAATGGATGATTAAGTATATTGAGGGAATGACACATAAGAACTCTCAGTGCAAGCCAGAACAGAGATATACATGCTAACTTTTTAATTCATGCTGCTGTCTGGAGATGACTGGAACCAGAAATCAGAACCATCAAAGAAAAGAGCGAGTTAAATACTTATGACCCCCAAATCAGAGTGGGCATAATTAAGTGCTAGCCATGGCCTCGTATGAGCAAGAACTGGATTCTTTCCTCAATACCTCCTCCCAAATTAGTGAATCATATAATAAAATCAAATTCAAGCATGTCTCTTTCTCTCTCTCCATATATGTATGGATCTATATATATATTATACAATTTACACATTAATGCTACCACACAATTATACAAGACAATTGTTTATATTCCTAAGTAATTTATTGACCCAATTCAGAGGACCTCCAGATTTTCCTTATGCACCATTATGAAAATTAAATTAATTCACTCATGAGTCCTATTTTTCACTAATCCCCATTCACTCTTCCTCACCTCCTTCCACAGCATAAGTACTATACTTCAGTTTCTGTAAGTAAATTCTGTTCCTTCTTTACTACTGCTTATCTGTCATGTTCATCTATAAAGAGCCTATAAAGCTGTCTCTAGCTTTTCAACATGAAAGCTTCTAAATTCAGTGTCCCCCTCTGCTATTTTCGGGCCAGAATACAATTAAGGATTAAGCTTGCTGTACTAGTTCTTTGAAGTCAAAACTTATTTGGTAGTTACAGACTGTGAGTATAGCATTCATCTAAGTGCTGAGAAAGTTGAGCTTGATCCAACCTTCTAACTATTTAGCTGTGGATGAGAAACTATTAAACAGCAGGAACATTTTAGGACATAGGATAGGAAAAAAATAGGAGCACAATGTGTGTATACAGAACAGGAGTACTTCAGAGGATTGATAAGAAATATATTTTATAATTTTTCTTATGTCAGAGAATACATTATTGGAATGGATATGGGAGCCTAAAATGATTCAAATTAAGAAGTACATTCTTATAGGAAAATTGTCAAAATAATTGCATTTATTATTGTACAGTGTACAGATTGTTAAAATTGTGCTGAACCTATTTTAATACTGTGAAGATACTTCCAGGTTTTTGTGATCTTTCAAGATCTTTCAAGTATTATATCACTCTGAGAGGCTGACTAATTTTGTTGCCAGCAAGTCACACATACACCTAGAGAGCTGGTGGCTCCATTTGCAGTTCAAATGGGATCTCTATACTAAGGATATGAAGTGAAACTCCTTTTGCTGTCCCTGTTTCACAAGAGGCAAGTATATATCTTATGAAGTTATGGCAGCAGTCACCTTGCTGATGGAATAAGAAAGGAGAATGCTCAACAAGAAATATACTTATTAACTTACATATGTGACTGTACCCCCTCTGTACAGCATCTTTACAATAAAGTAATATTTAAAAAAAGAAAAGAGAGGGGAGGAAAACTACCAACACCAAAAATAACAAGTCACTGCAGCATCATCAGCCATAAAAAGAAAATAATTAAGTGGAGATATTGAACAGTAGTAGAATGTTTGTGTAGCAAACATTGTGAAAAAAGACAGAAAAAGAAAGGATAATAAGAAAATACTATAAAACAACAACAACAAAACACCTCTACCTACAGAAATTTGGTCAGCTAGATGAGATGGATCAACTCCTTGGACAGAAATATTTGAGTGTCATCAGAGATACCAAAAAAATAGAGAGTGGGCATGTAGAGAAATTTCAGTCCTCATACTTTATTGGTGGGTCTATAAGATGAGAGCACTACTTTAAGATCTACTTTTCAAACAGATCCAGCAAGTCCAAGGGTAGGTGTATATGTGAAGGCATTAGAACTGGCCACACAATAACAAGGCCATGGATGCTCTTCACAGCCTTATTCCTAATAGACTAGAAGGGAAAACAGCTCAAACACGAATCAGTGATGAATGGATAAATAAAACTTGCTATATGCATATAATGGGATATCATTTAGCAATAAAAAGAAATGTACTGCAGAACAGATGAACCTTGAAAACATTATGCTAGTGAAAGAAGACAGTCATAGACTAGGCATTTTATGATTCCATTCATACAGATGTGACTTCATATTAGCTGAAAGGCAAGTATGAACTGATGATTAATGGTTGCAGGGAGGAGCTCTGGGGAATTAGGGGTAATAGTAAAGGCTACAACATTTCTTTTTCTGATGGTAATGTTCTCCAATTGATTGTGGTGATATGGTTCCACCACATTGTGCATAGAGCAAACACATTGAGAATCAAAGGGAAAGTGAATTATAATTGTAAACATTGCAGAAAAAGAGTCATGGAAGTTTGAAGTCTATTGAATACCCTTATGTATTCAATTGAATTTGTGATTTAAGTTTTCCAACAAATGAAACCTCAGCTCTAGAAAGTTTCTCTGGTTCAATTCTACCGAACATTAAAATGCTTAGATAATAAATAGTATGATTTATGTTTCAGGAAACCTCACAATATGATACACATTTCAACATATAAGGTCAACAATACTGTCATGATCAAATAATCAAAAACATCTTTAAAAACTATGGATCAATATTTCTCATGAAGAATTATACAGAAATCCACAAGATATTAGAAACTCATGTAATAATATATTTTTTTCCGTGGTTTCAAGGACAGTTCAACATTTGGAAATCAATCATTTTAACACACTATTTTGATAGTTTACAAAGGGAAAAGTCAAATAATCATATGAAATTTTTTTCAAGCTATAAATATGCTGGTCCTAAAATTCATTTACAAAGATGAAGATCAATGTCAAAATTATTTGAGAAAGAATAAAAAATTTGTAAAAATACACTGAAGTTTGACTTATCCTAAAACTGTAATAGCTAAGTAAAATATTCTTCACATAAGCCAGGGGCTTGTGGCTCATGTCTGTAATCCTAGCTACTCCAGAGACTGAGATCTGAGGATTGCAGTTCAAAGCCAGCCCAGGCAGGAAAAGCCTGTGAAACTCTTATCTCCAATAAACCACCAGAAAACCAGAAGTGACACTGTAGCTCAAGTGGTAGAGCACTAGCCTTGAGCTGAAGAGCTCAGGGACAGTGCCCAGGCCCAGAGTTCAAGCCACACAACCGACAAAAAAAAAAAAAAAAAAAAAAAAAATATATATATATATATATATATATATATATATATATATATATATATATATATATACATATATATATATATATATTCTTCACAAAAGAGTCGACATATAAATCAGGAAGATGATACAAAGTCTGGAAATCAACTAATTCTCAATAGGCATGCAAGTTATTTCAACAGAGAAAGAACGGCCTATTCAACAAAGATTGCCTCTGTAGGACAGAAGGCCAGCCAAACTAAATACCAACCCTATACGTAAAGAAAATGAATCCGAAAAATAGTCATAAAGAAAACATGAGAAGCTATGGTGACTCTAGTTGAGCATAACTCCATAGCTATAGTTTAATCAAAGGAAAAGGAGCATACAAAATTTGCTTTCAACAGAAGTACTAAGAATCTGAAAGATCTTGTTAAAGCGAATACAAAGATCCAAAACTTGGGAAGCACATTTGCATGTCATAACCTACTCTTTTAGAGAAAGGTTGGCTCTAGCTAGAATGTGGTGAAAAGTCTCAGACTCGAAGGTCTGAGGAGATGCCCCACCCTGTCCATGCTGTGTATGGGTGATCATCATAGCCTAGATGGAAACACATTTCCTGAAGGATTTATAAAGTACTAGAGTGCTAGGTATATTTGCATCACATTTAATACTGACCAAAACTCCCTGAGCATAATATTTTCATAAAATTCCCTACAATGGACACGTGTAATAGTGGATTTCTCACCAAAACATTAGTATGTCACCCAACCAAAAAAAAAATATCCAACAAAACAAACAACAGCAACAACAACAAAAAGCAGAAACTGTTTTTTCACTTAAAAATTATTTTATTGTAAAGGTGAGTACAGAGGAGTTACAGTTACACAAGTATGGTAATGAGTACATTTTTTTCATTTTGTCCTGCTTTCCCAACCCCTCTCCAACTCCCCTTGCTCCAAGTTGTAAAGTTCATTTCCAACATTGTGACTAGTATCACTGTTGCATTGGTTCACCCTTTGTCCTCTTAAAGGAACATTTCTTACATACTTGCATTTAACATGAGATAAAGTCACTAGGTTTTGGAATGCTACTTAAATTTACTTCCTGTGGCCTTCAGATGTATGATGATAAACTCCATATCAGAATTAGACTCTGCCTGGCACCAGTGGCTTATGCCTACAATCATAGCTACTCAGGAGGTTGAAATCAGAGGATCACAGTTTGAACCTAGTGAAACAAAAAAGTCTGTGGCACTCTTATCTCTGAGTAACCATCAAACAGCTGTTAAGTGGAGGCATGGCTCAAGTGATAGAGTGAAAAAGCTGAAACAATGCCTAAGACTTGAGTTCAAGCCCCAGTACCTACACACAGACACACAGACACACAGACACACACAGACACAGACACACACACATACACACACACACTAAACCTTTGCATTGTGAATTTATGTCTTATATGGCTGACTTTCATTCTTCTTAAAAAATAAAAATAGGGGCTGGGAAGGTGGCTCAGTGGTAGAGCGCTTGCCTTGCATGCTCAAGGCCCTGGGTTGGATTCCTCAGCACCACATAAGCAGAAAACAAAAAGCTGGAAGTGGTGCTGTGGCTTAAGTGGTAGAATGCTAGCCTTGAGCTGAAGAGCTGAGGGACAGTGCCCAGGCCCAGAGTTAGGCCCCACGACTGGACCCCCCCCCAAAAAAAAATAAATAAAAATAAAAAAGGAGGCCTGGTTTTGGTGGCTCAGGCCTGTAATCCTAGCTACTCAAGAGGCTGAGATCTGAGGGCTATAGTTTGAAGGCATCCCAGGCAGAAAAGTGTCTGTGAGACTCACTCAAAAACTCAGAAATAGAGCTGTAACTCGAGTGATAGAGTGCTAGTGTTGAGCATATAGAGGCTCAGGGCAGTACCCAGGCCCTGAGTTCAAGCTCCATAATCTACAAATGTCTGACATAACTTTCTTTGTAATAATTCCAGATTGGGAATGATTAACAAACTATACTTGTCTTTGACTTTCAGCACACAAATACCAACTTTGAGAGCAATATGTATTCTGTTTCAATGCTTTGTTATTCAACACATACCAGCACCTACTGTGTGTCAGAGATTATGTTGGGTTTGGGATTATATATACAAACTACTTTATCTCCTTAGGGAGCTCACATTCCACTTGGGGTTGAAAGAGAAACTCAGTAACTATGATGAATTAATGGAATAAGGTCCAGAATGACTTTGAGTACAAAAGATATACATGTATATCCAAAGGACATTACTGAATGGAAGAGGATGAGTAGAAGGAGAGGAATTTTAAATGGTCCTCTTTCGTTGCAATTTAGACACTCATAACACTTACCTCTAAATGTATTGTCACAAATATTTAACATTCCGGTGCATTCCGTGACCTAGTTCAAACACAAGTTCAAATGGGTCTTATAATTCTGATCTGTAATGCCTCATGGACACATTTCTGATAGCTGTTGGTAGGTCAGCACAGTAGGTTTTAAGCTTGATAGCTGAGTGTTGTTTGAAGAACCAGTGCCATAGTTTCGTTTTTAGATGAGCAAAGGAATTCTTTTTTAAAAAAAATGTTCACAGAATTTTTTCTAATGTCACAGATATTCCCATATGATGATTTCCCCTCACTATTAACATTTTATTCCTTTCTGTACTCTTTTCCCAGTTGCATACCAAAACAAAACAAAAAGCTTTTTCAAGCATTCTTTTAAAGCCAGTTTTTTTTTTTTTTTAAATCTCCTGAGATTTACCTCAGTAATCCTTTTCCCTGTTATAGTAACTCTTTGGGCTAATTCATCTCCCTCTACCTCCTTGAATCTGCTCCCAGCACTATGCTAACAGCTAAAATCCAGAGGGAGACAAAACAAATACCTATTCTTCCCTTTGGCTTGGTTGCTCCCATAGCAAGGCCAGTGGGCAGACACTAGCTGGCCAGATGTCTTTCCTAATATATGCTGATAACTTTACTTCTGCTGTTTATTTTTTCTTTTCGTTCCTTTTTGCTTTTGTGAGTTTATTTTCCTGTTTGGCAGAAATTCATATCACACTGGTGGATTTTCTTGAGGTTCTCCCTCAGGCAAAAGCTACAACTTGATTCCCTGGGTATGAAACATACAAAAAAAAGCAACAATACTTTATTTTTGTGCATACCAACAGATGTCTGCCTCAACACAGTGAGGCAGACAATATAATCTTTTAAAATATATATTTCAACAGACTGAATTTGCAATGTGTAGATTTAATTTTTTTATTATATTTAACTAGCTATACAAAGGAGTTGTAGTGACCCTAGAGATAATCACTGGTTTTAAAATGTCAGTGGATCCAATACCAAAACAACACATAAGAAAGGATCAAACAATGTATACCAGTGAACCTTATACTAGATTTTTTTAAGTACTAAAAATACGTTTTGGAGGAGGCTTTAATGTCATTGGGAAATCTTCATTTTATTGATTTGTAAGAATGAAGACACAAAAAGTTTATATAATATTTGTGCTTATTTATATTTTATAACAATAAGGACCCAGAAATCAGCTGGCCTGCATTTAAATTCAAACTTCCCTTCATTCTTCTTTCTACCCTAGATGAGCCACTCTGCATCTCTTAGACACTATTCTCCTTTCAAAATTGAGAGAAAATAAGTACTAACTTCATAGGTTGCAATAACTTTCTGCATAGGGGATGGAATGGTAGAGCACTATGCACACAGTGATTCTACAGACATAATCATTGATATCTAAATGGTCATAATTGTGTGTTTTTTCCAGGGGATTAATTCTCAGATGTATGCCCTGAAGCATGACTTGTAGAATTATGATCTATTGAATTCCCCCCTCTGGGAAATAATAGTCAGTTTGATTTTGTTCTTATTGTTTTATTTTCAAAGAAATTAATTGTCTTTACAAACAGTCTGGCACAGTTTGTTAATTTATGTTTACTTGGGAAATCACTAAACAATGACTGTTTACTATTCAGTTACCAGGGGCTTGTTATTTAAAGATTATTGGATGTTTGACGAAGCTCTTAGATCTTTCCCACAGGATTGTGATTAAGCCTTCTATGGATGCACAGCAATTTGTTTTCTTCTAAAATACATTACGTAAATCCTCCGAAGAGAGATGTGTGAATAGTCAAGATGAATAGATGAAGAGTAAATAATAGTAAAGACTAATGATGAATAGTTCAAGTATAGATGAAAATTTATACCTCTCAAAAAGAAGACATTTGAATGTAAAAATTGGGAGAGTCAAAGATCAAATACATTACTCAAACTATGTTTAATATATAAATAACCATCCACCCAATTAGGTCTCTTGAGATGGCATTGATCCTATTTGTTACCCTGAAACGAATGTAAAGTAGGCAAGTTGTCAATTGCTCTCTCAGCAGTTTTTCTAACCATATGTCTTCCTTTACCCCATCCCCTTCAGTTACTTTACAATGTGTTTTCCATTCACTGACCCCCATAGACATGAAATATTTTCTCTTGTACTTGCCCAGATAAATTGGTCTAACATTTTGTTTTTTAATGCTCATTTTTAACATTTATTTTTATTTTTTATTTATTTATTTTTTGTTGGTTGTGGGGCTTGAACTCTGTGCCTGGGCACTGTCCCTGAGCATTTCAGCTCAAGGCTAGTGCTCTACCACTTCCGTTTTTCTGAGTGGTTTGTTGGAGATAAGAGTCTCAAGGACCTTCCTACTCTGGCTGGCTTTGAGCTTTGATCTTCAGATCTCAGCCTCCTGAGTAACTAGGATTACAGGCATGAGACACTGGCGCTTGGCTAATATGCATTTTTAAAACCAGTACTTAGAAGTTCATACTAATGTATTACCAACTGATATTTTGTTGCATAGGTGTTATAAAAGTTTTAAAGGTGGTAAACTAGATCTATCTCCTCTACATTTATCATTCCTTAATAATGAGAACATTGGCAATACTTTCTGTTAGCTTTTAAAACTACACAGCATAAAACAATAATGACAAATTATATTCACTATATAATATTCATTTGTACTTACTCTAAGGTACAATGTCACATTAAAATTCCTTTCTCATTCTTAATGATAGCTAGATGCCCATTGACCAGTCTCCCTATTCTTCTCTTCCCCTTAATCCCTCAAGAATCTGGAAACCACGATTCTACTTGCAAGTTCTCTTACACCAGCTTTTTTAGGTGCCACATATGAGTGAAATCTCATGATACTTGTATTTCTGTACCTTTTTGCTTCACACTGTTATCCAGTTCCAAGTATGTTATTAACGATAACACAATTTCATTATTTTTATGACAGGTTGGTTACTATTCCATTGAACGTAGATACCACTCTTTATCAACTCATCATTGATGGAAACATACATTGTTTCCATTTCTTGGCTGTTGAAAATAGTGGTGCAATAAATATGGGTGTTTAGATGTCTCTTTGGCACACTGATTTTATTTCATTTGGATATATGCCCAGAAGTGGGATTGCTAGATCATATGGTAGTTCCATTTCAATTTTTTGAGAAACCTCCGTAGTGGGTTTTTTTTGTCATGACTGTACTAATTTACATTCGAACAACAAGGGCTCTCTTTTCTCTACATGGTCACCAGCACTTCTTAATTTCTATCTTTTTTATTGTATCCATTCTTACTAGAGTGGGGCCATATCTCACTGTGATTTTGATTTCCATTTCCTCAATAAGAATAGAGCTTATTGTAAATTAGGTGATTGTTTCCAGACAAAAGCTTAAAAAGTATAATCAAAGTTGCTCTCTTTGTTGGAGTCAACAGAATGCTTCTATAATTTGCATAGACAATACAAGTACACTCCTCTGTCACTGAATTATTCCTCTCAATTATTCCTGCTCTGAATTATTCCTCCATTATTCTTGCCTCCATATTGAGCTGCTTGGTTCTGTGAGAGGAACATCCCAGGATGCTTATAGCAGAGTCAATTAAGACACTTGGAAGTATTTACAAAAGAAGATATAGTTGTTTTCCAGGCCATTTCTCTTAACAATGTTGAGAATCACTGCTACCTAGAGAAATCCATACTAAAATCACATAATAATCCCATACATTGAATGACATAATTCCTTAATGCTAATGTCTTACATTGTGGTGGTAGAAGAAAATTGGCTTCCTGGGGAATTGATGAATGCCTATTCATTGCTTCTTCAATTGGTCAATACCAATTCAGTGCTGCCATGGAAGCCAAGATAGACCCTTAATGCTTTTCCCCAAACTAAAACATAAGAAAATTAAAAAGTATTACATTTAAACAGAGCCACAGGATTAGAGGAAATGGGTATCTCTATATTTCTACTCTTGAAAACTAGTATTTGTTTTATGGCTAACTAAAAGCAGCATGGAGAGATCTGTGGACTTCCATTATCCCAAGTTTTGCCCTTAATACATTTTGATTTTTTTTTTGTGGGCTGTGGGGCTTGAACTCTGGGTGGGCCTGGGCACTGTCCCTCAGCTCAAGGCTAATGCTCTACCACTTGAGCCATAGTGCCACTTCCAGTTTTCTGGTGGTTAATTGGAGATGAGTTTCTTGGAGTTTCCTGTCTGGGCTGGCTTTGATCATGATCCTCAGCCCTCAGCCTCCTGAGTAGCTAGGATTACAGGCGTGAGCCACCACCGCCCTGGGCTTTACTTAGTTTTGATGAAGCAAATTTACTGTTAATTTGCAGGAACAATTTTTTTTGGTAACTATAAGACTTCTTATGAAAAAACAAGTGTTACTATATATGCAACACTATATCATAACCCATACTGGCAAACCTCCTATTTAGATGATTGCTTTTAAAGACCATTTTGTGACTGTAATAATCTTAAGGCTTTAAATACTGCAAAACAGAAGAAAGCAGTCCAGTCATGGAGTTTGGGAATGGTTTTTTATGGAACAACCCACTTCTCTTTTTCGTTATGAGTCATTGCATGATCAGTTTCTTTGTCATGTTGTATTTATTATTCATTGCTGCTTAAGAACATTACAGGAAACATATAACCAGTTTTATAGACAGATAGAGAAAGAAAGACCAACAGACAGATAATCTTAAATATCTATGTGGGTCAGTAATCGAGACATGGGTTGGTCTCTCCAAAAATGTCATCAAAGGTGCCAGGCAAATCTGTGGACTCACTTGAGGCTTACTGTGGAAGTTTTCTTCCAAGCTCATACATGTTTTTTTTTTATAGAATTTGGCTCGCCTTGACTCTAGGAATGATGGGTTTTGTTTTACCCTGACTATCATTCAAAAGCCACTCTCAGATCCTACAGGCTCCACCTAGATTTCCGGATAAGGTTTCTCTAACACAGTTATTTGGCTTCTCAAAACCAGCAAGGCAGACACCGAAAAGGCAAATTCTTAAATACAATTTTTTCTCTTTGTTTTATATTTTATTTCACACTTACCTAAAAAAGTAAATTTGATTCCTTCTCAATTCAAAACTTGAATTTGTCATTGTTACTAAATGAGACCTAATGAAATAACTGATGATCAACATTTCAACTTATGAAATAATTTCCTGTGTTTCAATCTAATTTTCCCATTTATTTTATTTTCTCATTCCAGGTAGGGGACTAAATTTCACAAATATTGTTATATAGAATTCCCATATAAAATAATCTGAAACATAATCTTGTTTTTAAAGAACCCCATAGATTCCTCTCCCAAGTTACTTGAGATGATCCAAAAGCTTTGGCGATGTATGAGGGTTTCAAATCAACCCTCAAAAACAATCAGAAGAGTGAAGGTGAAATTAAGAATACAACTCCCTTTGTAATAACCTCAAAAAAAAACACCTTAGGAATTACTTAACTAAAGGTGTGAAGGACCTCTGTGATGAAAACTTTAAAATCCTGAAAAAGGAAATCAAAGCAGATTTAAAGAAGTGGAAAAACATCCCATGCTCCTGGATTGGAAGGATTCACATCATGACAATGGCAATACTGCCCAAAGCTATCTACAAATTCAATCCCAAAAGTCTTCAATGATACAGAAGAAGCAATCCAAAATTTCAGATGGAATAATAGAAGACCCTGAGTAGCAAAAACAATCCTCAGCAGGAAGGACAGTGCTGGAGGAATATCAATACCAACCTTCAAAATCTGTTACAGAGTCAAATAATAATAATAATAATAATAATAATAATAATAATAATAATAAACAACTTGATACTGGCGCAAGAACAGGTCTGAGGACCAATAGAATAGAATAGATCCAAAAATGAACCCACAGACCTATGGCCACATAATATTTGATAAGGGAGCCAAAAAACACAGAATGGAATACAGACAGCCTCTTCAACTAATGGTGCTGGCAGAATTGGCTGTACACATGCAGAAATCTGAAGATCCTTATATATTATCCTGAACAAGAATCAACTCCAAATGGATCAAAAACCTCAATGAAATATACCCTGAAAATATTATAGGAATAGGGTAAACACTAAGGCTCCTTGGCACAGGTTGAAACTTCCTAAGTAAAGATCCAGATACACAACAAATCAAAGAAAGACTAGATAAATGGTTTGCATCAAACTGAAAAGTTTCTGCATGGCAAAGGAAATAGCTAGCAAGGTAAATAGCCCACAGAATGGGAGAAGACTTTACTAGCTATGCATCAGAAGGGCCTCATATCTAAAATATACTTAGAGCTCACAATATTAGTCCTCCCAAAATCAAATCCTCAAAGAAACAAAAACCCAATTAATAAATGGGTTAAAGACTTAAAAGAGACTTCTTTGAGAAAGAAATAAGAATGGCCAATAGCCACATGAAGAAATGTTTAAAATCTCTGGCATAAAAGAAATGCAAATCTACACAACACTGAGATTCCATCTCAACCCAGTTAGAATGGCCATTATCAGGAAAACTAACAATAACAAATGCTTGTGGGGATGTGGCCCACAGGGAAGGCAGCTGCATTGTTGGTGGGAATGGAAACTTGTTCAACCACTCTGGAAAGCAGTATAGAGGTTCCTCAAAAGAATAAACATAGAGCTTTCATATGACTCAGGAATCCCACTTCTGGACATTTATCCACAAACCAGGCTATACTAAAGCCACCAGCATGACCAGGTTCATTGCAGCCTTGTGCACCATAGCCAAAATACAGAATCTACACAGATGCACCTCAGTGGATGAATGGATCAAGAAAATGTGGTATATATACACAATGGAATTCTATACTGTCATCAGAAAGAATGAAATTGCCCCATTCGTAAGGGACCAATGGAACAGTAATATACACAAGACGATATGTTGGAAATGATCTGTACAACTTGGTGGTGTGGAGGTGGGGAGTTGGGGAAGAGGGAAAGTAGGAGAAAAATGAGGGAAGGGGTAATAAGTTTGACAAGAAATGTACTTGTTACCTAACTTATGCAACTGTAACCACTTTGTATATCACCTTGACAATAAAAAAATGTAATATTTAATCACAAAATAAAGATTTGGAAAAAATTATGTTAAGTGAAGTAAGCCAGACTCATAGAAACATAGACTGCATGGTTTCTATCATTTGTAGCAATTAGTATGTACCTATAAATCTACAAGTAAGTAAAAGACAAATAATTACACCCTGACATGATTAATTAAAAAGCAAATTAAACATTCACACAGTAAGAATAAAGGAGGATATTCTTAGGAGAGGATCACAAGGGATCAATGTGCATAAGATTGTATAAAATGATGCTTATTGAAATGAACTTCAAGAACTGGAAGTTTTTTTTTATTAAACTGTTTTCATTTTTTTTCTTCTTTCCTTTTTTGGAGTTTATTCTGTTGCTGTTTTTGATTTCTGTACCTTTTGTCTTGTATATAAGTTTATCTGATAGGGGAGAGGAAGGGAAAGCACAGAAATGGTTGGACAAATTGGGAACCAAATGAGCAGTAAAACCTGCTAGACACTATGTTGGAAATGAAGTATACCACTTGTGGGGGAGGGAAGTCAGGAGTGGAAAAACTGGGAGAGGATGAGGGAAGAGGTGACACTGTCCAAAAGGAAATACACATATTACCTAAATCATGTAACCTAACCCCTCTGAATATCACATTTACAATAAAATTCAAAAAGAATTATCTGATAGGTGAAATGGAATATATTGTTATAGATGAGGAAATTTAATATTGCTAGAATGTGATTTGCCTAAATTTAGCCTCCTAAACAGCTAACTAAATTTGTAATAACAAGACACAACTTGTTATTCAAAGTTATCTTAGTCTTAGCCTCTATTTTAGAGCTACATGGAGAATAAAAAGAAATATCAGTATTTTTTTCTGAATCTGATTCCAGCCTAATCAAATTGTCTTTGATTTGTTTTTGCATTCTTGATTTTTTTTTATTTTTTGTCTTTAGTGTTCTGCAGTCTCATGAAAATATGTTTAAGTGTGAATTTATTTTTATTCCTATTTCTCAGTATATATTGTACTTCTTGTGTGTGGACTCATTTTTGATGCATTGTAGAAAATTCCCAGCTATTCCCTATTCAAATATTTCATGTCTTCCAGACTCTCTGATTGGAGATATGATTTCAAAGTGAATATTCTTCAATAGTCTATTTTTGATATTGGCAAGAAATTGTTTACATATTTAGACAGTATTTCAATATGATTTAGAGGCTTTTTGCCTTTATTTTTCTTATATATTGTCATTATAGAAAGCATTCTTAAAAAATGAGCCTTGTTATTTCATGTAGTAGAATTGACCCAAATGTTACCTATAAAACTGAAGTTATAGCTTTGTTCTTTAAGGCCTTATGCAATTCTCAAGTTTTCAGTTTCTTTGCATTCATTTCTTCTCAGAAGTATTTGATTTTCACGTTTATTTAAAAGAGAGAAAATGAAAAAGTAGTCTTCTTCCTAAAGGCTTAAAAATGGCTTCAAACTGCCATGAATACCATAATCCATCTCAAAATGAAGCGGTTGAAAAATGACATAGAGGAATAGAGTCTATTCATGTACTCGATGAAACCCTGGCCGTCAGAGTCAATACAGAAATGAGCATTTTGATCTTTGAAGCATTCATTTAATAGTTTTCAGAGGACATAGAGTTTTTTTTCTTTTTAAGGACACTGGGTATACCAGAAGCACTGCACAGATTCCATTGTGCTGGCCCAGATCCCCGGTAAAACACAGACCCTGCTGCATCTTGGGACACTTTGTTTTGTTCTCAGCCCTTATCATTATTTAAGGGCAGTATTATCTTAGCAGATGCCTTTGTTTCAGGGAATACCAGTAAAAACTCATAGCTTAAAAATGTGAAGACCTGGCCATAGAAGGAAAAAAAACAAAGATTTGAAATTCTTTATCCTTTGGTCTTGCTCTTCTCCTTTAATGGCCCCATGCTCCTTTATTTTGACATTTATATTTGGCAACACATTCATGGTTCCAATATTATTAGGTTAAATACTGTGCTGGGAAGAGTGGTAGAGTGGTAGAATGCTTGCCTTGCATGCATGTGGCCCTGGTTTCGATTCCTAAGCACCATATAAGCCGAAAAAGCTGGAAGTGGCTCTGTGGCTCAAATGGTAGAGCCCTCGCCTTGAGCTGAGGGACAGCATCCAGGCCCCATGACCAAAAAAATATGAATACAGAAGTAGATTTTTTTTTAGTTAGTCCATCAAGTTTTCACAAAAGAAACATGTTTCACTCAACACTGTGGAGAAGAAAACATTCCTGTTTTCATATAGACATACTGAAAATTCTAGAAAATGATAGGAGGAAGCTGTAGTCATGGCAACTAGCAGACTTGTCCAACTGGGTGTTGTGTCCATTGCAAGTATGATGATCAATTCGTCTGACTGTTGCTTCATTCCATGGAGATCATTAACTTTTATCAATGAGACTATGTTTTGAACCATAGAGAGACCTTAGATGATTTTTCCATAGTAAATAAGTTAGGAATTAATAAATTAAATGGTTTATCTTTATTACATGGAACCAGTTTATTACATGGGTATGGAGGAGAGTATTGCTTTCTTACATAGAAAAATTCTTACTTCCTTTATTTTTCATTAATGATAGATAATTAACAATCTGAAAGTTCTATAGGTTTTAAAGTACATGACTTGAAAGACTAGTATTCATGAAACCTCACAATTTTTAAATAAATGAATGAATATCTTTAAATCTCTTTTCAATTGTTTTTTCAGTGAGTTCCTAATATATGCCTATCAGCTGTGGAGAGAGCTTAATGGGATAAATGGATGGTAAATTGATAGTAGCCTTCAAAACTACTACATTTCACTGAGCTAGCAACAAAATTAAATTTAACAAAAAATGAACTCTCCCTGCTAATCACAGTTTACACTATTAAAATTAATTGCAAAAAATAAAATATAGCTAGGCATCATACCTATAATCCTAGCTACATAGAAGGCTGAGATCTGAGGATAGCAGTTCAAAGCCAGCCTGGGTAGAGCAGTCCATGAGTTTCTTATTTCCAATTAACCCCAAATCCTGAAGTGGTGCTGTTGCTCAAGTGCTATAACAGTAGCAAAAACAGACAGCACAAGGACAGCACTCTGAGTCTTGGGCCCTGAGTCCCAGGCCCAAGACTACCAAGCATGCACATGCCTACCCCCCCACACACACATGCATGCACATGCACACATACAATACATAAAATAAAGAATAGGTTGTTATTTTCTACAACTGCATAAACATTTTAGGCAAAATTTGTGCCTAAAACCAGAAATAATCTTGGTTTTGTTCTTGGAATTCATGTGATTGTGGACAAATGATTATCCCTACTGTGTTTTAAGATCACTGCATATTTAAACCTCATTTGTTAAGTACTTTTGTTTGAAAAGAAAGATCACACTGGGCTCTGGTGGCTCACACCTGTAATCTTAGCTCTCAGGGTGCTGAGATAGGAGGATTATGATCCAAAGACAGCCAGGTCAGAAAACTCCAGGAGACTCTTATCTCCAATAAGCTTACTCAAAAAAGCCAGAAATGTAGCAGAGCGCCTGTGGCTCTTGCCTGTAATCCTAGTTACTCAGGAGGCAGAGATCTGAGTATCAAAGTTCAAAGACAGCTCCAGCTGGAAAGTCTGTGTGAGTCTTATCTCCAATAAACAACCAGAAAACTTGAAGTCGCATTGTGCCTTAAATGGTAGAGCGCTAGCCTTGAGCTAAAGAGTTGGAGGACAGTGCCCAGGCCCAGAGTTTAAGCCCCACCACCAACACACACACACACACACACACACACACACACACACACACACACACACACACACACAGAGCCGGAAGTGGTGCTGTGGCTCAAATGATAGAATGCTCACCTTGAGCACAAAGAAGCTCAGAGACAGTGCCCCCAAAACAAAATAAAACCATAAAGATCACATCACATATATCATTGTGCTGACTTAATTCAGAATATATGTTTGTCCTATTACTGTTTCTAGAGCTTTCCATTCTATTTCCATGAATGCTTTTCCTCTCTTTGGAAAACAAAATAACACCCTGACTGGCATTCAGATTCAGTGGTGTACCTTATATTTCTTTCATATTTCTTTAAAGTGTTTATGTATTATTGATAGAATCAATTTGCTTTTACTCATAAATATCAACCACTTTTTACATTTAAATAGCACATAGGAAATGTGGGCTTTTATTGAGATTTTAATTTAGGAGTCTCATTTAACCAGGCATCATTGCAAAAACAACAATGAAAAGGTAAGGATGAAAGTGTTGATGCCTATTAGCGTCTGTGTGTTCACAATTACTTGGATTTTACTCTGTGACTCATTTTAGAAGATAACTCCAAACAACTGTACATTGCCAGACATCTAGAAATGCAATTTTGCCCTGTCCATTATTTCTGCCAATTTTAGTAATAACTACTGATGAGCCACTCATTTAAGATATATGGGCTATGAGGCATATGCCTATCCAATTAGTCCTATTTCTTCTAAGAATTAACAGTACCCTCTTAGTTGTAGTTTTAATAGCTTGGTTTTGCTGAGGTTACAATTTAAAATGAGTTTAGTCCAAGTAGCCTCTGACACCCAAAGATACCAGGTTTTGCTTTCACTGAATTTATTTTTGAAGTCTCTTATTATCTCCAGCTACAGCAGAGCAATGAAACAACTCCATTTGCATTTAGTAAACTTTCAAAATGTGTGCAGTTTTGATAGCTTATAATTTACTAAAATTAGGACATAAAGAAACTAAAGCTTGCTAAGGTGCTTTTGGTTTCCTAAAAGGTAACTGGCTTTTATCATCTTGTTTCTTCTTTTAATTCATCAGTGAGCATGTTTGAGTCTCGGAGAAATATCCCTAACAAATACCATAAAAGCAAGTAGGAACTAGGAAGTTTGCTCCAATATACTCAGTGACATTTAATGTTCATTCACTTGCATATTACAAAGACCGAAAATAAAACTGCATATTGTATCATGCCTATATAACAGATACAAATATCCATTGGCATTATGGTGTATATATTATTTTTGTGCTAGTATTGGAGCTTGAACTCTAGGCCTTCTGTTCTTGCTTAGCGTTTTCTGCTCAATGCTGGCACTCAACCACTTGAGCCTTACCTCCAGTTGTAGCCTTTTGGTGGTGAATTGAAGACAAGTATCTCACTAACTTTTCTGCACAGTCTGGCTTCAAAACTTGATTCTCCAGGTGTCTGCCTTCTGAATAGCTATCAGAGCAGGCATGAGTCACCAGTGCCTAGCTTGGTAAATAGGATATTAACTATGAAGTCAAACAGATATTTAACACAAGGGAAATCTTCGGACTCCAAGCACTACAATTCACCTATCATTCCAAAATAAGAGCCATAGAAGTACCGCAAATCATGCCCAGCCTAGGACTGGTGTGATGCAGAAAAGCCACCCAAGACCTGGCACGGAGAAGCCACTATAGGAATGGAATAGAAAGTAATGCCCTGATGTCATGAGTAAATGAGAAGTCTACTTACTAGAATTAGCCCAAGGCCAAAGATGAACTATCCACAAGATTAAATTAATTCTGATCCTCCTAGTATTGATTTTTAAATCTCTTTTTCACTGGAGAATGGATCAAAGTTAGGAGACTAAACTGCACTCTAGATACAAGAGGTGTCCAGAGGGGAGACCTTGGGGGAGTAAAGGAATTTCTCTGCATAGAGAGCAAAGCAGGACCTGATAACTCAACCTTGCTGAGCTTTTTAAATCGCTCCTCTACATTCTTCTCCTTTTTATATTGCTCTAATTGCTTCTTTCTCTCTCCCAACTTTTCATTTAATCTCGTCAAAGGAGGAAAGCAAATGTGGTGGACCTAATAACGCTGGTCAGCTCTATAGGAAATGTCTACGGTTTAGCAATCAGACTTATTGTTGGTAGCATAAACATTAAAATTTGATTTAAATATTGTTCACCTGAATGCTATTTTAACCTCTCTTGTTTCAAAATACATTAAAATATATTGTCTTAGTAACCAAGTGGTATTATTTTTCATCCTTCATTGATTTTTTTTGTGGGTCAATTGCTCTCAATTAAAAATAGAGGTTAACTTTAATCACTTACCATGTATTAAAAAATGCCAGCCTTTTACATATTCCAGTTAGACTTAATTCTTTCAACAAAAACAGCTATTCAGTTTTGGTGGTAGAGTCTCTTACAGATGAAGATACTGAACATCAAAATAGGTAGGTAGATAACCCTAAGCTATTATACCGACCATCTAATTCTAATACTAAGATTTACTTATATCTTGTTCAAAGCCCAGTGCTACTTATTACCACCCTGGTTGAACATTGTGACTCTTCTGAGCCAGGAATTTATTTCCATTAATAATAGAACTCTTGGCTCATAGTGATGTGCAGGACTAAATGATAAAATGCCTATGAAGTGGCTAGGTGATTGGAAAACTCAATAAATGAGTTGCTATTCTTGCTAATAAGATTATTTGTATGCATCCTGAGAGATGCTTCAAAGAAGAGATTTCTATTACTTGTAGGTTTTAAATTATTTACCTTACATTCATACATGCATATTTTATTAAGGTAGATCATGACTGTAATCCTAGCTACTCAGGAGACTGAAATCTGAGGATCACGGTTCGAAGCTAGCATGGGCAGGAAAACCCTATGAAATTTTTTTTTAAATTTTATAGTAAAGATGCTGTAGAGAGGGGTTAGAGTTACATGAGTAAAGTAATGAGTACCTTTCTTGTTGAACATGTTACCCCCTCCTTTGTTTTTCTCCTACTATCCCCTCCCTCCCTCACTTTCCACAATCCTTATCCCACCCCAGTCGTAAAGTTCATTTCCAACATAGTGTCTTGTGAGTATCTTTGTTGCAATGGGTCATCCTATGTCCTTGTTTCAGCATTTTGTTATTTCCCTTTCCTTCCTCAATTAGATAAATTATAAAATTAAAAAATCAATAAATTAGATAAGTATATATATAAAAGGTACCAAAATCACATACAGCAACAATAGGGATATACCATAGGGGGGAAAACATACAAAAGAAACAAAAAAATCACATAGTACATTAAAAACAACAACAAAGAAAAACCTATTGTGTCCATAATTTAGGGTTCATTTTGCTTAGCACCATCTTATACTTTTATACTTTTGAGCTTTATGTTCATTTGATAAGATTATTCTAGAGGTATACAAATAACTGCAAATAAGGGAGACCATGGGACCTATATTTCTTTGGGCCTGGCTTACTTCACTTAATATGATTTTTTCCAAGTCTTTCCATTTCCTAACAATATTATTTCTGGCTATTTATCCAAATGATCACAAACAAGGCCAAACTAAAGCTATCAGCACAGCTATGTTTATCACAGCCTTATTCTCCATAGCTAAGATATGGAACTAACCCAGATGCCCCTCAGTAGATGAATGGATCAAAAAAATTATATATATATATATATATGAATTCTATGCTTCCATCAGAAAGAATGGCACTGCCCCATTTGTTAGGAAATGAAATTCTTTTTTTTTTTTTTAATTGTATTTTATTTTATTTGAGAGCATACTGTACAGGGGGGCTACAATTACATGGGCAGGATAATGCATATATTTCTTACCAAGCATTGCAGCCTCCTCCTTTGTTTACCCTTCACTTCCCTTCCCCACCTCCCCCCTCCCCCCACCCAATTTTACCCCCCTCCCCCCACCCAATTATACCCCCCTCCCCCCCCCCACACACCGACATTGTAAAGCTGGTTTTGACATGACATTTTGTACTTCTCATTGTTGCAACAGGTCCACCTGAATCCTTAAAAGACTTTTTGTCCCCATCTCCTCCACATGTTATACTGACATCAAATATAGTGAAAGCGGGGGTTACACTGTGGGGGAGGGACATACAAAGCAACAAAGAAATAATCTTATAAATGCGTTAGAAACACATGCATGAAAGAAACGAAAACATTAAAATACATATTTAAGGGTTCATTTTCCTAACATCACATTATCTGACCTTTTCCGCTTGACTCATACCTATACTAGATATTGCAAATAAGGGAAACCATGGGACCTATGCTTCTTTGGGCCTGGCTTACTTCACTTAATATAATTTTTTCCAAACCTTTCCATTTCCTAACAAATGGGGAAATGTCATTCTTTCTGATGGAGGCATAGAATTCCATTGTGTATATATACCACATTTTCTTGATCCATTCATCTACTGAGGGGCATCTGGGTTGGTTCCATATCTTAGCTATGGTAAATAATGCTGCAATAAACATAGTTGTGCTGGTAGCTTTAGTGTGGTCTTGTTTGTAAACATTTGGGTAAATGCCCAAAAGTGGGATTGCTGGATCATAGGGGAGATCTATGTGAAGTCTTCTGAGGAACCTCCATACTGCTTTCCAAAGTGGTTGAACAAGTTTACATTCCCACCAACAATGAAGTAAGGTTCCTTTCTGTCCACATCCCCTCCAGCATCTGTTGTTGTTAGAGTTCTTGATTTTTGCTGTTCTAACTGGAGTGAGGTGATATCTCAATGTTGTTTTGACTTGCATTTCTTTTATGGCTAGGGATGTTGAACATTTCTTCATGTGTCTATTGGCCATCCTTGTTTCTTCTTCAGAGAAGCTTCTCTTTAAGTCTTTCACCCACTTATTTATTGGGCAGTTGATTCTTTGAGGATTTGTTGTTGGGTGGTTTAATTTTTTGAGTTCCAAGTATATTTTAGATATGAGACCCTTGTCCGTTGTATGGCTAGTAAAGATCTTCTCCCAATCGGTGGGCTTTCTATTGATCTTGCCAGCTATGTCATTTGCCCTGCAGAAGCTCTGAAATCTTATGCAATCCCATTTGTCCAACCTTTCTTTGATTTGTTGTGCTTCCGGGTCTCTATTCAGAAAATTTCGACCTGAGCCAAGGAGACCTAGGGTTTCTCCTGTTCCATCCTGTAATGTTTTCAGAGTGTCTGCTTTGAGTTCAAGGTATTTGATCCATTTGGAGTTGATTCTGGTACAGGGTGATATATAAGGATCTAGCTTTAGTTTTCTACATGTAGTTAACCAATTTTGCCAGCACCATTTACTGAAGAGGCTGTCTTTCTTCCATTCTATTGTTTTAGCTTCCTTATCGAAGATTAGATGGCTATAGGTCTGTAGGTTCATTTCTGGGTTTTCAATTCTATTCCATTGGTCCTGAGGTCTGTTCTTATGCCAATACCAAGCTGTTTTGATTACTATGGCTTTATAGTAGAGTTTGAAGTTTGGTATTGATATTCCTCCAGCAGTGTTCTTTCCGTTGAGGAGCGTTTTTGCTATTCGGGGTCTTTTATTGTTCCATATGAATTTTTGGATTGCCTCCTCTATTTCCTTGAAGAATGAGGGTGGAATTTTGATAGGTATTGCGTTGAATTTGTAGATAGCCTTGGGAAGTATTGCCATTTTCACGATGTTAATCTTGCCAATCCAGGAGCATGGGAGGTTTTGCCATTTTTTAAGTTCTGTGTTGATTTCCTTTTTCAAGATTTTAAAGTTTTCATCATAGAGGTCCTTCACTTCTTTGGTTAAGTTAATTCTTAGGTATTTTATTTTTTGTGGGGCTATTACAAATGGAGTTGCTTTCCTAATTTCAGCCACACTTTTCTCATTGTTGGCATATAGAAAAGCCATTGATTTTTGGGGGCTAATTTTATAACCTGCTACTTTGCCAAAGTTTTGAATCAGCTTGAGTAATTTGGGAGTGGAGTCTATGGGATTCTTTAAATACAAGATCATGTCATCTGCAAAGAGGGAGAGTTTTATTTCTTCTTTCCCTATTTGGATCCCCTTTATGTCTGCATCTTGTCTTATTGCTGTAGCTAGGCATTCTAATACTAGATTGAAGAGAAGTGGAGAGAGTGGGCATCCTTGTCTTGTTCCTGAGTTAAGAGGAAATGGCTTTAGTTTTTCACAATTGAGTATAATGCTGGCTGTAGTTTTGTTATATACAGCCTTTATTGTATTGAGGAATGTTCCATGGATTCCTAATTTTTCCAGAACCTTCATCATAAAGGGGTGTTGGATCTTGTCAAATGCTTTTTCTGCATCTATTGAGATAACCATGTGGTTCTTATTCTTGCTCCTATTGATGTGATGAATAATATTAATTGATTTGCGTATATTGAACCAGCTTTGCATCCCTGAAATGAATCCTGTTTGATCATGGTGTATGATTTTTTGGATGAATTGTTGAAGTCGATTGGCCAAAATTCTGTTGAGAAGTTTTGCATCAATGTTCATCAAAGAAATGGGTCTATAGTTCTCTTTCTTTGATGAGTCCCTGCCTGGTTTTGGGATGAGGGTTATGATGGCTTCATAGAATGTGTTCGGTAGTGAGCTTGCTCTTTCAATTTCATTGAAGAGTTGGAGGAGTATTGGTGTGAGCTCTGCTTTGAAGGCCTTGTAAAATTCCGCTGTAAAACCATCTGGTCCTGGACTTTTCTTAGCTGGGAGGTCTCTTATTGCTGTTTCTATTTCAATGCTTGATATGGGCCTGTTAAGCTGGTTTAACTCATCTTGGTTTAGTTTTGGCATGTCAATATTTGCTAGGAAAAGGTCCATTTCTGTCAAGTTCTCAAACTTATTAGCATAAAGTTTTGAGAAGTATCCCCTAATAATGTTCTGAATCTTGGTTGTTTCCGTGGTGATGTTTCCATTCTCATCTCTGAGTTTATTAATTTGGGTGTGTTCTCTCCTTTTTCTGATAAGGTTTGCTAAGGGTCTGTCAATTTTGTTAAGTTTTTCGAAGAACCAACTCTTTGTTTTGTTGATTCTTTCTATAGCTTTTTTGGATTCTAATTCATTTAATTCTGATTTAATTTTGATTATTTCTTTCCATCTACTGGATTGGGGTTTATCTTGCTGCTCTTTTTCAAGGAGGTTTAGATGTGTCATTAAATTGTTAGTTTCCGATCTCTCCAATTTGTTGATGTAGGAGCTCAGAGCTATAAACTTGCCTCTGAGTACTGCCTTTGCTGTGTCCCAGAGGAGCTGGTAATTTGTGTGTTCATTTTTGTTGAATAGCATGAACATTTGAATTTCCTTTCTAATCTCTTCCATGACCCACTCATGATTCAGCAGTGTGTTGTTCAGCCTCCATGTGATACCGGACTTTCTTTGGTGGCTTTTGGTGTTGAGATCTAATTTTATTCCCTTGTGGTCAGAGAGAATGCAAGGTATAACTTCAATGTTTCTGAATTTAGACAAGTTTGCTTTGTGGCCTAAAATGTGGTCTATTTTAGAAAACGTTCCATGTGCTGCTGAGAAGAACGTGTATTCTGATGCTGCTGGGAGAAATGTTCGGTAAATGTCTGTTAAGTCTAGTTGATCTATGCAGCTGTTTAGATCTGCGGTTTCTCTGTTGAGTTTTTGCCGAGTTGATCTATCTAGTGGAGAGTGGTGTGTTAAAATCCCCAACAATTAATGTCTTTGGATCTATATGGGATTTGAGGGAAAGTAGTATTTCTTTGATAAATTTGGGTGATCCATTGTTTGGCGAATAGATATTTAGAATTGTAATATCCTCCTGAAGGAGAGATCCTTTAATTAGTATGTAGCGACCTTCTTTATCTCTTCTCACGAATTTTAGTTTGAAGTCTATTTTATCTGATATTAGGATTGCAACTCCCGCCTGTTTATGAGGGCCGTTTGCTTGGTAGATTTTGTTCCAGCCTTTAACTTTGAAAATATGTTTGTTTTTATGGGCAAGATGTGACTCCTGCAGGCAGCAGATAGAGGGGTCTTGTTTTTTAATCCAACTAGACAGTCTATGTCGCTTAATTGGAGAGTTCAGTCCGTTAACGTTAAGAGATAGGACTGAGAGGTATTTGGGGGTTCCTGCCATGTTATCCACCTTCTTGGGGGCTGTGAAAACTGGGTTCTTCCTAAGGTTCTTGGATTCTCAGTTTGGGTGCAGTTTCTTGGCCTTTGTTGCGTTCTTGTTGGTTTTCTATGTGTAGGACATCTTTAAGAATCTTTTGCAGGGCTGGTTTGGTGGAGATGTATTGTTTCAATTTTTCTTTGCTATGGAAGGTTTTTATTTGGCCTTCAGTTATGAAGGAGAGTTTAGCTGGGTACAGTATACTTGGTTGATAGTTGTTTGTTTTTAGGGCATGGCATACGTCATTCCAGGCTCTTCTTGCTTTGATTGTCTCTGCTGAGAAATCTGAGGTAATTCTAATTGGTTTCCCTTTATAGGTGATTACCCTTTTCTCCTTGACAGCTTTAAGGATCTTTTCCTTGGTCTGGGTTGATCCTGTGTGGATTATAATGTGATGGTGGGATGTCCTATTCTGGTCTGGTCTATTTGGGGTTCTAAAAGCTTCTTGTATCTGAATAGGCCTATCTTTTTGTATGTTTGGGAAGTTCTCTGCTAGGATCCTGTTAAACAAATTTCCTAGACCATTAACTTCTGTTTCTAGGTGCTCCTCTACACCCATTATCCTTAGATTGGGCCTTCTGATGGTGTCTTCCAGGTGTTGGATAGACCTATCATATTTCTTGGACTTGTCTTGGATGGTTGTATGTTCTTTCTCTATAATATCTAGGCTGTCTTCAATCCCTGAGATTCGATCTTCTGCATGGTCTAACCTGCTGTCGAGACTCTCTACTTTGTTTTTTATCTCTTTTCCTTCTAATTGGTCAGCTTTGATGGTTTCAAGTTCTTTGTTGAAGCTCTGATTTAGGTCTTGTATGATTTTCTTTACTTCCTTAATTTGGTGTTCAGTGTTTGTTCTCAAATCACTTAGTTGATTGGTTATGGTTTCTTTGGACTCCCATTCCTTCTGTTGGGTTCCATTCAGCATTCCCTTTGTGGTCTCCCTGACTTCCTTCAGCTCTTTGTTAATGGATTCCATGAATGTCTTTAGTGATCTTTGTGTATTCTCTACCTGGTCTCTTAATTCGTGAATTACTCTTTGATTAGTTTCCTCCCTTCTGTTGGATTCCTGCAGTTCTCTTTGAGTGTTCTCTGCCTGCTCACGCCATTCCTCCCTTTCTCTTTGAGTATTCTCAAGTTGTTCATGCAAATCCTGTATCAGTTTTTGAGAAGCTTCCTCACGCTTATGATATTCCTGTATAAACTTCTGGGATGCCTCCTCTCTCTCCCTATCACGCTCATACAGAGTCCTTTGTACATTGTCAAACTTCTCATTTATCATGTTTGCTATTAGTGTTTGTAGAGCTATTTGGGAACTCTCCTCTGGATTATTCTTTATCTGTTCTAATCCCTGATTATCAAGGTTGGGAATTGAGATACCCGAATTTGCCATTTTTCTTGTGTTTTTCCGGCTTACTCGGCCCATTTGAGATAAAGATTGCACCAGTTTTGTGCTAGAACACTATCTTAAGGCAACCATCAACCAAAGTTTGCATTTATACAGTCAATAGTCTACAGATACAATCTATTTCAACAGATACATCTATTCAACATCAAACGACTATATGTTAAAGGACTTCGAACCACAGAAAAGAATTTGGAAAACCAGAAATTATTAGGATTAGGGAGAGATGTGGGTAAAAAATAGGAGTAGATTGGTGTGGGGAGGCACAGGGAGAGTTAACTATGTCCTAATCACAGTGCAGGAAATGAGTTGGGTAGGATGCAAGTAGAGAGAGAGAGAGAAAGAAGAGACGGAAAGGGGAATAAAGAGAGACCAGAAAAAGAATAGAAACGTAAAAATTAATGTTATTATAGAGGTTAAAAGACTGTGTATTTAGAGTGGAATGTGAATATGTTCAGAGAAGGGGAGGGACATAGAGGAGATGTGAAAAGCTTTAAGGATAGGAACGGGAGAAGAAAAGATCAGAAGTTCAGTAGAGCTAGATAAAAAACAAAAAGATAATTAAGAAAGAAAGAAAAAGAGAAAGAAGACAAGAAAAGAAAGGAAAACTCTTATTCACGTATTCCTAAAATAAAAATTATAAGATGAGAAAAAAAAAAAAGGTTACTGGAAAACAATTATTTTTTCAGAAGAGGCAAAAATTAAAGATTAATAAAAGTTTTAGAAGGGAAAAAAATTTATATATATATATATAAGGTAACAAAAAACAAAAAACAAGCAAAAAAAAGAAAAGAAGAAGAAGAAGAAAAAAAGAAAAAAAAAGAAAAAGAAAAAAAAAAGAAAGAAAAAAAAAAAAGAAAAAAAAGTCTTTTGATTTTTTTTTTTGGGGGGGGAGGAGTGGGAAGAATTCTGTATCTCCCTTTTGTCTGCAACCAGTCTCTTGTTGGAGTCTCTGGTCAGCTTGATGTCCTGTGGCTTGATTGGTTTCTTAAGTCGGTTGGTTGGAAGAGGCAGAAAAATGCTCTGCTTTACCCAAGATTTTGAGATCCCCCTCCCAGGTTAGTTTTCTGGGAGGGTGGTCTGCTTTGAGAGTCACAAAAGAGGGGGATGTGGTGATGAGGCTAGGTTCTGGGTAGAGTTGAGGCCTTTCAATAAACAGTAGCTTTTCCCTGGGGCTATTTTGTGATAAAGCTCACAGCGCCCAGCCTGGAGCCATTCTCAGGGTTTCTGTTTTTCAATTGATTGTGGTGGCTGCTAGAGGGAGGGGCAGCCTCTGGCTCTGGTTACCCAGTGAAGTAAGGCACTCCGATGGCTGGCGCCTGAGCTGGGTGGCTTTTCCCTGGATGGAGCTGAGTCTGGCAGGTCACTTCACCATTAAGTTCTTGTGACCTGCTAAATGACTCATTTTATTCCAAGGCCTGAGCTGGAGCTAGCAGCTCCTCCGAACTTTGTTGGTATCCAAGATGGAGATCACCGGTGCTGGGGGGGGAGGGGTGGCCTTCCCTCCTCTGCTCCCTGAGGAGTGAGGATGTCGGGCTTGTACTCACGCCGAGTCTTGGATCCTGGGTCGTCTCTGGTCTGCAAACAGCAGGATGAAGATGTTCGCTCCTTGTCGGTTCTTGTTGGTGTTGAGTAGAATCCGCTCCTCCGCTGCGTCTGGCTCCTTCGTCCCTGACTCTCTGTGTCTCAGGTATGACTCCGCGGCGGTGGTCTCCGCCGCGACCCCACCGCCGGAGCGGCAGCTGATGTGTTTCCTTGGCTTCCCCTCTCTTGTCTAACTCTCTGTCCTGTGATGGCACACTTGGTGTGATTCTCTGGCTTAGGACTGTTCACTGGAACTCTAAAACTCCTTTCTATGCGAGAGCTTGTTCAGATTCCAGCTTCTCCTCCGCCATCTTCCCGGAACTCTCAGGAAATGAAATTCTTATCCAATGGATCATAGAAAAAGCCAGAAGTGGCACAATGGCTCACAAGGTAGAGCCCTATCCTTGAGCAAATGGAGCTCAAGGACAGTGCCCAAGCTGAGTTCAAGCCCCAGGACTTGAAAAAAATAAAAATTAAAAATTGAAGCTCCTGAAAGCTTTTATTGCATAAATTTGATTTGTTGTCATTTTTTATTAGATTTCAAAAGAGCATTTCAAACATTATCTACAGATTTTTTTTGAAATAGTATACTAAACCATTTATGCATGGCATGGTAGTACATGCCTATCTCAGTACTCAAACCTGAAGGGGAAAAAATGTCAGTCAGCCTAGGACATATAATTTGACTCTGTTTTGCACAAAAAAAGCAAAAATTAAAAATTAAAAAATTAGCTCATTGCAAAACAACATGGATCATTTCTATGGGAAATAAATACATTTTACAAATAATTTCATTTGGAAATTTTTACATTGTACAACTCTATTTAATATTTGATTCAAAAAATAACACCTGAATTCTCATTTCGGCTTCTGTAGACAATCTGATGCATCAGCATTATATTTTTCATGGAACTGAAGGGAAAACATTCTCTACAGTTAGCTCAGGAGAGCATAAAAGTGAAAAAGGCAAATAAAGTCTTAATATTATTGTGAAATAGGTTGACCTTGCCAATCTCCTGATTGGTTGTCAGGGCCTCACAGAGGCCCTGGCTTGTGCTTTGAAAACAACTTCTGTTAAAGGGTATGAGACAATTTTCAACCCAATTATTTCAGCCCTGTTTATATTCAGTACCATACTCAATATGAATCATCTTGGACTTATTTTTGAAGACTTTAAGCTATCAGGAAGTATATGTACATAGAATTTTTGAAAAATAAGATTGTCAAGATATGAAAGCATAGAATTATGGAAAAGAGAATATTACACGAATGTCATTTAAAGAAGGCTATTGTGGGCAACTGAAAGATTGCTTGTGAAATGTTGATGTGGAATATATTGAACTTTATGGTAATTCCTGCAAGAGAGAGAGAGAGACAATATCTTAGTCATTTTCAACTCTACAGTTCTTTTCATACAAGGTAGGCTTGAAGAACAGGCAAAAGAATAACTAGCTAAATTTTGGATAATCAGGTAGGATGAGAGGAAAATATGTGCTAATTTACTAATTTCTCTTCTTTATTTTGCAACCAAACAATACTTGTCTAATATGTATATTATGTTATATATTATGTATATAGCATATATTTTCTATATAATTGCCAATTATTGTTTGGTTGCAAATATATATATGTATATATATATATATATATATATATATATATAGGTTGCTGATATCTACATATACATACATATTGATTGCTTATATATATGATATATATGTTTGCTTAAATATATATGCTTCTGAATCATATCTTTTACCAGACCTACATTATTTAATTGTTGATAAGTATATATGCATGAAAATTTATATATATTTATACATTTAAATTTATGGTGAAAATAGCATGAGGAACAAATAGATAAGTATCAGTCCTACTAACAAAGTATTTTAATTTATAGTCAAATTATTTAAGACTAAGAACTCATAGAATGTTATATACAATAAACTTTCTTCCTGCCCCAATGCTTGAAAGAGAATACATTCTTATGTAAAATAGCTTGTGAAATTCTACAAATCTTATACTCATTAAGTAATCTTGTCTATGGAGAATTAGTCTGAGCATTATTGATAATAGAAGAAAGATTGAGAGAGATTTCCCCTGGTTAAACAAAAACGTTTGAATCAACCAAGGTTCACAAAAACTTTTAATAATGTATATGCTCAGGTCTCTTTCCTCAACTGTTACTTGAAAATTCACGTTCTTGAGGTTTGAACCTTATATCTCTAATGGAATAATGTTATAAATTAGGAAAATTGGGGAAATGATCTAAGCCCTTGCTTTTTGCTTAAAAAATTGGTAATCATAATAACCATTAGTCCATGCATGAAGTAGTGGATCTACAGTCACACAAGTGAATGGTGGTTGTCATTACTGACCCTTGACCCCCTGACATTTCTCTTCCAGCAGAAATGACACATGTGACACTATTATAGCCCTAAGATGCCAATATTGGGAGACTGGCTGGCTGAGAAGGCAAACTTAGGTTCCTGTCTTTGACAGTCTCTTATTTCATATCATCTTCTCTGAGCAAGAAATTACAATATTTTCCTCATAATGATTGATAGTAAGAAAGAAACAGAGATAACTGATAGAAATTGTGAAATGTTGATAAGGCTAAGAAAATTATTATACCAAAAATTTTAATATAATTGCAAGATGATATAACAAGAAAAGAAACCATAGTATTTGTCATTGATGCATAATAATATAAAACATGACAATTAGTCATTAAAATTTTTAAGAAAATTGTATATAAAAACTAATCTCATGGGGCTGGGAAGGTGACTCAGTAGTAGAGTGTTTGCCTTGCATGCATGGCCCTGTGCTTGATTCCTCAGCACCACATAAACAGAAAAAGCCAGAAGTGGTGCTGTGGCTCAAGTGGTAGAGTGCTTGCCTTGAGCTGAAGAGCTGGGACAGTGCCCAGGCTTAGAGTTCAGTCTCACGACCAAAAACAAACAAACAAACAAAAAAAACTAATCTCACTTCTCTTTGCCTTTTCTTTCTAAATACATTCACATTCACAAAGGAAAACATTGTATAATTCCAATATAGGGTCTTATGAGTTGTAGTTGATTTTCACAGGGATGAAGAAGATTAGAGAGAATTTTTTAATTTAAATAAATATATTTGTTTTTTTATTTTATTTTTTTTATTTTATATTTTATTGTGAAAATACTGTACAGAGAGGTTACAATTACATGGGCAAGATAATGAGTACATTTCTTATTAAGCATTGTAGCCTCCTCCTTTTTTCCCCTTCCCATCCCTTCCCATCCTTCCCCCATCCCCCCACCCAATCCTCCCCACTGCCCACCCCCCCGCCCCTCACCAAAGTTGTAAAGTTCGTTTTCGATATAATGATAGAGAGAATTTTTTTTAGAGAAAATGGGCATCTAAAGGTAATTCTGGATTCAAAATTGGAACTAGAATGTCACAGAAATATGTGCCTCATCTATAAAGAAATTTCAGCGATGGTTTCTCTTCTAAAATAAATATCTACATTCTTCCAGTCCTTAACAATTTAATATATCTCTTTTGTGCATGGGTAGCAATGACGAGTTACCATCTTGGAGGCCTTTTAAATGTTCCAAAAGTATTTTTTTAGCTAGCATGATCATAGGAAGCAAATCTATCTGTAAAGGTTCAGTTTTGCAATAAATGGCTGTTTTCCTACTGTGAAGAACTTCAGTTCTTTATGTGACATAATGATTCATTGTTTACATAAAAAATTGATGGCAGGAGCATTCTGATGTGTCATGTGCACAGATGCCACCTTTTAAACTTTTTAGTTTCTCATTGTTAATTTGCAATCAAGTTTAGAGTAAGGGCTTTGAAATAAATGCTAGGTCACATCTAACTAGGTTTTATCATTGTTTTCCAAGAGTCAAGAGGTAGCTGAAATTCCTGAGGGCTTAAAAATAGTTCTGAAACAGAAGTGTGCACCCTAGGGGCATGATTATCTTTGTGAGCACGCAATTGTATTTTCAACACAATTAGCTGCCTAACTGTGTGACTAAACTTTGCTATGTATTTGCACATATAAGTAATTATGACAGAATTAAAATCTGAAGAGCTCTCTACCTACATTGTTTTCCCTTAGGAATAGAAATAACAATTACATATTGGGAATAACTCTATTGTATACACTTACTCATTGAACGATCTATATGCAAACAATATGTAAAAATATTCTTTCACTTATTTTTTTCTACGAAAAAATGTGGATATAATAGAGACTGAATAAACATAAGACCACTTGCAACAGTCTGCTAGCATAATTTCTGGTGTTGCCTTGTTTTTCTCTCAACACATACTTGAATTTAGAATTTAGGGAACAATGTTAAGATGGCTCTCAAAGTATATATGTTTATTACATGAATGATTAATACCCATTATACTTTGGATTTATAGTTTCCATTTACATTTTCTACCCATAATTTAGGCAGCATTTACATCAGTGTCTTCTATGACTTATGCTTCGTATTCTCGTAATTTACTGTGAACTTCACTCTGAATAGAACATTTAGGCCCTTACTGAGTATACTTTGTAGATATGAATTTTCCCTTTATACCAATCTCACAGATGGAAGCTAAGTTATAAGGTCTTTACAGAAATTACCTGAGCCAAATGTAAAGGGAGCATCATTGGCCGTATGTAAAACTTGTGCTGGTTATCCGGACAAAGAATGTCCATGGGAATGCCAAGTACCTTTGCAACAAAAGAGTTAGGGGATACAAGTATCAATTTTCCTTCATCTTATCCATCCTGCTATTTGAAATACTCTCTCCTAAATGTCAAAAGGATTCCTTCCATTGTTCTGTACTGGAGGGTGAAGTATCGTGATTACCATATAGTCATTCACATGATACTATAACTTTTTTTAGATGATAAAAATGACTCTATATTTGTATTAATTGGCTTGAGATTATTCAATTTACAAAATTCTGATTTGATTTTCTGAAATTTAAATAAATTAAAGAAGGTAAGCATTTAAAATGTAGTCATTAATTATTTTTTTCTAGTCCTTATTTTAAGGCTGGCTCCATTCATTTAGTTAATTGTAGTTTGGGATGCTAAATACCTCTGTTCCTATGAAATGTATATTTTAACTCAGCAATCTTTATTATTATTTTTAATAAGATTTTTTGTGAAAATACCATACAAAGGGGCTACAATTACATGAGCAAGGTAATGAGTACATTATCTTTTTTTTGGGGGGGGGGATCCGGTAGTGGGGCCTGAACTCTGGGCCTGGGCGCTGTCCCTCAGCTCTTCAGCTCAAGGCTAGCGCTCTACCACACACACACCGCGCCACTTTTGGCTTTTTTCTTATGTGATGCTGAGTAATCGAACCCAGGGCCTTGAGCATGCAAGGCAAGTGCTCTACCACTGAGCCACCTTCCCAGCCCCATGAGTACATTTCTTATCAAGCATTGTTGCCTCCTCCTTTGTTTTTCTCCCTACCATCCCTGGGTAATCTTCAAAACCTTCCAAAGGATTCATTGTCTTGTCTTCTTGTGCTCTCTTAATTTAACTCTTTGGTTCATATTTTAAAAATAAGCATATAGTTACCTCAGGTAAGAGTGAATGATTTCTACTATTGGATTCCTAATTAAGAGTCCTGGGTCATGATTGTGGTTATCACTCAAAGTCAAGAAGTTATTTCTGCTAACTTGGTTAGAATTAGATTCATTGTATTAAGATTTACTTACAGGAAAGATGTAGAGTGCAGAGAAACCACCATTGGCTTAATTGGAAACACTTAAGAAATCTTCACAGCTGCACACAAATTTATTAATCACTTAGCATGATATGGTTCACTATTTTCTATCCTTTGAAATAGCAGAATCATTTCTTATTAGGAGTTTAGAGGCTCAGTGAATTTTGAACGTTTTGTTGTGAGCTGCACTTTAAAATGTAGTACGAAAAACAGCGGATGTTATGCAGAAACTATGCCATACATTACTGAGGATTCATACTTATTCCTGATTATTAGCAGTATATTTCTATACCTGATTTATATATATACTGATTCCCATTTTAATGCTTGCTTCTTGGTCCCCAAAGACTTAGGAGGACTTTCCACTGGGAGTTTGTAACTCTTGCCCTGTGCCACTCCTTTCTCTTTATTATAGTGCCCCCAAATCCAGCTACTTCAACTCCTCTACTCTTTAAATGAGTCGCACAATCCTCTTTCTTTTGGGTTCATCCACTGTGCGATGGAATCCAGAAACAATACTTAGTTGTAAAATAATAACCGGTGCATCTTTAGGGTTTCACTTAAAAAGGAACCCAGTAGTGTGGTCTCTTCCCTCTGAGATTTTTGTATTGCAGATTTAAAACAGAAACAGATAAGCAAGCTAATTCTTGAACTTTTGTTTTTCTATGTCTGGGCTCATTTTAGGGACTTTCTTCTAGCAAGAGAATGTGAGATGTGACTTTAGCAAATAGAAAGCAACCACAATGTATAGTACGTTGATTGTTGGTTCCTTGCAGACTTAAACAGTTAGCTGACCTCACTCTGCCCTGGGGAGTTTGTACCAGTAGTGAGCTGGGACTGGTGCCAATGTGTTTTTTTTGTCAACATTAATTTGCCAACATAATTTTATTTTTTTAAACAAACTCTTTTGCTAAAGTTGTCACTAAGGTGGAACTAGAAATTTTGTATTCCGTAAGTACCGATTATTCATAAATGTTCAGCAGTGAGGTACAGCTTGTTTTACATTTTTTTCTCCCTATGACACCTTCTTTAACTGGATGGGTAACTGTTCTTTGCAAGGTCTTTTTGAGTCTCTTTATATTTACAGCTTACCCAAAGACTCCAGGAATCTATATGGAGACTTTTGGAACTCTTTTTCTACATAGCTCTCTCTTCATTGCCCTAAAAACTCTAAGTATTTTACCAGCTACTAGTGAACTTTTGTATCTGTGTCCTCAGTTAAGTGTGACAGGTATCAGCATCATGACTTGCTTGGGTTTCCTCTGCGTATTTAAGTATGCAAATTGCTTTCTGGAAAAAATCCAGGGAAATATAGGACATGCCTTGTTTGTTCTATTCCTCATTGGAAATACAGTCTTGCAGCATCTCTTGTCCAATGTTTTCACACAGCTGTTGCACGTGTTTTGCTTCTTACATTTTACAGTAGTTTATAGCTGGAAGACCTGAATCAGAAGAGGGACATATGAGGGATGGGATTTAACTTACTGATAAAGGCTTGCTTAGCATGATCAAAACCAACCAACCAACAAACAAATAAACATGATAGACATAGACACCTGATTATTCCATTAAGAGCTCTTCAATGACTTTATACAGTGTATATTATGGTAAAAATTAGAAGCCCTTTATAAGGCCAGTTCTGGGCAGTTTCTATGACCTGGTGGTTTTCTTACATCTATTATTGCTTTTATTCTTTCTGTTATGGTATTCTTGGGTTCTGTGTACGTTCTTATACCAAAACCTTTATAACCTGTAGCCAGGAATATACCCTTTCCCACCTTCCTCTGATTAAATATTTAGTTAGCATATAGATTTCAGTTTAAAATGTATATGCAACATGGCAACTAGAATCATGAATGCTAGATAAGCTTTATGCATCACTTTCTTTGAGGACCTGTGTTAGGATAAACTTCTGCATGAACTGCTTCTATTATATACATATACATATACATCCATATATATATATATATATATAGTCAGCTGGAGCACTATTCTTGTTTTTAACTATTATTTTAAAGACATTTGTTTGGCAAACACCCTTGAAAGAAATAGCTTCCTGGCACAAGTATCAGATTTTGGTTTTTACTTGTCTAGGACAAGTATAATAATGATAACAAAAATAGGGCTTACTATCCATCATAGAAGATCTGAGCCTCTAAGCTCAAGCTTCTTGTGTGAAACTGTGAATTGCCATGTGTGGCAATTGCCATGTGTGGCTCTGTGTGTGTTGTCTTATGAATATTGGGATGAAGGAAAACAGGTTAACAATCCAGCTACTGCATGAGCATTCCTTTTCCCATGTCTCTGACCCATGAGTCTAATATCTACTAGTATCCTTGAAATTTCAAAGGAGAAATTTTGAGTTAAGACTTCACTTATTAAGATTTCAACAGTATCAGGTAAGGTGATGTTAAGAAAATGAACCCTAAGATATGTATTTAAATAATTTTTTTCTTTCATGCATTTGTTTCTAACGCATTTATAAGATTATTTCTTTGTTGCTTTGTATGTCCCTCCCCCACAGTATAACCCTTGTTTTCACTGTATTTGATGTCGGTATAATTTGTGGAGGGGAAGGGGAAAAACAAGTCGTTTAAATAAGGATACAGGTGGACCCGCTGCAACAATGAGAAGTACAAGTTGTCATGTTGAAAACGAACTTTACAACTTTGGTGGGGGGAGGGGTGGGGAAGATTGGGTGGGGGGATGGGGGAGGATGGGAAGGGATGTGAAGGATAAACAAAGGAGGAGGCTACAATGCTTGATAAGAAATATACTCATTATCTTGCCTATGTAATTGTAACCCCTCTGTACAGTATGTTCACAATAAAAAAAAAAGATTTCAACAGTACAACTCTAGATGTTTTATTCTTCATGACATTCAGTATTTCACCTTGAGAATATGTTTTTTTTTTATTGAAACATATTTTCTTTAGTTTGTCTACTCTTTGGCTAACTTCACAGAATTAGAACTTATTTACCTTTTTGGCAACTATTTGACTGAAACAACCACTGTAAGAGGTCAGTACATTTGACAAATGCATAAAATAAGCATAGATCCAATCTATATCTGCTTTCAGGGTTATTTTGAGGAGAAAAAGTAATAATTATCTAAAAAGGTTATGCAATGTAAAGTACTATATATAAATGTGTCACATTATCCTTTTAAACAAATAACATGGTTTTAGAGACTGGTAGTTGGGTTCCAAGTTATGTCTTATTTGAAACAGGAGATTTTTGTTTTATATTACTCAACCTTTTGAATGTTTAAATAATATGAACAGGTTCAAAGAGTTTTGAAGTTTTCAATAAATCATGAAAAGGTGAACAGTGAACTTCAGGCTGCCCTTCAATCATTGACTATAATGAAATCTATAGATTGCTATACTAACTGGAATAGAATAGTAAGAGAGAAAGATATTCCCACTGTTCTATATGTTTGTGAAGGATAGTTTGGTTCTAAACAATAGAAAAAAAATATATTAAAAATTTAAAAATTATAAAGACAGTTCTAAGATATCAAACACAATAAAAAAGAAGTAACTGGAGATTTGTGTGCCTTTTTTTTTGAGTAATGTCACTAGTAGTATTCATTGCATCTAGGACTCCCAGTTTGTGTCTTTCTACTCCAAGTGATTATCCTTGTGAAGGATAATATGATACCCCCTGTTCAAGTATTTTCTCTTAAATTGTTTAACCATAGCCAAGAGGTCAGGCTCATATATCATTGCCTGCCACTGGACACTCTTGTAGCATAGAAATATTTTCTTTGTTGTCATATGATCAAGAGAGTCTTATTTGGCGCTTCTTAGTAGTAACAGAATACTAGTATGCTTAGTAGTAATAGGATACTTTAAAAAATTAAATGATTATATGAATGAAAGACATTGATAATAAAAATAAAATTCAAGTGTAAAAAACATAGTATATTGAAATTTGTGTAGTTATAATCAGAGTAGTCCATTAGTTTCCAACAACATTTTATGCAATTAGTTGTATTTAGTAAAAGCAAATGTTACTGGGAAACAATAAATTCAGCTGGTAATAAGTTGAATTTTTGTAATAGTTGAAATATTTATATTAATTTTCACTTTCTGAATTTTACTTTAATTGCACTGATATGTCTTAGGTTTCTCACCAGATCCAATTCTCTTCTACTTTCCAATTTTAAATATTTATTCCTCTAAGGTATAAATCTATGTCTAAATGTTAGTAGAAGTGTTTATTGTTAGTTAATAAAATAGACAAAATATTCCCCCCCAAGAAATATTTTTCCAAGTTATCTTTTGTAGGTGATTCTTTTGTAGATAATTCTTCAAACATATATTTACTTATATTCTATATAAATATTATCTTTCACCTTTTACAAAATTGCTGGTCAGTTTGGCAGTCTAAAGTTGGCCACAATGCAAAATAACTCCAGGAATTAATATAAGGGAATGCAAAAGCTAAACTCTTGACCAAGTTCACACTTTTAAGCAGTGAACTTTCTTTAAGCCTGAAATGAACTCACTTAAAAACATCATTTCTTAAGCATTTGCTCATGTCATTTTTGTTTCTCAGGAATAACTAAAACCTTGCACATGGCAATGTAGGAGTACAGTGCACATAAGTGAATGGAAAAGATGTAATATATAGTTCCACCCTTGAAGTGCAGTGACATGAAGTCTGAGTAATATTGTGGCTCACAGAAGTTTTATGGCAGGTTTGTAAAAATATGTTCCTGAATTGTATGTATCAGAACCATTTTATTAAATACCTTGACTTGGATATTTAACCATATTATAATAAGCTCCAAAGAGCATTTATAAATACATATTAAAACTTGAGAACCATCCAGAGTGTGAGATGACTTCCAGAAAAGCATGTAAACAATCTAGGAAAAGGTGGTATTTAAACTAGTTGTTGGAGAATAGGGAAAACTTAGAACCAAAACTTTGCTTAGAAATTGGGATCTGAGCAATAGGAAAGGTGGGAAAAGCATATAGTTTTCGGTTATTGGTGAGGAAGTCCAATGTATGAAGAGAACTGAAAGTGATCAGATTTATAATTGGTCTCCAGCAACCACAAAGGCATAATACAAAGAAAGCCCCTTGGATCAATCTCAGACCTCACATAGTTAGAAAGACTGTCACAAGCAGAATATGCATTTGCAAAAGAAGCACACTTATCCAAATAAACACATTTTACACACACACACACACACACACACACACACACACACACACACACACACACACACACACACACACACACACACACCACTTCCCTTTGGTGCACCTGCAGATGACCTTACTCAGCTGATTTCACTAGAGATTCATAGGTGACTTAGGTGGTCTAGGAACAAAGGGCAAGATACAAAATATGATATCCTACTGGGTCAGCTGCAAAAGCAGCTTCGCAGGCAAAATAAAGAGGACTCCACAGGAGGGAGAACCGTAAGTGAGTCTCAAACTTTCCAAGAGGTATTTCCAGCTGTATTCTATAACGTGTTCTACCACTTTTGCCCTTCTTTTAGGCGTAGTTGTGAATAGATCCTTCTTTCAATATCAAATTTTATGGAATAGAAGTATCTCTTAGTGGATGTGATTAACTACTATGCTTATTGCATTATTTTATTTGATAATAATTTTGGGGAAGATTTGAAAATTATTTGTGTAAACTTGAAGACAGGATTCTAATGACTTTGTCTATAAAACATATTAAAAATAATCTCCATGGTGTCATTGACATTAAACAATACTACACCACACTAATTTGACAAGTTATATAGGAGTTTAACAATGCTTAGAAGCATTTCCACCAAAATTGTGTGATGAACATCCCCAAATAAACTGAAGATAAAGTAAAAATGGCAAAATTTGACTAATAATAAATTTTGTTGAGGAAAGAAAATAAAATATTCAAAGCTATGTACTGGCATCAGATATTGAAGTATTAGAGTCTTGGAAAAATTATGTTTTCTCTTTATAAAACATTTTGATTTTATTTTAGAAATTCTATATCTGAAAGATGGTGTGTGAATTTTATCATCAAGCTAATATTAGACTTTGTTGATAGAATCTCAATGTAATATAAATATGGATGTCTGAAAGATATGAAATTCTTCATTTTTAGCATAAAGCAAACTGACCTGCTGGGCTTTATGAATTCTTATCTAGCTCTTCAGTACCTTGAAGATCACTAGCTATTCTGTTACTTAACTCTGCTACAGTAAATGCTCTACTAATTAGTCTTAGTCTACAAATAGCAGCTCATCAGAGCTGTTCGATTTAGCAGTCCAGGTAACAAGGTAAATTTGTATTAATTCTTTTAAATATACTTTTCTGCTGACTGGGTATTTGAAGCCTGGTTTGAGGATTTGAAGTTAAATGGTTGTGATGTAGAGATGAAGGGAGTATAAGGGTGAGTGGCTTTAATATCTTTTCAAAGACGGGCTTAAGGCTATCACTCATGTTTTAGATTTGTATCTTTTTATTGGGAATATGGGGTTTAGCCTTTCCAGTACTTAGAAGGATAAATTTGTAATCTTTGTTTAGAGCATGAAATGTTACAAAATGTTTTATCTGTAGGTAAAAAAAATCCTAGCTAATAAGTAATTCCTTTAATTTTTTTAAAGAGATTCTTAAGATGTCTTTATCAGCCTCACAGTGACATCTGGCCTTAGAAATAAGCTGGATGGGGATAAGCATTTTGTATACATATGAAATACTATTGAGAAACTGCATGTACATCAACAGAGTTCTAAGTAATAGTTCAGAGCATAGCACTCAAGAATTTTCACATGGGGAAAATAAGGCTTTTGGCATCTCTTCACTCTGTGTTATTTCAATATTTGTATTCAGCTGCTTTGAAGCTTCGAATGTGACTAAAATGGGAATAAGACCTGTCATGGATAGTTGTTGTACAAATTTAAGGCATACAAAAATCCCTTCTAAAACTCTGGCTCATATTTTATGCTGAAAATCAGTTAGCTATTATTTTGATTAATGAAACGAGACCAGATAAAAGGTACATTATTTAAAGAATCATCAGAGGTTTTGATGTTAGAAGTGGGATTCCTAAAACCTTATTAATCCTAATATTTACTTAAAAAATACATGTAGTTAAGGCGAGGAGTCACTGATGTTTAGTAAAGAAAGCAATAGGCTAACTTCAGTGACATTCATTAACAAATCACTTTAAAGTGATTAATCTCAAGTGAACTATCACCTTGCAAAAATTTGACCTTTTTTTCCTATTCCTTCCAAATTTTCTTGGGCATGAAGCTAAAGTCTATGAAAAAGAGAGAAATTAACATCATAATTGTCTTTCTATGATCTGTTGTTCTTTTTAAAGGAGCCTCACTTTGCTTAGATATACATAATTTATAGCAAAGAGAAAATTGCATTACTTTCTAAACTTGCCTTTTACAGTGTACTTCTCATCCAATACTTTTGCAATTTGGTTAACCATTTAGTCATGGATGTTTTAATTAGAATACAGTTTTAAAACAAAATAGGCTATTTTAATAGAATATAAAATTAACTACAATATATAAATAATTATGGAAATTTGGCCTTAATTTTTGGATTCCATTATTAGGATATTTGTCTCTCATTATTCTACTTAATTAGTAATAACTCAAATTTTGTAATATAATGAAGAAAAAAGTGTGAAACTTATAGAAGATTCTGTATCCTAAGTAGGAGAAATCCAGTTCTTCTTCAAACCAAGGTGACATTAAAGTCTCTATAACTCTTCAGCAATTCCCCTAAATAATAAAGAAGGAGATGAACATAGAATCAGATGATGATAACCAGGAAATGGTCAGTGAGACCAATCACATAGATTGTTTTCATCCATTATATTTCGCATTTTAAATTCATTTTAGTGCCTAGAATTAGAAATATTTTGTACATAATCAAATCAGATTTGATTAGCTTTTCTTATAAAAGCAAATATCAGTGTCAGCTCAAACAGCACACACACACACACACACACACACACACACACACACACACACACACACAGGTCAGAAAGTAAAAAAGATATGGAAGAGTGAAGCGGTAGTGAAAAATTGTAGCTAAGAAACAGCACTAAAGATGCAAATGGTTAACTTCAGTATAACAAGTATAATAGACTTTATAGAGAGGTCCAATTGTATAATCTTTTAGATTAGGTCAAAGTCCAACAAAATCAGCACCAGGAAATGTTTATTTGCAAAAGGGGGAGCGGGATCAAGGGGAAAGGGGTGACAAATGAAGGGGGAAGGGAGGGAGAATTCAGTCGAGAATTAGTTGTACATACTGCAAAAGTAAGAAAAGTAAAAGAAGGGGTGAGTCACATGGCTGAAATGTATGCCAGACCCTGAACTAGTCTCTCATGTTTTACAGTGGCATTCCTTGATCAACATATAGAATATTTTTAGGTCAGCATTATTGCATATACTGAAGACAGAGACTGTCTCTCATGGACCAAGACTTGTGAGAAAAACAGATAATATATAAGTAATAGGTGAGCAGATAATTACTGATAAAATGTGTGATCAGGACTTTAAATGCAATAATATGGGGAATCTGCCACAGAATCAATGATGTGTGGACTAAGTGTTAAGAGAACAAGGAGCCACACACTGGATGAAAGGAGAAATCTGGAAATAGGGACCAGCAAATGCAAAGGAGAGCTTTTCTCTCATGCTTAAAACCTAAAAAGAAGATGAATGTGATTGCAGCATACTTGAATAAAAGGAACATGACTTGGATGATGCACATGTACCATGGTCAAAAGTTTGATAAATGTTTGCTAATCTTATTTAATTATCTCTAAAAACCAAAGACACAGAAACCAATATTGAATTAAAAAGGTTAGTTAGCTATCCAGGTGAGCTACATAGTCTTGTGTTTGTCCACTGCTAACTTCCTTTGAGCATTGAGATAATGATACCCATGTCACAAAAAAAATTTTTTTGTCAGAATTAAAGGAAAGGTGCGATGATGAGAAATATGCAAGAGGACAGGTTCTGTTATGTCACGCTGGGTGGGAGGAGATACATTCTCTCTCAATTCAGATTCTCTTTCCCTTCCTTTGTCCAACAATGGAAGATTTAGAGTTGGTGATTTTATTTTACAGTCTACTACGACTTACCCTCAAGAATATCAGGAAGTGGCGTAGCTGAGCTCCTTCCTTACCTATGCCTGCCTGTCAGCTTTTATTCACTCCTTCCCAGGCTTGGCAACTGCTGGAGGCTTAAAGCATGAGCAACATGGATTCAGAGTTTCTGAAGTCTTAACCCTGTGAATGTGAGAATCTTCATCTTTATAACACTATGCCTAAAATGGTATTTCTCTCTCCCTCCTATCTCCATCCCAACTCTCTCTCTCTCTCTCTCTCTCTCTCTCTCTCTCTCTCTCTCTCTCTCTCTCTCTCTCTCTCTCTCTCTCTCTCTCTCTCTCCTAGATTTGAATCATGAAATAATTAAAAATGCTGATTAAAAATTTGTTGTAGGCATGATAGGCATGTTTTGATAACTAGCACAGACCTAACTAAATGATGAGATGGAAGAATATTTAGGAGGAAGAGCTTTTGCCTTGTCTTGAATGAGCCTGGGAAGTAGAAGGAAGACAAACCAACCAAGCAAGTGAATTAGGAGATTATCATGGATATTAAAACAACACTTTATAGATACTAGAGAACTAGGAAATGAAGGGGAAAAACATTTGAATTAATTAGATGAAAATAATTACAATTACAACCATTATTGAAATGGTCTGCATGGAGCCAATTATCATATATAAAAGTTCCTAGGCCTGCCCTTAATGGTGATATGTAGCAGCTTTGTACGGTTGTTATGTTTTACATGATTTCAACATGAAGTTCAATTCAACCATGCTTCCACTTCTGTTCAATTCTCTTTGTGAAAAACTGGAACTTTAATTAGATTATGACTATTAAAATAAAGATTAAGAAAACCTCTTACATTTCTAAATAAGACCAAGAGGATGGAAAGGGTTAGTAGCTGAAATTTTAAAATTGAGGAAGCCAGGCGCTGGTGGCTCATGGCTATAATCCTTAGCTACTCATGAGGCTGAGATCTGAGGATCACAGTTTGAAGCCAGCTCAGGCAGGAAAGTCTGTGAGATTCTTATCTCCAATTAACCACCAGAAAACCGGAAGTAGCTCTGTGGCTCAAAGTGGTAGAGTACTGGCCTTGAGTGAAAGAGCGTGGGGACAGCACCAAGGCCCTGAGTTCAAGCCCCAGGACTGACAAAAAGGAAACAAATAAATAAATAATAAAATTGAGGATCAAAATGAAAGGTTTACTTTCCCTTGCTGGTTCTTCAACCCATAATGCTTCAACCCTTATTTCTATATGAGACCCCCTAAGTCCTTACAATTCTCATTACATAGGGGTCCCTATAGAAATAAATATTTAGTGATAGCGTCTTAAGTTTTATACTCATGTCATTACTGTATGCCTAATCCACAGTTCTCACTCATTACTGCAGGCTAAATGTACATCCCACCACATTCTCCCACTGTGAGGTTCCACTTGAGCATATGGGCCAAAGCATTGCCATTGTATTAAGTGAAACAAAACACTATGATACTGCTCAGGTTTTTTAGTCTTCTGGCCTTTGGGATCATCGGTATATGCTCTGAAGGAGCCTGACTTAACCTAGGTGCCTGGTAGCCACAGAGAGTCCCATACTCTGATTCCTGCACCAATAGTCACATTCTGAAGATGAAGGGTTTAGACACAAAAGCCTGAGAAGTCAACTGCCATACACCATAGTGGATTCTCTCACTCAAGAAAAATTCTTTTATATATATATATAAACATATATATATATATATATAATTATACATTTCATTGTTACAGTGGGTCAACCTGTATCCTAGTTTCAGCATTTTGTTATTTCCCTTCCTCTTCCCCCATAGTATAACCCCTGTTTTCATTGTATAAGAAAAGTTCTTCTGAGAAAGAATAAGAAGCTGGGTACCTGTGGCTCACACCTGTAATCCTAGCTACTCAGGAGGCTGAGATCTGAGGACTGCAGTACAAAGCCAACCCGGGAAGGAAAGTCCTTGAGACCTTTATCTCCAATTAACCACCAGAAAACCTGAAGTGGCGTTGTGCCTCAAATGGTAGAGTGCTAGCCTTGAGCTGAAGAGCTGAGGGACAGCGCCCAGGGCCAGAGCCCCACGACTTACAAAATAATAATAATAATAATAATAATAATAATAATAATAATAATAATAATAATAATAATAATAATGGTAATGGAAGGGGTACATAAGTACAATGTGTATGTGTGCAAATACAATAGTGAAACACATCCCTACATTAATACATGCTAATAAAATTACTGGAGTAAAGCAAGTAGGGTGACATATACCTGTTGTTCTAGCTTCTTGGGTAGGACGTAGGATTATATTTCAAGTCCAGATTTAGTAAAATAACAATTCATGAAATCCTGTGTCAATCAATAATTCATGAAACCCCATGTCAATCCACAACAGCCGAGCATGGTAGTATGTGTCTGCCATCCCAGTTATGTGGAAAAAATTAATAGGAAGATTGAGGTCAAGCCTGGCCAGGTATAAATGAGAGACACTTCAAAGCAATAACAAACCTTAAGGCTAGGGTGAGATTTAATTGGTAGAGATTGTATCTCAACAACAACCTAAGGAAAGTACATGGCCCTGAGTTCAAACCCCAGTACTGAAAGAAAAAACATCTTTTTATAATTTGGATTCAGTGCCATAAATGATTGAGTGAAGATATACCTATTTTTAGATCTTATGTGGGAGTAAGTTCTGTTTGGTTTGAGAGTTTTGATAATCATTGCTTTTTTTACTTACTAAATATTTTTTGCTCAATTTAGGCAACTGTAGAAATTTTGGAAGACTAAAATGAAAAAAAAATAAGAGGACTCTAAAGTATGATTAGATCTAATAATGGGCATTCATTTAAAATTAATAACAAGGGGCTGGGAAGATGGCTCCGTGGTAGGGTGCTTGCCTTCCATGCCTGAGGCCCTGGGTTCGATTCCTCAGCACCACATAAGCAAAAAAGAAAAAAGAGCCAGAAGTGGCACTGTGGCTCAAGTGGTAGAGTGCTAGCCTTGAGCTGAAGAGCTGAGGGACAGCACCCAGGCCAAGAGTTCAGGCCTCACAATTGGAACACCCCCCAACCCCCCAAAAAAAGAAGTCTAAAATTAATAACAAAATAGCAAAATACACCCACCATCAGTGCTTGGTTCTTCTCTGTGGAACCATAAGGAGATTTTCATAGCACATTATCTGATGGATGAGACACCTTAAATTTTTATCTGAAAGAAAATGCAAAGCTAACAGCAGGAGGTTTAAAGCATAAAAATCCTGCCACCTACAGTATAAACAAAGGTATGATTTAAACATTGCACTTCAAAGAAAACCCTGAAAGAATGAGAATCTGGTCCTGCAAATGAGGGCAGCAGCCCAGAGACCCTCCCCTCCCCATTCTGTTCCAGGTGTGCCTGGGGCATTGGTTCCCAGCTCATTTAACCCAGCAGAGATTGGCTGCTTAACGGAGCTGAGCAGCAGCCTGCCTTTCTGCCACATTTGACAAGGAAGTTCAGTTTCAGCTAGTGAACCTTATTTAGGGAACTAATGTTCTCCATTTGTGTATTTGCAAAGAAGATGCTCCAGGCAATGTCCCCAAATGAATTCAGAGGAAATAAACTAAAAATGAGAACTCAGGTCTTAAGATCAATAAATTGTAGTCCCTTTGATTTCTTTTTTTTTTTTTTATGAACACATCTCACAGCATGTAAATTGAAATCAACATTAGGCTTCATTTATTTTCATTCCAAGTCAAATTAAAGTGTGGTTTTTGTCAGTTTAAGGAAAGAAAAACAGCTAATGGAAAAATCACAAACCCGAGTTTATGATACCAAGTGTTACCTCTGAATAAGTAAGTTTTAAAGATGATTGGAGCTGTTTATATATTTTAAGGTGCAGTTATAACATTACTTAAACACATTTGTAGAGCAATGACTAAAAGTGTATTCATGGTTATTTGAAAAACAAGCACAGTCAAACTTGAATATGCCTCTACTTAAAATATTTAACTTCATGTACACAGTCATATGTACAATTTCAGAGAGTGATGATTTGAAAAATTAATTTTTGTTCTTAGGATTGTATTATAACATAGGCGAGTAATACATGTTGAGGTCTACTTCACCATGGACCCTATTATGAGCATATAAAACCACATGTAGGTATTTATTAAAATGATCATTTGCCCACAGATAGAAGCTCACCATATTTAATGAAATCTTCCTGGTATTTCCTAGACTGCTGTCCAATCTCAGATGTCTGTTTCTTTACATATACAATGGAAATATACAGTTATTTAATTCAGAGTGGTATTATGGAGATTAAGTGAATTAATGAAAGTTCTTAAGAGTATGCCAAGTACATGTTTGCTTGGTCCATATTGGTAGTGATAGACAGACACATAGATGATAGTTAGATAGATGAGACGTACCTATTTTATATTACTATGTATCATATCATATCATATTATATGATGTATTGTGTTGTTATATGATGATGTTAGCTAGTGTAGCTATCTGAGTTATAGAATATGCATAATGTATCTATTTTAGTATCTTGGGGTTTGGAAATAGAGGTCAACTTCAATGTTTCTTTACAGTCCCAAGTTTTAAGCTATTGCCTTAGTCTCATACCTTTAGAGTTCTAATTGTCCTTTTTCTAATAAGTCCTGTTAAAATGTGCTTTTGTATGCAGAGCTTTTAGACATAAAGGCAACTAGTCTCAGCTTTTAAACTCTACTACACTGCTATGGAGCACACATTCCAATCTATCAGCCAAGGGCGGACATGTACACATTTAGTTTTTGTAGAGTGTAAATACTCAATGGTGGTTATGGTGAGATGAGTTTATAGCAGGAGGCTTTCAATTTTACCCTTGCATATGCTGGTATGAAATCATGGAGTTTTGCCTTTTAAATCTTGTTTTATTATTATGTGGAGGCAGCATGCAGCAGTATGGCTTAGTAGAAAAACAATAGATTAGGCACAGCCATAAATTCTAATTCTGGCACCATTGACAGTCCAGTAAACCCTTCTGTACTGTAGCATGAAGTACATTATGAAGAAATGCTGGCAGCTCTCTGTATCAGCAATAACCAAAGGATCCTTTAAATTAACAGCAGTTACAAACAAAAGCAAAATAAAGAACAAAATAAAAAATAAAACGAAAAACAACACTCAAGACTCAGAAGAGGTAGAGACCTTATTAAATACCTATTTCACCTGCCCCAGCTTTCAGATGATAAGCAGGGCTGAAATATGGAGAAGTCACATGACTGGCTGAAGGTCAAACCACAGTAAGCAAAATCCAGGTGTCTGGTAGTTGTTTTCATGTTCTTTAGAAACATGAGCTAGGAGGGAAAGGAACCCAGACACACACACACACACACACACACACATACACACACACACACACACACACACACACACACACACACACATATATATATATATATATATATATATATATAACATTGCTTAAAACCTAGATTATTTTTTCTAGACCTGTAAATATGTAATTATTCTCATTTTTATTTGGAAAGTAGGATCATATGATGTCTAAAGGTAGTAATGTTGAACAGGTTTCCTATTGGCAAAATACATTTAGTTGGGTTAGGATAGGCAGAGCCACTGTTCCACTCTGGATGGTTTTATCCTTCTTGCTGACTTTGGATAGAGCTCAGAACCATCACCTGCACAGGACTGATCTGTAAGCAACTTGAAGCTCTCATGTGTTGACGGCCTGGTGTCTATCCTGTTGTGCTTTTGGGAGGTGATAGAACCTTTAAGATATAGAGTCTACTTGGAGAAAATTAGATCTGGGGGATATGCCCTTGAAGGAGATAATGGGTTTCTGCCCCTTCTTCCTCCTCTTTGCTTCCTGGCTACCATGAAATGAACAAACTACTTTCACCACACATCTTCCAGCACTTGCCTAAGGCAACCGTGCTAATTAACTGGAATGGGGGCCAAACATACATACCTTTCAGCTTTAGAAATGGATTATCTCAAATATGTTGTCACAGTAACAGAAAGCTAACTAGTATAGGCTCTTATCATAAAATATAGTAGTAGCCATTGTTTAATTAGTCTCTTGCTCCTTACCCCTATGGTGCTCAACAAGCACCGGTATCTCCATTTCTTATGTGAAATAAATCCTTGGTATCATAAAGGAAGTTGTAATTTTCTTGATACCTTTCATTCATCCCAGCTCATGAGGTTACAGAACCTTATTATTTTCCTGTGCTGTGGCAAAACTCATCTTTAAAATAATACATATAAAAACATCATATTAGTAAGCTGAAATTCCTGTTTATAACTGGCAGGTGAGGTGGCTGTCATCATTGGTTGATATTCTGTTGTCCAAATATTGTCACAGTTTTGAAATGTTCTGTTATTAACTGGCTTGCTCTTTTTTGGAGGGAGGGGTAATACTGAAACTAGGATTTGAACTCAGGGCCTTGCATTTATTTGGCTGGCACTATCAATTGAGCCACACCTTGGTTTTGCTGGTAAAATTGCAGATGGAGTTTTATAGATTTTTGTGCCAACACTGGCCTTGAATCAAAATCTTATGAATCTCAGTCTGCTGAGTAACTAGGATTACTGCAAACAAGCCTCAGCACTAGGCCCATCTCTTGGCAAATATTCTTCTAAAGTTTCTTTATGTGATGTCTATGTGGAGTTGAAAGGGACCCTATCATCCTGGATTCCTAAACCAACACTATGCCAAGACTGTTCCCATTAACTACAAAATACCAACTACTTGGTATTCCTTCTTCTCTCATGGCTAGTAATGCTCATGCTATTCATTTCTGGATAACAGGACATAAAGATAAATGTTTCCCTAGGTATTTCTAGAAATGAATCCCCTAAAATTTCTCTGCTCTCTGCCTCATTTCTCCCTGTCCTATCTATATGCAAACATGAAGCTCAGCTGCAGTAACTTTCTCACAGCCAGGCAGCAATAATTCTGAGGGCCTAGGCCAATACACGGAGGCAGGCTGCAGTGTAAGCACAGGAGAAGAAAGGGCCTGGGACTTTGTTGATATTGTTGAGCTATGAAATCCATGGTGATTGCCACAAGATTATCTTTCACAATAAGAAACATCTCTGTCTAAAGCCACTCTTATCTGCTAATGTTTTCTAGCAGCTGAGCACATCCTAATTTACAGGCTAAGCAGACATTCTGTATGTGTAGGATGGGGGACACTGGAAGAGATACTGCAGAAAAATTGAATGGTTTCTATGTAGAGGGCACCAGATAGAGTATAAATTTGGCACAGATGTAAAAGTTACTGTTAATATTTTTACACAGATGATGAGATGTACTCTGAGTCTGCTTTTTCGAGTATATGCCTCAATCATCTTCCCAACAATTATTTAAGTTAACATTTTATATTTTAAAGCGTACCTAAAAGAAATGATTCTATTTTCTTCCTAGTGTGCATTCAGGATTTTATCACTTCCATCCTCTACACACATGGCCATTCTTTAATTTCCTGTAAAAATTCATACATAAACTCACAGAAGCCATATACTCCTATGTTATATCTTATCAATGTATTTGATTCACTGAAATATTGTAACATTATCTGAATCTTGTTCAGAACAAGCAATATCTGCAGTGTCAATTTCCAAAAGAAAATGTATAAGCAAAAGGAGTCATTTTTCATGCATTGTTTTTTTCAGTGAAGCAAGAACAAGATTCTCAATTTTTTTCTGCATTTTGAATTTGACTTATGTATTTTTTACAAACATTCCTTTCCATGTAACTTCTATGTATCTCCACCCCCTCTTTTATTTATGTAGTTATTTTTGTCACAATGGCACTGGGGTTTGAACTTAGGGCCTAGGTGCTGTCCTTTAGCTTTTTCACTCAAGGCTGGGGGTCTACCAGTTGAATTATAACTCCACTTCTGATGTTTGGCTGGTTAACTGGATCTAAGAATCTCATGAACATTCCTGTCTAGGGTGGCTTTAAACCATGATCCTCAGATCTCAGCCTCCTAATTATGAGGATTATAGGCAAGAGCCACCAGCCCCTGGCTCCATATAATTTTACATTTTTCTTACATGAATTTTCTAAGCAAACTTTCAGTACCTCTTGCTTTGTGATTTTTTTAAGGATTTTTAAAAACTTTTTTTTAATCATCAAGTTACAGTTGCATAGTAAGGCAATAAGTACATTTTTTCCCTGCCCTCATTTTTCCTACTTTCCCTACCCTCCACCCTGGACACCCCCAAGTTATACAAATCATACCCAACATATTGTCTTGTATATATCACTGTTGCATTTGTTCTTTGTCTCTTCATTCTGTTATTCCCCTTCCCTTCCCTAACTCAAATAAACATATATACAATACAAGAGAATCTAGGTGCCAGTGGGTCACAACTGGAATTCTAGCTACCCAGGAAGCTGAGATCTAAGGATCATAATTCAAAGCTAGCTGATGCAGGAACATTTGTGAGTCTTATTTCCAATAAACTACCAAAAAAAAAAAAAAGCCAGATGTGGAGCTTTGGCTCAAGTGGTGGAGTTCTAGCTTTGAGCAAAATAAAGTCAATGACATGGGCTGGGAAAGTGGCTCAGTGGTAGAGCGCTTGCCTTGCATGTGTGAGGCCCTGGGTTCGATTCCCCAGCACCACATAAGCAAAAAGAAAAAAAGCCAGAAGTGGCGCTGTGGCTCAAGTGGTAGAGCGCTAGCTTTGAGCTGAAGAGCTGAGGGACAGTGCCCAGGCCCAGAGTTCAGGCCCCATGACCGGACCCCCCCCCCCCCAAAAAAAAAAAGAAAGAAAGAAACTCAATGACAGTGTCCAGGCTCTGAGTTAAAGCCCCGGACCAGAAAAACAACAACAAATAAATAAATAAACAAACAAACAAATCAGTATGAGACATGACACTTAACTGACATTAGAATAACAGCATTGCATGATTTCCTGTACATGCCAAAACTAAACAACAAATATGAACATCATTGTTTTATTATTCTAATGTTACCTATTTATGCATTTAGAGATAAACAAAAATGATGATGTCTATCTTTAGATCTTGCCATGAGAATCCCTAACCAGGGAGATGAGACAGAATTTCATTGCTGTTGTTTAGGGTAACTTCATTTGAACATGGTGATGAATCCGAAAATGAAATTCTTTTATGGTTATAATCAATTTTTGTCACAACTGAGAAAGTACAGTTGAAATCATAATAGTTTTACCTTTATCCCATAAAAGTCATGAAATATTCTGACAGGGTAATTTCATCTATTTGCCTCCTTATATAAATCTTAAAAAAATCTTTTTGTTAAAGTAATGAGCTCATTTCCTTGCCACAAAAATTAAAGCATGCTCAGTAGATTTGGAATTTAAAATTCTGTTCTAAATTGAATGTTGTTATTTAATTTTGATTGAAGTACAAAACAGAGAATGGGAAAAAATAAATCAGTATTTGACACTGATGAATCCATGAACCATAGTTAATATTAACCACAAAAATTATAAATATATGTGTATATATATATGTACGTATATATATATATATATATATATATATATATATATATATATATATATATATATATATATACTTCCTGTGGTAAGAAAGACTCTAAAAAACCAACCAGAACTGTGTGATTTTATTGCCACCTTCAGAATTTTTCTACTTAGGTAAGGGACAGTAAGAGATAATTTTAATAAGAATATATTGTGCTTTAGATTATTGCTTCCTCAGATGACTGGAACTTTTTTGCCTGACAGAACTTGGGACAATTATCTTGTCCTTTGTGTTCAGAGATGATGTGCTGACAGGTTATTTCCTGAGCAATAACTGAGATATGTGACCTGCTGTCCTTGCCAAGAGAGAGCCTATTTTGTAGTTGACAGCAGTAGCCACTGAGCAGAGAGCCTGACATTTGTGGCCTTGTCACCTTCAGGTCAATTGAGTCTGTTATTTATTTATTCATTTTTAATATTTGATTCCTCTTTTGCACATTCAATCACCAATCATGTCTGCAATCACAATGTTTCAGTTCCAGTGCCATTTTTCTCCATTCTCTTGTCAGGAAAATACTCCAAGTTCCATGCTGAATTAGATAGGGGCACTGTGACTCAGCTGTTCTTATTACAACCAGGTCTCCTCTCAATACCTAGAACGAGATCACTAAACCATGGGCTGTGTATTTTGTAACCTCTTCTTAGAATGCTGGAGAAGTATCTGGCCCCGATAATGTAACAAGTGAAATTAGTGAATGCTGGAAAAGAGGAAGAAATCTTGGATTGATAAGTCTCTGTGACAAAATGATAATAATTCCAATATATTCTCCCATCTTTCATTTGAACATTGATCTTGAGTTTTATAGTTCTTTCACACATGATTTTTCTATCATGAGGTGGCTACCAGAAGAATGAAATTCCTCATCTTAAAATTCTTAGAAGTACTATCAAGGGGGCTGCTTTTAATTCTGAATATCAAGTTCCTCTTCAAACCACAGAAGAAATAGTATAGCACCAAGTATTGGTACATTACAATGTGAATTTTAACAATATCTTACCTCTGACTAACTCTACTTTTACATATTTTCTTTCCCAATTATCTTCTGAATCCATGGCTTCACATGTCATTTCTGTGACTATTTGTCAAGGCTTTTCCACCTTCTCCCTCTCCTTCTTCTTCTCCCTATCCTTCCCTTCCTTTACCTTTCCTCCTCCTTGTCTTTCTCTCTTTCTCCCTGTCTTTTGTCTGTTAGTCTCTCTCTCCCTCTCTCTCTTCCTCTCTCTTTCTCTCCCTCCCTCCCTTCCTCTCCCTCTCCCTGACCCTCTCCCTCCCCTTGTCTCTTCCTGCCTCTCTTCCTCCCTCCTTCCCTCCCCTGTATTGGATTTTGAGCTCAGGGTCTCATGCTTGTTTGGCCTGCTTGCTTGTTCAGCTGGCATGTTCAGCTGGAACTCACTCTACCACTTGAGCTACATATGCCTTCATTCCTGCTTTTTGCTGGTTGTCTTGGAATTGGAATGTCCTAGACTTTTCCATTTGGGTTGGCTTTGATAATTCTCATCCTTCTGAGAGGCAAGGATTGTGAGTACAAAACACTCATGTCTCCCTGCCAGTATTCTCCTATGACAATGTGTTTTTCCAAATTGTATTCTACAGGTAATAAGAAACACAGGCAAATACATAATCAATAGTTTACTGCAATTATAATACAGGATTAAAACCTACATTTTGACCAGTAAATAATTAGTCATATATTTTTTCATCAAAGAGACAGTGTTAATCTCTTAAATGTAAAATATATAGGACAAAACTTTATTCTCAAATGTATTTCAGAGTCAATATTGTACTAATTATGCAGTTTTAAACATTACTATTTAATATGACAGAACCTTGGCTTTTATCTTTAAAACAGTGATTATCATTCATAAGTCTCTACTTAACTATTTTCTGTTGTAGAAAAATCAAAATCAATGCACAGAAGCACAGAAAGAAATAACTTGACATAGGGGTCTTATCTCATTCTTTGGTGTATGCAGGCATCTCTTGGCATCCTGAGGACTATGGGCCCCTAGGAATGGTGATGTGGTGTTCTGAGAAGCACCTGATCATGTAGCTCTGCCAGCAGTCAAAGTCCTTACAAATGCTATCTCTTGCTACTTTTCTGGGAAGCCTTGTGATGACATAGAAAATTCCAGAAATAAGATGATGTGTGAGAGGCTTTTCTTGCTTCAAATGAATGTGTGTGTGTGTGTATGTGTGTGTGTGTGTGTGTGTGTGTGTGTGTGTGTGTGTGTGCACGTGTAAGAACATTTTTGCTGACCCAGGGGATTTGTGTTAGTTTTGAGTACTTGGGGTTTTATCCTAATTAATCTTCTTAACTTCTGAGCTTTGTCCATCAATAATATACAAAATGGGCTTTTCCCTAGAGAGGAAAAGCCAAGACTACAGGAGTAGAACTTCAGGGCACAGAACAGATTTGAGATGTAAATTTTTCCACAGGGGAAGACCAGAATCAAATGTACCATGGTCCAACAATAATTCCTTTGACTTTAGCTAATGGAAAAGTTGTAAAGTGCCTCATTTCAAAAGCAAAAACTTCACAATCAGTTCCAGAAACTTAGGATATGCTTCCTTAAGTCATGATATATGGAAGTAGGATTGCTGGTTATTATAACTTTGTCTGGTAAAACATATTTACTCAATATACAATTATTGAAGAACCACCATGTGCCAGAAATATTTCAGAGAAACCAATTCAGTATAGATTAGTGATGTGACATTTATTGGCTTAATATGGAGAGAGAAAAAATATAAGATGAAAGAGAGGAGTTAATTTAATGTGAGAAATGGATGAAACCAGATACTTGGGAGATGTTTGTGTATGCATATATGTTTGTATTTTTGAGCATCTTCTTTCTAGAACACCAAACAGAGTGATAGTAAGTATAATCATAATATTTGCTATTTATTGCAATTAGCATGGCATAGTAAATATTATTCTAATCTGAGATTTAGCAAAAAAATTGGGGAAATGATGAAAGGATTTTAGTACCTTTTCTAATGTTGTAAGTGAACATGTGAAGTTGTGTAACTTATAAATAATAGAAGTTTATTTGTAGTGTGGTGCTGGAGTCTGAGGAGTCAAAGGGGAGAATGCTCACATCTCTGTGGCAACTTTTAAGGATTTCCTTACATTGTAGAATGGCAGACTTCCTTGTATCATACCACGCCAAGGAAGAGCATGGATGCTAACATAAGTCCTATTCCTCTTCTTAGAGTTCCACTAATGCTATCATAAAGGCTCTGCCCTCATCACTTCATCCAGTCTCAACTATCTCCCAAAGGTACCACCTCTAAATACTACTATCAGAGGAACTGATAGTTCCTCTAAATACTATCAGAGGAACTATCAGTTCTTTTTGCTTATGTGGTGCTGGGGAATCGAACCCAGGACCTCGTTCATGCAAGGCAAGCGCTCTACCACTGAGCCACCTTCCCAGCCCTAAAATACATAAACTTTTAGGAACACATTCAAGCCACAGCAAGTTCCCTCTACAGTAGTTATCTGTATTGACTGTTAAGGGTGAAGGACCTTGGACACACAGAGTACACACAGAGAGCTGTAACTAAGATTAAAACATACAGGGAAATCCTCACATTGTTTTAAATGGTTGAAATGACAGAAGTGAGCTGGATGTCAGGGCAAAGAAGAAGGATTAAGGTAATAAAGACTGTCAATGCTATGATTTAAATCTTTCATTTTTTCCAACAATGAGGACCCATCAGGAATATCATCAAGTCTGGAAAACTGTAGCATCAATGGTTAAAACCATTATTATTAGATTAACGTGAAGGAGAGTTTTGAGAAATGCATATTGCAGATGAGTTGTAGGGGGTGTTTATCTCCATCAAGGTGAGGTATGATTAAGAAGACCTGTGCTAGAGCAATGGTAATGGAGTTTTAGAGAGAAGGAATAAACTTAGAGTGGACAGATCCAAGTAGACTTTCAGCCATTTTGTTAAAGTGTATGGGTAAATGGAAATTTACTATGATGGAAATACTAGATGGATGGAAACTTGGGTAAAAGAAGATGATTATCTCATTCTTGTATATACTAAGTTGAAAAGTGCTCATAGTCATCCAGTTTGAGAAACATTTGGTTTGTGTTCTTACAAATTAGTGATAAAAGCTCAATTCTGCATAACTTTGGAGCTCTATTTCTATAAGCTGTGGATGGAAGTTATAGAAGATAGAAATACTATTCCCAAATGTTTCATTTAATTAGTAGCATGGCTGTCAATTCAGTTATCCCAAAGAACAGTGGATTAAAATACAGGAAACATGTTTGACCATACCTAACACCGGTAAGCTGGACGCCGGTGGCTCACACCTGTAATCCTAGCTACTCAGGAGGCTGAGATCTGAGGATCGCGGTTCAAAGCCAGCCCGGGCAGGAAGACCGTGAGATTCCTACCTCCAATAAACCACTAGAAAACCATAAGTGGTGCTATAGCTCAAGTGGTAGAGCTTTAGCCTTGAGCTGAAGAGCTCAGGGACAGCGCCCAGGCCCAGAGTTCAGGCCCCATGACTGACAAAATAAATAAATAAATAAATAATTGAATGAGCTATACTGCTTCTACTCTTTGTAGAAGAAAGAAAATTTACAGGTTAATATATCAAAAAGTTCAAAGTAGGGCACTAGTTGCTCATATATGTAAACCTACCTACTCAGGAGGCTGAGATCTGAGGATTATGTTTTGAAGCCAGCCTGGGCAAGAAAGTCTATAAGACTCTTATCTACAATTATCCATAACTAAAATTACCTAAACTACCTGAAGTAGAGTTACAGCTCAAGTGGTAAAGTGCTTCTCTTGAAGATAAAAGCTCAGGGACAGTGAACAGGCTAAGTTCAAGTTTGGGACTGGCATACAAAAATATTTCCAAGTGTGGTAATTTAATTGATTAGTTCAACACTAACAAGGATAAAACATATTTTTGATATGTTTGCTGTAAGGTAGATGCCTAAATCTAGCATTGTATCCAGCTCAAAATTCTGGGGCAGGGAGGGAACAAAAAAAAAACAAATAATTGATCATTGTACCCAAAACAATATTCCCAAGAAACAGACAAAAAATAAGCATCTTTCTCCCCTTTTCAGTACTTTTCTCTGGGCATGTCAACCTTTCTAAGAAATGTTCACAGTGTATCCTCTAATTCTCATTGGCTGGAAAGGGTGTCAGAGTCTCTCTACACCAATCACTAAGAGGAAAAAATGATGGGTAATAACCAGCAGCTATCTCTGAGCCAAGAACTGAATTGTCTTCCTGCAGTTTAGAAACATAAAACCATTCACAATGCTTTATAATGAATTGTGGGTAGCCAACAAATTAAATCTGTAAAAGTGATTCTCAAAGTGTAATTCCTGATCCTATAGCTTCTGATTTCTTGAGCCTTTATTCAAATTCAAATCCTCCTCTCCATTCTACTTCAGCCCTACTGAGCCAGAACTCAGAGTGGGATCAATCCATCTGTGTTTTAATGGACCCTCCTGGCAATTCTGATGCACTGTAAAGTTTGAAAACCACTATGTTAAAATAAAACTTACTGAGGAAAGAATTTACCACTTGGTAAGGACAACAAAACTGGAAAACTCCCTGAAAAATTCATATAAAATGCAATAGTAAAGTACAACAACAACAATAACAACAACAAAAAGCCAGATATGATGTAGCACTTCTATAATTTAGTTATAGAAGAGATCTAGGTAGGAGAGTTATAATTTGAGGCTAGCCCTTAGCAAAAAGCGAGATCTTATCCCCAAATAACCAAAACAAAAAGGTTGGGGCCATGATTCAAGTGGTTGGAGTGCTGTTTAGTAAGTTCAAGGTTCTGAGTTCGTACTTTATTCCTCAAAAAAAAAAAAAGTAAGAAAAAGAAGAAAAAAAGAGAAACAATCTGCTACAGTTTGGATCTAGAATGTCCCCTGAAGTCCTGTGTATTAAAAGATTAGTTCCCAGGTTGGTGTTTTTAGAAGGTGTTGGAACTTTTAAGAGGAAGTTAAGTCATTGTGATATCTACTTGAATGAGACCCCAGTCCTTCACTATCTCTAACTTTGTTTCCTGGTTCATATGTAGTAAGGTGGGTGCCATTACTTTTCTGATTTTTATCCACCCATCCATCCATCTACTAGTCCTCCTATTTATCCATGTTTTTCAAATAGCTTTTTTTTCTCATAAACAAATATAGAGACAACAAGGGTTATAGAATGGGGGAAGAACCCCTGTTGTCACTATATTTATTTATACGAGAAAAAATATCCTGTATCATGAATATACATTTTTCTAATTTAGGGAGGGGAAGGGAAATGACAAAGTGCTGAAATAAGGATACAGGATGACCCATTGTAACAAAGAGATGTACAAAACACTATGTTGAAAATGAACTTTACAACTTTGGCGGAGGGGGGGGCCGGGGAGGGCAGAAGAGTTGGGAAGGAAAGGGATGGTAGGGGAAAAACTAAGGAGGGGGTAACAATACTCAATAGGAAATGTACTCATTACCTTACTCATGTAACTGTAACCCCTCTGAACAGTATCTTTACAATAAAAATATATATTACAAAACAAATAGAACAAGAGAAAGTGAACTCAAAGTGATTCTGGAGATATACTTCTTGATCTGGAAAATATGTTTTCTAGGATGGAGGAAATAGACTGTTGTCTTCATTTTGCAGAAGAGAACTTTAGCTCCTTTCCTTTCCATTTTCCCCTGAACCTTTACCATTCTAGCTTAACTTAATAAAGAAAGCTTCTATATGTAAATAATTAGCTAAAAATCTTACACTATATTTACCTACTCTTTAGAAGTCATGCTCAATATGTTGGCAAAGCAATATATACAAAGTCAGATTTACAAAGAAAAATTTCGAAACAAACATTTAGAAGTAACTTTAACTACTGGAAATTCTGAAGTCCTCCACTTCATTCAAAATATGTGTTTTCATTTCTTTAACATTACTTAGTGAAAGAGGTAATTCAGTACACCAGGCTCTCACTGGAGAAGTTCACAATCAGGTGCTATTTAACTTTCTAGAACCATGTCTATGAATTAAACATACTTAGACTCTTAAGCTATATTAATTTAGGCTCCCTTACAGCTTTAACATACTGGTAATAATAGTAGAGTCAAGATAAATGAATGTCAGATACAGGAAAAATTAACTTGTTCTTTCGACCTCTTTGTCTTGTATCCTTGTATGTAGAAAGCTTTTTGGCACTGTGGGATATCCAGACAATTCAAGGAAAATTAAATAACTACTATCAATGAGATTGAGTCCATAATCTTTCACTGCAACTCATTAAAAATAATTAAAAGTTCTGTTAAAATTAAAATTACAAGTTGGAACAGATTACTACAGTCTTATTAAAATTTTGCAACTAGTACAATTTTGTTAGATGTAGAAATCTATAACTTCCCAAGCATTAGCACAATTTATAGGGCAAAGATATCCTTTATAATGATGACAAAATCTATTTATTTCTTACTTAATACATCTATATTTGTACTAGAGAGAATACACGTTGGTCATCAAAGCTGAGAATGTTATTAGTAGGTAGGAACAGATTTCCAATTTTGCTATAGCCCAGGACACTTCTAGATGTCAGAATGTTTTCAAAGATTTATGACTCTGATCAGTGAAATATGCACAGAAAAATTACAAAGATAACACCATCCTTATCATTCTTCCAGCAAAATAAACAGCGAGCTCACAAAGGGCAGGTTTTCAATAAAGACTTGCTGTGCAGATATTTGGAAATCTGCTATTCTGTAGTACATTTGTGATGATAGAACAGCACTAGATTTAACCTGTACATCATAGTAGGTAAAATATAGCTGGTGGACTAGAATGACCAAGAAAGTGTAATTGTATGAAACCTAATTTTTATTTTTATTTTTATTTTTTTAAATTTTTTTGGTCAGTCGTGGGGCTTGAACTCTGGGCTTGGGCACTGTCCCTGTGCTCTTCAGCTCAAGGCAAGCACTCTACCACTTGAGCCACAGTGGCACTTCGGTTTTCTAGTGGTTTATTGGAGATAAAAGTCTCACAGACTTTCCTGCCCAGGTTGGCTTTGAACTGCGAACCTCAGATCTCAGCCTCCTGAGTAGCTAGGATTACAGGCGTGAGCCACTGGTACCCTGCGAAACCTAATTTTCATTAACTGACACAAACCTATGTAGTGGCATTGGTCTAGTGGGCATGGTATTGGACAGCAAAACTTTAGAAAGTCATTGTGAGAGTGATCGGATAGTGTGAAACTTGAAAATTCAAGGCATTCATTTGTTCATGCTATTTGCGTTTAGTTTTAAATGATTCTACAATTGTGATTCAATGTTATTTATTTTAATATTGTAGAAGCTTTAAACTTTTTATTGTTATTATAAAGATGATATACAGAGGGGTTACCATTACACAAATCAGGAAACATGTACATTTCTTTCCCTTGCTCTCTCCCAGTTTATTATAGAACTTAAAAGTATGCAAAATTATTCTCAAAGAAGTACCTCTCTTCACATATTTCTTTTGCTTTATTCTTGCTTGCCCTTAAAGTTGCCATTTTATTATTATTTTTTTACCTACTATGCAACTCTTTTGTGAGTGTGTATGGAAATATCCAGATTATCTTATGTTTTCTTACATTTCCTTTACATTCTTTCATAAAGGACAATATATATAATATTGTATATGTACATAAATCATGTATTCAAGCTGACATTCCCAATTTAATACACCCTGGTTGCATTCTTCTTATCTGATCTCATTCCCCAGTAGAACTGCCCTGTTGCCATGGTGAAAAACCTTGCTCTAAAAAATATCCACAATTATTTATTTCTCCCAATGCTTTAAGGCACATAAGTACCTCCAGTATTAGACTACATTTTTAGCTTCACCATTTCCTAAACCTTCTGTCTAGATTTACCTCTTGATATCACTATATCTGTCTATAATATGCCTAAGTATCTTCCTAATAGAGAGCTCACACAGATGAAATATTCTGTGTACTTGGATGTTTGAAAGAGCCCTAATCATTCACTTAATTGGATTGGCTATATTGAATTCCCTGCCTAAAATCATTTTCCTTAGAATTTGAAGGTATCATCTCACCCTTTTTCCTTCAGTATTCAGTAATCATTATGAAAAGTCTAGGAATAGTCTGTGTTAATATTTTGCAGCCAACCTTTTATTTCCTGGATTCTTGGCTCTTTGTCCTGAGGTATCCTTAATACTCTGAGCATATGTCTCAGAGTGGTTGTTCTTGCTGTGAACAGTCAAACATTGTGATTATTGGTACAAGCTCTGAGTTTGGGGGCTCAAATTTGAATTCTTACTCAGGTACCTACCATTTTCCTGAAGAAAAAAAGGTGAGTCCAGATTCTTTATGTGTTAGAGTTCAGATGCCTCTTGGACGTGTCTGTGTATAGAAAACACATGCAATTAGAGGCATAGTAGCTGTCATACATACATGACTGAAGAGTTGGGAGGTCCAAGAAATAGGATTTCCTAATTTAGCTGGAGGCAAGATGGTATGCATTTCTTGGATCAAGTTCACTGAGGAATTGGCATTCAAACTAAATTTGAGGACTAAATAGAAAACTACAAGGTTGAACGGGTTGGAGAAAGAGCTCTATATAGGTATACAACCATAAGCAACTGAAAAAGTGAATTGGAGGTTGGAATACTGAGATCAGTACTCTACTTAAAGCCACCCAAGAAATCCTCATCAACATGTGAAAGGTCACTTCCATAGCACAGGTTAAGAGCTAGGTTCCCCTTGGATCTTGCCTTTGCCTTTAATCCTAACTACTCAGGAGACTGAGATCTTAGGATCAAAGATTATGGTTAGAAACCAGCCTGGGAAGGAATGCTTGTGAGACTCATCCAAAATTAATTACCAAAGATGATGTTAAGGGAAATGAACCCCAAGATAGGGACACAGCTTGTTTTTTCTTTCTTGCTATTGTTTTATCCAAACTGTACTATATGATTTCTTTGTTTTTCTTTTTTTTGTATGTTTTTATTGTAAAAATGCTGTAAAGAGGGATTACAGTTACATGAGCAAGGTAATGAGTACATTTCCTATTTGAGAATTGTTGTCTCCTCCTTTGTTTTTCCCATACCATCCCTTCCCTCCCACCTCCACAACTACCCACCTCCCCTACCAAAGTTGTAAAGTTCATTTTTCAACATAGTGCGTTGTATATCTCATTGTTATAATGGGTCAACCTGTATCCTTATTTAAGCATTTTGTTTTTTCCCTTCCCCTCCCCAAATTAAAGAAGTGTATATACAAGATGCAGGGCACTGACATCAAATACAGTGAAAACAGGGCTTATACCGTGGGGGAGGAGCATACAAAGCAACAAAAAAATCACGTGGTACCTTATAAATACATTAGAAAATCAAAACAACATCGAAATTCCACCTCACCCCAGCTAGAATGTCTATAATTAAGAACTCTAATAACAACAAATACTGGAGGGGATGTGGACAGAAGCCAATCCTACTGCATTGTTGGTGGGAGTGTAAACTTGTTCAACCACTTTGGCAAGTAGTAGGGAATTCCTCAAAAGACTCCACATAGAGCTCCCCTATGACCCAGTAATCCCACTTTTGGGCATTTACCCAAAGGATCATAAACAAGGCCATACTAAGGCTATCAGCAAAACCATGTTTATCGCATTATTCACCATAGCTAAGATATGGAACCAACCCAATGCCTCTCAGTAGATGAATGGATCAAGGAATCCTATGCCTCCATCAGAAAGAATGACATTGCCCCATTTGTTAGAAAATGGAAAGACTTGGAAAAAAATTGTAAGTAAAGTAAGCCAGGTCCAAAGAAACGTAGATCCCATGGTTTCTCTTATTTGCAATAACTTATACATGTGTAAGACAAACAGATAAGGCCAAAAGCCATGTACATAGACCATATAAGATGATGGTTTTTGTTTCTCTTGTATGTTCTTCCCCCATGGTATAACCTCCTATTTCACTGTAGTTGATGTTGGTGCCCTGCATCTTGTATATACATTTTTCTAATTTGGGGAGGAGAAGAGAAATAACAAAATGCTGAAACAAGGATACAGGATGACCCATTGTAACAATGAGATGTACAAGACACTATGTAGAAAATGAACCTCACAACTTGGGTTGGGGAGGGGGAAGATGGGGAGGTGGGGAGGGAAGGGATGGTAGGGGAAAAACAAAGGAGGAAGTAATAATGCCCAATAGGAAATGTACTCATCTTACTCATGTAACTGTAACCCTTCTGTACAGTATTTTTACAATAAAAAACATAAAAAATTAGCAGATATAGAGCTGTGACTCATTTGGTAGAGCACCAACCTTTTTCAAAGAAGCTCAGGGACAGATCCTGAGTTCAAGTCCCAAGATAGGTGCACAGAAAACAAGTAACTACAACAGCCAAAATAACCAGCATAGGTAAAAGAAAATGTGTTTCTTCGTATTGGGGCTCTTCTACCTGTTTTCTTCTCTGTTTTTCTTTTCAATGATTTTACTTTAGGCCCATTTTCCTGTTCCAATGGACCAATAAAAATCAAAATACAAAAGGCTCCAAGAACTGCAATTCTAGTAAATCAGATTTCTCTGTTTTGTGTTTTTCTCCATAACAGAAACTGAGGATATTAAGGATTGAGTCTAAACAAGAGATATGATGGTGCAACAGCCAAAGTAAAGTACAAAAGAGCATATAAAATATCAAAATGATATTAAATAGAACGCTTATAAAAACTTTGGACCCCTGAAAAAGTACTTAACAGGAAGCGGGAAATAGATCCTGTACTTTCTGGGAAGTTGATATTATAGGAATTTGTCCTGATAGTTTAAATATTGAAGAAGTCTTACTGCAAAATAATTTTATAAAAGCCGAGCGTCGGTTGCCCTCACCTATAATCCTAGCTACCCAGGAGGCTGAGATCTGAGGAGCACAGTTCAAAGCCAGTCCAGGCAGGAAAGTCTGTGAGACTTTTATCACCAATAAACCACTAGAAAACCAGAAGTGGTGCTGTGGCTCAAGTGGTAGAGCACTGGCCATGTGCTGAAGAGAGCAGGGACAGCGCCCAGGCCCAGAGTTCAAGCCCCACGACCAACAAAATAAAAAAGAAAGCAAGACAGAATTTTATAAAAATATTTTTAAAGAGGCAAGTTATTAACTTCATTAAAAATATAATATTCATCAAAGAACAAAGGCCAAGGCAGAACAAAAGCCATAACACAGTATCACTTGACATCGATCTAACTTAAAGATTAAATACACATATTCATTTAACCAATTATTGTAATATAAGCAAATGGGAAAATATTGTGAGGAAAGCGTGAAAGAGATCAGTCTTTAGGTCATATTAACAAACCAATAGGTAAAGTTGTAACACACTTAAACTAAGCCATATAATTTAATTAATATTCACATATGATTTAGATATAAAGATTTTTAAAATTCCAGCTCCAGTAGAGGCATCAAATTGCTGTCACTGGATTGTCCTAAAGATGGACAATTAAAGGTCTGATTAAAGGATATGAACCAGCAAAAAAGTACTCTAACCAAGAGGATAAAATACAATCCAGCTTCATGAAGCTATGTTCTGAAAGTCCTTTCTCTCTGTTATTTTATTTCTTACTGTTTGGAGGTAGTCCAGATACTTAAAAGGCAGAAGCAGGATATAAAGGAAGGTCAGAGTGCTGCTCTTGTTAGCCATGGATTGTGTCATGAGTGGTCGGGATGAGTCAGTGCTTTGTGACACCGTTGGACGAGGTGAAATTGTCCCCAGGCCTTGAACAGTGTGAGGGACTAAGCACATCCCCATTAGATAACTCTGGATTTCTCAATATTAAATACTTAGGAACTGCTATAATCAGTGTTTACTAAATAGAGATGAAGATGGAGCATGTGAAGTATTAATAGAAGTTCTGCCTGTGCTTAACTGTATATTTTGCAATTATTAATTCTTTCCCACTTGCATAGCATATCAAAAATAATGACTTAGCATTATAGAAGCTTCCTGAGGCAAATTTCTGTGGTTAGTATTTTTCAAGGATAATCACTTAATTATAAATATTTTAGTTTGGCTGTTATTAATGATAGAAAACATAACTTGGTGACATAATTCCAGATCGTTACCTGTAATGAGTCTGAATTCTTTTGTGACCTATTTAATTTGATAATTACGTCCCCTAGCCTACTTTCAAAACCCTCGCCTACTTTCAAATGCACATAATAAATTTAGCAAGGATTAAGAAAGGATAAAATATTCTTGGGTTACTACCAAAGAGAGGCTCAAGGCTTAGGAGAATTTGCCTGTGTAGGTCTGTTAACCTCATTGTCAGGAAATTAACATTAATTTTCCCAGTAGCACTGTAATTTAGAATCCCCAAAGATTTTACTTATTAAAAGGAAATGGTGCTAACTTAAGGTTCAGGGAACAGGCTGTATAGCCTCAGTTACCTTTGCGTCATGTATTAGTTCTGTGACCTCAGTCTCCTCATCAGTTAAATCAGGATACAAATAGTTCCTGCCTCACTAGGCTGCTGAAAGGATTAAATTAGACATGCATGTAAATTACTTAGCACAGTGCTGAGATAAAAAGAATCCATGGAATGTTAGCTATCAATCTGTATATTCTGAACAAAGTTACAGAGAAAGTATAGACTTCAGGTGCACTTAAAACGGGCTTAAATTTGACATATGAAATAGACATGATACTTTGAAATCAATAATATATTGAAGAAATCCCCATCTTTCTATTATACATGTACATTGAAAGTTCAGAACCATTTACCCTACATGGCATTTCCATTGACCAGAATGAAAAAAGCATTGAAGATATACTCTTCTTTTAAATTCTATTTTATTGTAAAGATGCTGTACAGAGGGGTCAGTTACATGAGTAAGGCAATGAGTACATTACTTGTTGATCATTGTTACCCCTTCCCTTGTGTTGTCCCAGTATCCGTTTCCTCCCTCACCTCCCACACTCCTTTCCACCCCAACCCATCCCCCCCACCCCCGCACCCGAAATAGTTAAGTTCATTTCCAATATACTGTCCTGTGGGTTTCATTGTTGTAGTGGATCATCCTGTGTCCTTGTTTCACCATTTTGTTATTCCCCTTCCGCGCCGCCCCCCCCAGGTTAGTCAAATATATATCAAGGTGCAGGATACACAAATCAAGAACAGTGATACACTCTTTTTTGATGGATTAATACAAAGCAGGACTTTATTGTGTGTAATTGTGATTTTCACTAACCTGGCTTGATTATGGATTCAAACAGTTATTCTTCCTAGATGACCATTAAGTAGCTACTTAAATTCACTTCACAATTTCTTTTTTTTTTGTTGTTGTTGTGAAAGTACCCTACGGAGGGGTTACAATTACATGGGCAAGGTAATGAGTACATTTCTTATCAAGCATTGTTGCCTCCTCCTTTGTTTCCCCTTACCATCCCTTTCCCCCACCGCCCCCCCCCACCCTCCTCCCTGGCGCCGCGCCTTCCCTGAGACCCTCCACACCCCTCCGCCCAAAGTTGTAAAGTTTGGTTTTCAACATAACTACTTGTACGTCTCATTGTTGCAATGGGTCCACCTGTATCCATAGTTAAACCATTTGTTTTTATACTTCCCCTTCACAAATAATACCAACATCAAATACAGTGAAAACAGGGGTTATACCGTGGGGGAGGGACATACAAAGCAACAAAGAAATCATGTTATAAATATGTTAGAAACAATCGCAAGAAAGAAAAAAAAGCATTTGAATCCTTATCTTGGGGTTCATTTCACCTAACATCAACTTATATGACCATTTCTGCTTGTCCCACACGTATACTAGTTATTGCAAATAAGGGAATCCATGGGACCTATGTTTCTTTGGGCCTGGCTTACTTCACTTAATATAATTTTTTCCAAGTCTTTTCATTTCCTAACACATGGGACAATGTCATTCTTTCTGGTGCAGGCATAGAATTCCATTGTGTATATATACCACATTTTCTTGATCCATTCATCTACTGAGGGACATCTGGGTTGGTTCCATATCTTAGTTATGGTAAATAATGCTACAATAAACATAGTTGTGCTGGTAGCTTTAGTGTGGTCTTGTTTGTGAACATTTGGGTAAATGCCCAAAAGTGGGATTACTGGGTCATAGGAGAGCTCTATGTGGAGTCTTTTGAGGAACCTCCATACTGCTTTCCAAAGTGGTTGAACAAGTTTATACTCCCACCAACAATGCAGTAAGGTTCCCTTCTGTCCACATCCTCTCCAGCATCTGTTGTTATTAGAGTTCTTGATTTTAGCCATTCTAACTGGAGTGAGGTGGTATCTCAATGTTGTTTTGATTTGCATTTCTTTTATGGCTAGTGTGGTTGAGTATTTCTTCATGTGTCTTCTTCAGAGAAGTTTCTCTTTAAGTCTTTAGCTCACTTATTTATTGGGCAGTTGTTTCTTTGAGGATTTGTTGTTGGGGAATTTAACTTTTTGAATTCCAGGTATATTTTAGATATGAGACCCTTGTCCGTTAGTGAAGATCTTCTCCCAATCTGTGGGATTTCTATTGATCTTGCTAGCTATGTCCTTTGCCATGTAGAAGCTCTGCAGCTTCATTTAATCCCATTTGTCCAACCTTTTTTTGATTTGTTGTGTTTCTGGGTCTCTATTAAGAAAATTTCGGCTTGTGCCAAGGAGACCTAAGGTTTCTCTTATTCCATCCTGTAATGTTTTCAGATTGTCTGCTTTGACTTTGAGGTCTGATCCATTTGGAGTTGGTTCTGGTGCAGGGTGATATATAAGGATCTAGCTTTAGTTTTCTACAAGTGATTAAGGAATTTTGTCAGCATCATTTACTGAAGAGGCTGTCTTTCTTCCATTCTATTGTTTTAGCTTCCTTATCGAAGATTAGATGGCTATAGGTCTGTAGGTTCATTTCTGGGTTTTCAATTCTATTCCATTGGTCCTGAGGTCTGTTCTTGTGCTAGTACCAAGCTGTTTGGATTACTATGGCTTTGTAGTAGTGTTTGAAATTTGGTATTGATATTCCACCAGCACTGTTCTTTCTTAAGAATGATTTTTGCTCTTCGGTGTCTTTTATTGTTCCATATGAATTTGTGGATTCCATCTTCTATTTCCTTGAAGAATGAGGTTGGGATATTGATAGGTATCGCAGATAGCCTTGGGAAGTATTGCCATTTTCATGATGTTGATCCTTCCAATCCAGGAGCATGGGAGGTTTTTCCACTTTCTAAATTCTGTTTTTATTTCCTTTTTCAGGTTTTTAAAGTTTTCATCATAGAGGTCCTTCACTACTTTGATTAAGTGAATTCCTAGGTATTTCATTTTTTGTGAGGCCATTACGAATGGAGTTGCTTTCCTGATTTCAGCCACACTTTTCTCATTGTTGGCATACAGAAAAGCCATTGATTTTTGAGGGTTAATTTTATACCCTGCTACTTTGCCAAAGTTTTGAATCAGCTTGAGTAATTTGGGAGTGGAGTCTGTGGGATTCTTTAAATACAAGATCATGTCATCTGCAAAGAGGGAGAGTTTTACTTCTTCTTTCCCTATTTGGATCCCTCTTATATTTGCCTCTTGTCTTATTGCTGTAGCTAGGCATTCTAATACAAATTCAAGAGAAGTGGAGAGAGTGGATGTCCTTGTCTCATTCCTGAGTTAAGATGGTTTTAGTCTTACACCATTAAGTATAATTCTGGCTGTAGGTTTGTCATATACAGCCTTTATTATATTGAGGAATGTTCCATGGATTCCTAGTTTTTCCAGAACCTTCATCATAATGGGGTGTTGGATCTTGTCAAATGCTTTTTCTGCATCTATTGAGATAACCATGTGGTTCTTATCCTTGCTCTTGTTGATGTGATGAATTATATTAATTGATTTGCGTATATTGAACCAGCTTTGCATCCCTGAAATGAATCCTGTTTGATCGTGGTGTATGATTTTTTGGATGAATTGTTGAAGTCAATTGGCCAAAATTTTGTTGAGAAGTTTTGCATCAATGTTCATCAAAGAAATGGGTCTATAGTTCTCTTTCTTTGATGAGTCACTGCCTGGTTTGAGGATAAGGGTTATTATAGCTTCATAGAATGAATTTGGTAGTGAAATTTCTCTTTCAATTTCATTGAAGAATTGGAGGAATATTACTTTACACTTTCTTGAACATTAAGACATGTATCTCTAGCTTTGATCCAGATATCCATATGTCTAAGTACAGTTCACCTACAGTAGCTTGTGCAGGTAAAGAAATGACAAATATATTATGTCCTTATGCCTTGAATAGTTCATCTATACTGTTAAAGTGAAAAATTCTAATGTTCATCTCTATTTCAGAAATTACATATTCCCTTTAATATGGAACTAATGTTACTTTATTCAGAAAAGCTGGTAAAGGAGGTAAAATGAAATCATGTTGCCAACAATGAAAACTCTTTATGATTTTTTTTTCTCAAAAAATCCTTAAATCTTTCTCACTTTATTTCACATGGATATAAAATCTAGGCCTTTGTGTGATTTTCTGTTTTTATTTCTTTTTTCTTTTCCAAAATGTACATAGAAGGAGACCTCGTGGCGCAACGGTAGCGCGTCTGACTCCAAAATGTACATAGGAAGATGATGGGGATAGTTTCTCTAATTATAGACATGATAAGGGACTGTAGGTCCTGATAACACTATTAGATTGCTTTCTTATTTTTGCATATTACAAGGGTTCAAATCGCTTTCTTAAGAGTTCAAACCGCCAAATCTTAGCAAAACAATGCTGGTGATACTGAATTCCCTGTACCTTGGTTGTTAGCTCTTCACACTGGCGTAACATTAGGGTGTATCAAGATTAAGTATTTTAAGATTTGATTCAAGTTGAACACTTAGAATATTACCTTGGATCTAATGAAGAAGACTTTTTTTCTGTCTAAGCTTAACTGTAAAGTGGATAAATCTATTTTTTGTGCTGGTCTTTCAGCTTGAATTTGGTTCATAGGCACTATTTCAGAGCTTTTTGCTCAGGGGTAGAGCTCCATCACTTGTGTCACAGTTCTATTTTGGTTTTTGGTGGTTACATAGACATAAGGTTCATGGATTGGGCTGCCTTTGAACTTGAACTCATTCTATCCTCACATCTTAGCCTTCTAAATATCTAAGATTATAGGCATGCCATACTAGTGCCCAAGAACCAAAATGATTTGTACTTCTACACTAAAAAAATATAAAGCCCATTAAGACAATATTTGTTTAAAATACAGAATTATAGAAAATAGATATGAAACCATGGAAATTTCTAAAATGCGAAGAAGATAACCTTTTCTTTGTTCTTTATTTCAATAGTCATTCCCGAGTTCGTAACACAAGTGAATGTTGCCTTGGAAGCCTTAAGCAAGAATTCGTTGAATGTGTTTGATGATAATCAATTTGTAGACATCTCCAAGAAGATCTATGATACCATTCATGATATCAGATGTTCGGTCATGATGATTCGAGTAAGTTTGTTTTACATTTTCTTGAGTTATTTCCACCTTCTTTCCCATCTGGAATGCCTGTAATGATCACAAGAAATGTTTTATTTCTATGCTGTATTGCCAACACTGAAATTCATCAGAGCTTCAGAAATTCATATGCTTCCCTAAAGTCAGATCTACTGTCACAAACTACACCTTAATGCATGTGGTTTACTATAACTTATGCAAATGAGCACATTAAATGTAGCAAGTGCAGAACGGATAGGATTCCTGTGTGCAGGTGTCTCATAGCATGTTCCTCAGCCAGTGAAATGGACACAAGAAATCTGCATTCCTTCTTCTAACAAATGGCTCCTCTCTTTCTCATCACCATACTGGAATTCATAAGAAACCATGTTAGAGAAGGCATTTCTAAAACTAAACTTGTCCATCTCAAATCACTGACTCAGAGATTGTTCTGCAGCAAATCTTACAGCTGCTAGAACAGCAAATGCCTGAACTGCCCCAGTAAGGGATTGTTTCTAAGAAAAGATACATTACCTTCCAGTGAGGCAAACTGCACCATTTGTTGTGAGTATATTGTACATTAAGAGGCCACAATTGTTTTCAGTGAACTATTAATGCATTCTTTAATGTTACTAAAATTGCAAATAATTTTCTTCAGAAAATGCAGAGGTATCTTACTGTAAGATGCACTCATCTAGAGGTGATCCCTGAGGTAAGGATTTGTACTTTCAATAATCTCTTTAGGAGCTAGTGGGACTCAGAAGTGAGGCCAGGATGGGAATGAAGCCAATAATGAGCCACTGCAGGTAACCAGGTCTTGATCCTGCTGCTTAACTCGGAAGGTACTGCAGAACACACTGCAGAATTATTCCACCTGAGGTGAACAAAATCTGCAGATTTATCCTCCTATTCATCCTTGGTTAAATGCTCCCCTTAGAGCTGTCACCTGGGCCACATGCTCAGAGCACATCAAGCTTTTGAGACCAAAGAAAGCCACCCTCAGGCAGGGTGGCAGGTGCTTGTAGTGGAAAGATTCGGGAGGCCTGGTGTGTCTAATTTCTAAGTACAAATTGAGTTTACTTTGAAAGCTTCTGGATTTAATTGTTAGCAAGCCCATGAGACAAAACTAGAAATGCCAAGATGGTGTGTGGGTAATGCATCAATGGTTTCTAAGGGGCCCCAATGTCGCTGGTTTTCCTGAGCCATCTATAAAAATGGGGTCACTTGTGGACTTTATAAAGTAAAGGGCCAACAGACATCAGGAGCCTCACAGGACAGATGAGAGATACTGAAAGAGAAAGGCAAAAGGTGTAAAAGCATTTTAGGGTTTGGGGCAATCTGAATGCAAACCCAATTATAGATGTCAGAGAGAATATGAAGATGTATATGGATAGTTCCCTGCTAATGATGATTTATCATTTTCTTATGATGCAGAGAAAATAATACCATCCTTCTAATTTTGAGTTTTGATCTTTTCCTGGGCTGGTGACATATGGCATGATGTTTTGTTGCAACTAGCTGTTGCATTTCCTAGCCACCCACCCATCAAGAGTCCACATAGCTGATGGTCTACAGTGTGGATAATCTGTGATGTTCGGTAGATTTATTAAATGTATTTTTGTTTCATTTTTTACTTCAACTTGCAATGGGATTGCTGGGTCTATCATAAATTGAGTAGAATCTGCAGTGATAAGAGAGATAAGTTTATATTGAGGCAGTTAGAAACGATGGCAGTATACCAACACAGAATCAGAACAACAAAGAAACCATACCAAGTATTCTTTTTTGTTTTTTGTTTTGTTTTGTTTTGTTTTTGCTCTTGCAATACTTTTTTTTAAATTTTATTTTATTTGTGAACATACTGTACAGAGGAGTTACAATTACATGAGCAGGATAATGCGTACATTTCCTACCAAGCATTGCAGCCTCCTCCTTTGTTTACCCTTCACATCCCTTCCCAGCCTCCCCCCTCCTCCCCAATCCCAATCCTTCTCCTTCCCCCTCTTCCCCCCCCCCACCAACGTTGTAAAGCTCGTTTTGGACATGACACCTTGTACTTCTCATTGTTGCAACAGGTCCACCTGTATCCTTAAACAACTGGTTTTTCCCCATCTCCTCCACAAGTTATACTGACATCAAATATAGTGAAAGCAGGGGTTATACTGTGGGGGAGGGACATACAAAGCAACAAAGAGATAATCTTATAAATGCTTTAGAAACACATGCATGAAAGAAAAAAACATTAAAATACATATCTAAGGGTTCATTTTCCTGACATCACATTATCTGACCTTTTCTGCTTGACTCATACATATACTAGATATTACAAATAAGGGAAACCATGGGACCTATGTTTCTTTGGGCCTGGCTTACTTCACTTAATATAATTTTTTCCAAGTTTTTCCATTTCCTAACAAATGGGGCAATGTCATTCTTTCTGATGGAGGCATAGAATTCCATTGTGTATATATACCACATTTTCTTGATCCATTCATCTACTGAGGGGCATCTGGGTTGGTTCCATATCTTAGCTATGGTAAATAATGCTGCAATAAACATAGTTGTGCTGGTAGCTTTAATGTGGTCTTGTTTGTAAACATTTGGGTAAATGCCCAAAAGTGGGATTGCTGGGTCATAGGGGAGTTCTATGTGAAGTCTTTTGAGGAACCTCCATACTGCTTTCCAAAGTGGTTGAACAAGTTTACATTCCCACCAACAATGAAGTAAGGTTCCTCTCTGTCCACATCCCCTCCAGCATCTGTTGTTGTTAGAGTTCTTGATTTTTGCCATTCTAACTGGAGTGAGGTGATATCTCAATGTTGTTTTGATTTGCATTTCTTTTATGGCTAGGGATGTTGAACATTTCTTCATGTGTCTATTGGCCATCCTTCTTTCTTCTTCAGAGAAGTTTCTCTTTAAGTCTTTTGCCCACTTATTTATTGGGCAGTTGTTTCTTTGAGGATTTGTTGTTGGGGGATTTAATTTTTTGAGTTCCAAGTATATTTTAGATATGAGACCCTTGTCCGTTGTATGGCTAGTAAAGATCTTCTCCCAATCGGTGGGCTTTCTATTGATCTTGCTAGCTATGTCATTTGCCCTGCAGAAGCTCTGTAACTTTATTTTTTTTTTCTTCTTCTTTTTTTTTTTTTTTTTTGCTTATGTGGTGCTGAGGAATTGAACCCAGGGCCTCAGGCATGCAAGGCAAATGGTCTACCACTGAGCCAACTTCCCAACTTTTGCAATACTTTTTATGCCTTACCTCTATGAATGAGTGAATTAGGGATAATGCAATGTTGAGAAGGTAGGTGGATCCAGGAAGGGACCTAAAACACATGAAGAAGATACATGAACTGTAGGATATGGTAAGCTCTTAACTTTGCCTGGCTATTTGAGAAGGTATACCAGCAAAAGTGCATATAGATGCCAGGGTGGAGAATATATTTTTTTCTGAGAAAATTGCCTAAGTAATGCAAAAAACTTATAACTTTTCTTGGGTTCCAGAATTTGAGTTCTTATTATCAAGATGGCTTATGGATAGCAAATCAAATTAGCTTGCCATTATTTCTACATAATCTTCACCTGCAGCAGTCCTCTGTAGGGCTGGAGAATAATTTATTGTAATTATTAATAGCCTAAGAGGGCAGTAATTTTTCTCTCTAGTCATTTATTATTCAAGGAAAATACTTGTATCTGTTAACTTTTACCTCATGGGATTAATCGAGTATTTTGTGTTCTTTGCTAGTGCTTATTTAATTTTTCAACACGATTTTCAGAAGAGACTAGAAAAACCATATTTTAATTAGAGTCTCTCTGTGGTCAAATGAAGTAGACTTGTTCCTATTTGTTGCTTCTCCCTCAATTAGAACTGACATTTGCTTATTCTTTTTCTTGTTTAAAACCCTGGGATAATTGGGTTAGGAACAAGGTTTGTTTATTTTCATTATCCTGCCATTGTATATGTATTTATTCTCCATTTTTATGTTAATATCAGTCTTAAATTCTACTTGTTAAATTTCATTGTGTTTTAGGGCCTTTGATTCTGAAGCAGGGACTCTACCACTTGATCCACACCCTCAGTCCTGTTTGCTTTCATTATTTTTCAGATAAGGTTGTACACTTTTTGTGCAGTGGCTAGTCTTGAACTTTGATCCTTTTCATCTTCTTCGGAGTAGTTGGGGTTTATAGGAGTGAACTACTATGCCTGGCCTCATTGTGTTTCCAAAGGCTCCTCACATCTGGTTGTACTCTTTAGTTGATCATTATTCAAACAGCATCAGTTAGAAACCTGAGACATAGAGCTTATGTAGATCTTTCATCTAGATTACAAAGTAAAATATACATATAGTCACTTTAATCAGATTGTGGTCTCCACTTGCCAGCTCTGGTTAAGAGCCATTAGCGATAAGAGCTTCTAGAATCTGGTGCTATGTCTAGCTAGCATATCCATAAGCAAATGATTTGAAAGAGTGATTTAAAAATTTTTTTTGTGTGAGAATACCATACAGAGGAGTTACAATTTCATGGGCAAGATAACGAGTACATTTCTTATCAAGCATTGTTGCCTCCTCTTTGTTTCCCCTTCCCATCCCTTCCCATATTCTCCTGCCACCCTCCTACCCAATCCTCCTCCTCCGACCAAAGTTGTAAAGTTTGTTTTTCGACATAACGACTTGTATATCTCATTGTTGCAATGGGTCCACCTGTATCCCTAGTTAAACGATTTGTTTTTGTCCTTCCCCTCCACAAATTATACCAACATCAAATACAGTGAAAGCAGGGGTTATTGAGACTGATAAAAGAGATGATATTCCTTTTTAGATATGCTTTATTTCCAAAAAAAGATAAACTACATAAAAATAAAGATATTGTACTTGAAATGATGGAAGAATGGAAGGAGATGAATCATCTCTGTTCCTCTGTCCCTGCACTCCAGTTCCCTGGGGAATGATGAGGGGGAATACCTTAGACATTCCTTGGGGGAAAGGCTGAAACAGAAGTGATCTTTGATTCAGGTAGATGAAAATGTCTATTCTTCCAGATTGTCCTTTTATCACAGAAGATAACAGAATTAATCTGGTGGAATATTTTCTTTGCAATGTCAAATTTAATGCTGACCAACACTATGGCCTGAGAACTGTAAAGCATTTGTGTTTTTCTGCCTTCTTCAAAGTATCTAATTAGCATTACTATTTAAACAGCAGGTTTATAATGATGTAAGTTCAGGGAAAGCCAGTCTCTGTTCCTGAGGTCTTTGTCTGTGAATGTACTGGAATTCTATGTCTGAATTTTCAAGAGTGTTCTTCAATGCCCTCAAAACAATAAATGCCAGTTTAAGATACAGAATGTCATATGTTATAGCTGTATAAAATTTTATTATATCCGTCTATACTCTATATCATGATCAATTTTTGTGATAGCAGTTATTTAGACTGTTGGGGATGGTTTTTTAAGTTCCCAAATAAATACTGTGATATCTGATATTCAAGTCGACTCAATATGTGGACTGAGAAGGAGGTAGGAAACCATTAACAATATCATAGTAAGGAGGTATTTCATTTGCATTCACTATATGGGGACAAATTGTACATTTATAGAGAGTCCACATAATAAAATGGCTAAAATAGAGCAAGGATCTCACTTGCCTCCAGTTTCCCTCTTTGGAAGCTAGAATTGATGTTAATCCTACTTCAATATGTTATTATGCTGATAAAATGAGCTAGTAGAAAGGAAATGGTTAAGAGTACTTTGTCATTTAGAACTAGTATTATTTTAATATAGAGCTAGTACTTAACTAACTTGGGATTGCTTATTTCTTCACAGAAAATGTAGAAATATGCTTGGGTGCAACACAAAAGCAATAGTGAAAGAATAACAAATGTCCTAAGAAAAAAGTATGTTCATTGACAAGGTTTCACTTATATAAGAAGATACGCTTATGACTGTCACACGTTTAAATGACAGATAATTTATTGCAAACTGTGCTTTTGAAACCATGTTAGTTTAAGCTAGCATTATAATTTGGTACATCCCTTTCCATTTTGCTCCTCTCTTCTCAACATCACACATGCTAAGCAAGCACTCTACCACTGAACTATACCTCTAGCCAAGGCATATATTTTGGATATGTTCATCTACTCAGTGAATTAGGCAAATAAAATCAAGTTTAAAAGTTATATACCCCTCCAGGGGCTGGTGGTTCACACCTGTAATCCTAGCTACTCAGGAGGCTGAGATCTGAGGCTCAAAGTTGGAAGCCATCAAGAAAGTCTATGAGATTCTTATCTCCAATAAACTACTCAAAAAGCTGGAAGTGACATTGTGGCTCAAGAGGTAGAGCACTCATCTTGAGCAAAAGAAGCTCAGGGACAGCACCCAGGCCCAGAGTTCAAGTCCCAGGACCAGCTATAAAATAATAAATAAATAAATACAAATTATACAACCTGATATGTATGAAATGTTTTTTATACAAATCATTTACATGGATTCTGGAATTAGGATGCAGTTCAGAACACATTCAGTTTACCTAGATAGAAAAACCCAGCATCTGATTATAGAATAGATTCAGGAATGGGCAGATGTATGGCTTTACCTGGAATGACACATAGTTTCTTGAGATTATTCATCCCACCATAATTTCTCTGAACGTTTTTCCTTTGTACAGTTTTCTTTTAAGTGCATGGTTTTAGGAAAGCCTTTTAGTTTTCATTGCTTCTGTAGGTAACTGTTGTCTCTACAGATTGTCAATTATTAACAATGTAGAATGCAGCCTCCTACAATCAGAATTTTGTGGAATTAAGATTGGTAATGTTACGTGGCACCAATGGCTCATGCCTGTAATCCTAGCTACTCAGGAGGGTGAGATCTGAGGATCATGGTTCAAAGCCAGTCCAAGCAGGAAAGTCTCTGAGATTCTAATCTTCTAACCACCAGAAAACCAGAAGTGGTGCTGTTGCTCAAGTGGTCGATTGCTTGCCTTAGCTGAAGAGCTTAGGGACAGCTCTCAGGCCTAGAGTTCAAGTCCTATGACCGACAGAAAAAAAAAAAAAAGATTAGTACTGGTAAATTGTTGAACGAACATTGTGTAGTAGGGAATGATATGATAAGTTCTGTTCTCAACGCTACATGATACTATTTATGTTGTTACCTTGAATGCTATCATTATTTTCTTCACTGGAGAGGAAAATGGAAGTATATTGCTGAATTTCTTCTTTTTGGTATCATTACAGTTAAAGGATTAAGCTTTGCTTCTGAGAACAAAGAACAAAAGCAAAGTGTCCATGCTACAAAGAAGTATAAATTATACATGAAATGAACAATGAAGTATACAATGAAACTCAAGTCCATATATCCACATAGTATAACAATCTTCTTTAAAAATGTATTGTGTAATAACATTAAAATTAATATAATAAATTTAGCGATGTGAAAAATTACATAGCATTTTTAAGAAAAATTGAAAGGATGTAAACACACTGATTAGTTATATTTCTGTAGTGGAAGACAGTGTAGTTATGATGTCAGTTATCTCCAAATGGATTTGTCGATTAAGTGTTCTCCTCAGAAAATTTCACAGAGGAACTTTTATGAAAATTGAGCATCTGAGTTGGTTACAAAAATACATACATTTGTCAAAACTCATCAACCAAACCGCATATGTAAAATAATATTTAAATTGGATGTAAATGAAATGGAATTTTAAGGCATTCAATTTAGCAGCTAATTCTGTAGGGAAAAAAACTGATTTTAATTAAATAATGTCATATCAAACTATACAAACCAGCTAGTTCTAAAAGCTTCCTTTCATTATTAAATTCTAAAATCTCACTTTTTACAAAATGAGTGCTTTTACATTTTCTTATGCATTGTTTTATAAATATTGGTATTATTTGAGCTCTCTTTTATTAATTCTCTTTGCTGATGTTTGTAAGCTATATACTACCTTAGATGAGGGGTTGGTAAATTATAACCTTTGGACCAGTTTTCTCTCAGTTTTTTGCACACAGCAAACTGTTGTTCCAAGTGCTCTGTTCTAACACTCTGATAGCATTAAGTGGCTTCTGCAACTAACTATCCAATTTACTCTTAGATTAATTGTTCTTCACCAATCTAATTCTCCAAAATATTTGATTGTCCAAAGCTTCTTTTCTCTAATTTTCTTTAATTTTGTAACCATTCACCACCTCTGTTAACCTTTCATCTCCAGACAAAATTCTCAGACCCTTTCTGGTTTTCTCTCTAAACTGAAGACTTCCATTTTTCTGGGTACTTTAACAGTTTCACCTTTTCTTTTTCAGATCAAACTAGAGTGTTTTATTTCTCACTCACTCTTTCTCTCCTTCCCTCTCCCCTCCCCTGCCTACTCTTTTGCGGTACTGGGGTTTCAGCCCAGTATTTTGTACTTGCTAAGCAGGTATTGTACTTAAACCACACCCTCCCTTTTTTGAAAATGTGTTTTCCAATCAAGGTCTGCAGTTATGCTCTGATCCTGGTTGGAACTGCAGTCCTTTTATTTATACTTCCCATGGATCAGGTTTGACACACAAACACTGTCACTATGTGCAGCTTTTTCTTAGCTGATATGGGGTCTCACAAATATTTTGGCAGGCTAGGCATAAACTCCTTATTTCAGACTCCCGAGTAGCTAAGGATTACAAGCATAAACCACCACAATTAGCATATCTAACATTTATTTATTTCCAAATTTTATTTAAGTGCCCTTGTGCTTTGAAGATAGAGTCCTTTGGCTACTAAGTTCTACCCTATTTCAAAGTCTACAAGAAAAATTCCATTTTCTTTTCAGAATTTTGTATCATTTGATCAGCAGGGAAAAGTAAAATTTAACCTAGCTTTTATCACACTTTTTGAGACTCAACTTTTGAAGTGAATATGATTTTTAAATGTGTCAATTTTATTCTCACATTATTTTTTTTCCATTTTAATAATACGGTAGTAATAATTTATCCAACTCTGATTGGAAGGTCAAATGAATTTTCATCATGACTTGTTCAATTAGGGGAATGCTTTTATGCTCAGTAGTTTCCTTGGTCCTGAATGAACTGCTGAGAGCCTGTGGTCTGTCTTCTTCACCCAGGAGGCTTCTGTCCATCATGCTTGCCCCCAATGATTGCTGTTCCCTGTGGAGCCAGTCTTTCCAGCCCCAGGGAGCACTTTTTCCTCCAGAGGCATAACTGTTATCAAATGTTCACTTCTTCATGTTTTGCAGAACTCTGTTGACTGTGGTGAATCTAGGCAGGCACCGTTTCAAATTTATTTAGCATGCAAAGATTTAACAGCTTTTCATTTCTCACTGTTAAGCAGACTTCCTAAATTCACCGTCGGCCCCTTTGTTCTTCGTTCCCACTGGAGTCTTGCCTGGAAAAAATCCACTTAAAATACTGCCCTTTCTGGGGAAGTGCTATGACTCCTTTGTAGTGTCCAAGCCAGTTTGTGAGGAAACCAGCTAGCAGGACACGTCTGATGAAAACTTAATAATACTTTTTTTAAAAGGCACACAGCAAATTTAAGCTTTATATGCAAATTTAAGTCAGATCTTACCAGGAACAGTTCTGTAAGTGAGCCCCATGCTGTTGCCTGGCAATGGCCAGTTAGAGCTGACGTCTCATGCTCTCAGCACAGTTAATGGCCTTCCTCCTGGGTACCATTAGAAGAGACTTTTTGACTAAGGGAACAGAGGTGACCAGACTATTCACTGAGAAACCGGTGTTGAGTAAGCTACAAAAGCAATGTTAGTCAGTGATCTCAGTTGCTCATGCAGGGAGAAGAATGTTCGGGCTAAAGTCTTTTGGAGAAGTACTCTCTCTCACCAAAAGGTCAAAACCACTGGACTGGCAGGTCTGCACCTGGTCCAAAGAGGCTTTGATGCACACTAGTCTTGCGCTCCTTGAGTTCCATCCACACAGGCAGAGTTCAGAAAACTCTCAAGAGTAAGTAGTTCAATCTAAAGAAACCACACATGTTTCCTTTGAAATCTCCTTGTGTTGAGGGATAATCGCTAGCCTTGTGAAGGATGATGATAGGAAGACAACTTAGTTGTGGAATGTCAAGGATGCTTTTGTAAGTATGTAGTTTTATGCTTGCAAGTATGGGGTTTTAATTCCATGCCCCATGCTTGCTAGGTAGATGATCCACAGCTTGATCTCCTCCTTAGTCCTTTGGTTTATTTGCTTTATTATTCAGACAGGGTCTTATATTTTTCCCCCTTTCTATTGTGATTTTGATGTTTCCTGACTGGGAATATAGATAAATATGAACACACCCAGTTTATTTGTTGAGATAGGGTCTAGCTAACTTTTCGTTCTGGCTGGCCTTGAATTATAAACCATCTCTTAACGTAATTATTAAGTGATTTGTACTAGAAATAAACTTACTTTAGTAAAAAAATAAATTTGATTTATATTAACAAAAACTTAATGATTGTCCAGAATATACCAAAAGGGAGCTCAACTCTTACTTCAAGTGAGAAGTCTGTCTGTATGGCTACATTTCAAAACCAACTTTTAAATGTTTGAGAGAAAACACTCTGAAGAAAATCAATTTATACATTGATGACTCTGAGGAAATAGCTACAGAGTAGCTAACAGAGGGAGGGAGGCTGGAGAGTTTTATATTTCTGGTATCTATGAAGCAGGTGATGGGGTTTCAAAGAGAGAAATATTATGGAATGTAAGAGCAAATGACCTGTAAGAAATTGAGGTGCTTGAGGTCACACAGTGATAAGAGAATCGTAGGAGGAACGGAAGGGCTTGGTTAGGCCCCCACCTCAGACCGTTTTCTTTTGCCACAGTAGAAAGAAACAACTCAATGTTTTTACACCACAGGAGCCTGTAGGCTTCGCTGATTTGCTTTTGTTCAAGGGCCACTTACAAACGCATAAACCCCAAGAAGCACTTTCTTTTGGACAACTGGTTGAAGAACACTTACCTTACATCTCTTCCTTGTTCCCTCAGACTTTGATCTGCTGTCTGTTTCCCCACTTTGTGAAACCACTCACCCTCCTGGCATCTTTCTGCTTATGGAAAACCCATGTTTTCCTCTACAGAGATCTCGCTGGATCTGCACTCACATTCACTTATCCACCACCTTACAGACATCGCCTGCATAGCACCACCATTTCAGTCTCCCTGTATTATTAAGTTTATGCTCACATATTATTTGTCAGGGCCATGGACATATTTCAACCTTATTACTTTTTCCTATTGTTTTCTTCCCCATACAATTTAGGTTATAAGTAATGAGGAAGTGTGTGTGTGTGTGTGTGTGTGTGTGTGTGTGTGTGTGTGTGTGTGTGTGTGTGTGTGTGTGTGTGTGTGTGTGTGTGTGTGTGTGTGTGTGTGTGTTTATACCAGCATAAGGGAACTGTGCCTTAGTTTTCTATTTTGTTTTGTTCTTTTCTAAACTGTTGCCCTACCACTTGAGTCACATCTCCATTTCCAGTTTTTGCTGGTTGATAGGAGATGAAAGCATCAGCAACTTTCCTTCCCTAGCTAGCTTCATACCATGATCTTCAGATCTCAGCCTCCTGAGTTGCTATATAAGCCACCAGCACCCAACTCCAAGGATTTCTAAGTATTGCATTTTGTGGTCATAATGTAATTGTGAACATGTAATTGTTAGTAATGAGGATATTTGTTTTCACTGAAGCTTCTATGCAGTTGGGTCCATGTAATTATGCAGGTGCAAAGATTGCTCTTTAAAGATGATAAAAATTGTTGAATAGCCAGATGAGTCTTCCTTGATTGTACTCATCAACCTGTGGGGCTGTAGAAGAAAGATCTCTCAGAATGGAATTTTCTGAAATGTGGTTAAACATAGTAACTTCTATCATCTGTCCCTTTGGTTATATGTTCTGAAATGTCACAAAATTTTCACAAATTTGGTGATTAAAATGTGTTTTATGCCATCTCTCATTATAAGATTTGGAACAGCAGAGACTTAATAAAGTCATAAAATATTAGAAAGACAATGTAAAATTATTTTCTAACCCCAAAAAATATCTATAAAATACATTAAAGTACATTTTAACTGGTCCACAATGGTCTGCATATATGTATGTATATGGATGTGTGTGTATATGTATGCATACATGGAAATAAAACCAGAAATTTTAATAAATTTTCTATAGTCATTGAAATTATTGGTTTGGAAGTAAATTCAGATTATTTGGTAACCAAAATTTTCTGTAAACAAAAACATACAGAGCTTTATATGTCCGGTACTATTTGAAGACTGAGGTTCATTCAGTAAGGGGGAAGAGAGAGATGGAGATTTGGAGATAAATGATCTCTCAAAGTTGCTACTAAAGGAAGATACAAATTTTAAGTAAATACTAATCATGGTCTTTATGCTTCACTAAATGCATTGATCAAATGCAGTTTTCAAGAATTCCTTCACCTCAGGGTAAGGAACCCCTTCTAAAGAGATTTTGGAAGTTTGATGATGCTGATGACGATGATGATGATAGTGATGATGATGATGATGATGATGATGATGATGATAACAAAAATGAGGTTTGAACTTGAAACAATATTTTTGTATTTGCAATGAGTTGAAACCAAGTATACACCACAAGTATTTTAACTGCCTGCCTGTCTCTGGGGAAGTGTAAGAAATGAGACTGTCAGGCGGGCACATTTGCCACCAGGGCAGCCAAGGTGAAGGGATTTCAGCTTCAGGGATGTGTTGAGTCAGTTCCAGAGTTTAACATGTCACTGATTGCAGAGAATGTTGGTGCTCAATTGACGGGAAAAATTTGCTAATCTAAATACAAGTGGGAGATGTAAATGCAAAATGGTATGAACTCACCAATTAAACACACAGAGACTGCATTACTTCTTCAGATGCCTGGTTTCTATATTATCTTGGAGGCTTTACACAGTAGCTTCAAAAGAAGCATATCAATCAGAGAAGATTAAAAAAAATGGTGCTGTTATTGGGACATTGGATTCGATATCAGAGGATTCTGATTCTAGCCTAAGCTATATTCCACAGAAGCTTAAGAGACCTAATTCTCCCTCCCCCAATAGGTTGTGACCATTATAGTAAGGGTATCACTTGCTTATTAAATGTATTTTAGGAAACCCCTTATTCCTATCTCCCCCACTTGCTTCTCTTAAATGTTCTTCCTCTTGCCCCATCACTTTCTTTGATTCCTTCATTAAATAGCCTTTGTATCCACTTATTTTTATTTCTCAATATTTTATTTATTTATCAATAAGTTTTATTGAGTACCCCACCATGTATAAAAAAAATCTATTTGACAAGTGTATAATGACAGATGAGGTCAAAGTGATGTACAGAGGAGTTACAGTTACATGTGTAATGTAGTGAGTCCATTTCTTATCACATTTTCTTGATCCATTTATCTACTGAGGGACATCTAGATGAGTTCCATATCTTAGCTATGATAAATAATGCTGCAATGAACATGGTTGTGCTGGTACCTTTAGTAAGGCCTTGTTTGTGGCTATTTAGGTAAATGCCCAAAGGTGGGATTGTGGGGTCATAGGAGAGCTCTATGTTTATTTTTTTGAGGAATCTCTACACTGCTTTCCAGAGTGGTTGAACAAGTTTACACTCCCACCAACAGTGTCGTAGTGTTCTCTTCTGGCCATATCCCCTCTAGCATCTGTTGTTATTCTATTTCTTGATTATAGCCATTCTAACTGGGATGATGTGGAATCTCAATGTTGTTTTGATTTGCATTTTTTTGTGGCCAGAACATACAAACACATACATACATCAATGCATGGAACCCTCCAAAAATCTGTTCTTCAAGCAGTAAAACTAAGATGATATAGTAGATAATAGAGGATTGGCAAAGTATATATTGTGTCTCAATATTGGGCTTAGATAGAGAGTATATATTTTGTCTCAGTATTGGGCTTAGATAGAGAATAGTCTATACAATTTTTAACCCAGTGCTGTCTAGCACAGGAAAGCACTGGGGATACCCTACATTTGAATAGACAGCAGACACAATGAACTGAAGGTGTGGAAGTGAATCTTGATAAATCTACTGATCTTATAATTGGTCAATTAAATTATCTTTAGCTTTATTTCCCCAAGCACAGGTATTTCTAGCAAAAGGCAAATAATTTCTTTAACTTAATTCTAGCCCTCTTAACACAGGAAAAGGAAATCTACTCAGTTCCATCATCTTTTAGTAGAGGGAATAGTGAGTTGTGGTGTTCAGATGGAGTGTAGCCATTATATATATATATATAATATAATATATTATATATATATATATTTATATATACCATAATATATGTAGTCTGTCGTGCTTGTCTAGGAACAGACAATGTTGACATGAACTGTAAATGTACTATCCAGTGTAGTATTTATATATGGCTGTTGAACACTTGAATTTTGACTAATGTTAATGAGATATGTTATGTAAATAGAGTACTTTGAAGAGTTAGTAAATATATATATATATCTTACATAGGTTTTTACATTGTACATGTAAATTAATATTAACTATATGTTTAAGTCAAATATTTCCCAATCATAACTTTTAATCAAAAATATCCCAAATAGTATAATAATTTGTCATGCATAAATCATTTTAATGTTACTATTAACAAGCTTAAAATTATATTGCTGTAAATTATAGAGTTGACAGAAGAAGTGGAGGTTTCCAAACTTACTATGGAGCTATAATTGACTGGATTCATGTGAAAGAAATAGAGAGCAAATATCTTTTTGTTGTTTGTTTTTGGCCATTGTATGGTGTGAATGTTTTTAATGAAGTAACAAACACAGAGGAAATCTGATTCCATTGTAGCATACTTCCTTATTAGCCATCAAATTTATTTTTGTTTGTCATGTGATATGGGAGAGTGGATGTGTGGGTTTGACCTAGGGTATGAATTTTCCCTCTGATAGGGTTTGGACTTTCCTTAGACTGTAACTGCAGGTAGATAAGAGTGTTTTTGTTTGTTTGCTTTTGTTTTTTGTTTTTATTTTTGTTTTTGTTTTTTTTTGCCAGTCCTAGGGCTTCAACTCTGGGCCTGGGCCCTGTCCCTGAGCTCCTTTTGCTCAAAGCTAATAACACTCTACCACTTGTGCCACACTGCCATTTCTGGCTTTTTTTGTGGTTAATTGGAGGTAAGAGTCTCCTGGGCTTTCCTGCTTGACCTGGCCTCAAACCATGATCCTCATATCTCAGCCTCCTGAGTATCTAGGATTACAATCGTGAGCCATTGGCTCCCCACTTAGAGAAAGTATTTTAGAGAAGAAAAACAAAATGCTTAAATAGGAATACAGGTTGATCCATTGTTACACTATAAGGCACTATGATGAAAACAAATTTTACAACTTTGTTGGGGGGGAATAGTTGTGAAGGGGGGAGGGAAGGGATGGTAGTGAAAAAGCAAAGAGGAGGCAACAATGCTCAATAGGAAATGTTCTCATTACCTTGCTCATGTAACTGTAACCCCTCTGCACAGTATTTTTACAATAAATGTACAAAAAATAAAAAAGTAATAAAAAAGAAAGGGAATGGACAAAGAATTCAGGTTGAAGAGGAGAAACTATCAAAAGAGATTGACTAGAGGCGACCAGAGACATAGAGAAGCAGAGCAACACGGTCTCAAAAATCAAGACAAGAATATTTCAGTTGGACAGCGTGTTATTTTAGGACTGATGAGAAGATGTGTTTATTGTAGATGAGAACATGTAGTGCATGTTCCTCTGGGCACTGTCCTGTTGCCAGGTGCTCTGAAATTGACGAAGAAAGCCAGAGCTGGCCAAAAGAGTTGAATAGCTAAATATTGAGAAAATTCCCAGCTTATTAGAAGTAGCTTACTTTCACAGTGCTTAGATCAAACCAGGGATTTGGCACAGGAAAAGTGAGGCTGAAGTTGTATTGAATGTGGTCTTCAGGAAGATAGGTTTAAAGAGAACCACTTTGCTTAGGGTTGCCATTTAGAAAGAATGTATGTTGTCTTCATGCGATCATGTAAGAAAAGTAACAAAAATACTCTGACATCCTGACAGTCATTACAGCTCCCACTCTATAAAGTAAACACGTTATATTTATAGAAGTATGAAATTATATATTGGAATTTGATAAGATTATTTTTAATAAACTATTGTAATTGTAGAGTTAATATACAGAGGGTTTAGAGTTACATGAATCCGGTAATGAGCACGATTCTTTTCGAACCATGTCTTCCCTTCCCTTGCTCTCTCTCAGTTTTTCCCTCCCATCCTCACCCTTAAGATGTACAGTTCATTTTCCACAGTCTCTAGAGAGTACCACCACTGTTACACACCAGGACATGATAAATTGCATAGGACTTTCAGCATTCACACACTGAAGCAAAAGGAGATATATACATATATATGTGTGTGTATACATATATATATATATATATATATATATATATATATATATGAGGCGTTGACAAAGGCTCTCTAGCTATGTGCATGTGATCATTTCAATTACTGTTTTATGAAATGAAATCCAAGAAAAGGAAACAAGAGACATTTTTTAGTTGCCATTGTTACAGTCTTGTTTTCTGTTCCACTTGTCTTGTTTGTTAGTTTATCTGTATTTGGGAGGGTAAGGGAGGGCGCAGAAAAAGTGGAACAAGGGTGAACAAATACAACAGTGCTACTCACGAATATCAACATTTTAAGGCCTCTGTGTATTGAGCTCAGCACAGTTTTTGCTTCTCTTAGATTTTGCTGTTGATTTGTGCTATCTTGGCTCAGAAGTCCTCTCCTTTTTTGAGCCTTTAATGAATGTTCGCAGAGAATCATTAGTCTTTTCTTGTGTATTTTCTGAAGTAATTGTCTTTTTAAAATTTTAATTTACTTTATTTTTACTATGGAGGTGATATGCAGAGGGATTACAATTACATGACTCTCATCTTTAAACACAATCTTTAGCTACCAATTTCTTTGAAGAGACTTGTTTCTTACAGTAGGTTCAATGAAATGCTCTGTTATTTTTTCTTCTTGATCCAATGATGGCTTTTGATTTGATCTCAGTTCCTTCTCTGATGGAAAGATTTACTCCTGTGTTCCATTTCCAACTACAAGCTTATTATGATAATTAATAGTTACCTCTTCAGAGAAGTTTCTCTTTAAGTTTTTAGCCCACTTATTTATTGGGCAGTTGTGTCTTTGAGGATCTGTTGCTGGTGGATTTAATATTTTGAATTCCAGGTATATTTTAGATATGAGACCCTTGTGTGTTGTATGGCTAGTGAAGATCTTCTCCCAATCCGTGGGCTTTGTATTGATCTTGCTACCTATGTCCTTTGCCATGCAGAAGCTCTGCAATTTCATGCAATCCCATTTGTCCAATCTTTCTTTGATTTGTTGTGTTTCTGGGACTCTATTAAGAAAATTTTGGCTGGTGCTTTGACTCTGACGTCTTTGATCACTTGGAGTTGATTCTGGTACAGGGTGATATATAAGGATCTAGCTTTAGTTTTCTACAAGTGATTAACCAATTTTGCCAGCACCATTTACTGAAGAGGCTGTCTTCTTCCATTCTATTTTTTAGCTCGAAGATTATATGGCTATAGGTCTGTGGGAAGAGGAAAGAAGGATGGCCGATAGACATATGAAGAAATGCTCAACCTCCCTAGCCATAACAGAAATGCAAATCAAAGCAACATTGAGATACCACCTCACCCCAGTTAGAATGGCTAGGATCAAGAATTCTAATAACAACAGATGCTGGAGGGGATGTGGACAGAAAGGAACCTTACTGCATTGTTGGTGGGAGTGTAAACTTGTCCAACCACTTTGGAAAGTAGTATGGAGGTTCCTCAAAAAACTCAACATAGAGCTCCCCTATGACCCAGCAATCCCACTTTGGGGCATTTACCCAAATTCCCAAATAAGACTATACTAAACAAGGCCATCCTAAAGCTACCAACACAACTATGTTTATTTCGGCATTATTTACCATAGCTAAGATATGGAACCAACCTACATGCCCCTCAGTAGATGAATGGATCAAGAAAATGTGGTATTTATACACAATAGAATTCTATGCCTCCATCAGAAGGAATGACATTGCCCCATTTTTTAGGAAATGGAAAGACTTGGAAAAAAATTATATTAAGTGAAGTAAGCCAGGCCCAAAGAAACATAGGTCCTATGATTTCCCTTATTTGCAATTACTAGTATATGTCTGAGACAAGCAGAAATGGTCAGATAAATTGATGTTAGGCAAAATGAACCCCAAGAGAAGTATTCAAATGTTTTTTCTTTCTTGTAATTGTTTCTAACATATTTATTAGATGATTTCTTTGTTGCTTTGTATGACCCTCCCCCATGGTATAACCCCTGCTTTCACTGTATTTGAGGTTGGTATAATTTGTGGAGGGGAAGGGAAAAAACAAGTTGTTTAAATAGGGATACAGGTGGACCCACTGCAACAATGGGATGTACAAGTTATGTTGAAAAACGAACTTTACAACTTTGGCCGGGGTTGGGGGGGGGAGAGAAAAGTGGGGGTAGGGGTGGGGGAGGGGAAATGGGAAGGGATGGGAAGGGGAAACAAAGGAGCAGGCAACAATGCTTGATAAGAAATGTACTCATTACCTTTTCCATGTAATTGTAACCCCTCTATACGTTATTTTCACAATAAAAAAAAAAGAAAAGAACTCTAAAAAAAAAGATACAAGAAGAGCAGGAACTTCAAATTATTTTTAGAAGAAAGTACCATTTTCTCCTTGGTCAGACTGAAAAGAATTCACCCACTGGCTACACAAGAATATTTCTTTTACAATACTACTAATATATAATCTTTCCACCTAACTGATTTTTTGCTAATAATTTTATGCTCAGTTTATAATAGATTTCAAAACCACTTTATAATTATTATATAAATAACAATAAATATTGGCGAGTGCAAATGGTTAAATTTGAGTTTTATTATGAAAATAGCACTATTGTTAAAAAATGTAAAAATTGAGCACAGTCAATAGTAAACTTAAGCCTAGCTTTCTTATTCCTCCACCTCAATTTTGTCTTCCTAGGTTAGTTTTATTTTTAGTAATTAGTTACATATGTTTTCAGATCATTTTTACATAAATGTTACATGTATAATAATCTGGGTAGTTATATATTTTGTTCATATTTTTCATAAGAATGTCATCATTGTATATTTCCTCTTATGATGTTATAAGGAAACTCAGTTATGAGAAACACAGAAGCCACCATTTAAGAGGCCAAATTATGAGTCTTTATTGGAAAGCCTGAGGACTGCTGGTAGACTCTTGTCTCAAAGACCAACAGCCTCAAATGCAGCTAGCACTAAGCTTATATAGGCCAAAACCACAGAAGGTGTGTGGAGTCAAGCCCAATAAAAGTGTTATACATGAGCAAAGCAAACCAAATGAGGACACGTAAACCTAAGAGAAAAGCAAACCATGTAGGGAAACAATCAAGAAAACAAGGGCCAATTATCTAGGGGAAGCATAGATCCAGCCTCCTTACTCCAGTGAAATCTGATTTAAAAAATTTTTGTTGGTCATGGGGCTTGAACTCTGGGCCCAGGCACTGTCCCTCAGCTCTTCAACTCAAGGCTAGTGCTCTACCACTTGAGCCACAGTACCACTTCCAGTTTTTTGGTGGTTCATTGGAGATAAGAGCCTCACAAACTTTCTTGCCTGGGCTGACTTTGAACCTTGATCTTCATATCTTAGCCTCCTGAGTATCTAGGATTACAGGCATGAGCCACCAGGGCCCGGCTTGATCTGATTTTTATAATCTACCTTTAAGTCATGTCTGTGGTCTCTTTGTTATAATCTCTCAATGGGAAAAGCATGAAAAGGCAAAGTGTTTTCTAGAGATAGGACAGCAGAAAAAGGAAAATGACTCATATTTTCTGGTCTTCTGTTGAAAACATGGAAAGCCTATATAATGTCAGGGATGGGATAGTTCTTTGTTGCCAAAGTTAAACCATAAATTCCTGAAATAATAAAGCTGAGCTGAACTTAGATGTTTCTAAGTCCTGTAGAGGTGAAATGAGCTAGCCAAGTCAATGTTACCAATTAGTGTCCAAATCAGAATTCAAATTCAGCTCTACTGACTGAATTCTAAGCAAGCAAACAAGAGAAACAAAACATACAATCCATTCGATTTTATTATCATATATTAAACAGCTCAAAAACAGTACCTAATGGCATTTGAAATCATTGGCCAAGAATGGAACACATCAACATAACGAAAGAGACAAGTGATAAGCATCGTAGAGAGAAGGTGAAATTAGTTCTTCTGCAAGAGAAAATGAGGTAGGAAGATCAAGTGAAATAATTCAAATGAATTGAATTTGCTTTAGAAGTGAAGCAATGAGAAAATGCTCTTCTTTTTAAAATAAAGTTCCCAACAGAGACTGAGAAGATCAAACAGAGGTAAAAGTTATGCCCTTGAGCTCCTGGTAATGAAATCTAGCCTGAGGCAAGGAAGTTTTGTTGAGAAATCACCACCTGACTGAAATTTCACATACAGACTCTCATTTCACCCCTACAACAATCCTTGAGATAGGGAATTAGAAAACCATTTGATTGATAGGAAAGGAAGCCTGTAACTTAAAATTATTCCTCCAAAGTCACTTTGATAGACAGTGGCCCAACAGGATTAAGACTCAAACATTTCTGTCCAGTTTTATTCATCCTCCAAAGCCTGTCTTCATTGTGCTACATGCACGGATTTTATTAATACTTAAAGTATGAAAGATCTCTTTGTTACATCTAAAGTGCCAGGATATGAAGAGGTGGGAAATTAATTTGAACAATTCTGAGTAATTAAGAATTGGAAAACATAATTTAATTCAATTATAAAGAAGCTATATTAAGAAGAGAGGATTGGTTGGTTAGACAATGTACATTGTTTCATAAGGATTTTCTAAGTCCTGTAAATGCCTTGTCATTTATCTGTTGTGGTTTACATCTCAATTTCTTTGAAGCCTGAAACAAATTGAATAGTTAAATACAGAAGAATTGATAATGAAGGAGACCAGTGGAGGCTGAGAACTTAGGGTTGGGGATGGAGGGATATAGCTCAATGTAGAACTCTGAGTTTGAATACCAAAGACAGAGAAAGAGAGAGAGAGAGAGAGAGAGAGAGAGAGAGAGAGAGAGAGAGAGAGAGAGAGAGAGAGAGAGAGAGAGAGAGAGAGAGAGAGAGGAGGGGTGGAGGAGAGATCCCACTATTCTACTAACATTGCCCAATCGAAAGAAAACAGACAGACTACTATAGTTGATATCACTCCTTAAAAGTAATAGCTTTAGATTCTTCCTGGTGGATAAATAAAATTTCAGCATGTCATATTTTGTGATCCACTCATTGACTGTGGGATGCTTGGGTTATCTCTGTACGTTGGGAATAATCTTCAATAAACATAAGTGTACAGATGTCTTGATTGCATCCTGACTTGTAAACTTTTGGATAACTGCCAAAGGATGGTATAACTGGATCATAGAGTACTTCTACTTTTAGTTATCGGAGGAATCTCCATTTTACCCTCCATAGTGATTATACTAGTTTATATTTTCACAGTACTATATTAGAGGTCCCTACCCTCACATCACTGCCAGTGTTTTGGTTGCTCCATGGATATATTAAATTGAAACCCTTTTGTACATTTCTCTGAAGATAGTAATAAAAATAGAGAAAATATATAGAAATCCATACCTCTTTAAAAGAAAAAATAGTTTTTAAAGCTAAAGCTATTCATTTGAAAGAGCAGAAGCAAAGAAGAAACAATAATGTTGGACCCAAAAATTATTCCAGTTTTGAAGATTTATCAATGATAGATTGAAGAGCATTTTGAGGAAGTGCTGGATTCCTCTGTTCTCTGGGGACAGTGTGTAGTATTGCTGATTGTCCTGGGAGGTATGCATGGAAAAGGAATTAGAAGGGACCAGGCAGTCATAGAACTCATTGTCAGAGCACGCATTGGAGGCATCTAAGAGTCTTCCAGGGTGACCACCATTTGTGGCCAGCACTATCATCACACCTGTTACTATCTGAATGATAACTTGTCATATATGCTGAGAATCTCTTTCTTCAATCTCATTTAGAGATTTAAAGCTTCCCTAAATTAGACAAAAAGGATACCTGTGCTATCTCTCAATTTTGCTCCTCTATGTGGTAATGACTGTGAAGCCATGTCTGGTTTAGTGAAAGAAACCACAAGCAGAAAGCAAGCAACCAACCATCTCTAAACAAACAAACAAACAAATGAAGCAAGGAGGAAACACCTTAGATACCAAAAACATGTAAAAAAAATCATTCTAGAAAAAACTTCAGGGCACTAGTAATGTGGTAGATAGAGTTACCTAGTTGGAGCACAAGGAATTCTGCCACCATTTCATAAGGGTTTTCTGAAGAGGGTGCTCTGTATCTCCTGAGTCCACTTTGACCATTTCTTTTTTTAAAAAATATTTTTATTGTAAAGATACTATACAGAGGGGTTATAGTTAAATGAGTAAGGTAATGAGTACATTTCCTATAGAGCATTGTTACCTCCGCCTTTGTTTTCCTCTACCATCCCATCCCTTCCCACATCTTCAACTTCTCCATCCCCGTCTCCCCAAGCTGTTAAGCTTATTTTCAACATAGTGTCTTGTATGTTTCATTGTTACAATGGACCAACCTGTATCCTTGTTTCAACATTTTGTTATTTCCCTTCCCCTCCCCAAATTAGAAAAAATGTATATACAAGATGCAGGGCACTGGAATCAAATACAGAGAAAACAGGTATAATACCATGGGGGAAGAACACACAAAAGAAACAAAGAAAAATTGCATAGTACGTTATAAGTACATTAAAAACAACAGCAACAAAGAAAAAAAAACCTCTTGTGTCCCTATCTTGGGGTTCATTTCACTTAGTATCATCTTATATAAATTCATCATGGGACAGTGTTGGGACTGGAATAATAGAACAATCACAGGGAGCCTCCAGTAACTATGAAGAATCTCATGGTATAGTGAGATGCACCATTAAATCTTAATTGCAACAGATGAACCATCTTGATGAGGATGGTATTGAGTAGCAGACAGTGGGAGGATGTCTAAGCATGGAAGAGGTCTGATGAAGCCTTTAGAGACATGCATTGTCTTCCTGCATCTATTTGGCTATTGAATAATGTGCATTTGCTCTTGATGGTAATGATGAGGGTGTTCACAGGGTTGATCAAAATTATTCCACCAGCTACGACGCAATGATGATGGATTGCTCCTGTCAAGATAGCCACTTACAAATATGTACATCAGATGGTGCAGAGAATAATGTAACACAGGCTGGAATCCAGATAACAAACAAGATTGAAGAAATGCATGCTGAACTGTACACTATGGGATAAAATATGTGCTCTAACATTGAGTAGAAAAGATGGTTTTAAAAATCCACTCTGTATTCTCCATTAAGTACTCCACCTTGAAGTTTTTAACTGAGATCTCAGAGATATCAGGTAAACCCTTTGCATTTGTAGCTAGAAAATGTCAGTGTATCTCCCAAAAGGATATTTTAATTGAAATAGTGAATATGAAACAGTTTAAATCACAAATGGAAATTTAAGAATACTTTTACTTGGTAACTAAAGCCAGAAACATGACTAGCATCCTCTGCTAATTACTTTCCAAATTATTTTAAGAGCTGCCAAATCTGGACACAGTCTTTTGCCATCTGCCTGCAATCTCTACTCTTTTTCTACCATATCTTTTGCACTGTTTGGACAGCACTTCCTTCTGGGAGGGTTATTTTTCAACCCATTGCATGAATTCAGTATATCTTCTGTGGATTCACATAGCATGTCATTCCACCCAAGTAGTTGCTTACAATATTTATCGTATTTGCTTCCAGAAACTGACAAGGAAAACACAGATTATGACTTTAAAGCAGTTTTCTTCACTGTGACTAAATAGAAACTAGTTTTTTTGTAAATAAATGAATGACTATCTTGTCCTGAAATGGAAAAACAGGGATATTATGAGAAAATGATGATTAAAACTCATTAGTTTAGCTAAAAGTTGATTTTAAGATATTTAACTATTTCATACTTATGGCAAACAAACATTAAAATATGTTCTCGAGTTAGGGTTTGAACATCTGGACAAAACAAACAATATATATTGATTTGTATTTTCCTAAACATTATATTAATTTTAAAGTTCTCCAAAACACATATAAAATTGTTATATGTCACAAAGAAATGTTTTTGAGATAATAAACTGATGCTTTTAATATTTCAAAGACTGATCTAACATAATGCTTGAAGGTATAGTCTGTAGATCAGATTTCTTAGCCTAAAAATAAATCCTGGTTACATTATTTAATGGCTGTGTTAAATTAAACGAGTTATTTAGACTCTGTAAATACTTCTTTATTTAAAAGTGGAAATAGCCTCATGATGGGTAAATTGTGGATCTCTGGCAGATTGTAAATAGCTAATAGTTATTATTATTCAAATTATACTGATACTTCCAGTTTCAGAAGAATGAGTAATTTCTTGTACTTTTAAATAATTTTGTCAGGCACTGGTGGCTCACACACTATTATCCTAGCTACTTTGGAGGCTGAGATCCAGGGATCATGGTTTTAAGCCAGTCTGGGCAGAAAAGTTCCTGTGAAACTCTTATCTCCAATTAATCACTCAAAAATGGGAAGTGGCACTATGGCTCAAATGGTAGAGCAGTAGCCTTGAACATAATGGGGCTCAGGGAAAGCTCCCAGGCCCTGAGTTCAAGCTACGAAATCTACAATAACAACAACAACAATAATAATAGTTTTATCTTATTAAAGGATCACAAAATAATTCTAATATAGCTCTTGAGAGATATTATTGATATGTTTTAATTTAATTTTTTTTGAAAACCAAGTAATTTAAAAGTCAATATTAACAAATATTTTGCGAATACTCTATGGTTCAATATGAATAGCATGAGATTCACTGTCAAATCTCAAATCTTTCAAAGAAGTAGCATTTATCATCTGGTATTGCTTTACAAATGCACCAGATGATTAGATACATCCAAGAAAGAGGGCCCCATAAATGACTCTACTGGAGCTGGCAATATGACCTGGTCACAGACTACCATTTTCTTTCTGGAGAGCTTTTATGAACCTGGAATTTTCACATTTCCTTTCTGAGAGGCCCTTAATGCATGGTTTGACATGTTTGGTACCATGTAACTTTGAAAACTTACTGGTAGGTAATTGAAAACAGGCACTATTTCACATCAAACGTCAGTCATCTAGAATAACCAGTTTTCTACAAGATAGTCTAATTTCAAAGATCTGTATCATCCACTCATGTGTCATTTATGGTAACTGGCCAGTTCAGTCAGATCCTCTTTTGTGGGTAATATAAAAAGAGTTCACATACAAATAACCATCATAGTGGAACAGAGCACACAGCAGACTACAGAAAGAAAAGAGGTTACATATTCAATAGGGAAAAAAACTATGAGAATATAGAAATAAATTTTGAGAGAGTTTACAAAGACAAGAAGAAGAAACAATGGAAGCACAGAGAGAGTAGTTGAATTGCAGTAGACGGGAGCAACGGACACCTACTGAGAAGATAATGATAGAACACCAAAGTTTTCAGAACTTCAATATATCCAGATGTTGTAAGGATTTTGTATCTTCCCTTTAGAATCACTATGTATTCTTATATTGTATCAGGGGCTTTTTGATTCCAAGATTGTAAGCCAGTGTTTTGGTTCTTTACCTATATACTATATTTTGAAGAAACAAAATTCTTTGCTCTGTTGTTGCTCTGCATAGTGAGAGTACTTTGCATAAAGTAGTCTACGCAAAGAAACTACTTCTCATAGAAGAATACAAAAAAAATTAAGATTCAACTAGCAAAATTTGCATCATTCTGATAAGAAAATTCAGAGTTGCTGAGTTGAACTACCTTAAGAAATATTCATGTATTGGTGAGCTGTGTGAACAGAAGCAGACGCAAAATCAATAGCATCAAACTGGATGAGAAGCATCCATGTACAGTGATCACATGGAATGCTTTCAGAAAATAAATGTAGACAAAAATAGGGAGACCTGAAGGCAATAGAAAAGGTGAGGTATTGTTTAAATAGGGATACAGGTGGACCCATTACCCGTTGCAATAATGAGATGTTCAAGACTAGCTATATAGAAAAACGAACTTTACAACTTTGGAGGGGTATGGGGGAAGGGGAAAATGGGAGGGAATGGGAAGGGGAAACAAAGGTAAGAGGCAACAATGATTGATAAGAAATGTACTCATTACCTTGCTCATGTAATTGTAACTGCTCTGTACGGTATTCTCTCTCTCTCTCTCTCTCTCTCTCTCTCTCTCTCTCTCTCTCTCTCTCTCTCTCTCTCTCTCTCTCTCTCTCTCTCTCTCTCTCTCTCTCTCACACACACACACACACACACACAGACAGCTCCTGTGCCAAATCTTCAACACAACCTCTGAACCCAAGGGGAGATCTGTGCCCCTCACCGTTGCTCAATAAACAGTCCTAGCCTGTTGAAAAAAGAAAAAAAGTTGAGGGTGACTTTTCATCATTTTCTCATGGATAAATCTAAAGTATTACTTGTTATGAATCTACTTTGTGATAAATTTTACACATATGAACATTTGTGAATTTTAAAATATGAATATTTATTTTTGTGAGTTAGCCTGTCTTCAATTGTTTAACATAAGTACACTAAAATTTGTTTTTCACCATCTACTTAAAGGATACACACACACACACACACACACACACACACACACACACACACACACACACACACACTTTATTCTTTATATGGAAGCTTATCAATGAAGGCAAGATGAATATAAATAGTTTGATTCACATATTTTTTTAAATTTTAATTTCTCCCATATAATCTCCATTACAAGTAGGTGGAATTCTGTAAATATGAGTAAATATTGGTTGAACTTTATTCTGAATCTTCTTGCCAAAATACTTGTACCCTTTAGTAGTTCATGAACAGAGAGTTTTAAGGGTTTCACATCTCAATATTTATGGCTATTCAGTTTTATCACTTTTAAAAAATCACTTTGCCCCTTATTCCACATTTCTCACCAAGGATTATAATTATTTACCCCAAATTCATCCTTTCAGTTTTGTTGTCTTTTTCTTCTCTTACGAAATAATATTCTCTTCATCTTTAACTTGATATTTTCAACCAATACTTCAATTAAGTCTTCTTTCAAACTTCCCAATATTTGTAGATCTTTGCTTTCTGAGTTTTTCTAATCTCTATGTTCAAAACTTTGTTTTTGTTAGAAAATTAGGCTAACAAAGAGCATCTGTTCTTTTCATTTAACACTGCAGTGTATATGGAAGCTCAACAGGTTATTTGGTTCTTTTCTATAGTTACAATAAAGACTACTATTTGTTTTGCTGATGTATATTCAAAGCACAAAGATGGAATCACATTTGAATGATGTGTTAAGGTAAATATCTCTGTTTTCTAAACTGGAAAGCCAAGTATAATCCTTGTAATTAGTGCACATGAGTTAATGCTGATACCTAAATTGTCACTCATAATTCTTAGTTTGGTTATTCAAAGTACTAGTGATCAATTTTCATATGCTTTTGCTTCCAACCCTAGAGTTCTCAAAGAGAACAGGACATAGAAATTGGAAAGCAGAATCCAAATTATGTAGTCTTAAATTCCAAAATACATGAATGTATGAGATGTCATTATAATAATGCAGAACATAGGTTAAATATTACACATAATGCAATTGTTTAGACCCAGGATTATACAGGCATAGATATAGATACAACTAGCTAACCACAATTTATTTATTTTAATATTTATTTATTTATTTATTTTTGTTGGTTGTGGGGCTTGAACCCTGGGCATGGGCACTATCGCTGAGTTCTTCAGGTCAAGGTGAGTGTCCTACCTCTTGAGCCATAGCACCACTTCCAGTTTTCTGGTGGTTAATTGGAAATAAGAGTCTCATGGGCTTTCATGCCTGGGCTGGCTTTGAACCATGATCCTCAGATATCAGCCTCCTGAGTAGCTAGGATTATAAGCGTGAGCCACCGGTGCTGGCTTAACCATAATTTCTTATCCTTGCTTTTACTTAAAACCTCATCTCTTAGAACAGCAGACAAAGAAATTTGAACTGAATGTATTGGACAAAGTTATTCTCAAGTAAAGAGTACCAACAGCGGAAGATAGAGTAACCAATTATGCAACCTGTACCACATGAAATTGTTGATTGATCCTATCCATTACAATTTTATTACTCCCAAGTTCAATAATTCCCTGAGACTTCCAAAGAATAAACCAAGCCATCCTACATGAAAGCTAGATAGACACAAGTTTCTGCAAACATTGTGTATTACTTTCTTCTTAATGAGTAGAAAAATTACTCTTGCCTCCTTTGTACACATTAATTGCTGAAATACAATTTATTTGTTGTTTTAGAATTGTGAAAATATGTTTTGTGTATTTGTGTTCCTTTCAGCTACATGGATCTGTTGTGCACAAGTAAACAACTTTTAAACCAATCAGGTGGACAAATTCCACATGACTATAGGCATGTAGAAAGATAAACCTGGGAAAACAGTTTTATATCTGCTACAAACTAGATAAACTCTCATAGAATGGGTGGTCAACATGGGAAAAATAATATTAAGATTTATTATTGATGATTTTTAGGCAAGTTATAAGTGGTTCTAATTTTAGATTTTACAAACACTATGTTTTAATAAATACTACCCAGTGACATTTCTTATATAAAGGAAGAAATGGTGAACCATACAAAAATGTCTTGAAGATTAAACATTGCTAATTATTTAGACAATTATTGCAGCTTCAAAATATGTTAGATCTATTTCATTACCACATAACTGCTCTCATGAGTGGCCTTTGTATAGATATATATGCTTACCATATTGTATACCTTATTATTTTTGTATTAGATTGGCCTAATTCTGTAAGACTTACTTATCTAGGGGAAAAGATTAGATTATATTCAGAAAGTTAACTTGATTATTAAGAAAATTTGTATCTAGCTTGATTTCTGATATCTGAATTATTTTCTAGACCTCATTCTCTCCACTGATTCTTCTGTTTTTACATACATTCCCTTATTGCACTAAGAAGAAACTAGTAAAGTCCAGGTGCTGATGGTTCATGCCTGTAATTCTAGTTCCTGGGTCTGAGAATGGAGGTTTAAAGCTAACCTGGGCAGGACAGTCTGTGAAATTCTCTTCTTTCTTTCTTTTCTTTTTCTTTCTTTTTTTCTTTTTTTTTAATCTATTTTTCTTTATTTTTATTTTTATTTTATTGTGAAAACACCATACAGAGGGGTTACAATTACATGGGCAAGATAATGACTACATTTCTTATCAAGCATTGTTGCCTCCTCCTATGTTTCCCCTTCCTATCCCTTCCCATCTCCCCCCCGACCCCCCTATACATGAGATGTACAAGTTGTTATGTCGAAAAATGAATAGTCTGTGAAATTCTTATAACCACCTAACTACAAAAATAATGCAGGTGTGGCTCAAGTGGTAGAGGGCTAGCCTTGAGAAAAAATGCCGAAGGAGAGCATCCAGGCCTTGAGTTCATGCACCAGGACTTGACTCAAAAAAGAAAGAGAGACAGAGAGACACACACAGAGAGAGAGACAGAGAGAGAGAGAGAGAGAGAGAGAGAGAGAGAGAGAGAGAGAGAGAGAGAGAGAGAGAGAGGGTGGAAGAGAGGGAGGGAGGGAAGGAGGGAAAAAGAAACAAATGAAGAATATTCATCTTTATATTATTTCAAATAAAGCAATCCAAAGAAAGATGTACCATTTCCCTTGTTTTTTTCATGGTTAAGATAATTTTAATTATTAAAAATATAGGTGTATCATAAGCACTAACAATAAGAATCTTTTAACTAAATATGCCAAAGACAAGTAGGACAGATAACCAGTTTATTACATACACAGGCAAATGCTCTGACTCGGACAAGTGATATTAGAAATGAATAATTAACTAAAAATATCTATATTTTCAGTTATTTTAGCAAAAACTATTTTGACAACTAAAACTTTGAGATAGAAGTTCCAGAATGAAATAATACAGAAAACAGTTTGATATAGTGTGTTTTTGTTATATCTTGCTATGTTACAAGTAGCTTCAAACTTTAGTGGTTTAAAACCGCATTTATCACCTGTTATTTTCTATGAATGAGAATCTGTTGCTCCGTCTGTCAGCAGCGGCTGCATTCTGCCTGAGGACTTGACCAGGGAGCCTTCTACTTCCCAAACTGCATGCCTTGTGTCTTAGTGCTTCACGTTCCATGCCTCTCAGGGTGCTAGAATGGCCACTGGACAGAGACCACTTTCTGTTTCTTGTCATATGTGCTTCTCCAGAGAGCACCTCAAACACGGAAGATGGTTGTGTTAGCAGAAATCAAGTGAGAAGGTGAGAGACAGCAAGAGACCTGCAAACAATATACTTACAGTTCTTTAGAACCCAATCAGAAAGTGATGAGGACTCTTTTCTTGTCATAAATTGTACCCAATTTATGACAAAATGGGTCTTTCTTTTGGGTTACCTACGTATCTAAGATTTTGCTTGAGATTTAACATACATGCAAAAAGATATACCCACTATGTACTGCTTTGTGATCTTATACAACCTGAATTCACTCTTTGATCAGAAAATGGAATATAATCATTGCTTCAGAAACATGCTTAGGGAGCCCATCCTGTTGTTTATTATTTTCAAACAAAAATCCATCTACTTTATTACAAGAATTGCTTTTATCTGCAGAATTACTTTTTTTGAAAATGGTTTGTGGGATTCAACATATTGTTCATCAAAGATTCATTCCCTTTCATTGGGAAAAGTACTCTAAATTTTTATCAGGTACTGATAATGCTGCTATGAACATTCTTAGACATATATCATAAAACAGTTCATATAAAATTTATACATCGAAAATAGTATATATAGTAAATACACTTTACCCAAATATGTAATTGCCTACATCCCAAATACGCTAGAGTATATCATTTTCAAGTTGTATTTGTATTTATAGTATAAATAAAGTTCAAGAATTAAATAAAAGACAAGGACATTGGAGTAGCTAGATTTTGTCTAGATGAAAATACACAAATAGAAGAGCTTGAGTGACATTTTGAAGTTCTTGATGTGTGACATTTTAGTGATTTTATTTCCATATTAAAGGTATTGGTGTGAGCTGCAATATCTGAGAAAATATTGATTAGGGATTTGGGGTTTGGTTCTAAGATCATTCACGGTTTTTTGTGAAGAGTAACATTCAGGCTCACAATGTGAGCCTAGCAAAATTTGATTTATCTTAAGGCAGATGAGAATAAGATGAGATTTTTAAAAAGGGAACTAGAAGGCAAATAATGTCTTATAACTTCCTCCTGATAATACACACCATCATATCTGTCACAAGCTTTTGGCCACATAGTCCAACCTCTACAACATGGAGATTTCTGTATGTACAGTGCATGTGGCCCCAGCTCTTGGTACAATAATTAACTGCATCACTTTCACTCAAATCCTGAAAAATAAAACAGATTGTAAATCATGTGGGATATGTTTCCTGAACCTCACACAGATACCAGGCATTTTAGTTTTATTGTTATTGTTTTTTATCTCATGTGTTTAGTCTAGAAAGTTCCATTTAACCTACCTGCACCTATTCTTACAATACAAAAATGTACATTTTCCAACGAGTTCAGTTTTAAATGTTACATTAAAATAAATTGAAATCACTGAAATAGTGTATTCTAATGCAGATAGTTTTATATATACACATACATGTACACATACATGCATACATACACACATACATACATACATGGCTACCTGAAAATAGTCACATTATTTAGAACATCAACTGAAAGCATTATTCATATAGAAAGTGGATTTGCTGTGAAATTGTAAAACTGGCCTTATTCCAGAAAAAAATATTTCTTATTACTAAGCCTAATCTAACATGTAATTACTTGAGACTTTTATTGTTATCAAGACAAAAGAAATGCTTTTTTTTCTCAATGCAAGAACCCTTGACTCAATACAAGTGTTATTCTTTAGAGTGAGCTGAGATTCTGAATCTAATGTTTTTATTATCTTATTGCCTTACTAAAAATTATACTAAGTACTCCAGTATCATGGACATTTTTTTAATCCTGTAACAACTATGAAGTGAAATTATGCTTCCTGATCCTCCTAAGCCTTTTCTTCCCTTATATGATAAAGTCTGTATTCAAAGGCTAATGATACTTTTTCATATTTGCTTCTATTTTACTCGAATTGTTTATATAACACCATCATTGTAAATATTAAGTAAATACACTTTGAATATTATATGATAGATATATTTGCTCACAAATCAACATCAAATAATATATTTTATTATATTTTTCATATATGAGCACCCAGAAGGGAAGACCAACTTAGAGTAAAGCCTTCCTAGCCTCTACAGATTTCCCCTCCTTCCCTTCTCTCTTCATCCCTCCTCTTCACTCATTCTCTCCTTTCCTTCTCTCCTGTTCTCCTCCCCTCCCCTCCCCTCTTCTCACCTCTCCTCATCTCTTTTCTCTCTCTCCCCTCCTCTTGTCTCCCATTCCCTCCCTTTCCCCCTCTGTACTTCTAGCATGTTGTAGTGTAGCTAGCATATCAAGTGTGGACCATATACTCTCTTTCCCTCTCCATACTCTCCCTACTCTCCTCATCCTCTATTTCTCCCTCTCCTCCCCTCACCCTGTTTCTGTCTTCTCCTTTCTCTTTCTCTGTCTTTTTTTTTTTTAATTGTATTTTATTTTATTTGAGAACATACTGTACAGGGGGGCTACAATTACATGGGCAGGATAATGCATATATTTCTTACCAAGCATTGCAGCCTCCTCCTTTGTTTACCCTTCACTTCCCTTCCCCTCCTCCCCCCTCCCCCCACCCAATTTTACCCCTCCCCCCACCCAATCATACCCCCTTCCCCCTCCCACACCGACATTGTAAAGCTGGTTTTGACATGACATTTTGTACTTCTCATTGTTGCAACAGGTCCACCTGAATCCTTAAACGACTTTTTGTCCCCATCTCCTCCACATGTTATACTGACATCAAATATAGTGAAAGCGGGGGTTACACTGTGGGGGAGGGACATACAAAGCAACAAATAAATAATCTTATAAATGCGTTAGAAACACATGCATGAAAGAAAGGAAAACATTAAAATACATATTTAAGGGTTCATTGTCCTAACATCACATTATCTGACCTTTTCCGCTTGACTCATACCTATACTAGATATTGCAAATAAGGGAAACCATGGCACCTATGCTTCTTTGGGCCTGGCTTACTTCACTTAATATAATTTTTTCCAAACCTTTCCATTTCCTAACAAATGGGGAAATGTCATTCTTTCTGATGGAGGCATAGAATTCCATTGTGTATATATACCACATTTTCTTGATCCATTCATCTACTGAGGGGCATCTGGGTTGGTTCCATATCTTAGCTATGGTAAATAATGCTGCAATAAACATAGTTGTGCTGGTAGCTTTAGTGTGGTCTTGTTTGTATACATTTGGGTAAATGCCCAAAAGTGGGATTGCTGGATCATAGGGGAGATCTATGTGAAGTCTTTTGAGGAACCTCCATACTGCTTTCCAAAGTGGTTGAACAAGTTTACATTCCCACCAACAATGAAGTAAGGTTCCTTTCTGTCCACATCCCCTCCAGCATCTGTTGTTGTTAGAGTTCTTGATTTTTGCTGTTCTAACTGGAGTGAGGTGATATCTCAATGTTGTTTTGATTTGCATTTCTTTTATGGCTAGGGATGTTGAACATTTCTTCATGTGTCTATTGGCTATCCTTCTTTCTTCTTCAGAGAAGCTTCTCTTTAAGTCTTTCGCCCACTTATTTATTGGGCAGTTGATTCTTTGAGGATTTGTTGTTGGGTGGTTTAATTTTTTGAGTTCCAAGTATATTTTAGATATGAGACCCTTGTCCGTTGTATGGCTAGTAAAGATCTTCTCCCAATCGGTGGGCTTTCTATTGATCTTGCCAGCTATGTCATTTGCCCTGCAGAAGCTCTGCAATCTTATGCAATCCCATTTGTCCAACCTTTCTTTGATTTGTTATGCTTCCGGGTCTCTATTCAGAAAATTTCGACCTGAGCCAAGGAGACCTAGGGTTTCTCCTATTCCATCCTGTAATGTTTTCAGAGTGTCTGCTTTGAGTTCAAGGTCTTTGATCCATTTGGAGTTGATTCTAGTACAGGGTGATATATAAGGATCTAGCTTTAGTTTTCTACATGTAGTTAACCAATTTTGCCAGCACCATTTACTGAAGAGGCTGTCTTTCTTCCATTCTATTGTTTTAGCTTCCTTATCGAAGATTAGATGCCTATAGGTCTGTAGGTTCATTTCTGGGTTTTCAATTCTATTCCATTGGTCCTGAGGTCTGTTCTTATGCCAATACCAAGCTGTTTTGATTACAATGGCTTTATAGTAGAGTTTGAAATTTGGTATTGATATTCCTCCAGCAGTGTTCTTTCCGTTGAGGAGCGTTTTTGCTATTCGGGGTCTTTTATTGTTCCATATGAATTGTTGGATTGCCTCCTCTATTTCCTTGAAGAATGAGGGTGGAATTTTGATAGGTATCGCGTTGAATTTGTAGATAGCCTTGGGAAGTATTGCCATTTTCACGATGTTAATCTTGCCAATCCAGGAGCATGGGAGGTTTTGCCATTTTTTAAGTTCTGTGTTGATTTCCTTTTTCAAGATTTTAAAGTTTTCATCATACAGGTCCTTCACTTCTTTGGTTAAGTTAATTCCTAGGTATTTTATTTTTTGTGGGGCTATTACAAATGGAGTTGCTTTCCTAATTTCAGCCACACTTTTCTCATTGTTGGCATATAGAAAAGCCATTGATTTTTGGGGGCTAATTTTATAACCTGCTACTTTGCCAAAGTTTTGAATCAGCTTGAGTAATTTGGGAGTGGAGTCTATGGGATTCTTTAAATACAAGATCATGTCATCTGCAAAGAGGGAGAGTTTTATTTCTTCTTTCCCTATTTGGATCCCCTTTATGTCTGCATCTTGTCTTATTGCTGTAGCTAGGCATTCTAATACTAGATTGAAGAGAAGTGGAGAGAGTGGGCATCCTTGTCTTGTTCCTGAGTTAAGAGGAAATGGCTTTAGTTTTTCACCATTGACTATAATGCTGGCTGTAGGTTTGTCATATACAGCCTTTATTGTATTGAGGAATGTTCCATGGATTCCTAATTTTTCCAGAACCTTCATCATGAAGGGGTGTTGGATCTTGTCAAATGCTTTTTCTGCATCTATTGAGATAACCATGTGGTTCTTATTTTTGCTCCTGTTGATGTGATGAATAATATTAATTGATTTGCGTATATTGAACCAGCTTTGCATCCCTGAAATGAATCCTGTTTGATCATGGTGTATGATTTTTTGGATGAATTGTTGAAGTCGATTGGCCAAACTTTTGTTGAGAAGTTTTGCATCAATGTTCATCAAAGAAATGGGTCTATAGTTCTCTTTCTTTGATGAGTCCCTGCCTGGTTTTGGGATGAGGGTTATGATGGCTTCATAGAATGTGTTCGGTAGAGAGCTTTCTCTTTCAATTTCATTGAAGAGTTGGAGGAGTATTGGTGTGAGCTCTGCTTTGAAGGCCTTGTAAAATTCCGCTGTAAAACCATCTGGTCCTGGACTTTTCTTAGCTGGGAGGTCTCTTATTGCTCTTTCTATTTCAATGCTTGATATGGGCCTGTTAAGCTGGTTTAACTCATCTTGGTTTAGTTTTGGCATGTCAATATTTGCTAGGAAAAGGTCCATTTCTGTCAAGTTCTCAAACTTATTAGCATAAAGTTTTGAGAAGTATCCCCTAATAATGTTCTGAATCTTGGTTGTTTCCGTGGTGATGTTTCCATTCTCATCTCTGAGTTTATTAATTTGGGTGTGTTCTCTCCTTTTTCTGATAAGGTTTGCTAAGGGTCTGTCAATTTTGTTAAGTTTTTCGAAGAACCAACTCTTTGTTTTGTTGATTCTTTCTATAGATTTTTTGGATTCTAATTCATTTAATTCTGATTTAATTTTGATTATTTCTTTCCGTCTACTGGATTGGGGTTTATCTTGCTGCTCTTTTTCAAGGAGGTTTAGATGTGTCATTAAATTGTTAGTTTCCGATCTCTCCAATTTGTTGATGTAGGAGCTCAGAGCTATAAACTTGCCTCTGAGTACTGCCTTTGCTGTGTCCCAGAGGAGCTGGTAATTTGTATGTTCATTTTTGTTGAATAGAATGAACATTTGAATTTCCTTTCTAATCTCTTCCATGACCCACTCATGATTCAGCAGTGTGTTGTTCAGCCTCCATGTGATACCGGACTTTCTTTGGTGGCTTTTGGTGTTGAGATCTAATTTTATTCCCTTGTGGTCAGAGAGAATGCAAGGTATAACTTCAATGTTTCTGAATTTAGACAAGTTTGCTTTGTGGCCTAAAATGTGGTCTATTTTAGAAAACGTTCCATGTGCTGCTGAGAAGAACGTGTATTCTGTTGCTGCTGGGTGAAATGTTCGGTAAATGTCTGTTAAGTCTAGTTGATCTATGCAGCTGTTTAGATCTGCAGTTTCTCTGTTGAGTTTTTGCCGAGTTGATCTATCTAGTGGGGAGAGTGGTGTGTTAAATTTCCCAACAATTAATGTCTTTGGATCTATATGGGATTTGAGGGAAAGTAGTGTTTCTTTGATAAATTTGGGTGCTCCATTGTTTGGCGAATAGATATTTAGAATTGTAATATCCTCCTGAAGGAGAGATCCTTTAATTAGTATGTAGCGACCTTCTTTATCTCTTCTCACGAATTTTAGTTTGAAGTCTATTTTATCTGATATTAGGATTGCAACTCCCGCCTGTTTATGAGGGCCGTTTGCTTGGTAGATTTTGTTCCAGCCTTTAACTTTGAAAATATGTTTGTTTTTATGGGCAAGATGTGACTCCTGCAGGCAGCAGATAGAGGGGTCTTGTTTTTTAATCCAACTAGACAGTCTATGTCGCTTAATTGGAGAGTTCAGTCCGTTAACGTTAAGAGATAGGACTGAGAGGTATTTGGGGGTTCCTGCCATGTTATCCACCTTCTTGGGGGCTGTGAAAACTGGGTTCTTCCTAAGGTTCTTGGATTCTCAGTTTGGGTGCAGTTTCTTGGCCTTTGTTGCGTTCTTGTTGGTTTTCTATGTGTAGAACATCTTTAAGAATCTTTTGCAGGGCTGGTTTGGTGGAGATGTATTGTTTCAATTTTTCTTTGCTATGGAAGGTTTTTATTTGGCCTTCAGTTATGAAGGAGAGTTTAGCTGGGTACAGTATTCTTGGTTGATAGTTGTTTGTTTTTAGGGCATGGCATAAGTCATTCCAGGCTCTTCTTGCTTTGATTGTCTCTGCTGAGAAATCTGAGATGATTCTAATTGGTTTCCCTTTATAGGTGATTGATCTTTTCTCCTTGACAGCTTTAAGGATCTTTTCCTTGGTCTGGGTTGATCCTGTGTGGATTATAATGTGACAGTGGGATGTCCTATTCTGGTCTGGTCTATTTGGGGTTCTAAAAGCTTCTTGTATCTGAATAGGCCTATCTTTTTGTATGTTTGGGAAGTTCTCTGCTAGGATCCTGTTAAACAAATTTCCTAGCCCATTAACTTCTGTTTCTAGGTGCTCCTCTACACCCATTATCTTTAGATTGGGCCTTCTGATGGTGTCTTCCAGGTGTTGGATAGACCTATCATATTTCTTGGACTTGTCTTGGATGGTTGTATGTTCTTTCTCTATAATATCTAGGCTGTCTTCAATCCCTGAGATTCGATCTTCTGCATGATCTAACCTGCTGTGGAGACTCTCTACTTTGTTTTTTATCTCTTTTCCTTCTAATTGGTCAGCTTTGATGGTTTCAAGTTCTTTGTTGAAGCTCTGTTTTAGGTCTTGTATGATTTTCTTTACTTCCTTAATTTGGTGTTCAGTGTTTGTTCTCAAATCACTTAGTTGATTGGTTATGGTTTCTTTGGACTCCCATTCCTTCTGTTGGGTTCCATTCAGCATTCCCTTTGTGGTCTCCCTGACTTCCTTCAGCTCTTTGTTAATGGATTCCATGAATGTCTTTAGTGATCTTTGTGTATTCTCTACCTGGTCTCTTAATTCGTGAATTACTCTTTGATTAGTTTCCTCCCTTCTGTGGGATTCCTGCAGTTCTCTTTGAGTGTTCTCTGCCTGCTCACGCCATTCCTCCCTTTCTCTTTGAGTATTCTCAAGTTGTTCACGCAAATCCTGTATCAGTTTTTGAGAAGCTTCCTCACGCTTATGATATTCCTGTATAAACTTCTGGGATGCCTCCTCTCTCTCCCTATCACGCTCATACAGAGTCCTTTGTACATTGTCAAACTTCTCATTTATCATGTTTGCTATTAGTGTTTGTAGAGCTATTTGGGAACTCTCCTCTGGATTATTCTTTATCTGTTCTAATCCCTGATTATCAAGGTTGGGAATTGAGATACCCGAATTTGCCATTTTTCTTGTGTTTTTCCGGCTTACTTGGTCCATTTGAGATAAAGATTGCACCAGTTTTGTGCTAGAACACTATCTTAAGGCAACCATCAACCAAAGTTTGCATTTGTACAGTCAATAGTCTACAGATACAATCTAGTTCAACAGATACATCTATTCAACATCAAACGACTATATGTTAAAGGACTTCGAACCGCAGAAAAGAATTTGGAAAACCAGAAATTATTAGGATTAGGGAGAGATGTGGGTAAAAAATAGGAGTAGATTGGTGTGGGGAGGCACAGGGAGAGTTAACTATGTCCTAATCACAGTGCAGGAAATGAGTTGGGTAGGATGCAAGTAGAGAGAGAGAGAGAAAGAAGAGACGGAAAGGGGAATAAAGAGAGACCAGAAAAAGAATAGAAACGTAAAAATTAATGTTATTATAGAGGTTAAAAGACCGTCTATTTAGAGTGGAATGTGAATATGTTCAGAGAAGGGGAGGGACATAGAGGAGATGTGAAAAGCTTTAAGGATGGGAACGGGAGAAGAAAAGATCAGAAGTTCAGTAGAGCTAGATAAAAAACAAAAAGATAATTAAGAAAGAAAGAAAAAGAGAAAGAAGACAAGAAAAGAAAGGAAAACTCTTATTCACGTATTCCTAAAATAAAAATTATAAGATGAGAAAAAAAAAAAAGGTTACTGGAAAACAATTATTTTTTCAGAAGAGGCAAAAATTAAAGATTAATAAAAGTTTTAGAAGGGAAAAAATTTATATATATATATATATAAGGTAACAAAAAACAAAAAACAAGCAAAAAAAAAGAAAAGAAGAAGAAGAAAAAAAAAAGAAAAAAAAAAAAGAAAAAAAAGAAAAAAAAGTCTGTTGATTTTTTTTTTTGGGCGGGGGAGGAGTGGGAAGAATCCTGTATCTCCCTTTTGTCTGCAACCAGTCTCTTGTTGGAGTCTCTGGTCAGCTTGATGTCCTGTGGCTTGATTGGTTTCTTAAGTCGGTTGGTTGGAAGAGGCAGAAAAATGCTCTGCTTTACCCAAGATTTTGAGATCCCCCTCCCAGGTTAGTTTTCTGGGAGGGTGGTCTGCTTTGAGAGTCACAAAAGAGGGGGATGTGGTGATGAGGCTAGGTTCTGGGTAGAGTTGAGGCCTTTCAATAAACAGTAGCTTTTCCCTGGGGCTATTTTGTGATAAAGCTCACAGGGCCCAGCCTGGAGCCATTCTCAGGGTTTCTGTTTTTCAATTGATTGTCGAGGCTGCTAGAGGGAGGGGCAGCCTCTGGCTCTGGTTACCCAGTGAAGTAAGGCACTCCAATGGCTGGCGCCTGAGCTGGGTGGCTTTTCCCTGGAGGGAGCTGAGTCTGGCAGGTCACTTCGCCATTAAGTTCTTGTGACCTGCTAAATGACTCATTTTATTCCAAGGCCTGAGCTGGAGCTAGCAGCTCCTCCGAACTTTGTTGGTATCCAAGATGGAGATCACCGGTGCTGGGGGGGGAGGGGTGGCCTTCCCTCCTCTGCTCCCTGAGGAGTGAGGATGTCGGGCTTGTACTCACGCCGAGTCTTGGATCCTGGGTCGTCTCTGGTCTGCAAACAGCAGGATGAAGATGTTCGCTCCTTGTCGGTTCTTGTTGGTGTTGAGTAGAATCCGCTCGTCCGCTGCGTCTGGCTCCTTCGTCCCCGACTCTCTGTGTCTCAGGTATGTCTCCGCGGCGGTGGTCACCGCCGCCGCGGCCCCGCCGCCGGAGCGGCAGCTGCTGCGTTTCCTTGGCTTCCCCTCTCTTGTCTAACTCTCTGTCCTGTGATGACACACTTGGTGTGATTCTCTGGCTTAGGACTGTTCACTGGAACTCTAAAACTCCTTTCTATGTGAGAGCTTGTTCAGATTCCAGCTTCTCCTCCGCCATCTTCCCGGAACTCTCCCTCTCTGTCTTATTTTTACACATAGTTTTCTTGGAGTATAAACCTAAACCGGAATGTTTAATGTTAAGTAATATGAAAATATGCATGATTTCCGTTCCTTTCTATGCGCACTTTAATAAAGTACGAAAAACTCATGCAAAGGTATTTTTTTCTTTTTCTTTTTTTGAGTCCTCCTGGTTAGTCTTTTATATCTGCAACCGGTTTCTAAGTAGAGCCTACTTATTTTTTTTAAATGAAAAACAAATGCATAGAACATGTTCTGATCCCTGACTCCCCTTTTATTTTTGACTTAAAAAATTTTTGAGTGTCGTACTAGTGTTTGAACTTGGGGACCTCAGCCTTGCTAGGCAGATGCTGTCTCTTGAGGCATAACCTCCAACATTCTGTTTTAATTATATTTCATGTAGGGCCTAGAATGTTGAGTGAAGACCTGTCTCAAACTACAATCCTCCTTTCTATAATTAGGACCACACACTCACCTTGAGGGGTTCTTACTTTGCTTCTAGGCTGCTCTTGAACGAAATCTTCCCAATCTCTACCTCTAGAGCAGCCAGAATTGCAGCTGTGAACCATCATCTCCTGACTTTTTCCTTGACTTTTAAAAAATACTTTGTCTTCTGAGATCCTTGTAAATCCCTCACAACCTCCCCTGTTTTACCCAGTGTTCAATAGGGAAGATACCTCCTTCACATCTGTGGAGCTAGCTTTCCTCTTGTCATGAGATATTCTCATTCCAGATATATTACCATCTCATCTCATTGTTTTCAAATGCTACCTTACCAGGAAGACATATGGGAAACTCTCTAATGTAAAGTGATACCTGACCTTTACTCTGTATTTGATATTGTTTTGCAACTTTACATCACTTACTTACTCATTTCATTGTTCATACTTCCTCTCAAGTTAGACTAAGCTTTGAGACGGTAGGAATTGCTGTTTTCCCCCACCCTCCCACTGATGTATCCTAGAAAATGCATGGCATACGGTAGGCTCTCTCTATTTATTAAATGAATAAATATATATCTCAAAGCAGAACTGGCATTATTATGTTAACTGGAAAAAATACTTCCTTTAGTGATGTGTACAGAGATTCTAAATGGTAGTTTCCATCCATTCATCTTGTTGGAAAATTTGCAACAGGAAAGATGAAAAAACTTTTAAAAAGATGAGTATTTGCGTTAAATGTACACTAGTTTAGCTTAGGTTGAATATTCTTCAAGTTTTGTTGAGAAATACTTGTAGACAATGAAGTGGGTAGAACAAAGCCACCCATAGCAGTGTTCCTGGGGCATAGATACCTGGAAACATGAATTCTTAGGGCAATAAAATAATAGTGCTACCTAGGAAAGTGAAGTGGATGAAGTGGTTATGAAGGTGGGTAGCAGAAACGGATGTATTGAATTGCATTATTGGAACAAAACAGTACATGTAAACATAATGAATGGCCATGAAATGCTACTCTTCAATTTAGGCTATATTCTACTGATTTGTAATCTTTTAAAAAATATTTTCATGATAAAGATCCTATACAGAGGAGTTAAAGTTACATGAGTAAGGTAATGAGTACATTTCCTGTAGAGCATTGTTACCCTCTCCTTTGTTTTTCCCCTACCATCTCTTCCCTCCCCACCTCTCCAACTCCTCCCTCCCTTTCCCCCCAAGTTGTAACTTCCTTTTCAACATAGTGTCTTGTATATTTCCTTGTGACAATGCGTCAATCTGTATCCTGTTTCAGCATTTTGTTATTTCTTTTCCCTTCCCCAAATTAGAAAAATGTATATACAAGATGCAGGGCACCTCCAGTATGTCTTTGGTTTTCTTTTTTAAACCACTCTGATGAAGTTCTTTTTTAAAAAAAATCTCATTGGTAAATATAGTATAAGCACACAGCAATGTGTTGTCCGAATTGTGGAATGGAATGTGAGGGTTGATTTTAATGGCTTGGCAATTATAATTTAATGAAGTTTTCTTACGTTGTTTAACCTTGGGTTTATTTCTAGGAGTTTTAGATGGTGCTTTCTCTTTGCAGTCTATTTTCTGTGGCCATGGAAAAGAAAAATGCTATGGTAGGCTCCAAGTTCTTTTCCTTTTCCTTTCCCAGTGTAAAAGATGCTACAGAATATGAAATCCTGAACCATCTCTCTGCCCATCTGCCTGTCCCACTAGTTTCACTAGAGAGAGAAATCCAGTTCAGTTGCTGTTTCTCACTTTTGTCTTGGAATCTTGAAAGTGTCAGTGGGTTGGAAAAGCGAACCTCCATAGCAGGGCTTTTGATGCTCTGTCTCCCCATTTTCTTATTAAACATAACCACGCTGTTCACTGATGTCAGCCCAGTAGTGGATTGTGCCTGGGAAGGCATTGAGTTGGCAAGTACAAATCTGATCATCCTGAACTTATGTGGGGTTTTGCTGTTTCAGCGGCTATGAATGACTACAGCAAAACATTTTATTTTTTGAAAAAAAAATCAATGGGAGTAAATAAATCAGGTAGAAAATTACTTTAAAACCAGTGGTGTTAGCATTGCAGCATAGTTTCAGTCCAAGCAAGCACAAGAGCAGGGCGAGAGATCTGTGCTGACTGTTGTTAGCTTAGAGGTTTTGAAAATCTGGATTCACGTATTTTGTAAAGCATTTCATAATATTTAGATGTTACTAGTAAGGTTTTTTGCGGGTCTCACATTTCAAACTCACTTCTGCCATAATTAGTTTCCTGATGTCAAAAATAAAAACCAGTTTACAAAATACTGGAATTGCTCTTTGGCAAAATCAGTTTGTAGGTTGAAAGCATACATTCCTAAAAGTTGGATTCCTTGTGAGGCTGTATGAGAACAAGGAATTTGGCTACAATATGGGGTAATATTTAGATAAACTTCATCTATGCAGATATCTGAAACATGGGAGAAATATATATTGTGTATTTCCAGTAATGTTCTTGTTTGGGAAAAAAGTCTTCTTCATTTGAATACTTATTATATGAAGCATATTAACCGAACACAGCAAAATATCTCTTCCTTCAAGTTCCAGGACAGGTATCCCTTCTTTAATGAAATATGACAGGTAACTGTCATGAATGTCACAAAATTGTGGCATGAACTTTCAGGATCAAACACATATATATCAAACTATATACCAAACAAATAATTTCAATGGTAAATTAAAATAAATGATTAAAAGAAACCAATATGTAGCATCATTTTACATAATTATATTCAAAAGCATAAGCTCTGGTGAAGACAAGACATATGACTTGATTTTTCACTTTTCTTTTAAATATTTTCTTTTTTTTTTTTTTTTTTTTTGTCGGTCATGGGACTTGAACTCTGGGCCTGGGCACTGTCCCTCAGCTCTTCAGCTCAAGGCGAGCGCTCTTACCACTTGAATTACAGCGCCACTTCCGGTTTTCTGGTGGTTTATTGGAGATAGGAGTCTCATGGTCTTTCTTGCCCGGGCTGGCTTTGAACCGCGATCCTCAGATCTCAGCCTCCTGAGTAGCTAGGATTACAGGCGTGAGCCACCAGCGCCCGGCTTCACTTTTCTTTGAAAAGGCAACATCCATAATATTTCCTGATCTTTTTTTCACAAAACTATATGTTTAAAGTGACTATTAAAAATGAAATCTTTTAAAAACTATAGGTGATACATTCAAATAGCTGCAGATTAGAAACTATATATATACATATATAAATAACAAAATAGGTAATATCTGTTTTTCAACTGGTGCATTGTTGTTATACAAAATTTTCCTTCACATTCTTCATTTTTATCTGGGAATCTCAGCAAGTTTGAGTTTTAATTATTTATTTATTTTTCACTGTTTCTGCTCTGTAGCTCAGGATGGCTTGAACTTTATAATCTCTCTATATTAGCCCTCTCTAGTGTTTGCATTATAATAGGTGTACCCCACACATGCCTGGCTTTTTAGTTTTTGAGCCATCCATAACTATTTGCCAGATGATCACTGTTCAAAACAAACACGTTTATGAACCCACAGGTGATGTCATATCTGAAGAATGTATTTCACAAATGTAGTTAGATTGTTCCCACCTACTCATGTATTATGTATGTATCATCTCCACAGGGAAACACATTGAATGGATGACTTATTGATGTACATTTAAAACTCTCTCCAATAGTTAAGAACCCTAGCAGTAGTTACTACATTAATGCTACTTGTTTTTTTTTTAGCATTTTTTCCTTAAAAGATATGAAATTCTCATAATGGAATCCATAATCTTATATTCTTTTCCTGTATGTTAATTATCAAAAAGATCTCTTAAATATACAAATATATAATGCTTCCAAATCTAATGACAGGCCATATAGATAAATTTAACATGTTAGGAGTAATAACTAACTGACTTCAAGGATTGTAATATTATTAAAAATATGTCATTGTGAATCAGATCACAGATTACCTTATACTGCTTATTCTGATGTATTCATAAGGAAACATTGTCAATAGCAATTTAACTCTTTCTATTTTCTGCCAGTACAAAGCTTGAACTCAGGTTCTCACATGTTCATTTGCCTCTTTCCTTTCACATTTGACACTCTACCACTTTAGCCACATTGCCACTTCCAGGTTTTCACTGGTCATTTGGCAAGAGTCTCTCAAATTTGTCTGTTCATGCTGGCTTTGAACCTTGATGATCAGATCTCAACCTCCTGACTAGCTACAATTATAGGCATGAGATATCAGTAACTGATTTCTATTTAGCTTCTGACTTATGTTTTAAGTGCAAGTTAATTTTGTACTGTCACCTTGAATTCAATGGTGGGTTTTAGTCTTTGCACAAATTATATTTTAGAAACTCATTTCTATTGTATGAGTTGGAACTTAGAATATGTTGCCAGAGAAGCTAAATAATTTGAGGCATTTAGACTGCTAGAACAACCTTTCAAAATCTATTCCATCCATATTGTTTCTAATGTATGTGTGAGAGAGATGGAAAAAAATACCCTAATGTAGCACTGTGAAAATTAAGCACAATGAAATGTAAAGATATTCATGTTCAAAACTATCCCTGAGGGGAAAATCAAGTTTAATTATTGAATGGGGAAGTTGGAAAGTGGAAAATTTGTGTGAACGTTCTAAAACAAACTTGTCAGCATGTCTGTGAGCTTGAGAATGCTGACCCTGATGGTTAAGACAAGTTTCATCTCAAAATAATTATTCTCTTTTTCATTGATATTGATAGAGCTTTAACTCAGCTCTGACAGTGGGTAAAGCACTTAATTTCTGGTCTTGTTAACAGCATTAATTATGTATGGGTTTCTTTGTTTTTCACATATTTATTGGGTTTCTCTTCTTTTTTTAAAATGTTTTTTATTGTGAAAATACTGTACAGAAGGGGTTACAATCACATGAGCAAGGTAATGAGTATATTTCTTATCAAGCATTGTTGCCTCCTCCTTTGTTTTTCCCCTACCATCCTTCCTCTCCCATCTCCTCAACTATACTCTCCCCCCACCCCCACCTAAATTATAAAGTTCGTTTTTCAACATAGTGCCAGCACATGCCCTGACAGTTGAATAGGCATTCATAATTCCATCAGGAATAAGCCACAACAGGTACATCATAGAGACTAAGAGGAAGATGCAGACATTTAAATAGATAATTCCTGTCTAGTTGAAAGTGCTGCAATAGAAGCATAAATTCCCGGGAATGAAAGGGAGGGGAAGATGTTTTCATTGTAGGATCACAAGAACACAGGATACCAGTTTTAGGTTGCCAGGACAATATGATGAAATATGATGGGTTACTGTCATGAATGTCATAGAATTGTGGCAAGAACTTTCAGGGTCAATCACATACTTGTTGATGTGATGAACAACACATCGGGAGAAGAAAACTGTAGAGGAGTCCTGGATGCCACTACACAAAGACTTTGGAAAGTGTGTGTTATTGGCAATACATTTCTGGAAAGTTTAGATCAGGGACACACTTTTGTAGTTTTGTAAACCTGCATTCTTTACCCTATTAAATAAAGGAGACAGACTCTTATGTTTTCTATTCTCCTAAATTACAAGATTTTGTGATTTTATAAGGCTTCTGGGACATTTTCTTGCCCACAGAAGTTGGCAAGGAAGGTAGATGATGAGAAATTTAGATGTGTTCATTGCCTATGTCATAGCCAGGAAGAATGTCAACTACACAAACTTCTTATTTAGAGTAGCCAAGAAATGGAGACATGCAGAAATGTGGAAAGTTTATTTTCATGTGTTTTACATTTCAAATGATGGTTTGACAAGGACATGTATGTGAGAAGGGACTCTGAGCTTTCAGAATGCAATCCTTGATACTATTTATATTTTGCTAACACTTGCTGTCTTATTAGAAAACAACAGTAAAACTGAGCCTGGGATGTTGATTCTAGTCCTACGTCTAAACTTTGCCTGATAATCTAGGATTTCAGATGCTGAAGATATATTAGTAAATGTAAAAATAGGTTGCTCACTAGACTGTCCAATGTTGGTGAAGGATGGAAAGATGGACAAGTGTTACTACCGAATGCAAATCACATTCCGTAGGTAGGCATGTAGAGCATAGTTAGGTTTAGAAAACAAATACAGAGGACCTGAATTTGCATTTGCGTTTCAGATAATGACTAATATTCTAAGTATATAAAATTATTTGCTGATAATATAAAACTCAATTTTCACTGAGTATCTGGAATCTTGCTTAGTACCCATAGATGCCAGTTTGTCTATGTGAATTAAAAATTTTAAGTAATTTTAGGCACTATTTTACATTTTTATATCTACTTCTTTTGGGGAGAAAATTCCCAAAAGAATGTTCAAAGCCAGAGCTTCTTCCCCTCCTGTTGTTTCCACACTTAAAGTTAGGATTATTCCTACTTCATAATCATTTTAATTTTTTGCATGAAGATTACACTAGGATATTATCATGCTTCTGTTTTGTTCATCTATGAGTGGAACTCATCTATATAATTCATGACCTTTAAATTTTTTGAATTAATGATTTCTGAACAAATATGAACTTTATCAACTATTAAAGAAAATGTTTGTGTTATCCTCCAAAGAAAAATCCTTTTAAAGCATTTTTATTGTTATTAGTTTTTACTCACTGGTTTGCCAATTTTATAGCTGAAGTTCATTTTGTCTTTATATTGTTCTTTAAATAAGTATTTGGCAACTGTAACAATGTTTGTTTTTGTCAAGTGTGTGGGTCTTCCATTAGAGAAGAGTGGTAGAGAGCTATGGAAGATTAATTTTGGTCCAAACTCTGAACTTTGAAAAAAATTCTATTATCTAAGTAATTGTTCAAAGAAGTTCCCATTCTACAAAACAGTATAGGAATACAAAGTTTCTGGTAACATTGTCACCCATCATTCCTAACCCACCCCTTCACTCACTTTTCTTTTTTTTTTAAGTGAGATTAGGTGATTACATAAATTTCACATATTTCACAGTATTGTGGAATAGTGATATGTAGGTAAAGTCACAAACACATTTAAACCCTCACACAGCAAATTGTCATTATCATGGCCTATAAAGTTTGTGAATTCTGTGAGCTTTGACAATACAATTATTTCTTCTACATCTGGTGATATTTACATTTCTTTCCTTTTGCTTAGTGTAAGCTGTTTCCTCTTTCCTTCTCATTCTTCCCTTCCCATTGCTGTGTTTAGGATTCTTAGATCATTTTCATCTATCTCCAGCCAAATTATGAACTTTTGATTGTAATTTTGAGTGATTTATCTTACAGTTATAGATAGCCTGGGCCCCAGCAGTTTTCTCTCCCCTATTTATATATTCATTCCAAAATATGTATCAAAATATAAACTAAAATGCAGAAACTTGGTTAAATCTGATCTACACCAGAAAAACTAAAGTACATTTACTACATGACTCCTTGGTAATTAATTGACCTAAGTTTCAAAGGGCTTAAAACCTTATCAGGATGACTAAGATTTGTACCTATGTGGGCGCTCACAGAAAACAAACATGAATAAAGTGAAAAAGGATGATAGAATAGAGTTTAGCAGGGAAAAATAAAGAAATCTTGCAGGCAATATGGTAGAAAAGATAAAAAATTGAAAACTATCCATTTAATAAAAATAAAAATTAGAAATAGTTGGATTGGATGTACATGCAAAGTTAATTTATAGAGATTAATGCAGAAATTTGTGGCATGATGGAAGAGAGGTCATTTTGGATATTTGGGAGAATATTTAAATGTTAAACAACTATTAGTCTGAAATTTAAAATAGCTATGTATTGTTTTGTTTGATTAAATGTAGAAGGTAAAGATCAAACAAGTATAAGCAAAAGCATTGAGTAGTTTGTCATTGCGAATTTTGACAAAACAACAAACTAGTTTCCAAAAAATAAGACATGCCGGTACTTTTCTTGAAGATGAATCAAATGTATCACACAAACAGAAGCCTTGAAATGTTTGAGATTAGATGTGACAAACTGCACTATAGAGTCAAATAGTCTAGCCCATATCTGTTTTAGAGGAACAGTTGAAGGTTTTGGCTCATAGACAGTGGGGTTGGATACAACCTTAGGGAAGATTCACCCAAGAAACCAATATAGAACAAATAGACCTATAGCTATTTCTATAAATCTGGTTGAAATTTGTGATTCAAGTTTACACCAGGGCTTCTGCTTTTTGCCACTCACATTCCTCTCAACTACAAGCTTGCTAACAGAGATTCATGATTAAAGTTAAGCAGCACAGTAAATTAGGAAGACACAAGGTTAATGATGCAAGTGAAGTGAATGCAATCTTACTCTATGCAGTGAGTAACAATCAGGGGTAACAATGGTGCAGAGCAATCTGGACCAAGTGGCAACTTAATAGTTTAATGAGAATGAGATGAATATCATTTTAAGAAGTTTATAGATTTTTGGAGATGGAGATAAGTGATAAGACCTATGTTATAAAATATCAGTGTAGTAAACAAGCTAAAGAAACAGTTTTGAAAAGTCAAAGCAATGCTGGTTTTAAAGGACTCAGTAACAATTGATGGAAAGAAATGTCTATTGTACATGCTATAGTAATGAAAAAGATAGGCTAGCTTCTTAATAGTTACTGTTGACAGGTTTGTGACAAACTGCAACCCAAAGCAGTTTACCTTAGAGAAAACTACTACCTAACTCCTGCTCTATGAAGTTAGATTTTATGTACTGAATAATGTTTAGTACAAGAAGATTTCAGTAAAATATGATAACTACCAGATTGTGATTCATAGGTATAGTTCAGAAATAGGAGGATTGAAGAGAAAAATAAAAGAACTGGCCATGGTCATAAATTAGAAATTAAGTCAAGAAAATTTTATTGGATGCATTTGCAGTGTAATTCTGAAGAGAAGTCCAGTCATTGTGAGACTCTTATCCTTATTTTAAACATCATCATACAGCTTAAATCATCATTTCAAAGCTGTCAAGTATTTATTCAAACTGCTTCAGTGCATTTAAAAGCTCTTTTCCTATCTCAAAATGCCTACATAACATTCACAAGAACTAGTGGTCAGCTATTCATACAGGTTTATTTTCCTGATTTTTGTTTCTTTGTATTTTATTTCATGATGGGGGAACTGTTCATACCGTTGACCTTGTGGTTGCCCTTTGCTTCTGATTGTATTGTTTCTTGACTTGCTGCCTGTCCTCACTAGATTCCATGTGGAACATTCTCCTCTTGGTTTTTAAGCTGTTTCTGTAATACCTTCTGTAATACCTTTGCTTCCTCTAGGAAATCAAACGCATTGAAATATATCTGGTCTTGTTCTCCCCCAAACCAGATAAGTGTGTGTGTGTGTGTGTGTGTGTGTGTGTGTGTGTGTGTGTGTGTGTGTGTGTGTGTGTGTGGTATCTGTGTGTGTGTATACATGCATCTTAAGTGTTTCTTTAAAGAAAGGCGATATAAAAAAGACATAAGTCGGTAATAGCTATTTGCTGAGTCCAACTTCAAATTCACTTGAGGCTCAGAAGAATTTATGTGTTTAAAAATAAGCCAAAGCAATGAAAAAAATTAGTTTAAATGACAAATAGTTAAGTCAGGTGTGCTAGTGCAATTTGTAATCCCAGTTCTCTAGACACTGGGGCAGGAGAATCATGAGTTCAAAGACAACTCGAGCTATAGTGAGGCCCCTTTTCTGAAAATAAAAAATGAACTAATATCAGGTAATATGTGGTAATAGTCATAGAATAGGCAGGTTTACAATGTGCATAGGATGGAAAAGATTAAACACCATACACACACACACACACACACACACACACACACACACACACACACACATAATGTCGTATATATCTCACTAATTTGTTTTTTGTCCTCTTTAAAATTAAAGTGTTCATTAGCTTAAGGACATATTAACAACTTTACAAAATTGATGAACCCCAAGATAAGGACACAAGTGTTGTTTTTTCTTTCTTGCTGTTGTTTCTAACATATTTATAAGGTGATTGTTTGTTGTTTGTATGTCCCTCCCCCATGGTATAACCCCTGTTTTCACTGTATGCAGTGTTGGTATAATTTGGAGAGGGGAAGGGAAAAAAATTGTTCAAATAGGGATACAGGTGGACCCATTGCAACAATGAGATGTACAAAATGTTATGTTGAAAAGCGAACTTTACAACTTTGGTGGGGGGGGGGTGTAGTCTTGGAGATGGGAGGACAGGGATGGTAGGAGAAAAACAAAGGCAGAGGCGACAATGCTCGATAAGAAATGCATTTATTTCCTTGCTCATGTAATTGTAACCCCTCTGTATGGTATTTTCACAATAAAAACTTATTTTTTTAAAAAAAAAAGGAAAAGAAAAACAATCAAAGCACACTAGAGTCACCTACCCAAAAGGATATATGTTAATTTGGATAGTTCCCATTGTTTGATATTAGGTTAAATATAAATTATTATACTACACATTAATGTGTGTGGAAAATTAGTCTTGGAGATTTTTGTGTAAAACTAGCACTGTTTATATGAACTTCCTGTTAATTGATTTGAGAAAAGCAGCAAGAATCACTTAGAACCTCTTCTCCTTTGAGAAGAAAAGCCAAGTGTAGAGGGCCAACATTGAAATTCAAGCTGGAAAATGAAGGGAGCTTCAAGTTTGTGGCATGGAACATCAATCACATGATGAATCCAAACCTTACTGAAAAGGAATGCTTGACATAGGTAGAATAAAAAGAATATTTGATCTTCAAGTGCTGGCTATCACCCATATTCATAACGCTATGGAAAACTATTCTCTATTATTTAGAAGCCTGAATGAAAGCAAGTTCATTTTCAAAATCTCCAAGATAGTCCTACTAAAATGAGGAGAGATCAGTCATCATGAAGCTACAGATCATATAGGACTTTGGGAGTGTGTGTGTGTGTGTGTGTATGTGTGTGTGTGTGTGTGTGTGTGTGTGTGTGTGTGCGCGCGCGTGCACATGCGCGCGCACTATATGTTGTATATATGCAGTGTGGTTTTAAGTGACTAGTTAACTAGACTGAAAGGACTTCTTTGTGTGGCACATTTGCTGGTTAAGTTTTGTTTGTTTTTTGTCGGTGGTGGGGCTTGAACTCTGGGTTTGGGCACTATCCCTCAGCTCTTCAGATCAAGGTGAGCTCTCTACAGCTTGAACTACAGCGCCACTTCTGGTTTTCTAGTGATTTACAGGACTTTCCTGCCCAGGCTGGCTTTGAACTATGATCCTCAGATCTCAGCCTCCTGAGTAGCTAGGATTAGAGGTATGAGCCACTGGTGTCTGGCTGCTGGTTAAGTTTTAAATGTTTATAAACTTGTATTTTCTTAAATACTATTGAGAAGTGGTATTTTCTTTTGTGTATAAATGTGATAAATTTTTGATATACTGTCTGGCTCTTTAACAATTTATATTGCTGGAAGTGTTATTGTTATTCACACTCTAACACATTTCTTCTGTAGCATCTTATTTAATTTTAAGTATGTACATAAGTGATATTCATCTATGAGTCCATATTCTTTTGTTTGCATTTTATCTAGTTTGCACTGAGTTGCCATATAAACCAGCTAGCTATTTTTCCTATAGTCAATCTTCCATGAAAGAATTTTCAAATATAGTCATATATGAAAGATTATATGTAGATTTAACTTTATTCTTTCTTCAGATCTCACTGAGAATGCTCTGAAAACATGGATGAGCACAAGAGAATGGTTGAGAAAAGAAATTTGTCTTGGCTTAGAAATGTCCATCAAGTTTGTAATATCAAAAAACAGACAAAAATAAACTGAAACTGAATTGTTTTTACAGAAGGAAACAAAGCAGGACTACTGAGATTTGCTTTCCAAATTGTCAAAAGGGATTAAGAATTAGAAATGCAACTGTCCTTCTACAAAATAAAGAAAGAAAAGAAGCAAGGAAGGAAGGAAGGAAGGAAGGAAGGAAGGAAGGAAGGAAGGAAGGAAGAAAGAAAGAAAGGAAATAAGGAAGGAAGGAAGGAAGGAAGGACAAAAATTTCATGATACTTTTTATTCCTACTTTGGCCTTTTTAGCAACATTTTTCCTTTTATTTTACTTCTTCCATTTATTCTGCAGGAAATCATTATCCTTTTAATTGGGTAGAGCACATTTCTACCAGAAAGGTTGACCATAATATGGTATTTATCTTAGGAAGAAAAACAAACGCAATAGAGGGGCATCTGGGTAGGTTCCATATCTTAGCTGTGGTAAATAATGCTGCAATAAACATAGTTGTGCTGGTAGCTTTAGTATGGTCTTGTTTGTGATCATTTGGGTAAATGCCCAAAAGTGGGATTGCTGGGTCATAGGGGAGCTCTATGTGGAGTCTTTTGAGGAACCTCCATACTACTTTCCAAAGTGGTTGAACAAGTTTACACTCCCACCAACAATGCAGTAAGGTTCCTTTCTGTCCACATATATTAAGTGAAGTAAGCCAGGCCCAAAGAAACATAAGTCCCATGGTTTCCCTTATTTGAAATAACTAGTATATGTCTGAGACAAGCAGAAAAGGTCAGATAAGTTGATGTTAGGTGAAATGAATCCCAAGGCAAGTATTCAAATGTTTTTGCTTTCATGCAATTGTTTCTAACATATTTATAAGACGATTTCTTTGTTGCTTTGTATGTCCCTTCCCCACGGTATAACCCCTGCTTTCACTGTATTTGATGTGGGTATAATTTGTGGAGGGGAAGGGAAAAAACAAATCATTTAAATTGGGATACAGGTGGACCCATTGAAACAATGAGATGTACAAATCGTTATGTCGAAAAACGAACTTTACATCTTTGGCTGGGGGGCGGGGCGGGTAGGGGGGCTGGGGGAGAGGATGGGAAGGGATGGGAAGGGGAAACAAAGGAGGAGGCAACAATGCTTGATAAGAAATGTACTCATTATCTTGCCAATGTAATTGTAATTCCTCTGTATGGTATTTTCACAATAAAAAAAAGCACTATAATTGAAAATCATTCCTAGTGTATATTTTTCCCCAAATTTTTAGATCCAGTGAAACTAAAATTTGTTGACATTTTTAATGAATTTCTCCCAAACATATTCTTTTTTTGTGAAAATACCATACAGAGGGGTTACAATTACACGGGCAAGATAATGAGTACATTTCTTATCAAGCATTGTTGCCTCCTCCTTTGTTTCCTCTTCCCATCCCTTCCCATTCTCCCCCCCCAAGTCTCCCCCCCCCCCCCCCGCCCCCGCCCGAAAGTTGTAAAGTTTGTTTTCGACATAACGACTTGTACATCTCATTGTTGCAATGGGTCCACCTGTATCCCCATTTAAACGATTTGTTTTTCCCTTCCCCTCCACAAATTATACCCACATCAAATACAGCATACTTCTTGATCCTCATTGAGCTCTCTGTTTGGGGAAGGATAGAAAATTTATCAGCATATTGATTTAATTGATATGTTAATGGAAACATTTGATAGCTGTTTGTAGGTTATTATTCTCATTGATGAAAAGTGCAATTGTAGTTGTATAGTTAAAGGTCAATAATGATAAATTTTGTGTTTTTTTAAGTTTATGAGGCCATAGAAGTTGACAATTTTCTTACATAAACCTGGCAAATAACAGAGATAGAGAAAGCTATAGAATGGTAGAAAATATGGTTTATCAATTTTTGGTGCCTGTACATGAAAATAATAAGATGGAACATGTGTTATCAAGGAGGGGGATGAAAGCAAGGGAGGAAAGACAAATGGAAAGCGGAAGGGTGGGCTAATGAAGTCAAATATTCACCGTCCATATTTAAAAATGGCTGAGGTCGGGGTGGGGTGGAGGTAGGGCAGAATGAAGGAAGGAGTTATTGTACTCACAAAGTGACATGTGGAATTGAAATCCCCTTTTGTACTACTCCTTAAGAAGGATAATAAAAAAAGATTTTTAGAGGGGCTGGGAAGGTGGCTCAGTGGTAGAGCACTTGCCTTGCATGCATGAGGCCCTGGGTTTGATTCCTCAGTACCACATAAGCAAAAAGAAAAAAAAAAGATTCTTAGATTTGTTTTTTTAAGTCTTTGATGCACACCGGAAGTCATGAAAATAGTCTATTAGGAGAATACAACCTATAAAGCATATCCCTGTCTGCTCCTCTTTGGTTTTAAATATATTGAAGTTTAGAAATATTATTTTCCTTCATGTAACAGTTCTAGATTCCAGTTTATTCTGAATATGTTTGAAGACTGGCAACATAGGTACACATCTTCGCACAGTAGTATTTTCCTGGGGTAGGGTTTACTGTGTGGCCTTTTCATTTTCCAAAATCGCACCAGCCTGCTTGGTAAAACATCCTATGACTCTGGTTTATTTTTTTCCAAGTCTCTTTCTTCTTGGTTCTTGCTGCGGTGAGATTGCAGCTTTCAAGAAAGTATTCGCACCTTAGCTTTGCCTCAGACTGTATTTTCTGAGCTTGCATACCTATTTCTCTCATTAATTTTATGTTTGGCCTGGTAAATGATAAAATATGTGATGATAAAAGATCTGTGATGATAAAAGACTTGTAAATTTTAACTGTTCCTGGAGATTTTCATCTTAAGAATTATTCTTCTGTCAATTAAGCTATTATGAGTATTTTTATTGGAACCTAATGATAAATCTCATCCTTTTAACAATTACACAATTCCAGTAGGTAAAATATTTTGTTTGAATAATTTCTTTCTTTGAAGAATTTAAAATGCTTCTAAACTTACAAATATTCTCATTAAAGACATCCTATTGTCATTTGTGTGTGCATGTGTGTGTGTGTGTGTGTGTGTGTGTGTGTGTGTGTGTGTAACGTAGATAAGTATTTTTACACACCAATCACAGTACTTTACAATAATTTGTAGTTCATTGGCATGGCAATGGCTAACATGTGTTCACTCAGTATGATTTTTCCTTTTCAGAATTTGTTAATATTCTGTATATGTGTTCATCTCATTATAAAAATAGATCTTTTGCCTAAGGCAGCATGTGTAATAAAAATTAGTGGAGATATTGATAATGTTCTATTATTTTCACTCTGTCTTAAATAGCAGAGACGCTTCTGTTGACAGCTTTCCATGGCAAAGAAGAAAAGAATTAAATAAAATGCACTCCAAGACTTGCTCAAGTTTGCTCTTGCATATAGAAACCCTTAGACCATCTGGTTTGCTTCTGCCATAGCACCTGGTATATTATTAGTATTGCATAAATGTGACTGAATTGATAACTGGGACAAGGTTTTACATATATCTCCCAAAATGATCAGTTAGACAGCATAATTTATCTACTCTAATATCATTTTAACCATATTACTAACATTAGCATGATGTCAGACAGTATGTATAATTTTGGCTTGGTGTAAACATTGTTGTTGATTTTACTTCTCTTTTATTGTCTTTTATTTATATGCCACTTTTAATATATGACATAGGAGCTCTAAGATTGCCTTTTAGATATTTCAGATTGATGGAAGCATCCTCATATATCTGTTTCTACAGAACTATCTAAAGAAATGGTAAAGGATTTCCTTTTAAAAAATAATAAAGGAAAACTCTTGGTCTATTCTCTAAATCCCAGTGATACCTAGTATGCAATAAAACCTGTAAGCCCATTTTTCCAGTGGACAATGTGATCAACCTCTTTTTGGGTTTCCTTTATTCCATCTAAACATTTGTAACCCCTAGCCTAATGAAATTATTCATCATTTTTAAATACATGTGCACACATAGCATTAGCAGAGAGGTAAATAATTTTGCTACTAGAAATAAGTCCAATTCTTTGAGTAAGTAATTAGTATAAAGCATATGCAGGGACTTTCATTAGTGGTGGAGAAAAAAACAAACAGGTGATTCCATATCTTAGCTATGGTGAATAATGCTGCAATAGCCACTGTGCTGGTAGCCTTAGTATGGCCTTGTTCATGACTGTTTGAGTAAATGCCCAAAAATAGGATTGCTGGGTCATAGGGGAGCTTTATGTGGAGTCTTTTGAGGAACCTCCATACCGCTTTCCAAAGTGGTTGAACAAGTTTACACTCCCACCAACAATGATTATTTACCATAGCTAAGATATAGAACCAACCCAGATGCCCCTCAGTAGATGAACTGATCACACACACACACACACACACACACACACAGACACACACACACACACACACACACACACACATACACATACATACACACACACACACGGAATTCTATGCCTCCATCAGAAAGAATGACACCCCTCCATTTGTTAGGAAAAGGAAAGACTTGGAAAAAATATGTTAAGTGAAGTTAGCCAGGCCCAAAGAAACATAGGTCCCATAGTTTCCCTTATTTGCAATAACTAGTACATGTGTAAGACAAGTAGAAAAGGTCAAAAGCTATGTACATATGACATTTGAAGCAAAATGACCCCAAGATAGGGACTTTTTTTTCTTTCTTGCTATTGTTTCTAACGTATTTATAATGTACCATGTGATTTTTTTTTTGTTTCTTTGTATGTTCCTCCCTCACCGTATAACCTCTGTTTTCACTGTATTTGATGTCGGTGCCCTGCATCTTGTATATATACTTCTCTAATTTGGGGAGGGGAAGGGGGAAAAAAAGCCAAATGCTTAAATAAGGATACAGGTTGACCCACTGTAACAATGAGATGTACAAGCACTATGTTGAAAACGAACTTTACAACTTTGTGGGGACGGTAGTTGTAGAGGTGGGAGGGGAGGGATGGTAGGGGAAAAACAAAAGAGGAGTCAACAACACTCCGTAGGAAATGTACTCATTACCTTGCTCATGTAACTGTAACTTCTCTGAACAGTATTTTTACAAAAAATGTACAAAAAAGAGAAAAAGACAAGAGAAAGCCAACTTTCTCAACATATATTATGGAACCTGGTCTTCCTAATCATGTTCCAGTATGAGTAAGCTTTAGCTAGGGAATAATGGAATGTTGTGCAGAACTCTGCCACAAGAACTATTCTACAATGACAGAGAGGAGGATAGATACTTTGTCAATCTGAGAAGTGCAATACAGTGGGCATTATGATTTTTCTCATGTCTATTTCAAATTCTTCACACATAAAATCCCATTCCGTGGTAAGATGTTTTAATGAGAAAGTTAGACATAATAATTTTGAGGTACTTTACAAAGAAAAAATCCAATTATACTATTAACAGTATCTCCTGAATCATATGTTCAGTACCATCCTATGGCCCTTTAATGTGTCACTCCTACATTAAAACTGTTGTCTGCATGAAAACTGTTAGATGATCACTTTTAAGATTCTCTCTGGTTATTCCATAAGCAGAGAGTATACTATGTTTAAATTCACATCATTTATTTTTTTCTCTCCCTGAAAGAAAGTGCATAATGGGTTTTATTGTAATTATATTCACAGACTACCCAAGTGCTATTTGGCTGTATGTGGACAATATATTCTTGAGCTTTAAATGTGTAGCCTTGTAGCATTCCTGTGCCCATAATTCTTATTGATTTCAATGAGTATTATGCACTCCTAAGAGTTAGGAGATGGAATATTTGCAAATTGGGGATATGTAGGTATCTGTGACTTTTAAAGAGAAATCCACCATGCCTTGTATGTTCATGCAAAGATGATTGAAGCTGATCATTAAACAGTAAAGATAAGTGAATTCATTAGTATTGTATAGTAGAGAAACTTCAATCAAGTTCATGTCTGATTTTGGACACTAAACCCACATTTTTAAGGGACAGTTTCTGAGATTATTCTTTCAGAGTATGTGGTTCAGACGAGGGAATGAAACTCACCAATTATATATGGTTTTTTCCTTAAGCCATAATACTATCTTTCATGATGGCTTCTGGTCACTGCCATTTTGCAAAATCCTTGATTCCTCTAGAAATAGATTATCCTTTTGTTTTCCTGACACTTTAGTTGTATGGTTTTTATCCAACCCACTTCTCCCTTTTCAGATTCTTTTCTTGCAGCAATGTTATCTGAACAACATCCTTACATGATTTCAGGGTTTATTTAATTGTATTTATTTAATTGTATTTAGAGGATATGACTATTTGATTAGTCACACCTCTTGCCTTGGATCTTTGTTCCCTGAGTTCAGAGAACAAATAAAGAAAATAAGCTTATATCTTTATTTTTTCAAACTTTATTATTGGTTAGGAAAAGTTTCTCTAATTGAAGCCCTAGGTTTGATTCGTCAGTACCACATACACAGAAAAGGCCAGACGTGGCTCTGTGGCTTAAAGTGGTTGAGCGCTAGCTTTGAGCAAAAGAAGCTCAGGGACAGTGCTCAGGCCTTGAGTTCAAGCCCCAGGACTGGCAAACAAAAAGATACAATCAACAAAATTTCACACAAACTATGATTGCAAGCATTTAAACTGACCAATAAGCATACAATTAGAAACAAAGAATTTTTTTTTGGTTGGTTGTGGGGCTTGAACTCTGGGCTTGGGTGCTGTCCCTGTGCTCTTCAGCTCAAGGCAAGCGTTCTACTGTTTGAGCCACAGCACCATTTCTGGTTTTCTAGTGTTTTTTTTTTTTTATTGGAGATAAGTCTCACAGACTTTCCTGCTCAGGCTGGCTTTGAACCTTGATCCTCAGATCTCAGCCTCCTGAGTAGCTAGGATTACAGACGTGAGCCACAGGCACCCGGCTGAAACAAAGAAATTTAATTATATGTGTTGGTGAGTACATACACATTTTCAGATTGGAGGTATAGAAATTATTAGTATAATAAAGCAGGTAAAAAAGAATGTTACTGTGAAAGAAATAAAAGCAGGCTAGTTTGACTGAAGTTTAAAACACAAGGGTAGTAAAATGAAATGAATGCAAAGGTCTAGTCATTTGTTATAGCTCTTCTGATGTACTTGTGTGCTTATATTAAAGTCCTGGGAAAAGAATTTTAACTTATTTATTCAGTATTACTTATGCCTGCCTATTCTTTACATTACAACGTTATGAATTCAGGGTTGTCAGAGGCTTCTTACTAACAAAATTGACATGATGGATATATAAAACACAAGGTTTGGGAGTGGAGAATTTTTCTCAATCTTCTTTCTTTACTAAAACCAAGATAAAAAGCACATCACAATAAAAATTCATTCTATATTTATAAAATTTTAGTTGGCAGACATTAGAAGAACTTAGTATTAATTGAACAAAAAGCTAAGGAGAGATGCCCTTAATTTGCAGAGCAATTTAATTGTAACTTCTTGGGGAGATTTCAGAGTTGGAAAAAATTGCCTTTTCTAATGGCAAGTAAGAGTAAATACAGTAGGGGATCTTTGTGGGTGAGACTGTGTTGTTTTTATGACTTCAAAATTAATTGGATATTTTGACATTCTAAAATGAGAATGGAGATAGAAAAGGTGTTGCAGACAGCCTCAAAAGACAACCCCATCTCCTTAGCACAGTAGTTGCCAAGAAAAGCCACCCAAAATGATCATTTTGGGGGATATTTACCATTCCTAGACATGGACAATCTGATACAAAAAAAAAAGACTTCCTTATCACTTAAGAAATTAGGGCCAAATCCAAGATGACAAAAATCATGTGGTATTATTTCAGGATGTGAATGTCTAGACTGTGCCAGGAAAAGAGAGGCATTTGGGAGTCACAGAGGTGGGAAAATGATCAAGTTTACAATGAGAACCAGGGGATGAAGTGGGCTGATCTGAGCCACACCCCTCAGCAGCTCGCTCCTCCCAGAGGAAGAGTATCCTGGGTCTGAGTAGAACAGAAGTTTATGTCTTGGCATAATTTGTACTGCCAAACAAAGGATCTCAGTAACTGGATGAGAGGAAAGGCCTTGGAAGCTTAAAGAACAGTATGCCAAGGAGGAATTGTCCCGACAGCTCTCCTTTCCCTTGTCTGTTTACATTCCAATGAGGGAAGGAACTCACATCCTTGCAGGTATTTTGTGGGTTTCAAATTGAGGGACTTCACTTTCTCCTGGAAACACTAATTTTGGTTCCAAAGTAGAGTTTGGGATTTAAGCACCTAAAACTTTCTTTCTCAAAGAGAGTTTGTCTTTAGTATAAAGTAAATCGCTTAAGTAGTGAGTGCTCAGTCTTCTGAACTCTGGGTTCCTCATCTATAGTGATGAAACCTCCTTTCACAAATAGAGATGCTTACACAGCCTTCATCACATCACTGCTATACAACTCTTATTTGATTTAAATTCTTGTTGTTTACTTTCAGTGTAACTTTAACAGTTGTAGTTATTAAAAGCTTATCAGTGACCGCCATTTTTGTGACTACATATTGTACAGAGGGGTTACAATTACACGGGCAAGGTAATGAGTACATTTCTTATCAAGCATCGTTGCCTCCTCCTTTGTTTCCCCTACCCATCTCTTCCCATCTCTTCCCCACCTCCAAAGTTGTAAAGTTCGTTTCTCGACTGTACTTTTGACAGGTCTTCTGTCATGGGGTTACTGTCTGATAGTCTAGGCTAGGGTATCAGAGGGCCTTTTACTACACAAAGATGCATGCAGGTTTGGTTTTTTTGATAGGGTTTAACATGATTTACTCTCTGTTCTTGTTTGAGGCCACAGAGAAAGAATGATAATTTTCCATATCTGACTGTGTTATCCTGCTCAGAACCCTATAAATCCTACCAAAGAGATTTCAAGATTAAAAGATGTGGAAAGGAGATCAAGAGAGGCTGGATACTAGAAACAGACTAAGCATAAGAGATAGGAAAGTTAGAAGAGATTAGAACTAAATTCTCAAAGTTAGAAACCTACTCAGGGCCTAGGTAAACACATCCAGAAAGATGACTTATCACAGAATCCTTATAAGTTGTGCCTAGAGGACACTGAGTGAGATGTGCCAGAAGAGAATAATTCTCTGGGAAAAACACTACAGTACAGTCTGTACTGAAGGTCTGGCATATGAGATTATGAAGAGTTCAGTAGAATTTCTCAAACTGACCTTTTATAAATAGACTGATGGTGTAGTTTACTCTGTCTATAAAGCCACCAAGCTACTATCCAGAGCACACTGAAGGTGGGATTGGAAGAGGATTCTCAAAATGGGAGCCCACCATTAAGACACAAGGCATTGGCTTCGAATGTCCAGGAATCCACACTGTTCATATCACATTATTGATGTCTGTTGGATTCTATTATTGTAATCTAGAAATATGTTTTGTTAAGAAGTGAAAGAAGGATATAATATTAATGATGGTTGTTTCAAGCTAATTGATTTGGAAAGACTCCAGAAAGGAAAATCAATGGAACAATTGTAATCATAGTCAGTGAGGGGGAGACAACAATGAAATATTAGAGAAAAAGGATGAAGAGCCAATAGGCATTGGGCCTCATTTATTTTTCAGTTCTTGAAAATGAATTTGTCTTTAATGCAACACACTAAAAATGTTGGACTAAATGCAGCAGATATGTCTTACGTGCGAATGATGGATTTTTAGGTTCTAATTAGCAATTGTATTTTAAAATATTTTGGATCTTAAGTCTAAAGTTTCTAAATACAAAAGTGCCTATGTGTTTGTGAGTTTTCCGTACTCATTTTAACTAAATATTTTTAGTTAACTCAAAGTTACCATAGGCTATTAAGTTATAGCATTTTTCATATATTTATATATTTGTTTAAAATCTTATTTATTAGAAAGTATTAATATAGAGTTTAATCACATTGAATAGTAACAAAGTCTTGTTTTTGTTGGCATCCAGATGAGGTGCTGGAATTTTGCTGGTTATTTTGTTTGTTTGTTTGTCGGTCGTGGGTCTTGAATTCTGGGTCTGGGCACTGTCCCTTGGGTCTTCAGCTCAAGGCTAACACTCTAAAATACTTGAGCCACAGTACCACTTCCTTGCTGGTTATTTTGGCAATGGTTTCTCAGGAACCTTTCTGTTCCAAGCTGGCTGATCCTCTGAAACTCAGCCAATGACTAGGTAGGATGACAGGTGTAAGCCATCAGTGCCAGCTCCTTTATTAATTTTTAAAAATTATTTCTATTGCAACCCAGAAAAATCTCAATTCATCTATCTTTAAGTTTTCTGCTATTTCCTTCTCTTTAATCAAATCTGGCATTAGGCCATCCTAGGTAATTTTTAAATCAATGGCATCAAAATCCTGATAGTATGCATCAGTGATTAACTTTGTTTGGAAAAGTATTTGATGGCAAAAGCTCCAGGTATTTTTCTTTAAATGAAACAGACTACATTCTTAACAATAACCTGACTTCTGACAGCTTTATTATTTTTCAATTATATTTCAAAATGTGAAAATCCTTTGAGTCTTAATCATTCAAAATAATGTTTCATATGGATTTTTAATCTAATCAATTGAGCTTTTCATGTTAAATGATTAAGATAATGAAGATTTTCCTTAATCAGCATATCTTAAGCATAGTCTTCCTTGTAACTTTAAGATTCATAATATGTAACTAAAAAGATGTAACTAATGATTTCTCCAAAGTATGTTTTGCTCTAAATCTGGAAATTGTGCAAGACAAATATATATATATATATATATATATATATATATATATATATATATATATATATATATATATGCACCCAGATATAAGCAAGGATATAGGCAGAAAATCATATTGCCACTAAACTTCATTCAGGTTCTAATAAACTACTACACAGAGTGTTTTAAATTCTAAAATTACATTTAAAATTGCAAATTTTGTCCTGCGTGCACACACACACACATATTCATTTATTCATCTTGTAGCTTGTTAGCTTATTAAAAAGATATTTTTCTCCCTGTGGTAATGGACTGAGACATTTGAACCCTGTGATTTCTATACAACTAAGACATAGAGAAATGCAATACTTTGGAATTTACTAGATTTACGGTTGTGTGCAATCATCTTTGCAAATGAGATATATTATTGGTACGTGAAGATTTTCAGAAGCAATGTCAATGTAAAATTTTATAGTTTTCTGTCATTTCAGGTGTTCTATAAATACATAAACTTTTTACAAATGCATTATTTATTTCCATGGATGTATTTACTACTTTGAATAGCTCATCTTAATATTTGGTTATATTAGTTATTTGTCCAACAAATACTGATTTTCTCCTTGGGGTTAGTTTCCAAGTCTTGAGTTACTAAGTAGGAATTGTTATATCTTATAGCTATCACTCAACTATGAACCTGTATTTGAAATTGTTCTAGATTATTGTTGTCCCAATTATATCTGCCACTTTGTCCCTCTTATTGTAGCATTTGTAACTCATGCCTTTTCTATTTTTTTACTCAAAGCTTAATTGTTAATATAAAAAATTCTGATTGATAATCAATTATTTAGAAAATGCATCTGGAAAGATATGAGTGGCCCCATATATTGTGGGTCCAGAAAGGTAGTTTTCTAGTGATGTGTGCTGGGCACATAGTCATGTGAACGAGGCAAAAATTACTACACAGGCAGTTTATAGAAATACTGTACAGAAAGCCACCACATATATATTCAACTACCATCTCATTCATGCAAAATAGTGCTGTTCACATAAGATTTCACAGCATCTGAAGACTGAAAATTGAAAGAAGGATAGAGATATATCTATTGAACTCTCTCCATGACAGTATTGATGCAGGCATATTTTAGAAAAACAAACACACTTTAAAAGAAAATGCATTGGTACATTAAAAATGTGAATAAAAATTCAATGATCAATGATGAAAGGTTGACTTGATATAGATATAATAATTTATAAGAGTAAATATTAAGTCAATGTTGACTTAAAATATACAAAGAAAATATTGACAGAATTGAAGTATTATGACACTGTCACTTTGTTTCAGTTAAAACAGTTAAAGGTTACAAAGTCCAGGAATGACTTCCATTTATATAAAAATTTGGTGGAAAATATAGAATCAACCTTGCACAACAATGAGGAATGTTAGTCATCTAAATGAATAATGCTTTAATAATGTTGTTTAGTAAATAATTTATAGTTGTCTTAAAAAGAGTAGTACATCCAGCTGGGAAGGTGGCTCAGTGGTAAAGTGCTTGCCTTGCATGCATGAGGCCCTGGGTTCCATTCCTCAGCACCACATAGCAGAAAAAGCTGGAAGTGGCACTGTGGCTCAAGTGGTAGAGCACTAGCCTTGAGCTGAAGAGCTGAGGGACAATGCACAGGCCCAGAGTTCAGGCCCCACAACTGGCAAAAGAAAAAAAAAAGAGTAGTACATCCATTTCATAGGCTATGTAGTACTCAATTCCAGGTTAATTAATATTTTTGTATGTAATGTAGGCTAAATTCTTTATAATGTTAAAGCAAGCATATAAGATTGTATGTTATTAAGCAAATATAAGAAAGTTTAAATATTCCTTTAATAAATAAGACTTTATACCTTGTTAGAAAAGACATGGTATACAACGAGAGAAGGTATTTGCAAAGTGTAATTGATAAGCAGCAGCATCCAGACTAACTTAGAAGCATCTTCAAGTCAACATAAGCCAAAAATCAAGCTATGGGGTTGGGAAACAGTTGGAAAAATCCAACCATTTAAATAGATTTGTTACATGAGATAAAGGGAGGTCATTCATGATAGGAAAAATAATTTGTCTCAACAAAACCCACAAGTCTCCTTTTATTCTGATCTGAGGAGAAAGATAAAGTTATGTGTTTCCTACCTATGATAAACAACTTTGACATTTAGGGAAGTAGAGAAATTGTCACACTTGTTAATAAGTATCTAGGTATAAGAACATCCATAATGGCATAAACATAACTCAAATATCAACTTGCAAGAACAATTGCCATTGATTCACAAAACAGAACATAACAGCTGTGGTGCTTTGGCATGGTGGTGGAAATGGGGGCGTGGTTTAGTGAGAGGAAGTTATGTTACGGGGGACCTAGTTTAGTAAGGACCTGCCTTTGTAGTGTATGGTGAGACTCTGGTTGCTTCTTGGAGGAGGCGAGGCCCTTCTTCAGCCATGGTCAACTCTTTCTTAACACAGACTCAACAACTCAATCACCTGACCATGGTTGGAAAACTCTGAAACCCTGATCAAACTTAAACTGTTAATCTCAGGTATTTTTGTCATGGTAGAAAACCAAATAATAAGCAGAGTTTACTATATCTTGAATATGGATTTTTCATCAAGCATCTTAAATTATTTTCTGAATGGTCTATTCCTTTTTGTTGTTGTTGCTGGTTTGCTGGGGGTATTTTGGCATAAGTTCCTCGTTGCTTGGTCATGTTGTTAGAAAGTAAACAGATTGAATGGGAAAAGAAAGTCTACATATTATGAATGCTGTGCTAAAACAGAGTGTATCTTGGCATAGCCAACTGTAGAAATCACAGAAGATATTTCTATCTAGAGAGATGCGTAACCACTAGCTGTATATGAATATTCATATCTTATACTGACAATTCTTCATGACTTTGGAAATCCCAAACATGATGACAAAAGATCACATATCTGAGTGCAGAATAAATGTGAACCCCACAAGATGATCAATAAAGTGGGCAGGAGACATGTTTTGTTACTTTGACCTTGGTTTTTGCAAATTCTTGTTTAGATATCAGCCCTCAGTTTATGTTTCCAAATTATCATAGAATATTCTGATGCAATATTAGCCATTGTAAAACTGCTTTTATTTCCAGTTCAAACACTGTGATGCCATACTGATATTTTAAGCAATGGTAAGCCTAGGGTGAAATTAATTGGATACAACAATAGTGAAAAAATGCCTAATAGTTATTGGATCTGTGGTATTATTTATTAAAATGGCAGTACTATCATTGATTAGAATGTCAAAGAAGCATAATTTAGAGGTAGACCTAATTTGTGTGTAAGCATACCAACCAAAGACACAAATGTATAAATGTGACAATTCTAACATTGAACTGAGAGTACTGTACATTTGTCTGATGAATTTAGCTTAGTAAATACGTGTGTGTACACAGTTTTCTTATTAGGCATTGTGAAAATGTTGTTTTCAGTCACAATAATTTTAGAAATAGGTGCAGTCAGGCTAATGCTCACTAAACTGGGAGTGGGAATATATAACTTTGGGTTTAAGCCCTGAATGTAATGCACGAAAATAAGCACCAGCCAACCTGGCATTACTTGTCCCTTCTACTAAATGAACAAAAACAGCAATAAAAACCTGGCATAATAAGAATACACCCTTTGAAACACAACAATAAGATATGCTCATATTCTAGAGTTTGTTTGAAACCGTGTTCTCATTTTATTTAAAAACTGTTGATACACAAACTGGCAGGTAGCACGAATTGAAGTACTGAAAATACAGACAACATAAACATGTAACTGAAGTAAAAGACAATGAGATGAAAAAATAACTAATATAAAATTAATTTCCTGAACTGGACACCGGGGGCCCATGCTTGTCAATCAATCCTTGCTACTCAGTAGACTGAGATCTGAGGATCGCAGTTTGAAGCTAGCAGGGGCAGTCCAAGAGACTTCTCTCCAATTAACCACATATAAAGCCAATAGTGGAGATGTGTCTCAAGTGATAGAGTGCCAGCCTTGAGAAAAATAAGTTCAGAGAGAGCACTTGCACACACAAACATACACACAAAATTTAATGTTATGACCGGTTCTGAATGTAAATTCTATGATTTTGAATGTAAATTTATTTGGAACTGTACAATGTAAAATTACTTTTTCCTTTCACTTTTGTACTAATTGATTTACAATGTTAATGTTTAATCATGTCCTGAATTAAAAACTTTCCTTCTACTTGTCTTTTTTCTTCCTCCTCCCTCCCTCCCTCCCCCACTTCTTCTTCTTCTTCTTCTTCTTCCTCCTCCTCCTCCCCCCACAAATATTCTATTTGTTATATTGTTGGGTTTTTGTTATTGTGTGTGTGTGTGTGTGTGTGTGTGAGAGAGAGAGAGAGAGAGAGAGAGAGAGAGAGAGAGAGATTTATGATCACAGCAGTTTGTATTTCTTCATTTGGCCACCAGATGGCAGACCTACCACTAAACAGAACATAATCATAAAGTAAATCTCACAAATAACTTGAACTGCACCAGAGCTATGTTTCATTTCAAGCCTCGCTTAGCCTTTCAACCTAAGAACTCTCTATAGTTTTGGGGAGGCACAATACTGAAGGTGACCTGACCGTTTTACATTCATTTAAGGTTTAGTATGTTACAAACTTTAGATTACTTCTCACACTGACGCTAAACATTGATAAGCCCAAGTTTATTACAGATGAAATCATGGGTTTTCCAGGGCATATGGCAAAGATTACTACTACTACTACTACTACTACTACTACTACTACTACTACTACTACTACTATTATTATTATTATTATTATTAAGAACTACAAGGAGACAAATTTGAAGAATTCTGCTTGAGGACATCAAAATTTAATTGCACTACTATTTGAGATGTATTCAAGGATCACTATTTGTTCTGTATCTGAGATATCTTTTTTTCCTGTTTATGTCCTTTTATAATTCCAATATAAATTCAACCCTTCTAGCAGTCAGCAGAATCAATTAGAGCTAAAAAATAATAATTTCCTGTTCGATGATACTGACCTCTAACTTCTTTATTTTTCTCTTACCCTCTGGGTTCAGGATTCTGAATTCTCTTTATCCTGCTCCTTCCATTCCTTAAATTAACTCTTGATTTCTGATGTGGAGCCCTGGGCTCCAGCTCATTTTCAAGTTTTGAAAATAGGCCAGCCGTTTTCTAAAAATCTGGCAGTGATCTTTTGCAGAAATTAGGAGTGTGTATGAGGGTGAGTGAGTGTGTGTGTGTGTGTGTGTGTGTGTGTGTGTGTGTGTGTGTGTGTGTGTGTGTGTGTGTGTGTGTGGTTTTCCAAGCAAAAGTGATATGAAATGATTCCCAGTGCTGCCTTAATCTAATTGGCAGCATCAAGCCATAATGTACTGCCATTAGGTCAGAATCTCTAAGGTGCAGACGAACACTTCTAAGTTATAAAAGGAATTTGATTTCTGGTAAATGTTAATGGGTCTAAGAACATCTGGAGGTAGGGAACAACCAAGTCCCTACTTTGGGTAATCTGCACATTCTCTTTATTCAAATCACAAGTTGGTACCGCAGCTATGAAACACCCCTCCACATGGTAAAATATTTTGAAACAGACAGATGGTAAATTTAAAAGTTGCCTTTCATACAATGAACCGTGAGATTCGAATCTCCAATTAACTATCCAAAAATGAAGCTGTGGCTTAAGTGGTAGAGTGCCAACCTGAGTGACAAAGCTAAGGGTCAGTAGCTGTGTCCTGAGTCCAAACCCCAGGACAGGCTTACCGAAAAAGGAGGTAGGGAAAGGCTGCTCCATAATAAAATCAGGGACTATGTAACCTTTGGAATTAATTAATTTTTTAATTAAGTTTTTATTGTGAAAATATTTTACAAAGAGGTTACAGTTACATGAGCAAGGTAATGAGTACATTTCTTACCCAGCATTGTTGCCTCCTCCTTTGCTTTTCCCCTACGATCCCTTCCCTCCCACCTCCTCAGCTACTCTTCCCCTTCACCCCCGCCCCCAACCCTGCCTAAATTGTTCATTTTTTGACATAGCGTCTTGGAATTAATTAATTTTTCCACAGCATAATTCCCTGGAAATTGACACTGGTTTTGGGTCTGTCTAGAGTTTATTCTCTTTTACAGTATTGCTGAGATCCCAGGATATGGAGGTACCATGGGCTACTTAACTTTCACTCATTCAATACCTCATAATGTCTCCTAGTTGGCAGGTGTTATGGATTAATCTGCTATGAGCATTCTTAAATACATTTTGGTTTGGTGATAACAGAGCGTTCAGTTTTTCTGAAGAAATTCCCAGGGCGGCAGTTGTTGGGTGACACCGCATTTGGATGCTGAGCGTCACAGCTTTCAAAGGTGGCTGCACCTTTTGCAATCCCAGTGAAGGATGTGTGAGTTGTCTGGTTCTGTCACTGTTACTTAGCCATTCTGATAGATATGCAGTGACCTTTCATGTGGTTTTATTTGTTATTTTTTAATGGTAACGGTGGTCAACATTGTTTCATGTGCTTATTTCCTACCTTTATATCCTCTCATGAAATATCGGCTGGTGTCTTTTATTTGTCATCCATCCAAAATGTTCTATATCCTTTTTCTTCATGTTTAGGGATTTTTAGGTCTTTATATGTTCTACATAATAGCCCTTTGTCACTTACGTGGTTTGCAATGAACCTTCATGTCTGAATTTGCTCTGCTATCTTCTTTACACATTTGTTCACCAAAAGGTATTTTCATGTTAGTGAAATGCAATATACTAAATTTTCTTTTATGAACTGTAAAGTTTTAACTATTCAATTAAAAATTCATATGCATATATACGTACATAAATATGTGCCTATGCATGTTTTTCCAGGCAAAGGAAGTCCTGAACGTAAGTATTGTTTTAACAAAGGAAAGCTTAACTTTATTTGGTATTTTGCTAATATTTATGTTTGCTTTTCATGTTCCTTTTTTATCTTTAAGTAGTTGTATAAGGAGGTTTCCATTCGATCTATCAGTTTATACATGCAATGCATAAGATTAGTCCTTTCCAACCTTCTTACCCATCTTTCCCAATCAACCCCACCCCACACCCTTTAGTTACCTAGTGTGGTTCCATCGTTACATATGAACATAATCACCTATTCTTCCTTTTTCAAACCTTCTGCCTTCCCTCCCAATGACCTCCCTGATGGCAAAACATGTTTCACTTGCCTGGTATTCATTTGTTTAAAGTGTATACTAGCTGTTCAGAGGAATGAAATTGTTGAAATCTTTCTCAGAATAATCAATTTGTTTGTGCCTATGAAATTATATACACATTCTATTTAACTTTGGCTTGAAATAATAGTTGAAGCTATTCCTGTACTGCTTCAGAAATAGTTGAAATGTTTAGATTGTGTGCAGATTTTGAATTAGCTATTCATTACTAAATGCTCTTTGTATCAAAGTGACCTATATCTCAGCTGGGCACCAGTGGCTCATATCTGTAGGGCCAAGCAGAAAAGTCCATGGGCAATAGCTCGCTGGGGTAGGCATGCCTGTCATCCTGAGGGTCTGAGATTAGAAAGATCTGGGCAGAAAAGTTCATAAGACTCCATGTCAACAGAAGGATGCTGGGCATAGGGTCACACATGTCATTCCAGATATAAAGGATGCCTAAGATAGATGCATGTCCAGGCAGGAAACAAGACCCTATCTCAAAGTCACCAGTGTAAAAAAGGTCTGCAGGTGTGGCTTAGCAGTAGAATATCTGTCTAACAAGAGTGAGACCTTGAGTTCAAACCCTAGTATTGTCAAAAAGAAAAAAAAATACTGACCTAGTTCTATCTATATATTTAGTAAATGATAGGATGGTTAAAATACATAAGTCATTGGTGTTCTTAACTCATTAAAATACTAACTTGCTAAATAGTATCTTTGCTAAAGTTTATAAGTAGGATGTTGTCATTCTGAAGTCTAGAAATAGCAATAAGGAGGCAAGGTTCATTTTTTTAAAAAGAATTATTCCAAAAGAATCATTCCCCAAAAGAAAAATTGTAATGGTTTTCTTTTTCCTCAAATTGTGGTACTTCTTTACCCGAGAAACTGTGCAAAAATGTAATATGATTCTTAAATAACTAATTTCAGAAACATTGGTATGTTTTCAGTTTTTGCTTCTAATAAATTGTTGAACAAAATCCAAATTCTTTTTTATCCTATTATTTTTCATTTTGGTTTGTCATCTTAACACTGCCCAGGAATTTGGAGAATTATTGACTTACTTGCTTCAATTTATGCAATGGATTGCTTTTAATACTACCTCCTTTTAATGAAAATTAAGAGCAGGAAAAGTTTTTTTAAAAAACCATTAGAATTTTCCTGAATGTATCTCAAAGATGTTCATGTAATGACTGGTTTGATTTCACTTGTGTGTGGGTGCCTAGTCTGCACTGGGAGTCTTCCATGATTTTTAGAAAATGGTAAGTCACTCCTTTACTGAATTATCAAAGTTCAGGTTCAGTAAATCAGAAACTTTTGTTTCATAGGAAACCACTGGCATTTTCTGAAAACCTCAATGATTTAAACATAGAATAAACCTATTTGGACAGCTGCAACAGAGTATCACCAACTGGGTAGCTCATAAGCAACTGAAATTTATTCCTTAGAGTTTTGAGACAAAAGCAGTTCCAGTGTTGGGGTGAAGCCACCATGATCTTATTGGGAGTATTATTTCTGTATTCTTATAGAAAGCTAACCAGTTATGCAGGTCTCCTAATGTTACTTCCCTGCAATCTCACATAGGAGCACTAATCTCATTCAGAGAGGGTCTTCATTATGACCTAATCACCCCCAAAGGCATATCTCCTAATTCCATTTCTTTTGGGGTTTGGATTTTACTGTATAAATTTTTGGTGGGAGCCCAGCCATTCATGCTCTACTGTGAATTTTTACATAGATTTAAAGCTTTTAAGATAATTATACCTTCTGTTTTGATTACTCCCTTGCAAAGTTCTCTAAGTTCAAAAGGAGTTTTTAAAGTAGGGACATATTTTTTAATAAAGAAGAATTTGTTGTATTTGGTGCTCAATGATGGAAAAAGTTTTCATATACATAAGGTCAGAACAAGGTTTATGTGAGCTTCCATTTATGTATCTAAAAGGAATGTTTTCAGAAGCATTATCTTTTCTCCATGTTTGTATAGTCTATTATCTTAAGAAATTTTTATTCTTCATCTAAGTGTCTATATAGAACACACACACTTGCTTGCATGGCACACACACACACACACCTTCAGAACATGTTTCAAAGGCAATGTTATTATGGCTATAATGAAGCAGTTCTTCATAATTCTTTACACTTACGAACATCACCAATTAAGTTTCCCAAAACTCAGAAAATGAAATTTCTCATTTTGTGATTATTCTTCAGCTGAATGGGACTGAGAAATCACCTAATTAGAAAGGCTGAAGGGAATCCCAGAGAAATCTTGAGTTTGTCTCTGTGATACACCACTTTAGTGTGTTCAGTTTGTTTTCCTTTGGGGGTTAGCATCCATGTAGCTTTGAGTGGTAACAATTCATTGATTCTTAGGCATTTCGATTAGAAGTTTTTGAATGAGTAGCACTTGTGTTGTACTGTAAGGAAATAGTGCACATGAGTCCTTCATATTACCAAGAGGATAAAGTCAGTCCAAGAGAAAGATAAGTTTGAATGGGAGGTTCCATAGCCACATGGTCTCCTTTGAACAGGTCCATTCGAAACTCATTCACTATCCTCTTCACTCATAACTCCTTCCTCTTGTTAATATCGGGTATTTCAGTCAGATGACCCAGCCTCCTTCTCTTTAGTAGTTGTTTTTTCTGCCTTCAAAGTAAGACTTCAACCTTACTTTTTTTCTTTAGCAATATCTGCACAACCATATCTGCAACTCTCCTTACCCAGTGTCTGCTACAATGTCTTTTTCTCTATATTCCTGTACACTGCATGCAAGTGCAGCTTGACCTTATTTTCCTTGATGTGAAATTTTCATTCCATGCAAGTTATTCCTTCTAGCTATATTCTCCATCTCATTAGAATGGTGATCAAAAATTAGCATTTCTCAGTTATATAACAAACTGTCCTGAAACATAGTGGCTTAGAATAACCATTACTAATGCACACAGTTCTGGGAACTGACTGGGCTCCTCTGGGAGAAATGAGTGTAGATGATCACCTGTGGTGACAGTCAATTGGTGAGGACTGCTGAAACCACCTCTATTAATTTCCTATGGATGCTACAATAAAATGACCCACACTGTGGCTTTGAAACACAAATGTATTGTCTCCTCTTACTGGGTTACTATAAGTCCCAATTGAACCTGTTAGTAGTCACAAACTAGCTCCAAAGCCTCTGGAGAAGAACATTTCCTTGCCTTTTCCATTTCTGGTAGTTGGTAGCGATTCCTGGGGTGCATCATCCTACCTGCTTCTATCATTGCCTGGATTTCTCCCTGTGTGTGTGTCTGGGTGTCCACATTTTCCCATTTTAACATGTACATGATTTTGCCCAAATTACCATGTGCAAATTCAATATCAATATATTTTATTTGCACATGTTAATGGGGATCAATGTGATTCTCCCCTATCTTCATGTACCATTCAGTGATGAAACAGAGTCACCTTTTTCTACCATTCCCCTCACCCTTTCTGATCTCGAAAAATTATCATTCTACCTCACGTGGATATTTTGGAGAGGCAGCATGCTGTCTTGTCTTCCTTTGTCTTCCAATTCCACTAATCATTTTTCTACATGTGGAGAGATTTCATCATTTCTTCTTGGGTATTTTTTTTACTAAATTTTCTTTATCATTTCATTCATTGTTGGGCACATAGAATTTTGCATCTTAGCTGTTGTAAATAGTGATGCAAGAAATGTGAATGAGCAGGTGTCTCCTTGGAATGTTGGTTTTATTTCCTTCGGATATATACACCCAGAATTAACATGTCTAGATCATATAGTAGGCCTGTTTTTAGACATATCAAATCTCCATATGGTTTTCCATGATGGCTACACTAATTTACAACTCCATCACCAGCAGTGTATTAAAGACTTTATTCTCCACATTGTTGCCAGTAGCTGATTTTCTTTTATAACAGCCATTATAACGAGGATACTTTCATTATAATTCAGATGAACTGTGTCTTGTTTTATTTGCAATTAACTTTACCTTATATACTTTTGACACATTTATTCTTGTTTACTGTAGGACTGGCCATCCAATCTCCCCATTCTTTCTAGCTTCTTTAATCACTGGACCTTCACTGACTCATGTTAGTCTATTAACCAAAATCTTATTATTTTTCCCCAGATAATAAAAACCATTTTTTCTAACTTAGAATAATGGTTTAAATTGTGTACAACATGTCCCCACTAGCCTGGATTCATATAAGACTTTAACAGCCAACACCCACTGCTAAGTCTATGACAGGGAAAAATTAGTATTTTCTCAACCAAGAACACTGATGTAACAGTTGCTATAACAAGACATGATATAGATGTACCACCAGTCCTTGTCCTCATATGAAAGAGTGGCCAATAAACCTCTCATTTATCAAGAACTGAAAATTCTGAGGTGTTATCCTACTTGCAAACTGAGAAGGTAATTGCCTCAATTACATTGGTGTAAAATGACTTCAGATTCTTGGGTTTAGTCTATTACTTATAGTAATAACAACAGGAAGACTATCACTAGTTTTACACCAGCTACCCAAACCTCATTTCCTATAGAGAAGGGAAGCCAAATGTCACCTGCAGATGCCCTGAGTGGTGTTAAAGGAGAAGCATCCTGAGCTTAGGTTGCCTTGATTATTTATACTGAATTAAACTTGGATAACCTTTACTCTGTCTAGAGAAATTACGTTCATTATCCTGGCTACCAATATTGGCACCTGCTCTTTATCTAGGATTGATATTTTCCAAACAGCACTGTTGTAAGACCTACTGTTTGCTGTGGAAGGAATCACTATAGGGCATACTAATGACGTTGAAAAGATAGTCTTGAATGAAGGACAGTTTCTGTCTCATTAATAATGTGTGAAGAGATTTGAGAGATGCTTAAAGAATCATTACTCAATTTTGGCCAGGCACTGGTGGCTTACACCTGCAATCGTAGCTTCTCATGAGGTCGAGATCTGAGGATCATGGTTAGAAGGCAGCCTGGGGAGAAAAGATCTTGAGACTCTTATCTCCAATAAATGACTTGGAAAAAGCTGGAGCTCTGGCTCAAGTGGTAGAGTGCTAGCCTTGAGCAAAAGAAACTGAGGGACAGTACCCAGGCCCTGAGGGAAGGAGGAGGAGGAGGAGGAGGAGAAGGGGGAGGAGGGGGAGGAGGAGGAGGAGGGGAAGGAGGGGGAGGAGGAGGATGAGGAGGAGGAGAAATTTATTCCTCAATGTCAACTCCAAATGCTGGTCTGCTAGATGAACCCTGGGTACCTCTCTGTCATTCTGGTGATGTATTTCACCATGATGTTATTATAATCATACTACTTCAAGAGTCAGAGTTCTGTACCAAACTGAGGGTGCAAAAAGCCACCTGGCAGTGCCCACACCCAGCAGTCTCCGAGTGTTCTGTCCAATAATAATGCTTTACTAAGAATAATGAGCTATAAAGGGTTAATGATTGGTCAAAAGACATGCTCTAAAAGTATATTTTAACCTTTCAGTCATGTAAAACTCTGTAGTAAGATTGTAAAGATATACACTAAAAGCTGCTGGTGGTTGTCTCTCTGGGTAGAAATAGTATCTTTCTTATATGTTAACATTCTCCAAAATTAATTCAAACAGTCCCTCAAGTCTAAAGTCCATAAATGTCTAGAGTCCAGTCTAAGATCTTGGGATCCAGAATCAGGCTGCCACTGGCTATGATTCACATCTGTTTTTCCTTGTAGCAATGTGATGTTAGTAAAGTGACTTGAACTTGTTAAAGTTAGTGTTTCTTTGTCTGAACAATAAACACCTTAACACCCTGTCTCAAGGCACAGTGAGTATGGAGTGGTTTGAAATATATGACAAACCACCAACTACAGAGGGGGAGAGAATTTTTCTTTAGCTAGCAAAGGACATAAATTCTATACTCACACTGCCTGGCTTCAAACTCTGCCTGTTTTTATTTTTTTACATTAATTAATTAATTAACTAATTAATTGTTGGGTGTGGGGCTTGACTCAGGAAACTTGATGCTGTCCCAGAGCTTCTTTGTGCTCCAGGCTAAGCACTTTACCTCTTGAGCCACACTACCACTTCTAGTTTTTAAGTGGTGAATTAGAGATAAGAATCTCACTGGGACTTTTCGGCCTGGGCTGGCTTTGAACCTCGATCCTCAGATGTCAGCCTCGTGAGTAGCTAGCATTACAGGTGTGAGCTACAGGCGCCTCACAAATCCTGCCTGAGTTACTTATCAGCTGAACACACTACATAAAATTTTTGTATTCTCAAGACAGACAAATTGTGTCTTCCTGGCAATGTGAAGGCTGCTGATCTGGAAAGACCACTTCTTGTTCAAGTAATGATGGCATTTAAGCAGACACCAAAAAAAGATTGGTGAGGTATTTTGGGTGCAATCTGCAGATGTGGCTGCCCAAAATAAAAAAAATATAAAAAACTTGTATTAATGTATCATCCAGATAAAGTACAGATATGCCATCAGAATTGTGGACGAATATATACAGAAGTTTATCGAAATTAATCAGGATGGGAAATTCTAGGGAATGAAGAGACATAAGAAGAATATGACCTGCAACAGCATGAAGATGAGCTATGAAATATGGGGCCAGTAGATGCTCAAGTGTATTTTGAAGAAATGTCTTGGAATGAAGATGATCATTACTTTTCACTGAATTGCCGGTGTTGTGGAAAATGTACCATCTCCAAGGATGAAGCAGAATAATTTAACCTGATTTCTTGTGATACATGTTCACAAATTATAGAACTCCTTAATTACAACTTGTTCACTACTTGCAGTCCTTTAGCAGAATATTCAGACATGATAAGAAGAAGCCACTCAGACTTCAAGGAAATGAATTCTTATTTTAATCAACAAAGAAAATACAAGACCATCAAGCAAAGGCCACCTCAGACTAGTATAAACTTGTTTATATGTACTTATACTTTATATTTATAGGTTGCCATAAAAAGAACTTGGATTATAAATTATATTCAGATCAGTCCCCAGATTGGAACTTTTACTTCTGGTTAAAGAAAATTATTTTTCTTAACATAAACATGTCTCTGCAATTGACAAAAAAATCCCTTGTATTCTCAACTCTTATAAAAATGATTAGAATGTTCCATATGTTTAATAAATATAGAATAGCTGAGTAAATGGTAGCTATGATCATAGTTAACAATTCAATTAAGTATTAGCTAATTGAAATTAATGTGTTTTCACTATTTCCCTGATCACAAGTATACCTCTTAGCCACTCATTTAGTGTGCATATCCAGCCATCGAAATCCTTGTTGAACATCTTGAAGGCTTGACAGTGGCAGTTATCTCCTTAAAGAATTTTCTTGTCAGTGGCTTTGATAATTTTTTTCCATTTTCTCCACTTTTCTTTTTTTGTAAATAAGCTTTTTTTTGTGAAAATACTGTACAGAGGGGTTACAATTACATGAGCAAGGTAATGAGTACATTTCTTATCAAGCATTGTTGCCTCCTCCTTTGTTTTTCCCCTTACCATCCCTGCCCTCCCATCTCCATGACTACAGTCTGCCCCGCTGCCCCCCTCCTGTCAAACTTGTAAATTTTTTCCACATAATGTATTGTACATCTCATTGGTGCAATGGGTCCACCTGTATCCCTAGTTAAACAATTTGTTTTTTCCCTTCCCCTCCACAAATTATACCGACATCAAATACAGTGAAAGCAGGGGTTATACCGTGGGGGGGGGGACATACAAAGCAACAAAACAATCAGGTTATAAATATGTTAGAAACAATAGCAAGAAAGGAAAACCACTTGTGTCCTTATCTTGGGGTTTGTTTTGCCTAAAATCATCTTATCTGACCTTTTCTGCTTGTCTCAGACATATACTAGTTAGTGCAAATAAGGAAAACCATGGGACCTATGTTTCTTTGGGCCTGGCTTACTTCACTTAATATGATTTTTTTCCCAAGTCTTTCCATTTCCTGACAAATGGGGCAATGTCATTCTTTCTGATGGAGGCATAGGATTCCATTGTGTATATATACCACATATTCTTGATCCATTCATCTACTGAGGGGCATCTGGGTTGGTTCTATATCTTAGCTATGGTAAATAATGCTGCAATAAACATAGTCGTGGGGGAGGGACATACAAAACAACAAAGAAGTAATCTTGTAAATGTGTTAGAAACAATCGCATGAAAGAAAAAAAAAACATTTGACTACATATACTCCCCCACGGTATAACCCCTGCTTTCACTGTATTTGATGTCGGTATAATTTGTGGAGGGGAAGGGGAAAAACAAATTGTTTAAATAGGGATACAGGTGGACCCATTGCAACAATGAGATGTACAAGTCGTTATGTGGAAAAAGAACTTTACAACTTTGGTGGGGGGTGGGGAGTGGGGAGGATTGGGTGGGGGGGCGGGGGAGGAAGGGAAGGGATGGGAAGGGGAAACAAAGGAGGAGGCAACAATGCTTGATAAGAAATGTACTCATTATCTTGCCCATGTAATTGTAACCCCTCTGTACAGTATTTTCACAAAAACAAACAAACAAAAAAATACATAGTTGTGCTGGTAGCTTTACTGTGGTCTTGTTTGTGATCATTTGGGTAAATGCCCCAAAGTGGGATTGCTGAGTCATAGGGGAGCTCTATGTGGAGTGTTTTGAGGAACCTCCATACTACTTTCCAAAGTGGTTGAACAAGTTTACACTCCCACCAACAATGCAGTAGGATTCCCTTCTGTCCACATCCCCTCTAGCATCTGTTGTTATGGGGAAAACTCCAGAACCTACACAAAGATGGTAAAGTAGGAAGACCTTACTCACCATTTTTCTAAAATATCTTACCCCAGTGTTTTAGTTTTCTCTTTTCATTCTTCCAGAATTTATACCTAGATGCTCCCTCATAGTTTGGTTAGCATAGTAAATATTAATGTATTATTCATATACATTTAATAAAATCTCTAATAAATTAGATGAATATAAAATGTATTTTTCATAAAATTCTCTGTATTCTTAATGATTACATCACAATCACTATTGAATTTCCATTGTTCTTTTTATATTGATTTTTATATTTTTTATATCAAACTGCATTGATTCATATATATATATGTTTATGTCTTAAGAGATAGAGTTTTATCTTATTTATGTCTTCCAGAGGGAGATATAAATTGGTGCCTAATTTGTTTTTTTTTATTGTGAAAATACTGTACAGAGGGGTTACAATTACATGGGCAAAATATTGAGTACATTGGTGCCTAATTTGAAAGGTGCTCAGATTAGGTACTAAATTATTATACTGTTTTCTTATTATTTTTTTAACAAACCATCTGATTGAATATGTACTCTTTTATTACTGCATGATTTAGACATTTATGTGAAGATATAAGTTTGCAGAATTTGTCCAATATGAGAGATGAATGACTACTTTTCCACGATATATGTGAATTTTCTTGAAGTTAAGCAGATCATTCTTTTACAAAGCAAAATCATTAAAAGTATATCAGAAATACAATACACATATGATGTGTACTTACATACACTACATTGATATGAATATATATGTATATTTATGATGAAATTAAAGCTTTCACGGATTTTTCTCTCAAATAAGGATTGTCAAAATTTAAAACTCATAGTAATATGGCTCACATGGTAAAAGTTTGGGACCAAAGATATGTTTACATAATTTGCATCATAATGTGAATAAAGTTAAATAAGGATGGGAAGGCCCAAAATAAGGTAAAAAATTATAACAAAAGGAAAGGTGATTATATAGAATGAGGTAAAATCTATCCAATCACTCAAGTTACAAAAGTTGTATGACTGACAAGGAGAAAGTTGATTGAGTCAAATACGAAGATAATTTTAGGAATTATATATTAATAGCAGAATAATGAAGGCTTTGGTAATCTAATGAATGGTTTCTACATATACTCATGCCCTTTTCCAAATATAGAATTTCAAATGTATTGTTTCATCATTTCTTTCAGGACTCTGGTAAAAGGACATTGCATGCTTTGCTGCTAGCCTCTGCATGGTCATATCTTCAAACTTTCACAGACCATTTCACATTAATCATATAAATTAACTTTCCATCTCAGAAGGGATGTATATAATTCAGCCCCAAAGGACCAACAAAGTACTACAGAGAAAGCAAACATTGCCCAAATATTGTACCAATAAGGGAGCTTTCTTTCTCTTTGTCATCTCGTTTTGGTCCCAATTCCATTCGAGAAACCCATATGAAATATTAGAGGAATTATAGATATTGGCACTGATAAGAGGCACTCATCACAAATATGCAAATGTTTCCAGCTACCTAGCAGCATAGATTATACATTTAAAATATTTATGTCCTCCCAAGCTATCACGATTTAATTGTATTAAGCATGTAATTAAATTTTCATTATATCTAGACCCTGCCATTCTTCATCACACCACCTGCAAAATCACAGCTCCCAGATTCAGCTAATTCAGTTCATTAGAGTCTGCATTACTGGCTGATATGATACTAAAGCCAATCCAATGCTGGATGAGCTTAGCTAACCAGAGGACGGTTTATTTTCAGAAGCATTTCCAACAGATATTATAAATAGCACTATGCTTAAGGCCCTAGTAATGTGCACATTGTTATCTGCTTAGATCTCCTTTATTTCTGAGTCTCTACTGTATCTCTGTTGTTTCATACAGTGCTTCATCTATGATTTGTATTTAAGTGTCCTGTTGGTCATGTGTACGCATGATACATTCAAGAAAATTCCAACATAACGACTTGTACTTCTCATTGTTGCAATGGGTCCACCTGTATCCCTATTTAAATGATTTGTTTTTCCCCCTCCCCTCCACAAATTATATCGACATCAAATACAGTGAAAGCAGGGGTTATACTGTGGAGGAGGGACATACAAAGCAACAAAGAAATAATCTTATAAATGTGTTAGAAACAATCGCATGAAAGAAAAAAACATTTAAATACATATCTTAGGGTTCATTTCCCTAACATCAACTTATCTGACCTTTTCTGCTTGACTCAGACATATACTAGATATTGCAAATAAGGGAAACCATGGGACCTATGTTTCTTTGGGCCTGGCTTACTTCACTCAATATAATTTTTTCCAAGCCTTTCCATGTCCTAACAAACAAGGCAATGTCATTCTTTCTGATGGAGGCATAGAATTCCATTGTGTATATATACCACATTTTCTTGATCCATTCATGGGGGGGGGGAGGATTAGGTGGAGGGTGGGGGAGGATGGGATGGGAAGGGGAAACAAAGGAGGAAGCTACAATGCTTGATAAGAAATGTACTCATGTAATTGTAACCCCTCTGTACAGTATTTTTACATTAAAAATAAATAAAAATTTAAAAAAAGAAATGTACTCATTATCTTGCCCATGTAATTGTAACTCCTCTGTATAGTATTTTCACAATAAAAAAAGAGAAAATTCCAAAGGATCTAGGTAGACAGAAAATGAAGAGATATATTTTCATGTCTTAGAAACATAATGCTGTACTATTTACAAAGTTGTAGAAACAAAAGTTCTAGAGCAATTGCTTTTTTGAATGTCAAATTTCTGTTCTTACAAGTGGATGTTATCCCAAACTACTTAACCACTTGAAAAGGACATAATGGAGTGGTGTGGAAAGACAGTGCCTTGATCCATCGAAGGAAGAGGAACGACTGCCGGATGGGAAAGGTGATTTCTAACTTGTCATATCTATTTCTAACAGTAACATCTATTGAGGCTAGGAATAGTATCTTTAAATATTCAGCTTCATGATTGCAACGAAATAGAGACAATTTACTTTATCAAATATTCATGCAACTATACATATATTAATTTTTATTTCCCTTCTTGTTCCTTTTCCTAATTTTAAAAATTATTTTTAAGTTGTTGTACAAAGTGGTCTCAGTTAAACATGTCAGTTTATGCAGACAATTCATCTTGATCCCTTTTGTCATTCTCCTTTCTCTCTCCCAAACCCAGCTAGTCCCTCAATGTCCCTAGCTCCATTTTTCACACATATAGATTGAATAGTATGATTATATGTTGAAAAGATGGTGATAAATGTTGGTCAACATTATATATTGACAATATAGTAAGAAAAATACTGGTTATATGGTTGTGAGGCAACACAAATATGTAAAGACTGGAAAATATACAATGAGATTGTTACACTTAGTACAAAGTAAAGACAGCTAGTATTAAGATAGTTGATGGATGACAAAGTTCTACTCTTTTATTTTTCATTTTATTTTATTGCAAAGGCAATGTACAGAGAGGGTACAGCTATATAAGTCATGTAATGAGTACATTTCTTTTATGCATTTTTTTATTGTGAAATTACCGTACAGAGGGGTTACAATTACATGGGCACGGTAATGAGTACATTTCTTATCAAGCATTGTTGCCTCCTCCTTTGTTTCCCTTACCATCCCTTCTCTCTCACTTCCCCCTCCCACCAAAGTTGTAAAGTTCGTTTTTACACATAACGACTTGTACATCTTATTGTTGCAATGGGTCCACCTATATCCCTATTTAAACAATTTGTTTTTTCCCTTCCCATCCACAAATTATACCAACATCAAATACAGTGAAAGCAGGGGTTATACCATGGGGGAGGGACATACAAAGCAACAAAGAAATATCTTATAAATATGTTAAAAAAAAACAATAGCAAGAAAGAAAAACCATTTGAGTCCTTATTTTGGGGTTCATTTCACCTAACATCAACTTATCTGACCCTTTCTGCTTGTCTCAGATATATACTAGTTATTGCAAATAAGGGAAACCATGGGGCCTATGTTTCATTTCTTTTGAACCAGTGCTCTTCCCTCCTTTTCTCCCAGTTTTTCCCTCCTGACCCTCCTTCCCCCTCAAGATGTATAGTTCATTTTTAACACAGTGTCTAGTGTCACTGCTGCATTTGTTCATCCTTTGTTCCATCATCACATAACTAAACAACCGAAAGCCTTCTTAAAGCAATTTTTCTTACCACTGGGGTGTTTTCTTTTATGAAATATCTGTTGCTCAGATTTTTTATTGCACTGTTTGAATTGATTATAGTTCTTTATATTTCTGGTGAATTTTCCTACTATCAACTGTTTTGATCTATTAAAAATGTTCTTTGAGCCAAACACCAGTGGCTAATGCTTATAATCCTAACTACCCAGGAATGTGAGATCAGGAGAATTATAGTTTGAAGCCAGATTGGAAAGACAAATTTGTGAAACTCCATCTGCCAAATAGCTGGCAAAAATCTTGGCTGGAGGCATGGCTCAAGTGGCATAGTACCATCCAAGCAAGAAAGCTGGACCAAGTCAAACCTCAGTACTAGCAAAACCAAAACAAACACCAGCAGAAGAAATCAGAGGATTCAGATACTGTAGTTTTAGGCAAATAGCTCAAATTAACTAATACATTTGTACTTAATAAAATAAATTTAATAAGTAGGGAATTCTGACAGAAAGAGAGAAGATAATGAATATCCACTGGAGTTATCATTGGCAGGAGCTTCAGGAAAACTGGAAATGTTGCTCTTGACAGTGGCTTCTCAGTGATTCCCTGATAATGTAGAAGCCATCAGGGGCTGGGTATCAGAAAATAATCAATTGTAGTTGGACATGTTTATGAGCAATAAATGCAAGTCTAGATAATAGCCAATAAAAGCAACAAGTGACTGCCACAATATTTTAGTTGTTGAGTTTGAATTTATCCACTAGAAATGTGTGTGTGTGTGTATATATATATATATATATATGGATATATATATATATATATATATATATATATGGAAGAAGATTGGTAGGGAAAAGTTTTGAAGATATATCTATCATTTATAGTCTGTCATTTATGATTACTAGCTATATTGTCAGTGACTATGTCTTTCCTGCTATTTTCCAATTGCTTTGTTAATGTATGCTTAACAATGATGCTGCAACTTATTATCTTGAAGAAATTATCTTCTGTGTTCATTTTCTGTCCAATTTTATAGAATATCTTTGAAGAGTACTTACTTTGCCTCATTTTTTGCAGTAGGAGTAAAATGATTCTGTGCCTATTAATGCAAAAATAATTTGTCCAGTTTATATAAACATATATAAGAATAGATAGATAATGATGTTTATGTTCCAGGTTATTAAAACTATCCAACATCGTGATGTGTAGGGTTCTTTAAGATCCCCAGTGGAAGTGGAAATGTAGTCATAGAAATTGACCTTGTATAGCTTTCCATCTCTAGGTTCCAATTTGGTATTATGAGATGATTATGATTTTTGTTTAAATGATTAAGATATGACTTACAATTCCATGAAGTTTCAAAATATGATTATGGAAAATGACTGAGGAATTTATGACTGCTTTTAACTCTAGTATTGCTTCACCCAGACTTTATTATGGGCAGACAGTAATTATGGAGATTTCCAAATCCATCCTAGTATTAACCGTTTTTTTTTAAATTATTATTGCCTCAAAATGTCTGGGCTGGGAATGTGGCTTAGTGGTAGAGTGCTGGCCTAGCATGCATTAAGCCCTGGGTTCGATTCCCCAGTACCACATAAACAGAAAAAGTGGGAAGTGTCCCTGTGGCTCAAGTAGTAGAGCAAAAGAAGCCCAGGAATAGGACCCAGGCCCTGAGTTCAGGCCCCAAGACTGGAAAAAAATCTTTAACTTATTCAAACATCTATCTGCAAACCTCTTTTTTCCATGTAATACAATACATTCATAGAACTAAAAAAATATTATTATCTTTAAGTGGTGGCACAAACATGTTTCAACTTATGAGGATAGTGCATATTGGTCAATGCCACTTCTTCTATTGTTCAAGATAAGCTCATATGCCTTGTTTACCTTCAGAGACTGAAAGACAAGAGATACCCCTATCTTTCGTACTAGAAGTTTAAGTATTTAAAATGCAGAACATCTTTCTTGTTGAGTGAATCCTATGTGACTGTTCCATAAATGTTCCAGTTTGGCCCATTAGAGTTTTATATTACCAATGAACAGAAATAAAGTGAAGTACTTCAGTAGTAAATATTGTCAGAAGTCCACAAATATAACCCCTTGGGCTGGCAACTTCTGGTAATAATAAATGATATTAATACTTGTAGTTCAAACACTTACCCCTTTACTCTGTTTAGAAAGTTTTTCAGAGCTATGGCTCATGTAAATCTTTTCTGTGAAAAGACTTCCTCTCACACCTTCCACAATTCAGAAGGCATCACCAGCCAAAAATTCAATGTATATGCCACAAAACTAAGAAAAATGGGGGTGGAGGTGGTTTGAGAGGGATGAGCAAGAATGTTAATAGGAGTAACATTGATCAAGATGCATTGTACTCTTAAACTACTTAGTTAAATGGCAACTCCTTTGTACAACTACTTACAGATAATAAAAAAGAAAGAACCCTTACCACGTGAGGTGTGCCCATGGTGCTTTATCAAAAACCTCTATTCTACTACTTGACATATTAAATTGCAATAATTTTTACTTGCCTGTATTTTAAAATGGAGTGCATATTTATGTAAAGGAAGATACATTATTTACATTTCTACTCTCACTGTGGAATAAACTGTTAGTAACTAGTAAAAGGACAATCAAGATTTGGTAAATGAATCAAGTCAATAAATGCATTTTTAACATTTGTTACCGACAATTTGTATTTTATTTATTTTTTTTTTAATTTTATTTTATTTGAGAACATACTGTACAGAGGGGTTACAATTACATTGGCAGGATAATGCATACATTTCTTACCAAGCATTGCAGCCTCCTCCTTTGTTTACCCTTCACCTCCCTTCAAAAACACATATCCAAATTAGTGAATAATCTAATAACAGACAAAAGTCAGCTAAGGGAAACAGAGTAAGAAATACATTCTCCTGTATCCTGTTGCAACGATGAGAAGTACAAGTTGTCATGTCCAAAACGAGCTTTACAACGTCGGTGCAGGGGAGGGGGGGGGAGGAGGGGAGGAAGGAGAAGGATTGGGATTGGGGGGGAGGGGGGAGGCTGGGAAGGGATGTGAAGGGTAAACCAAAGGAGGAGGCTGCAATGCTTGGTAAGAAATGTACGCATTATCCTGCCCATGTAATTGTAACCCCTCTGTACAGTATGTTCACAAATAAAATTAAATTAAATTTAAAAAAAAAGAAATACATTCTCATCCTTACTGGTGGTATCTATTCATGCAACTTGCAAACGTAAGTCCATAGAAATGTTTATGTACAAAGGTACATTAAAAATAGCTATAACAGTTAAAATTGGAAGGGAAACATGATATGTCAATTGAAGCTAGTGTACCCAAGGTGCTACATAAATATTTTATACTAAAAAATACCATTCAGCGGTGGAAGAAATAGAATTCGAATGTATGCGATGAAAAAAGAAAGCTGTTAGCTAGACATTTGAAAACCAGGCGATGTCTCTATTCCTACCACAATGTACCGATTTTACAGTTATTTAGGAAAATTGTTCCCCATGTATCATATAAATAGTATAAAGAGATACATGAGAACCGGAGTCTTCTTGATGCTTCCTCAAAGAGCATCAGTGGAGCTGCAACCAATGCGCGTATCCCCAACCTGGCTGAGGCTGGTCACGCTATGGCAGAATGACAGATTCAGGATCTTATGTCGCTTCTGCTGTTCTCTTTTCTGTAGGTTTTCTCTTACTTCTTATTTTACTTTTCCATAGTGTGTTGCTAACCTGCATTCCTCTCTGTCTCTTTGTGTAATAGGCAAAAAGAAGTTAAATCCTTGTGCTGTCTGGGTAACTTACATAATTTTGATCCTTCAGAGGTACATGCATATAGTTAGTAGAGAAGACCAAGAGTTTCATTTTATTCCTGGTAACTCATGTGTAAGTTATGTTTTATGAATGAGAAGACTGCCTAGGTACTGATATATTTGGAAGAATATATTATTAAGTGAGAAAAGCAATGGAGTGAACAGTATAGTGTGCTACCATTGGGACAAAAATCAGGGAAGTGTAACAAATATGTATTTTATTGTATTTTCTGAAAAGAAATATAAACTGAGAGATGAAATTCTTTTTAATTGGAATGGTGGAAATCCTAGAGTGGAAGGCTATGGTGAAACTGAGACATCTCTGTGTCTATTACTCATTGTAGCTTCAGCTGCTGAATTCTTTGAATGTGCTGCCTATTAAAGTATAAATTGGAAACTAACCAACCAGTAGCACAAACATTTTCCTCTACTCAATGTCTCCTGTCCTACAAAACAAGTAAATCAGTGAATTTTTAACATCATCAGAATTCAGAAGGGTTTCTTTAACATGTTAGGCTGATAAGAAAAACATGAACTGAACAGTAGATGAATGAATTTTGTGTGCAGTTGTGTAATTGATTGACAAGAGATTTCTCTCATGATGATGTGCATAAACATTTATCTGATCTAATCTCCATTTTGATGAATTATGTGCTCTAATTGCTTAGATAAATTGGAAAGATTTCATTTCTCGGTTCTATTACGGACTGTAGGAAGTGTTTTTAGAGATGTGATAGTAAAAATCAAATCATAGAATATAATAAAAATAAAGTCACAATATAGTAAAAATAAATTGCCTTGACAACAATAAGCAATAGGATTTTATCAGGGTATAGAACACTTCGCACTGGAAGGCCACTCAGAGAGGGGAGAATAAGGTTATTAGTAGTTTATTAATTTATGATGTTGCGATTTGTAATGGAACACAATTAAGATTACTTTTCTACTATTAAGAGTGACACATGGGCTAAAGTTCAGGTTAAATGAGACTTTAACAACGGCAATGTGTATGATTTTTGAAATTCACATTGAAAGGTTGCAATGAGATAGGAAATGAAATTAGTAGAAAAAATATGTCCTGCTACCATGTAAGGTGAAGGCATCATTCTGTAATTGAATTGGGGTCCCAATGGTCAAACAATCTCTCACCATACTCAGAGTTCTTCTGTTCAAATGTTTCAAACAGAATTAGGTAAAGTAATGAAGCATAAGAAAGTCATTACTTCTATCTCTGTTTAAGTTATTGTGGCCATTTAAATTAAATTTGATTTGTGGTATCTTTAAACATTTTAGTTTTGCTTAATTAATTGTAACTAGAAACAAGATTTGTGACAGAACTACTATGCATAATAGACAGGGAGATGATATATTTAACTACCAAAGTAGAATGTGACAGTTTTACTTTATCAGTGCCAGAAGTTCTTTGATGGGAACTTTTTTCTATTTTTTTAGAAAAAAAGAAACTTTAAAAAATTATGAAGCTGTTATCCCTCTGAAAAAATTAAACTATGGCTTGCATGTCAAATTTTAGTAATTTAATGTCAATTTTTAAAAACATTAAATATTTTCATATTTGTGAAAGAAGCATATTTCAATAAAAATATATTTTTTCCATTTTTCAGGATTGCAAATTATTGTGAAATAATTCAACTTATTAGTATTGAGTTCCATAAACATTTTATTGAAATAGTCTATTAGGAAAACAATGAACAATTGTAAAGTGTTTTCTGAACAAACTACACAACACATATCAAATTATTAGGAATCCAGAAGGTTTAATACTGAAATTGTTTTATTATTGTAGACATAGAACCAGTATTAAAAATATTTGAGAAAATCTGATAAATGTTAGTACCTTAAAATTTTATTTTCTATTTTTCACTTCTATAATTAACTTTTTAATTTCCATATGATTGCTCTATTAATTGGTTTTTATATGCTACATTTTTGTAGACAGTTTCAAACTGTACTATCTTCAATATCAGAATGGAATGAAGAATACCAAAAACAACAATTAGGAATTGTTGCTTGACCTTTTAATCCCTCATAGTGTCATTAAAATGTGTCATTTTCTACCATATTACTGAGGCATTGACATGCTCACACAGGAAGCAGTCTATTTTGAAACTGAGAAAATTTTGTTTAAATGTTACCTTAAAATATCTCTTTTCACTTTACACAGCTATTAGAAAGAATAATGTTTTGTCAATTGCAGGGAAATGGATGGACTTAGCACAAACCATATTAAGTAAGGTTAGCCAAATTCAGAGAGGCAAACAACTCATGTCTTCTGTCCTGTGCAGAAACTACATCTAAAATACATAGAGACATGATAAATTATACAGGATTCTGGGCTTTCACACACAGTGAGGCAAAGTAAGATACTCTTGGGGGAGGACCATAAAGGCCACAATACTTCTGCACCTCTGATCATATAATATTTATCAAAATGAATTCCAGGAAATGGAAGCAAAGATATTTTTGTCTTGTTTGTTCATTTATTTTTTTTTTCTGGGATGAGAGGTACTGGGGACACAGAAATGGAGGGACAAAAGGTGAACAAATGCATAGTGGTACTCAAAAGACACTATGTTGAAAATAAACTATACAAATTTGGGGGGGGGATTGGAATGAGACAGCAAAGGAAGTGGTGACACTGCACAAAGAAATGCACTCATTTCCTGACTTATGAAAAAGAAACCCCTCTGTATCTCACCTTTAGAATAAGAACAAAAGAGAGACTCAGACTAAAATGATCCGTACATTCCATGCAATTGCAATCAAAATCTCAGCAAGTTATTCTGTGGACTTTGCAAAGAGGGATTGAAAGTTTACATTGAATTGAGACTCAAAATATCTAGAGTATTCAACACAATATTGAAAGAGAATACACTTGAAGGGCTGTGATTATCAAGTTGATTTTGTGGAGAAGTGTCTCCGAGATTAGAAAAGCACACCTCTGTGTGTACTTGGAAAGCTATGCTCAGAGATAAAGAGCATTCTGAATGTGTGGAGCAGCATGCCGTAGGCTGGAGGCCCAGATGAAATAAAAAGGGGGAAAGACAAAGCCACTGTCTCTGAGAGCTTTGTCTCTCTATTTCTTGGCTGGTAGAAGGTGACTCCTCTGTTACATCACATTTTCTTCACCACGATAGTACATGACACCAAGAGCACAAGTAGATCTTGGCTGTTTTCATATTGTGTTTCCAGGTATTGTGTCATAGCAATGAAAAAATGATACAGAAAAGTGGTACCATTGCTGTATCATGAGGTTCAGAAGCCTTTGGAACATGGGGAAATATTTGGAGACATGAGTATGGAAGCCCTAAAGGGCTGTTGGATTAAAAAATTGTTTTCTTCTGAGTTTAACCCATAGATAATTGGTCTGGGGCTGGGAAGGTGGCTCAGTGGTAGAGCATTTGTCTTGCATGCATGAGGCCCTGGGTTCGATTCCTCAGCACCACATAAGCAGAAAAAGCTGGAAGTGGCGCTGTGGCTCAAAGTGGTAGAGCACTAGCCTTGAGCTCAAAAGCTAAGGGACAGTGCCCCAGAGTTCAGGCCCCACGACCAAGAAAAAAAATGATAATTGGTCTGTGCAGTATACTTCTCAGTATAAAGTTGGAAGAATTAGTTTGTTTATTGTTTAAAAGGGAAATTATACTTTCTCTAGCTGTCTGCTTACTGTATGCAGTTTTGAAGACCCTGAAATAACAAATAAGGTGTCTATGACTTCTAAGATCTCTTTGCATCGGATTCCAATGAGATAACTAAAATTTGGGGCCCTATACCACACACAAAAATAGCAACTGCTCACAATCTCAGTTTGTCCCCTTTAAATCTGCTATGCACATTGTTTAGTAACATACCAGAGAGTGTGCAATTAGAAGACATCACCAGCGTTCATTAGTTTGGCTATTTGTAGGATCTTCAAAATGCGCATTGCCAAATGTTCAGATGACCTTTCTTATCCATTAATAAATGGAGACAGGAAGAAGAGAGACAGGAAGTACTGGAGTTCCACCCCAGTGATTCCATCTGTATCCCATCCAAACCCCATTCCAGGAATGACTCATGCTGATTTCTACCTAAGGTCTGCATGATCACTGCCTCTGAGTTCTGCCTACTTGCTATATAATACTTAAAAATTGTCTATGTTCTTGGCTGGACAATCAAAGTTTCTACTCTGCCTAAAAAATGCAGTTTTTAAACCCATTGACATTTGTCATTGAAATATTGAGAGAAAGGGGATACATGGAATTCCCACCCTATAAATTTAAAATTGATCACTTGGAAAACTGGAGTTGAGAAAACCCTGAGCAGTCATAAGCAGGTATTCTTTGAACTCATTAAGAATATTGTAGTCAAAGGTGGACCTTTTATTTAATGGAGAATAATGCTGGCCAGTCAACGGCTGTGTTATTTGTATGAGATATGATGTCAGCAAAGCATAAATGGCATCGGTGAGAGTCTTGTCTATAAATATTTTCAAATTTATAGCATTGGGCTGAGGAACACATCATGTGAGGAAATACAGTGTGAATAAATGGAAATTGTACTCTACTGAAGTGAGAAAGGGGAAAATAGAGTTTTATGTCTTGCACGCATTTCTGCATCACAATACCTCTTAAGTGTGTGGCTGTAAATCTGAGATGAATCTTGAGAAATGGTGTAAAAGATTGTATTCTTAACAGGACAGCGTGTTGAATTCCCTTCCTTCAATCAGGAGGTGAAATTCACACAGAGGAAGAGGTTAACTATAAAACAGAAAGCCTCAGAGAACTCTGACATTCTTGGTAGCCTAGCATAGAAATTTGAAATCATGAAGATTAATTTAAGTTTCAGTGCAATGTGTGATGGACCAAGGGATCATTGTCTATCAGTCAGTACTGTAAATTTGACTTCTAATTATTAAATAGTAAAACAACAAAAGGAATGATTATAATTAAGCTTCTTTGTGTTTTTTCCCTCAACAAAACACAAAGCTGTGATCATTTAGAAACAATTTTCTTCTTTTTATTATGGATTGTAGTGATCATGATATCATTAGTTAAAAATATTCATTATTCAAAGTTGATTATCTTATGTGAAAACAATCATTATAAGTTTATTAAGGTTTAGGGCATAGTTTGATGCTTAGTTCTTGCTTAATTAATATTAGGTTGCTTTTCTGGATTTGGGATTAAAAATTGTAACATCATTGTCTTTAAAATATATATTTGAAATTCAGAATTCTTAGGTAAAGACATTTGTACATCTTATTTCTCCTGTATACTTTCTTCTTTTTGGTGGGGGTTCCAGTCATGGGGCCTGAATTCTGGGCCTAGGTACTGTCCCTCAGCTCTTCAGCTCAAGGCTAGCGCTCTACCACTTGCGCCACAGTGCCACTTCTGGCTTTTTTTTCTTTTGGCTTATGTGGTGCTGAGGAATCAAACCCAGGGCCTCATGAATGCAAGGCAAGCGCTCTACCACTGAGCTACCTTCCCAGCCCTCCTGTATACTTTCTATGATTATACAGATTTTTATTTTTTGTGTTTGGAGTAATTTTTGTACCTTTACTTGAATTCAACAATTGTTACAATTATTCTTTATTTTCACCATTTCTCTCTAAATAATAGATCTCATTTGACACTGTCTGTGTATCTAGGCACAAATTTATTTTTGCCTAGTCGGGCTTCTCACAAGAACAAGGACATTCTCCAAAATAACTTCATTATTCTAACCATCAAGAAATCAAATACTGATACCTGTTACCTTATCTATAGGTTCCATATTTAAAATGTTAAATGTCCTATTTTCCTTAGTTGCAAAGTTTCCTAGTTTGTTGTCTGGATATAATCTGGATTCATGAAATGCACCTTATTATCATGGGCTTGGTTTTCTTTAATCTACAATAGACTTCTCTTGTTTTACTTTTTAGAATCCTATGACACTGACAGTTTTGAGCATTAAAGAGCAAAGGTCTTCTTGAATGGTCTTTATTATGGATTTTCTCCATTGTTTCCTTTGAATTAGATCCATGTTAACAATATTTTGCAAAACTCAATACAAATAATACTGTGTCCTAATCAGGGGAGGCATAGCCAAGCAGAGGTATAATGGGGAAATGATTATAAAATCTCAGAGATGTTCTGGTCTAGGATCTAAATTACTAAAGGATAAAAAGAAATACTTAGTCTAGCATTAAAGCATGTATGTTAAGTAAAGGTAATGCCTACTAAATACAATTGATTCTAAATATTCAACTACATTTGCATATATCCCAGTGAAAACAAACAGTGAACTGTATTGCATTATATTTCTCTCATTTTTTCATCTTTTTGGGGGCAAAAGTTGCTGCAAATTGAACCTATTGCCTTGTGAACCTCTGACCTACAAATAAGGAGCGACATTCTTTGACTGCCAACCTCAGTGATATCAAATTGATAGTTTGAAATAAGACATTGTGGGGCAATGTCATTCTTTCTGATGGAGGCATAGAATTCGATTGTGTATATATTCCACATTTTCTTGAACCATACATCTACTGAGGGACAGCTGGAAAAAATTATTTTAAGTGAAGTAAGCCAGGCCCAAAGAAACATAGGTCCCATGGTTTCCCTTATTTGCAATAACTAGTATATGTCAGAGACAAGCAGAAATGGTCAGATAAGATGATATTAGGAGGAATGTTTTTTTCTTTCTTGCGATTGTTTCTAACATATTTATAAGATGATTTCTTTGATGCTTTGTATGTCCCTCCCCCAGGGTATAACCCCTGCTTTCACTGTATTTGATGTTGGTATAATTTGTGGAGGGGAAGGAAAAAACAAATCGTTTAAATAGGTGGACCCATCGCACCAATGAGATGTACAAGTCGTTATGTCGAAAAACGAACTTTACAACTTTGGCGAGGGGGGGGGGTGGAGATGGGAGGGATGGGAAAGGGAAACAAAGAAGGAGGCAACAATGCTGATAAGAAATGTACTCATTATCTTGCTCATGCAATTGTAACCCCTCTGTACTGTATTTTCACAATAAATTTTTTTTAAAAAGACATTGTGGGACTATTTACATCACAAAAATCAGGGAAATGCTATGAGTCCCAGCTTAGTTTATGGTTTGGTTTATTTTACAGAAAGTGGTATAGGAAATGTAAAAAGAAAGGGAGGATGAAATAAATGTTAATGTGTCTAGGTCCCATGGTTTCCCTTATTTGAAATAACTAGTATATGTCTGAGACAAGCAGAAATGGTCAGATAAGTTCATGTTAAGTGAAATGAACCCCAAGTTAAGAACTCAAATCTTTTTTCTTGCTTGCTATTGTTTCTAACATATTTATAAGATGATTTCTTTGCTGCTTTGTATGTCCCTCCCCCACCCTATAACCCCTGTTTTCACTGTATTTGATATTGGTATAATTTGTGGAGGGGAAAGGAAAAAAGAAATTGTTTAAATAGGGATGCAGGTGGACCCATTGCAAGAATGAGATGGACAAGATGTTTTGTTGAAAATGAACTATACATCTTTGGCGCCAGGGATGAAGGGCAGGGGTTTGGCGTGGTGGTGGTGGGGAAATGGGAAGGGATGGGAAAGGGAAACAAAGGAGGAGGCAACAATGCTTGATACGCAGTTTACTCATTATCTTGCCCATATAATTGTAACCCCTCTGTACAGTATTTTCACAATAAAATACTTATTTAAAAAATGCTAATGTGTGTATAGGCATTACATTACAGAAACTGAAGAAGATAAAGAATTAATTTTTAATATAATAGAACAACTACTATCCAGTTCTTCAAAGAAGGAACACATATTTAATGATTCAATTAAGTTCTGGAATGCAGCTTTGTTTAATTTTTGTCTTGTTAGAATGAGTAAAAATATCAACTGATAACTTCTGTTGGAACTGCATTTATTCATTACAACCATAGTGTGACACTGATAAGATAATTTGATAAAAGTCTTGAAAATAAGTTCCGGAAGTTGCTTCGTAGGGTGGCATGCTGATCCATGTGGCCTTTGTAAGATTCCACCATGGCGTACCGTGGCCAGGGCCAAAAGGTGCAGAAGGTGATGGTGCAGCCCATCAATCTTTTTTTTTTTTAATTTAATTTAATTTTATTTGTGAACATACTGTACAGAGGAGTTACAATTACGTGGGCAGGATAATGCGTACATTTCTTACCAAGCATTGCAGCCTCCTCCTTTGTTTACCCTTCACATCCCTTCCCAGCCTCCCCCCTCCCCCATAATCCCAATCTTCTCTTTCCCCCTACCCCCCCCCCCCCCCCCCCCCCCCCCCGCACCGACTTTGTAAAGCTCGTTTTGGAATGACAACTTGTACTTCTCATTGTTGCAACAGGTCCACCTGAATCCTTAAACAACTGGTTATTCCCCATCTCCTCCACAAGTTATACTGACATCAAATATAGTGAAAGCAGAGGTTATACTGTGGGGGAGGGACATACAAAGCAACAAAGAGATAATCTTATAAATGCGTTAGAAACACATGCATGAAAGAAAAAAAACATTAAAATACACATCTAAGGGTTCATTTTCCTGACATCACATTATATGACCTTTTCTGCTTGACTCATATATATACTAGATATTACAAATAAGGGAAACCATGGGACCTATGTTTCTTTGGGCCTGGCTTACTTCACTTAATATAATTTTTTCCAAGCCTTTCCATTTCCTAACAAATGGGGCAATGTCATTCTTTCTGATGGAGGCATAGAATTCCATTGTGTATATATACCACATTTTCTTGATTCATTCATCTACTGAGGGACATCTGGGTTGGTTCCATATCTTAGCTATGGTAAATAATGCTGCAATAAACATAGTTGTGCTGGTAGCTTTAGTGTGGTCTTGTTTGTAAACTTTTGGGTAAATGCCCAAAAGTGGGATTGCTGGGTCATAGGGGAGTTCTATGTGAAGTCTTTTGAGGAACCTCCATACTGCTTTCCAAAGTGGTTGAACAAGTTTACATTCCCACCAACAATGAAGTAAGGTTCCTTTCTGTCCACATCCCCTCCAGCATCTGTTGTTGTTAGAGTTCTTGATTTTTGCCATTCTAACTGGAGTGAGGTGGTATCTCAATGTTGTTTTGATTTGCATTTCTTTTATGGCTAGGGATGTTGAACATTTCTTCATGTGTCTATTAGCCATCCTTCTTTCTTCTTCAGAGAAGTTTCTCTTTAAGTCTTTCGCCCACTTATTTATTGGGCAGTTGTTTCTTTGAGGATTTGTTGTTGGGTGGTTTAATTTTTTGAGTTCCAAGTATATTTTAGATATGAGACCCTTGTCCGTTGTATGGCTAGTAAAGATCTTCTCCCAATCCATGGACTTTCTGTTGATCTTGCTAGCTATGTCATTTGCCCTGCAGAAGCTCTGCAACTTTATGCAATCCCATTTGTCCAACCTTTCTTTGATTTGTTGTGCTTCCGGGTCTCTATTCAGAAAATTTCGGCCTGAGCCAAGGAGACCTAGGGTTTCTCTTATTCCATCCTGTAATGTTTTCAGAGTGTCTGCTTTGAGTTCAAGGTCTTTGATCCATTTGGAGTTGATTCTGGTGCAGGATGATATATAAGGATCTAGCTTAAGTTTTCTACATGTCAGCCCATCAATCTTATCTTCAGATATTTACAAAATAGATCTCGGATTCAGGTGTGGCTCTATGAACAAGTGAATATGCAGATAGAAGACTGCATCATTGGTTTTGATGAATACATGAACCTTGTGTTAGATGATGCAGAAGAAATTCATTCTAAAACAAAGTCAAGAAAACAACTGGGTTGGATCATGTTAAAAAGAGATAATATTACTCTACTACAAAGTGTCTCCAACTAGAAATGATCAATGAAGTGAGAAGTTATTAAGAATCTTATACAGTGTTTTTTGTTCGTTTGTTTGTTTTAGTGTTCTTTGCTGGGAATCTAAGCAAACATCTGTTCATATTGTTTGATGAGCCCCATTGTTAATGTGCACAGTTCTGATGACCTTGTGTTATCATCAGGTGACAATAAATGCCTTGGGATTGTTTTTATTAAAAAAAGTCTTGAAAATATTCCTTAGAAACCAACTATTTTTATATAACTTACATGAGTCTTATATGTGTTGTAGTATTTGTGAAGTATGTTCTATATCCCATCTACTAATAGCATTGTATAACCATTTAAATAAACATTATGTTCATATGTTCACATACAGTTTTTCCATCAGTAGTTAAACAGTAGGATCTCACTGCATGGAAGCCAGAAATGATCATTCTTTTATTTTGTAGCAATGGTACCAACAAGATCTCAGCATTATGAAGAAATAATTTTCCCATTTTACTTAAGAAATATTAAACTTTTCTTTAAAATGCTTTAAAATGTACTTATTTTATCATGATTATTTTTTCCTGAATCAATAATACATTTCTGGTTATCATTCTTTTTATATGTGTTACCTGGATTTTACTGTACAAAGAACTCCTTCACTGTTTCTATCACCATTAAGAACTATACTGACTAAATTAACTATATTAAAACATGTATTAAAATATGTATTGTTAAATTGCTCCCAGATTGTCTTTTTAAGTCAACTTGTTTGTCTTACAAGATATGATCTTTAGGTTCCAGGTATTTCTTTGCTGTGTTTTACAGTAAATTGTCCGAAGCTCACTTCATAATTTATCTAAACCAGGAAAAAATAAACAAAACAAAAACGATCACTTCACTGACAAATTCTATAGTTATCATGGACAGAATAATATGAGCAAATATAAGTAATATGCTACATATTGTAAAAAGAAATGTTTTTATTTTGTAAAAAATAATTGATGATAGTTAAAATAAATTAAGTTAAAATAAATTAAGTACTATAATAACATTGAAAATATATAGATATGGACGTGGCTCAAGTGATAGAGTGCTTACTAAGCAAGTAACAGGGAAAGAAAGAAAAGAAAGAAGGAAAGGAAGAAAGAAAGAGAAAGAAAGAAAGAGAAAGAAAGAAGGAAATAAGGGAAGGAAGGAAGGAAGGAAGGAAGGAAGGAAGGAAGGAAAGAAGGAAGGAAGGAAGAAAGGAAGGAAGGCAAAGCAAGCAAGAATTAGTTAGGAAAAGGAAAGACTTGGAAAAAATTATATTAAGTGAAGTAAGCCAGGCCCAAAGAAACATAGGTTTCCCTTATTTGCAATAACTAGTATATGTCTGAGACAGGCAGAAAAGGTTAGATAAGTTGATGTTAGTTGAAATGAACCCCAAGGTAAGTATTCAAATGTTTTTTTTTCTTTCTTGCAATTGTTTCTAACATATTTATATTTCTTTTTTGCTTTGTATGACCCTCCCCCACGGTATAACCCCTGTTTTCACTGTATTTGATGTTGTTATAATTTGTGGAGGGGAAGGGAAAAAACAAATTGTTTAAATAGGGATACAGTTGGACCCATTGCAACAATGAGATGTACAAGATGTTATGTCGAAAAATGAACTTTACAACTTTGGCGGCGGGGGGAGGGGGTGGACGGGTGAGAGGCAGGGCCAGGGGCCGGGGCGGGGGGGGGGGGGGGGGGGGGGGGGGAGGGGGGAGATGGGAAGGGATGGGAAGGGGAAACAAAGGAGGAGGCAACAATGTTTGATAAGAAATATACTCATTATCTTGACCATGTAATTGTAACCTCTCTGTACATTATTTTCACAATAAAAAAGATATATGTTTTTAAAAAGAAACTAAGCAAGTCATGCGTGGTGAAAATGGCTTTCAGTAAAAAGTGCCTTAGAGAACAAATTTTGTGTTAGAGGGTGTGGCTTTAGGTAAGAGAAATGGACAAATGGAGAGAAGAATATAGGGCAAATATAGTCATAATACTATCTTCCTCTCTTTCTCTCTCTCTTATTCTATCAACATGAAAATGGCTTTCAGTCAGAAGGGCTGGGAGTAAGTATAATTATCCACCTAAATATAATATTTTATAAAAATTATTTTCAAACTATGATATTTTATAATTAAAAATGAACAGAATGAACAGAATAATTTGAGCTCTATTTTTGAAATAGATATTTTATATTTCAAACATTAAAGATAATTAAACATTATATATGTGCAAGCCACCCTAAGACACAAACATAAATGATTGAACATAACTATATCAAATTTAAAACCTCATTATATATATATATATATATATATTGAATTTTTCATACAGTTTAATCAATTCTAAGGTAGGAATAACTGCAAACAAATACTGATCACTATTTTTTTTTCTTGTTGGTAAATACATAGAAGTATTAATTCTATACTGTCTCTTGCTTTGTTGTAAAACAATGTAAATTTCTGTAAAAATACATTGTTGTTTAGCCAGAGTTCTCTAGGGGACACAGAGTATATTATTGAATAAATAAGGGTGTAGAAAACTTTGGCAGGAATTGCTTTTAATTGTTAGGGTCATGATAGAACCAAGATGTTGGAAACAATTATTTATTTCCTACCTGTGTCCACTACAAGAGCCCACAATAATGATACCTCAACTACAGGGGACTATCTCATTTCAGGTTATCCATTGCTATAACACATCCACTTAAGAGGCCTCATACTTCCTTGTGCCAATGATGTAGAGAGAAGTTGCTCTGATGGGAATAAATTTGAAACCAGGTTATAGTCACAGGAAGAAAAACAATATTACATGCAAAATCATGGATAGTTGTGGACAAAACACTAAAGCCAGCAATGTCATTTATTTGGTTTATTTTTATAAAAGCAAAACTATGAGATGTATAAGACACAAACTTCATAACTTCTGGGGGGAGGGGGAGGGGAGAATTGGTGAAGTGCGGAGGGAAGGGATGGTAGGGGAAAAACAAAGGAGAGAATAACATTGGTCAATAGGAAATGTACTTATTACCTTACTCATGTAACTGTAACATCTCTGTACAGTATCTTTACAATAACAAAAGGCACAACTATAAAATATATTAACATACATATAAAATACATTTATATATGCATATATATATATATATATATATATATATATATATATATATATATATTTGTCCATTGTAGGGCTTGAACTCTGGGCCTGGGCACTGCCTCTCAGTTCTTCATCTCAAGTCTAGCACTCTACCACTTGAGCCACAGCACCACTTCCGGTTTGCTGAGTGTTTTATTGCTGATAAGAGTCTCATGGACTTTTGTGCCCAGGCTGGCTTTGAACCGTGATCCTCAAATCTCAGCCTCCTGAGTAGCTAGGATTACAATTGTGAGCCACCATTGTCTTCTTAAAAATAAATTTTTAATGACCTAAAGAATACCTAAAAAAGGTGGCTCAGTGGTAGAGCGCTTGCCTTGCATGCCTGAGGCCCTGGGTTCAATTCCTCAGCACCATATAAGCAAAAAGAAAAAAGCCGGAAGTGGCGCTGCGACTCATGTGGTAGAGCGCTAGCCTTGAGCTGAAGAGCTGAGGGACAGCGCCCAGGCCCAGAGTTCAGGCCCCACGACCGGACCCAAAAAAAAAAAAAAAAAAAAAAAAAAAAGAATACCTAAAAATACACCACGAATTATTTGACTGGTTCTTTTATAGCAAATATTTCAGAATTGGTACCATAGTGAAATTCTTTTCTCCTAATATAATTATTTCAAGTGGTTTATCTTTTCCTAACGTGCCAGCTGACAATCATGTAAACCTATCCTATATCATTTATGCAATTCAGTCTATATATGTGTTGCATAACAGAGAAAGCAGGGATGTAGTACAGATGAAGCAATGCAATTTTATTTTAGGGCAGAGATTGTTGAAAGAGCTAAGAAAATACCTATTCCTATCTTCAAAGAGCAATGTTTTAATTAGCTGTAGAGATTTACAAGCAATAAAATTTAGTGATTTTTAATTTCTACTGTTTAACTATGAATTACCAAAATTAGGCCAAAGGCTAATAAGGATCTTTGTTTAATTAAGAAACCCGATGTCATTTTAGCTGTTAACTTCTACTGCTGGTGCTTCTGTGTCTTACTGAATCTTCAAAAAAATTTAACAAATCAGAGGCCCTATGCTAGTCAGAGAGAAGCTTCCGCTTACAGGGTTTCTGGTTTCTGACCTTCTTTTGGATAATTTCTCTACCACTTATCGTGTATATACGATGACTGTTAGATTTTTATATGGAATACTGACACTATGGAGAGAAATAGAATATACCTGTAAATCATTGGCCTTCTCACCCAGACTATTTACATAGCATCTGTTACACATTTCTATTTGCATTAGGTGATGAGAACTTTGGCATCCCTCCCATTCCAAATGACTTCCCAAGTCATTTCAGATATCTGGAGCTTTTCTTATTTCTCTTCTGACTTTCTTGTTTACCTTGGCCATGCCTGTTAAAGAGAAGTTTGCTCTCTATTTAAAAAAAAACAAAACAACAAAAAGACAACCAAAGGGAGAAAAAAAAAACAACAAATGAATATAAATTCTCTCAAACCCAACAAAGCTAGTTTAAGACTTGGTTCATCCAAGTGTTTCCAGTCACCAAGGTAAACAAGATGAGAGTGAAGTAAATATGTAGTGCTACTTTATAATTATGTCCATAGTTGTTTGAGCTCTATTTTGGATTTAAATTTTTTATTGTAAGGATGTTTACATGTATCATTTATTTCATTGTCCTTTGATGTACAAGTAATCCTTTTATAGAAGATAAGGGATCTAGGCTCTATATGTTAAAATAATATAGTTGAAGTAGCCTACTCATGGAATGATTTTTCAACTACTGCTCCAATATTACTATTACAGAAATAGTAAATTAAACAGACATAACTCATATTTATTAACATCAGAACAGAATTGTTAATATTTATGGAGTATTGATGCTTTAGTGCTACATTAAATATTCAGTACTAACATCTCTCTTATTAGTCAGTACAACGCTCTATAATTGGAATATGAAGATGAAAATAACAACTTGTAGTGTAGCCAGATGGGAATTTAATAGTTTTCATGCCAGTGTACATAGTTTTCATTTATTTTCCACTACTACTATTATGGAATAAGAGAATAAAATGGGTAAAATGCAAGAATTTATTTTGCGCCCTGTTTTCAAAATGAGCAATTAGAAAACTAGTTGCTCCCCAAATGATCACAAACAAGGCCATGGTAAAACTACCAGCACAACTATGTTTATCGCAGTATTATTTACCATTGCTACGATATGGAACCAATCCAGATGTCCCTCAGTAGGTGAATGGATCAAAAAAATGGAATTCTATACATTCATCAGAAACAATATCACCACCCCATTTGTAAGGAAATGGAAGGACTTGGAAAAAAATTTTTAAATGAAGTCATCCAGACGCAGACAAACAGGTTCCCTGATCTCCTTTATTTGTAATAATTATTATATATCTAGGAAAATCTTAGCAGAAGAGCAGAATGGCTCAATAGCTATGCACAGATGACCATGTAAGATGATGCTAAGTGAAATAAACTCCAAGACTATTCTTTGTTCTTGTTGTTCTCAACGTACTACGTGATTTCTTTTTCTCTTGTATTTTTTCCTCTCCCTATGGTTTGTCCTGTTGTTACTGTATTAGATTTTGGCACCCTGGGTATTGTATATATGTTTATCTGGACTAGGGAAGGGAAAGGGAACAACAAAATGGTGAGACAAAGGACCAAGGACAAAGTATTGCAACAGCAATACTCACAAGACAATCTTTTGGAAATGATCTGTACAATTTGGATGGGGGATTGGGAGGGAGGAAAAGTGAGAGAAAAATGAGGGAAAGGGTAACAAATTAGACAAGAAATGTAATCACTACCCCTCTATACATCATCTTTATAATAAGAACCAAAAAATAAAAGTTGAAAAGTTAGAAAATTAAAAAGGAAACTAGTTGATCAGGAACACACAGTGTGTATCTTTCATTATGTCTCTTGTGAGTGAACTCCACACCCAACTCCTGAGCTCATCACAGTAAAATAGCAATGGGGAGGTGTTAAGACACAGAACAGTAGGGGGAAAGGGGGAAGCTCTCTTTGTTTCATGGCTCACAAAGCCAAGTGCCAAATACAATTTCTTGTGTCACAAAATAAGTAAATAGCTTCTCATTGAATGTCAAATCCTGTTGGTGAAATGTCAGATTTTTATTAATTATTCTATCATCAGCATCTACTACCTCACTTTGAACACACTTTTTTTTTTTTTCTCACTTTCCCTCAGCTCTTCAGCTCAAGGCTAGAGCTCTACTACTTGTGCCATAGCGCCACTTCCGGTTTTCTGAGTGGTTTATTGGAGATAAGAGTCTCATTGACTTTCTTGCCCAGGCTGGCTTTGAACTGAGATCTTCAGATTTCAGCCTCCTGAATAGATAGGATTATGGGCGTGAGCCACTGGTGCCTGGCTTCTCTCCACTTCTTAAAACAACTTCACAGGCTTCATTATTCCATTTTCCTACTGTATAGAATTTTTTTTTTTTTTTACCATATTCACCCTCCTTCACCCTCTCCACCTGCCCTGTAGATTCCCACTAGTGTCTAGACACACAGGTACCCATATTACATTCCTCCCAGTCATTTTGGTGAATATATAAATTGTACAAAATGGTGTTCGTACACATTCATGGATTATATTCTAATCAGATTAACCTTCCTGTTGCTCTCTCCTTCCCTGTCCCAACAACCGTCTATTATTCAACAGTTTTCAGAAAAAAATTGCAATACTCATATCAACCCTCCTTACCAGTGCTGGTTTTACATTCCTATCCAAACAGCAAAGCCTGTATTGGCATGATTATTACTAGAATCTGAATATTTCTTGAGCTCTAAACACATCTAGGTAGAAGAGTCAAGGAAAAAGATTACATCTTAATGGAAGCCTGTTTAAAATTAATAAATTGTATGGTCTCACTATAACTTAAAATACATTTAGTAAGAAAGTTTTAGTATCAGTCGATTATAAGTGAATTTATACTATTTCTTTCATGTACTTATTCATCATAACTACATATTGTATGGTCCTTGTAATTATAGTCTTGGGTCAATCAAATAGCTGATACATTATAAGTGTCTCTATAAGCATTTATAAATAACTGTACATTTTCACTGCTCTTGGTGTATAATTAACATGTATTAAACTTGCACATAGTTAATGACCATGATTTGATGGGTTTGACAGGCACTTACACACACACATAGAGATAGTTAAATAGATAGCTAGCTAGATAGATAGATGGATAGATAGATGGATAGATAGATAGATATTCCCAAATCTACCACTTCAGTCTTGGGAAAGAATATAGATATCCAAACTGTACTAATGCCTCTTTGTAAACTAATTCTTCTCAAATCTCCATACATTTCCCAACATTAAAATTTCTAGAGTATTTTGCAAATAGATCTAAGGATGTGCATTATAATTGGGTTTCTTTTGCCATACCTAGTTATTTTTAGATACACACCTACTGTTGCTTGAGTCAGGAACCTTTTCCTTTGGATTGCAGGATAATATTCTGTTAAATGGACATAAAATTTATTAAATAATTCCTTTATTGGTATGCAGTTGGGCTGTTTCTCATTCTAGAATATTGCAAATAAGCTTATTATGAATATTTGTGTCTAAGTTCTTGATCCAATGTTTCCTTTCCTTTTGAATAAATTCTGACTGTAGGAAAGACTAGATTCTGTGGATTTTGTCTGCATAATATATTAACACAAGCACACTTTAAAAAAAACTAATTTTCCCCATTAAGTTTTGCTTTCCACTCATCCTGATTCTGTCATGCAGGATATGTCTCTCCTAAAATGCATGGTGTGTGCCATAAGCTGATTTCACAGCCACTCACACTGAGCTCCATCTTATACAGTGGTGTATGTGCTTGCTTCTACAAATAGGCCTTTTCGTTTCAGACTTTAAAACATCTCTATATATGAAACATAATTCTTCATAAGGGGTTGTCCAAATATTTGTTTTGTTACATTCCAGTCCTCTATTTTATATATAAGCTGCCAACTTAGGCTACCTTATTCTATTCATGTAGGGAATTCTTATGTCCCATAAAGCAAATTTTAATTCAGTAACCCTGAAAAATATGTCCAAAAGTCTAATATAGATCAGAATTACTGTCTTACCGAGAGGCATCCCCACAGTAATGTGCAATTTCTTTTAAATTTCCCTATTTTTTTTAGTTAGTGAAACAGGAATGTCTTGTTTGAACATCCTGCTTAGTCTTATATGACATCTATGTCAGAGCTACAGCAGGTACTTTGTTGTTATTTGTGTTTGCTTTATGACTGTGCCTGGTATTACTTTGCAAATCTAGATAGATAAATTGGGTAAAGACCATTGACAGTATGTCTAGAAACCTAACAGCTTCTGAAAATAAGATTCCTTACATGTTAACAAAACATATCCTGACTGGGAAATCAAACGACAACTTTTCTTTTCTGCTAAATTGGTGTTATAGAATCCTTTTATAAAAAAAGTTTCCTAGATGCTGAAAATGTGATACATGAGGTAATGAAGCAACTGCTTTTTACAAGCCCACAGAACTAAGAGGACGGCTGACGGTGCACCATAGGGAAATTGAAAGGGGCGTGGGTGAGGGACTACTCTCTCTATTATGACAGTCTCCTTTGATAGTTCTGCTGATAATGAAGACATATCCTGCAATTTTCCACTTGCCTATTGGAAGCTTTTGTCTGTGGACATATCAAATATGTAATGGTGACAGACCTATTTGCAAGGTGACAAGGCCACCGATGCTCCTTTGGTGCCAGTTCTGCAATCTTGCCCTTTTAATTGCTGATGTATCCTGGAAATAGCATGTTAAGCAGATTTTTTAATAACATATATTACTTTTATACCTGGTGACAAAGTGATAGATAATGTATTACCAAAATTATATATGTATATATGAAAAGACATGTCATAGTCTAAAACTCAGAGATGATAACTACTAAAATGTTGATGCATTTCTTTTAATCTTCACCTACAGTACATATCCATTCAACTAAAACTGCATTTTTCTCTGCCATTAGATTGTTCTGTAAAACTTATTTTAACCTCTGTAACATAGTTCTTTTGTAAAACCAATCTTTTGCAAAATAAATCATACGTCTCACTACAGAGCAATCGGAGTAATCACATCATCATAATTCTCAATGCATTATGCTTTGCATCATCCTGGATAGCCCTGGACAAACCAAGTTGAGAAAGTCTTTTCTCATTTGCTGAGATATTAACAATCTAAAAGAGATGTATGATTTAAAATGATTTCCAGCATTTGATTATTTTTGTTTTTGGGGCACTGTGAGCCTGGACGCTGTCCCTCAGCTCTTCAACTTGAGCCAAAAGGCCCCTTCCAGCTTTCTGGTGGATAATTAGAGATGAGTCTCAGGGACTTTCCTGCCTGGGTTGGCTTTGAACGGCGATCCTCAGATCTCAGTCTCCTGAGTAGCTAGGATTACAGGCATGAGTCACAGGCACCCGGCTTGATTTCCAGCATTTGAAAAGAAACACATCCAGCCATCAGTTTTCTTCAAGAACTCTTCATTTTCTTTGCTTATACATTAAAACTAAACCTGCAGTAATCCTGTGGAGTGGACAGAGAATTAAATCGAGTTTTATAAATCAATCTTCCAATCTTTTCATTTAACTCGGAGGAAGCTGTGTTCTCAAACAAGCTAATTTCTTCTTTGATGTCAAAAGATATTAATAGTGGCTTTTGACCTTAAATTAGATTATTTGACCATTTTATCATTTTAATAGTTCTTGACTATACGAATTCTGACACCTGCCTCAGGTTTTCTGTTCATAATTTAGAAATCATGTATACATTCACAAGCTCTGTTCCACAACATTTTTGGTAGTTTTGCTTGTTAATATAGCTTAATCCAAACAGAATTAAAAAGAAAGGAATCTGAAGCATTTTTCAAGTTCACACTTTTTCTCAGACCGTAGGTGAAAAATTAATTCACTTCAAGACTGGTATAACTTGAAGGCTGGGAACAGCCTGAGAAATAAGCGGGCTTTCTGTTACTTGGATTTTCAAAGCCAATATCCAGTTGAATGCACGCAGTGAGAAAGAGCTTAATGACCTATTTGCCTTTGATGCTATTTTTACTCTGGCCCAGAAGGCCTAGTAGCACCAGGAGGCGGAGCTTCAACACCAGGCTGTGTATTGATGTGGAAAGACTTCCTACTTGTTGCCTCTTGCTCAACTGACTACTATATTCATGGTGATTGAAACTTAGTTTCCATACTTGTAAGTTTTAACTGTTCAGCCTTGCATTTGTGACTACCAAGCCACACAGTGCATAAAAGAAGCACTGAACTTTATTTTGTGTAATATTATGCAAGAATCTATTAATGATGGGGGTTATTTTCCTGATTCGTGGTATTAAAATGACATGATTTGCTATCAGGCTTTTTGTTAGGATTGAATGGGATCACATCCTTTTGTTAGTGAATTATATTCAGACCTTGACTAAAAATGATCATATCACTTTTCTATTTGTGAAGAGTGTCAAACAGCCTGCTTAGAGTCTGGAAATTTCTACTGTTTGAACTTTTTGAAAACATGCTTTCACTCAAATTTTATTTTCTTCATGGCTTCATCAGTCTTTTAGACTTTTATCTAAACTTTTGCTGGAATATTTTCATGAATTAGGCAAGCAGCTATGAGAATTGCAGCTCTATCTACAAATCATCTATCTGATAGCTAGATAAATACAATGAAGTTGGTGATGTCACTTTTATAGCCCTTTTCCTGTTGGCTCTGGCCTTTCCTACCGCTATTTGCCTTACAACCTTAGTAGCTGAAGGATGGGTGCCCACATTGTTTCTGGCAGGGGGATTGAGGCTAAAACGATTAATGGTGTGTCATTTCATTATTGCTAGAGTCCTTAGGAAAGTCTTTCATAAAATAGAGCATTTATAATTATTCTCTATGATCAGTCTAATGTAGACTCAACCCATAGCCATCAAGTATTTGGATATTTCATGGTTGCTATCATCAGATATATATGTTTCTAAGTGGTAACCTAATAAATATTTACTTCATAGAAAGTGTATTAGCAACCAAGCCTTAGGGTTATGTGCCTTCTGACAGAAATATTCTTCAGGCTAAACATTTATCTGCCAGGTTGCCCTATTTACTACGTATTTAATTATACCCTTTTGTATAATTTCCCTCTTACCTGAGGATACATTTTTATATTCTACAACATAGCCTTGTCACAATGTATTTCAATTATTATTGCCTTTAAGGCATGAAATAGCCATCTAGACACCTTAGATTTTAAATTTATAAGGAACAATTCATATAGTATTATATTCTTAACACACTGGAGAAGGAAAAGAAACGGCATGTACAGGAATATTTTTTTTTCAGAAAAAAATGACATTTGGATTTTGGTAGGAATTGAATTGAATCTATAGATAATAGTAAGTAATCAGAACATGTTAATACTACTAATTCTTCAAATATATGAACACTGGGTATTTCAGTGATTTGTGTTTTCCCTAATTTCTTTAAATAATGTTTCGTAGTTGACAATATTAAGATATTTTATTTCCTTACTTAAGTTTTCTAAGTATTTATATCAATTTGATGATGTTGTGAGACTTTTTAAAACTATTTCCTATATAATTTGCACAGCTGAGTTTTTTTTTTTGTCGGTCATGGGGCTTGAACTCTGTGACTGAGCGCTGTCCCTCAACTCTTCAGCTCAAGGCTAGTGCTCTACCACTTGTGCTACAGCGACACTTCTGGTTTTCTGAGTGTTTATTGGAGATAAGAGTTTCACGGACTTTCCTGCCCGGGCTGGCTTTGAACAGTGATCCTCAGATCTCAGCCTCCTGAGTCGCCAGGATTACAGGCGTGAGCCTCCAGCACCTGGCCACAGCTGAGTTTTGTGTTGTTACATCTGTATTGATTCTGAACTTTTAAAAATCCTCTAACATATTTAATTGCTTTAGAAACTCTAACTTTTTGTAGAGCTTTTAGGATTTCCACATATCAGAAAACCTACAAATAGATTATTTTACTTATTTCTGACTTGGGTTTCTTATTTATCTTGCTTAGTTGTTCTTCACATCAGCAAACAGACATCCTTGTCTGGTTCAAAATGAACCTAGAGGATATTATGCTAAGGGAAGTGATTGATTCACAGAAAAACAAATACTGTATGATTCCACTATGAAACATAGAACATCATTAATTCATGTGAAAAAGAAATACAGTTGTGAGGAATTGTGAGTAAGCTAGTATTCAGAATAGCTAGACTAGTTCACAAGTTCAAGCAGCTTCTTCAAAGCATTAACAGAGCAATTGAATGACAGAATTTCTTTTTTAAGGCTGAGTGATATTCCACTGTGCACAATACATAATTTTGTCTTTATCAGATACCTGATAATGAATACCTAGGTTGATTTTGTCTCTTAAGTTATTTTTAAATCAGCAGTAATTGGTGAACATGGGAGTTCATATTTATCTTCAGCTTAATATTACCACACCAAAATGATGAAATAAGTGAGATAATGATTTTGATTTAATCATTCTATAACATAAACATTTCAAAATATCACATTATTCCCCAAGGGTATATAATACGGACAATTATTGTGTTTTAATTAATTATAAAATAAGGAACTGCAATGACATCTGAAAGTCTGTCATAAATTTTCTTCATGTTTTTTAGTTCAGACTAAAATGAACAAATAGTGCCCTCTTCTGTCTTGTGACCATAATGGTATTCCATGTTAGATGACTTCTCTAAAAGTTTTAGTCTAAGAACAAATTTGAATTTAAATGGAGACATCAAAATTTAAATGAAATTTTTTAAACAAAAAAAAATACCAAACTTTGATCTGAGGAAGGATAGGATAATAAATTCAGAGGGGGGGGGGGGGAAATTACCAGGATAAACTTTGGTTGTATTCCAGCAAGTCTGGGGGTTAAGGTTTTAAAACATCTTTGGGTTCAGTGAACCTCATGACAACTTTTGGGGTGAGGGGATATTTTGACCACATTTTGTTCTTAGAAAGTTTAACAGAGTATACACATTACCAAAAGCATCCCAAATTTAGGCATGCCTAAATTCAGAATTAAGTTTACCTTATTCAACAGTACAGGGTCTTCCTGTTATATAACACTCCCTTTGCAATAGTTGATCTTCTCCTTCACAGGCAGAATGAAAGTGGACTAGAAAGACACATGAACATACAAATCCACACACATGCATCTTTTGATATGTTAAACTTTATTTTCATATACTAAGAATATGCAAACTTTATTTTCATATACTAAGAATATGCCTCACCACTGAGCTATACCTCCCGCTTGCAGATCTTTATCTTTCCAAACTTACTAGTTGAGGAAAAATTTGCTTATTTTTGAATTATTTTATTTGTATAGTTGATCAACCCTTAAGAAAAATTAAACTTTCTATTATTTGTCTTCAGTATTGAAATAGTTGGTGCAAAACCACGAAATAATTCCAGAATCCCCATCTCTTTCTTGCTTTCCACTTATTTTAAACCCATACACTAAATATTTCACTTTTTAATTTTCATAATACCCTCCAACCTCTTACTTTAGAGAACGCAAAAATGCTGACAGCAAGTGTTTTGAACACTTTCCCAACCATTTTCCTCATGAAAAGAAGAGGTCAGTTTGTGTGGCTTTGCAAAGTAAACATTAGTTCCTGTTAAAGACAAAAGAACAGAAGTATGTGGGTGTAATTGGTAGTCTTATCTCTTTCTATAGCATCACCAACAAAATGGTACTTGTGACTTCTGACAGCAGCTGTTGCTCTTTGTGTTTTGTTAACTTACTTATTTTGGAACTGAATAATATATTGGAAAGAATCCGCAAATTATGTATCATTATATAATAGATTAAAACCGAAGTAAAAATCTGCAGGCATTTGCAATCTACATGTTAGAACAGGGCCACCAGAAAAACCTTCAATTGTGAAACAACCAAACAGAAGAAAAGAACTTTGAGTAAGTGTATTCATTCATATGAATGAATGATTAGTGATGTATATAATGATTAGTGATATATAAAGGAGGAAGAAGGAAAAGATGTTTCCTCAAGAATATTAAGGGATACAAGTGGTTTTTTCTTTCTTGTTCTTGTTTTTAATGTATTTAAAATGTACTATGTGATTTTTTGGTTGCTCTTGTATGTTCTTCCCCCACGGTATAACCTCTTTTTTCTCTCTATTTGATGTTGGTGCCCTGAATCTTGTATATACATTTTTCTGATTTGGGGAGGGGAAGGGAAATAACAAAATGCAGAAATAAGGATACAGGTAGACCCATTGTAACAATGAGATGTACAAGAAACCATGTTGAAAATGAAATCTACAACTTGTGGCGGGGGAGGAAGGAAGGGATGATAGGGGAAAAACAAAGAAGGAGGTAACAATACTTGCTAGGAAATGCACTCATTACCTTACTCATGTAACTGTAACCTCTCTGTACAGTATTTTAACAATAAAAACATATAAAAAGAATATTAAAAGAAGAATACACGAAGTGGCTCATAATGAAATGTATACTTTTTGGACTGGGAAGGTGGCTCAGTGGTAGAGCGCTTGCCTTGCATGCTTGAGGCCCTAGGTTCAATTCCTCAGCACCACATAAGCAGAAAATTGCCGGATGTGGCGCTGTGACTCAAGTGGTAGAGCGCTAGCCTTGAGCTGAAGAGCTGAGGGACAGCACCCAGGCCCAGAGTTCAGGCCCCATGACTGGACCCAAAAACAAAAGAAAACAAAACAAAACACAACACAACAAAATAAAAATAAATGTATACTTTTGTAGACATTGCTTAGTAGTGAGCTCCTGGCATGAGAAGAATGATTAATTTTCTCTGTGATCACTGCTGCTCATCATTGTAAGAGGGAAATACTCTGAAATGTTAACATCCAGATACCAAAAGTGAGCACATTAAAGGCCTTGACAAGAGGAAAGATTAATACCTGGAACAAGTCTGTTAAAAATAAATGCAAGAAGGCATCTCTGACCAACTCAAGTGTTTGAGAGCAACAAAAATCCTGGCTAAAAATTCATGTGGTGAGATGAATCTAAAACGATTGGTGAACAGGAAGTTGGCAGTTTTGTTTTATAATATCAACTAGTATTCAACCTCTTCCTGAGTTTAGAGTGATCTCCAGGTAAAAAAAGCTCTCTAGGGGCTGGGAAGGTGGCTCAGTGGTAGAGTGCTTGCCTTGCGTGCCTGAGGCCCTGGGTTTGATTCCTCAGCACCACATAAGCAAAAAGCCGGAAGTGGTGCTGTGGCTCAAGTGGTAGAGCGCTTGCCTTGAGCTGAAGAGCTGAGGGACAGCGCCCAGGCCCAGAGTTCAGGCCCCACAACCGGACCCCCCCCCCCCCAAAAAAAAAGAAAGAAAAGAAAAGCTCTCCACAAGTGTGCCCATTCCCAAAGTACCTGTGCAAAGGAAAGAGTAAGAGAAATCAGAACTTGTCTGAGGAGGCAGATCGTTAAAAGCCATGTGTCTTTCCAATGAAGTCCCATGGTTTTATTCTACTTCATGCTTGATTGTTTTTCTTTAAAACCTGTTCCCTGGGTTTGTGGTCAGGGTGTTGTAACAAGGAAATCATAGTATAAAGTTACACCTGTATTAGGTAAGTGACAATTATATAAGGTGAAACAATGATTGGTTTCTGTTAAAATATTTTTTCTGTAATTGCAATAAGGGTGGAGACATTCAAAGTGATGATCAGGCTTAAGAGAATGAAAATGTTGAACTGGTCAAATTGGAATAAAACAAGTAAGAACATCGGTGTGAAATACCTCGCTGTAAATACAGCGAAATGTCAAGTGAGGACCAGTGGTGCTGATCTGTGCTGCTGCCATTGTGACTGTCACAGGTATTTTTCCTCATTCATTGCAAAGCACATGTGTCAAGTTGTGAAGAAATACCTGGTCCTTGCCACACAGAGTAAACAGGCCAACAATTAGCTTCAATTAGCTTCAACAATTAGCTTCACTGAACAATTACACAATAAAGACTGATAAGCATTGTGACAGGAAAAGGGACAAGGACATCCTTTGAGTTGGATTTGTACAGACTTTTGGCTTCCATTGCATTTGGTTATGTAAATAGGAGTAGAATTGCTCAGTTGTATGCATACTCTACAGTTATCATGTTGAAACACTGCTAGACTATTTCCCAAAGTGACGGCATCATTTGACATTGCTATCAGCAATGCTTTGCTTTCTTTTTATAGACCCCAGAGGAACTGGAGGATATTTCTGACCTGGAAGAAGATCATGAGATCCGCAGCCACACCAGTATTCAGACGGAGGGAAAAACTGACCGGGTATGTGTCATATCCTCAAAGACAAATCTGTGTTTTATCTCTTAGGGCCTGACTTGTTCCTTGCCAATTTTGGCAGCCTTTTGCAGGTGGGACTTAGGAGTTCAGAGCACAGGAAGAAAAGTCTTAGAATATGGGACCAGAATCATTAGGGAATGAGAGCACACAGTGAGCCCATTTTGAGTCAGGTAGTGAATCACTCCATATTGTTTTGATCTTTATAGGAGTCATGTGAATATAAAATTGAAATATGAATGTTTGTTTAGGGTAGAAAACAAGGCCAAGAACTCATAAATATACTCTGAAATTCTAGGGAGAAAAAAAATCAAAAGCTTTCTGACCAAGACTCTCTGCTTTTATTCCCATTCAGCATCTACCAACACACACACACACACACACACACACACACACACACACACACACACACACACACACACACACACACACACAGAACATAGCCAGTTCTATATAATGTTAATTTTGATTTCTGAAGTGCTCTGAAATACTGGACTTCCTTTTGCTCACATCCAAGGCATGGAACTCTATGAGTGTGGCATTCTAGCCACCGATACCTTGCAAACATAGACCCCACTCTAACTTGTACCCCAAATCTATGCCATAGAACATCATCTCCAAGACAGCTTGCCAATCCACTGAACCACTTAACTCTTCCTGTTCTTGGCTGAGTTAGAGTCTATCTGTGTTCCATCACTTATATAAAGTAAGAATACAAATAATACCCACTAGATGAGAGATATTGTGGAAGTTCACTTGAGTTCATTAACAGAGCATTTACCCAGTGTCTAGTTTCTAGGAGTTCTTGGTAATTGTTAGATACTATTAGTGGCAGCAGCCAAGATATCATCATCATCATCATCATCATCATCATCATCATCATCACCACCACCCCCCACCACTATTGTTATTAGTTGAGTTCAGTACCACAACATTTGGAGTAGAAAGCAAATTTCAAGCATTTTTGTTGTTCACGGTCTATCTGATTTTGGCACACTTTTAGACAGAAAAGCTTGGGCACACTGTTTCTGTAGCCCTTTTGTGACATCACCTCTTTAGAAACAATTCAAATAAAGACATGTTTGATATACCTCCGTTCAGAAATGCTTGTGAGTCACATGCCCATAAATAACAATCTTGGTGTTTATAAAGTATGCTGTACTATACCATTTTATGGAAATTAATGTGAAACAAACTTTAGGCTTTGCCAGATTTTTAGCTGTAATACTTTGAGCTTCCATTGCCCCACAATAGAAAATAACATAAATGAATTTTTAAAAAATCTAATTTTAAACAGAGGAGTCTGTTTTTATTGCCTTCTTTCAATCCCATAACATGTGTACCTGATATGTTTTTCATGTACAAATCTTTTATTTCTGATTTGTTTCCTGTTCGTCCACTTTCACAGAAGTGAGTGCTTAAAACCGAAAACTGCATCTTACAAACAATAATACTAGCATTTATAAGCTATTTGTGATTATAGTTTGCTATTATTTTGTAAGTATTACAAAGTATAGGAAATAAGGTAACATATGGTGGTGGATTCTGCAGGGAAATTCTGTGTTTTCACTCATCATATTGCTTTGAATTCATACTGATCAACACACAAAAAATGTGTTTTTCACAAAGTTGTACTTTTTCTCTAATATTGGTAATAGGAATGTCCATGTTTATTTTTCCTTTGGGGATGATATTCTACACATTTCCCAGATAGTATTTGACAATGGATTGGGTGTGCCAATGTCCTGACATTCTTTTACTTGCTGGTTATTTCTATTATACTTCAGTCCTCCATAAACCAGTTCATTTTAGAAACTAAGGTACATAGCATCTGGATAGAATTTCCTTCAAATTGGTCTAACATTATTATGAAGAGATGAATTTGCACCAATGGTGGTAGAACTGGAAACACAATTTTCTGAGTGTGAATTTTTTTCAAGATAAAGTAAGAAAGCAGAATCTCTGGAATAGATTGTGGGTAGAAGGGTTTATAAAGCAATCAATGAGAGGAAGTTTTATTAAAAGGGGGATCTTTTTAGAAGATTGACATTAGAACAAATATGCCTGGCTTCTCATTCTAACTCATCCCATGTAGGCAATGCAGCCTCAGGATAGATCTTAAAATTTCAGACACTTCAAATATAATCTGAAAAGTTAGAATAATACCATACTTTCTCACAGTGCCTTCAAATAGGAAATGTATATGAAAAAATTTATAAGTTTATATAAGCCAGGGTGCCCAGTGGCTCATGCCTATAATCCTAGTGATAGGAGACTGAGATCTGAGGACCATGATTCAAAGCTAGCCCAGGCAGGAAAGTCTGTGAAACTCATATCTGCAATTAATCAGCAAAAATCTGGAAGTGAAGTTGTGGTTCAAATGGGAGAGCACTAGGCTCAAGTGAAAAAGCTAAGGGAAAATGCCCACAGCCTGAGTTCAAACTTTCTCTTACCATGATTTTTATTTGTATTTTTATTTTTAGTCTATATGACCTGCTGCTAGGTGACTACTGGTTGTAATTTGCCAGGTTGGTCCTGTCCATGGTTCTGGATCTTCTAGAACTTTTACAGAAACCACTGTTCTCATTTTTGTGAAGGTCACCCTGAACTTATGCATTCTAGATCTTTGCTTCACTGTATACAGTTCCCAGACTATGTCACTCAATTAGGATACCTGTCTGAGTCATAGTAATTCAGAGATGCTTGAGCCTACATGACTCAATTATTTGATGGCCGCTCTTACAGAAACATCTGGAAGTTAAAAAGGAATTGTGATGATCTTGACACATTCTAGTAGTCAGCTTGACTACTTTCTGCTGTTGGCAATATCCTATCTAGAATGATAAGTCATGTCAACTTCCTGCCTCTGTAATTTTGTGGTAACCTTTTGGCATGCCTTTGTTTTTATAATCAAACACCTCCACCTCTCCTATGAGACAGCAACATTCCACAGGTAACTTCTAACTGATATATCTCTTTCACTTTTAGGATGGTCAATTCTGAAGTATAGTTTTTAAGGCTTTTGAAGGGTCCTTCTGGGATCAAGCTTAAATTTCTATAATGGGGACCAGCTTGACATGTATCTTTGGATTGAGTCTCATTCCTTTCATGATTCATTCTTCCCAAGCTATTGGCTCTGTTTAGTATAACCAATTTATCCAGTTTGACAGCTTTCCTTGACACTGTGCCTATAACAAAGATAACAACATTGTATACATTTTTCTTGGTTCTGATGTTAGCTGATCCTATTTTTATCTATTTCAGTATTGCTAATATAATTAGTGAGAGCTGAGATTTACATAACTTTACTAGAAAGTACAAGACATGGTAGCATGAATTTTTAACTAAAATATAAATCAGTCCGCATTGCAACAAACCTGATATGGCATTAGTGAAATAAGGAAAAGAGGGAGAGGGAGAAATCTCAAAGTATGTCATAGATGTGGTAACTTAGAAAGAGAAGACACAAAGGTAATAAAAGATAATTATCTTGTGGTGCAGATAACCCTAGTAATAACTCTCATACTGTGTACCTAACCTGTATGTCTATTACAACACATTTCATTCATTCTCAAATCTAAAGATGGATGTCCAGGAAAGATGGCTCAAATCTTTCCTCAACCCAGATCATCTAACCAGAACAACTATCATGTTTTAGTATATTATCTCATCTCTATCAGATATCCTATATATTTAATAATCTCATGTTTCTTATAATTGATAGAATGATGCTATATCATTTAGTCTCATACCTATATTTATCCTATTCAGAATTGCTAATTGGTGCCCATTTGATAGAGTGTATCCTTTCATACATTTCACAAGCTCCATCAATTTGAGAAAACATTGCAAGACTCTAAAGAGGTTTCTGTTGAGAATTATTTGAATAGTCATGCCAAACTCAGCATGCACTGTACAAGACACATGTATACGTATGTTTTTACTCATTGCTCTTATGGAGGAGTGAACGCTTTATTGGTTCTCAGGTTATGCAGCATCTGCTGTATTGGACATGGGCTAGAACTAATTTCAAACACTATTTAGCAATGGACTGACAGTTATTTATTATCATTTTATTTTCTGCTTTTCACTCCTGGTAGTTTTGTCTTAACATCATCTGTTATGGCTGTCATCAATGGCAAATGCTGTTGGGCATTGTAAAGGTCTGTAACTAACAAAAATTGAGTTAGAGTCCATGGTCAATGAAAGAAAAGTATTAAAAGACCAATAGTGTATATTTGATAAAGTGGCAATGAAACAGTAAAGGAAATTAGTGATTATCTTCATTATTAAATATGAAGTCTGATGTGGTGATTATATCCACTGGCTGCCACTCCACTGTGGGACAGCATTGCATATTTAAGATTCACTGAATATCTTCACAGAGCTTAATGCTTATTCTGTCTCTGTCTCCAGGACGGATTAAATATGCATCTCTTATTTTAAAAACTCAAATTAGAAAGAGGCATTGAAATAGACTCCTGTTAATACAATCAAATTTCTAACTTACTGATAAATAAGATTTTCTATAAATCCTAAAAGCTTCTTTAAAATTATTCTAAATATATGCCTAGTCATATGTTTTTTTCCTTAATCAGATCAGTGCCAAGTATTATTTCACACACTAGATTTTACAGCACATCTTCAAGTTAGAATCTTCTTTCACACCCATTCTGGAATTTGTGTTTTGGTTTATTTTCTTTTAATTTTAACTAGATAATTAGATTCGATAGAACTCACATAGCTGATGCCAGTCATGGTAACTGGGTCCAATTCCCAAGATTTCTGGCTCCAACTATGTAACTTCAAGGATAGCACACTTGTAACCTTGGGTAGATTTTCATCATGCTCTGTTTTCATTGCTCTACTATTTATACACTGCACAGAATTGTGTTGAAATAACAGTGTACTTAGAAAATGAACACAAAACTTAATAAGTATAAAACTTAAAATGTCTCAGTCCTACTATTTTCAATCAATAACAAAATCAGGTTGGTTACAATTTCACAACTACATCTTAATGCCCAGACCCTGACATCTCTCACTGTGGGCACTGCACAATGATGAAGTGGAATTTTACACAAGTCATGGAGCAAAGAGTCTCTGATGTCTCAGAAACAAAAAAATCACTTCTCATTCAATCTCTCACTACATTGACCTCAGTGATGTTTTGATAGAAGGAGAATCCTGGTTTCTAAAAATTTCCCGTTTTATTTTAATTTAGTCCACTTCAGTAGCAAGCAATATATACTCAGGAAATTATTTAAGACCCATCAAGAAGGTAATTGAGAGAATATTCTTCAGGACTACCTGGGGAGACAACTGTAAATTTTTTAAAGACTTGGTAAAATGGATTGAAGGAGAATGAAATGGGTAAACAAGAGAATAGACTTTTCTAGCTCTGGTTTATAACACAGAACTCAAGAGTATAGGGTTTGGAATCCATATTGAAAATAAATCAGTTTTACTAATGAATGTGCCAATAACCCATAGAAAGATATCTTTTTAATACTGAATTTCTTGTTTGTAAACCTGTGATCATCACAGTTTGTAGTAGTTTCTCCTCTATTAAATTAGCTATCTGAAAAAATCTCAACTCAGTCCTTTTCACAGAGGCAATGCTCAATGAACTGTGATTTTTATAGAGTCAATTATCCTATAGGTTTAGGCTTGCCCACAGCAAAGTTTTACAGACAGTTGTTGACCTACTATGGTTTTGTGTTTTTTATTTGTGTTGGTGTAAAAGTATATGCATTCAATTGAAATCATACTTCACGGTTTGAGTTTTGACGTCTTCCCAGACCTCTTCCCTTACACTGTATGGCATTTTCTTGTGACATTTTCTTGTGATGCTGGTCAGAGTAAGGAACATGGCTTTTGCTCGACCTTTGTAACCACTAGGGTAAACCCCATTTCTCTATGGCAAGAAGAGGATGCTCTTGCCTCGATTCAGTGCATAAATGAATTTCTGACTTTCAGTGTTATCTATAAGGCACATCTGTAATTTGATTGCCTCCTGGGTAGCTCAGGGAAGTTTAGAAATACCAGTCTCATGATCTTCTGATACAGGGCCACAGTCATCCCTGCTTATCCATGAAATTACTACTATTCAGTTTCAGTTGCCAACAATCACAGGCAGTCCAAATTGGAAAGTGGAAAATTCCAGAAATAAACAAGTCTCAGTTTTAAATTGCATGTCCTCACCATTCTGAGAATCAGGATGAAATCTCATGCCATTACCCTGCATCCCACTGATGGCTAATATGGTCCAGCCTTTCCATACTGTCCACACTACCAGCCCAGTAGACATTTAATGGCCATCTCAGTTATCAGAATGGGTAGTAGTGCTGGTACAGTACTTGTACCAGTACCTGTGATAAAATACTCCTTATTTTACCTAATAATGGCCCTATGGTGGAGGGGTAATGATGCTGGTCATTTTATGAGTGTATTTTGTTATTCATTAATAATAATCAGCTTAACTAACAAACCATAAAAGCTATCTGTGTCAATACAAGATTCAGTGATTTTGAAGCCTCCACTCAGGGTCTTGAAACATATGTCTCCCAAATAAAGGGAACAAATGCCCTGGGTTTCATAGTGCCACACATTTCTGACATTGTGAGGATTCTAGTGCCAAAAGCCATTTGTGTTTTTTTAATTCTCTTCAAAAAGGAAACTAGGAGCTGCTATGGGAATTTTAAAGGTGGTTAGTGTAACTCAGATTCTTAATGATGCAGTGTACTTATATATAAGTCATTTAGCCCCTAAAACAGTGATTAAATAGAAATTCTTGATAATGAAATGAAACAGAAAAAAATTACTCCACTGTCAAGAATGTCAAGACAGTTTTTCTAGCAGTCATTTAAAAATCACCTCCTCTTCTTCTACTCCTGACCAAGAAGAAGAGAGGTGGAGATAATGCTTCCCTCTGCCTAGGTAGTGAGAAAATCAATATAATTAAAAAATGAAATCAAAGGTGTTGTTCTGATTCATATAACCTAAATTTGTGTGATGAGCAGTGAAAAATTGAACTCGCCTAGCAGTAATTAATGGGACCAGAAATTTTATCTGAAGTTATTAGAAGCTATGGTTTTCAATTTCTGGAATTGAGTTTACTGATAGACATTACAAAATAAAATACATGAAAACTTGTAACTTTCTATTTCAGCCAGAGACGTTCCGGATGTCTTTTAAAAGATATATTGTTCAATATTTATATTAGTGATCCCCAAATCACAGAAATTAGAACAGGTAGCATTTTTATAACTAAGATTTGTCATATGCTTAAATATTCATTCACTATAAGCATAGGATTTGTAAACCTGCTCTTTCTTAAAGAATATCTTTACAGTCCTAGAATCTATGTAAGCTCTATAAATAGGAGCAAATTAGGACAGAAATAAGACTAGTTGCCTAGGTGACTGGACACAACCTCAAAATGTCAACAGCAGCAGATGAATTAGAGCATATCAAATCTTAAAATACTGGAGCTGATTTCTGGTGAGTGGAAATAGCCATACTCTTTCTATGTTCATGCTGGCAATGGGAAGCGGTACCTCATTATTGCCTGTCTGAACACAGCCAGCACAACATCCTCCACTGTGAGGATAAGAGAAAAAAAATGCTACCCATGGGTAGTTTACTTTAAAAAATTGCGAATATTTTAATAGGCTCTATTTATTATCAGAAAACACTTCCAAGAACTCAGATTTACACTGAATTACCATACAGAATAGGAGGATGCATGACCTCATTATTTACTTCATGATACAATGTGGCTAAGGTTATTATGAAAAACAGTTCAGGGAAAAAATTATAGGAGATAGTAGCAATTCAGCAGCTGGCCATACCTTTTCTCATCATCACAGTTTCTTGTTTGGTAGTACCTCTGCTTTCCTACATTTCTGAGTATTCTTTTCTGTTTGTGTTTTGCTTGTACTGTGTTTGTGTGTGTGTTGTTTGTGTTTTGTTTGTGTTTTTTTATATGTCTAAACATTAGCATGCATTGAACTCTGAGCCTGATTCCTATCTGAAGACCTGTAGCTATTCCCATCTTTTCTCCCTGGATATCCTCACATACTTCCAAGGTTTCAGATAAAGTATACATAAGTTCACAATTTAACTCTTTCCTGACTGATGGACTTTGGCCACACATATGCACAAGCCTGTTTAGAAGTTAGTTTCTTGTTCTTGGATGGTACATATACACATGTGGCTGTCATTGTTCCCAAAACTGAATGCATTATCCTACTTTCAAATCTATTCAAACTCTTTTCTCTGTGGTACTTTTACAAATTCAGTTGCACAATTCAGGAGTAATGTTTGAGTCTTTCCCTAGCTAAGGTAGTATGTTCTGATTTTGCTATCACCTAAATATTACCTAGATTTCATTTATTTCTACACTGTGTAAACTTTTACTATTGTCAAAAGAATTACACCAAAGTGAAATAGAAAAATGACTTTAAGACTATTTCTATTGGAGAATATCAGCACTCCTGAATCTGAACTCAATGGGGATGAAAATAATGGGTTGATTTTTCAGAGATGATGTTTAAAGGTAATTAAAAGCCATTATATTTGATCATTGGAATTATTCAAGGAAATAGTTAATTTCACTCTTTTTTACACTAAAGGATTAAACGCAGGCCCTCAGGAAACATAATTTAGTGATCACTGTCTTGTTTTGTAATTTTTTTTTGTAATTATCTTTAAGTATTTGTACAAATGAGGTGCCATATAACAAAGCAGTTCATGAATACACTGCATCTTGATCAGTGCCTCCTCCCTCAATATTCTCTTTCCTTCCACCCACTAATTCCCTTATTTTTAAAAAGTTTTTGTGGTATATGCAATGTTGTGCTATAAACTAGAACCTGAACATTGACAGTTTGTGAATTATGGACTGTATATATTTTAGGAAGGGTGATCCAATTGTATTTACTGATTGACTGGGTATTGTGTGTGTGTGTAGGTATGTGTTTGTGGATATGGAGCTGCGCGGTGGAGAGAAGAAAGAAGTGAAGGACAGCTCAAAGTATTTGGCTTAAGTACTGGGAAGAGGGACTTGCCATTTGTGTTGATATGGAGGAGACTGAATTGAGCAAGTCCAATATGGTGGGAAAAAATCAGAAATTAATCCAGAATTATTTTTAGATACATGTAGGATATAAAGACTATTAAGAAGCAAAAAACAAGCCGGGTGCCGGTGGCTCATGCCTGTAATGCTAGCTACTCAGGAGGCTGAGATCTAAGGATCTTGGTTTAAAGCCAGCCCCAGCAGGAATGGCCATGAGACTTATCTCCAATAAACCACCAGAAAACCAGAAGTGGTGTTATGGCTCAAGTGGTAGAGTGCTAGCCATGAGCTGAAAAGCTGAGAGACATTGGCCAGGCCCAGAGTTCAAGTCTCATGACCGATAAAAACAAGACAAAACAAAACAAAACCCCAAGAGGTCAATCAAAGAAAAGTTCAACAAATGGGACTGCATGAAACTGCAGAGCTTCTGCATGGCAAAGGACATAGCTAGCAAGATCAATAGAAAGCCAACAGATTGGGAGAAGATCTTCACTAGCCATACAATGGACAGGGGTCTCATATCTAAAATATACTTAGAACTCAAAAAATTAAATCCCCCAACAACAAATCCTCAAGGAAACAACTGCCTAATAAATAAGTGGGCTAATGACTTAAAGAGAGACTTCTCTGAAGAGGAATTAAGAATGGCTAATAGACACATGAAGAAATGCTCAATTAATCTAGCCATAAAAAAATCCAAATCAAAACAACACTGAGATTCCCCCTCACCCCAGTTAGAAGGGCTATAATCAAGAAATCTAATAACAACAGATGCTGGAGAGGATGTGGCCAAAAGGGAACCCTATTGCATTGTTGGTTGGAGTGTAAACTTGTTCAACCACTTTGGAAAGCAAAATGGACTTTCCTCAAAAGACTACACATAGAGCTCCCCTATGACCTAGAAATTTCACTTTTGAGCATTTGCCTAAACGATCACAAACTAGGCCATGCTAAAGATACCAGCACAAATATGTTTATCACAGCATTATTTACCATAGCTAAGATATGGAACCAACCCAGGTGCCCCTCAGTAGATGAATGATCAAAAAATGTGATATATATATATATATATATAATATACATATATATTATACATATAATGGAATTCTATTCCTCCATCAGAAAGAGTGACATTACCCCATTTGTTCAGAAATGGAAAGTTGTGGGAAAAAAATCATATTAAGTGAAGTAAGCTAGCCCCAAATAAATATAGGTCCCATGTTTTCCCTTATTTGCAATAACTAGTATTCATCTAGGATAATCTTACCAGACAAGGAGAAGAGGTCAAAAGCTATCTACATATGCCCATCTAAGCTGATGCTAACTGAAATGAACCCCAAGATAGGGACACAAGAGGTTTTTGTTCTTTGTCACTGTTGTTTTTAATGTACTATGTGAGTTTTTTGCTTCATTTGTATGTTCTTCCTCCTTGGTATAATTCTTGTTTGTCACTGTACTGGATTCTGGGGCCCTGTATCTTGTATATACATTTTTCTAATTTGGGGAGGGGAAGGGAAATAACAAAATGCTGAAACAAGGATACAGGTTGACCCATTGTAACAATGAGATGTACAAGACACTATGTTGAAAACAAACTTTACAACTTGTGTGGGGGAGGAGTTGGGGAGGTGGGGTGGGAAGGGATGGTAGGGGAAAAACAAAAGAGAGGGTAACAGTGCTCCACAGGAAATATACTCACTACCTTACTCTTATAACTGCAATCTCTCTGTACAGTATCTGTAAAATAAAAATATATTAAAAATAATTTTAAATAAAAGAGGTCATGTAGGCAGGTTTGAAATCATACACTAAGACAGAAATCATCTTTCTTGTTCAACTTTTTTTGTAATTGTATCACCTTATACATTTATAATGAAGTGTTACACGTTACTGAGTGGCCATGTTTATGTATTACGTGATGACCATGATTTTTCTTAAAGAAATTCAGAGTTTGGCTGTAGGTCTGTGTCCCCTGCCCAGGCCTCGCCCCCTTCAAATCTCCTCTTTGTGGTCACACTCTCTTCTCTTCATATCACCTTATTAGTAAAGCTCTCACTGACAGACACATATGCTTAACTCTGCAATGCCATTCTTAGCTTGCCTTCCTTAGCTTTTCCTCTTTTCCCACTGCATTCCCCAACACCTCATTTCCCAAAACTTCATCTCAGTATGTGACCTACTCACTTGCTGGTTTAGTCTCTCCACTACATAGTAAATTCAACGAAGACAAAAATTATAATTTGTTTTCTCTCCATGATGTATTTTTCCCTCACAGTTAAGACAGTGCCCAGAATATGGTTAATATGCTATAAATATTTATTGAATGAATAAGTAAGTGAATGATTTAGACTACAAATGGGTTTTGGGAAAAGGACTCTAAGCAGAAAGTTAGAGGAAATGGGGTTGCTTCAGATACGATATTAGAACTCAAGAAATGATGTCTATAAATAAAGTTATCGTTAATCGTATGATAGTAAATAATTTCTCAGATCATAGGAATTTAAAATATATTTTTTGTGACTAAAGTTACTAGATATTTTTCTTTTTGTTTTTCATTTTTTACTAGTACATCAGCATTCTATTAAAACAGCCTCAAAAGACTAAAATAGAGCTCCCCTATGACCGAGGAATCCCATTTTTGGGCATTTACCCAAATGTTTACAAACAAGACCATACTAAAGGTACCAGCACAACTATGTTTATTGCAGCATTATTTACCATAGCTAAGATATGGAACCAACCCAGATGCCCCTCAGTAGATGAATGGATCAAGAAAATGTGGAATATATACACAATGGATTTCTATGCCTCCATCAGAAAGAATAACATTGCCCTATTTGTTAAGAAATGGAAAGACTTGGAAAAATTATATTAAGTGAAGTAAGCCAGGCCCAAAGAAACAGAGGTCCTATGGTTTCCCTTATTTGCAATAACTAGTATATGTCTGAGTCAAGCAGAAAAGGTCAGATAAGTTGATGTTAGGGGAATGAACCCCAAGATAAGGATTCAAATGTTTTTTTTTCTTTCATGCAACTGTTTCTAACATATTTATAATATGATTTCTATGTTGCTTTGTATGTCCTTCCCCCACGGTATAACCCCTGCTTTCACTGTATTTGATGTTGGTGTAGTTTGTGGAGAGGAAGGGGAAAAACAAATTGTTTAACTAGAGATACAGGTGGACCCATTGAAACAATGAGATGTACAAGTCTTTATGTCGAAAACGAACTTTACAACTTTTGGGGGGGGAGATTGATGGGGGAGGTAGGGGCAGACTGGGAAGGGTTGGGAAGGGGAAACAAAGGAGGAGGCTACAATGCTTGATAAGAAATGTACTTGTTATCTTGCCCATGTAATTGTAACTGCTCTGTACGGTATTCTCACAATAAAAATAAAATAAAATAAATACAAATAAAAATAAAACAACAACAAATACAAAAATTAAAAAAACATCAAATTGTAAATAATGAATATACATGAAAAGGGGATATAATAGGTAAAGAGAGGACTCTAACTTAAAATGTAATAACAGGAAATATCTCAAGTTTGCCAGAATATTCCACTTGGCATTGAGGCCTCCCAAATGTTCAAAAGCAGAAGGATTCTGTCCAATGACAGAAAGTAACCAACACATACCCATTGATCATGGAATAGAAGACATTATTATAGCTATTTTCTTATTTCATTTTTTTTCTTTTTCTTTTTTGGCCTTTAGGCTGAGAGGCATTTGTTCTGGGTTTTTGCCTACATTTAGGGCCTCATGAGCTGCTGTTTCCCATACCTTTTTCCCAGTATGTCATTTTTTTAAAAAAAGTAATTTAGTTGTTTTTAATTTTATTTTCAAGGTGATAGACAGAAGTTTTTCAGTCACATATCTACGGTAGTGAGTACATTTCTTGTGTCTTTAGTTCTGGAAATGGAACATAGATTAAATATTTTTGTATTATTCATTTATGATGAAATTTATAGTATGTGATTACTTTTTGTCCTTACCAAAGACAGTGCATATCAAGGAATAGGTAAGAGAGCAGAAAAGGAGCATATGGGAAACTTTGTTTAAATGTCCAGTGGTAATCATAATTTTAACTTTACATTGTGAGAGTATCAAAATCTATGTGAACTTTATGTATTTGTATAAGTTGTGCAGATTAATTAGCACTGAGTACCTTTAAGGCTTGGTTAACCTTTTACATTACAATATGAACATGGAACACCGAACTATGTTCATGGCTGTAGAGCCATTGTTGCCTGAGTTTAATGTCAGATCTGTGTATTTCTATGAAATGATGAAGTTAGAACCTATTCTCAAAAGATTTCTAAAATTAAAATTAATGAGCACACAAATTACCAGCTCCTCTGGGACACAGCAAAGGCAGTACTCAGGGGGAAGTTTATCGCTCTGAGTTCCTACATCAATATATTGGAGAGATCTGAAACCAACAATTTAATGAGACATCTGAACCTCCTTGAAAAAGAGCAGCAAGGTAAACCCCAAACCAGTAGACAGAAAGAAATAATTAAAATTAAATCAGAATTAAATGAATTAGAATCCAAAAAATCTATAGAAAGAATCAACAAAACAAAGAGTTGGTTCTTCAAAAAATTGACAGACCCTTAGCAAATCTTATCAGAAAAAGAAGAGAACACACCCAAATTAATAAACTCAGAGATGAGAATGGGAACATCACCACGGAAACAACCAAGATTCAGAACATTATAAGGGAAGACGTCTCAAAACTTTATGCTAATAAGTTTGAGAACTTGACAGAAATGGACCTTTTGCTAGCAAATATTTGACATGCCAAAACTAAACCAAGATGAGTTAAACCATCTTAACAGGCCCATATCAAGCATTGAAATAGAAACAGCAATAAGAGACCTCCCAGCTAAGAAAAGTCCAGGACCAGATGGTTTTACAGCAGAATTCTACAAGGCCTTCAAAGCAGAGCTTACACCAATACTCCTCCAACTCTTCAATGAAATTGAAAGAGAAAGCTCACTACCGAACACATTCTATGAAACCATCATAACTCTCATCCCAAAACCAGGCAGGGACTCATCAAAGAAAGAGAACTATAGACCCATTTCTTTGATGAACACTGATACAAAACTTCTCAACAAAATTTTGGCCGATCGACTTCAACAATTCATCCAAAAAATCATACACCATGATCAAACAGGATTCATTTCAGGGATGCAAAGCTGGTTCAATATACGCAAATCAATTAATATTATTTATCACATCAACAGGAGCAAGAACAAGAACCACATGGTTATCTCAAGAGATGCAGAAAAAGCACTCCACAAGATCCAACACCCCTTTATGATGAAGGTTTTGGAAAAATTAGGAATCCATGGAACATTCCTCAATACAATAAAGGCTGTATATGACAAAGCTACAGCCAGCATTATACTCAATGGTGAAAAACTAAAGCCATTTCCTCTTAACTCAGGAACACTCTCTCCACTTCTCTTCAATCTAGTATTAGAATGCCTAGCTACAGCAATAAGACAAGATGCAAACATAAAGGGGATCCAAATAGGGAAAGAAGAAATAAAACTCTCCCTCTTTGCAGATGACATGATATTGTATTTGAATACTCCCATAGACTCCACTCCCAAATTACTCAAGCTGATTCAAAACTTTGGCAAAGTAACAGGGTATAAAATTAGCCCTCAAAAATCAATGGCTTTTCTGTATGCCAACAATGAGAAAAGTGTGGCTGAAATTAGGAAAGCAACTCCATTTGAATAGCCCCACAAAAAATAAAATACCTAGGAATTAACTTAACCAAAGAAGTGAAGGACCTCTATGATGAAAACTTCAAAATCCTGAAAAAGGAAATCAAAACAGAAATTAGAAATTGGCAAAAACTCCCATGCTCCTGGATTGGAAAGATTAACATGGTGAAAATGGCAATACCTCCTAAGGCTATCTACAAATTCAACGCAATACCTATCAAAATTCCAACCTCATATTTCAAGGAAATAGAAGAGGCAATCCAAAAATTCATATGGAACAAAAAAAGACCCCGAATAGCAAAAACGCTCCTCAATGGAAAGAACACTGCTGGAGGAATATCAATACCAAATTTCAAACTCTACTATAAAGCCATAGTAATCAAAACAGCTTGGTATTGGCATAAGAACAGACCTCAGGACCAATGGAATAGAATTGAAAACCCATCTAATCTTCGATAAGGGAGCTAAAACAATAGAATGGAAGAGACAGCCTCTTCAGTAAATGGTGCTGGCAAAATTGGTTAACTACATGTAGAAAACTAAAGCTAGGTCCTTATATATCACCCTGCACCAGAATCAACTCCAAATGGATCAAAGATCTCGAAGTCAAAGCAGACACTCTGAAAACATTAAAGGATGGAATAGGAGAAACCCTAGGTCTCCTTTGCTCAGTGCTGAAATTTTCTGAATAGAGATCCAGAAACACAACAAATCAAAGAAAGGTTGGACAAATGGGATTGCATGAAGTTGCAGAGCTTCTGCATGGCAAATGACATAGCTAGCAAGATCAATAGAAAGCCCACGGATTGGGAGAAGATCTTTACTAGCCATACAACGGACAAGGGTCTCATATCTAAATTATACTTGGAACTCAAAAAATTAGATCCCCCAACAACAAATCCTCAAAGAAACAACTGCCCAATATATAAGCGGGCTAAAGACTTAAAGAGAAACTTCTCTGAAGAAGAAAGAAGGATGGGCAATAGACACATGAAGAAATGCTCAATTAATCTAGCCATAAAAGAAATGCAAATCAAAACAACATTGAGATACCACCTCACTCCAGTTAGAATGGCAAAAATCAAGAACTCTAACAACAACAGATGCTGGAGGGGATGTGGACAGAAGGGAACCTTACTTCATTGTAGGTGGGAATGTAAACTTGTTCAACCACTTTGGAAAGCAGCATGGAGGTTCCTCAAAAGCCTTCATATAAAGTTCCCCTATGACCAACGAATCCCACTTTGGGGCATTTACCCAAATGTTTACAAACAAGACCACACTAAAGCTACCAGCACAACTATGTTTATTGCAGCATTATTTACCATAGCTAAGATATGGAACCAACCCAGATGCCCCTCAGTAGATGAATGGATCAAGAAAATGTGGTATATATACACAATGGAATTCTATGCCTCCATCAGAAAGAATGACATTGCCCCATTTGTTAGGAAATGGAAAAACTTGGAAAAAATTATATTAAGTGAAGTAAGCCAGGCCCAAAGAAACATAGGTCCCATGGTTTCCCTTATTTGCAATATCTAGTGTATGTATTAGTCGAGCGGAAAAGGTCAGATAATGTGATATTAGGAAACTGAACCCTTAGATATGTATTTTAATGTTTTTTTCTTTCATGGATGTGTTTCTAATGCATTTATATCATTATTTCTTTGTTCCTTTGTATGTCCCTCCCCCAGAGTATAACCGCCCCTTTCACTATATTTGATGTTAGTATAACTTGTGGAGGAGATGGGGAAAAACAAGTCGTTTAAGGATTCAGGTGGACCTGTTGCAACAATGAGAAGTACAAATTGTCATGTCAAAAACGAGCTTTACAATGTCGGTGTGGGGGGGGAAGGATTGGGTGAGGGGGAGGAGGGAGGCTGCGAAGGGAGGTGAGGGGTAAACAAAGGAGGGGCTGCAATGCTAGGTAAGAAATGGATGCATTATCCTGCCCATGTAATTGTAACCCCTCTGTACAGTATGTTCACATATAAAATAAAATAAAATAATAAAGATTTCTCAATTTAAAAATTAATGAGCACACAAATTACCAGCTTCTCTGGGACAGAGAAAAGGCAGTACTCGTACTCAGGGGGAAGTTTATAGCTCTGAATTCCTTCATCAATATATTGGAGAGATCTGAAACCAACAATTTAATGAGATATCTGAACCTCCTTGAAAAAGAGCAGCAAGATAAATACCAATCCAGTAGACAGAAAGAAATTATTAAAATTAAATCAGCATTAAATGAATTAGAATCCAAAAGAACGATAGAAAGAATCAACAAAACAAAGAGTTGGTTCTTGAAAAAATTGACAGACCCTTAGCAAATCTTATCAGAAAAAGAAGAGAACACACCCAAATTAATAAACTCAGAGATGAGAATGGAAACATCACCACGGAAATAACCAAGATTCAGAACATTATAAGGGAATACATCTCAAAACTTTATGCTAATAAGTTTGAGAACGTGGCAGAAATGGACCTTTTGCTAGCAAATATTGACATGCCCAAACTAAACCAAGATGAGTTAAACCATCTTAACAGGCCCATATCAAGCATTGAAATAGAAATAACAATAAGAGGCCTCCCAGCTAAGAAAAGTCCAGGACCAGATGGTTTTACAGCAGAATTCTACAAGGCCTTCAAAGCAGAGCTTACACCAATACTCCTCCAACTCTTCAATGAAATTGAAAGAGAAAGCTCACTACCGAACACATTCTATGAAGCCATCATAAACCTCATCCCCAAACCAGGCAGGGACTCATCAAAGAAAGAGAACTATAGACCCATTTCTTTGATGAACATTGATGCAAAACTTCTCAACAAAATTTTGGCCAATCGACTTCAACAATTCATCCAAAAAATCATACACCATGATCAAACAGGATTCATTTCAGGGATGCAAAGCTGGTTCAATATACGCAAATCAATTAATATTATTCATCACATCAACAGGAGCAAGAACAAGAACCACATGGTTATCTCAAGAGATGCAGAAAAAGCATTCAACAAGATCCAACACCCCTTTATGATGAAGATTTTGGGAAAATTAGGAATCCATGGAACATTCCTCAATACAATAAAGGCTGTATATGACAAAGCTACAGCCAGCATTATACTTAATGGTGAAAAACTAAAGCCATTTCCTCCTAACTCAGGAACAAGACAAGGATGCCCACTCTCTCCACTTCTCTTCAATCTAGTATTAGAATGCCTAGCTACAGCAATAAGACAAGATGCAAACTTTATGGGGATCCATATAGGGAAAGAAGAAGTAAAACTCACCCTCTTTTCAGATGACATATTGTATTTAAATACTCCCATAGACTCCACTCCCAAATTACTCAAGCTGATTCAAAACTTTGGCAAAGTAACAGGGTATAAAATTAGCCCTCAAAAATCAATGGCTTTTCTGTATGCCAACAATGAGAAAAGTGTGGCTGAAATTAGGAAAGCAACTCCATTTGTAATAGCCCCACAAAAAATAAAATACCTAGGAATTAACTTAACCAAAGAAGTGAAGGACCTCTATGATGAAAACTTTAAAACCTTGAAAAAGGAAATCAAAATAGAACTTAGAAAATGGCAAAAACTCCCATGCTCTTGGATTGGAAAGATTAACATGGTGAAAATGGCAATACTTCCCAAGGCTATCTACAAATTCAATGCAATACACATCAATATTCCAACCTCATTCTTCAAGGAAATAGAAGAGGCAATCCAAAAATTCATATGGAACAATGAAAGACCCCGAATAGCAAAAACGATCCTCAACAGAAAGAACAGTGTTGGAGGAATATCACTATCAAATTTCAAACTTTACTATAAAGCCATTCAAAACAGCTTGGTAATGGCACAAGAACAGACCTCATGACCAATGGAATAGAATTGAAAACCCAGAAATGAACCTAGAAACCTATAGCCATCTAATCTTCGATAAGAGAGCTAAAAAATAGAATGGAAGTAAGACAGCCTCTTCAGTAAATGGTACTGGCAAAATTGGTTAACTACTTGTAGAAAACTAAAGCTAGATCCTTATGTATTTCCCTGCACCAGAATGAACTACAAATGGATCAAAGATCTCGGAGTCAAAGCAGACACTCTGAAAACCCTAGGTCTCCTTGGGGCAGGCTGAAAACCCAGAAACATAACAAATCAAAGAAAGGCTGGACAAATGGTATTGTATGAAGTTGCATAGCTTCTGTGTGGCAAAGGACATAGCTAGCAAGATCAATAGAAAGCCTACGGATTGGGAGAAGATCTTCACTAGCCATACAAAGGACAAGGGTCTCATATCTAAAATATACTTGGAACTCAAAAAATTAAATCCCCCAACAACAAATCCTTAAAGAAACAACTGCCCAATAAATCAGTGGCCTAAAAACTACAAGAGAAACTTCTCTGAAGAGGAAAAAAGGATGGCCAATAGACACATGAAGAAATGTTCAACATCCCTAGCCATAAAAGAAATGCAAATCAAAACAACATTGAGATATCACCTCACTCCAGTTAGAACAGCAAAAATCAAGAACTCTAACAACAACAGATGCTGGAGGGGATGTGGACAGAAAGGAACCTTACTTCATTGTTGGTGGGAATGTAAACTTGTTCAACCACTTTGGAAAGCAGTATGGAGGTTCCTCAAAAGACTTCACAAAGAACTCCCCTATGACCCAGCAATCCCACTTTTGGGCATTTACCCAAATGTTTACAAACAAGACCACACTAAAGCTACCAGCACAACTATGTTTATTGCAGCATTATTTACCATAGCTAAGATATGGAACCAACCCAGATGCCCCTCAGTAGATGAATGGATCAAGAAAATGTGGTATATATACACAATGGAATTCTATGCCTCCATCAGAAAGAATGACATTTCCCCATTTGTTAGGAAATGGAAAGGTTTGGCAAAAATTATATTAAGTGAAGTAAGCCAGGCCCAAAGAAGCATAGGTCCCATGGTTTCCCTTATTTGCAATATCTAGTATAGGTATGAGTCAAGCGGAAAAGGTCAGATAATGTGATGTTAGGAAAATGAACCCTTAAATATGTATTTTAATGTTTTCGTTTCTTTCATGCATGTGTTTCTAACGCATTTATAAGATTATTTCTTTGTTGCTTTGTATGTCCCTCCCCCACAGTGTAACCCCCACTTTCACTATATTTGATGTCAGTATAACATGTGGAGGTGATGGGGACAAACAAGTCGTTTAAGGATTCAGTTGGACCTATTGCAACAATGAGAAGTACAAAATATCATGTCAAAACCAGCTTTACAATGTCGGTGTGGGGAGGGGAGAGGGGTATAATTGGGTGGGGGGAGGGGGGAGGCTGGGAAGGGAGGTAAAGGGTAAACAAAGGAGGAGGCTGCAATGCTTGGTAAGAAATGTATGCATTATCCTGCCCATGTAATTGTAGCCCCTCTGTACAGTATGTTCTCAAATAAAATAAAATAATATTAAAAAAATTAAAAAAAAAGAAATGCTCAACCTCCCTAGCCATAAAAGAAATGCAAATCAAAACAACATTGAGATACCATCTCACCTCAGTTAGAATGGCAAAAATCAAGAACTCTAACAACAACAGATGTTGGAGGGATGTGGACAGAAGGGCACCTTACTGCATTGTTGTTGGGAGTGTAAACTTGTTCAACCACTTTGGAATGTATTATGGAGGTTCCTCAAAAGACTCCACATAGAGCACTCATATGACCCAGCAATCCCACTTTTGGACATTTACCCAAATATTTACAAACACGACCACACTAAAGCTACCAGAACTACTATGTTTATTGCAGCACTATTTACTATAGCTAAGATATAGAACCAACCCAGATGCCCCTCAGTAGATGAATGGATCAAGAAAATGTGGTATATATACACAATGGAATTCTATGCTTCCATCAGAAAGAATGACATTTCCCCATTTGTTAGGAAATGGAAAGGCTTGGAAAAAATTATATTAAGTGAAGTAAGCCAGGCCCAAAGAAACATAGGTCCCATGGTTTCCCTTATTTGCAATATCTAGTATAGGTATGAGTCAAGCGGAAAAGGTCAGATAATGTGATGTTAGGAAAATGAACCCTTAAATATGTATTTTAATGTTTTCGTTTCTTTCATGCATGTGTTACTAACGCATTTATAAGATTATTTATTTGTTGCTTTGTATGTCCCTTCCCCACAGTATAACCACTGCTTTCACTGTATTTGATGTTGGTATAATTTGTGGAGGGGAAGGGGAAAAACAAATCGTTTAAATAGGGATACAGGTGTACCCATTGCAACAATGAGATGTACAAGTCATTATGTTGAAAACAAACTTTACAACTTTGGTGGGGAAGGGGGAGCGGGGAAAATTGGGTGTGGGGATGGGAGAGGATGGGAAGGGATGTGAAGGGGAAATAAAGGAGGATGCTACAATGCTTGATAAGAATTGTACTCATTATCTTGCCCATGTAAATGTAAATCCTCTGTTCAGTATTTTCACAATAAAAAAAGATTTCTTAAATTATCTAAGATGGTATTATAGAGAAAGATTTTATTTCCATATACAGTTTCTAAAAACATTCAGGAAATCTTTTGTTTGCTTGCTTTAAGTTTGATGAAAAGCACCCAGAGAGCCTGGCCTGAAAATCATAATCTCTCATGGGGAGTCAGCGGCATTCTTATCTTCTTTAATAGTTATTGAATGAGTTTTAGTAATATATTTAATCTTCTGATTTCTTCTATTTCAATTAAGATACTATCTATCTTGTACTATTACAATGTTTAAAAGAATCTATTAAGTGATTGAAACATAGTAAGAGACTGATAAATTCAGTCATTGCTACCAAATGTAGTGTTCATGAAATGCAAAGACTTCTAAGCATAAAAGAACTCAAATATCTTGCTGTGAGCTCTCTAAGGTCAAGTTGAACTAGACTATATTTTTAAGTTTAAAATTTAATTTTCAAGAGAGGAAGAGGAACATGCATAGAAAATATGAGTAAATGAAAATGTATTAATAGAAGGAAAGAAGGGATGGAGTAATGAAAGCAGGGATCAAGTCATGAGAAGGAGAAGAGAGGAAAAGTGGAAAAATGAGGTAAAAGGGAAAGGGATTCAGGGAGATGGGCAAAGAAGAAAAGAGAGAGGGAGAGGCAGAGGGAAGAAAGAGGAAGGAAGGAAGGAAGGAAGGAAGGAAGGAAGGAAGGAAGGAAGGAAGGAAGGAAGGAAGGAAGGAAGGAAGAAAGGAAGGAAGGAAGAAAGGAGGGAAGGGAGGGAGGGAGGACGGGAGGGAGGGAGGAAGGGAGGGAGAAAGGAAGAAATGTTAAAAAATGTGTGTGATTGGAGTTGAAAGAGTCCTCCAAGTGTGATAGTGTACAATAGTTTGAACAATAAGACTAACATTAATCATCAGACTCTGAATTTCAATGAAGAAAAAGGGACTCTATACATATTAAATAAAAATATTTATGAGGCATTAAAATGATGACTGTTTTCTCAATGACCTGTTACATACATATTAAAAAAGAAAATTCAAGAAAAATATTTATTACTGAGAATATAAAATAAAATAAATTCAACCTAAATAAAATTACACATAACCATATCCAATTTTTTAAAGATAGCATTAGTTTCAGGAGATAATAAACACAGGTTATATAAAAAATAGCTTGTACAAAACTATTTCTATAAATTAAATAAGCATCTTACCGGTACATACTCTATGCCCAAACCAGAAACCTATGCATAGCATAGGACCCATACAAATATTCATAACTGGTATGCACATTTATAATAAGAAAGCAAATGCTTGTCCCATCTTAGTACTTTGTAAAATATAAAGGTAAACAACACTGAAATATGGCCTTATTTTCATATATAAAATAAAACAACGGGGGCTGGGGTTTAGCCCAGCAGCCTGCTTGGTGAGCCCAAGGCCCTGAGTTCGGTTAGCAGCTCGAGGGCAGGGGGGGAGAGCTAAAATGAAAAACTTGCTGATATCCACTGTAAGTAAGATTTTTGGGGAAACTGGCCTATTGTATAGTCTGGAGCAATATTCATTGAGGTACATTTGAAAAGCATTGAAAACCCTTCTAACATTTATGGTTATTTATGTTCTAGAATGTTTGCCCCAGACTTTTGAGGGACCTACAGAAAGATACCTAGCATAGCCCACTCAGATATGCACATACAGGGGTCTGGGAAGGTGGCTCAGTGGTAGAGCGCTTGCCTTGCATGCCTGAGGCCCTGGGTTCGATTCCTCAGCACCACACAAGCAAAAAGAAAAAAGCCGGAAGTGGCACTGTGGCTCAAGTGGTAGAGCGCTAACCTTGAGTTGAAGAGCTGAGGGATAGCGCCCAGGCCCAGAGTTCAGGCCCCATAACCTGACCCCCCCCAAGAAAAGAAGGAACATTGGTTTTTTTTTAAAGATATGCACATATATCTTTCTTAATATATAGACAAAAATGAAAAATACTTTATGTCTATTCATAGTTGCTACCCTATCTCCTTGAGTAGATGAGAGATTCAAATATGCTATGAGGCTGTGCTTTATAAAGAACCTTTACAACATTAAAAATAAATATTTTGATGCCATGTTTGCAATATACCTTGCAGAAATATTCACACACATATATGATAGCTTGGATGAATTGTCATCTAATGTTACCCTCAAAAGTCATTGGTATAGTAAATAATATGGATAAATGCACAAATAGTATGCGTGAAAATATAGGGAGAAGTCAATGATATTATTTAGCTTATGCATATTTTATAGACCATGATTGTTCAGAATAAAAGGGAAAAAGGGTAACTTTAATGTCCAGAGAAAGTCATAAATATTAATCCATTAATTTTTCACATATTAAAAATTCATTAATTGGAAAGTAGGCAAAAATGAGGGAAGGGGTAAAAATTTGATAAGAAATGTGTTTATTACACTACTCATATAACTGTAACTCCTGTACCTTGACGATAAAAAGAGAAAAAAAAGAAACATAAAAAAATGTATTAGTCTAAAGTATATTCATCTATACAGTAGATGCTGATAGCATACATCTTCATTATTAGCCCCACACCAATAAACTAGTTACATTTATGCCAAAGTGACTATGTTTATTTCAGTGACCAGCTTTCACTTTAGTCATTTTTGTTTTTTATGTAACTTCGTGAAACTGATACTATCGATTCTCTAGGTATATGTAAGCCAAAGAAATGAACAGTATCCCTTTAATATTATTTTCCAGTTAGTTGCATGCACTGCCTTAAATAGGGTATACGGATTTATGCAGATGAATGAAATAAATGGACACTCGTATAAAATGTACCTTGTGTTAATGTGTTTAGTGGGCAAAAGTGTGAAAAGAAAGTATGAAAAGAGAAGAGAAGAATGTGTAAGTTCTAAGACATTAACTAAAATAATACTTTGTATAAGAGATGGGACTAGATTTGAAATACTTTTAGTCTTCTTGGACATAGTAGAACTTCACCATTGCAGTTCGATTGCTGATGATAATGTTAAGAATGACTGAAAGCAAATGACAAGAAACAGACAAGCATCTCAGAAATCATTAGCTCAATAATATAGTTAGAGCCTAGGGGAGGAGTTCAGTATGAAGCAGTGTCAAATAGTCTTTGGCCAAAGTGTCTGTATAATTAAGTGATTCCCAACTGTTGTACTATTGACACTTGGAGCCAGACCATTCTTTGTTTGGGAGTCTCCTGTGCATTGTATGACACTTTGCAGCATCTCTGTCCTCTGTGCAGTACATGCCAACAGCACATGTCTCTAAGCCCCGTTGTGACTAGCTAAGGGATTGCTAAATTAAATTGGAGGTTGTATCTGGGGGAACAGGAAAAATAATACAAAGCCAATTTCCTGTTATTCTTTCTTGGATTAGTTTGTTGTTTCTGAGCTTGTCCTTTCTAAATTAGATGCTGCAATATGCCTATTTAAAAATAATAGTGTTGGTGGATGATAAACTTTTTGTGGTGAACTCTTCCTTGTATATGTTTTAAATGTGTGCTTTATGTTCTTCATAAAATAATTTCACAAGCATATGTTTATTCTACTATGTAAAAAGTAGTATTCACAGCCTGTGAATATTTAACAACCTTTGGTAAAAATCATTCTATTTCATCCCTTGAAAGTGTTTCCAAATGCTATAGCATGTGTGTATTGTGTGTGTGTGTGTGTGTGTGTGTGTGTGTGTGTGTGTGTGTGTGTGAGCATCTGTGTGCATGTGCATTGAGACTCCAGACCATGTAGTATATATCTTTCTGAATGATTCCTTCAAGCATCCTGGAATTTTTCTTCTCAAAGCTTCACTAATTCCATTTCTTTCTGTGCTCATCCAAAGGCAAGATTTCATCTCCTCCCTGTCTGGGTGCTAGGCTAGACTCCTCTATTAGATACTGCCTCTTTGAGCAGAGGATCTTATTTCCCAAATGGAATTGTTACTTGAAAAAACTATTGTCTGCTGCTAAGTGCCTTTCCAATCCAGATGTCTGCCTCTCCAATTCACATTCAAAAGACAAGAAGAATTACGTTTTGTTTATTTAATCGGTGTGTGCATGCTGACCATATGGATTGAGTTATATGAAGTGATTGCATGGTTAGCTAAAGTGGCCAGGATAACCCTGCGGTGTGTTTTCTGTTGGTGGCAGGAAAGAGGTGCTTTACATGTTCTGAATCTAAAGTAGCCACAGTGCCTGATTTTTAACATAAATATAGTTATCCTTTTCTCTATCTGTGGAAGACCCCTGTGGATGTAAAAGTCTGCACGAATTCTATCTTCTATCTAAAATATCCTAGCATTTGCATTTCATCTACACATATACTTTAAATTATACCTAGATGACTTATGACAAGAAATGCACTGTATTACAGCTACATAAATAATTGTAAGATGATATTGTTTAGGGAATGCAAGGAAAAGGAGGCTTCGTATTCAATACAGATGTAATTATTCTGAACATTTTTTTATTTGCATGGTTATTTGAATCTGCCAATGTGGAATGTGCAGAGATGAAGGACGGATAGTCCCCATGTTAAATAATTTGTATGGAGCTGTATTAAAAAGAAATTGAGTTACCTAAATTGCATATAGAGGGCAGAGACCTTTAATTGAGACGTAAAGCAGAAAGAGGTAGATTTCAAAATACATCAGCCTTGTAATATTTGGAGAATTATAAACACTATTCACAGTACAGTGATAAGCATAAATATAAAAAATAAGATGCTTTAGCACTTAAACAGATTTTTCAGAACATTTGAATCATCAGAATAGCATATAAACCTTTAAAGTCTCCAGAAACACTTTCTTCTCCCTCTCTTTTTTTTGATTACTGAAAAAAAATTACAGAAAAAACTTCAAAGTATCAAAATATTCTACAAATAAAGGAAATACATAAAGTACTATACTCATTATTACATATATAGGATAGAATCCTTTCCAGGTATATTTGAACTCTAGTCCAGGTGACTGGATAACTGTTTAAATCATCATCTCCATTGTACCATGTGTACTCTTCCTACCTCCTTAAACATCATCACTTCCTCCTCTTCCTCCTGCCTTTTCTCGAGTGATTTATTTTGAATGAATCCTAAATAAGAATAAAACCACAACTTTTCAAAGGAATATTTCATTTAATTCTACTTTTCAAAGTCTTTTAAACTGTTTTCTTCCTCTTCTTCCTTTTTTCTTCCTCTTCCTCTTCTTCCCTCTCTTCCTCCTCCTCTTCCTTCTTCTTTTGTCTCTCTGTCTCTCTAACTCACTCACTAGCATTTGTACTCTATTACTTGAACTACCTCTTAGTCTTTCTGGTTTCAACATTATTATTTTTCTTTTTTGTTATCCTACATATATTCTCATACTTTTGCCCCAGCTGGACTTGATTACAATCCTCCTATGTACAGCTTCCCAGTAGCTAGAATTTTTATATATATATATATATATATATATATATATATATGTATACATGTATACATATACATACATACATACATGACACCATGTGTTTATTTTAGAAACAGAGTTTGCTAGTATTTGCTTGGGCTGGCCTTGAAACATGGTGTTCCTGAGGAAATTTTGTATGAAGACAGTCACTTGAAGAGTTTTTTGTTTAGAATTACTATTTTCATATTAGAAAAAATTAATTGTACAAAGGGATTTCCTTGTAATAATTGCATATACGAACAAGATTCACTATGATAAAGTTAAAAATATATTACTCTTTCCTAACTTCTTTACTGCTAATCCTTTCTTTTATGAGATTTTAGTGGATTTTCTTATGCTATTTCATACATAATGTGATATTTACCCCTGTAGTCCTCTTCTTTCCTCCACTCTTCACTCACTGCTCCCCCATCAGCTCCCAATATTATTTATTATGATTAGTCGTAGTAGTAGAAGTATTACTATTATTGTTATTATTATGCCTTGATTCCATATGAGTGGAAACATTCACTAAATTTGTCTTTATGAACTTAGATTATCTTAACATGATAACCTCTAGGTACAGTTGTCTGCGGACTACATAATTTTATTCTTCTTTGTGAATGAATAATACTCCATTTTGTTTACGTACTACCTTTGCATTGTCATTGCTTTTTGGTCAGCTAAGCTGGTCCCTTCTCTTGGGATCTTGAAAATAGTGGTGCTATAAACATGGTGCACCAGGCATTATTTACCATAGCTAAGATATGGAACCAACCCAGATGCCCCTCAGTAGATGAATGGATCAAGAAAATGTGGTATATATACACAATGGAATTCTATGCCTCCATCAGAAAGAATGACATTTCCCCATTTGTTAGGAAATGGAAAGGCTTGGAAAAAATTATATTAAGTGAAGTAAGCCAGGCCCAAAGAAACATAGGTCCCATGGTTTCCCTTATTTGCAATATCTAGTATAGGTATGAGTCAAGCGGAAAAGGTCAGATAATGTGATGTTAGGAAAACGAACCCTTAAATATGTATTTTAATGTTTTCGTTTCTGCATGTGTTTCTAACGCATTTATAAGATTATTTCTTTGTTGCTTTGTATGTCCCTCCCCCACAGTGTAACCCCCGCTTTCACTTTATTTGATGTCAGTATAACATGTGGAGGAGATGGGGGCAAACAAGTCGTTTAAGGATTCAGGTGGACCTGTTGCAACAATGAGAAGTACAAAATGTCATGTCAAAACCAGCTTTACAATGTCGGTGGTGGGGGGGGGGTATGATTGGGTGGGGGGGAGGGGGGAGGCTGGGAAGGGAGGTGAAGGGTAAACAAAGGAGGAGGCTGCAATGCTTGGTAAGAAATGTATGCATTATCCTGCCAATGTAATTGTAACCCCTCTGTACAGTATGTTCTCAAATAAAATAAAATTAAATTAAAAAAAAAAACCATGGTGCACCAGGGTCTTTCCTATACATTATACATTTTTTAAATTTATGTGCAAGAATGGTATATATAAGATTACATTGCAGTTCTAATTTAGTTTTTTTTTTAGGAATCTCTATACTGATTTCCACAGTGGCTGAACTTACTTACATTCTGACCAATTGTACATTAGAGTTCCTTCTTCTTCCTCTTCCTGGAGAAGGAGTTCCATGGAGTTCCATTTTTCTCTCTGCCTGTCTGGCTTTGAACTGGGGTCCTCCAGGTCACAGTCATCTATGTTGCTAAGATTATCTGTATGGGTTTCCAGTGTCTGGCTGAGATATTAAACATTTAAGGCTCTTTTTTTCCATTTTTTAGAATCCCAAATGTTACCTTTAAATATTTTCACAAGTCTTCCCGTATATATGCAGGACATAGATGGACAACTTTAAAGAAGTTCAGAATGTTGAATCTTTACAATGGAATAGAAAGGGAACCATCAAAGCAATTTAGTTTTAGGGGAATGCAATAAATTAGTGAGAGAAGAAGTGAAAGGGAGAAAATGGTCTATGGGGATATAAACTGTCCAAAATATATAAAGCTCATGAGTGAATTTGAAATTCTCAAGACATGGAGCTTAACTCTGATTTATTTAAGTTGCATAGTATGGGAACTTCAGTTAATTCTGGGTCTTACATCACAGAGAGTAATATGTATAATTATTCAGGAACATAGTTACATTAAACAAAACCCTTCTTTCCATTTCTTGGAGTTCACTTTAATAAGCATCATTTTATATGATCATACAATTTTATATGATCATAGCTATTGAGCTCTTTCAATCCTCTCCTAAGCATATCCTCTTTTGTTCTTACTGTGTGAATTTTTAGAGTTCGGTTTGATTAATCATGTCCAGGTATAATTATTTGTCTTTTATTATGCATTGGGTTACTTGTAGATTTATAGGCACATTGTATTTATTACAAATGAGGGAAACTATACAGCCTATGTTTCTTTGGGTCTGGATTACTTTGCTTAGTATATTTTTTTCCAGTCTTTTCCTTACAAATGGAGCAATGTCCTTTTTTCTGATGGAAGCATAGAATTCCATGTATATATACCACATTTTCTTGATTCTGTTTGTGGTTCTTTTTTGTTTTTGTTCTTTTTATCTTCTTTCCTTTTTCCTTTGGTTATTCCCTTCTGCTGCTGTTAATGATTTCTATACCCTTTATCTTTTATATAAGTTTACTGATTTGGGGAGGCAAAGGAGAAACACAGAAACAGTGGAACAAAAGATGAACGAATTCAGCAGTGAAACCCACTAGACACTATGTTGTAAATGAACTACACAACTTTAAGGGAAGAGAAGTTGGGAGGGGGAAAACTGGGAGGCAAAGAGGAAGTGACACAGTTCAAAAGGAAATGTACTCACTATCTGACTCATGTAACTGAGGAAATGTACTCACTATCTGACTCATGTACCTGCAATCTCTCTGTACATCACCTTTACGATAAAATACAAAAAATAAGAAATATAGTCACAAAAAATTTGTGGAATTTCCAATTGAGCATGAGAAAAATTTTTCCAAATATTTAAAGCCTAAGGGTAGGCCATAAATTATTCAAAATGACAACTTCTTATTTTATATTTTAGAATTTCATGATCTACATTTAACTGATAATAATCTAAGGAGAATAGATATTGGATATTCTTTGCACAAGATGTGACTGCAGGTTATGCACCTGGTTTTAAATAGAGAGCTATTGTCAGCACATTTATAGACATCATTAATCATAATACTATATTGAATCACAACAATATATGCACATATGTAAGCATAATAAATGTCATGTGCATTTGCACCTCTACAATATATTACTGAAATTACTGTTTTATCAAGAAAATTGGGAAAGAGAATGAAATATTCATATTCACACAGACTATTGGAGAGGAATATGTTATCTATCTATCTTATTAATAGATATTTGCTTCTTATAAAAATTTATTAATCAAAATTATAATTAAGAAGATATACATAGAAATACACAATTCTCAATTTATACCTATTTTAATAGTATAAAATTCCCATCGTTTTCAAGATTTAAATCACAATATGTCTACTGATATTGGTTTTTAATTTGATATTTTGTTTAAAGGAGAGAAGGGATGGGGCATCAGTGATTCACACTGAAATTCTAGCTGCTCAAGAGGCTGAGATCTGACTTGGGGCTCAAAGTCATTCCAGGCAAGAAAGTCTATGAGACTCATTTCTGATTAACCACCAAAAAGCCATAGTGACTCAAGTGCTACAATGCTAGACTTCAGCCATCACCCATCCCCCAAAACTCAGAGAAAACTCCCAAGTCCTAAAGTCAAGCCCCAATACAGCACAAATAAAGGTAGGGGAGGAGGGAAGGAGATTAGAAAGAGAAATAAAGGGTATGAATTCGATCAAAGGATGTTAAGTTTAGGATGGAAATGGGAATGTCCTTTATACAATATAGAGTAAAGAAAGAATAACAGTGAACTAAAAGAGAGACTGATGGAATGAAGGAAGGAATGAACAAAAGAAAGGAGGAAAGAAGGAAGAAAGGAAAGAATGAAGAGAGGGAGGGAGGGAAAAAGGAAGGAAGGACAGATGATAGATAGGAAAGATAAAAGGAAGGAACGAAGGATGGAAGAAAGGAAGAAAGGAAAGAAAGAAGGAAGGGAGGGAAAAAGGAAGGACGGACAGATGATAGACAGGAAGAAAAAAGGCGGAAGGAAGGAAGGAAGGAAGGAAGGAAGGAAGGAAGGAAGGAAGGAAGGAAGGAAGGAAGGGAGGGAGGAAGGGAGGAAGGGAGGAAGGAAGGGAGGGAGGAAGGGAGGAAGGAAGGATAGATGACAGGAAGAAAAAAGGAAGAAAGGAAGGAGGGAGGGAGGAAAAGAAAGAAAGAGGAAGAAAGAAAGAAAGAAACACAGAAATAAAGGAAAAGAAAAGAAAGAAGTAAAGAAAGAAAAGTTTAAGAACAAAAAGTTATAATTTTATAAAGAATAAACCTGTTTTCTGTTTAGTGAAATTATGTAATCCATGCTTCCTTAGCTAGCCTTTTTCTGTTTTCCAGATGTAGTCTTTCTCTGTAGCACTGGAATAAGGGCATTATGGCTGTCTACCACCATGCCTAGCTAATTTGACAATTTCTTCCCAGAGATATTTTAAAGTCCTTGAGAGAAGAGTATGCCATACAGCTCTGTGCAGTAGACATGAGTGGGTGCTGGGTGGTGATGTTGTGGCTGACTTGTTGGTATTGTGACCAAACATACCTTCATTATGCTGTAAGCCAGTGATAGCTGGAGATATCCTCAAACCAGCAGAGCTTATTTGTAAACTAGCAAGTCTCCATTATCTGAGAATTCTGTCTCCTTTCTGAGTTCTTTTTCCATTCTTTTGGTCAGATTAATACACTTCCTGTCTACTTCCAATCAATGTACTGTAAATAGAGGCATGGAATTCAGGTAACTAAACTTACTTTTCTGCAAAGTAAATTGAATAGGTTCTGAGTCACATGTTAAAGAGACCCTTAGAAATAAAAGGAATGGGTTTTGTTGTTTGAGTCTGTCACAGATGTGCAACGTTTGCTTATTGAATTTTTCATACATTTATATATTGTCAACTTGAGAGATATCAGGAGGCAAAACAAGGGTATCAAGCTTCCTTTAATGATGATCCAAACAAAAGATAATTCAACTGAATTGTAATTGGTTCAAATCTTTGAAATTGTTAAATGTACATGACAGGTGCCAGTACCTCACACCTGTAACAGTAGCTACTCAGGAGGCTGGAATCTGAGAATCCAGGTTTGAATCCATCCCAGGAAGGAAAGTCCATGACATTCTCATCTCTGATTCACTACCAAAAAGTCAAAAGTAGAGCTGAGGCTCAAGTAGTCGAGCATGAGTCATGAGCACAAAACCTCAAGAATATAGAGTCCAGGACCTGAGTTCCAGCCCTAGGATTGGCACACAAAAATAAATAAAATATACAAACATTTAGAAGTGGCTCAGTTATAATTAATTTTAATGGGTGTTTTGTTATATATTAAATATGATCAATAATGCACATGAGTTTTGTAAAATTCCTAATACCATTTTAGACTTTCATAATGTAAATATTATGTACTGAACAAAGACCATTATTATTTCCTTGGTTGTCTGGAACTCATCTACACTGTTGCGTTGAAGTTAAATTTTGATACATTCAGGTGCCACCAAAGGAACTGACCATGTGTATAACAGGTTTTTTTAAGGAATAGGGGAGGGAATTAAGAGAAAGAATAGCAGAACAACTATCGTAGAAGCTGATGATGGCTTTATATAACAGATACATAACAGATGATATACATTTCCTTCAATTCTAGAAGGGCAAATTCAGGATAATGTAAAAAATTCTTTAGAATTGTCTAATAGCTTATTCTGACCCCAAAAGTAATATAGTTCCTTAAAATGTAGTGTGCATCTGTCGTTTAAAGAGCAAAGGATCATGTGAGGAAAGGGCTGTGAGCTCATATCAAACTTCCAACCTAGTTGTCCCTCTTGAGGTCATTGACACCCTGGAACTGATCTTCACTTTCCTAGGAAGACAAATTCAGTAGTGTTAGTGTCCCCAGGGGAGTTGACAGGCTTTTAATATTGACTCATGGTAACCAAATTTCAGAAGGTTGCAATATATTATTTTATGCAATTACCAATATGTCATACAATTGATATATCACTATCTTTAAAAGTTCAGAATACTTAGTTAATTTTTAAAGATACATTCTTCTTTTTAGGATTGCCTGTTTTGAAAGACTACTTATCATAAACCACCTGCTTTGGGTATAAAATGGTGTACTTTTTTCTGAACCATTTCAAAGTAATTTGAAATGGAACTCCTTTGTACAACCACTCAGTGACAATAAAAATATAATGTTAAAAAGGGGTTGATGCTGATCAAGATGAATTGTGCACATAAACTGCTTTGTTAAATGCAGTTAAATGCTTTGTTAAATGTACAACTGCTTAATTATAATTAAATTTTTAAGTAATTGGAAACATTGTATCATTTTCTAACCTAAATATTCAAAAAATATATAAACCATATAAAAATATAAAATTCATGTAGAAAAAAAATAGTGGACATTCTCTTTTACAATAACAATAAGAAGCACAATTTAATATTAACCAGCATCTCCTACAGTCTCCTAATATCCTGGCTATTTTCAGTTTTGTTATTTGTGTCCCAAATGTGTTTCATTGCATCATTTTTTTTCTGGCAATCAGAATACAATTTGGATTAATAAATAAAATGTTACTCAATTTATGTAAAAGAACAAAGTATGTGAGAGATTCTTTTCATTTATAGGTGATATGGCTGTGTCATCTGTAACCTAATGGCCATGGTATGCCAGGTGGATATCAATACCTATTTCATAGTATTATGATTGCCTGACTCAGTGACAGGCATGAGGCTAGCATTAAAAGCTTTTTAAAAAATTTCTTTGAAAATAGTTTTACCACCTGCTTTTTTCTTCTTTTTCTTAATTCATATTTTTATTGTAAATGCACTGTACAGAGGGGTTACAGTTACATGAATAAGGTAATGAGTCCATTTCCTATCGAGCATTGTCACAACTTTCTTTATTTTTCCCCTACCATCCCTTTCCTCCCCAACTCCCCAACTCCTCCTCCTCCTCTTCCACCCCTTCCACCTCCACAAAGTTGTAAAGTTCATTTTCAACATACTGTCATGTACATCTCATTGTTAAAATGGGTCACCCTGTATCCTTATTCCAGCATTTTGTTATTTCCCCTCCCCTCCCCAAATTAGAAAAATGTATATGCCACAGCAGGACTCCGGAATCAAATATAGTAACAACAGGGGTAGTATCATGGGGGAAGAACATACAAAGAAACAAAAAATCACATAGTACATTATAAGTACATTAAAAACAACAGCAAAAAAGATAAAACCTCTTGTGCCCCTATCTTGGGTTTCATTTTGCTTAGCATCAGGTTGCATGGTCATATGTGCATAGCTTTTGACCTCTTCTGCTTTTCCTATACATATATTACTTATTTGCAGATAAGGGAAACCATGGGACCTATGTTTCTTTGGGCCCAGCTTACTTCACTTAAAATATTTTTTTCCAAGTCATTCCATTTCCTAACAAATGGGGCAGTGCCATCTTTCTGATGGAGGCATAGAATTCCTATATATATATATATATATATATATATATATATATATATATATATATATATATATATATATAGAGAGAGAGAGAGAGAGAGAGAGAGAGAGAGAGAGAGAGAGAGAGAGAGGCCTATGATGCTATTTAGCTCAGCCATAGCTCCAAATGCACAGTTCAAGTCCCAGGATTGGATAAAAGAAAAGAAAAGAAAAGGAAAAATAAGGAAAGGAAAGATAAGGAAAGAAAAAAAAGAAAAGAAAGAAAGAAAAATGTAGAAATATAATTTAATCCTTAAAACAAAGTCTAATTTCAATCTCCTAATGCTATTTGAAAATATTGTTTAAAAATCATTCTTAATGGATTCTTAAAATATGTTTTGTATCACAATATCATATGCTTAAAAAGCAATAAATACATCTTCTTCACATTTATTCATAAACTTTTAATGAGACACAAGTTTTACTTGTAGAACTTCAGATTTTTAAATTCTGTCCACATTTCTATTATATATGATTTTTGGCAGGGGTTGGTCATGGGGCCTGAACTCTGGACCTGGGTTCTGTCCCTCAGCTATTCAGCTCAAGGCTAGCGCTCTACCATTTGAACCACAGCTCCATTTCCAGCTTTTTCTGCTTATGTGGTACTGAGGAATTGAACCCAGGGCCTCATGCATGCAAGGCAAGCACCCTACCACTGATCCACCTTCCCAGCCCCTATATATGATTCTTTCATATTAAAAATTGGGCTCTGCTGGATACTGTTGACTCAGGCCTGTAGTTCTATCTAGTCAAGAGGATTGTAGTTCAAAGCTAGCCTGAGCAGGAAAGTCCATGAGACTCTTATCTCAATTAAAACTATCCTCCAAAAAGCCAGAGGCAGAGCTGTGGTTCCAGTGGTAGAGCACTAATGTTGAGCAAAAGAGGCTCAGAGACAGTACCCAGGCCCAGATTTCAAGCAAAAAATAAAAACAAAAAGTAACAACAATAACCACTTTCTCAAGTATGACTGGGCTTACTTTAAAAGACTCATGAATTCTACTATTAAATTTGATAAAAGTTGGGAGATAAAAACATGAGTAAACCTTTAATAACCTTTTCTTGCATATACACTGTGCTATATTTTTCAAGTATATAAAATAGAGATAAGTAGTGGCTCTCAAGATACACAGATAGTCAGGTGCTGGTGGCTCACATCTGTAATCCTAGCTACTCAGGAGGCTGATATCTGAGGATCACGGTTCAAAGCCAGCCCAGCAGGAAAGTCTGTGAGACTCTTATCTCCAATAAACCACTAGAAAACCAGAAGTGGTGCTATGGCTCAAGTGGTAGAGCGCTAGCCTTGAGCTGTAGAGCACAGGGACAGCGCCCAAGCCCAGAGTTCAAGCCCCATGACCGATAAAAAAAAAAAAGATACACAGATATGAGTAATTAGGAATATCCTAACATTTATAATTAAAAAGCATAACGTTGCCTTATTTATTAATACAATTATATTTCTGTATTTTATGATAGGGGAGATGATAATCATGTCATAACTAAATACCTATGACAGAGGTAACAAAATTAAAATTTCAGTTGATAGTTAATTATTTTTTTAAAATATTATTTTATTTTATTTGAGAACATACTGTACAGAGGGGCTACAATTACATGGGCAGGATAATGCATACATTTCTTACCAAGCATTGCAGCCTCCTCCTTTGTTTACCCTTCACCTCCCTTCCCAGCCTCCCCCCTCCCCCCACCCAATTATACCCCCCTCCCCCACCACCGACATTGTAAAGCTGGTTTTGACATGACATTTTGTACTTCTCATTGTTGCAACAGGTCCACCTGAATCCTTAAACGACTTGTTTGCCCCCATCTCCTCCACATGTTATACTGACATCAAATATAGTGAAAGCGGGGGTTACACTGTGGGGGAGGGACATACAAAGCAACAAAGAAATAATCTTATAAATGCGTTAGAAACATATGCATGAAAGAAACGAAAACATTAAAATACATATTTAAGGGTTCATTTTCCTAACATCACATTATCTGACCTTTTCTGCTTGACTCATACCTATACTAGATATTGCAAATAAGGGAAACCATGGGACCTATGCTTCTTTGGGCCTGGCTTACTTCACTTAATATAATTTTTTCCAAGCCTTTCCATTTCCTAACAAATGGGGAAATGTCATTCTTTCTGATGGAGGCATAGAATTCCATTGTGTATATATACCACATTTTCTTGATCCATTCATCTACTGAGGGGCATCTGGGTTGGTTCCATGTCTTAGCTATGGTAAATAATGCTGCAATAAACATAGTGGTGCTGGTAGCTTTAGTGTGGTCTTGTTTGTAAACATTTGGGTAAATGCCCAAAAGTGGGATTGCTGGATCATAGGGGAGATCTATGTGAAGTCTTTTGAGGAACCTCCATACTGCTTTCCAAAGTGGTTGAACAAGTTCACATTCCCACCAACAATGAAGTAAGGTTCCTTTCTGTCCACATCCCCTCCAGCATCTGTTGTTGTTAGAGTTCTTGATTTTTGCTGTTCTAACTGGAGTGAGGTGATATCTCAATGTTGTTTTGATTTGCATTTCTTTTATGGCTAGGGATGTTGAACATTTCTTCATGTGTCTATTGGCCATCCTTCTTTCTTCTTCAGAGAAGCTTCTCTTTAAGTCTTTCGCCCACTTATTTATTGGGCAGTTGTTTCTTTGAGGATTTGTTGTTGGGTGGTTTAATTTTTTGAGTTCCAAGTATATTTTAGATATGAGACCCTTGTCCATTGTATGGCTAGTAAAGATCTTCTCCCAATCGGTGGGCTTTCTATTGATCTTGCTAGCTATGTCATTTGCCCTGCAGAAGCTCTGCAACCGTATGCAATCCCATTTGTCCAACCTTTCTTTGATTTGTTGTGCTTCCGGGTCTCTATTCAGAAAATTTCGGCCTGAGCCAAGGAGACCTAAGGTTTCTCCTATTCCATCCTGTAATGTTTTCAGAGTGTCTGCTTTGAGTTCAAGGTCTTTGATCCATTTGGAGTTGATTCTGGTGCAGGGTGATATATAAGGATCTAGCTTTAGTTTTCTACATGTAGTTAACCAATTTTGCCAGCACCATTTACTGAAGAGGCTGTCTTTCTTCCATTCTATTGTTTTAGCTTCCTTATCGAAGATTAGATGGCTATAGGTCTGTAGGTTCATTTCTGGGTTTTCAATTCTGATAGTTAATTATTAAGAAGACAAGTGGAGCCAGGCACTGGCTACTCAGGAGTCTGAGATCTGAGGATTGAAGTTTGAAGCCTGCTCTGGTATAAAAGTCCCTGTGAGACTCTTATCTCCAATTAACCACTCAAAAACTGGCACTGTGGCTCAAGTGGTAGAGCACTTAGCCTTGAGCACTAAGAAACTCAGGGACTGTGCCTAGGCTCTGAGTTCAAGCCCCATGCCAAAAAAAAAAAAAGACAAATGGATTTAAGGATGTAATCTTATGTTAACCAGTTGGGTGATGTTTCATTGCCATTTACTTCTCTGGAATTTTGATTTATTGTGCACACCATTAGTGGTTTGGATTTGGAGGTTTCTGAGAATGAGGTGATATGATAAACATGTTCATTTAGAATTTATTGCTTATGAAATGAACTTACTGAAATTATCTAGTTCTTCAGTTCTTATCTAGTTCTGTGCTTTTTGAGAAAAGTTAGTGAAAATTTTGCTCTCCTTTCCCCCATTTTAGCCTTCCAAGTTTAGAGACTAAGGTGCACAGATACATCTAACATGTACTATTTTCTAAGTGACTTAGTATATTGCAGGTACTATTGTTAAACCTAACTCTAATTCATCTTGAAAATTTATGAGAATTTCATATATAATAAAAATGGAGTTTAAGATGTTCAAGTTACTGGCTCCATAATTCATTCCTTCTAGAATTGGAAGTTTGATGGATATCTTCATGAATTTGGCCTATTATCTACATGAAATTTTCTCAATTTGCCTATTATGTAACATTTTTCTTTTTCTTTTTATTCAAAGGAAATGAAAATCATTTAGCACATCAACTTTTTAACTAGTAGTAATGAGCATAGTGAAATTTAGAAGCAGATGAGGAAAGATCAACCATGCTCTGATTAAAGTCCTGGGGGAATAATAAAGATGCAGGATTGACAATGAACAGGGAGAATGTAGAAGGGAAATGAATTTGAGATCCTCATGGAGGTAAAAAGCTTGACATTTGTGCAATCTAAGTGACAAAATTCAAGTCAATTCTATAAAATTTGGATCCTCTACTTCTTTATATCTTATGTGTATTTCCTTTTTCATGTTGGGGATTGAACTCAGGACATTGCCCTTGCTAGGTGAGTGTTTTGCCACTGAGCTAGATCTCAGCCCCTTTTATTATATCTGGAATAAATAGTTTTAGTAACAACCATAGTAAACTTTTGTCATGTATCATCTACTAGTCTTCTAGTGTAATGACACTAATGCAAAACAGAACAAATAAATAGCATTTGGGTGTGAACACACATGTATATGTAAATTCGTCGCTATTATTCTGAAAAGATGATCATCATTTCAAAGACCTTTCCTCTAGTTAGTAATGCTTTTGTGTTCACAAATGATTAGGCTGCACAAGAGAACTAAGTGATTGTGTGGAGGAAAGTTCTTATAAAATGTTGTGAAAAATTTATAAAACAAATTGCGTATAGCTGGGGAATGAAGGCAGTTATGTATAATATTTGGATGTGGCCTAAGTTATGTATACTATTTGGATGTGGCCTACAAGTATGGTAAATCTTGGACTCCCAGAGATGAGAGGAAGCAAAGAAGATGAACGAAATAGCTAATGGATTGCATATCAAGATGCTTACCTGAAGTAGCAATGGCTTAGCTTTAGTTAGAAGGCACTGAGAATGAAAAGTAAAATGAAATGAGACTTAAAAACTGGTAAGGACAAAAGGTCATGGTTAAGGTTACCCTTGTGGCACACTAATTGTATTCATAGGTATGTACAGTCTAGGGATATACACAGATATAGATGTGTATCTGCAAAATACCAAGGATATCCACTATTCATAGTAAACCCAAATAGAATAATGGCAAAAAATATGAAATGGAATAATGTCAATATAGAGCAACAAGAACAAGCAGAATAAAACTAAATGCAACAATATAAATGCTGAACACACACATGCTCACACACACAAATACACACACACATACGAACAAACACTACAGTATATCTGTTAGGATTTTTGATAAGGTTCAAGAATTCTAAATGGGCACCGGTGGCTCACTCTTGTAATCCTAGTTACTTAGGAGGCTGAAATCTGAGGAACACAGTTTAACCAGCCCAGGTAGGAAAGCCCATGGGACTCTTATCGCCAATAAACCACCAGAAAACCAGAAGTGACACTGTGGCTCAAGTGGTAGAGCGCTAACCTTGAGCTGAAGAGCTGAGGGACAGTGCCTAGACCCAGAGTTCAAGCCCGATGGCCAAAAAAAAAAGAGGGAGAGAGAGAGAGAATCCTAAAATGCAGTCATAGTAATTGTTGTTAGAAGAAGACATAGGAGCCTAGTAATCTCTTTTGTTTTTGTTTTGTTTTTTAAGTTCACTGCCAGACACGAGTTTTCTGTTTGAGAATATAGTTTCAATCTTACATTGGTGATTTTCCTATCTGAAGTATTTATTTAAAAAATACAGTGGTAATATCTGTGGAATTGATATTCTTTATCAAAAATATGTATAGAGCACATTAATCATATATGTCAGAGAAATTATTTAACCCAAAATTTCTTTACACTTTATACTTTACTTTCTTATTTCAGTAAGAATTTTTTCCCCAGAATCTCTAAATACATCTTTAAATTTTTGAAATTTTCATAATGATTGAAGATTGATGGCATTTAATGGATTATTCATAGAAGCACATAAACCTTTCAGTAAATTTGTCACTGAGTATTTCATAAATGTTCCTCTGTATAAAAAAGGAATAGAACCCTCTAGAACTTTTAATTTTGCAAACTATTGCCCTACATTCGACCCTATCTTGTCAGAAGTAAATTTCTGTAGACTGTAACATGCCATGTGAGTTGAGATATCATTCAGGAAGCTGAGTTTAACAGATGACTTTGCCCATGAAGACAGTTATCCAGCAATTAACTGTCTTCCTGCATAGCATGTGGGCAGCAGATACATTGGTTATTTTGTAGCTCTGAGTTTCCCAAGGTCTTATAGGAAATCAGACTTAAGCTAAGGACTAGAAGTTGGAATGAATGCACTTAACTAGATCCCCTATTGAATAATTTTATTGTGAGGTCAGTGAATGCCTTTTGTAATCTATCCAATGTAGACTTCAACATGATGCATTATACTGTGTATACATTATACACAGATTTATTACTTCTCAGATTCAGAGTATAAAAAAGTCTCCAGGTGAACCTATCCCTTATTTTTATTATTTGAAGTTTAAGCACTTTTTATGAGACTAGAGAATGATAATGACCAGTAGGTATTTCTATGTCCATTTTCTATTTTCAAGATAGTTTACTGAGTTGGTAGCTTATAATTTACTTAACATGCTTGCATGTTACTTTTTGATTTCAGAAGTAGTGAGCTTGTCTTCACTTATGTGCTTTGCCATATGCCAGCAGTAGTAAAATTTGCTTTTCTTCTAACATATTGCATAGGGTACATTTCCTGAGAGGAAAAAAATTATCACCAACTATTTTGAAATGTTAAGAAAGAGAACTTATATAGCTCATTAATTAAAAATGTAGTCTCACACAGCTTATTTAATTTTATTCTTCAAAGGAAATGAAATAATAAAAGGAAAAAGCTTAAGTGCTAGACACATGAATATATTTTTATAATTTTCCTACTGAAGAGATACAATTTACTAAGCATTTAATATGTATCCAGTAATATGCTAAGGAATTTATAGAAAATTCCAAACCATAGGTCTCCTTGGCTCCTTGGCCGAAATTTTCTGAATAGAGACCCGGAAACACAACAAATCAAAGAAAGGTTGGACAAATGGGATTGCATAAGATTGCAGAGCTTCTGCAGGGCAAATGACATAGCTGGCAAGATCAATAGAAAGCCCACCGATTGGGAGAAGATCTTTACTAGCCATACAATGGACAAGGGTCTCATATCTAAAATATACTTGGAACTCAAAAAATTAAACCACCCAACAACAAATCCTCAAAGAAACAACTGCCCAATAAATAAGTGGGCGAAAGACTTAAAGAGAAGCTTCTCTGAAGAAGAAAGAAGGATGTCCAATAGACACATGAAGAAATGTTGAACATCCCTAGCCATAAAAGAAATGCAAATCAAAACAACATTGAGATATCACCTCACTCCAGTTAGAACAGCAAAAATCAAGAACTCTAACAACAACAGATGCTGGAGGGGATGTGGACAGAAAGGAACCTTACTTCATTGTTGGTGGGAATGTAAACTTGTTCAACCACTTTGGAAAGCAGTATGGAGGTTCCTCAAAAGACTTCACATAGATCTCCCCTATGATCCAGCAATCCCACTTTTGGGCATTTACCCAAATGTTTACAAACAAGACCACACTAAAGCTACCAGCACAACTATGTTTATTGCAGCATTATTTACCATAGCTAAGATATGGAACCAACCCAGATGCCCCTCAGTAGATGAATGGATCAAGAAAATGTGGTATATATACACAATGGAATTCTATGCCTCCATCAGAAAGAATGACATTTCCCCATTTGTTAGGAAATGGAAAGGCTTGGAAAAAATTATATTAAGTGAAGTAAGCCAGGCCCAAAGAAGCATAGGTCCCATGGTTTCCCTTATTTGCAATATCTAGTATAGATATGAGTCAAGCAGAAAAGGTCAGATAATGTGATGTTAGGAAAATGAACCCTTAAATATGTATTTTAATGTTTTCGTTTCTTTCATGCATGTGTTTCTAACGCATTTATAAGATTATTTCTTTGTTGCTTTGTATGTCCCTCCCCCACAGTGTAACCCCCGCTTTCACTATATTTGATGTCAGTATAACTTGTGGAGGAGATGGGGACAAACAAGTCGTTTAAGGATTCAGGTGGACCTGTTGCAACAATGAGAAGTACAAAATGTCATGTCAAAACCAGCTTTACAATGTCGGTGTGTAGGGGGGAGGGGGGTATAATTGGGTGGGGGGAGGGGGGAGGCTGGGAAGGGAGGTGAAGGGTAAACAAAGGAGGAGGCTGCAATGCTTGGTAAGAAATGTATGCATTATCCTGCCCATGTAATTGTAGCCCCTCTGTACAGTATGTTCTCAAATAAAATAAAATAAAATAAAATAAAAAGAAAATTCCAAACCAGAAAGCTTCATTATTTAATTAATTTGGAGAACTTTACAGACAGTAGGTTATTTTTGACTGGGTTGAACTTATAATAAATAGATAATCAATGGCAAACAATTGGAATTACTTCATTTGTTTCATTGTTTTATCTTTTCCACTGGCTGTGTCTTAATTCCTTTCTTTCTTATATGTAATGCTTGCTATCATATACTAATTATTCTGTGAGATATACTTTTAATATTCTAGACCAGTATCCACATGTGATCTTAGCCAAAAGGCCAGGAAGCAATGTAGACCAGTATCCAGAACACTGCAAAGCTTCTTGTCTTTCTCCTCATGTAGAGGTATCAAATATCATTATCTGAAAACACATAGATTCTACAGGGAGTATGCATTCTATGTGAATATTTCCATAAACAAATTCCACTTAATTTATCCTTTTCAAAATACTTCATACTTAGCCTACTGTTAGAATGTGCCTAAAATTCTGTTTTGTTCAATATATAATGTTATGCATAGGTTTGTGAAATTTTTATTGTGTTCAGATTTGCAAAGTACTACTACTTTAAGCGTTTTTTCTCTGATGAAAAAAATATTCAATTTCAAGAACCTAAGTTCATGAATATGGCACTTTGGGAGAAAAGGATGGATTTCTGCCCATCCCACACTTCAGGTTGCAAATGGAATGTGCATTTCACATGCTGTTAAGAACAAAACATATCTCAAGAATCATATGTCAAAGTAGATGAAGTTTACTTTGCAGGGGGGAATGGCAAGCCTCTCAGTACTCTGTGTGTTAATTAGGGAGGCTTGGCTCAATAAACCTTCATTCTTTTCTTATGACACATATTATATTCACCTTATTTTCTTATGTGTGCTTACTGGTATAAAGATAATTTACAAGTGCACACTGCTCTGATTTCCTGAATGTATATTCAATGTTTATGTAAGGATCAACTGTCTACCAATATATACATATTTAGACAGGTATATAGCATCATTCCAAATTAACTTGTTATAATTCTATATTTTGAAGCATAGGAGTAGTACTATAACCAAAATTATATGCATTTTTGACAAATGTGATTCAATAAACTTCATTTAAAATTTTGATGTGCTAGAAATTTGTAGTATTATTTAGTTAATCTTGAAGGTAGACCTATAGTTTTAGAGAAAAACAAATGTAATTTAATAGATTGTATATTTGAAAATTATCATCTGAGAAAGTTTTGGTTACTTGTTTTAGGCTATGAAGTATCTCTGGTTGTAAATAAGTGAGTTTTATATAAATCCTATAACACCACTGCTTCCTAAAATATTTCATGCCTAGAGGAATGATTACCAATGTAATTATCCCATAGGCTAAGATGACTCAACTGCCTGAGGCAGAAAAGGAAAAGATTGCTGAGCAAGTTGCTGATTTCAAGAAAGTAAAGAGCAAGCTGGACGCTGAGATCGAGATCTGGGATGATACAAGCAACGATATCATCGTTCTCGCCAAGAAGATGTGCATGATCATGATGGAGATGACAGACTTTACCAGGTAATGATGTGTGACAGGATGTGTGATAGTGACAATGGTTGGAACATCTGTCACATTACTCAGACTATAAATTTCTCTGAGTGGCAGATGCCAATATCAAGTGACAGGGGAAAAAATAAATAACATATAATTAGAAACTGTAGGTGTGTATTGCTATAGGTTTTGATAAATCAAGATAGCAGTGTGCCTTCTAACTTATTAAGGAATTTTGACACCACATTTTGCTTCTTCACCTCTACTTTCTTCATATTAACATACTACCTTTACAAAGAACTTGATCATCCAGGGTATGGTCAGAGGTGGAGTTATTCTAACAGTTCATTTCTTTAGGCACGTAGTTTTAGTTATAGTGACATTCGAAATTGTGAGATGTTTTGCTCCTGAGATATAGTGAAGAGATATATTTAAAACTATAATGATTTAAAGATAGCCAGGAACCAATCATATTGCATATGTTGATTCCAGAAATAATAGAGATGTGATACATTTATGATATCATGTGATAAAAGTAACCAGAGATAAGTGAAAATTATAGTGCTTTACATACTAAGGTGTACTAACTTACAATTAGAGTAATGGTCTTCGTATAGTTAGGTAAGTTTACAAAATAGAATACACTGAAACAGACCTAATGCTTAGAAAATTGACTTTATTGCCATAGATTATATACAAAATAAGTTCCCAATGGATCAAAGGAGTAAATGAAACTTTGAAATCATAATTATTAGAGAAAATGTACACATTCATTGATACTGAGTGAGAAAAAAATTCAAGGAAATACATTAGACTGCTAAACAAACAAAAAAGACCTCATTAAAAATGGGACTACATGGTTCTTTGCTGCTGTTGTTTGTTGTGGGGCTGAACTTGGGGCTTGAGTGCTGTCCCTGAGCTCTTCAGCTCAAGGTGAGTGATCTACCGCTTCAGCCATAGCTCCATTTCCAGTTTTACAGTGGTTAATTAGAGAAAAAGGTCTCATGGACTTTCTTGCCCGGGCTGGTTTTGAACCATGATCTTCAGATGTCAGTCTCCTAGGTAGCTTGGATTACAGGTGTGAGCCACTGGCACCCAGCTCACATGTTTCTTAAGCTTTAGGTTATGCATTGAAATATTGCCATTTAACACAGCAATTTATGTATGCAGTACTTCTTGATCTGTGTCCTCTCTTCAACATCTTCACTCACCATCCATTCCAGTTCATTTTTGTATTCTTCTCCTCTTGACCCCCCTTGAATACTCATTATGTTAGGCTTTGATTATTTGTATTCTCTATAGATTTCATTATACTTTATTTAATTTATTTATAACTGCTTGGGTCCTTCCACATGTGCTTAATTCTAGATTTATAGTCATTTTCTAGTTCTCACAAATGAGGAAAACCATGGCTTATTTCATTTGACATAATCCATTCCTTACAAATGGTTCCATGTCATTTTCTGATGGATGAATGAAGGAAGGGGTGGGGGGAGAGGTGGGTGAGAATGTTGAATGGGGTGATACTGATCAAGAGGTGCTGTATTCATAAACTGCTTGGTTTAATGACAACTCCTTTGTACAAATGTCTGAAGAAAGTAAACATATTTTTAAAAAATAGGATTGCAAACTCACATTATATACTAATAGAATATCCTAAACAATACTTAAATGTAAATGGACATTACATCACATTATTAATAGGCACTTATAATAAATGTGTATGAAAAAGAGAATAATGGAAGGGTGACTTATCAAGATTCACTGTTTGCAGAAATGGACAAGTTAAAATGAAAGCACTTGTAAAACTAACCCACAAGTAGAAATGTAGGTGTGTAATGCTAACTTAAAAGGATGGCAAAATTGTATAATGTATATGTATATGTAAATGTATAATGCCATTGATATGAAGAATACTTAGACATTATATAAAAATACAAAGTAAACATTCCAGATAAACAGTGCACAAAGGATTTGAGCAGACAATTCACCAATTTTCTCCATGAACAGTTACGCATAAATATCTGAAAAATATTTGACCTTAAGTTATAATGTAAGATAACTTTTAGATCTGTTTATTGGCAATAGATCATGGAGGTAAACACATAAGTTTACCTAACAGTTAATTTGTCAATATGTACAAACTACAAACTTTTTGAAATTTTGATAAATATAACCTTCTATTTGTACCTGTATTACATATCAGTGAATCGGGGAATAATCTAGAATGGGGGTCTTCCCTATAAAAATAATGGCAGATTTGTTCAAAATAGTACACTACTTATAATGATAAACTTAACAACAAACTGCTATATGAAGTCAAGTCTCCTGAGAATGAAACTTAAATATTATAAAGAATACTTAAGGAAATGTAAAATATAAAATGAAGACAAAGTAGTCTGAACTAAATTTTGTAATGTGTGTGTATGACTGTTCTATGGTTGTTCCTCCTTTGTTTTGTTTAATATCAAAATTCTCTTTGTATTTGGTGATACTGGAGTTTGAGATCATGACTTTCATGCTGACTAGGCAGGTTTGCTATATGTGAACTTCACTTCCACCCCTTTCAGTTATTTTGAAGTAGGGGCCTAATGTTTGGTATGCCATTCCTGGACCATGAACCACTAGTTTCATGTTTCTATCCATGGCTGGGCAGTAGGTAGTTGCCAGGCTCCTGTATATGTGGGGTGAAAAATGTCTACTACCACACTCAGCTATTAGTTTAGGAGAGTGTCTTACAAACTTTGCTACCAGGACTTAACTTGAATTGTGATATCCCTGATCTCAACCTCCAAGTAGATAAGATGACAAGCATGAGTCACTGTGTCCAGCCCAGAAATATTCTTTTGGAGAGAAGATACTAATGGAGTTGAACTAGGTCTTAGTAAGTGTTAGGATAGCACAGTGGTCTCATTTTGGAGATTGTCTATTTTTCTGCCAAGGATAACCTCAAACTGGGATCCTCCAAATCTCAGACTCCCAAGTATCTAAGATTAAAAGCATTTTCTTTTAAGGTCCCTTGTGTCTATAATTATTCTTCTGAACGAATTCAGTTCAACATTGTATTCCTTTGGAAGAAAACTAGTTTTCAAAGATTATGGGCAGTGAGATTTCAAATTTTATTGGAAAATAAGGAAATTAAATTTATAATGTGTTATACATAGAATGTTCTAATAAAGCCTTTAGACATCATGCTCTATTTTTTTCCTCTTAAACTCTTGCCAACTTTTCCAACATAGCCTATAGCTTCCAAATGTCTGTCATTTTTTTTCATACAGAGTAACTGAACATAAACTTAATTGAAAAGAAAAAGTAATTTGAGCTAACTTTTATACTTCAGTGAATAATTCAAATTTGGTCTACACTGTAGTTCCAAGAAACCATTTAGTGTCTTTGTCTTTGCTTCCCTTTCTTTCTCTGTTCCTCCATATTTATATTTGCATTACCCTATAAGTAAATACATACATTTATAAAATAGACATAGTTAACATAAACATATATGCTTAAGTATAGGAATTAAAATTATACCACAATGGCATTAAATAAAGAATATGTTTTTGTGGTTAGATTGCAATTTTAACATTTTAATAATTTATTATCATCAGTAAATTTATTTAGTTTTAGGTTGGCCATAGGATAAGTGATAGTTGAGTAATTTAAGTGACCTCCTACAAACAATCCCACAGATTAAGAGTGGATTAGAGCACATACACATTTTTTTAAGATGCCAGCTTTCAACCTTTCTGAGATACATGGAACAGTATATATTTCCAATTATGTTATATAATAAGCTTACCACCTTCCAACAGAACTACTGCTGTTACTCTTAATTGCCATATGTTTATGGGTTTAGATGGCAAGGTCTGAGATGATTAAAAAATACTCCACAGAGAAGACATATGTGAAATTACAATAAATTACAGAACAAAAAACCTTGAGCCAGAGCAAGAACACTTAATAGTCAGTACCAAAGTACTGATCCAGGTTGGGGACTTGGCATTTTATAGCACTGAGTATAGATAAAGGAGTGATCAAGAAAATGTGAAACACACACACACACACACACACACACACACACACACACACACACACACACACACACACAAACGGAATTCTATGCCTCCATCAGAAAGAATGACATTGCCTCATTTGTTAGGAAATGGAAAGACTTGGGGAAAAAATCATATTAAGTGAAACAAGCCAGGCCCAAAGAAACATAGGTCCCATGGTTTCACGTATTTGCAATAACTAATATGTCTGAGACAAGCAGAAAAGGTCAGATAAGATGATGTTAGGCGAAATGAACTCTAAGACAAGGACATAAATGTTTTTTTCTTTCTTGCTATTGTTTCTAACATATTTATAAAGTGATTGTTTTGTTGCTTTGTATGTCCCACCCCCACGGTATAACCCTGGTTTTCACTATATTTGATGTTGGTATAATTTGGGGAGGGGAAGGGAAAAAACAAATTGTTTAAATAGGGATACAGGTGGACCCATTGCAACAATGAGATGTACAAAATGCTATATTGAAAAACGAACTTTACAACTTTGGCAGAGGAGAGGGGGTGAGGAGTGTAGTCGTGGAGATGGGCGGGCAGGGATGGTAGGGGAAAAATAAAGGAGGAGGCAACAATGCTTGATAAGAAATGTACTTATTACCTTGCTCATGTAATTGTAACCCCTCTGTACAGTATTTTCACAATAAAAAAATTATAAAAATGGAGGAGTGATATGGAAAGGGAATGAGATTGGAAAAATATGCAGTCTGAGGGAAAAGAAAATACAGGACCAAGGACACTAGAGGTATTCCAGTTTTTAGAAATACTAAGCATGCCAGAGAATTTTTTAAAAAAAGATTTATTATATATGCAACCTGTACCTTCCCCCTCCCCCACCACCTGAAGTACCACCTAGGGAATGGAGACTCACATAAGGAAGAGAATGTTCTTTGACCTAAAATCTGTCAGGAAGAGTGATCGATCCCCACTGTGTGCAGAGTGACTCTAAGAAGATATAGAACAAATTAATACAGTAGTTCAGGTAAAACCCCTACAACAAATACAAACCATAAAATTAACCAATTCATACTTCAAACTGAAATGACTTTTAAAAGTTGGAAATATATAAATTTCTAAGTCTGTATCTTTACTTAGACATATTTTAAAATCTTATAATTAAAAAAATTAAGAGAAATGAACCCAAACCAGAAAATATAATAACAATTAAGGAAAAAATGGTAAAGGAGAAAATAAAACTTAAAAATTCCAAGTAAGTCAAATAATATAAAGGTTCAAGTAGGATTAGATTAAAATACAAATTTCATAGAGAACACTAAAGCAGATATTAAGAAGAGCCTAACAGGGATAAAGAAAATGACTGGGAGATGAAATGTAAGAGGAAGAGTTGTAAAGGTAGAAAAATAAAGATGATATTACACATGTGTATTTGGAAACTTTGAAAAATAAAAATAAAACTGATATTTAAATTAGTTCAATAAAGTTTTCCATATGAGACTAAACATCATTTCATGCTCTCTAAATCTTACCATGAACCTAGGAAATTTCATTCAGAACAATCAATATGAAACATAAAATCCTAATTGTTCAGCGATATTATAGAATATTCTATATTACTGTACACTTTTGTATGATGGACATGTATACCACTTAAATGATAACTTTCACTAGCCATTCTACCTTCTCAATAATTATGATTAAATCATTTATGGTTAGTCTATAGATTGATTCTGAAATTTGAGATATTTTTATGAGTACTTTTGTTAGTTGTAAAAGTTAAGGAATCTCATTGTGATATTTTCACATATGCTTCTGATGAATTTTCATCATACTTATTCCTTCTACTACTCTGAAAGTGAAGATTAATATAGTTCCATTGCTATTATATTGATATAGTTGAGATAGTAAACACACATGAACAAATAGTTTCTAGTGGAAATCTATTTTTGACATAATTCTATTAGCCCATTCATGTAGATGAAAACCCAAATATAATGCAAAGAGGCTGAAAAAAAATTTCATTGACTGATTAGTGGTTTACCTGACAATACCTTAGTTAATAAAATAATTGAAAAGAAACTAATTTTACTGATATTTAATTTATTATTTACATTTATCTGAGTATCTTCACTAAATGATAAGGTAATAAAAGAAGCTGAATTTTTAAAAAATGAACACACACATACAAAACAACAACAGCAACAGTTTTTTAAAAAGCCAACAGTGTTGGTGATTCATACCAGTAATTTAGTTACTCAGGAAGTTGAGATATGAGGATCAAATTTCAAAGTCAGCTGGGAAGAATGTGAGAATGACCTGAGATAAGGGGAAGGACAGGATTCCTTCCTTCACCTAGGGTAGTTCCCCACAAAAAATAAACAGGGTAAGGAGTCCTGGGCTGCCTCTGCAGTCATCGCAGTTTTCTCAGGCTCTGTGCCCCAGGCACAGTGCCCCATGCCTGTAGCCCAGAAGTGGACAAGGTAGAGGAGAGAGATATCGAGGACCTTGTGGGCATGTCCTCTGCCCTCTAACCTTTCACTGTCCTGTCTAGAGCTGTGGCCTCAGTGACCCATGTGAGCACAGCTGGAGAGCAGAATGCAGTGTGTATACCAAAGCCCTGCACACCACAGTGCCCTAACAACTGACCAGGACCCAGTATGCTATTTATACCAACCAGAGCTGAAAGTTGCCAAATGCAAAGTCTGACAGAGATCCATCTGGGGAAAATAACACTCCACCACCACATTACACAATCTGAATGACCCCAACAATCCCTGAACCCACATGTATAAATCATAATGAAAAATTTCAAAATTCATGAAAAATCCAAGACAACAAACCAAATCCAAAAGCCAACAACAATCCAGAGAAGGGACTTAGTGAGAATGAAGAAGACATGAAGGAACAAAGGACCATTAAGTAAGGATGAGAAAAATTGGTCAACTAAATAAAAGGGGAGATCCAAAAACAAATAGGAAAATGCAAGGAGGGAATGACAAAGGATAAAGAAGTTTTCTTAAAAAAATATGGAGAGAAATATGGAGGACCAAAGGACCATTAAGTAATGATGAGAAAAATTGGTCAACTAAATAAAAGGGGAGATCCAAAAACAAATAGGAAAATACAAGGAGGGAATGACAAAGGATAAAGAAGTTTTCTAAAAAAAATATGGAGAGAAATATAGAAATATTGCACATCTCATTAAAAGACAAAATTAACACCCTGAGAACTGATTTCCACAAAGAGCTTGGAAGTGTGAAAGGTTCAGTTTCCCTATTGCAAACTGCAGTTGAAAGCATAAAGCAGTAGAATAAATGAAATGGAAAATAGGGTATCAAAAGTTGAGGATAAAACAAATTGTAACAAAAATTCAAAGGCATGGAATAAACATTCAAAACAAACCTATGGACATCTAAGGATTGGCCGATTCAGTCTTAAGACCAAATTTATGTATAGTTGGGATAAATGAAAGAGAAGTCTTCAAAACTAAGGACATTGAAAACCTACTCAACAAAATAACCCCAGTCTCAAGAGAGAAAATCTCTAGCTGACAGGTATACAGAACTGGTATTTAGGTATACAGAACTTCTAGTAGACAGGATCCAAGAAGAGATACTTCTAGACACATTGTAAGACATCTCTAGACTAAAAATCAAAGATTTAAATTTAAACACAGCAAATCAAAGAAGGAGTTGTATTATAATGGAAAGAGGATTAGAATCACTGCAGATCTCTCCACAAAAACTCTTAAGACAAGTAGACCTAGGAATAGTTTAATTCAAGCCTTGAAAATAAACAACTGCCACCCCAAACTGGCATACCTAGTGAAACTATCATTCACAATTGATGGCAAAACTAAAATATTTGATGACAAATAAAAATTAAAGGAATTTATGAATGCATACTTAACCAGTATTGCAAAGAATACCAAAGGGAAGCATACAATATGAAGAAAACAATCAAAATCATAGAAACACATTAGACAAAATAACACTGCAAGACTAGTTTGGTACGCACAGGAAGAGGAAAGAGGCAAATTACAGGAAATAAAGAAAATGGCATATCTCTCCATAGTAACCTTAAACATAAAGGGACTCAATTCCCCAATCAAAAGAACAGCAGATTGGCTCAAAGAGCAATTTCTATCCATTTGTTGTCTCCACGAAACCCATCTAACAGTCAAAGATAAAAACAAATTCCAAGTGGAAGGATGGAAAAAGATCTTTCAGACATTTTGCAAAAAGGCAGGAGTAACCATATTGCTATGGGACAAAACAGACTTTTCATTAAAATCAGTACAAAGATACAAGGAAGGTTATTACATATTACTAAAGGGAGTGAACCATGAAGAGGAAATCACTGCTGTCAAAATAATGTGCAACAAATGACGGAGCACTTAACATTTTAAGCAAACACTTTTGGACTTACACAACATGTTAGACCCTAGCACAATAGCAAATATAGGTCATCCAAACAAAAAATAAGCAAAGAAGGCTCTGAATTACAAGCAATATAATATAAATAGACTTAACATATATCTAGAGTATTCTACCTAACAATGACTCAATTCACATTCTTCTCAGCAGCTAATAGAATATTATCCAAAATTGATTTTTATCATGGAACAACAACAAAACCCTAAGAACATAAGAACAAGAGGTTTGAGATAACTCCTTGCATCCTATCTGACCACAGTGGATTTAAACTAGTTCTCAATGACAAAATATATTGCAGAAAACACTCGAACACATGGACTGAATAGCAACTACTGAATAACATATGGGTCACTGAAGAAATAAAGGAGGAAATTAGAAAGATCTTACAATTCAATGAAAATGAAAACACATAACAACAGAACCTCTGGGACACAGCAAAAGCAGTGCTGAGAGGAAAGTTTATTGCACTAAGCTCACACATAAAACAGAAAGAGCTCAAGTAAATAAGCTCATGATGCAATGAAACTGCTAGAAAAGCAAGAACAAACCAAACAGAAACTACTATTAGAGAGTATGCAAAGACTGAGGCAGAAACTAAAGAAATAGGGGCTTAAAAAAAAACTATACATAAAATCGATAAAAACAAAAAGCTAGTTCTTTGGAAAGAAAATAAAGAAAATTGACAGACCACTGATGAGGCTGACAAAGGAAAGAAGTGATGAGGGACCGGAGGAAGATGGTGGAGGAGAAGCTGGAGGCTAAACAAGCTCTCACATAGAAACCAGCTTTAGTGTTCCAGTGAATCCTAGACTAGAGAATCACACCAAGTGAGCCATCCTTGTACAGAGAGTTTGGCCAGAGAGGGAATATCGAGGGAACTTGGTCAATGAGACAGATCTGAGCACTTGGCAGTAGCTGCGTCTGTGAGGCCTCCATATCAACAGAAAAAGTCCCGGACAAAGACGTGGCATGAGAGCAGATTCTACTCACTACTAGCAAGAACTGACAAGGAGCAGAAATCTTTACCCTGCTGATCGCAGACCAGGAACTAAGAGTCTGGCATGAGTAGAACCCTGACATCCTCACTCCTTCTGGAGGAGCAGCAGTGGGAAGGCAGCTCCTCCCCCACCACCAGAGAAGATCTCCATCTGTGATACTGACAAAGGCCAGGCCGAGAAGCTAGCTCCAACCCAGGCCTTGGAAGAAAACAATTGAAGACATTATCAGGAACAGGAACCTGACATGACATGCCAGACTCAGCTACACCCAGGGGAAAGTCACCCAACTCAGGCAGCGAAATCTCCTCCCCCACAGGAGTGACTTTCTTCACTGGGTAAACAGAGCCAGACGCTGCCCCTCCCCACTGCAGCCTAGACAAACAATTGAAACTCAGTAAACATAAATCCTGAGAATGGCTGCAGGCTGGACTCTGTGAGTGTTTCAGGAGCTAGCCCCTCAGGGAAAAACTACTGTTTGCTGAAAGGCCTCAACCCTACCTGGAACCTAGTCTCATCACAGCATCTCCAAACTAGAGGAAACAGCCATCTCCCTCATTTGTGATACCCAATGCTGAGCTCTCTCTCTCTCCCTGGGAGGAGAATCACAAAGACCTGGGTAAGGCAGAGCTGTCTGCCTGCTCAAACCAACCACCTTAAGAAACCAATCAACCCACAGGAAAAACAAATACCACAAGCCGACCAGAGATTCAACCAAGAGACTGGTTATGGACACAGGGGAGAAACAAGATCATTCCCCCCCAAAAAATTACTATAGAACTCTTTTTTTTTCTACCAATTTCATTATTATTTTTAATTCTTTTCTATTTTTTCAATTTTCTTTCATAATTTTTATTTTAGGAGTGTATGTGTGTGTGTGTGTGCTTTTTAAAAATACCTTTGACCTTTGGGTCCTTTTTTTTGTTTGTTTTTGTGTTTGTTTTTCTTTTCTCTTTCTTTTTTGCATGACTTAATTGCTCTTCTGCTCATCCCCAAATATATACCCATTCTTGATTATTAGACCTTATCCCTCATTGTCTACATACTTAATCCAGAAACTTATTACTCAATTCACAACCTCTTAGGCTTAACTTCTTTAATAGTCGTATTATGTCTTTATAACTATATAACTTTTATGTATTCCAATTTTAAGAATTTTAATTTTTTCATTTATCCTTTCTATCGTTCCCTATCCTATCCTTTCTCATCCTATCCTTTTCTTCTCTCAATATAATTTCTTTATAGTTACTTAATTTTAAGTGTTTCATTTTTTTAATTTAAATTTTTGTTTTTCAATTTTTTCTTTTCCTATTTTTTTTTAAATCTGTCTCCTATCATTCTGTCCTATCATTTCCCTCTCTGAGATTAGGACTTTGTTAAATTCACTCTTCTTTTCCCTCTCTACATCCCTCTAATCCTACTTTTCTCCACATTTCTCCCTAAACCTAATAATTTCTGGATTGCTGAATCACTCTTGGATGTTCTTAGCCCATTAATCCATAGTTGTTTGATGTTGAATAGATTGAATCTGTTTAACTAGATTGTAACTGCAGCCATTTTGACTGTGCAACTACAGGACTGTGGTTGATGCTTGCCTTAAAATAGTGTTCTAGCACAAAATTGGTGTTACTTTCATACCAAATGGGCAGAACAACTCGGGGAAACACAAGAAAAATGACAAGTCTGGGTATCTCAGCTCCCACTTAGGATAATCAGGTGACAGAACAGGTAATGAATAATCCAAAAGAGAGTTCCCCCAAAGTTCTACAAACACTACTGGGAAACATGGTGAATGAAAAGATTGAAAACCTGCAAAGGACTCAGTGCGAGTGTGATAGGGCGCAAGATGGGGCAAACCAAAGATTAATACAGGAACTTCATGAGCATGTTGAGGCTAACCAAAAATTACTATAGGAATTGTGTGAGCATTAGGAATGTACTAAAGATTAATAAAGGAATTGCATGAGCCTGCTGAGAACAGTGAAAGAGAAACACAGGAATTGCATGAGCAGACTGAGAGCAGTCAAAGAGAAATTCAGGAATCGTGTGAGCAGGCTGAGAACAAAGAGAAACACAGGAATTGTGTGAGCAGCTGAGAACAAAGAGAATTACAGGAAGTGAGTAAGCATGAGGAAGCTAATGAATGTGTAATACAGGAATTGGGAGAGCGGGATGAGAATAGACAAAGATCAATACAGGCATTCACGGAATCCATAAACAGACAGCTGAAGGAATCCAGGGAGACCACAAAGGGAATGCTGAATGGAGCCCGACAGAAGGAATGGGAGTCCAAGGAAACAGTAACCAATCAACTAAGTGATTTGAGAATAACTCTGAACACCAAATTAAGGAAGTAAAGAAGTTCATACAAAATCTAAAACAAAGCTCCAACAACGAATATGAGGCCATCAAAGCCGACCAATTATAAGGAAAGGAAATAAAAAACAAAATAGAAAGTCTTGACAGTAGGTTAGACCATGCAGAAGATCGAATCTCAGGGATTGAAGACAGTCTAGATATTATAGAGAAAGAACATACAACTGTCCAAGACAAATCCAAGAAATATGATAGATCTATTCAACATTTGGAAGACACCATCAGAAGGACCAATCTGAGGATAATGGATGTAGAGGAGCACTAGACACAGAAGTTAATGGTCCAGGAAATTTATTTAACAGGATCATAGCAGAGAACTTCCAAACATGCAAAAACATAGGCCTATTCAGATACAAAAAGCTTTTAGAACCTCAAATAGACCAGACTAGAACAGGACATCCCACCGTCACATTATAATCCACACAGGATCATTTCAGACCAAGGAAAGGATCCTTAAATCTGTCAAGGAAAACCAATTAGAATAATCTCAGATTTCTCAGCAGAGACAATTAAAGCAAGAAGAGCCTGGTATGATATATGCAATGTCCTAAAAACAAACAACTATTAACCAAGAATACTGTACCCAGCTAAACTTTCCTTCATAACCGAAGGTCAAATAAAAAGCTTCCATAGCAAAGAAAAACTGAAACACTATATCTCCACCAAACCAGCCCTACAAAAGATAAAGATGTTCTACACACAAAAAACAATAAGACCACAATAAAGGTAAAAAAACCACACCCAAACTGAGAATTCAAGAACCATAGGAAGAAACTAGCCTTCGCAGCACCTAAGAAGGTGGATAACATGGCAGGAACTACCAAACACCTCTCAGTCCAAACTCTCAACATTAACGGACTTAACTCTCCAATTAAGCTACATAGATTGTCTAGTTGGATTAAAAAGCAAGATCCTTCTAACCTTTGCCTTCAAGAGTCACACCATGCCTATAAAAACAAATCTATTCTGATAATGAAAGGCTGGAATAAAATCTACCAGGCAAACGGCCCCAATAAACAGGCGGGAGTTGCAATCCTAATATCAGATAAATAGACTTCAAATTAAAATTAGTGAGAAGAGATAAAGAAGGTCACTGCATACTAATTAAGAGTTCTCTCCTTCAGGAATATATTACAATTCTAAATATCTATTCATAAAACAACGGAGCACCCAAATTCATCCAAGAAACACTATTTTCCCTCAAAGCTCACATGGATCCAAAGACATTAATTGTTGGGGACTTTAACATAGCATTATCCCCACTAGATAGATCGACCTGGGAAAAACTCAACAGAGAAATGGCAGATCTAAACAACTGCGCAGATTTAACTAGATTTAACACACATCTACCGAATATTTCACCAAGCAGAATCAGAATACATGTTTTTCTCAGCAGCACATGGAATATTTTCCAAAATAAACCACATTTTAGGTCACAAAGCAAATTTGTCCAAATTCAGAAACATTGAAGGTATGCCATGCATTCTCTCAGACTACAAAGGAATAAAATTAGAACTCAACACCAAAAGCCACCAAAGAAAGTCATGTAACCCATGGAGTCTGAACAACATACTGTTGAATCACCAGTGGGTCATGGAAGTGATTAGAAAGGAAAGTCAGATGTTCAGGATATTCAAGTAAAATGAACACACAAATTACCAGCTCCTCGGGGATGCAGCAAAGGCAGTACTCAGAGGCAAGTTTATAGCTCTGAGTGCTTACATCAACAAACTGGAGAGATCTGAAACCAATAATTTAATGAGACATCTGAACCTCCTTGAAAAAGAATAGCAAATTAAACCCCAATCCAATAGACAGAAAGAAATAATTAAAATTAAATCAGAATTAAACCAATTAGAATAAAAAAACTGAAAAAAGAATCAACAAAACAAAAGACCCTGCTGTGTGCTGGTTCATGACTGTAACCCTACCTACTGAGGAGGCTGAGATCTGAGGATCACGGTTCAAAGCCAGCTGGGGAAGAAAAGTCCATGAGACTCTTATCTCCAATTAACCACTAGAAAATCGGAAGTGGTGCTGTGGCTCAAGTGGTAGAGCACTCGCTTTGAGATGAAGAACACATGGACAATAACCAAGCCCCACAACAACAAAAAAACAAAAACAAAAAAAACAAAGACCCTTAGCAAATCTTATCAGGAAAAGAAGAGAACACATCCAAATAAACTCAGAGATGAGAATGGAAACATCACCATAGAAACAACCAAGATCCAGAACATTATAAGGGAATATATCTCAAACCTTTATGCTAATAAGTTTGAGAACCTGGAAGAAATGGATGATTTCCTAGCAAATATCAACATGCAAAAACTAAACCAAGATGAGTCAAACCAACCTAACAGGCTCATATTAAGCATTGAAATAGAAACAGCAATAAAAGCCTCCCATCTAAGAAAAGCCCAGGACTGGATGGATTTACAGCGGAATTCTACAAGGCCTTCAAAGCAGAACTCACACCAATACTCCTTCAACCCTTCAATGAAATTGAAAGAGAAAGTTTACTACTGAAACCTTTCTATGAAGCCATCATAAACCTCATCCCAAAACCAGGCAGGGACTCATCAAAGAAAGAGTACTATAGACCCATTTCTTTGATGAATATTGATCCAAAACTTCTCAACAAAATTTTGGCCAGTTGACTTTAACAATCCATCCAAAAACATCATGCATCACGATCAACCAGGATTCATTTCAGGGATGCAAAGCTGGTTCAATATATACAAATCAATTAATATAATTCATCACATCAACAAGAGCAACGACAAGAACCACATGGTTATCTCTATAGATGCAGAAAAAGCATTTGACAAGATGCAACAAGGATGTCTACTCTCTCCACTTCTCTTCAATCTAGTATTAGAATGCCTAGCTACAGTAATAAGAAAAGATGCAAACACAAACGGGATCCAAATAGGGAAAAATGAGGTGAAATCTCTTTGCCCTCTTTGCAGATGACATGATCTTGTATTTAAAGAATCCCACAGACTCCACTCCCAAATTTCTGGAGCTAATGTGAAATTTGGCAAAGTAGCAGGGTATAAAATTAACCCTCAAAAATCAATGGCTTTTCTGTGTGCCAACAACAAGAAGAGAACAGCTGAAATCAGGAAAACAACTCCATTCGTAATGACCCCACAAAAAATAGAATACCTAGGAATTAAATTAACCAAAGAAGTGAAGGACCTCTATGATGAAAACTTTAAAAATCTGAAAAAGGAAATCAAAACAGAACTTTAAAAGTGGAAGGATCAACATTGTGAAAATGGCAATACTTCCCAAGGCTGTCACAAATTCCATGAGATACCTATCAATATTCCAACCTCATTCTTCAAGGAAATAGAAGAGGCAATCCAGAAATATAGAACAATAAAAGACCCTGAATAGCAAAAACAATCCTTAACAGAAAGAACAGCGCTGGATGAATATCACTACCAAATTTCAAATTCTACTACAAAGCCATAGTAAGCAAAACAGCTTGGTATTGGCACAACAAGAGCCCTTAGGACCAATGGGATAGAATTAAAAACCCAGAAATAAACCCACAGACCTATAGCCAAACAATCTTTGACAAGGGAGCTAAAAAAATAAAGTGGAAGAAAGACAGCCTCTTCAGTAAATGATGCTGGCAAAATTGGTTAATTAATCACTTGTAGAAAAATAAAGCTAGATCCTTAGATATTACCCTGCACCAGAATAAACTCCAGATGGATCAAAGACCTTGGAGTCAAAGAAGACACACTGAAAACCTTACAAGACAGAGTAGGAGAAACCCTAGGTCTCCTTGGCTAGGCTGAAATTTTCTTAATAGAGACCCAGAAACACAACAAACCAAAGAATGTTTGGACAAATTGGATTGCATTAAGTTGCTTCTTCATGGCAAAGGCCATAGATAGCACTATCAATAGAAAGCCCATGGATTGGGAGAAATCTTCCCTAGCCATACAATGGACAAGGGTCTCATATCTAAAATATACCTGGAACTCAAAAAAATAAATTCTGAATGACAAATCCTCAAAGAAACAACTGCCCAATAAATAAGTGGGCTAAAGACTTAAAGAGAAACTTCTCTGAAGAAGAAAGAAGGATAGCCAATAGACACATGAAGAAATGCTCAACCTCCCTAGCCATAAAAGAAATGCAAATCAAAACAACATTGAGATACCACCTCACCCCAGTTAGAATGGCTAGAATCAAGAACTCTAATAACAACAGATGCTGGAGGGGATGTGGCCAGAGGGGAACCTTACTGCATTGTTGGTGGGAGTGTAAGCTTGTTCAACCACTTTGGAAAGTAGTATGAATTTTCCCAGCAATCCCACTTTTGGGCATTTACCTGAATGAGCACAAACAAGACCATACTAAAGCTCCTAGCACAACTATGTTTCTTACAGCATTATTTACCATGGTTCAGATATGGAGCCAACCCAGATGCTCCTCAGTAGATGAATGGATCAAGAAAATGTGGTATATATACACAATGGAATTCTATGCTTCCATCAGAAAGAATTACATTGCCCCATTTGTTAGGAAATGGAAAGGCTTGGAAAAAATTATATTAAGTGAAGTAAGCCAGGCCCAAAGAAACATCAAAATCCCAATGATAGATAAAATAATATATAAATTCATATGGAGTAACAAAAGACCAAGACTAGCTAGAGCAAAATAGGCAAAGAAAAATCATGTGGGTGGTATCACAATACCCGATCTAAAGCTCTGTTACAGAGCTATGATAACCAATACAGCTTGTTATTGGCACAAAAATAGACCCAAAAATTAATGGAACAGATTAGAAGACCCAGAAATAAAACCAGACACTTACAGTTATCTGGTATTTGATAATGGAACCAAAGATAATACAGTGGCTAAAAAATACATTCTTCAGTATTTAGTGTTGGGAAAACTGGGCATCCATATGCAGAAAAGTAAAAGTGTATACCTGTTTTTCACCATGCACTAACATCAATTCAAATACCTCAACATCAGACCCCAAACTTTGAAATTACTGCAAGAGAGCAGGAGACATATTAGAGCATCTAGATTTAAGTAGAAACTTCTTGAAAAGAGTGTCAGGGGTCCAATAGATAGGAGAGAGTCTTGACAAGTGGGACTCTATCAAAATAAAAAGTTTCTTCACTGATAAGAACATAGTTTATAAACTGGAAAGACAGCCAATAGAAGATCCTTACCAGGAATACATCAGACAAAGTCCTAATATCCAATATATAGAAACTAACCCCTCCCAAACCTAATAAACCAATCACTAAATGGGAGTTAAAGAGAGAGTTCTCAGAAGAAGAGATAAGAATGGCAAAGAAACACATGAGGAAATGTTTATCCTTCCTGGCCATAAAGGAAATGCAGATCAAAACAATTCTGAGATTCCATCTCACCCAAGTTATATTAGTCAACACTGAATTTAAACAACAACAAATGTTGGTGGGATGCGGGGGGGGGGGGGGGAAAGGACTGTACTGGTGGTGCAAATGTAAACCAGTACAACCACTTTGAACAGCAGTCTGGAGGGTTCCTAAAGAACTAAACATATATCTTCCCTATGATCCACATATCACTCCTAGGCATGTACCCCAAACATCATGAGCCAGGATATGATAAAGACACCTGCACACTTACCTTCATTGCCACATTATTCACAATAACCAAGATATGAAAATAACCCAGATGCCCAAAAATAGATGAGTGGATTTAAAAAAATGTGGTACCTATACACAGCCATAGGAAAGAAGAAAGCAATGTCGTTTGCATGGAAATGGATAGAACTAAAACCAGTTATATTAAATGAAGTAATCCAAGCTCAGAGAGATAAGCAACACATGTTCTCTCTGATATGCAGAAATAAGATCTAAAAGACACTGGGAGGTGAAATTATACAGGATTACAGATACTCACACAGAGTGAGTCCAGAAGGGGATACAAAGGCACAATGTTTAAGTGCCTCTTCATATATATATATATATATATATATATATATATATATATATATATATACATGCATATATATATAAACATATATATGTGAACATATGTTTCCAAATTATGGGAAAAAGAGCTCTCTATTTTAATGTTAATTTTTTGATGATTCTGTCTTCTTTTGTTATGTAATGGTGTATTCAAGTGTATATCTTTGGGAGGATGGGGGGAGGATCCAGAACTAATGGGGAAAAGGATGAATAAATGCAGCAGTGGAGCTTACAGGTCATGTAAGAAAGTGAACTACACAACTTGTGGGTCGAGCTGGGAGGGAGGGTCTGGAAGAGAGTGAGGGAATAGAAGACACTCTATGAAAGGAATTATACTCATTACCTGACTCATGTAATTGTAATCCTTCCGTAAATCACCTTTATAATAACATAAAGTAATTATTTAAGAAAAAAGTATTTGAAACTCTTTTCTCCAATTAAACACGCAAAAATTCCAGACATGGGCCCATGGCTCAAGTGTGGTGTATCAGACTTGAGCAAAAACCTAGGTGACAATGACCATTACCAGGCTCAAACCAGCAGTGTACCTGCATGCGCATATGTGGGCATGTGCGCACGCGTGCACACACACACACATATACACAAACACACACACATATACACAAACATACACACAAAGTAATTATGAACAATAAAAAATTTGATTTATAATGGTGTTCAAAGCATTAATATAAAAGAAGCAAATGATTAAGACAGACTTTAGAATTCAGAATTCTGATTGTGTTTTAGGTTGAAGAAAAAAATGGAATAAGAGGGATAGGAAAAACTGTAAAAAAACGGAATGAAAAAGTGCAGACAACAACATTTATAAGCTAAATGATATTAGTTTTATTTATTGTCTTAAACATAGAGTTTATACAAGTATTTATAGTAGTACCTGTACACACTATATATATTTATGTATAAATATATTTATATTATATACATGAATTGTGGTTTAAAGTCAGCTTAGGCAGACAATTTAGAGGAATTCTTATCTCCAATTAATCCACAAAATCCAGAAGTAGAGAGAAGCTCAAGTTGTAGAGTGCCAGTAGTATTTCTGATATGTAAAGAGAATAATCTCAGTGGAATTTTTTAAAATTATAAGCAAGTGAATATACTTAAGCTTTATTAATAAGACAAAAGCTGGGTGCCACATCTGTTATCCTAGCTATTCAGGAATCTGAGCTCTGAGGATAGCAGTTTGAAGCCAGCCTGGGCAGAAAAGTCTGTGAGACGCTTATGTCTCAGAAAAGGGGAAGTGGTGCTGTGGCTCAGAGTGGTAGAGTGCTGTCCTTAAGGGAAAAAGCTCAGAGACAGAGCCCAGGCCATGAATTCAAGCTTCTGACTGTCAAAAAATGGGGGAGGGGGAAGACAAGAAAAAGATATCTATTATTATTTTCGTAAGTAAGTCAGTAAATTGATTACATAATGCCTAATAGGTTCTGTTGATTGAGTGATGCCTTCGGTAGAATATGACATGACTTAGAGTCCAAAGTAGACTGGTAGATTTGGTAGAGAAACATTGGAAATCATTAAAAGGTATTCATTGCAAACATAATTTTTCACCCATTTTGAAACATAATACCATAGGAAGTAATTGAACAAATTTTCCTTTTACATGTTCAGGGCAAAAAAAAATTACCTAAAATTGTAAGGTGGCAGTGGATTTGCAGAACTGGAGCTAGTAGAAAGATTCTGTTGAAATCACAGTCATAATGGAGACTAGGAAAGATAGGAAATGAGCTGAAGTGGAAAGGTAAGAGCATGGCACCTCAGAGACAGTAAGGTTGGACAGATCTGATATTTTCCCAGCTCCGTCTGTGCCACTATCTTGAAGGAGTTAATGTCTTAGTGTCTATGTACTTTTAATCTGATTGGATCTGATTCTGCTATCTCAGTGACTTTGAAGTCATTGTAACCTTATAGCTAGGGTGTTAGAAGAGAATTTACAACTCCACATAGTGAGATTGCACTGAAAAACAGACACATTTCATGTTTTGCAAACCCTAGACACCCCAAAATTCTCACAGCCTACAAATGACACTGCCAATGGCATTCAACAAACAGGGTGATGATGTCCTGGAGTTGCAGAAAAGGTAGGACAACAAAGTTGAAATTTAGACTCATAATTTGCCATGCCTGAATGGAATCTAGAGTCAGCTAAATTTCAAGTTATATAAACTGTGATAAATCTACACTTGTTTTGAAATGGATAGAACTTTGTTATTTGCTTCTTTTATAGACTTCCAATTCTGCTTTAAGTGATTTTCCCCTAACATTATAAGGTTTACTGACAACATAACAAACACACACACACACACACACACACACACACACACACACACACACACACACACACACACACACACACACACACACACACACACACACACACACAAGCTATTCCTTAATTCTAACTCATCATTATTTCTCCTATTGAAGGTACTTTAGCTGTTTGTAGTCAGGCCCACAGAACTTGGGACATAGGTATCAATGAAATATTTATGAGCCCATTGTTGCCCACATACTGTCCTTCATATAGATATTTAAGTGGCCATATGGTTAAAATAATAGAAAATAATGCACTTTTTATGTTCTCTAATGTTCTAATTTATGCTCTGTTTTCTCATTTTCTTCAAGTACGAAATTATTAGTAAGTGGTATAATAATAGCTAAATTTGATGAGCTCTACTGTGTGTCAACCATGATTTTTTAAAAAAACTTTTATTTTTGTCCTCAACATGGTTTGATTGATTATTGTATTTTCTCTTTTGTTGCAAAAGGATTGTAGTTCAGATAAACTGCTCACAAATGCATACATGAAATGGGCTTTGAATTGACGATAGTCCAATTTCAGAATGTTGGACTGGCATTGCCAGTCTTTATCCTATGCTAAGTGCAGAAGTAGATCCAGCCTTTCCCCAAGAGAAGAACAAATAGGCACTTTAGAATCACTAGTAATTGTGTGATATGGTGGCCTTCTAGCTGCAAATGTTATGATTTTTTTAAAAAAAGGAAGTATAAGTGGAAAAGAGAGTTAACAGGCAAGGAAAGAATGAATAAATGAAGTTTACATTACACTTTGGATGAAATGTAGGAGTTGACTTGTGAAGGCAGATGATATATGTGAGAAAAATCCACAAAAATGGAGGCCATAAATTTGGGAACAAGCCAGATTGATGCGGAGGCTCTAAAAAATTGTATAAAGGAAGAAATTAAGATGTATGTGAAGAAAGTGTTAGATTTTCTTAAAAAAGCCTTTAAAAACAGATGAGTATTTTTATTCATTTATTTGTATTATTATTTTTAACTACTTGTACAAAGAGGTTTCAATTCAATTGTTAGTACAATGCATCTGGGTCAATGTTACCCTATCATCATTCTCTCCCATCTCTCCCAAACCCACCCATTTCCGTAAGTTACTTAAGTCTATTTTCATACACACACACACACACACACACACACACACACACACACACACACACACACACACACACACACACACACACACACACACACGGAATGAGGATTTGAATTTTATGGAGTAGGATATAAGGAAAGAGCCAAGGATTTTGATCATGTGAATGACAGAAATGAAAGTCACATAATGAGATGGGATTTGGAAGTTTTGCTATAAACTTAGTAAGATCCAAGGTAGTACTGTACCACAGATTGAGTTAAATGAGATTTGTAAAAATTGATGGGGCCATTTCTGGGCTTTTGTAAATATCCTTGGGACAGAGATGATTAAAACTTCTTTTAGCTTGAAGACATAGAACAGGTTTTATATTGTTATTTAAAAAATTATATACCTTTCCTGAAACTTTGAATATATCTTTCCTCTGCAACTTTGAGCATCCATGTATATTGATATGGGGGGGAGGAGAGTTACTCATATTTTGGTGACTTACAACTTTAATAATCACTATCCTGCTGAAACTAATTTACCCTGAACCCTCATAATCACAACTAGTAATTCCTTCACCTTTATATTTCTCTAACATCTCTCAGCATAATTGGAGAGTGTTGGTCAGTCAATTAGGTGTGCCCATCTGTCTGCAAATGAATGAGCATTTTGTCCCTGTCCTATTGTGGTCATGTGGGTTTGCCTGAATGGGGAAGGAATGTGTGGGTCAGTAACTATAAATCACTGCTTGTGAATAAGAAGAACCTGAGCTCTCACTGAGCATTGGAGAAAAGTGCTTTAGTGTCTGAACTTGGTCAAACTGAAGGGAAGAGGGAAGTACACAAAGATACTCCTGAAGAAGTAATTTATTCATTGTGGAATTACGGATTGAAGTAGTCTCAGAGTGACGGTAGGTGAAGAAGTGCATTGAGAGGGGGGGTACGATAGGGACTCTGCCAGGCCTTTCTCCCACTGGAACAAGGTGTGTATAGAGGAGATATTTCTATCCTACTTGCCTAACAGGGGGACTAAAACATGAACTCATTGAAAGATGGGAACTCTCTTAAATTTTATTATTCAAATAACATCTAAGAATGAAATCTTTCTGATAGAGTAGTTGGATCATGTAAAAAATAGATATGTATTTTATCTGTATTTACTAAATAAGAAAAACTTTAACACAGAGCTATTCTCACTTTCTGAGGTGAAATATGTGTATTCTAACAAGTAGTTACAGTAAGAAAAATTTAAGTGGAACAGACTTCAAGACAAAGGAAACAAGAAGTATTAGTTTTATGAAATTTTAAAAAATAATCTAGGAGAGGATTGGGGGGAGGGAAAGTGGGAGAAAAATGAGGAAGGGGTAACAAGTTTGATAAGAAATGTACTTATTAACTTACTTATGTAACTCTAACCCTTCTGTACATCACCTTGACAATAAAATTCTATTTTTTATGTTTTAGAATATAAAGGCAGAAAATATATAATTTAGGCTTTACTTATAAAGCTAATGAATTATTTTTCTCATGTATATAATGAAAATATATAGCTATCTAGCAAATAATTTTAAAATTTATGAAAAATATAGATCATCAAAAATGTTGAAAACAACTTGTCTTGACCTTTCAATGTATGAATTTAAAGAAATGTTTGAATTCAACTTGCTTTCCTATTGGAGGAAGGGAAATTATTTTATTGGTCTCATTATATTTCCTATTACAGAGAAAACTAGATTTCAGGAGAATGGTGGGAGTCAGAGCAAGTTTGTGAATTATCCTCACTGAGAAAATTATTGAAGCTATGAGAGCCAAAGAGCTTCAAATGTTAAAAAAAAAAAGAAGTAAAGAGATCTATACACTGGATATTACAATCTATTTAAAAATTGAAGATATTGTAATATCAAATTTCATTTAGCCTGATTTTCCTTAATAAATTATTTAAAGATGAAGTTATACATTTTTCTTACAGAAATTTTAATAAAGGCAGTAATATCAGCAATAGTAATGTTTCAAAGGTGCACCATCCTTTCCAAAACCAATTGGTTATCACTAGTCTTTACACAAACTGTAGTTACAGGTCTCGACTATTTTTTACTTTGTTTCCTTTTTTAACAGTAAATCTTATCCTAGAAGCTATCTTCCCAAATTTTCAGTATTTCATCAATATGAAAACATAGTTTAACTTCAAATGTCTACCATGATTCTTTTACCTGTTCTGGAGTAAAAATACCCAGTAATCACAAAATTGAATCAATGAACATATCATGTTATAGCAGAAGGTGGAACCCTTTTAAAGGGAAATTCCATAAGGGATACCAACATAAAAGCAAGTAAGTAGATGTGTTTCTGCACAGATTATTTTGATGTTATATTTTTGTTTAGTAGCTGTTTATTTTATGGTCTGCCCTGGATGGCGATTTAAGAGAATGGAGTGAAGCAATACAGAAAGTCTGTAAAATGAATTATTTCAGTATAAATTAAAATAATCCACCACAGTGTATGGCTTAGGTAAATAAAGTCTTACAATACAACATGAATATATCTTGAAATCAACTCTTGTTTCTTTCCAATATGTAGTAATTTGGTTTTTGAGCAGTTTTGTTGGTTCAGGGAAAAACACAAGCTCTGTACTTCTCCCTGGTGTAAATAAATTATTTCCCTTTGAATTTCTTCACTTAAATAGAAAGTACTATGCATGGTAGAAATTTCCACAGTGCTACCATTTGCCTGTCTCACTGTTTTGCAGTGTATGTTGATTTGGGAATCCAATAAACTTTCATCTAATCCTGATTAGGTTACTAAATATTTTGGGGTATAGATGCATCATTCACTTTCTCTCAACATCAGGGGTTTTTGCATATTAAAGGGACAAAAGAAAATTCCATTTGATAGATTTATTGTAATTATTTTATAAATAATACATATTATAATACTGGGTTCTTACTCTGCATCAGAGTAAGAACCCAGTAAGTATTAACTTCTGTATATAAATGATTTTAAATTTCCTAAAGAGTCATATGAGGGAATGGATAAAACTGGAGATGATCATATTAAGCAAAGTATATAAGATTTGGAAGGAAAGAAGTCAAAGGCCACATGTTTTCCCTCATATATGGATGCTAGACCTAAAAGATAAACACACATATACTATAATATATAGTATATATGTAAATGTACTCTATATAGTCTATATAGTACTTGAATAGATAGAGTAATTGAATACTAAAAGTGTGAAGGTGGGGTTTCTTGTCAATATTTTATGTACATGTGTGAAAAAGGAACAATGGACTTCCTGCAATTGGAGAAAGAAGAACTGAGAATGAGAGAGTGTGATAGAAGATGTGAAGACATAAGGGTATATTGCATGCACATATAGATATGTAAAAATGAAATCACCTTGCTTAGTGCTACTAATACTGTAGATATGTGAAAATGGAACCATATAACTGACATATATGGGTGGGGCTGGAAAAGTTGGGAGACAGTGATGGAAGGGGAGATATAGCCTTGATTTGTTGAATTGAAACCCCTTTCATATAACTACCTAAACAACAACAATAATAGCAAAAAGATAAAACCCCCAAATTGCTGGGCCAATGGCTCATACCGATAATCCTAGCTACTCAGGAAGAGAAGATCTGAGGTTCAGGGTTCAAATACAGCCAGGGAAGGAAATTCCATGAGACTCTTAGGTCTAATTACTAACAGAAAAACTTGGAAGTGGTGCTGTGGCTCAAGTGGTAGAGTGTTAGCCTCAAGTACAAAGAGGCTCGGGAACAGCACCAATGCCTAAATAAATAAGTAAAAATGTAAGGAAAATATTAATACAATGGTTAGGAGAAAAATTCCTAGTACAGAGTCAGAGTGGTGACTTTACGTCATATATTAAGTGAAGTTCATTTTTTATTACCAGAAACAAGTAGGCAAAAACTTCTCCAATAGGCACATCTGATAGGTTCAAAATAGACAGATATTGACAGACCCTGTTTGTTTTAAATAGATGTAAGCTTTGGTTTGTTTTCCTTTTGTTTTTTTCTGGATAAAGAATTCCATTGTAAAGCAATGAAAGTCTACACTTATAAAATATGAGGACATCTTATTTTATTTTGGGCTATTCCTTAATTACCTGCTAAGTATTCCTTGAGGTCTTCCTGATACAAAATACTCGATTAGCCAGGGCAGATTGAAGCAGTGTGAGAGCCTGTTTACCAGCTGGCTAGCATGTGTTTGACTGGTGTTTAATAAGAAGAACTGGCTGACCTTGGCTGCAGAACACACATAGTATCAGGGTACTCGAGGCAACTGCAACCCACAGGGAAAAGAGTCTCTCAGATTTGTAATGGAATACTGACAGGTGTCAAGGTGAGTCACATCACGGAAATGTCACCCACTCTAACAGGACATCTGCCCATCGTGCTCTCTTCCCTATTTTTTCCTTGTATAATAAAACAATTTTCCAGTGCCAGTGGGGAACTCATGTTCTTCCAGTCCATCAATAGAAAAGGACATTGTATATTTCAAATCTGGCTCATTTGTTATAGCCACAGGCAGGTACTAAATTGTAGTCACTCTTGATAAAAGCAAATCTCATTTAATGTTGCCACACCAAACATTAACCTAAGAAAAAGGGTGAATGTCCTACAGGAGTCTTTTAATGATTGTGTTATCAGTGAATGTTAACTTGAGGGTCAGCATGTGTCTATTACTTTTAAATTTAAATACATTTAAATTACTATTTTGTGAATTCCTTATTCCATCAAATAGGCAAATGTTTTGAAATTTAAAAGGTAATGTTCTAATATATTTTAAGTACTTTTGAAAATTTTTCCCCTTATACTCTTTATAATAACATCATTAAATTATTTCTCTTTCTCTCCCTCTCTTTTTTGGATTACTATCTTTTCTTTGTTTTGTCCTGTTTTGGGAATCTCCAGATGGTTATTTTCTGTAGCTTTCCAAGGACATTAATTGTCAATAGACTTTCTGGTATCTTTTATTACTCTTCTGTATCTCTCTAGTCTCAAGGTAGATAGAGTGCATCTGTCATCCTTTTTTATTCATTCTATTCTATAGTTTCTCTTATGATGCCTTCTGAAATCTCTCTTCACTATCCAGTATTCTCTCCATTTTTATGTACTTCTAATTTTCCTTTTAATAATGGCCTTTGCCCTTTAACTCTTTCATTTTGTCAATGCCTCACAAGGATCCTACCTCTTTATTCTGCTTGTTTAGAAATGAGTACCTTCTGCCATCTCTTTCAATCCTGTCTTTAGAATTGTAAGTCTCCATTACTCCTTTCCCCAGTATTGCTCATTCTTGTTAGTTATGTAAGTTAGTTATGTAACTCTGAGTTTTTCTTGAAACAGTGACTTGAAGGTAGCATGTCAAGGATGACAAATTAATATATTTTACCAGTATGGAAAGTGAACAGATATTGGGAACCTGTTGGGATGCTATTTTTAGGGGGAGAGAAAGTAAGCATGATAAAGGAAATGAGATAGATTAGAATAAATATTAAACTCGTATAGAAATATAAAAGTGATATTCCACTGCCTACCCCTCCCGAATAACTAATAAAAGCTAATATAAGAAAAATAGTGAGTAAGATAAAAGTTAATGCAGGATTTTATAGAATGCATAGAGTATAGTGATAAGAGTTGAGAGAGGATGGCAATAAGCACAATGATTTTCTGAGTTATTTAAGCTGTGTTTAACACAGAGAGGATAAATCAGTAACTAATGGGAGATGATGAAATGTAACACATTTCTTCTTTTGTGACCATTTTACTACACATTATATCTGCCTGTCCTAAGCATACAAACCTATCATTAAAGTACTGAAGGTGGGCCTTTAAATCCTGGGTATTCAGGAGACCAAGATCTGAAGACCACAGTCCAAAGCCAGCTGGGCAAGAAAGTACATACCATTCTTATCTCCAATTATATGGCTCAAGTGACAGAATACTAGCTTTGAGCAAAAGAAGCTCAAGGACAGAACCCAGGCCCTGAACTCAAGCCCTAACACCAATGCATACACACACACACACACACACACACACACACACACACACACACACACATCACTAAGTAAAGACCACATTAAAAAAAAAGAAGAAGAAAGAAAAGACAAAGTCATTCAATAACACCTTGTGTGTAGACTAAGTAGCAATTTGAAACTGGCAGAATGTAAATGGTGGCAGAGAATGAAGAAAGGGCTGAGGCTTAAGGAAGGCCCTCATATGATGGAGGACTTCACACCAGGTTGAGGCATGAATGTGATCAGTAACCTTGGATGCCACATTTGAAAATCCGGAAATGAGCACAACCCGTGTTCATTTTTCCATTGTTCCTCCCTGTTTTCTATAGATAAGGTTGAAGGATGTGAGGCTCAATTTAAGGATGCAACTCAAAGGCTATTTGAGGAGACCCTGCCTCAGGAGGGTAGAAGGAAAAGAACAGAATGGGGAGATTTGAAAACAATTTAAATGCATTCAGTGAAAAGAACACATTGCTGATTGGATGGAGGAGAGAATGATTCTAGGATCTATATTTAGTAGGTGAGGTGATGTAAGCGCCTAAGAAAGAGAAAGTGGCTGAGGAAACAACTTATATGCTCTTTCTCTCTCATGGTTCTCCCAATATTTATGACATGGATTTTTCTAAAGTGCACTATAATTTGAAAGCTCTCATACATCCATTACTTAATTCAGTCCTCCCAAGAATCCTCTGAAATTGACTGAGCAAGTAGTTTTATATACAATTTTCAGATAAGAGCACTGAAACTTTCCTCAATTGTGGAAAAAGACTTTAGTTGTGGTAAGCCATTGAAATGTTGAATTAAAAAAAAATGTAGTTAGGCAATGTTGGCCTAGTATGGAAATCACGCTGGATAGACTACCTTCTATTAAAAGGACATTATTAACTAGTTTAGATACACCTTTAATGCACAGATTTATATGTAAGCATTATTTGAATACCATGTTTTATATATGTATATATATTACATATAAGAATTTAATATATCAAGGCTGCTCAGATTGTTCCAAATAATATCTTTACATCTGTCTTGCACTCCCTGAGCTCTGTATTCCATGCATAGATTTTCATTTTAAAAGCAATGTGCATATGACATCAGGTACGTTCAGAGTGGTATGGAAGCTAGTTCTAGATAATCAATATACTTACAATCATATACAGGGTGATATTCATGTATGCACACTTATATTAACTAAAGTATATACAGAGGAGGAGTGCACTGGTGTTTTGCTTTTGAGTGCCTAACCTACAATCTAACAAAATGAATACCAGCTAGCTGGGAACATGTGCTGTGGACGGTGAGGTCAAGGGGGGGGGGGTACAGATGAATGGAGACAGGAAGGATGGACAAATTCAGGCATTATATTCAATGTACATGTGTGAAAATGGAAACAGGTAACTTGAGGAGAGGGGTGGAGTAGGGAGAGTTTGGGGATCAAGGATTGAAGATGTGATATTGATCACCAAACTGACATGTTGAGGGGCTGGGAAGGTGGCTCAGTGGTAGAGTGCTTGCCTTGCATGCATGAGGCCCTGGGTTTGATTCCTCAGCACCACATAAGCATAAAAACACCAGAACTGGCACTGTGGCTCAATTGGTAGGGTGCTAGTAGGGTGCTGGTAGGGAGCTGAAGAGCTGAAGGACAGAACCCAGGCCCAGAGTTCAGGCCCCACGACCGACAACAAAACAAACAATTAACCAAAAACTGACATGTTGAAGCAAAACCCCTTTGTACAACTTCTAAAAGATAATAAATGTACTTTTAATTCTAGGAAATCAATATATAAAAATATCTCAGAAATAAAATTCTTTTGAATGAATTGGAATGCTTTTTTAATTAAAAAAATAAAAGCAATGCTCAGTGCTTCCTTTCTGTGAGCACACAGAATTGTGTCTTAGCTGTCAGTTTCTCTCCCCCTCTTTATCCTGCCATAGTTTTGTCCTATTCTCTTTTCTATTTGGCTGTTCTCAAGCGGTAGCCTTTCTAACAACCTGGTAAACATCTCTGTAAAAAGCTGTGTCTGCACAGTTGGTAAGAAAGAGATAATTCTATGTTTACCCAATCCACCTGAACACTAGAGAAGTCTCTTTGCAAGTAGCAGTTAGCAACAGAGGGTAGAAAGAGGCTAACAGAAGGCCTCTTCTCCCCTACGTCCACTTTGATAGACGCGTGGGGAGGTGAACAGGCAAAATTCCACCATGAACTAACTCTCTTTGATGAGTCTGAATCCATTTTGCTTTGGAGTAGATGTCATTGTGTGATTTAGTCCACATCTTTATGTCCTGTGCACTGAGGAGGGTTCCTCATTGTCATTACTATTAAAGCAATGCTTCATTGTAAGGTTTAGTAGCTAGTTGAAGATTCATTATAGGAATTGTGTGTTTATGTGCAAGCTAATGGAAAAGAGAACATGGATTGAATTATGATTCACAGAGGAACTTGGCAAGAGCCTAATTTCATAAAGTAATTGAAGAGACATGTCAAAAATATTTGACAGCTTAAAATCTTGGATTGAAAGTGAGAGTTAGCTCAAAAATGATATGAATATTGTTTACAATAACCAGGATTGATTCCTTTGATAAGATACATTCCTCAAGTCCACAGACCCAGAAGGGTGTAAGATTCTAGAAAAGCACATTTTTCTAGTAGCAGTTATCTATTTATATCTAGAACTTTCTTATATTATTCAAATCTGAATCATTTAAAAATTGTAACTTCCCTATAAACTCTATTCATTTCTCTGATAAATCCTTGTAATACAAGTGAAACAAAATAATTTTTAAGCTTCTAGTGTAATTCAGATATGTAATGTGAATAGTTCTAGCCAAACTGAAAGAATAATTTAGAATACTTGCTCAAGCTATATTCAGAGATGCTTGGAGATATATTTAAACACATAATTTTTGCCCCTTCTGTGGACCTACTGAGTCTGAATGCAGCAATGGAGAATATTTTTAGATTCCCATTTGATTCTGTTATGAACTGTTTTGAAAAATACCAACTTAACATGCATGATTAATATTTAGAATCCACTAGAGAAAATGATCATGTAAACCACCCTTTGTATAATATGCTGCCACTGCTGTGTGTGTGAGTTAACACTAAGTAGACCACATGTTTATACATCTATAAAATACCCTTGAATATTTTTCTCTAGAGAGTTGGACATCAGGCAGAGATGTCTCAATAAAATATACCCCTTCAGAAGACTTGAAATTAGTTCTCACTAAGCTTCTAAGCTTCCCACGTGGGATTTGGTATAGATGATGAGTTTATGTTTGAATATAAAATCAAAGAGTATAGAAAAAAATATGGCACATGCATTTGTTTATATCTGGTAAATTCTATTGCTCCTTAGGCAAATCTGGTTGTAGTTTATGAAGATCATCTACTGAGCACAGTGAGCATTCTTACCTAATTTTTACATCAATTATATCCTTAAACTCCTGAGCATAATTGTTTATGGATTCCTCACCACAAACAAAGACCTATGCAAGACTATATATATATGAGAGAAATGTGATTTAGTTCCACCCCCTTGTGTTGGATGGAAATGGAAATAGAAACAGGTATATAAACATGTGTTATCATCCTCCTCAAATAACTCACCTAAAACAATTGAAGGATAAAGCACTCTAAGTTCTTACTGTAAATCAAATACTTGTTCTTATAAAGAAGTGGGTGCTATATCTACTTTCTTCCCAGTGGAATATAACCTGTGTCTTACTGCTCTTTGACCAATTTATTTTGCTTCTGCATAATACTACAAGCTGTTGTTGTTGCTGCTGTTGATGTTTTGATAGTTAGTTTATTACAAATTGTTTTGTTTGTATTGAAACTAGGGCTTGAACTAGAGGCCCAGGTGCTGTCCCTGACTTTTATTGCTCAAGACTGGAGCTCTACCAATTGAGCCATACTTAACATTTCTGTTTCTGTTTTTGTATTTGTTTTTGGTGTGCGTGTGTGTGCGTGTGTGTGTGTGTGTGTGTGTGTGTGTGTGTGTGTGTGTGTGTGTGTGTGTGGTTAACTGGAGATAAGACTCTCATAGAGTTGTGCCTAGGCTGGTTTTGATTGGAATCCTCATACAGCCTCCTGAGTAGCTAGGATTACAAGTGTCAGCCACTCTTATCCACCTATTTCAAATTCTTTTAAAAATTATTATTTTCTTTTTATTCTTATTTTTAAGTAGTTATACAAAGGCATTGCCATTTAACAAAACAGTTTATGAACACAGTATATCTTGATCAATGTCACCTCACCCCTTTCAATATTCTTAGAGGCTATTGAGATTAATACCCAAAGGAGGCTAGAGGCTAGTGAAAAAGGTCAGGTTTTGGAATCTGTGCACCTCCTATATTTTACCCCTGGGATATTCCCTATTCCTCATCTCTACTCTTTTCTGTTTTGTAGACTTTTAAAAAATTATTTCATTTTCCATATATCCATCTAATTACATGTGTTACTTAGTTTGAAATATGTGATTTGGGTTATAAAGGTCAGTCTATCTATCTATCTATCTATCTATCTATCTATCTATCTATCTATCTATCTATCTATCTATCTATCTATCTATCTATCTAAATTAGGTGGTTCACACCTGTAATTCTAGCTACTCAGGCTGCTGAGAACTGAGGATCATGGTTTAAAGCTAGCTCAGGCAGGAAAGTCTATGAGACTGGTATCTCCAATTATCCACCAGGATAATTGCTGTGGCACAAAATGGTAGAGCATTGGCCTTGAGCACAAATGAGCCCAGGCCCTAAGTTCAAGTCCCATGACTTAAAAAAAATTAAAGAGAGGAACAATAGAACTCAAAGGAAGAACTTAGTTGTGAAATGATCCTTAGATTCAAATACAAAATCCCTTGCCCCAAACACTGTACTCTTGTCACACAGGGGCCATAAATGTGACTCTAAGCTGCTTAAGTAACTAAAGAGAGTGTTTTACCTAGTAAAATTGATTTTAAAAATAAAATGAAACATTCAGGCAAGGCACAAAAGTTTCTGATTTGCGGGTATGTGTTTCACTTCGTATTTTTCAGCCAGCACACAGGATTTTGTTTATGGATGGTATGATTTCCTTTCATGAGCTTTACTTGGTTAAATCAGATTCTTTTTTATTTGAATGAATAATATCTAGGCCACAGGAAATTAAAAGTAAGTGTCTATTAAAGGAGTTGTCTGGGATGCTCACAGTACATAAATAAGCGTTTTATAAGAGGCATAAAACTAGCAAATAGTCAAAATAATGTTTAGTTTGAGATTATGCAAATGAAGGTAAGGAATGAATGCTAGCTCTTCAGGTCATCTAAATAAACACGTTATTTTCTCATCACTGATCACTGGGTTACTGTTCTATTATTGGAGTTAGGAGAAGAACAAAAAATTTCACTGGATATTGAACTAGGATCCTTCAGGGGCCAACAATAAGAAACATTGAATGCCAGTTTGTTTGCATTTTCAGAGTGTAGGATGTAACATAGGCAACAAACTGAAAGGAGAGGGAAGGTATGGAAAACATCACAATATTGGCCAGCCTCTACTGCACAGCCTTTAATTATTTCATGTGAGGTTTCAGGTGGATAGTTTAATGCCATCTACACTTGAAAATATCAGTTGTTATTCACCAGTAGCTATAGATATGATTAACAGAAGTAGAACACTTAAATCACTGTCACGCTGTCTAAATTTGATTATCCAGATCACCTGCAAGAAGATAAAAAGAACTACAAATCATTTAGTGTGAAGTGCTGTATTTCAGAACCTGCTCTAAATTATTGATTTATTTAAGTAAATTCCATGAGGGGTGCACTGTTATTATTGTACAGGGGAAGACACTGAGTCATGGAGAAAATGTATTCATAAGCCAAGCTTTCAGTGCTGCAACTGGAATTCGGTTCTGTTGTTGTTGTTGTTGTAGTTGGTGGTGGTGGTGGTGGTGGTGGTAGTGTGTGTGTGTGTGTGTGTGTGTGTGTGTGTGCTGAAACTGTGGCATGAACTCAGGATCTGTTTCTTGTGGCTGCCTTCTTTTGGGCCGACTTGCTTGCTCATGGCTGCTTCTCTACCAATTCAGTCACCTTTTTTGCTCGTTAAGTGCAGATAGAGTCTCACCAACTTTTCTACCTGTGTTGAGTTTGAACCATGATCTTCCAGGATCTAGCTACTCATGAGTAGCTAGGATTACAAGTGTAAACTCTATACTACCTGGCTTATTGTTTGAACATGAGTCCAGGCCATTTGGCTCTAGCTAGGATTACAAGTGTAAACTCTATACTACCTGGCTTATTGTTTGAACATGAGTCCAGGCCATTTGGCTCTAGATTTTAATCCCAGCTTTCACCAAGTTACAGGGAAGGGAATGAGTACAGAAAGACCATGTAGCTTATGATTCCTAATACATGTCTACACATAACACAAAAAGAATATAGAAAAAAAAGTTAATTAAGTGGAGCCAAAAGTATAGGAAATCTAGCCTGAAAGTTTAAATCAGTCAGGTATAGGAGTCAAAGTCATTTTCCATTATAGACCTGCATTAATAAATATAGAGCAAGCTTAGCTTCAATACAGTTCTGTGTACACCACTGTGGGTGGGGGTGAGGGGTGGAAGAAGAGGGGGCATGATTTTGAGCCAAGGAAATATAAAATACATTGAACCCATAGGATAAATGTTATGTTACATAATACATACACACACACACACACACACACACACACACACACACACAGAGGAATGCACAATATATAAAATAGTAGGGATATTAAGTAAAATGGGTAATGTTTTAGAAAACTGAGGAGCTACAAATAAAAGAGATTCAGGGCAACTGGTAGGGTTAGGTAGAGTTACAATTCTAATAGAATGGTCAGGATAGACTTTGTGTGAACAATAGATGAAGGAAATAGAGAAGTTAAGCAGGCAGAGTCATAAGAAAAGAGAGTACAAGGCACACATCACAGATAAAGGAGGGGATCCTGGCTAGTAAAGGTAGCTAATTATTTAGCTTATCATCAGTGATGGCATCAGAAACACAAGGTGATAGGTGGGGGTGGGGGGTACAGGCCTCATCAAGCCCAGACTCCAATTTCTAATTAGCACAATTTCAAATTAGTACAATGGGACCAGGTCAGGCAAAGATGTTCACTTAATACCCTGTGTTGTATTTTAATTGGGTCATTCCAGTATTGAGGGCAAAATGTAAGAGGAAAGGATACAAGCAGAGATCAATTAGAAGGTATCAGAAGAATACAAGGAAAACATCCTGTTTTCTACATGAAATTCCTGTCAATTTTATATGTTTTATCTTTCTGGGGCTTTTAATAATTGGAAGCAAAATTTAGAGTATAAGTTGTGTGTGTGTGTGTGTGTGTGTGTGTGTGTGTGTGTGTGTGTGTGTGTGTGTGTGTGTATCATAGCTTTTTTCTCAAAAGTTTGATTTCTTGGTCTTTTTTGTTTGTTTTACGTTTTGTATTGCTTGTGTCAGTCTGGGCTTGAACTCTGAGGCTGGGTGTTGTCAAATGTCCTTAAGCTCAAGGCTAGTACTAGTCCACTTGAGCTCAAGATTTGTTGCTGGCTTTGTAGTGTTTAAACAGAGATAAGAATATCACAGATTTTTTGCTTTTATTGGCTTTTAACCATATAATCCTCAGGTTTCAGCCTACTGAGTAGCTAAGATTGCAGGCATGATCTCTTAGTCTTGATTTTTGTCTTTGTACCTTTCTAGTAAAAATAATTTGCAGCTTCAGAATTTCTTTCTTGTTCTTTAAATGTTATTTTCCCCCCAAATATTTTATTATATATATATATATAAACATATATATATATATATATATATATATATATATATATAGTTTTTATAAATCCATTTAGCAACACTGGTCTTGAGAATTTTGTCTGGGTTTATTTCAGTTAGTTTAATTTCCCTTATTTTCCTGGGACAATCTCTGCTTCCTGAAAGATGTTTTTCTCGGCTATGTTACTCTTTCGTTTTCTTTCTTCCTTCCTTCCTTCCTTCCTTCCTTCCTTCCTTCCTTCCTTCCTTCCTTCCTTCCTTCCTTTCTTTCTTTCTTTCTTTCTTTCTTTCTTTCTTTCTTTCTTTCTTTCTTTCTTTCTTTCTTTCTTTCTTTCTTTCTTTCTTTCTTTTTTGGACCGGTCGTGGGGCCTGAACTCTAGGCTTGGGCGCTGTCCCTCAGCTCTTCAGCTCAAGGCTAGCGCTCTACCACTTGAGCCACAGTGCCACTTCCAGCTTTTTTCTTTTTGCTTATGTGGTGCTGAGGAATTGAACCCAGGGCCTCAGGCATGTAAGGCAAGCGCTCTACCACTGAGCCACCTTCCCAGCCCTATGTTACTATTTCTCATCGAGGTTGAAAATTAACCTTGAAGATGTGGCAATTTTTAGATTGCTATTGAAAATTATGCCCATAATCCTCTCTACTCAGGAGGCTGAGCTTTGAGCACTGCTCAGTGTCATACTAGGCAGACAAATATGAGAGACTCTTAGGTCTAATTAACCTGCAAAAGTAGAACCATGGCTCAAATGGTAGAGCACTGACCTTGAGCAAGAAAAGCCCAACCAGAGCATCAGGACACACACACACACACACACACACACACACACACACACACACACACACCAGAATGAGTCAAAGAAAGTAGCTTTGAGACACTGTGCATCAGACAGTCATGTCTCTGTCTCACTTGACAAGGAATGAGTAGGATGAATCTGGAGAATTCAAAGTGCTTTTATATAAGATGTCAGCTTTTGTATTAGCAGTTAGAGAATTCAAATGTACTTTTTAGATCACTTTAAATAAAAATACATCCATCTTTCAGCCTGAATGAAAAATGTTTGCCTCTTAATCTCCTGTGAGTCAAGGGAGAGGAGATACTAGGAAGGGAATGGGACTGACTATTTGTGAATAGCCTCAGGTGGTAAACTGAATATTCCTTTGCTGTGAATCATGAGTGAAGACCAGATGATAGAAGTGATACATGTTCTTAGTGCTTTAAAATTGGTATTGTTATTATAAAGGTGGTGCACGGGGTCGGGGGGTTAATTATATAAGCCACGTAAAGAGTATATTCCTTTTTGGACAGTTTCAGTTCTTATTTTGCTGTCTTCCAGTTTATCCCTCCCATTCCCGCCCATAAGTTGCAAAGTTCGTTTTCAACATAGTGTCCAGCAAGTACCATTGCTGGATTTGTTCACCCTTTGTCCCTCCATTTCTGTACCTCCCAAAGATATATAAATGAAAAAAAAAATAGAATGAAAAGAAGGAAGCAAGCAAGGAGGAAGGGAGGGAAGGAAGGAAAGAAAAAGTTCTCTGCATTCTACAAGTAGCAATTATAAGGGTAGCTGAATAAGAAGGAAGCATTAACCAAAAACCAAAAGAGCACATACCTGGCACAGCATGCAAAAAGGCCTATTTCTTGAGACAGTACAGGGTCCTGGGAGGTAACACTGTGACCAAGCATCTTGCTGTTCTTAGTAATTTCTCCATTGTTCATTTTCTGTTGTTAACAGGTATGGCTATTAACAACGACTATTTGTAAATATAAAGCAACTATTAATCCATACACTTAAATAAAATGATTTCTAAAAAATGACTAGCAATTTTGAGCTCCTAGAAGGTATAATTTTCCTAGGTGTTAATTATAAGATTCAACATAATTTTGATTCTCCAATTTACAAATTTGGAAATAGAAATTTTGAGAATGTTAATCCTTGTGTCTTAAAGGTAAAAACTGTAACAAACCCAGTTCTATGATTTTCACAGTGTACTTCAGGACTTTTTTTTAAAGCATCATATGAAATAAAGCCAAGACTAATGTGATAGTCTTTTCAATTCCTAGATTTGTATACTTATTTGATTTTTATCTTTCATATTTAACTTATTTTAGTGGTTTGTTTTAAGAAAAAATATGACATTAACAAAATAAAAGAATAGCAACTTAGAAATGCTAAGTAGAGTCAATATTAAATGTGAGAATTCTACAATGTAACAGACACCATTTTCATATAGCATCCTGTTAAGTCTAATCATTAGAGTTTAACTTTGATTCTCTTCTCTTTTGTGGGATGAAAAATGTTGTGGTGATGGACAGTCTTAGGGGATGTTTTGGAATAAAAGAGGAAGAGGTAAACAACAATAATATTACAATGGAATAATTTTGGATAGCTTGGAACTCAGCAGTATAGGTAAAACTACTAAGGGAAAGATCAGTTTTTCAAATAGGATCAAACAAAATGCCTGAACTCTTATTCTATATACATATATAGGTAGTATGATATACATGTATGCTACAATGTGATACTGTGATATATATACATCTATATTATACATATTGTGTATGTGTGCCAGTTCTGGGACACACACACACATATATATATAATGCTCTGTATATACTCTGGGTGTGGTGGGTGCGGGGGGGGGCATTGCTGAGGCTTGAGCTCAGGGCCTGGAGGCTGTCCTTGAGCTTTCCACTCAAGAATAATATTCTACTTCTTGTGAATGTGGGTGCACAGTCACAACTATACACCAATGTTGTTTTTAATGTTTGTGTAGTCATTTGGAATGGTCAGGTAGAATCTTTTCTTGCAATTGACTTGTATCTTATTGGTAATGTCTGCCCCATTTGTTAGGAAATGGAAAGGCTTGGAAAAAATCATATTAAGTGAAGTAAGCCAGGCCCAAAGAAACATAGGTTCCACGGTTTCCCTTATTTGCAATAACTAGTATATGTCTGAGTCAAGCAGAAATGGTCAGATAAGTTGATGTTCAGCGAAGTGAACCCCAAGTTAAGGACTCAAATGTTTTTTCTTTCTTGCTATTGTGTCTAACATATTTATATTTCTTTGTTGCTTTGTATGTCCCTTCCCTACGGCATAACCCCTGTTTTCACTGTATTTGATGTTGGTATAATTTGTGGAGGGGAAGGGAAAAGACAGGTGGACCCATTGCACCAATGACATGTACAAGATGTTATGTCAAAAATGAACTTTACCATTTTGGTGCATGGGCGGGGGGGGGGGAGGGGAGATGGAAAGGGATGGGAAGGGAAACAAAGGAGGAGGCAACAATGCTTGATAAGAAATGCACTCATTACCTTGCCCATGTAATTGTAATCCCTCTGGTATTTTCACAATAAAAATAAAAAAGAAAATGCCTGTTATTCAATGGCTGTGTATATCCTGTTGCTGAGTATTCTCTAAATCTAAGACCCAGAAAATAAGCTGCATTTTACATAATTATACCCTACAAAGACACTGTTTTTGCTTGATGAAAGTTGAATGCTACTGCTTAGGATGGATGAATTATCCCTGCACTACAAGTAGCTACATCATAGATGTGAGAAAGACAGTTGCAATATGCAGAAACACAGGGGACGATACAAAAACCACATTTCCTCTAAGCATCTCCTGTCAGTATTTAGGGATAGGTGACATTTGTGGAGGGATACAAAACAAGTGGTGTCATTTAAATAAAACACACAATGTCTGCCTTGAGTCATGTTTAGCATTGCTTTTCATGAGAAGGGTAGGTGGGTGGTTTTGACCACTTCTGCTGTTTTACAAGCCTCCCCTCTGACCCACACAGTGTACATTTACAATTGGGCCTGGCTGAAGTAACAGCTGGAGATTCTGCAGCAAAGTTTTTCTCTGCTCAATTTAACCAGGCTGTATGGGACTAAATCTATGATCTTGTCCTCATTAATCGAATGCTGGAAGCCACTGAATGGCCTCTTCCAACTTACTTTGAAGACTCTGTCCTGTTTGTAATGGAGAACAAAGAACAAAAGCGGAGTGTATGACTAGATTCATATCAGGAGTACATCCTTTTAAAATATGAGACAAAAAAAATATGAGACATTCTTGTAATCTCAGCTTTGGCCTGTTTATCTCACTACGAACTGAAGTATTCAAGTAGATGCAAAGCTGGCATGGCTAGACTTACTCTTTGAAAACCGAGGTGCAGTGATGTCCCTGATAGGTTGTATGGATAGTTCTGCCTTTGGTTTAGAAATGATTATCTGTAGATAAAGAGCAGCCCTTTTCTCCGGGCTGTGAAGCATGGTCAGGATGGACGCCAAGCGGGGAGGATGGTCTTCTGCACTCTGTCCCACATCTCTGACTTACAGTTTGTTACGTTCTTATCAAACTTATTTTTGTTGACCTCGGGTTGTCTATAGCTTAGATTCATCATTTGTTTCCATGTTTTATTAATGTCCCCCAAACTACCAAACCTCTTCGCTGTTGTTCTCCTCCTCCTCCCCCTCCTCTCTTCTCCTCCCCCTCCTCTCTACCCCTCCCCTTCTTTTCCCTCCTCCCTCCTCCCTCTCCCCCTTTTTCCCCCTCCCCTTCCTCCTCATTGCCATCCTAGAGCAACAGTGCAAGAGAAAAACATAAGAGGGATCTAAATAGGAAAGGAAGAAGTAAAACTATCCCTTTGTGCAGATGACATGATCCTGTACTTCAAGAAACCCTCAGACTCCTCCCCCAAGCTTTTAGAACTGATCCAAACTTTGGCAAAGTTGCAGAATATAAAATCAGCCCACAAAAATCAGTAGCCTTTCTGTATGCCAATAACAAGAGGCTGAAATCAGAAAAGCAATCCTGTTTGTAATTGCCTCAAAAAAATACCTAGGAAATAACTAAAGAAGCCAAGGACCTTTATAATGAAAGCTTTAAAACTTCGAAAAGGAAATTGAAGAAGACTTAAGTAAATGAAAGGACCTTCTATGCTCTTGGATTGGAAGAATTAAATTAGTGAAAATGGCAATGCAGTCCTGCGCAAGGCAATTTATGAATTCAATGCAATATTCATCAAAATTCCAACATGCTTTAAAGGGAGGGAGAAAACACCTTCCCCCAAATCATACAGAATAACGAAAGACATATTTTTGATAGTCATCATAAATTCTATACTGGTTAAAACATAGAAGAGAAAGGGAAGATGGTAGGTTGAAAATATTCAGGACTAATCTGAGTCTCTAAACATCAGAAAACGTTATATACACGGCTGCAGCAAGAAGTGGGTAATGTGGAAAGGCAAGAGTGGAGCCCCAGCCTACAATCAGCCCTTTATGAACGAACTTCCCCACCCAACCCCAAGAAAACCACATACCTGCAGAGTAACAGAAACAAACGCATAACACTGGCAACAGCAAAAGCTTTTAAAGTTAATACCGTATTCTTTATTAAATGCTAGATTCTTGAAAAATCAAATGAAATCAAGTGACTGGATCTATTTTCATTGCCATCTTTTTGAGGAAAGTGAGCATTAGTCTCTGTATTGAAGGCAGTTACAAGGCTGTAGAGGTAGAATAGGAAAACACTAAAGGATCAGTGAGTTTATTTCTACTGGAATATTTCCATTTCATGGCATACAAAAATAAACTACATCCTTAACTTGTTTAACTTATTTCATAGACATAGAAGGCATGGGAATATAAAATTATGCTGAGAAAAAAATCATGCCCATTTCTTTTAAAAATGCCCAATTCTCCTCCAATTTTATCCATTTTCCCCTCTTCTTTATTTAGAGACACACAATGAAACATTAATATTATATTAATACTGATATTTTATTATTTTAATATTTGTGTTAAATTACATTAATGAAATGCTTAGTAGTGAGGCATTATATGTTTATGAATAATACTTAATAACTATTAAATACAAATTATATTTTAAATATTAATTTTTATAATACATTTTCTCTTTTTTCTATAGTCTTTTGTTTATTTAAATCAGCAGTACAATGTCAAAATATTTTTGTTACCTAAAATATTTTAACATGGAAACAATGGAACCAAAACTTCAGGCATTATAGTCACTACATAAACCCTGATTAAAACAGATGCTGCAATGTGAGTCCTCAGCCTCCCTAGATTAGCACTAGATTTGAGCCTGAATTACACTTTTACTTTGAGTCCTTCACCACTTAAGCAAGTAGCAGACAATATGAAAATTGTTGAACTACTGGATAATTCTACATAAGTGTATTCCCCATTCTATAATCTGTATAAATACTACTGTTACATGTTTATGAATTACAGCTGTGTGGAGCTGTTACTGACTGTGAGTGAAAGCTAACTCATCTTTAGTTTGTTTAGTTTGTTTAAGAAGTAATTACAAACTGGAAAAGATGGTCCTATGGCAATTGTTAATTATGTCACAATTTCTCTGCAATAAAACTCTCAGTTAAATAGGTAATATATGACATTTTCATGAGTTAGTTTAGTAGTTGGGTTAAAATACAAAATGTTGCATGTCTGGTTTGGTTATACATTTATTAATGCCATATGGTTGATCATCTGTGTAACCATCTCCCTGACTTGTGTCAGACAGCTGAAAATGAAAACACATTTGTTTTGTAACTAATATAGAAAATAAATATTTCCCATTATAAACATAAATATAATAGATTATCAATCAGTAAATACTATATTTTTGTTCCTTAAAGTAAAATGTATCTGTATCTCTATGATTCTGAGGTATTATTATTGAAAGAAAAAAAGCTTAAAATTATAAGTTAGAGTATCTAGAATTTCTTGCCAGATTGTCTTGCTCAAGGATCTCATTTTATATATAGGGAAGATAATCGCATTTTAACCCTTTTATTATCTCTTGTAGGATATATGGATGATTTGAGAATTATAAAAGGCCATTGCATTTCAAGAAGGGCTTTAGATTTAATATGACATTGACACAAAACAGACATGTTCATTATGTAATAAGATTATTGTAATATTATTGAGCTGCATGAATTATGACTGATCATAAAGAATGATCTTGGTAAAAATAGATGTCATAATCCTGCTCATGAAGTAGTCCCTTAGAGCTGGTTGTCATTTTTATAAAATTATATACATTTACATATTGCAATTGGGTGCAGCTGTGACTCAATGAATAAAAGATAAGTCAATGGAAGATAATTCAATAAAACATAATTGTCCATTGGAGAGGCATGATTATTTTCAAAATAAAGGAGAAGGTAGATTAGGGGGAAAAAAACAAACTTTTCAAGGCTTTCACATTTTTCACAGGGATTATTACCTTTCTGCTATCACTGATGGATCTACCTAGATATAGGTATGTGTGTGTGTGTGTGTGAGAGAGAGAGAGAGAGAGAGAGAGAGAGAGAGAGAGAGAGAGAGAGAGAGAGAGAGAGAGAGAGAGAGAAATGGTTTAGGTGGTGTTTAAGTTTACAAATTAAGTAGAGTGATTTATCGAGTAAAACAGACTTAAAGAGCAGTCAACAGAAATATTTATACTTACCCATAATTTGCTATTTCATCTTCTGAAGACTTCTGTACTCATTCTTTGGCAACCAGTAAAAGAGAGTGCATTTTTTGAACTATCTTCTTAGAGGAGTTATATATTTGGGCCTCAGGATTATGAGAAAATTTAGCTTCCATATTTGTATAAAATATGACAGATATTGGGGTCACATCACATTTGTTTCTGCAGTGAATTTGAGTAGATCTCTTCGGGACCAGTAGTCCTTTCCCTTGGTGAAATAGTTACAGTGATGCGTGACATCATCTCCCAAATACATATGCTTTTCTGTCCCTCTTCATGAGACATCAGTGCTATAAAGACACCAGAGCTCATAAAATGCATGAGAACACATCTCCATATCTTTCAGAAAAAATGCAATATACTTCACTTAAGTCGTCCCAAATAGCACATTAGTAGATATGAGTCCCAATATTTACAAATATGCCATTCAGGACCATCACTGTAAACAAAAATTCATTTCCATTTTTAAACCAAAATTCAATGACTAGCATCTTGTCAGTTAACAAATGTTATATGTGTTACTATGATTCAGGGATATTTAGGATCCTCCACAGTGTCTTGTGTATATGTCTGTTTACAGATAAAGGCCCAGATGTTCATTAGCCCCTGGAAACTACTAATTCTAATTAACCAGTTCAGTGTTGTTTTGAACACTGGCCAAGATTTTACAGCTATGGTACCACCTACAACGATTTTGTTCTGCATTTTCCTGCTGTTTCAAATAACATTCACTCAATGACAATTTCAGTTGCTAATATTAAGGGGAAAAAAAGACCCCACGGAGAGCTTTAATCATCTCTTTCAACAGAAATTAAATGTTTTAAGTCTCCATGCCAGTAGTACTTGCATTGGTTATCCAGGGTTTTACTTGGATGCAGTGGACATAGCCAACTTTTGTACAGAGAAAATAGGGTGACAAGTCTTTTGTGCCCATTTTATCTCCACCTGATGGATTTCAGAGGGCTAATCAGGCACCACACTGGAATAAGAACAATTATCCAAAAATACAAGAAACATATTCTAAAATACTCTTGGCTCCACAATATAAAGTAATTGTAATGATTAATTAGAGCTGTTTTTAAAATCTAAGGTCTAAATCTATATAAGCAGTTAGAACAAGATAACAGTTCACACATCTGTTATCTCAGACTCTCATAAACATGCTATATTGCAAAGCTGAGACTTCGGGGCTGAAAAAATAAAGAAAAAAGATTCTAAATTACAGTATTCTTAATTTTAGCTTTGCTGAGGAAAAGTATTCTGATAAAGGTGAAAAGCTCTAAAATGCAGAAGATGAAGTACATATTTCTGTCAATGGACATTAATTTTAATAATAATTTCTTTCTTTAACACTTCCTAAGAATCCATCTGATGTTTTTAATAAATAGCTCTTAAGAACATAATGCTGTTATATTTTACATTAAAACTTGTACCATTAAAACATTTCAGATAATTTTTGAAGCATACATTTGATAATACATTATCAGTCTAAGAAAGAAAAATAAGGATCACTTGTAAGTTTAGGGACACAAGAGATTTTATCTTTCTTGTTTTTTTTAATGTATTTATAATGTACTGTGTGAATTTTTGTTTCTTTTTGTGTTCTCCCATGGTTTAACCCCTTGTTTTCACTGTATTTGATTCCAGTGTCCTGCACCTTGTACATACATTTTTCTAATTTGGGGAGGGGAAGGGAAATAACAAAATGCTGAAATAAGAATACAGGATGGTATTCTTTGTGATGGAGGAATATTATTCCATTGTGTATAAATACCACATTTTCTTGATCCATTCATCTACTGAGGGGCATCTGGGTTGGTTCCATATCTTCGCTATGGTAAATAATGCTGCAATAGTTGTGCTGATATTGCAACAATGAGATGTACAAGTCGTTATATAAAAAACGAACTTTACAACTTTGGTGGGAGGAGGGGCTGGGCGGGGAGAGGGGGGGAGATGGGAAGGTATGGGAAGGGGAAACAAAGGAGGAGACAACAATGCTTGATAAGAAATGTACTCATTATCTTGCCCATGTAATTGTAACCCCTCTGTATGGTATTTTCACAATAAAAAAAAAAAAGAATACAGGATGACCCATTGTAACAATGAGATGTACAAGACTTTGAGAATGAACTTTACAGCTTTGGGCAGGGGAGGAGTTGGGGAGGTGAGGAGGAAAGGGATAGTAGGGGAAAAACAAAGGAGGGGGTAACAATGGACTCATTACCTTGCTCATGTTATTGTAATCCCCCTGTACAGTATCTTTACAATAAAAATATAAATTTAATAAAAATATTTTATTTCTCCTATAATGAAAAGAATGGTCTAGAAGAGTACCAATGTAATTAAACTTGTTCTTTAGAAAGCTGTAGTGTAATCTAAGTTGAGCTGTTTCAAGTATATGTGCATAATAATACGTAGAAGCAAATCAAACCTAAAATCCGAAGACTTACTCAAGCAGAGAGCACCTGTCCTCTGGGAGAGACAGATAGTTTGTGTGTTTTACCAATTGTTTTCATTGTTAAATGATAGAGCATAAGTGCTCCCTTAAGCATGCCATTTACTTTTGTGTCTTCATAATATCAGTGGATAGAAAGAAATGCAAGCATTATTGAAACCTAGGAGGAAATTGAATTATCTCTATTCCCTGTTGGATTCAATGGCACATATGTCTTATGTAGCACAATCTAATCTCCTAAAATACTGTTTCTTAAATTCTACTTTTTTTCATAGACTTATTTGATGGTTATTTCAATAGTTGTGTCTCAGTAAATGAGCATCAATTATAGACTCATTAGATGTCCTTAGACATTTCCCAACTTCTTAGGCTATTTGATTCAAGTGAGTTTAGAATGCAGTTTCCAATTCCCCTCTATCTGATTCTATAGAGATATAAATTAGTTTATGTTTTCTACTAAATTAGAAAATAAATGTTATAAATGGTTTGGGCATCATAGTTCCATGATTTGGATGAAAACCTTAAAGGTGTTATTTGTGAAATATGTAATTATATGAGACTTTAGGGCCTCGATTGCTAAATTGTTGAGTATATTATGATATATATGATATATATGATATAATATATTTATATCATAGCCATCATTACATATAAATGTAAAGGATTATATGCAATTTATTACATGTGGTAAATGAGCTATAAACTTCTATATTGAAAAGATATTATTAACCTATCATTGATCATATAACCATTCAGTAAAGTTAAGCTTAACATGGCTTTGTGAATTAACATGACTATGAGTGATGACATCTTAATTTTATAGTTGTGGCACAAAAGTACAGACAGTCCATAATGAGTGAGTAGATGTGTCTCCTAATAAGGATTTATTTAGATAAATAGGAAATCTCCCGAACTTAGCTTGAGGACTATTGTTTTGTCATCCCCGTTACAGTCAGTCATATGAAAAAGCTTTAAAAGATCTGGGCCTGGGCACTGTCCCTTGACTCTTCAGTTTAAAGCTAGCGCTCTACCACTTGAGCCACAGTGCCACTTATGGCTTTTTCTGCTTATGTGGTGCTGAGGTATCAAACCCAGGGCTTTATGCATGAAAGGCAAGCACTTTACCACCCACCTTCCTAGTCCCTAAAAGGGTTTCTATCGCTATTGTGAATCATTTTGTCACAGCCAACAATGCTTAAAATGATCAGTATTCTCTTAAATATTGACATTTGTCTTCTTCTCCTATATAGAAATGAATGAATTCTAGCACAAGTAACTGTGGAAGCCAGATAGCAAAATCCAGACTTCATTGTCCCATGCCATGATGTATCCACATCTGGTCATTGAAAATTAAGTATAAATTAATTAAATTTAAATACAACGGAATTTGATTTCTTAGTTATACACAGTCTATGTCCAGGGCAAAGTTGCCATGTGTGCTTCGTGACTATTGTATTTCAGAGGATAGAGAACAAGCTTATTATTGTCAAGTGTTGTTGAGAGTAGGCCATTAGTAGGGCTTGCGAAATGACAAACATTCTCAAAATAAGTGCTAGAAATAAAGTGTGCCAGAAGGCAATAAATTAGAAAATTTCAGAATCCATAACTCTAACAATTTAGAATTGTGAAGGCTTCTGTTTCCTAAAATAGAATTCTCACGGAGATTTATGTAAGCCCTTTAGATTCAAGAGGAAATTATAAAACAAGGACTAGCATATAAATGCCACACATGCATTGAAGCTACTCACAAAGTTGCTGAAGATGATCTAATTGCTCCCAATAGGCTTCAGCTACTCAGAACACAGGAAATGTTTTTTTTTAGAAAATTTAATTTTAAATATCTTGGTTGCATTAAGAGAATTGGATCCAGTATACATCCTTCTTTCTATATACATTAAGTGTGTCTAATTTTTGATGACCTCTCTTGTCTGTTCACAGGAAGGCAGTAGCAAAACTTTCTATTTTTATTTGTGTAAGGAAGAGTGCAAAGAAGTCTAAATCAAGAATCATCTTGTGAAGGCTTTGAGTTTCTTTCACAAGTTGTCATTACTAGAACAATTTAGAAATTGCAGAAGATTATTAGAATACTAAATTAAAACACACCAGACAGGTTTTATTTTTTTAATTAGAGAGGAAAATAGCTTTGAATCAATTATCCTTGGTTTTCAACATATAATCAAAAAATTTGACAATATTTAGATGTTGTATTGCCAGGCTATTAGCAACCAAGAGATTTGATTAGACATCCATATTAATAAACACCTGTCACAATAGTCCAACAGATGTTGTAGGAACATAGCTAACACAAGATCTAAATTTAAATTTTTTGATTACATTAGTTGGTAATGTGACCCTTAAATTAAACTTCAGGATCTTTTCCCTATTTGTTCACTAAAATTCAATGAACATTTTTTTTCTCAATAAATAATTTTTAAGTTTTAAACAAGCAAGAAACTTACATTAAAGTCAAAGTCTGTTGTGAAAAAATGTTTGCAAGGATCAGTTGAAAATCCTTGATAAATGATGGTATGTATGGTATGTATGTACATGTATATATTTGTGTGTATGAAGTATGTGTATACTTGTTATATAATTTAGGATTTAATTTTAAAATTTTCAAATACTCTAAACTAGTACATTGTATTTTAATTCATAATTATGTGAGATCACTTGCATAGGTACATGGTGTTGAAAAAAGTTATATTAGTGGAATCTTAGTGAATTCTAGTTAATGCACTGGTTGATATAATGTGCTAAACTACTTTGTTTTGTTTTATCTTGTTTTAGTAGTATATTTCATTGCAACGTTATAGATGAATAGTATATGAAAAGAAATATTATGTGAAAGATGCCAAATGCATGTAAGACCAGAAAAATATATCTATCTATATTTGAAATGAAGTGTATTTAATTTATATTTTTCAACAAACACACATATTAAAATTTATTCAGCACATTTATATGTTTTTCATCCAAGTATTGTTTCAGGATTTCTTTTTTTTTAACTGTAACTTCACTCTTTATTGCATGTTTGTTATTTTCTGAGGTTAAAACTTTTTCAAATATATATATACATATATATATACATATATATAATATATATATGCCTTGTGAATTTCTTTTTTTTTACATTTTTTTATTGTGAGAATACCGTACAGAGGAGCTACAATTACATGGGCAAGATAACGAGTACATTTCTTATCAAGCATTTTGCCTCCTCTTTGCTTCCCCTTCTGATCCCTTCCCATACTCCCCTCACCTTCCCCCACCCGATCCTCCCCCTCCCACCAAATTGTAAAGTTCATTTTCAACATAATGACTTGTACATCTCATTGTTGCAATGGCTCCACCTGTATCCCTAGTTAAACAATTTGTTTTTGCCCTTCCCCTCCACAAATTATACCAAGATCAAATACAGTGAAAGCAAGGGTTATACCGTGGAAGAGGGACATACAAAGCAACATAGAAATCATCTTATAAATATGTTAGAAACAATTGCATGAAAGAAAAAAAACATTTGGATTTTCTATAGGTTAACTTAGATTATATAAGAATTTGTTTTAGATCATGCTAGTCACATGGAAATCTCATTTTATATATCTCCATAAGACTCTTGATGAATCTAAAAATACTACTATAGACACCCTTTTTAACTCTTGAAATTAATCCATCAGATGAACAGCATAGAGATTACTATGCCCACTTTAAAATAGTACAACTGGTACTGAGAGAGATTAATTACAGTAGTGACTCTTTTTAAGTAGTCAGGTATGGCCAAATGTGCATAGGCATCCAGGATCTTGGTGCTGATGTTATGAACTTTTGCAGTTACAGTCTAGCTATGTAATGGTTAGTAGACAAGTAAGAAAAAATAATCAAATTAAGCCATAGAGGGAGGAAATATTATGGGTGGTTCATAAGGTTGAATATAGCCTTAAAGTTTCATGTATAAAAAAGGACACACACACACACACACACACACACACACACACACACACACACACACACACACACACACACACACACACACACACACACACACACACACACACATTTTACACATCCAGATAGATGGTAAAAAATTACCTAAAACTAAATGTTCCAAAATTGGTTGTGGCCATATATGTCTGCTTCAATTCATTAACTGAGTTGTTTTAATCTTTTATAATGTTTACATGATATAGTATTTAGTTCTATGTTAAACATTGCCTAACTTTAGTTTTCAGTGCAGGTTGAAATAGGAAAGTTAGGGTTACTCTAATGCCTTTTTTCTTTTATCCTCCCTCCTCACCTCACTTTCCACAAAGCCAGAAGGTTTCCACCACCTATTTCTCATTGTGTCTATTCTGACACCTTAGTTTGTCATAGATACTTGGCCTAGATTCTTTAACAAGAAGTCTAGCACGTATCTATTAGCTGCTGACAGTCTCTGTACTCTCTGACAAGGGCTCAGTTTGTTTTTCTCGACATTTCCCTTGCATTTGTTTTGTAACGGAGATGAATTGTGGTGAGAATTCAATGTTGTTTACTTCTCAAGAGCTGTCCAAATCTTAAGTATGATATCAGATTTTTTTTCATTTAATTCTCTTCTTTCCTTATGCCTAATAAAGCAATGTATGAGTTGCTATCTTCATATAACAAAGAACTTGAACTTTTTTTTTGCTCTGCTAGTTTATTACACTTAATGCATTAAATTTTCTTTTCAGCATTCCAAAAGACACTTGTCTGAAAACACAATGTTGTCTTAGCACTCATGCCAGATAGTCGCATCTAACCTTTCAGTCTTGCAGGGCATGTCTGCTATGTGGTTTCAGGGAGAAGACCTAGGAAAAATATGGACTTCATCAGATTTTTGCCCAGTTCAAAGAAATGTTTGGATCTGGCAACATAATTCAGTTAATAGAACACTTGCCTAGCAATTTTAAGAGCCTGTGTTCATTCCTCGTTAGTGAAAATGAACAAATAAAAATCAAGCAAACAAAATTTAACAAGGAAATGAGGAAGGAGGGAAAGAGAGATGATGGGAATTGGAGGAAGGAAAGGAAAAGAAAGGGAAAGGAAAAGGAAAAGAATAAGAAGGAAGGGAGGGAATGTGGGAGGAAGGAAGAGAGGAAGGAAGGGAGGGAGGGAGGAGGGAGAAAGGGAGGAAGGAAGGAAGGAAGGAAGGAAAGAAGGAAGGAAGGAAGGGAAGGAAAAATGGAAGGAAGGTAGAAAGAAAGAAAGGAAGGAGATTTATTTTTTTAATGTCTAGATAACCATTTGCTTTCTCTCAGTATGGAAATACATGCAACCAGAATTAGATAGTGAGAGTGGGTATGATGATCAACCTAGACTACATAACAGGGCCTTGTCTCAAATGAACAAAAGATATAGAGAAAGATAAATAAGATAGAAATAATTACTAGTCAAATAGTTTGTAAAATCGTTTTCTACATGTTAGTGTCTATAATCATAAGATCCATAGGAAAAAGATTAATCCCAGTGCCAAGACCTAATGACATGCACCTACCTGTGGGCTATTAAAATAGAAACTGCAGCAAGAATATGAAAAATCTCTTCTACTTGGGTCTGTAATATAAAATTTAGTTTCTAAGAGTTTTTTCTAGTAGGATGAAACTCTGTGGTTGTGAATTAAGGCCTCGAGAATTCTTGGTATGATCAGCAGTACACAGGACAAAACTGCTTCATTGTGTTCAGAGGGGAAACTTGCAGGTCCAGCTGGCCTAGCCCACTATCCCCAGATTAATTATCCTGAGCATTGCACTAAAGCAAACATGACCTTTGAAGATAAAATTAAATCATTAATCTCACTTTGGTGATTCTTGCAAGACGCATGAATATGTGGAATACTGTCTCATGTGAAGGATAATCAACCTCAGCTCTCAGAAAAGAGAGAAAACTACAATTTCTTCCTGTTCAAGTGCTCACCATATTTCTAGAAGTAATGGCTATCTTTAAAAATAAGTGCTTCTTTTGCTTCTTAGATTTTCACTATAACTTTTATTATGATTAATAAAATCATAATAATTTTCAATGTAAAGTCTCCTTTATGCTATAGTCCTTTGCTAGTGTAAAGAAGACCCTCAAATAATTCCTACCGTTTTTGTTGTTGCATTTGTGTTCATAGGAATAAACAGCTGGTTGTTGTTTCTTCTGTAATAGCATCTAAATTGAGAAGTAATAAAAACATTTCCTTATGATCACTCATAATTTCGGTTCAGGACTAATTCAGAAAGAGGAAGATATGTTATAGATCTTATAACATGCTAAGTGTACACTCATATTACATTTTTTACAGTGAAAATGTTTCAGGGTAGTCATTTGTTATCTAATTTTAGTTGTTCAAAGATGATTATTCCTTGAGAATTTTACCCTTATCTAGAACTTTCAAAAGAATTGCTATGCTTCTCTTATATTTACCTGTCCACTTGTACTCCATCAAATTATATTTTTGCTTGGTAACATATAATAAGACCAAGAACATAAAATAAAAGTCATAACCAAAGTCTTGAAATGGTTTTTTTGGAGAAATTTTGATTTGTAAGTAAGGTAGTTTATCTACTTCTTATTTTCTGTTTCCAAGTGTTCTGGAAAACCCAGGTACAAATCAATCACAGACCATAAACCCCTCAATAAACCCCTAAAGCTTAGAGTCTTGTTTAAGAGCATATATATATATATATATATATATATATATATATATATATATATATATATATATATATATATAAACTAAGAAACAATGATGCTATCAAGAGATGTTCAGAGGAATGAAATATGTTTTCCTTACTTGGACAACAGAGAAAGGCTTCTGTAAAATAAAATTTTGAGAGGCTTTTCCTGTGCACCATGGACTGTCCCTGAAGTCACAATCTTCTTGTTCATCTCCCAAATACTGGCTTTACTATACTGTACCATCATGCCCAGTTAGAAAACATAAGTTGAGATATGACTAAATGTTTATTTCTAAAGTGAGAAGTAGGTAAATTATATTCTGTGTGTGTGTGTGTGTGTGTGTGTGTGTGTGTGTGTGTGTGCGTGTGCGTGTGTGCGCGCTTGCTCACATGCTCTGATTTTAAGTTTGATCTCAGGGTATATAGGTTCTGTCCCTGAGGTTTTACTTTTGCAACTGCAACTTAGTCCACAGGTACCCTTCTAGTTTTGGTGGTTAATTGGAGGAAAGAGTCACACAAACTTTCCTGCCAGAATGAGCTTTGAACCCAGAGTGGGCTTTGAACCATGATCCTCAGATCTCAGCCTCCCGAGTAGCTAGGATTATAGGCATTAACCACCAACAATAGGCTGGAAATTATGTTCATTTTGGAGAGTAGTAAGAAAATACTAAGCAGTTTATTTGTGTTTATCATGTGACACAGAAGAATTTTATGCTAATCAAGTTTTAAAATATGATTGATATTAGCATTCTCTTTAGGTACAGGCCTTAGAGGAGAGGGCTCTATGGGGTTGGTAGGGTGTAAAGGGTGGTCTTATCTGTTTCTGTGTTGCTAACCATCTCTACTCTGCATTTGGTTACCTATATATATGAATTATATTATCTCATTTTGACAAAGCTATTCCTCATTAAATATGAGAGTCATTGTTTTGAAATTTTTAGAAAACAAACCATGAATTGAAGATAATTAGAGGAAGTTCAGCCAGAAGGAAGTGGTTTGTGCCTGTAATCATATCTCTTTGGATGGCTGAGATCAGGAAGATTTGAGCTTCAGGGTTGCCTGGGCAGGAAATTCTACAGCACTCAATTTCGACAGAAAAAAAAGTGCTGAATATAATGACATAAGCCAACCATTGCAACTCTGTCAGGAAGCCTAAAATAGGCAGATTGTTGACCAGGTACCTTACCGAGACAGGGTGAAAGATACTGTTTCAAAATTAACCAGTACAAATAAAGTGCTGGGCTTGGTAGTGCAAAGCACTTAAGAGTGTAAATGCGAGGTTCTGCTTTTTACTTTCTGAACAATTCCACTGAATTGAAAACCCAACATCTGATGTTGCAATGAACATTTTCAAAGCAATATGGGTTTTGGGGGGAGGAGGTCACCTCAGTGATGAAGAAACAAGTCACCTTAATCCACTTCAGTATACAGACACTCCATCACCAAGGTGTTGCGAGGACTTTTAGCAACATTTTGAGGTCTGTTTTGAGAGAGATGAATAAAATATAGAACCCTTCCACAAGAAGAAAGGGGTAGAAAGAGTATGATTCACCTATCTCGTGACACAGTACTAGAATAGAAAAATAGTTCTGTATCTATCTTTAAATAAATAAAAAAACCAGAAATCTCTAGCAAGAAAGAAAATACGAAGGAAAGAAGAAAGAAATAAAATCCTATTTTCTATCCATTCAGTATAGTGTCATGTGAGACCAACCTGTGGCCTTCTGGGCTGAGTCACAAAATCCAAAATGAAGTCCCGGTGTTTAGATCTAATGTGAGTCTATCTTATCTCATAGCAAGAAAATTTTACGGTAAGGATGACCTAACTAGGCATGATGTTAAATAATCATTTTTGCATTTTACTTTGACTTCACTTAACACCATGTAAGCATATTATCTCATATAGCATTTGATAAATAATCAAATATTAGCACTAATACGAGGAAAGAAGTAAACATCATAATACCAGCAAGTAAACAAGGTACAGGGACTCACACTTGTAATCCTAACTACTCAGGAGGTTGAAATCTGAAGATCATGGTTCAAAGCCAGCCCAGGCGGTTAAGTCATAAGACTCTTATCTCCAATTATCTACCTAAAGGTCTGAGGTGGAGATGTGGCTGAAGTGGTAGAGCATTAGCTTTGAGCAATGAAATGAAAACTCAGGGATAGCAACTAGGCCCTGGGTTCAAGACCTAGGACCAGCACCAAAATAACATATATCAATAAATAAACAGTGATATTCACAAGACAGTATGTTGGAAATGATCTTTACAAATTAGGGGTATAGAGGGGAGAGGGAATGGGGAGAAAAATGAGGAAGGGGGTTATAAGTTCGATAAGAAATATACTCACTACCTTACTTATGTAACTGTAACTCCTTTGTATATCACCTTGACAATAAAATTTAAATTGAAAAATAAAATAAAACAAATAAATAAATAATGACTTAAATGAAAATAATGTATATGTGTGTCAAGTAGTCCCATTCAATCTGAATAAACCAATTGAAAATAGTATGCTTAAAGTGTCTTAAAATTTAATATATAGGATCCTACTCCCCTAGGGAAGGGCAAGCAAATGAAATGTCATCTGGGGGTTCTCTCTGAAACAGGACTGTGACTGACTGACAAGTCTGACCGTTGATCCAGCCCTGGGTCAGATCTCTCCACTATGGGATGTCTTAACTAAGTTAGTGACATTTCACCTCTTTGTTCCCTCATCTAGACCCTATGACAATATTGTGCTGGAGTTGACAGACATTGAGAAAATAAAATGTTAAGTAATACTAGGTAAATTATATTTTTATTTTCCTGAATAGAGAGTAATTCTTTTTCTGAGTCATTCAATTTTGGAATGATGTGAAAGGATTCAGTACATTAAGAGGATCTAGAAAAAAATTACTCAGACTCTGGAAGGCCTGATGTACGTGATTAATACTGAGGCTACTGCCAATAGCAAGGTAGATGAGGAGCTTCAGCAGTCAGTGTGATAGAGTACACTGGTTTTGACTAATGTGTACACTCAGAGATGGAACAGGGAGGAAGAGAGAAAAGTCAGTTCTCAATATTTGTGCTGAGTAGAGACTTCCCATCAGGTCCTGAGAAGGCATTTATGAAAATATCCCCTTTTGAGGAGTGTTATCTAGAGGATCCCTTCAAATATGCAATGACTCTAGTTTCTGAATACCTTATGAAAACATGTTCTGGAGTTTTCAAGTCTGTGGGTCTCAAAGATGAAAGGGATACATACAATAATCAAATGAAAAAAATCTTCTCATCTATTGTTCATCTTCTTGTGAGTGTGACGTGCCTTGTGGGGTTGGGATGTATGTTTCATTGTGATGCCAGACTGCAGAGAATCAGGTTTAATTTTGGGTGTGATATACAGAATAAGGAGAATAGCACCAAAGTATCTCCCCCGATGACCCTTTGACAATATGAATTGTCAAAGAGTAGAGACTTAACAGAGCACTAAGATCAGGAATATGAGCTTTCCCCTTGATAGTTGAAATAACATTGGTCATGTTGAAAAAGAACTAAAAGCCACGTGCTGATTTGTCACACCTATAATCCTGGCTTCTCAGAAGCCTGAGTTCTGGAGAATTATGGTTCAAAGAAAACAAAATTGACTTAATGATTCGGACAAAAATATAAAAGAGCCATCATTAGAAAATATTTCTAGCTAGAAAACACAGTTTCACTAGTGCTAAGGCTTATAGTTTACACTTTGTTCTAGTAAATAGCTAATGACCAATATTTTGCCCCCAAATTGGGCTATGTGTCTTTCTAAACCAGAAGCCCACTGCAGGACAATAATTTTGACTTGCAAACCCAAATTGAATAAAGGGAAAATGACAAGTAGATAAATGAAGATTTGTGTTAAAAAGAAATTCAACCAAAGAAGGGTTGCTTATTTCCCAACTCTTGACACTCATTCAGATAGGGAATGATGCTTTACTGGCCAACACTCAACACTACAGGTGGAATGAATTCTTGTATATTCTTTTGCAATATCTGAGATACTTCCATAATTCAGATGTTTCTGTTGAATTCTATAGCACAATAGTGACAAAATTTTTTAAAAAAACTATGACAGTACTCATGATTTATTTTTAATTGTGTCTAAAAGCACTAATGACTTAACTTTCTTATGATTTAATTTAAGTAGACCTGCACTTCTATACCTTGGGGGAAATATCAGAGGATTTTGAGTTTTTAAATTTGGTTTTGTGGATGATAAGGCAAAGATAATAAACAGAAAATGTAGAGGGAGCCTGTGAGACAGCACAAGTATGATATAGACAATGACCTACACAGGCACTCACATACACAACAGCAGTTATAACAATAATCACAATAAACAAAGCAATCCCATTTGTCCAACATTTCTTTGATTTGTTGTGTTCCTGGGTCTTTATTAGAAAGCTTTGACCTGTGCCAAGGAGCCCTAGAGTTTCTCTTATTCCTTTCTATAATGCTGAGGTCTTTGATCCATTAAGAATTGATTCTGGTGCAGGGTGATACATAAGGATCTAACTTAAGTTTTTACATGTGTATAGCAGTTATGCCAGCACCATTTGTTGAAGAGGCTGTCTTTCCTCCTTCCAGTTTATTTGGCTCCCTTATCAAAGATTAGGTGGCCATAGGTCTATGTGTTCATTTCTGGGTCTTCAATTTTATTCCCTTGGTCCTCTGGCCTGTTCTTGTGCTTTTATTACTATGGCTTTGTAATGGAATTTGAAATTTGGTATTAATATTCCTCCAACACTGTTCTTCCTGTTAAGGATTGTTTTTGCTATTCGGGTCTTTTATTATTCCATGTGAATTTTGGGATTGCTTCTTCCATTTCATTAAAGAACAATACTGGGGTATTGATGGGTATTGCATTGAATATATAGATATCTTTGGCAACCCAGAAACACAACAAATCAAAGAAAGGCTGCATAAAATGGATTGCATGAAACTGCAGAGCTTCTGCATGGCAAAGGACATAGCAAGCAAGATAAATAGAAAGCCTACAAATTGGGAGAAGATCTTCATTAGCCATATAATAGACAAGGGCCTCAATCTAAATTATGCTTATAGCTAAAAAAATTAAATCCCCAAAGATAAATCCTCTAAGAAATAACCACCCCATTAACAAGTGGACTAAAGACTTAAAGAGAGACTTCTCTGAAGAGGAAATAAGAACAGCCAATAGACACATAAAGAAATACTCAACAACTCTGGCCATAAAAGAAATGCAAATCAAAACAACATTGAGATTCTACCTTACTCCAGTTGGAATGACCATTATCAAGAAATATAATAACAAATTCTGACAGTGATGTGGCCATAAGGGAACACTACCACACTGTTGGTGGGAGTGTAAACTTGTTTATGTTTCCTCAAAAGACTAAACATAGAACTACCCTATGACCCAGCAATCCCATTCCGGCGAATTTACCTAAATGACCACTACAAAGTTACACAAAAGGTATCAGCACAACCATGTTCATTGCAGCATTATTTAGCATAGCTAAGATATGAAACCAACCCAGATGGGTTGAATGGATCAAGAAGATGTGGTATATAAACACAATGGAATTCTATGCCTCCATCAGAAAGAATGACATTGCCCATTTGTTAGGAAATGGAAAGACTTGGAAAAAGTTGTATTAAGTGAAGCAAGCCAGGCCCAAAGAAATATGAGTTACATGGTTTCCCTCAGAAACTCTCACAGTAGAATATATCTATAATGTTCTGAGCAAGGGATCATAATAGCCCAATTGCTAAGTGCATATGACCATATATAGTGAAGCATATCAAAATGAACTCCAAGAATTGGAAACAAGAGCTTCTTTTTATATCCTGTATGCAGTTATTTTTTTATATTTTAAGTTTTTTATTGAGAAAATATTGTACAGAGGGGTTAAGTAATGTTACATGAGCGAGGTAATGAGTACATTTCTTATCAAGCATTGTTGCCTCCTCCTTTGTTTTCCCCTACCATTCCTTCCCTCCCATCTCCACAACTACACACCTCCCACCCCCCGCCTAATTTGTAAAGTTTGTTTTTTGACATAATGTCTTGTACATCTCATTGTTGCAATGGGTCAACCTGTATCCCTATTTAAACAATTTGTTTTTTACCTTCCCCTCCCTAAATTATACCAACATCAAATAGAGTGAAAACAGGGGTTATACTGTGGGGGAGGGACATACAAAGCAACAAAAAAAATCACATGGTACGTTATAAATATGTTAGAAATAATAGCAAGAAAGAAAAAAAACCACTTGTGTCCCTATCTTGGGTTCATTTCTCTTAACATCATCTTATTTGACGTTTTCTGCTTGTCTCAGACATATACTAGTTATTGCAAATAATGGAAACCATGGGACCTATGTTTCTTTAGGCCTGGCTTACTTCACTTAATATGATTTTTTCCAAGTTTTTGTTTTCTGTACCCTTTGTCTTGTATATAAGCTTATCTGATCCATGGACAGGAAAGGGAAATCACAGAAAGAACAGGACAAAGGATGAACTAATACAACAATGTACTCACTAGATACTATGATGGAAATGAACTTTACAACTTGGGGAAGGGGAAGAGAGTGGGAGTGATAAGCAGGAGAAAATGAGGGAGGGAATAAAGGTGTTTAAAAAGAAATGTATTCACTACCTTATGTATATAACTGTAACCCCCCTGTTCATCACCTTTACAATAAATAAAAAAGATACAAAATATAACCAAAGCAACAAGGACAACCAGAGGCATTCTCTCAGGTTGGTCCCCAAAAGTATCTCTGAAATAAGTCCATTTTTTGTTTCATAAACAAATCAATATTGTCCAAGAAAAACTATCCTTGTCACGCACAAAGAACTTTTAGAATTTTTGTTTCTAATAATTCACCATCCATAATGTGACAATTTCAAAACAAGAAATAAAACTGGCCGGGTGCCCAGACGGAACATATGCCTTATCATCTCAGCTGCATTGATGAAGAGCCTTGGTTGTTTCCCAGTTCTTCCTATCTACTTGGTAACATCAAAAAATCTTTGCTAAAATGCCAAAAAAAAAAAAAGGATTTTACCATTCCCTGAGTCTATGCAGACACAATGTTATAAAACTTTTTTTTTCTCTTTTGGGGCCAAGAATACTTTTCCTACTTAGGTCCCTGTGGCTTATGCGTATAATGTAAGTTACTCAGGAGGGTGTTTGAAGCCAGTCCAGGCAGAAACATATTAAGCTCAATTAACCAGTAAAAAGCCAGAACTGGAGATATTGTTCAAGTGATAGAGCACCAGACCTAAGCAAAAACATAGAGAGTTACAATGTCCTGAGTTCAAGTCCCTGTATTGGCACACACACATACACATTGGCAAACACACGCGTGTGCGCACGCGTGCACACACACACACACACACACACACACACACACACACACACACACACACACACACAAACACACAGATACACCTTCCTGCTTTCTTTGCAATTACATGAGTTGTATGCCTGGATCTGGAGTACAGATAGGAATGCTCTGCGCTAGTTCTTACCCTGTCCCTTACGTCTTTCTACAAGACCTTATATTTCCTCAAGTATTGAATATCTGGTTATAATAGATCCAGGTAGAGTAACCAGACACCTTGAGGATAGTTGTCCAAGAAGCTACAAGGCACTGGGGTTCTTAACTCGGTAATCGTGATGTGAAAGAAGAATAAACTTTAGTTTGTTCAACCATTTGGTGTTTGGACCCTTGTTAGGCTGGTGCTCTACTTCTTGAGCCAGGCCCCCAGAACTCACTAGGAAACTTTACTGATATTAGAACAAGTGATAGGGAACACAAAAGAACAGAGTAGATAAATATATAATGCATGTAGGTAATTTGTAGATATATACATTTTTGTATATATAGACTTTCTTTCTAATTTCATGTAACATCTTTTTTTTCTTAACTTGAATTCCAAAGGTACCTTAGGTTACTAATTAGTAAAGACGAGTGTTAGTTGATTACTTACTCACTGATTTTTCAAGAACTTTTATAGAGTCCTCAAAACTTGTAAATGACACTTCACCAGAGAATGGAATGTCCATCGGGACAAAAATGCCTGCCTAATTAAAGTTTCATGCTTGACTACTAGAGGAACAATGTGTCCTTTTTCAGAGTCTGGCACCTCTCTTTTCCTCATTTATGGTCATTTAATTACTTTTTAAAAGTATCTAATATAGAATTACAAGTTAGAGAATACTGGTATGTCCCTTATAGAATTAAATAATAAATCTCAGGAAATTATACTATCCTAAAATTATACTATCCTATCTAACTAAATAGAAATGACTTCTGTAGTAGAAGTTATGAAACAATTTAGAAGAAAAATGCACGCATAGAATTTAGGTGCTTATATATTTCACTTTATTTTTCTTATGAAAAGGTTGCTATGCAAAGGCATATACCAAGAAAAACAGCAGACATAAGAAGTGACTCAATGCAAGCCAGGTGACATTATCAACACTCAATATCTTTTTGTGTGTATGCATATCCTGGGGCTTGAACTGAGGGTCTGGTTGATTTCCTGAGCTTCTTTTGCTCGAGGCTAGCACTCTACCACTTGAGCCACAACTCCATTTGCAGATTTTGGTAGTTTGTTGGAGGTAAGAGTTTCATGGACTTCCTTGCTCAGGCTATCTTTGAACAGCTATCCTTGGGTTGAGCCTCCTGAGTAGCTAGGGTTACAAGCGTAAGACACTGGTGATAGGCTTAATTACTGTTATGTTGAAGTGAAAAAAGTTAATCTTTTACAGATATTATTTGTTAAGGGAGAAGAACAAGTAATATTAGTATTTGACAAACACATGAAAATTACGTAAAATATTTGATTTTATGTTACCATGTGACAAATATCACTATATATACACAGCACTATATATCACTATACAATATCTGGATCCTCTATAGTACATTATAAATATATATGAGTGTCTATATCTATATATTGATATATATATATATCTATGTATACTCAGATGAAATGATAAAACATATACATGATATATAGATTATATACATATATATTAATATTGTACTGAGGTTTGAATAAGGTTCTTATGCTTGCTAGACAAGGGCTTAGCAACTGGAGTCACATTCCTGACCCTTGTTTTTAATTATTTTTTAATGGTAGCTTACAACTTATGCCTGTGCATGTCTCCTATTATAATCTCCTATATATATATATATATATATATATATATATATATATACATATATATATATATATATATATATCAGTTGAATAGAATACCTGGGATTATACATTTTGCACATGTTTTGTTTGTTGAGATGGGTCTTACAAGACCAATGTTTAGTAAACATAGCTAGCTTGTGGTTTCTTTGATGTATTTTCAGACAGTTCAATCTCTATTTCTGAGTATCTTTTTTCTTTTTGTCTTTTTTTGTTGTTGTTGGTCATGGAGCTTGAACTCTGGGCCTGGATGCTGTCCCTGAGCTCTTCAGCTCAAGGCAAGCACTCTACCACTGGAGCCACAGTGCCACTTCTGGTTTTCTGATGTTTAATTGGAAATAAGAGTTTCGTGGACTTTCCTGCCCAAGCTGGCTTTGAACTGCAATCCTCAGATCTCACCTCCTGAGTAGCTAGGATTACAGGCATGAGCCACTGGCACCCAGCTTATAGTATCTTTTTTTCTGAAGGATCGGACTCAAGGATTTAACACACAATTTGCTGACAAGAAGTCTGAAGAAGACATCATGAAAACAAAGGCAGCAAATACCTTTTGTATGTATAGTCAATTTAAAGAGCCTTCATTGCATAGCAGATTTCCATCTGAGAGTGTTAAAAATGTATCATAGTTTCAGTCACTGTAGCTTCCCCTAGAAACTTGGCATGATGTGGACTCATTTGTAAAGTATGTATGTTTCTGCCACTCAGTAAGAAGCTTGCCAAGCAATACATTTAATTAAGAATGTGGGGAAGGGAATAATTGTGGTCTGCCGCTGAGTGTTATCATTACTTTTAACTTCTAAAGCTTAATATTAGTTTTAAGATCAGGTCTTGTAACAAGGTTTAAAGATTTAAAGCTGGAGGTAATTTCTCTTTTATCAGCCCAGGGGTTTTATACAGGGAAATGCATTATTTGGAGGCAAAGGTACATTAGCTGCATTCTTTAGATATAACTCTTTATCTACTGTGGAAGCTTCGAGAACCTTAGCTGCTTTCCTTAGAAACAACCTTTGTCCATTGTTTAAGACCTTGAACACTGATGCATTGCCTTTGGGGAGCTTAGACAGCTTTATTTCAGTTTAACTTTCTCTGGAGATGCATAGAAATAATGAAATGTAATGCCTTGCTTGAGCATAACCATGTACATAACTTCTAGTCTTCCCTGGTGCATAAAGTAAATTTGATAAGAGCAACTCAAATATTGCAATGATTAATGTTGATTTTTTTTAAATTATAAAACAACTTACATCAGCAGATTCAAAGAAATGTTATGAGCACCATCTTGGAGGACAGCTTTGCACTGTGTGGAAGGGTCAGAGAAACGTGCTTGTAATAATTTTCAGAGGCACAGAGCCCAAAGGGACCTGCCAAGGCCTTTCTGGCTTACACTGAGGGCACAGAACATCTTGGGGTTTCAGTTTTCTGGTGGAGAACCCTCTTATCATTTAGCTTTGTACAACCCTTCTCTCTCACTACTTGGTGGTGGTGTTCTTGGTGACGAACCTTATTTCTCTAATCATGAACCATCAGATTTAACAGGCCTCTACATCCTAAGTGTAAATAAATATAAAGAATGGTTCTTCTCCCTTTCTTGCTTTGAACTCTACTGTATCTTGGCCTCGCAAAATGTTTCTTTGCCATCCATCGCATTCCTCTCTCTCACCTTCCCCTCAGAGACATCAGAACAGTTGCTCTAGTCATCTACTCCTTTCTGTGTCTCATTCTTCGCTAGGGACAAGGAACAGCAATTAAAAATTAGCAGAGTTTAAGAAAAAAGATTACACAATATAACTGGAAGAACAGCTACATTAATTTAAGCATTTTTTCAGAGAAGAGGAGATTTAAAAATAAATAACTCCATATCATATGCCACCCAGTTCATTTGCACACAGTTTCTAGCTTCAGAGTAGAGCTCCAACTGTTTGATCTAGTCCTGGAGGCATTCAAGTCTTTTTCATAGGAACCTGCTAATGCCAGAATCCACTTTCCTCTGTGGCAATGTTCCTCTGAGATCAATATCAAATTGATCAGTCACAAAAGATCAAATGGAAACTTGCTCCAAAATCATAAGAAGTGCCCGGAATTCTTTGTTACCTGCCCTGTAAAATCCTGAAAGCAACCCCACTTTTCTTCCATGGCCTTGTGCACCAAAATGGTTGTAAGGTAGCAAGTTGTATTTACCAATGCTCCCTTTGTTAAAAGCAATATTCAGAGCACTTTACAAAAATATACTCATGTCTCTACATGGTGCTGCTGTTAACACTGCAGAAATTGAGGCACAGAGAGATTATTGATCTCGATTGGCCTCCACATGCAATTTGGGTTTAGAGAAAGAGGTAAAGGTCAAGTTCACATTTAAAACCAAATGCTTCTGTTTTCCTGTTACTTTAGAAACTAGCAACTGCTTGAGAGGAGGAAAATAGACTTAGGGAAAATAGGGAGAAATTTAAAAAAATAAACGAAGTAGAGAAAAATCTATGAATAGTGATCTTTTTCTTGGCATCTTCTTAGTTTAGACTCTATTCCTATAGGTCTACTCTTCCTTTTTAGGCTCATGTCTAAGTGACAGAACTAAGCAGTAAAAAATGAAATCCAACAGACAGGGAGATCTTATGAAGACATCCAGGCCATCATTTTGCTTTTCCAACTGCAGTGTTCTCTTGGCTAATATAAGCTGTATAACTGGCTTGGCTCCTGTGCTGTGGCTGATTTGATGACATATATAGGGTTTTTTTTTTCCAGTGCAAGAGTGCATTATTATGTGAGATGAACAGAGAATATACTCTTGTAGTATTTGTGATGAATTGTCTTCAAGCCTACATTCATTTCTCTCTGGGAGAATTTTTTTTTAATTTGTTGCAGCAATAGGATCCGCATTGTCCTTTGAAGTAGTGTAAATAGATTTCCTTAGGTAAGCTTAGGTTAACTACTCTTTGAAGCTGGAAGGACCACTGCAGGGCCAGCTGGAAGAAGAATTTGATTTATGCACATTTCTTAAGCCCAACTTAACATGTTTGAATTGCTTATTGAGAAGATAGAATAGGAAAATGACAGCATATAATTCATTGAAAAACCATAAAAGAAGGATTAAGAGAAGAAATATTAAAATTAACCTGACTAATCAAAATGAGTCACACGTATGTATAACATGTATAACATTAATTTTTTCTTCCTAGCTTCAGATCAGTACTGAGGTCGACAATCAGAGAAAAGGAGGCATGGGAAGATCCCAGCTAGAAATCCAGAGACAAGCACTATATTAAATGAATATGTTCATAAAAATCACACTAACAATGATAACTATGCCCAAGAATTTATAGCTTCTTCTTAGCTGCAACTTTTAGTAAAGGGGACATAGAAGAAGAGAGAGGAATGCTCTCATTATGATCTTGCCAGTGTTCCCTGCCACCTTCCCCCAACTCTCCCTTCCCCCCAAAAGTATATATATATAAACCTTTTCATCCATGTGGGAGAGAGGTGGAAACAAAAAAAACCCACCACTTGGACAAATGAGCTCTCTGGATACAAATGTGTTTGAAAATACTTATCTCAAGGTCAAGGATGAATGCCTATGTTGAAGGGATGAAGGGACAGAATCCATCCTGTGTTTAAAAGGGCGCTCAAACACCTGTGACCCAAGTTCAGTAAGCAGCTCAACCTTGAAACCTCTTGACCCAATTATAAAACAACAGCAAGCATGATGGAATGTACCAGATGTGACAGGGGGACAATTTTTCTAAAGTAAATTTGAGTCAAACTTCCAACCTAATGTGTGACTATAAATACTCATGATCATAAAGTTGATGTGACGCGAAATGAACCCCAAGATAAGGATTCAAATGGTTTCTCTTTCTTGCGATTGTTTCTAAAATATTTATAAGATGATTTCTTTGTTGCTTTGTATGTCCCTCCCCCATGGTATAACCCCCGTTTTCACTGTATTTGATGTTGGTATAAATTTGTGGAGGGGAAGGGAAAAAACAAATTGTTCAAATAGGGATACAGGTGGATCAACAATTCTTGATAAGAAATGTACTCCATGTAATTGTAACCCCTCAGCACGGTATTTTCACAATAAAAAAAATCTTTACAATAGTTATCAGATGCACATGTTCATGTCTGTGTCATGTATTACTATTTTCAGTCTTTGCTTTAGTAATACATTTTGCTTGGTTTCAACATCAGTATATTCTAAAAGACATTTTGGAACAACAGCATGAACTCAGTACCAAAAGGCCAGGCAGAAGCTCCATGCTTTTAGACACTTTCTCCCTGACCAAGCCAGGAATAATACTTTTGCCTCTAGTTCTTGGATCTACCAGGATTATATCTCAAATAGTTCATATTTTGTTATAATAGAAAACAGTGAGATGTACAAATCGTTATGTCGAAAACGAACTTTACAACTTTGGTGCGGGGGTGGAGGTGGTGTGGGGTGGGGGAGTCCGGGGAGGATCGGGTGGGGAGAGGGGGGGAGGATTGGAAGGGATGGGAAGGGGAAACAAAGGAGGAGGCTACAATGCTTGATAAGAAATGTACTCATTATCTTGCCCATGTAATTGTAACCCCTCTGTACAGTATTTTCACAATTAAAAAAAATCCTAAAAAAATTAAAAAAGAAAAAAAAGAAAACAGAGAATAAAAATTCAGTGGAATTCATCTTTTTGGTAGTGTTTCCAGATTCCTAACAATATACTTTCATTTAAAAAGTTAAAAAAAATTACAACTAAAGTCTAATTGGGGCAAACATTAAGACGAAATTATGTGTAGTTGATTTGTAGTATTTGGAATTACAAATCTTCTGTATATGTGAATGTAGATGTGTGTGTATATCAAGTAGACCAATCTACTTTTAAGGAACCCCACTGTATCTTTTTATTTCAGGGGGAAAGGACCACTAAAGCATACAACAGATGTGATCTATGCAGCTAAACTGATATCAGAATCAGGATCAAGAATGGATGTTCTCGCTCGGCAGATAGCTAACCAGGTAAGTTATTTGTTTGTTTGTTTGTTTTATTGTGAAGGTGATGTACAGAGGGATTACAGTTATACAAGTCATGTAATGACTACATTTCCTTTTGAACAATGTCACCCACTCCTCCTTTCTCTCCTAGATTTTCCTCTCCCATCTCCCATCTCCTCAAGTTGTATAAATGGACAAGGCAAATGACTTTGCTAATTGCCCCTTGCTACTCAACCATTAGCTAGAGAAATGGGGATTTGTTTTCCTGTATTGGATATGTGTCCTAAATGATAATCAGATTATTTTTAAATTTCATGATTTTAATAGATTAAATAATGCACAATTAATTTAAGAAAACTTAACTATTTAAAAATGCATATTATAAATATCTTCAAGTTATTTTGGCTCCAAATTAACTCCATTTATATTAATGGAAGATAATCCCTAACTAAAGTGTTGATTTTACTTTGATATTTTAGACACAGTAATTAGTAGAAAACTCAAAAAAGATGTAAAACCCCGACATGTATGATTCTTATGGAGCTGTGTGCTTAATTTCCTTCTGTTTTTCTAAGAACCAGCTACAGTATGAATATTTTATGTCTAACTTTACTTGAGAAGCCTGCCAGTTTCATTTGTTAATGTGTTGGGATGTTCAATTAATTTCAGACAGAGGTATTCATTTACTTTTAAGTTTTCAAGTTGTATTTGTCTTTATCATGCATATGAATTTCTTTTTCAGAACATACTTTTCATCGATTGCAAATCATTGATTGCTTATATGCTTAAGTGGAATACGGTTGTTCCCTATTTAAATTTTTAAAAGGATATTTAAAATTATATTTAAGTAGTTGTACAGAAAGTTTCAATTCAACGTCAGTACAATGCACCTTGATCAGTGTCATCCCTTTCACCATTCTCCTGCATCTTTTCCAAACCTACTCCATCCACCCAATTTCCATTTTCACATACACGCATTGAATATGTATGAGAAGTCATATCAATTATATATTATGTGGATATCATGTAGGAGAAACAAGCAAAATTGAACTAAGAGAGAAAGTAATATTAAATTCATTGAGTATGTATCTGTCTTTCAGTAATCTTCCTACTATACAATATTTATAATCTCCTATCTTTATAATTAAAACTTGAAAAAATTTTATGAATCTGATGCTAATAGTGATTGAGAATTTTTAACTTGATCATCCAATAGTACTTATTACACTCAAAAATGTTTTGAGTTTCAGGGCATTTGTGCTTTAAAAATTTCAGATTAACGATACTCCAATTGTTGGGCATTGATGACTCATCTTTGTGATCCTAGCTACTCAGAAGGCTGAGATCTGGAGATTAGTGGTTTGAAGTTAATCCTTGCCAACAAAGTCCTTAGATGGTATCTCCAAGTAACCAACAGAAAGCTGAGCCACCAATCTCTGATTTTAAATCCTAGTACCAACCCCTCCATATTATATATGTGTATATGTGTGTATGTACATATATACATAATGTAAGTTTGATATGGAAAAATATAATCAAGGGAAAGAATGTTGTACAAGTCTAGAGATCAATATTTTATATGTGAATATAAAAGTTGAGAAAAACATTAGATTTTAAAAATATATACCCTTATAAAATTTTATATACTTAAGATATAATGCAGGGGCTGGGAAGGTGGCTCAGTGGTAGAGTGCTTGCCTTGCATGCACGAGGAAGCATTCCTCAGCACCACATAAGCAGAATAAGCCAGAAGTGGCGCTGTGGCTCAAGTGGAAGAACTCTAGCCTTGAGCTGAAGACTTGAGGGACAGTGCCCAGGCCCAGAGTTCAGGCCCCACGACCGACAAAAAAAAATACAATACAACACAAAAATATAGAAAGTAAAATATTAAAATATAAATATAAGACAATAAAAACATAAATATTAAAAATATAGATTGGTTGTCAATTTTGTTAACCAAATATAGAATAAAGAATATGCAAAAGAAGCCCAAATTACTCAGTAGCAAAAAAAAACTTCAAAAGACTTGATTAATTAATAAGAGATAAGTTACCTGCATAGACATTTTTCTAAAGGAGAATATAAGTGATGAAAAAATATTTGCAAATAGAAGAGCATTTTAAATTGAAAACAGCTTGTTCTTCGGGTGTGCTTCTAGGAAGCTGAAGTCAACTTGCATACACAGAAATAAGAGGAGAAAGGAATGCAAATTTTCTGAATAGAATCATTGCATAGGGCATATGTGCCTCAAATTGTAGTACAGCACCCTATGAATATATATATATATATACATATATATGATCCATAGCAATTAAATATTTCAGAATATCTTCTCAAATGTCAGTGGTAAGGAATGCTTTAATAACTTTTACGGGAAGTAAATTTACTAGTAATATATTTTGATGCAATTTTGACAATAATATATTTTTCAATAATATGCATTTTGATACTTCATTTATTAAACTGACTGACGTCATGAGGCATAACCAAGATTCCCTTCAAATCTGTCAATGAAGGCTGAATCGAGGTCAAGGAATTTTTAACTTTATAAGGTCAATTTCAAATTCTATATTCGTCCTTTTCTTAAAAATTATAGACTCTTCTGAAGTCAAGCCAGAGGGAGCCTCATGTTTCTTGGGGGACTACCTATTTTCTTTAAACGTGATTGAGTGCAGCATTGTTTGTTTGTCAAGGATCTAATTGTTACTTTACAAAGTCTTCTATTTTTCAAATAGTTAAATAGTAGTGCTTCTTTTTTTCTTTCTTTGCCTTTTATCTTTCATAGTACTGGAGTTTGAACTCAGTGACTTGGGCTCCCATGCAAGAAGTCCGTCACTTGAGCCATACACAGGCCTTTTTCCTTTAATTTTCCTATAGGATCTCATGTTTCTTGTTCATATGGTTAGGAACTTCCTCCTTATGCCCCTTCTGTAACTGTGATTTACCCCCTTTGAATCACCACACCTGCTGTTTTTTGAGATTATGTAGTGCTAACTTTTTATGTCGACTGGCTTGAAACTATAGTCCTCCTATTCTCTACCTCCCAATTAGCCAAGGTGACAGGTATACCACCACCATGCCTAATCTGAATGGTATTGATCTTGGAACAATTTCACACTAATTAAACTTACAATTTACAAGTAATTGAGGTGACAATTGACTAATTATAATATTGGCAAGTCAATTAAGCTCTCTGTGCCTTCGTTTCCTCTTTGTTAAGTAATAATAATAATAGAACCCACCTCATGGAACCATATGATTCCAAAAAGAGCAAAGCACCTACAATAGTGCATGGTACATAAAACCTCGTGTGTGTCAGGGACACATAGAATGGATAGGAAAGTTGCTCAGTTAAGAACACAATAAGTGCCTGAATTAAGACTATATAGATGAGATTGGTGTACATTTATATGAGTAACACAGAATAAACAAAATTCAAATTGTTTACTACTTCATAGATTTAGTTTGCAAATATTCAAAATGATGATCAAAAGATTAATTACATTGATGCTGTGAATACTAAGCATGAGGCAGGTGCAAGAACTGGTATAGCACCTCACACAAAGGAAATAGCAAACAAGACTCATTTCCTGTCTAGGTAAAACAAGGAGATGCCTTTCCTGCGCTCTTTAACTCAAGGCGAACGCTCTACTGCTTGAGCCACAGCACCACTTCTGGTTTTCTAGTGGTTTATTGGAGATAAGAGTCTCATGGACTTTTCTGCCCTGGCTGGCTTTGAACTGTGAGCCTCCTCAGTAGCTAGCATTACAGGTGTGAGCCACCGGCGCCCAAGATGTCTTTTTTTATTCTTCTTTTTAGGTAATGTCTCATTTGCAAAATACCTGTCTATTGGCAATTGAGTAAGACGATATGCCTACATAACTTAATATAACAAGACCTAGATGTAGAAATAGAGCTCTATAAAAAATTAGGCCAGGCACCGGTAGCTGATGCCTGAAATCCAAACTACTCAGGAGGCTGAGATCCGAGGATGAAGGTTCAAAGCCAGCCTGGGAAGGAAAGTCTGTGAAACTCTTATCTCCAGTAAAACACCAGAAAACCAGAAGTGGCCTTGTAGCTCAAGTGGTAGAGCATTAGCCTTGAGCTGAAGACCTGAGGGACAGAGCCCAGCCCAAGAGTTCAAGCCCCACGACCAAAACCCTCCCCCCCAAATCAATATTTTTTGTTTCTTGCCTTTTTCTTTCCTCCTCATCCTGTTTTCTTTTTGTCTTCCTCTTAATTAGCTACAATTTATTTCTGTTCGAGAGTTTAAGGATCATCTTTAATTCTTTACTGTCAACATCATACTGTGACTCTCCTGTCTTAGCTGTTTGGATGGTGATCACATGTCAATCTGGCAATGGCCATCAAGCATGTGAATGCAACTTTTGCAGAAGAATATATTCATGAACAGTTATCCCATCTCAGTAATTACAGCTGAGTCCTCGGTGTGCAGGGATTCCATTTCCTCCTAGTCAAGCACCTGAGGATGAGTGTGTGTGGGCAGCCCTTACGGTGGTGGGTTCTGTGCTAGTTTGTTTCTTGTCCCTTTTCTTAAGCAATGTAATGTAATGATTGCTTGTATAACATTTGCATCATCTGAATGGAGCTTAAAATATATATAAATATACAGGTTTGATGCTAACACTTTGCCGTTCTTTACAAGTGAATTGAGCAACCTAGGACTAGAGTGACCAAATAGGTCCTGAAACCTATCCCAAGTAGATATCAAGGGATGATTTTCCTGGGTAATTGTAGAAATGAAAGAGGTATTTTCTGATCTTTCATCCTACATTTTAATTTGCAGTTGAATTAGAATCAAAGCTCCTTTCTTTAAATTACATTTTATAGTTATACAGAAAAGTTATGAAGAAAATGAAAAGATCATATCATGTCTATTGAGTAAATGTCTTTTTCAGCATGTTTGGAACTGACATTTTTATATAATTTATTGCAATTTTTATATGAAATTTAAATAATGAGTTTTTTTAAATCTGGAAATTTTCCAAATGTTTTACTACAAACATTTTCCCTATCATTGGATAACATTATTTTCCTGAGACTATATTGTGTTATAAGATAAATTCACAGCCTTTCCCTCATTGGAAAATATTTAGGTTATTTCCAATTTTTGCTATTACATGTGTCAATGAATATCTTTGTATATAAATCACTTTGCCTATAAATATATATTTTATGAAAATTTATTAAAAGTACTGAAGTACCAGGATGTAGGACCCCCCCCCCAAAGACCACCAGGGAGCCATCGCCAATGTAAATGCACCAGAGTCGTTTATTTTTTTATTTTTTTATTTTTTTGTCGGTCGTGTGGCTTGAACTCTGGGCCTGGGCATTGTCCCTCAGCTCTTCAGCTCAAGGCGAGCACTCTACCTCTTGAGCTACAGCGCCACTTGCGGTTTTCTGGTGATTTATTGGAGATAGGAATCTCATGGTCTCTCCTGCCCGGGCTGGCTTTGAACCTCGATCCTCAGATCTCAGCCTCCTGAGTAGCTAGGATTACAGGCCTGAGCCACCAGCGCCCGGCCAGAGTCGTTTATTACAGCTCAAGCTGGACTCACAAACCTTCCCTGACACAGCAGGTTAGAAATTGTGAGCCCTGACCCTTCCACTAGCAGGGTTTTTATAGGGTTTTTGGGTTTTTAGGGACTTCTATGCGTCATAGCACACTTAAATCTTATCACACCGCGGGAAAATCATAAAATAATTCTAAAAGATGATTAGCGTAACCAGTTGATGCTCTTCAAAATGACTGGCTAAAGCAGATGATTTGAGCTGCGACCAAGTGGTCTTTATCTTGCAGGAACATTTGGAATTTATCTGTAGTTAGTGGAATTTACCGTAGAGGGTTGTTCCTGGAATTTGGGCCCAAAGGGATCAAGGGGAGTTGCTGACACATTTCCCGGACAAAATGCAATCCAAACCTAAAATTGATATATTTTGTTCAGGCTTCACAGTACCATTAATCAAACCACAGTGCTGTCAAAATAGTACAATTAATTTAGAGAAGATTTGTATAAAGCTGTAATTGTTATATAGGAGAAACTGCAGATTAGATCCTAATGAAAGGTATTTTCTATACAATGATGAATCTCAGGATTGACCTCTGAAACACCTGTTCTCCATTTCTTGTCCCCAATTAGATCATAGCTGCTTTCTAAGGTAGAGATAACTTCCTTTGAAGCAGTGAAGAATGATTAAAGTTGAAAGTAATAGGGGATAAAAACTGTGTTACAGATTAATTTTTATTCCCATAAAATAATAGAGATGCAATGAAGAACTGTGGGTCCAAAAGTATTCTAATACTTCTTCGAGGTAAAGTAATAGTTACATATAAACATTCTTAGATTGACATCAAAAATGTATTCCTAAAACTTATAACTTCATTATAGATAAAAGGCAGTAACTTTACATACCTTTTTATGACTAAAATTTCCTTTTCCATTTTTTGTATCATCTGAAATAATTAAGTTTGAAAAACATGTAAATCAGACTGAGAGTAGGAGCACTATAAGAATACATATCAAATCAGACTTTTTTTATCGGTCATGGGCTTGAACTCTGGGCTTGGGCTCTGTCCCTGCACTCTTCAGCTCAAGGCGAGTGCTCTACCTCTTGAGCACCACAGCACCACTTCCAGAATACATATCATATCAGAATACAGGGGCTTGACGTGAAAAGAAATGGTTCTTGTGGAAAAATTTCTGCCTTGTAAAATACCCACAATGCCTGTATTTACCCCCTTATTTACCTTGCTATTTCTATTTTATCTTTCATGCATATTTAGTGTCCAGATCCATCATGCAAACAGGACTTGCTGGCCTATCTCGAACAGATTAAATTCTATTCCCACCAACTGAAAATTTGCAGTCAAGTGAAAGCTGAGATCCAGAACTTGGGGGGAGAACTCATCATGTCTGCTGTGAGTATTACCCAGAATTTACACCATTGCAGGTACTACATGCTAAGGGCAAGAAATCATGCCCCTTCTCACATCAATAAATCTTGTAGGAAAAATTCAATCAGAAGTTTGTATAAAGATATATGTAACTAAGCAAGCGAGAAATATACCTGATATCTTTTAAAATATTAAGGAGCTACAAGACATTTTTTTTATTCCAGAGATGAAAGAATCAGGGTCTGAAAACCACTTGGATGAGAAATGCATGCTAATTTAGAGCAGAGATTTCAAATATCAGAAAGTATACAGGTGGAACTCTGAGTTAAATCTTATAATGTTTGTAAAATGAATGTGGAATTTCAAATTAATAAAATTATTGCTTCATTGCTATTAACTGATACTCATTTCCCACTTGTTCATTTACATAATATAGAAATTCAGGTCTCAAGGTTTTCTTTTTAATTTCCCATGTAATTTTAGAAGTTTAATGTGATAAAAATAAAACATTATAGATTTAGAGGAACTTGCATGAATTCTTGGATGGCGTTGCATTTCAAGCTGCTTTAAAAATATGATGGTAGAAATAATATCAAAAATCTTCACTCATCTTTTAATAACTGTAGAACATTTCTGTAGAGCAGATACGGTAATAAAATAATACTTGATATTTATATTGAATTTAGTTATTAGTGACATTGAGAAGGACATGAAACAAAATTTTAAATTTACGTTAAACTCAAACACTATGAATAATCTGGGAACATATACTTCTGAACCCAATTTTTTAACTGAGGGAGGAAAGGTAAATAAATGCACTCATATTCAATGTCTATGATGTAAAAATTGAACCTATATAACTTGAGGGTAGGGATGAAAATGGGAATCAAGGTGGAGAAATATGGAAGGGGTGACATTGATAAACATGCATTATACTCATAACCTGACTTATGGAATTGTGATATGTTAGTATCACTATTCAATAATAAAAATGTAAAAATAAAATTAAAAATATGTAAGCAATATACTTACAGATCTGCAACTTAAAAGGCTTTGAAATTGTTGTCAATGAATTAAGTTTTTGAAGTGACTGTAATTATAAAAACATACCGGAACAGAAATATTAAAATCAGGGTGATTTTAATATTTATCTATGCCCTAATTTTATCTCAGCCATCACAATACCATTCCAGATAGATAACTCCTTTGTTTTGTTATCTGTAATATATGAAACTTCCTCTGAAAAGTTAAGAGCTGTGCTAGGGTCAAGCCAGTCAATGTCAAAGCTGGGGTTTACCATCAGTTGCCTGTGATTTCTCTGGTCTGTTGCAAAGATTTAAGCCTGTGATGAAACTGAAGAGTACAGCCAAAAGTGAATAATTCAGAAATTATTTTTCTATTCTAATAAATGTCAGAGGAAAAGAAAAATCAATTTCCTTAATATATACATTTTCGACAAACAAATCTACCAATATAATCTGTACACATCAGACTGTCCTTTCATTTTACCAGGAAAATGCATTTTAAACAACCACATGCCATATAATCATAGTAGTGTATATAAATACAAATATGCATCTATGTTTCTATACTAACATATATATAAACACACACACACACATATATATATATATATATATATATATTTGAATGTACATGTAAGGTGGGTAACCCATAGTATGCTGAAAGTATCATGAGCGCCCCATTTGTGAGGAAAATGGAAAGACTTGAAAAAAATTACATTAAGGCCCAATGAAACATAGGTACCATGGTTTCCCTTATTTGCAATAACTAGTATAAGCCTAGGACAGCAGAAAAGCTCAAAAGCTATGTACATATAACCATATAAGATGATGTTAAGTGAAATGAACCCTCAAATCTGGACACAACTGTTTACTTCTTGCTTGCTATTGTTTTTAACATATTTAAAATGTACTATGTGATTTTTTGCTTCTTTTGTATGTGCTTACCCGACGGTATAACCCCTATTTTAACTGTATTTGATGGGGGTGGCCTGCATCTTGCATATACATTTTTCTAATTTGGGGAGGGGAAGGGAAATAAAATGCTGAAATAAGGATACAGGTTTACCCATTGTAACAATGAGATGTACAAGACACTATGTTGAAAACAAACTTTACAACTTGTGGGGGGGAAGCAGGGAGGAGTTGGGGAGGTGGAGAGGGAAGGGATAGTAAGGGAAAAACAAAGGAGGAGGTAACAATGCTCAATAGGAAATGTACTCATTACCTTACTCATGTAACTGTAACCCCTTTGCACATTATTTTTACAATAAAAACATTAAAATGAAGTTAATACATTTAACCAGAGAAAATAAGTTAGCCTCATGTACCTTAATTATATATAGATTGCCTATGTTGTACTGTTGGTAAAATTATTCAACAGAAAGCCTGCACCAAAGAACACAGGCAATACTTTAGATTTTTGTTTACCACTGTCAACCTGTGGCTGACTGATACCTCTAGCCCAGGTAAAGATCAAAATTTAAATTTCAAAGTATCATTTGCACTGAATATATATTGCTTTCACATTGTCTAAATGTTGAAAAATTATAAATCAAATCATCATAAATCAAGTACAGTCTGTATATAAATATATGTATATTTAAAATGAATTGTATGCCTATAAAATAGTAATATTTAAACCATTTGACATCTAGTCTTTTTTCTTATTATTTTTTATACATCTTTGAAAATATAAAAATATGCATTTTTGTGTTCAATATATATCATAGGTTATTTTTTCTAATTCTTCACCCTAATTGTACTTCCAAAGGTCAAAATATATTAACTTGATTTTCCAAATATGTGCAATATCTTTTTTGCCTGAAGCGAAGCATTCAAAAAATTGTATAGAAGACCAGCCTCTATATAATTGCTAAATGAGAAACGGTCTGCTCCAAAACATAATTTCTTTCTTCCAGATGTATAAATTGAATTAGCACACCTTTCTATTAGTTGTGATGAATCAAATTCATGAACTTTATCTACTTCACAGATAGGTTAGGCAGGAGCCATTTAGAGTCCATAATTCACAACTTAAAATCTGGGTCACTATATAGAAGGAGGAATGGCACTGCAAATCGAAAACTGTTTGTCATCATTTTGTCCATAAATTCCCATTACAGAAAATAAATCAATAAAAAGAGAGCATGCCCCCTTTTTCATCCTTTCCTGTTATTTGCTTGCAGGTAAATCCTGGAAAGCTTTTAAAATAAATATTATTTATGTATGCCAAAACACACTTTAATCTCTCTCTGTGACCCTGTGAATTCTTAGTTTTTTTTACATTTTTTCTCATCTAAATTATTTTTCTGTAAGATTTCCTGAAAATTAACAAGCATAATTCTAAGGCATGGGAACTCATGAAAAATTACAGAAATGTGTTATCAAAGCTAGTGGCAATTCAAAATTCACTAAATAATGTTTGTATTCCAAGATGAGGTTCATGAACCATTCCTTTTAGCAGATATACTTGACTGAAAAGATTGAAAATAAATATGAATGGAACACATTTCCAAAAATGAGTGAGCAGAATACATTCTTGGCATCTAGAGTATTAAATTTAGGATAAAATAGAGTAGTAATGCAAAAACATTGAAGTATATTCTTAAAATGTACCATTGAATTTTTTATCATTTATAAATCTATACTATTCACACCTAACCAGATGTTTTATTTTTTTACTCATAGGGAAAACAAAGTGTAGTAGCTCAGATCTATTACTATGGATCTGGTACCTTTTCTGTGCCAAAGATAGTAAAACATCTGGAGGATATAAAAGTGAGTAATGGCACCAATTTTACAATGCTTATATGTAAACAAAATTAAGCCATGTAAAATGTACCTAAAGATTCATAAACAAAAGCAGAATGATATTAGAAACTACATAATAGTGGTATCTACAAATGAGCATAGTTTAATAGATCAGCAAGTAATTATTTCACCAATGCACAACCTGAGCGAGAGAAAAGGTTCCTACTGGCTTGACTCTAATGGGCTCTTGCCTAGTAAGTGCAAATGAATATGTACTTATGAAAGAAGGACGAGGAAAGACTCAAGAAGGATGACAACCAAGATAAAAAGAAAGCAAGAAGATGGGAAATGTGACTGAAGGCTATACTATTTGTTCTGTTCATGTATAAATCGTTGTGTGGACAATAAAAGGAAACTGGTCATGTTAAGAAGTTATTTGGTGAGACAAAGGATTGGGGGGAACCAATGCAACAGTGATATTCACAAGACAATATGTTGGAAATGATCTGTACAACTTAGGGAGAGGACTGGGGAAGGGAAAGTGGGAGAAAAAATAAGGGGGTAACAAGTTTGACAAGACACATACTTACCACCTTACTTATGTAAATATAATCCCTCTGAACATCACCTTGACAATATAAATAAGTAAATAGATAAATAAATAAATAAATAAATAAATAAATAAATAAATAAATAGGGGCTGGAAATATGGCTTAGTGGTTAAGTGTTTGTTTAGTATGCATGAAACCCTGGTTCAATTCCTCGGTAGAACAGACATGAAGTTAAAAAATATATCAAAATGAATATAATATTAGAAAAGAAGGTGTTATTTTTAACACTGTATCTTTATCCTAGAGACTTTTAGGAATAATTGTGTTTTTTTTATTGTGAACATACTGTACAGAGGGGTTACAATTACATGGGCAAGATAATGAGTGCATTTCCTATCAAGCATTGTAGCCTTTGTTTACCCTTCACATCCCTTCCCATCCTCCCTCCTCCCCCGTCCCGCCACCCAATCCTCCCACACCACCCCAAAGTTGTAAAGTTCGTTTTAAACATGACAACTTGTACTTCTCATTGCTGCAATGGGTCCACCTGTATCCTTATTTAAAAGACTTGTTTTTCCCCTTCCACTCCACGAATTATACCGACATCAAATACAGTGAAAGCAGGAGTTATACTGGGACATACAAAGCAACAAAGAAATAAAATATACTTGGAACTCAAAAAATTAAATCCCCCAACAACAAATCCTCAAAGGAACAACTGCCCAATAAATAAGTGGGCGAAAGACTTAAAGAGAAACTTCTCTGAAGAAGGAAGAAGGATGGCCAATAGACACATGAAGAAATGCTCAACATCCCTAGCCATAAAAGAAATGCAAATCAAAACAACATTGAGATACCACCTCACTCCAGTTAGAATGGCAAAAATCAAGAACTCTAATAACAACAGATGCTGGAGTGGTTGTGGACAGAAGGGAACCTTACTTCATTGTTGGTGGGAGTGTAAACTTGTTCAACCACTTTGGAAAGTAGTATGGAGGTTCCTGAAAAGACTTCACATAGAACTCCCCTATGACCCAGCAATTCCACTTTTGGGCATTTACCCAAATGTTTACAAACAAGACCACACTAAAGCTACCAGCACAACAATGTTTATTGCAGCATTATTTACCATAGCTAAGATATGGAACCAACCCAGATGCCCCTCAGTAGATGAATGGATCAAGAAAATGTGGTATATATACACAATGGAATTCTATACCTCCATCTGAAAGAATGACATTGCCCCATTTGTTAAGAAATGGAAAGACTTGGAAAAAATTATATTAAGTGAAGTAAGCCAAGCCCAAAGAAACATAGGTCCCATGGTTTTCCTTATTTGCAATATCTAGTATATGTATAAGTCAAGCAGAAAAGGTCAGATAAGGTGATGTTAGGAAAATGAACCCTAAGATATGAATAATTGTGTTTTTAAGTTTGAGAAGGCTATGAACACATCAATGTATTTTTGAAATGAACTACCTTTTGGCAATAATATCTATCTATCTATCTATCTATCTATCTATCTATCTCTATTTGCTGATTTTTCTCACATTTGATTAGCCCATACTAATTAATTTTACAGTATTTCTGGAGTTCATTTTGGTTTTTCTTACATGCATACAATATACAGCTATCATACACACTCTCAATATTACTTTCTTGTTTTGATACCACACTGGCAGATTGGAAGGATGAAGGTCTGGAGGTTAAAGTCTGTTTACAAAGGATGTGTTTCAGACAGATGCAAGTGGCTCATGCCTGTAATCCTCATATTCAGGAGGCTGAGGTCAGAGGATTGTGGTTTGAAGCCAGCCTAGGCAGTCTATGAGACTCTACAATTAAGCACCAAAAAAATAAACTGGAAGTTGAGTTGTGGCTCATGTGATAGAATGCTTGAACAAAAAGCTCAGGACCTGAGTTCAAGCCCCAGGAATAGCACACACACACACACACACACACACACACACACACACACACACACACACACACACACACACACACACAAGATTTGTTGTTAAAGTAGTCCAAGAGAAAAAATAGAACCTCGATTGATGCATTCTTGGTGAGCACAGAGAAGAGGATATCTATATAAAAAGTCTGAGGTAAAAGTGTAAACATTGATAGCCAATTGGATATGAAAGGTGAAGAGGGAATAATGAAAAGATTTCTAGTACAATATGTTCCTAATTAACAGTGGTATTGCTTAACTAAAGCTACATGGAAATCATTCTTATAAATATTTAGCAATCATTACATGCCTCCAGTGGGAAAATATACTGAGGGAAAGGATTGACATAAAGAAATCAGTTGTTATATGCTAGCTTACACACACACACACACACACACACACACACACACACACACACACACACACACACACACACACACACACACACACACACACATCAGGAGAAAAAAGTTTAAATAATGAATAGGTTTAATGAATAGTTTTAAACTGTTAAAATAACCCTTTCTCAACATGTGATGTTTTTAGGTCAGCAAGCTTTTGTTTAATCTTACTTAAAAATGATTAATTATATAATCACTATGCCTTGTGGATCTCTTTTGATGTGTTTAATTGTACCCTCTTACCCTCAGGCAGGTATGCCAAGGCCACAATTTTAAAAATTGGATAAATAGATGGAGCTAAGCTGTGAAGGGAGAAATTAGCAAGTCTGAAATTGTGTTGGGCAACTTCAGCTCCGCTTCAGCAGACATCACGGGGCAGTGGTCACCATTTAGAAATTCTGGGGTACAGCAATGCTGGGGCTGCTGACCAAAAGAGGCACTGGGGCCTGCAGAAGTTAAGTGATCAGGGTATAGAATAATATAGTGGATTAACATTCTTGCATTTTAAGATATTTAAGCGAGTCAGTTCATGAGGCTTCTGGTTGTAGTGTAATCATTTGTAGACATCAAAAACTTGGGAATACTAACATAAAGGTAATTGTAAGAAGATAAAAAAGTCCTTATTGAGATAATGACTTTATAAGAAAGGGGGTAGAGAAGGAAGATATGTCGAGAAAAATAATGAAATAAAAGAGCGAGGTATGAGAGGTGAGGGAGAAAGAAGGAAAATGAGAGAAAAAGTCAAGGGCATTTTCCAGGGTATTGTCAGTATATTGAGTGGTGTTTAGTTGGTTGGTTTTACATATTACCTAGGAAGCAGAAAAAATATGTTGAAAAAAATTTAAATATCTGGAGAGGTGGTTGTGTTCCCTCTGTACACTGCATTGCAAAAAAGCACACTGAGAAATTTCCTTGAGATATAGGAAAACTGATATAATGAGTCAGATTTTCTAGAGAATATGTATTTTGCTGTGTGTTCTTAATGGCACTTGAAAGAGCCTTTGTGTGAATTAATTTATAATGATCCCCAAATTCATTTCATAAGCAAGGACATAGGAGAGGTGTGTGTGTGTGTGTGTGTGTGTGTGTGTGTGTGTGTGTGTGTGTGTGTGTGTGTGTGTGTGTGTGTGTGTGTGTAGAACTTATCTCAGTTTACAAAGCTATCTTCCAGTTGAGCAGGACCAGAATTTAGGTTTCATGTTCTCATTTTTCTTTTACTGAAAGTCATGGCCCTCTAACGCACTGTACATTAGAGTCAGGATGACAGCAGAGGTATGAAGACTTGCATCTGGAATGATGGCTACCTTTTCCAAGGACATAAGTACAATCTTAGTGGATAACATACAGTATTCTTATTAGGAATGACTTCATGATTTCAATCTTTTAATATATTTATTATAAAGAAACTGTACTGAGGGGTTACTGTATATGAGTAAGGTAATGAGTACATTTCCTATTGAGCATTGTTAGTGTCTCCTTTGTTTTGCCCCTACCATTCATTCCCTCCATGCCTCCCTAACTCTTCCCTCCCCTCCCCAAGTTGTAAAGTTCATTTTAAACATAGTGTCTTGTATGTCTCATTGCTAAAATGGGTCAACCTGTATTCTTGTTTCAGCATTTTGTAATTCCCTTCCCTTCCCCAAATTACAAAAATGTATATACAAAATTCAGGACACCAGAATCAAATACAATGGCAACAAGGGTTATACCAGGGGGGAATAACATACAAAAGTAACAAAAAGATCACATAGTACATTAAAAACAACAGAGGCAATGATAAAACCTCTTGTGTTCCTATCTTGCAGTTCATTTCACCTAGTATCCTCTTATATGGTCATATGTACATAACTTTTGACCTTTTCTACTTGTCTGGAAAGATTATCCTAGACATATATTAGTTATTGCAAATAAGGAAAACCATGGGAGCTATGTTTCGGGCCTGGCTTACTTGACTTAATATAATTTTTCCACGTTTTTCCATTTCCTAACAAATGGGGAGGTGCCATTCTTTCTGAGGGAGGCATAGAATTCCATTGTGTGTGTGTGTGTGTGTGTGTGTGTGTGTGTGTGTGTGTGTGAGAAAGAGAGAGAGAGAGAGAGAGAGAGAGAGAGAGAGAGGAGAGAGAGGAGAGTGTATCACATTTTCTTATCCTTTTTTTTTGTCAGTCATGGGTCTGAACACTGGACTGGGCACTGTCCTTCAGCTCTTCAGCTCAAGGCTAGTGCTCTACCACTGAGCCACCTTCCCAGCCCCCTATATCACATTTTCTGAATCCATTCATCTACTGAGGGGCATCTGGGTTGGTTCCGCATCTTAGCTATGGTGAATAATGCTGCAATAAACATAGATGTGTTGGTAGCTTTAGTATGGCCTTGTTTGTGATTGTTTGGGTAAATGCCCAAAAGTGGGATTGTTGGGTCATAGGGGAGCTCTATGTGGAGTCTTTTGAGGAACCTCCATACTGCTTTCCAAAGTGATTGAACAAGTTTGCATTCCCACCAACAATGCAGTACAGTTCCCTTTTGGCCACATCCCCTCCAGCATCTGTTGTTATTAGATTTCTTGATTGTAGCCATTCTAACTGGGATGAGGTAGAATCTCAATGTTGTTTTGATTTGCATGTCTTTTATGGCTAAGGAGGTTGAACATTTCTTATGTGTCGATTGACCATTCTACTACAAAGCCATAATAATCAAAACAGCTTGTTACTGGCATAAGAACAGACCTCAGGACCAATGGAATAGAATTGAAAACCCAGAAATGAACCCACAGACCTATAGCCTACTAATCTTTGATAAGGGAGCTAAAGAAATAGAATGGAAGAAAGACAGCCATTTCAGTAAATGGTGCTGGCAAAATTGGTTAAACACCTGTAGAAAACTAAAGCTAGCTCCTTATATATCACCCTGCACCAGAATCAACTCCAAATGGATCAAAGACCACAAAGTCAAAGCAGACACCCTGAAAACATTACAGGACAGAATAGGAGACACTCTAGGTCTCCTTGGCACAGGACGAAAATTTCTTAAAAGAGACCCAGAAACACAACAAATCAAAGAAAGGTTGGACAAATGGGATATCATGAAGTTGCAGAGCTTTTGCATGGCAAAGGTCATAGCTAGCAAGATCAATAGGAAGCCCATAGATTGGGAGAAGATCTTCACTAGCCATACAACAGACAAGGGTCTCATATCTAAAATATAGTGAGAACTCAAAACATTAAATCCCCTAACAACATGTCCTCAAAGAAACAACCACTCCATTAATAAGTGAGCTAAAGTCTTAAGAATGATTCCAATTTTTAAGAATATTTGACCAGAACTTATACTCAAATTGAGGTACTAATAGATAATCAGAAAAATGTAGCACCCCGAGTTAGGAAACCTAGGTACAGTCAAGACATTCAAATCTTTCCATTTGTTTCTTGATCAATGTATGTAAATTAAATCTGTGGATAAAATGAACTTCATCTTTCCTCCCATATGGAGATTTATGATTGTATCTTTTATCCTCTTTGACTTTCCAGTTCCCATCCAAAACATTCTTGTCAATACTAATGGATGGAGTGTGTTAAATTGTATAACATAAAATATAGTGTTATATCGTCATGATTAGTTTGAAGAAAGTTGTGTACTTTTACTTCATCTGTATAATGGAGAATAAGATAAGATGCTTCAGACATTGTCTGCTAATTGCAAATGTAGAAAAAGCTGATGCATGTATATCAGCATGGTGTTATATGTAGTTCATCATTCTAGGATTGATTTGACATGACTGTCTTGAGACAGGTTTGATATTTCTTTCAAAGATAAGCGATTTCTTTTGTGAAAATAGATCTTTTTCATGCTGTCGCAGAGACAGACAAGATCAAACATCTGGAGGAGGCACGTACAAAAGAAAAGGTTACATGAGAAAGAAAGAAATGGAATTAAAATATGAATTTGATGTGGTAGTCTCCACTGCTAGGTTTATTCTTTCTACAATAATTGCCATATTGCTGTTAAATAGCTCTAGAGTATTCAAAAGAGAGATACTAGAAACATTTTAAACTTAAAGGAAAAGATTGTTTCTGTGCCATAGAAAAGAACTGGCATGCTATCAACCTTTCTCGAAGAAGAGAAGGGATTAATTATGTCTTTTGTGTGTGCTAAACAACCTGCACCTTAGAACTTCAAAGCCAGAGGTGAAAGGAGAGGTCATGAACGTGAACAAGATGTTCTTGACAACTGCCGAGTGATGCCAACTCTCCCATTAGGAAAGTGCAGCCAAAGGACAAGAGCAGAGCTGGGTGCATAAGTCCTGAGCTCATGAGCTTAGTGGGAAGCCAAGGAGAAAAAGCACAGAAACAAAGAGGAGAGAAAATAGAATTTAGAGAGCTACATCTCATGGAACAGCAAAGGGTTGGCTTCGAAATCCATAAAGACACTGCGGATGGCAGAAAAAAAAGCAGATGTGGGAAAAACAAGGTGATGGGATAGTTAGAAGTTGCAAATGTTGGTCCTAACTCCATGCTGCATTTGTGCTTGTTATTGCATACTAGAAAGGCATATACCAGTCACATGATTAAGCTCTGTGTAGTTGTTTCACTAGAAAAAAATCAGTGCCATCATTCTTTCCTTTATGATGATTTATAAAATGTGAATGATATTAATGGCAAAGCAATAACTATTATTATTATTAGTAGTAGTAGTAGTAGTAGTAGTAGTATTTGTCTGTACTGATACAGGGGCTTGAACTCATGCCCTCAGGATCTTATTTAGTCTTTTCACTCAAGACTGATGCTCTACCACTTTAGCCACAGGCTCTACTTCTGAGTTTTGGTAGTTAATTGGAGATGGATCTCACAGACTATCCTGTCTAGGCTGACTTTAAACTGGTATCCTCAGATCTCAGCCTCCTAAGTAGCTAGGATTACAGGCATGAGCCACTTAGTGCCTAGCTGACATTTAAGTGCCCCGATTGATTCCTTGGTTTCTTCTTCTTGAACCATTGGCATTTAATGACCTGATAATGATACTTTGTTGCTGAGACTGTCTTGCATACTGAAAAGCGTTTGCCAACATCCTTGGACGTTACTGGTTCTATGATGCTGGCCACACCAGCCTGTACCTGGTAGTAGTGACACAGGTCATGCCTTGTCCCTCACATTCACATTGCTGTAATTCTGAAATAGACACCCTTGGCTACCCTGGGACCATCATCATGGTCCTTCCTGCTCACATTTTCCAAGGGTGGAATTTTAAATACAGCATTTTAGGATGAGTGTCACACCTCATTTGCATGGGCTGTAAATCCAGTTCTTCCCAGGAAAGACCATCTAAAGCATTTCTTCATGTAGGCATTAAAGGAATATTAAATAACTTTACTAATGCATGTCTTGGTGCCAAGCATTGCTTTAAAGCACTACTTACTATGGATGGTCAAGATGAATTCCAAGTATTTTTCGTAAGGGGGCCAATAAGTCTTTGAACTTTCAGCCATGTAGATGTTCATCTCTTTTTCTATGCCATAGAAGTATGTGTCCCTGTGTTTGTACATATCTGTATGTTTACTTGTATGTATTCCTGATTATTCGTACACTTTTAAAAACTATCTGGTCTCGTGTTTTAAGCAATTATTGGAGTCTGTGAAACCAGCCTCACCTTTGTATGATCTAACTTAATTAGAGCTCTCATTTGAGCTCTTGTTGAGGCCATATGTAGTTCCTTCTCTATATCCCTGGGACAAGCATTCCATGCTAAGTGGCTTAACATGCAGAATGCCTGGATTTGCATTCTCTCCTTTACAATGTCCAGGAAATGCTGCTACACAACCCCCTTTGATATTTCCTTTAGTTATGCTCCTCACAGTAGATACAGTCGTTCTCTTTCCTGGATGATAACTTACACTGGAACCAAAGGAAGAGAAAGCATTGGCATTGTTTACTAATGTTTATCCATGGAGCTGGGTTTTAGAACGGACCATTTGCAAATAGCCCATTATGCATCTGCTTCTGCACCTGGGAGCACTTCCCATGCCAGGTGAATGCCACAGATGACAAAATTGTGCCTAATGGCATTTAACATGTGGCAAGGAAGAGTGGAGATGACAAATGGATCTCCAGAGCAAAGCCGAGATCATTTTTTGGAGGGGTCAGTGCAATAGCTGTACTGCTTGTGGTCTATGTCAGGCAGTGTGATTTGAATGATAGAAAGGTTGCCTGCTCATACATACAAGAGGATTTTAGAGTATGCTGTTACCAGCCTTTCAGGAAAATGATTTTAGCCACAATTTCTGGAGATATATATACAAGCTTTACTTGAATTATATATATATACATATATATGTTATACTTGCATATATAGTGATATATGTATATATTTATGAATATATGCATACATGTGTATATGCATGTACACCCATACATGGATGCATACCTTCATTCTTGTAAGAAAGATTGACTTGTGCTTGATTTTATAACTTAGAAACATAGGTCCCATGGTTTCCCTTATTTGCAATAACTAGTATATGTCTGAGATAAGCAGAAACGGTCAGATAAGTTGATGTTAGGCAAAATGAACCCCAAGAAAAGGACTCAAATGATTTTTTTCTTTCTTGTGATTGTTTCTAACATATTTATAAGATGATTTCTTTGTTGCTTTGTATGTCCCTCCCCCAGGGTATAACCCCTGTTTTCACTATATTTGATGTTGGTATAATTTGTGGAGGGGAAGGAAAAAAAAATTGTTTCAATAGGGATACAGATGGACCCATTGCAACAATGAGATGTACAAGATGTTATGTCGAAAAACAAACTTTACAATTTTGGCTGGGGGTGGGGGGGAAAATGGGGGGGAGCAGGAGTAGGGGGAGATGGGGAGGGATGGGAAGGGGAGGAGGCAACAATGCTTGATAAGAATTGTACTCATTACCTTGCAACCCCTCTGTAATTGTAACTACTCTGTACGGTATTTTCACAATTAACAAAAAAGATAACATAATAAAAGTACAACTAACCTTTAAACCATAATGTATGCAAGGTATTGTATCTTATATACATCTTTTCTACCTATTGCCTTACAAGTGTGTAAATGTGTTTAACTACATTTTATAAATGATGGCTTGTATCTCCTGAAGGTCTAAACATTATCCATACTCACGTTTTAAGCCAAAGTTCACCATGTGCTTTGAAAACAATCTCCTGATGTGCAGAGATTAAACCACAATACGGGAACTAGCCATCATGCCTGCACCTTTGAAGGATGCTGTATTGTCCATGGATCAATGAGCTAGAGAATATGGGAGACCAGATGGAAGGGTGAGCTTCAACAACTTCATCTCCACTCATTTTGTTAGGTGCAAACAACAAGGAAAGATCACTGAGGTTCTTTTCTGTCATATCATTTCAGAAATAGTATTGTTTTCCACTAGGAATTCTACCATTATGACATATGTACAGTTTTTATCTATCCTCTGTGTGACAATACCATCCAAGGATCTGTATCACAATGTAGATTAAAATAACTATTAGCAATAAAGATCAAATAAGGGTTATTTGATATATACCAGAGAATGTTTCAAGTTCTCTACATGCATTATTGTAATCAATTTTGAAACAACATTATGGAATTTCTGTTATTATTTCCACAACTTGGCAAATTAGGGCAAGTGGCAAAAATTAATTGGTCCCCAAGGTTACATAATTAGTATGTGATTGAGCCAAGATTTAAGTATTGCTCTTCTGACTCAAAAGCCTTCACTCCTAACCAATTTATTAACTGGCTCACATGTAAGTAACTTATTTAGGTTGCAGCATCAAATTGCTTTGTGCTAAAGTCCTTTTCCTCATACAAATCACAATCATATTTGGGAAAGGAAAGACTACAGTCAATTAAATAAAGTTAGTAGGATATAAAAGGGAGAAGCGGTGGTGGGGAGGACAGTGAAGTAATTAACAGATAACCAAAGTAACACTGTGAACTTAGAGCTGACCTCAGAGTTTATGTCTGCATGATGTGTGGCTATCTCTTCTAGATATACCCATAATCCAGATGGATTCTTTGGCTTTATAGTAGCAAATTCAATTTCCCTTGCTTGGCTAATGGGAAAGGAATAGTCTCTTGCTTCATTGTCTGCATGAGAAAGAGTTGGTGAGCTTCAATGTTCCAAGCATCTTGCCATGGGAAATGCCATTATATATACTGTTATAAAGATGATAGTGAAATAAGTACTAGCCTTAGTTAGGCAAATGGGAGATAGATGTAAGTTGGCATTAGGTTGGTAGAGAGAGTGAAGATATGATTTGGCCTGAAAGAGAGAGAGAGAGAGTGAGAGAAACAGAGAGAGACAGAGAGAGACAGAGAGAATGGGAGGAGAGTGGGAGAGATAAAGATGATAGATAAACGGAGATATAGAAGATCTAAGTTTGTCTTCGGTAGTTACAGTGGGGATGTAAGTTTGCTTTGGACTGTGCAAGCCACGTTGGGACATGAGTGTGGGTCCAGCCTGAAGGGATAAACTGTGTAACCAATTATCTTTATGCCTCAGCTGTAAAGCAGAGCTGCCAATGACACCAACAGTTTAGATATATAATGGTTAAATGATGTAAACAATAAGTAAAACTCTTGAGTGATACTTACTAACTAATAAGCACTGCTTATATTTTTACTATTCACTCTATTTACTCTAAGGTTTAATTAGATTTGTGATCTTGGAAAAAATTCATTAACCTCTATTTCCCTATCTTTAAATGAGGACTTTAATTATACATTCCCATAAGATTTGTTTGGTTTGTTATCAGAATTATATGTATTAAGAATGTAATATTGCTGAGATGGTAAATGTGAAAATGATTATTATGGAGTTCTTGATCACAAGGGTATTAAATACTTTATATATGAAAGGAAGTACATGTGAAAAGTTAATTGAGTAGGCTAAGAAAGAACATGTTTGTGTGTGTGTGTGTGTGTGTGTGTGTGTGTGTGTGTGTGCATGGATGTGTGTGTGTATGTGTAGATGTGCCTACACATGATGTGTGTGTGTGTGTGTGTATGTGTGTGTGTGTGTGTGTGTGTGTATAAATCCCACAGGTTTTACAAACCAATATGGATAGGTGATAATACCAATATTTGGTTGGGAATCTGTAAATGACAGGCTTTTTCAATAAGATTTTGTGCCACTTCATTATTTACCATAGCTAAGATATGGAACCAACCCAGATGCACCCTTAGTAGATGAATGGATCAAGAAAATGTGACATACATATAGTGGAATTCTATGCCTCCATCAGAAAGAATGACACCACCCCATTTGTTAGGAAATGGAAAGGCTTGGAAAAAATTATATTAAGTGAAGTAAGCCAGGCCCAAAGAAACATAGGTCCCATGGTTTCCCTTATTTGCAATAAGTACTATATGTCCAGGACAGGGAAAAAAAATCTCAAAATATCTCAAAATACATATTACCATGTAAGATGATGTTAAATGAAATAACCCCAGGTTAGGGACCCAAGTGGTTTTATCTTTCTTGCTGTTGTTTTTTTAATATATTTATAATGTACTAGGGTTTTTTTTTTCTCTCATGGTATAACCCCTGTTTTCACTGTATTTGATTCCAGTGCCCTGCATCTTTTATATACATTTTTCTAATTGGGAAATAACAGAATGCTGAAGTAAGGATACAGGTTGACCCATTGTAACAATGAGATTTGCAAGACACTATGTTGAAAATGAACTTTACAACTTCGGAGGGGGGAAGGAGTTAGAGAGGTGGGAGGGAAGGGATGGTAGAGGAAAACAAAGGTGGAGGTAACAATGCTCAACAGGAAATGTACTCATGTAACTGTAACCCCTCTGTACAGTATCTCTACAATAAAAAACACATACAAGAAAGATTTTTTGCCACCACAGGGATAGACAACTATGCATCATGATTCTTTATGTGTTTGCAAAGAACTCAAATATGTCTCAATAGAGTCTCCAAGTTAAACACACACATATATTTTCTGAACAAATAATTTACTATTCTTACACTTCTGTAAAAATTTGTCTAGTTTTGCCCTGTAAAAGTATCATAGTAAATATTGGACTTTGTTCATAAAACGTGTAGTGAAGTGGTATGCTTTTTCAGTTTTCTATTAAGTTATGGTCAAGAGCTGAAATTGCTTGTTTATTGCTCATGATCCTGATTAATTGGAAAATACATGCCAACAGATGTAATAACCTGTTTTAATAATTAGCTTCTAAATTTCCATTTATGATGGAATAATGTTGAATAGTACTTTTAATATTTTTATGGTAGAGTCACAATACAGAGAGCATAGAGTACTCCATCTGAAGTTTAAACACTGATACTTTAGGGATCTCTTCTCTTTACAACTTCGGTGGGTGGGGGGTGAGGGGGTGGGGGCAGGTGGTGGTAGGGGAATGTGGGGTGGGGGGGGGAGAGGGGAATGGATGGTAAGAGGAAACAAAGGAGGAGGCAACAATGCTTGATAAGAAATGTACTCACTATCTTGCTCATGTAATTATAACCCCTCTGTATGGTATTTTCACAATAAGAAAATTTAAAAAATTTATAAGTGTTCCCACTATGCTTTCTATTAGAGGTAAAAATGTGAGTAATATGAAACTGAAAAAAATGTTGTAATTTGTTTTATTTTATATTTTATTCAGTTAGTAGGTTCTCAAAATATACTGATTTGAGTTAAACAAGAGAATTTTATTTTTCTTTGTTGGTTGTGGGGCTTAAACTCTGGGCCTGGGTGCTGTCCCTGAGCTCTTCAGCTCAAGGCCAGTGCTCTACCACATGAGTCACAGCGCAACTTCTGGTTTTTTTGGAGGCTAATTGGAGATAAGAGTCTTACAGCCTTTCCTGCCCTGGCTGACTTTGAACTGCGATCCTTAGATCTCAGCCTCCTGAGTAGTTAGGATTAATGTTTTGTCCAATTGAACTTGAATTATTTTTCAGGGAACAGTATATAATTTCAGCTGGTTGCTGGTGGCTGACATCTGTAATACCCTAACTACTCAGGAGCCACAGATCTGGAGGACTGTAGTTCAAAGACAACTTGGGGATGATAGTCATCTAGATTCCATCACTAGAATACTCGGGAAAAAATATCAGGGCTAGAGGCATGCAAGTGGTAGAGCAGTTAGCCAGGCAAGCATGCCAAGTCAAATTTAAATGTTGTATTCAGGTTACTTTTACCCAACATGCCACCACATTGTAGTTTGTTTCAAACATGTTCTTAAGGAAAAATAAAATTTATTCTCCAAATAATCACATTTCAGTGAATCCTTGCTGATGTATATAATAAAATTTATAATAACAGTAGTTTGAGAGCTTTAGGTAAATATGTCTCTGTGATGTTTTACTTGTTCATTGAGAGTTTAGGAAGGTTACCCCAGGGAAAGCAGCTTTGGAGGACAAGGCCGACTCTCAGAATCATATGAGGTTAGTGCACAGATAATTTGCAGCGACTCTCAGAGATATTAGTATGAATTTTTCTTCCATATCTCTATTAAATCAAAAGAACTTGCAGCAAGTATTAAGTTTGCATCTTTTAAAGAAATCCAACAATTTTAAGGATTCAAGGAATCAGTAGCTTCTATTTACTTTGTTGTAATTTTAAAAAGCTATGTCAGAAAACTCAGAGAAAAAGTATAGTAGCCCCACATGCATGGTTTAAAACAAGTGAAGTGCAGTCAAAAAATAAATAAGAATTTATATATAATATTTAATACATTATATATACATTTATATATATGTAACAAATCCTTGAGCCTGGTACAAGGGGCTCATGTTGGTAATTTCAGCTAGTCTGCAATATGAGAGGAATAGGGCCATGGCTTGAAGTCAATCCAGACAGAGAAGTTCACAAGATCCTATATTTAAGAGTAGCCAGCAAAAGTACAGCAGGTGGTATACTCAAGAAGTACAGTCATATTCTAACATGCATGAGGCCCTAAATTCAAACAGTAGAATCACAGAACTGAAGAAAAGATTAAATACATTGTATGGTAATTTGCTGTGAAGATGCTTCCATATAAGTTATTGTCAGTTACCTTTAAATTTTGCATGATCTGCTGTTTTGTTGCTCATAACTACATGAAAACTATACTAAAAACAAAACTATACTCATAAAACACAAATGGTACATAAATGATAGATTATCAGAAGTTAATCTGCATGATTTAAGTGATAAAATGAAATGTTTAGGCTTATTTTAAGGTGGCATATCTTTTGTGGAAGTTAAGCAACATTAAGAAAAATTTGATCCAATAGTACAGTACAGTGCAGTATGGTACCAAATTCCTGAGCATTCAATTTTTTTTTTACATATTGCCAGTCTCTTTGGAAGCATAAACTCATGGATATAAAAAATTCATTTGTATTTATTTTTGTAATCATCACACCATGTATTTGTGACAATAATGTAGTCTGCCACTGGAGGTATCGAGTTTTAATGTTTAGACCTAGTTTATATATAGTATTGCTAAATTTGAGTCATATTCATGTAAGAACTCATTGCTGCCTGAGCATCCAGGGCTTTTCCTCAACAGCGCTATCCTTCAGACCATGGATACTAAGGGTCTACTATAATTAAGACTCATAGCATTGTAGAACTGGATGGAATCTCATGCATAATGTAGTCCAACTTGTCTACTGCACAAAAAATAGTTCACACTCAGAGAATGTAAGTAACTACGATGGAATAAAAAGTGTTCAGCATCCAAAGTGAACATGGAACATTGAGCCTCTTGACCTTGTGGATGAGGATCTCTTTCAACTATTCTGGACCCACCAGTTTCTAGTTACAGTTTATAAATTAGGACATAACCAGGAGGCACGACAGGGGCCAGCTTAGTACACATATGACAAGAAGAGAAATATAATAGTGAATCAGGGAGTTCCCTGCCCAAGATGCCTTATAAGGCCATACATCTAGCCCAAACTAGTTTCACATGGTAGGGTGTGAGAGAATAAAAGGTGTGGGTAAATTGGCTCAGCCACAAAGGTTAAATAAATTCAGGGCTGGGATCCAGAGAGAACATTAGTGGAAAGTCTTTGGAAAATTCATAGATGAGAAAGATTATAAATCAGACTTCCTCTGTCAATCCTCTCACCAATCCCCTTTCAGCCTCAAATAAGCTTTCTACCTCCTTCACTCCAGTTGACAGGGTCAAGGATAGAGATTGGAGGAGTTGATTCTTGGCATGGCTGTGGTGGTTGTGTGTGTGTGTGTGTGTGTGTGTGTGTGAGAGAGAGAGAGAGAGAGAGAGAGAGAGAGAGAGAGAGAGAGAGAGAGAGAGAGAGAGAAGAGAGAGTCATGGGGCCTGCTCTGGGCCTGGGCACTGTCCCTCAGCTCTTCAGTTCCAGGCTAGTGCTCTCTACCATTTGAGCCACAGCGCCACTTCTGGCTTTTTCTGCGTATGTGGTGTGAGGAATGGAACCCAGGGCCTCATGCATGCAAGGCAAGCACTCTACCACTGAGCCACCTTCCCAGCTGTTTTGCATTCTATCTCTGACATAGAAGTAAGAATCCTGATCTTCTTAAAGAGAGGAGAATTAATTCTGTAATCTCATCTTGATGCTAGTAGGTTAAATTGAGAATCAGTTCTGTGCCTTCCTTTCATATGGCTTATTAAGCCTTCTTCAGTATAAAAATCAGGAAAATACAAAAAGCCTTCCGAATCCTGTTTTAATGCCATGAAAGGCTCAAGGATAGGAGAGTTACTTAATTCAGAAGATTTTCCATTTTTCAAAATCCCCTCAGGAATAACTATGTACCTGAATTCCAATATTTAGTAGCCAATATTTTCCTTACAGTTAATTTAAAATAACTTTGTGTAACATTTGAATCATCAGTAGTTTCTCTCCTTTTGAATGCTTTTGGTTTCAAACAAAGCAAAATCAAGAAGCTAGTTTGTGTTGGCTTGGTTTGGCTTGTTTTGGTTTGTGCTGGTTCTGAGGCTTGAAGTCAGGGTCTGGGCACTGTCCATGAGCTATATATTGCTTAAGGCTAGCATTGTACTGTACCACTTAGGCCACAATTCCATTTCTGGCTTTTCTGTGGTTAATTGGAGACAAGATTCGAATGGATTTTCCTGCCTGAGCTGGCTTTGAACTGCAATCCTCAGATCTCATCCTCCTGAGTAGCTAGGATTGCAGGCATGATCTATAAGTGCAGACTTTCCTTTCCTTTCCTTCCCTTCCCTTCCCTTCCCTTCCCTTCCCTTCCCTTCCCTTCCCTTCCCTTCCCTGCCCTGCCCTGCCCTTCCCTTCCCTTCCCTTCCCTTCCCTTCCCTTCCCTTCCCTTCCCTTCCCTTCCCTTCCCTTCCCTTCCCTTCCCTTCCCTTCCCTTCCCTTCCCTTCCCTTCCCTTCCCTTCCCTTCCCTTTCCTTTCCTTCCTTTCCCTTCCTTTCCCTTCCCTTCCCTTCCTTTTCCTTCCCTTCCCTGCCCTGCCCTGCCCTGCCCTGCCCTGCCCTGCCCTGCCCTGCCCTGCTCTGCCCTGCCCTGCCCTTTTTTTCCCTTTCCTTTCCTTCCCTTCCCTTCCCTTCCCTTCCCTTTCCTTTCTCTTTTAATGTTAAGCTGTGAATCTGGATGAATCTGGACCTGATAGGATTCAATTGGTATTTTTCATCTGTTTCTTATTTTGGCTATTCAATCATGGCAAACTTGCTTATAAAATGCCACAACTTAGCCCATCCAAAGAATCAAAGGAAAAGGATAGTCATTTTCTACAGTCTTTCACCATACAAATGGAAACCAACAACCAAATACAATTAGAGTTGGTTTGATCTTAGCACTTTAGTCTTAGAACTATTTTCACGATGAAGGACAGGACAAGGACACAGCAAGTCACTGTGTTTAGCCGTCTAATGTAAGTATGTATGTGCACAATACAACAGAAGAAGCAGAGAAATCCCTGATGATCTCTTCCTGTTTGGGAAAGTAGGGCTGAGGAAGCCATCACTCTTGTCACTGAAAAACTATTATAATAGGTGAGCTGAATCTTGAAGAAGAAAGGTGAACCAAGAAAAGAAAGTAGGATGAAAGATACACCCTACCCAAAGCCATGGTGACATCATAATATTTTTGTGCCACAAAAAAAGAACAAAACAGCAAAATAAGGTTGGCCCCGTCATTGGGAAATATCTCATATTGAGCATGCTAGACTATTCTGTGGTCATTCATGCGGCACTAAAAGTCTGCAAAACAGAAATAAAAACTATTACCAACAGTTTAGGAAGATAATTTGGAGTAATTTTTCAATGGCGCAGATACCCAGGAGATGAATGGGAGGCTATTCCAAAGGTTTCTGTAAAGAGTTGTTGACTGGTGTTAACAAAATGGTCACAAATTTAAAGAAGGGAGGGCGGGAGGGACTGGGAGAGGGGAGGGAGCAGAAGACACTGTACAGAAGGAAATGTACTCTTTACCTGACTCATGTAAATGCAATCCCGCTGTACATCACCTCTATAATAACAATCAAGTAAATTAATTAAAAGAAACAAATTTGAAGAAGGAGGTTACATTCCAGAGCAGTTCAGGGAATAGAATGTAGACAGCTTGGTGAGTTTGACTAGAGTGCAGGCATATTGGAGGCTCTTCATACAATATCAGACACTATTCCAAATGCTTAGTACATACACCTAGACACAACAAATTTGTGTGTGTGTGCCTGTGTGTGATGCCAACTTTATTAAGAAGACACAATTATTATAATTCAGATAAAGACACTGAGGAATCAGGAAATTAATCACCCAAAGTCGCTCAATGAACAGATGGCACAGAGAAGTTTTAAACATGGGCCATTTGCTTCTCAAGTAGTCTGCTGATTTATTAATTAATTGCTGTCTCTGTATCCTAGAGGAAAATATCTCAAACTTTTTATGTCATTTTTTTTGCTATGATACAATCAGATTCAGAACATATTTCTTCTGAGCAGGCACATTTCACTGAAAACTATATTAATAAGTTTGATTTTTAAATTGATTGCTAGATTTAAACTCTACCCTTTTTACACTCCAGAGAGTAGATCAGAGTACAAGTGAGTGAAAGGATGTAATTAGAGGAATTACCTCCAAGGCATTCTAATTTATGGGAAAAAACGGTAAATTATTTTTCAATTTCAGTATTTGAACAATTATGATTACCATCAAATCATGGTTCCTGTGACAAATAAGTAATTGAAATGCACCGATTGTCTGGACCCTTACATTCAAAGCTAACAACCAGACAACCTCATTCGGCTTTCATGGTGACCCTGTGTGATTGTTATATTATTACATTTGTAGGACTTATGGATGTTCAAGTTCAAAGGTGAGATTGAAAACAGAATATAAAGTCCCAAGCATATTGAGAATTGAGCCACTCTCCCTTTCCTTCTCTCCATCTGTCTCTCTCTTTGCCTCTGTCTCTGTCTCTGTCTCTGTCTCTCTGTCTCTGTCTCTGTCTCTCTCTGTCTCTGTCTCTCTGTCTCTCTGTCTCTCTGTCTCTCTGTCTCTCTGTCTCTCTCTCTCTCTCACACACACACACACACACACACTTAGCAGTTCTCAGACTATTGTTAGGCGTATTTCCCCAAAACTGGGTTTGAGAGAAAAAGAGATTTATCAGGCAGGTTTTTTTTTTTTAATTGTGAAAATACCGTACAGAGGGGTTACAATTACATGGGCAAAATAATGAGTGCATTTTTTATCAAGCATTGTAGCCTCCTCCTTTGTTTCCCCTTCCCATCCCTTCCCATCCCTCCCCCTGCCCCCCTCAGGCAGTTTTTAATTGCAAACACCACCCTTGCTCTTGCATTTACAATGGTGGACTACAGAGGAACTCTTGTGTATCGTATTTGACACATGATTCTGTGAACTTCTATTCAGAGTAACACAGTAGAGATAATCAACAAAGTTCAATTTTCAAGTTTTGTAAGGGGAAGGGGGGGCATCCTAAACCAGAGGGAAGATAAATCAATGTAATCAGAGGTAGAATAAGAAGCATGGTAGAATAAGAGATCTCAGCCTAAGTTAAACAATTAACATTGTAAAGACATTTTTTCCCAAATTCCCAACATTTCCTTTTATCGAGAAAGTGATGGAATAAATCAGTAGAAGGTGATAGAATCACATAGATTTGAGTTTAATATCAAATTTATTTCTGTTTTCTTGGCAGTATAGAGGTTTGAACACAGGGCCTTGTACTTGCTATAAGCAGGTCCTTTACCATGTGAGCCATGTCTCTAGCCTTCCAAGCAACTATCTTTTTTGTTGTTGGTGTTGGTCATGGGCTTGAACTCTGGGCCTGGGCACTGCCCCTGAGCTCTTCAGCTCAAGGTGAGTGCTCTTCCGCTTGAGCCACAGCGCCACTTCCAGTTTTCTAGTGGTTTATTGGAGATAAGAGTCTCACGGACTTTCCTGCCTGGGCTGGCTTTGAACCTCAATCCTCAGATCTCAGCATCCTAAGTAGCTAGGATTACAGGTGTGAGCCTCTGGCGCCCGGCCCAAGCAACTATCTTTTACTGTCTTCTGGGTTATCGTGGCAAAGTCATTGGATTCCTGAGTCATAGTTTTTAGCTATTTTTACCTGGTAAATAAAAAAAGGCAATGTCTACCTCACAGGATACTATCAGATTTATAGATAATATTTTCAAGACTTGATACATATTTTTTGTATCACTATCTGTGATTGCAGGTGTGAAGGGAGACAATTGTATCCCACACTGTGACAGTGCTTGTCATATGGATGACATTGTTAACCAGTGTATATTCTTAATCTGGATTATTGAATTCCATCCTGTGGCCATTCTGTAAGATGGTGGTGGTGGTTCTCATTTTACAGAGAAAGAAACTGATGCTCAGAGAAAGAATTTGGATTTAGGCAGTCTTGTCTCCAGAATTCAAAGTCTTAATAGGCAACTCCACTTCCCCCCTCCCTCCTCCCTCCCACAGCCACTCACCTAACACTATGGGCTTTAGTTTTCTTAATTTACACAAAGACAAAGATCAGAGTGATTAAAACACATATGGCTCCATCCTTCTACTGCCTGCTCAACTTCAGTGTCTGGGGATTTGCTCGGATGCCTACTGCTCTGGGAATGGGGCATGGTGCCAAAAAAGTTTCTCATTTTCTAAGCAGCTGGAAGGGTAACTACCAGCTGCTCTTAAATGTGTTTGAACCTCATCCCCTCAACCAGGAGACAGCTGTGCTTATCTACAGAAAGACTCTGGAAGGTTGTTTTGTGTTTTATAAGGCACTCTAGGCATGCTGAAAGAAATTTCTGATTTGAAAAGAGCCTAAATTCAGGAATAGAACTTTTTCTTATTTCCCCATTGCGGATAATTCTCTAATCCTTGATATTCTTCTTAGATACAAAGCTTAAAATTTTTTTTTTTGCCTGAAAGACATAGAAGACAGTCCTCTTAAAGACACTTCAATTGTTTTCCTATAGATATATTTCTTTATACCTGGCATATTCCAGGATTCACATCTGAGATAAGGGCCTTCTTTCTTAAGGCTTCTGTTGGGAAAATTTCAAAGTACCATTCTGTCTTGTCACCTGATGCCCTTTGCTTCCAGCTGTTGCTTCTTATTCTTGATTTGAACAGTTAACAGAATACATATTAGTAATCCTTGATGGCTGGAGCAGCCTCGTGGCCAAGTCATGCACATATTCATCAATCAAATCAGACAATGGAAGACATGATACACCCCAAAGGCAGACTAAAACTTAGAAAAGTGGTCTGTTTAGCATAGATTTTGTTGTCACAAAAGAATTCTTTTTTCAATTTACTTAACAGGCCAAGGGTACAGTTTATGGGATCATGTTAACTCGTAGTTGAATATTCAAAGATGTATTTTGCCAAGCCACATATTTGTGCTGTTTCTTTTGTACATGATCCTGTGAACTTTTCTTCCGGGGGTGACTTTGAATCTCGATCCTCTGGATTGCAGCCTCCGGAGGAGCTCTGATTACAGGCGTGAGTCAGCCATGCCCAACTCTACACATTTCTTTGAGTGAGAGCACAGACATTATTTTTTTTAAAGAAACTGTTATAATCATCAACATACAAAGTATATACTCTAGGACTTGGGAGACCAAGCTACAGTGTACAAAAATTCAGAAATATCCATTGCTCAGACAAAAATACTATTTTGTAGATATGGTGACCTTTACTATCAGAACACTTTTCTACTCAAGATTTTTGTGTACTGACTTTCAGTGAGGGTTCACTAACAAGACATGATTGACAGATTACTGCCAGTCTCCCATGTTTTGGTATCCATCCTCTTGTACCTTTGTCTTCTTGGCCTCTTCCAGCACTAGGAGCTGAAGCTGTTCAGGTGGATGGATGGGGAAGTAAGACTTGTTCATCATCACAAGTTTTGCTTTATAATTATGCATTGGTTAAAAACCAATTCTCTATCTTAAATTCCAGGTTGAAACACTTGTACTAGCTGCCATTTTCCTGGATGAACTCGGAATAAAGCCTGTGCTGAGCAGAGCTGTAATCATACTATTTTGAGAAATGTGTGCAGTGTACGAGTGTGTGTACATGTGTACCAGTGGATGCATCCAAGGGTTTGGTTGATGCTGAGAAAGAATCAGTGCTTGCCATATCACCTCTTATTTTTAAGAAGTGGTATTGAGTTCTCCCCAAAATTCCTTTTTTATTGAAAAGGTGATGAGCAGGGGTAAGGCAATGAGTACATTTTTAAAAATTCATAGTTACCCTTCCCTTATTATCTCCTATTTACCCCTATTTCCCTCCCAGCCTAGTTGTAATGTTTATATCCAACATTTAGTTCATCCTTTGTCCTGCTGTTTCTGTGATTCCCTTTCCTTTCCACATATTGAATAATCTAAAATTTTCAATCAGAAATCTTCTTAACTCTGGTTCTACTTAAATCAGTAACTTAGCATTTTATTAGAAAATTTACCTTATAAACTTAACTTTATACAAAGGTAGCAAATTCTCACAACCACACAGAAATGTGCTTCTTTTACAACAATACCACTGAGAAAAAACTTGGGTTTAGATAATGTAATTGATTTCTTCCCAAGTGGCCTATCTAACACTTAAGAGAAATGGGGTTCAAACCTATTATGTACTATAAAACCTAAGTCTGGTTCTTACAGTTTAAACACATTTCTCATAGATGTCTTAAGTTCCATTTTTTTAATTTCAGAATTCTTTATTAAACCAAAAAAAGTTAAGCTTTCCTACGATAGAGGATATCATTTTGGAAGAGAGATCCAATAACAGTGTTAGGTCTTTTTTTTTCTTTTGCCAGTAACAGGACTTGAACTCAGGGTTTAGAGCTGTCACTCACTTTTTTGTTTTGTTTTGCTCATGGCTAGAATTCTACCATTTAAGCCATACGTCCAATTTGTCCTCTTAGTTTTCAATTTGACTTTTCTGCTCCATGGCTTCCAACCACAATATTACATGCCATTCTGAGCCTTCTAAGTAGCTGAGATTGTAACCACAAGGTACCAGGCCCAATGAGAGATATCTAAGTGTGGGAATTTAAGAATTTCTTACAAGTATGTCTCAAGTATGTGTATATAAATAAGATGGATATCATTTGATTAAGCTCTGCTTTTAAAAGACCAGCAACTTTCTAGTAGACAAACTTTGGATGTACAATATCTGAAAGTCACTGTTTGCTGGCAGAACACAAGAGGTTAATTGAAGTTGTGTCTATCTTTGAAAATATTTTTGCACATTTTTCTACTCTTCTAGCTCTATAATCAATCTAGATAAAATTCCATGGCATTTATTTGTGTGCCAACTATCTCCTTGGCTCAGGTTTAATAATAAAAATAAAACAAGTAAATGATAAAGTCTTTGTCTACAAGTAAATAAACAGTCTTCATTGTTAGATGAGATATATCTTGTCAGCGGATACATCCTAGCCTAGGTGACATGGAACCCTACTAAGAGAAAATGACATTGATGTGATGCTATGGTTCATGAATAAAGAAAGATACAAAAAACCACCAGAAAATCCAAATAATAGAGCTAAATGCTTTTGATCAACTTAATTTTGAAGAAATTCCAAGATAACTTAAACAGAAAAAGAAAAACATTTTTAACCAATGGTGCTTGAACAATTGGGTAGCTATACAAGAAAAGATAAGCAAGATGACTTTAAAAATAAATCTAAAACTTCAACTATCACAAGAAACAAAAAAAACATAAAATAAATCTTTGTCTTCCTTGTGATAGTGAATATTTTTAGTAAGACCAAAGAATTATTATATTATATTAAATTATAATTTAGAGGCAGTAAATTAAAAACATGCTTTTTGAAATACTGGTAATATAAATAGAAGTTTAGATTAGAAAAAAAAGATTTACAATGTATACATGTTACGTAAAACATCTCTTTAGAATATACAAACCTCATTGCAGCTGGAAAAAATATCAAAATAGAGTCCTCAACTGGGTCCAATTATTTAACAGATACCTCATTAAAATATTTTGAGGTATGAATATCGTGGTGCATTCCTGTAATCCCATCTACTCAGGAAGGCAGATAGGTGGGTCCAGGTTCAAAGGCAGTCTAGAAAAGTTATTGGGAAATCCAGTCTGTACAATAAACAAATATGAAAAGAACTAACATGTGGTAGAAATGGTAGGGTCCTTTGGGGGCCAATAAACAAAGAGAATAGACTTTGTTTCATTAGTAATTATTAAAATGACAGTCAAAACCTAAATATATGATTTTATATATATATATAGAGAGAGAGAGAGACTAGTAGAGGATCACAGATTGATACTGCTCCTTTTTCTCCCTGCTTAATCCAAAGATTTTGCAGCATAGCTAAAATGCTTCATTGAGCATCATCATATATGTTGAGGACAGACTGTGGGGCCTTACTGGTGCCTGAGAGAAGCAACAATAAAATTTCAAACACTGATCCTGAGAGAACTATTTGAAACCCAGCCCACTTCTGTGTAATCTGCTTGGGAGAAAGTATACTAACACCTCTTAAAGTGGGCATCTAAGGAAACAAATATTACAGAAAATTAGTTCTTCAGCTTAGCATTTGTATTTATGTTTAATATAGTTGGGCGATAGCTAAACATTATCAATCTGTATATTTTTAGAGCTGGCTCTTCCAAATAAAATCAGAATGCATTCTGAATAGCGATGGGAATTCTGAGTAGAATGGGCATTATGTTTATGCTTATTTTCTTTTTAAAAGACCATAAAAATATTTTTGGCCTAGAGTATCCATTGAGGGGTCTTCACTTAGAAAATGCTTTTTTGACAGGAGAAGATTACACCTGAGTAAATGTCAAATTTCATTTCACATCTGGTCTTTGGAAGACTGTTCAATTTTTAGTTAATTTGCACATTGATTTTCCCCCTTTCAAGTAAAGTTGTCCTTTTCTATTGTCATATTCTCTTGGAAACTAGCAAAGGATAAATTTACTATGTGAAGCATATTGTAGGTCCACTGGAAAAAACTCTTCATAGTCAAAGGAAGGGCTACGTTCTCCCCAATTTAAATATAAGCTTGACAGCTGCATTTGGTGATGTAACTCCATGTGACTAGCTTTAACAAAGCCTTTTACTGGATTTGCTTATTAAGCCAGCCTGTCTCTTTAGCATTTTTGAAAAGGGAGATTGTTTTACTGGAGGCTATCTTTTAAAAAATCAACTCAAAAACAAAAGAATGTGTTAAGCAAGTATTGGGATAAAATTAGCTCCTCCAAACAAGTGCAGGATAGATCATCAAAACATTGAATTTGTTGGTTTTTTTCTAAAAGAAGAAGATATTTGAACATTTTTGTAGTATACCAGTGCAATAATTAGATCAGTCTAGAAATGCAAATAAATATATGGTAGAAAGGCTCCGAATAAATAGTGGAAAGACTATAAAGATAATTAATTCTTCGTAGAAATTTTTACTTTCTGCTATTACCTGACCATACATACACAAATGCCTTTTAATGTGATTTATGCTAATCTCATTTCCAAATGGTTTAGTAAGGGACTTTAAAACTGTAAGAGTTTTTTTTAAAGATACTCAGAGAACCAAATATTGGTTTCGGTTGCAAAACTAAGGCAAACAAATTGATATTATTTCATTTGAGAATCAGAAAAGTATTTGATTAGCCAGTATTGTATTTATACTGGCACATTATAAAGACTAAACAAATATCTTGTCCTGGAGGCTAGAATTTATTTTTCTCATAGCCTTCCTTTTTTATTTATTTTATTTGAACCATATTTTAAAATGTTAAATATGAAAAGTATTTATGTACATGTCTTTAAGTGGTATGGTGCCCCCTGAACAAAACTGTTTCTAATAACTAAAAATTCTTTTCTAGAAATTACACAAAATCAACATTTTCCATCCTTCCTTCCTTCACGTTTTTTTTTTGTTGTTTGTTTTTCTTTTTTGCTATTGTTTTTTGTATTTGTCCAGGTACTGGAGCTTGAACCCAGGGCCTTGCTTTTTGGCCCAAAGCTGGCATTCTATTACTTGAGCCAAATCCCCACTTCTGGCTTTTTTTCTAGTTAATTAGAAATAAGAGTCTCATGGATTTTCCTACCTCATGATTTTGAACTACAATCTTGAAATCTTAGCCACCTTAAAAACTAGGATTCCAGGTGAACCACCAGTGCTGGTTCAAACCATTATCTTAAGAAGTAAATGTGTTGGCCAGTGAAATATGAAATATACTTTTTGTTCCTGGTACTGGTATGTATTATAACAGTAAGGTCAACTTGCTTAGAAGCAGATAACCATCTTTAAAATATTAAACTTTGCATTGATATTGGTGCAGTTTCTCTACCTTTTAAATATCTACGAATTATGAAATATCAGGAGTGGGACATTACAAAGGCAAGGCTGTATACTGAGCAAACTGTTAAGTGTAACTAGACTGCCTTGATCCAAATTCCAGAACTTAACATTTATTAGCTATATACCTTGAGCATTTTAGTAAGCCTTCCATTTCTATGTTTCTTCATGTATAAAAATGAAATTAATTATAGTAGTTTCATCATAGAGGTGCTATACTTTCCAACAGGATACAGTAGATATTAAAATTATTATAAACTGCTTTTATTCTTGGAACCAAAAATCCATATATGTGCCTTTTAATTATTGTGTTTGTATAGGTACAGCACCTATTAATCAAGGGTCCCTTGAGTTTAGATAAACAGGAGGGTTCACAAAAAATTTCATAGACTCACATTAGAATAATAATTAGTGAAACATAATTATTTACTACTACTCTGGAAATGAAAGTCAACAGAGACAGAACCTGACAACTAATATTTGTACCTAGAAAATGCTCCACAGCTCTTGATAACCGTGAGGGATGCTCATGCTCCAGTATGTGGAAACCACAACAATGTTACAAAAGTACACCCTGGTCACCGGCATCAATGGGTGACTGTCTTTCATTTCATTATGTGGTAGGCATCGATTTAATCCAGACAAGAAATTCAGTTAAACTCACAATCTTCTTTGAGAATTAGCTAAAAATCCTGTCCCTCCTTCTGAAAAGATGCGAGGACAGCTGCTACCTAAGAGTGTGAGTGTGAACATTGGTATGTGAGTGTGTGAGGTATGAGGGATGTAGAAGGCACTGTTTCAATGGCTACCACAATAAAAAAAATGCCACAGTGGCTAGATCATAGGGGAGTGTTTCCAGATGTGAGAGAAAAGAGCCTCTTCCTTGGGACACAGTTCAAATTATTTTTGTCTGAAGTATTTTCAGTTAATGAAAATGGTATTTAATAGAGATTTTGTGGACCAGAGTTTTATAGTCCAGTTGGTTTGCTTTTCAACATCTTTGAAATAAAGTGATATTCTTGTCTTACACAGGAATATTTGTGAAGTTCAGAAAGTTTGGTTCCATATGCAGAATACAGTCCCCCAAGTAGTATACTCTCTTTCAATTGTTTTCTCTTTCCACAGAGGATTCTGGTGAATCTTTTCCTTAAAGGATTTTTTAATTCAAGTAGAAATATATAAAAGCATTTATAATGATTTTCTACAGACACTAAATTGTGTCTGCACTAGTGTATTGTCTAAGTCTAGACCATTGATACTACCTGGACATTGAAGAAAATTCTCTATTATTAGCTATCCTTGTCTTTGCCTCTTGCTTGTGTGGCTTGTGATTTGACTAATAGCTGAGAGTTATACATCTTAGCACACAAGTTCTTAGACCTCAGCGATCTTCTTAACATGCCATAGCATCCTCCCTCATGAAATAACAGTGTTCTTTGAGTAATTGTCATAATCTGTCTGCAAAACGAGTCTTCATGGCCTCCTAGAGGGGTAATTGTCCTGTTATTTTTTTCTGAATCACACAGACAGGAAGATTTTACTATAGCCATTTGTGATTTTACAATCAAAGGATTTGTCAGAAGCCAGCAGAATAGATCACAATAGCACAGGTAGAGACTGAGGAGAGAAGAGAAACCAATTTCCTTTTAGCAAATTCTGGATTGAACTTGAATATCTTCCCATGCTGATGTATAGATAGTATTGGTGTGGAAAAGCCAAAAGGAGATGAAATCAAAACAGTGTATCAATGATAAGATTATGGTATAAAAAGATGGGAAGAGAAGATATCTTTTAGGGTGAGAAATCCCAAGTCACCTGTGAAATCCTGACAGACGGGCTATCCCTACAGTCTGACATTGTGAAAGACTCCATAGGGGTTCAGAGCCCTCCTGAAAAATCTCGCACTTTCATGTGTGATAGATGCATCACCAAAGAGCCTCAAAGACTCTTCCACCTTATGGAAAATTTGCTCCATCTTTTAGTGAAATTGGAAACCTTTTCTGAGTATAACCCGGTTTCAGGAAGTTGTTAATGAAACCTATGAATTATTGAAGGGGGACATGTTAGCTTGCCAACTGTCAGTTGAGTAATTTGCTACCTAGTTATACTAACTATCCTGTTCACAATTTAGTATTTTTAAAAGGCGTGTACAGATTTAGAAGCACTCAATATCCCCCATTTCACATGTGAGCAGTTCTTACTTAATAGTTGTAAATCAGAGGGCCGGCCCGCCACCTACACAAGTTCTACATTTCTGGCTTCCATAAGTGAAAAGATGTATACATGTGCTGTAGAAGTCAGATATTAGTGCCTTTAAAATTGCAGGGGTTTTTGTTTGTTTGGGTGTGTTTCGCCATTACCTGCTCAAGGATTTCAGGCTTGGCTCATAACGGAGCTAATTAAATTTTCTTCCCAGGAAGCTGCCAGCTAGACCAGTGCCCCAGGCACATCGTCTCACTGTGCGCCTTCTCTCATTTATTCTGTATGTGAGATGAGACTTCTGGAACAGCAAAGGTATAGATACGCAGGCTGGGCAGCTGCGGATGGGTTTCAGTAACTACAGAAACAGTGTCGACTCTCAACTCTGACAGCACAGATGAGAAAGGTGACAGCGGAAGCTTATCTTCCAGTTCAAGTAGGCTGAAGATGACAATCTGCCAAGCGGAAGCAAGGGAAGAGGCAATGGTTGTATAAAAAATGAGCTATCTGCACTTGGCTCAGAGGTATACTATAAGATTCGTGAAATATCATTCCCTGAGATTGTGTTCATGCACAGCCTAGAAAAATAAACAGTTTCAGGGAGGGCAAAAGTTTCGTTTAGTAATGTCATTAGAATCTTCATCCTTTTGTCAGTCTTTGTCGTTAACAAAGAAAATGATATTTATTAGCAATAAGTACTTGGGCCCTGGGCTAGTTTACTTACAGGCATACTTTTTTCTTGTATATGCATTTTATCTATTTAATCACTGAAGTATCTGGAATCAGTATAGTTAAATCAATTCCCGAAGTTACCAAATGGGAGAGATCTGATTATATGGTAAATTATATGTTAACACACTGCATGCTAGGATAAATGGTCCATATATATGGTACCCTTAAATTATTTAAGGTATATTCACAAAAGAAAATAGAATATGTGTATAGCTACCCCTGTATGTCTCTGTGTTATTTATCTTCATCTATTTTCTGTTGTTCTTATGTAATTATTTATACATAACATCAAATGTGTTTCAGAGAGTCTTGGCTTACAGAAAGGGCTCACCAGTATTCCTAAAAGTAGAGAAGTATATCAATTTACAAAGAATTCAGTAGCTATGTGATGTTGGGGGTCAGGTTAATTTAAGTTATTGAAGAGTTTATATGGATTCATTGCAAACCAAGTGAAATAAATTAATTCCTTTCAGACATCATTGTAGATGAGGAAAATAGGTAGGTGGATGGACAGACAGACAGACAGACAGACAGACAGACAGACAGATAGATAGACAGACAGACAGATAGATAGATAGATAGATAGATAGATAGATAGATAGATAGATAGATAGATAGATAGATAGATAGATAGATAGATAGATAGATAGATAGATATCTTACAGATTTAGGAACTCTAAAGCTCCTGCAAAACATTTAACATGGTGGCCATATATAAAAGCTTTACATTTCTGACTTCACTAACTAGAAAGATGTATAGATGTATAGCTGTAAAATATTACTGGTAATATTAGCAGGTCATATTTCTGATATTGTTATATATTACATTATTGCATTTTACATTATACAATACATAGATAATCAAAAGAATAGGACGAATTGTGTGGATGATTACATAGAGGTAGGTAAAATGTGAAGCAACTCATTCATTTCTAGGTTAAAATTAAGGGGTCCTATCCCACCTCTACAGTTTTAAACCTTTTTATATTCCCAATTTGCATCTTGAATAGTAGCGCTTTCTTCTTTCTTTTTTCTTCCCTACAGTTGGACAGTGTCACCTCCCTGATCCAAGCAGCCAAAAATCTAATGAATGCTGTAGTGCAAACAGTAAAAATGTCTTACATAGCCTCCACCAAGATCATCCGGATCCAGAGTCCCACAGGACCTCGGCACCCAGTAGTGATGTGGAGGATGAAGGCTCCAGCAAAGAAACCCTTGATTAAAAGAGAGAAACCAGAAGAAACATACGCAGCTGTCAGACGAGGCTCTGCAAAGAAGAAAATCCATCCAGTGCAAGTCATGAGTGAATTTAGAGGAAGACAAATCTACTGATACCACTATTCTGCTCTAATGCCTATAGTATAAAATCCTTGGCTAACCACACTGCTTTATGTTTACCATTGCTTAGTTCTGTAATTACACCAGATTTCAGCGTGAATGCACATATAATGTAACACATTGGGGACTAAGCCAGTGCAGGCAGGTTGCATTTGGGATCTGGCCATTGTCATGTTCTCACAGCAAATAATTGTCGATCAATATTTGCTTGTTGAATGAGGGGATCTTTCTTGTACCATTTAGCATGTTCCATCACAGGGAATTACTTGTATCTGTTATCAAATCAAACAGAAGATACGGAGAGTCTGGTTATCTGGTGATCTGGTTTGCATTGTGAATGAAAATTCTGATGTGAGCTCTTTATAAAATTGTCTTCATAATTTCTTTATACAACATGGGAGAAGTATGTAAGTTTTGCCATAGGAAAAGCTTCACCATTGAATAAATTAACCAAATTTGAGCAATGAAGCCATTCACAGGATTTTTAAAGGTCAGTCTTTCTCTTTTCCAATTGTTTTATGGTATTATAAATGTTGCAGTGAGCTTTGACATTGTATGTATATATATATGTTTTGCAGTTCTATTGTGTTCAGCAAACTCTCAGCTTTTGTGTTCGGAACTATGTGAATACATATATAGAAGAATCATCACCTATTGGGAAAATAAGACCATGAGCTGCATCCCAGTGTGAGTTGATTCGAACCGAAGTGCAAGGAGTTCTGTGTGACTCTAAGAATCCATTTATATCTGTTTGCAATTATAATTAAAAGGAAAGGCCAGCTTGAAAAACCTTTTGGCATTGAGTAAAATATAACTCTGTGAATTGTACCATTGAACTATAAAGCAGAGTTAATGGCAATGAAGCCAGACTGATTTTAATAACACTTTTAAGTAAAAGTCATTGGGGTCCTTTTTATAACTCCAATAACTGTGCTCATCCATAGCTGAGTTCATAATGGACTTCATAATAGTCTCAGAGTCTACTGTGCTGTCCTATTCTCTCTCCCTCCCTCCCTCCCTCCCTCTCTCTCTGTCGCTCTGTCTCTGTCTGTCTGTCTGTCTGTCTGTCTGTCTGTCTGTCTGTCTGTCTGTCTGTCTGTCTGTCTGTCTGTCTGTCTGTCTCTCTCTCTCTCTCTCTCTCTCTCTCTCTCTCTCTCTCTCTCTCTCTCTCTCTCCTTTTCATGTTGGATTTTCTGTAAGGCTTTTGGAGGAGTTCCACTTTGATTCCTAGGGTTTTGTTAACATTCATTGACGTTTCTCCTGCAGAATAATAATATTACAGTTGTACCTGCTTGCTTGTACAATACTGTCTTTGATGAGTAGGTTTAAGAACCATGCTATTAATTATGAGGGGAATGTTATTGTTTTATTAATTGTGTTATTCATTTTATTAATGATGTTATGATCTTATCAACTATGAAGGAAATGTTAACTTCCTTCTATTAGAATGAACTACTTAATTCTGAAGTGGTGGATTGCTTGAGTTTTTCTTAGGTGCTGAAAGACAACTTCTCTCTAACTTGCTCAAGGGCTTGCCCAGAGTAATTATTCTTCACCACATTCACTCCCTGCAAAGCAAAACAGTGAAGATGGAATTAGATAACTCAGAGGAGTCTGCTTTCAGGGCTATTTGGGCAATTAAATCATCTGGGATGTTTCTTCAGTTAAAATTCTGCCATTACTTTCTTTTCTAAGATGAGAGTAACTGTGGCACATCCCTCTCTCATGTAGTAATATGCACTTAAAATCTAGGGAGAAAAGAATTTTCCCTGATAGACAACCAAGTCGCAGCAGTACCTCTTAGCTCCTGAAACCACATAGACAAAATTCATTAATCTGATTTAGAAAATCTAATGTTCATTTGACCTTATCCAATCTCTCCCATCTCCATCTGCTAAACCATTGATCCTACATCTAAGTTGACTAATGTGTTTTTTAGAACCTTAGTTAGTTGAAAGTATAGATTTTTCATTTCCTGCCAGATATTTCCTTTGTCTTTCCATTCTCCTGAACATTTTTATCCATTTTGGTGTCATATTTCTATGCAAAGGATTATGGTTCTCATGGATACAGTCCTCCTCTGTATGATGCCACAGTGACTGGAATTAGAGCTTCCAGAAAATTTAAGAGCAACCAATTAATATATATATATATATATATATATATATATATATATATATATATATATATATATATATATATCCAAACACCAGTGGCCCATGCCTAGGATACTCTGGAAGCTGAGATCTGAGGATTGCAGTTTGAAACCAGCCTGGGCAGGCAAGTCTATAAGACTCTTATCTCCAGTTAACCACCAGAAAACTGAAAGTGTCACTGTGGCTCAAAGTGGTAGAGTGCTAGCATGCCAGAGACAGTGCCCAGGACCTGAGTTCAAGTCCTATGACTGACAAAAAAGAAGAATATATCTTATATTATTTTAATAATTCTTTTTAAGTAAACTAAGAAAGTATCTCCAACCTCAGATGAAAGCCATCTGTATTTCACATACCTAGAAATAACATTTATCCAGAGGTAAATTCTACTTCTTCCTTTAGGTGTCTCTTTCCCTATTACTATAACACTATAATATGTAGTGTTTGCTAGACATTTTAAAGAGAAAAGGAAAAAATAGAATTTAAAATTTCAATTTTGTTCATTTTTAACCAATATGCATGATCAAGAACCCATTTCCTATTAAAAGAAAACAGAAGAGTTAAGCACATTAGTTCATTTACATAGGAATATTTCAGCAGGGTGCATAAAATCCATTTCTGAACACTTCAAAGGAAGTTACTAATAGTAACTACAGAATTGTCTCCAAATGGAAACTAACAGGAACCAAATCCCTCCTTCATGCAGTAGACTGTGGACTCACAGATTCTGGGTAGAGGTACTTTGTGAGCATACCCTGGGGCAAGATGACTCCTGGATGCAGATTGCTTTATGGCAGTCTGGTTTGTAGGAACAAAGTTTGTAAGAACTAAGAATGTGGAATTAATTTGATGCAGAATTTGGGAAGGGAAAGCGACAAACAAGAGTGAAGATTGAGTACTTATGAAGGAATATGGATTGAAAGTACCAGAGGTAGAGGAGCAATATGAAGGGTAGTTGCAGAACTGGATAGCTTTTATCAATGATGGGATAAAGGCAGAGAAAAAGTGGCATGCTACTGATTTGGTGAAGATTATATAGGCTTTATCTGAGGAAGAATTTAAGGGATGGATGGGATATTAGCCTTGGGTTATTGATGGGTTGGTAAAGTAATATTTGAGGCAAAGAAGAATCTGCATCTACATTCTGAGGATGATTTAGCAATACTGTTCTTAGGTTGAAGAACAAATTCAATCATTCTCCTGGATGCGGGGCAAAACTCTTCAATTTTAGAATAGTCACACATCCAGCTATTTCATATCTATTTTTGAACTATTTGTAACCATAATGTTCTTAACACAGTTCTAGGTTCCAAAGATCCACCAGGAATCCAAACAATGATCTTCACCCTATTCCACCTCTGTAATAAGCATGAATTATTACCTTACTTAGTACTCTCCATATCCTTAGGGAATAATACATTATCAGTTCCATTCTACAGGAAAGGACACTGAGGTTTAGAGAGGATTAGAATATTGTTCAAAGTCCCATTGTCTTTAGAACCAGGTTTGTTGTGCTTAAGATTCTGATCTTTTAGCCAGCACCCTATCCTGACTTCTGAGGGAGTTTGTCAGTTGATAATAAGATAGAATTTTTCAAATCCTGGCTGGTTTCTGTAGTAGAGTAAAAAATAAAAACCTTTAAAACTGCATTATTACTCTATTATTCTACATTAAAAGTGTGTGTGTGTGTGTGTGTGTGTGTGTGTGTGTGTGTGTGAGTTAAATTAGCTACATAGTTGCATCCCTCATAGAGGTTTTGACTGAGTGATATGAAATAAGAAGATTGCCCAGGACAAACTGCTTTTATTACCAGGAAAAATAAGCTTAAATAGAAAGTGCCCATGTCAGCCCATGCTTAGCATTGGCTGGTAAAAACCATAAGGGGCACCATCTCTATATTTTCTTATTGCTGATGTGTGAATGTGTATTTGAAGTTATGGATTCCAAGAGAGAATTGATCAAGTGTCATTGAAATAGGGTAAAACAAAATTACCTTGTATTTAAAAATAACACATATGATAGTAAATCTGATTCTATAAAGAAAACTTCCACTAAAGAAGGGCAAAGGTAGGCAACCCATATGCCTGATTACTGGTAAATTTAGGCCTTTATCATTTTTACATGATCTTTCTCTCCAGATTTTCTGAAGGATCCTCTTCTTGCCCATATTATAGGATAGGCTTTCACACTTCTGGGCCCAAAGAAATGACATTCTGATGCTTCTTATGGTATAGCTAAAATGTGCCCTTGCCTTACATATGGTTTATTTGGAGATTTCACTCTTATGTATCTGGTCATTATAATGGACCCTGTCCTCAACTTTAGGATAAAGAATTCTTTAAAAGGAAATTCTCCCTTTTGTTATTGTAATAATTTATTTTATTTTATTTTTTATTTTTGTCAGTCCTGGGGTTTGAACTCTGGCCTGGGTGTTGTCCCAGTGCTCTTTAGCTCAAGGTGAGCACTCTACCACATGAGCCACAGTGCCACTTCTGGTTTTCTAGTGGTTTACTGGAGATAAAGAGTCTCACAGACTTTCCTGCCTGGGCTAGCTTTGAATGGTGATCTCAGCTTCCTGAGTAGCTAGGATTACAGGCATGAGCCACCAATGCTAATAATTGTTTTATTTGAATGTAAAATTTTCACATGCCAACTTTGAACAAATCCTTTGTTTATGTGATGTTTAAAAAGAGGATGTACAATGTATCTTGATCAATGTTACCCCTTCCATGATTCTTTCACATCTGTCCTAAACCTACTCATTTCCTTAAGTTTCATGATGTTATACTTCTAAACTATGAAACTTTCTTTATAAAGTATCCTTCCTTGAATATCTTGTTATGATAACAGATGTCCCTAATTTCTAACAACCATGTCAACAACTATCTTAAACACAGGACTTATACAAACCTCCCTTAAATAATATTAGCAGAGTGTTCCTTATGTTTCCATTCTAAATGAGATCTTTTCTAGTTCTGAAGTTTACTTTTGCTGGCATTTTGTCAGAAAGACGCTTGTGTTTAATTCAGATTGGTTGGTCTTGTAGGGCTGTCACATCTCTTTAACTATTTTAAAGGCTCATTTCAATTGTAGCATCAATAGGTAGTTCAATGGCCTGTGTAAAATTTTTTTTTCTATTTAAGCAGCCATGAATTATGCAGCCCAGGTATATCACAGAGTTCCCCATCCTTGCAAATTATCTGAACCTCCCTCATTGAGAGGCCAACTTAGTCTCCTGGATCTCCTTTACTTGGGCTTTTAACATCAGATATGGACTGGAGTGTTAACATTTAATGCAAAGCATAGGTATCAGTGCTAGCTCAGTCTCTCAGTTAAACACAACTATGCTTCTATAAGAGGCAATAAATATAAAATTAATATAAAACATTCTGCAGAGAAAAGTGTTCTATTGATTGTTAAACCATATGCCATCAGAACTCTACTCTTATGTGCTGATATAAGTGTATCCATGGAGATGAAGAGAATTTTTGCAGGGTTAAGCTGTGTTACTTGGTGATTTTTAATTTTTTTTTGCATAGCACAGATTCTTCAAATGAAATTTCTTAGATGACAGAGTTATGGTTTCTCCTCCATATCGCTGTGAGAAACTAGTCCCAGAGAGGCAAACATAGGCATATGTGTTTAGTTCCAATATAATACCTAATAGTTGAGGCTTAGAACAGAACTTTTTTGGGCAAATTGAGTGGCCAAATATGGATTAAAATCACCAATGAAATATTTCCAGATGACCTTGATTTCCAATTTATTATGCTTTATTTCCATATTGAAGACAAAAATGATCACTTTATGCCCTTTTACAATGACTTAACAGCTTAAACTTTGTGACCAGTCTGCAGATCAAATGCAAACTTTCATTCAAGTTGAAGACAACTTTAAGAGAGTCTGGGATGGCAAAGAAATCATGGGTTAATAATAACCCATGTTTTCTGCAGGACTATGTTGAGAACTGTTGAGAACTTAAGGTTAGTGGCATCTACGATGTTTCAGTTCATTTTCTTGTGTATTTTACCCAGCTGTGCTGACGTAGAATCAGGCTACTGATTGCCCATTACTATAATGGACAATTCAAAGCCTTTTTCTGGTTTGGTTATGGATCAAATCTGGCAAAAATCATCATAGTTTTCTTTGGCCCATATTTTTTAAAGTCAATTTCCCCAATCAATAAAAAATAAATCATTTATCCAGAACAAAAAGAACTCTTTAATACCCTATGCCATTGACACAGAAGCCCAATGTTCTTGGTTTGAGATTTCTGCATGCCTGTTGTGTTTAACTGAATCAATTGACATTTTAAAATTGTGTTTTCATTTGCATTAATTCACACGGGTAACACTGGGTTTGTTTTGAAGTTATGTAGTAGGATTTTTACTTTACTTTCATTTCAAATGATTTCACTTTGCAGTTTATTAAATATTTGTCCCACTAATGATTAAATCACATATGTTAAAACAATAAAAATGAAATTATTGGTTCTGCATTTTGTGTTTATATTTAGTGGTGGTCCTGGTGAGCTGCACAGAAATGGAATTTAATGAATTGCTGGATGGTCTACCCATGTCTACCTAATCGTCACTTTTATTCTCACTGTTTTTCAGTTATACATATCATAATTTAGGGACAATATAATCACAAATTACATCATGTTCCCAAGTAAGTGTATATGATAGAATTAAGTTCTTAGTGTAAATGACTCTTTGAGCCAGACACAGAGCTCCTGCCTTGCTACTATGGAGGTGGAGCCTGAATTTGAGATTGGCTCTGGCAAACTCCATCTCAACCAAGAGTTGGGCTCCTTGGTACATGCTTGCCATCCCAGCTTTGTCTGGAAGCATAAACAGGAAGATTGTGGTATAGACAATGTAAATAACCACAACAAAATCACCAAAGATATGGCTCAAATGATAGCGCATTTGCCTAGAAAGCACAAGTCTATTACTTCAAACCCCGGTAATGCAACACAATACAAAATAACAACTTTAATATAAAAAGGTGACTACTTGGTATCTACGATAGTACAGTAATAAGCTTTGGACAATCAATATGATTTTCAACACATCTCTATAGTTTTAAAGTTGTTAAAAGTTAAAAGTTTAAAGTTGCTCGAGAGTGTTTGACAATGACCAGTAACGTCTCTGAGAATGTCTGGATGCACAATCCAGAAAAGTCATGGAACACTGTTGGCTGTACCAATTTTCCTGCACCCGAACCTCAATGCGTTTGGAACAATGTCTACCCTGGCTTGTTTATCTCGAGGTTGATGATGACGGCTTCTTAGCATCGCTTCTGTCGCGCGTTCTGATGTTCTTCCAGGTCTCAGGCCTATGTTATCACATCACATTCTCCCTCCAGGGCCCGGTGCTGCCCTGGAATGTGGCTCCTAAGTGTCGGTCTGCACTTTCCCAATATGCGTTCTGCAAGTCTGAAGTCCTTTTTCACTTGATTCCCATGAAAGACTGTGCTGCCCACTCTCAGTTCTGCCAGACATCCTCTACTTCCTTAATGCAAATGCCAGTGTGCCTGGTCTCCTGGCGCCCCAGGAGGCCATATTTGCTCTGGCAGCGGATTCTTTCCTGCCCGGGCAGGAAGTGAAATTAAAAGCATTCTTGACAAGAACAGTTTGTTCCTGCCTAGAGTCTGTGCCAATGCCCTGACACGTCCCGGGCAGTGCTGTGAAGCCCTCCCTAGGGGGAGAGGTAACTCACAGATGAAACTTCCTGTCACCTGCATGCCTAGTGTCCTGTGATTTGTGGGAGGAAAATATGTGTCCTTATGGGTCATACACTTCGGACTTTCGATTCTCTGGGAATTGCATAGTTTTGTAAAGGAGAGCTTTTTTGGTCTGTCTTGTATTACTGTTTTGGAGTATGGATCAAGAGAAAGAAGATCTTTCAGTCTATGATATTTGACATTAAGCAAATTTCCCTTTGTGGCTGAAGCAGGCTTCCGTGACCCTATGCTTTGCAAAGAGGAGAAAATCCTCTGACTCTTGCCGCTCTCCCTCTTGCTCGTTCCCTTTTCATAGCTGGTGGTGAGAGTCTCAGGGGTTCAGAGTCTGAGTGTTTTAATGCTGGGCAGAGCACTATTTAGGCCAAACCCAAGTGAACAAAGTAGACTGTGTTCCTGGATACAGATCTCCCCAGTTCAGTATTGTGGTATTGGCAGACATTGATTCAAGGCAGGTATAGACAAAGACTTCCCCATAGTGTTTATTGTTTCTTTCTACTGTGTTTCACGGGAAAGCTCTTGGTCAATACTGAAGATGCTTACCTGGGTTGCACAATTTCTTAATCTTTTCAGTCTAAGATCATGGCTCTCCCCACCCACTGGGTTAATGCATTAGCTAGTAGATCACCTGAGGTTTGCTCTTTCTGTAAAGGTTGCAGGACACTACTTCTGTACCAGGAGCTAATGCCAGAGAAATGTTTCAGCTCCTCAGTTCTATTGGGCTGCACTTTTAAGTCCTGAGGGCTGCTCTTATCTCTCCTCACTGTTTATTCCCAACACCTGGCAGGGTGAATGACACCCAGGAAGAGCTCAAGGAATATTTATGGAAGGAATTTGTGAATGACTTCAATTCATATGAGTGAATATGAGTTCAGAGACCCTCCGCCATGAGCTCTGGACCTTCCTAGAATGATTAAATCCAACATTCTGAAAGCCTTGGTAATTACCAACTTTAGAGAGATAGGGACTAGTTTGGGGAAAATTGGAAACGTTTTTTCTTCTTGTCATTCTTCCTAAACTGTCACCACTGCCTTACATAACAGAAACTCAGCAATGAAGAAAAACATGGGTATTTCTTATTCACTTACTAGTCAATAGTCAGAAATATTTCCTGCTACTTTGCCAAAGTTTTGAATCAGCTTGAGTAGTTTGGGAGTGGAGTCTATGGGATTCTTTAAATACAAGATCATGTCATCTGCAAAGAGGGAAAGTTTTATTTCTTCTTTCCCTATTTGGATCCCCTTTATGTCTGCATCTTGCCTTATTGCTGTAGCTAGGCATTCTAATACTAGATTGAAGAGAAGTGGAGAGAGTGGGCATCCTTGTCTTGTTCCTGAGTTAAGAGGAAATGGCTTTAGTTTTTCACCATTGAGTATAATGCTGGCTGTAGGTTTGTCATATACAGCCTTTATTGTATTGAGGAATGTTCCATGGATTCCTAATTTTTCCAGAACCTTCATCATAAAGGGGTGTTGGATCTTGTCAAATGCTTTTTCTGCATCTATTGAGATAACCATGTGGTTCTTATTCTTGCTCCTGTCCCAGATGCCCCTCAGTAGATGAATGGATCAAGAAAATGTGGTATATATACACAATGGAATTCTATGCCTCCATCAGAAAGAATGACATTTCCCCATTTGTTAGGAAATGGAAAGGTTTGGAAAAAATTATATTAAGTGAAGTAAGCCAGGCCCAAAGAAGCATAGGTCCCATGGTTTCCCTTATTTGCAATATCTAGTATAGGTATGAGTCAAGCGGAAAAGGCCAGATAATGTGATGTTAGGAAAATGAAACCTTAAATATGTATTTTAATGTTTTCGTTTCTTTCATGCATGTGTTTCTAATGCATTTATAAGATTATTTCTTTGTTGCTTTGTATGTCCCTCCCCCACAGTGTAACCCCCGCTTTCACTATATTTGATGTTAGTATAACATGTGGAGGAGATGGGGACAAACAAGTCGTTTAAGGATTCAGGTGGACCTGTTGCAACAATGAGAAGTACAAAATGTCATGTCAAAACCAGCTTTACAATTTCGGTGTGGGGGGGGAGGGGGGTATAATTGGGTGGGGGGAGGGGGGTAAAATTGGGTGGGGGGAGGGGGGAGGCGGGGAAGGGAAGTGAAGGGTAAACAAAGGAGGAGGCTGCAATGCTTGGTAAGAAATGTATGCATTATCCTGCCCATGTAATTGTTGCCCCTCTGTACAGTATGTTCTCAAATAAAATAAAATACAATTAAAAAAAAAAAAAAAAAAAAGAAATATTTCCTGTGGGACTACTGTATGCAAAAGTGTTATGCGTGATATAAATGACATGAATGTCTTAGAATAAAGACATGGATTCATCAGGTTAATTAGACAGTGGTATGAAATAAGTAAAAATACAGTTCATGCGACTCTTGTCCAAGGTCCATGTAAATGGTACTGCTTTCTAGAGGGGAATGGGTAGAGGCTCTTCTGGTAGAGCTATCATGGTGTAAGAAGTGATTGGGGGAAAGATAACCTTCTAGAGGAAATGTAACTGTCTAGAACAAAAATAGTGAGTGCTGGCAGGGTCTCATAACTGGAGGGAAATGTCCTGGATGCAATGAGGAGATAGAAGTTAAGCATAGACTATACCACAGGCCCCAGTGAGGTTCTCCATCTTTGGTTTGTAGATAGGGGCAATATCAATGTCTTCTAAGAAAACAAGTTTTCTAATCTGAGCAGAATCCATAGGTGCCTAGTTAATGAGATAGAGAATTGGTAGCAGATTCAAAGTGAGACATAGTTATAAGAAAAGGAGTTGTGGTAATCCCATAAGATAAATAAATGCCAGAGTAAGGAATCAAGGGGTAGTGATAAAAAGAGGAATTATTATTATTTTTGGGGGGTCCGGTTGTGGGCCTGAACTCTGGGCCTGGGTGCTGTCCCTCAGCTCTTCAGCTTAAGGCTAGTGCTCTACCACTTGAGCCACAGCACCACTTCCAGCTTTTGTCTTTTTGCTTATGTGGTGCTGAGGAATCGAACCCAGGGCCTCATTCATGCAAGGCAAGTGCTCTACCACTGAGCCACCTTCCCAGCCCAAAAGAGGAATTATTAAACTAGGAATCCCCACTAAATAAACATTTACAGTTGTCAGTATTAAGTGATCATACTTGGAGCATTTCACTGTCCATTGCAGTTGATTACATGAAGAATTAACTGTTCCAGAATGCAATCACACACTCACTAATGGGTGACAAATGATGAAGACAAAGAACATTTATTTAACATGCGTGTTGGTTGCCCAATGTCGCAGAGCTATGAGATCTGCTCTCAGTGATTTCACTGCATTCCCCTAGTTACCTTACTTCCTCTATACTGATACATAAGGAGCCGTTTCAGGGACATGACCACTGATTAATTTGGGTTCTGAATCCGGGAAGTCTGAATTCAGTCTCTAGATTAACTAACATAAACTATGCTGCAGAGTGGAATCATTTTTATTTGTCACCATCTGTTCATATGAAACCCTTTCCATCCAAATCAGAGCATTTTCGGTGAGGTCTGTGCGCTTTCCCTCTGAACCTGCAGCTGGGACAGCTCCAGAAGTGGCCGCAGGAGAGCTTTCTTAAGAAACAGCCCCATTCCATCTCTAGGGGACACACTGGCACACCAAAGAAGGAAGCATCAAATGACGTACATTGCATTCAACAGTTAATAGAGAGCTAGTCATTATGCTCTACTATATTTCTAGTTTACTATGAAAGCAACTTCACATTTTCTTGCTGAGCAATGATGGTCCCACAACATTATTTTGATGTCTTGAATAGTTGATATTACTCATTGTCTTCTTTTCATATTGTGGGAATGTAAATACAACAGTGGGTAGCACTGTTTTATCATGATCATCATCATCATATTCCCTACTTAAGTATTGCTAAACAATTCATAGTTACTCCATTCCAGGCTAGATGCTAATGTTTTCACATACTACAACCTATTACTTAGCTGGGACTAAGATAGGCAACAAATCTACCTCAATCTACCTCATATTATCTATATTTGTTCATCCTTAACCAGCAGGATTTTGGGTGTGTGTGTGTGTGTGTGTGTGTGTGTGTGTGTGTGTGTGTGTGTGTGTGTGTGTGTGTGTGTGTGTGTGTGTGTGTGTGTGTGTGTGTGTGTGTATACTGTCAAACACGGAAAGCCTTTGGAAACTAATATAGTTTTTTTAAAAAACAATACTATGCATTCTATCTGAATGTGATGTGTCATTTATGTAATGTTAACCATTAGATTACTGCAGGTGGCAATGACATGTTTTAAGTATCTATTTTCTAGTGCTTTGTGGCTTCTGTTGTCCATCCTTGCTAGGATTGGTTGGATGGTTCCAATTCTTTTACTATTTCAGAGCACCTGCTGAAAGGATGGACACTTTAAGTTGTTCACTGAATGCTAATTGAACACATGAGTAAATGGATTAAATTAAATTCCAGCTGCACCGATGTAGCTGCAGGGTTTGTATATAAATGACACTTTTAAGTAATTGGCACAATTGTAAATGAAATGGGCTAATTCTAGAGACATGTAGGTTTTTTCAAGTGCATCAGACTTAAAGGAGAAACAATGGAATCATTCTTTACCATTATACCACACCACTAATATTATTTCCTGCAGTGCTTCTCAGATGTGCTGGGATCTGATAGAAAGTGTGGGAAGCAGAAAGACTCACTCTGTTTCCTAGAATGCATTTAAGTTTTGGATTACATTTTTGTGAGAAGATAATTCCAGAGGGTTGGCTTATCCAGGCATGCAGTGAACATACTTTGATACTAGATTGTATTTTCTGATTCTTAAATCCATTCTTTTAAAAATTGCCACATATGAATTGTGCAAATTAGTGAGCTTCACCATAATATTTCCATGTAAACCTTGGGCATGTTTGTCATCTGTCACATTCCCACCCCATACTCCAGCATTCTTTAGAGTCCTTAATTATCATTATTATGTATTTTAAGCCAACCTTTTTTTCTTTTCTAGGATAGGGACTTAAACTCAGGCCTTGTGCTCCCTTGGTTTGCTTGCTCAGAGCTGGATCTCTACCACTGTAGCCATTGCCTCCAGCCCTGCTTTTTGCTGGTTAATTGGAAACAAGAATCTCATAGGCTTTCCCTGGACTAGCCTTGAATCATGATCCTAAGATGTCAGCCTCCAGAGTAGCTAGAGTTACATGTACATACCCTGGTCATCCAAAGCTCAGCCTCCTTTTAAATTTTCCTATGAGTGAGAATGCAATGACTGTCTTTTTATCTACTTGAATTTGCTTTAGGTGATTTCTAGACAAAGGCTGTTTGACCAGCTTAATTATCAAAATGTAGGCCATTTGTAGCAAAGTTGTAGTTCTTATATAACTTGGCAGTAAAAGTGATAGACAGGGAGATATTCATAAAAATTAGTACTTTCTTGTAAATCTGACATTTTGGACTTTTGTATGACTAAACTAAGCAGCCTGATGAATACTAGTAATGAAATAAAATAAATAAAATAAAAAATAAAATTACCACTCCTTCAGAAAGACAAAAATAGTCAGTTAAAACCATTCAAAGCTATTAGTTATTAATATCAAAATCATACATCATTACTGTGGTGAAAATAAAGGAAAATGCAAGCAGAGAAGATAAGTGAAGGTAAATTTTACAGAGAAATGCTGAAGAGGGAACACATTACTCATGAGTTAGTGTGAACTTCATGCACAGTAATGACAATTAAGTAGAAGCAGTGAGAAATTCAATTCCACATTGTTTTATAATGAAAAGCAAGTTGTAAACAAATCTATTTGTTTGAAGAGAACAAACAGTAGTTGTTTTCTTTATGACTGTTGAAGCAAGCTTGGTTCTCATAATTATTTAGAGATGAATTATTTCTCTTATACACTCAAGGCTCTGCCTTGACAAGTATTGAAGTTGAAAAAAAATCTTTAGCAGAACTCTATTAATGCTCTTGGTCTTGTTTTTTTAGTAGTACTTCTACTGTGAGAAGGAAAACTAAGAAAATGGCATGAAACACCACTGGTCCTATAACAATGTGTTAGAGAGAGGAAATAGAGTTCTTAACTCTGTGATCCTAGAAGAAATGTGCTTCAGCTTTCAACCCTACCCACTAAAAGCAGAAAGAAGGAATATAGAGGCAGATAAATTCCAACTTAATTTAATAAAGGTAAAGTAAACTCAGAACCTTCTCCCTGAGGATAACGCCTTAGTTACCTGGTTACTCCTGTGAACATTGCTTCTACAAGCAACAGTCCAAACATTAGGATGAAATTATCATTTTTTTCTAATTAAAATGGCTCAATGTTTAACAAAGTATGTTGGTGGAGAAGTAAAAAATCATTTTTTTTTGCTAGTCCTGGGGCATGAACTCTGGGCCTAGGCTCTGTCTCTGAGCTCCTTTTACTCAAAGCTAGCACTCTACCACTTGAGATACTGTGCCACTTCTGTCTTTTTCCATGATTACTTAGAAATAAGGGTCTCATAGACTTTCCTACCCAGGCTGGTTTTGAACAGAGATCCTTAGATTTCTGCCTTCAGAGTAGCTAGGATTACAGGCCTGAGCTACTGGCACCTGGTAAAAGGTCACTTTTATTAACCACAATATCCCTAAAACATTTTATTTCCTACTTCCTTTCTACTGCACTTGTTACCAAAAAAATAGCTACACATCATCTAGGACAGTTAGGACAGTTTTTTTTCCAGGTTAAGAAAGAATTTACAGAAAGACTTTGAGCTGAAGAGTGATCTAATCTGATTTTAAAAAGGCATCCTCAACCCCCTGCTAGAAATAGACTGAATGAAATAAAAGGTCAAAGACATAACAACAAGCTGAGAATTATTTCATAATCCATGCTAGACATTATTGTATTCAAACCCAATGAGAAAAATACTTGAGCTGTAAAGATCAGCTGAAGAGTTACTACGATATTGTCTCAAGTTCTGTAGCACGGACATCCAAAAGTTGGAATCAGGACAGCTTTCCAAAAATTAAAAAAAATGCTAGAAGGTGCCATAAGATGAAGAAAAGAAGATTGAGTTAGGAACCTATAGGATTTTAAATAATTTGTGACTAAGAAATGCAACTTTACATTTATCATAATATAAATGGAATTTAATAGCATGAGATAGAATGTGATGCTCAAAACAAGTAAAGGAAGATCAAAAAAGTGTTGAATCTGTAATCCTGTATCTTTGGCAATTGTGCTGAGTACATGCACACACACACACACACACACACACACACACACACACACACACACACACACACACACACACACACACACACACACACACACACACACACACCATCAGTGAGAGAAATTGAAAAGAAATTTTGATGTTCTGAGAGCCAAATGAAGAGAATGTTCCAAACAGCAAGACATAATCAATGATGTTAAATCCTGCTGATATTTTGATAAGATGACTGAGAATCTATGAGATACTAACTAAATGAATATAAACAGAACCTTGACAAATACTTGTATAATGTTAATGCTATGAGATAGAAATCCTCTACCCTAAGAAATTAGATTATTTTTTCACAATGTGTCTTTTGAATCTATTACAATAATCTTTCCTCTTCCCCCCAATATTTTTAACCTACAATGACTCCTCTGACTTCAACCTTATAATCTAAGGTAGTATTCAAATCAAACATCTCCAAAGCATAAGCTTTCCCATGAGTCATGATAGCTTATTCCCTGAATAAGCTATCCCATGAGTCATGATTAAAGACATTCTCTTGTTAAAGGCTCACCTGACAAGATAACTCAAAAGAAAATTGCTGTACCCTTTTCTTATTTGCCATTCTGTTTCTGTAAGTTCCTTCATCCTTCTCCCTAGAAAATTGTGGACAACGTCACATGTGGTGGTCCCAAGAGGGATGCCATCTGAGGGAAGGCTTGCTGCTGAGGAGGAAAAAAAGACATACCCCCAAGTCCCTGTAAGTCAGTGATCTGACCATTGGATGACATCAGTGTTCTGTAGAACACCTGCTAGAATGTTGTGACCGGGGACTGCAGCGTCATGAGTTACAGGCGACAATTTGTTCATCCTTTTCGTGGCATGTTGGCATCAGTGAAATAGTATGGTGATGGTGCTCAAATTTCATTTTTATTAGGCAGTCTTTTAAGATAGGTAACATAACATTCTGAAAAAAAAATTACAAAGAAGCTGTAAACCCTGACACTGAACCTGTGAGTCTGACAGACCCAGGCTTGAAAGTTTAAGCAAGTTGCTACTATGATCAGGCCAAATAAATCATGTGTCCAGAGGTTTTTTTATTATTTTATTTCTTATGATTCTGTTTACCTGAACTATGTGATGATTGTATTTCCTGCCACTTGAACGAATGTGACTCTTAATATTGGAAAGCAATATGGAGGTTCCTCAAAACACTCCACATAGAGTTCCCCTATGACCCAGCAATCCCACTTTTGGGCATTTACCCAAATGATCACAAACAAGACCACACTAAAGCTACCAGCATGACTATGTTTATTGCAGCATTATTTACCATAGCTAATATATGGAACCAACCCAGATGCCCCTCAGTAGATGAATGGATCAAGAGAATGTGGTATATATACACAATGGAATTCTATGTCTCCATCAGAAAGAATGACATTGCCCCATTTGTTAGGAAATGGAAAGACTTGGAAAAAATTATATTAAGTGAAGTAAGCCAGGCACAAAGAAACATAGGTCCCATGGTTTCCCTTATTTGCAATAACTAGTATATGTCTGAGATAAGCAGAAAAAATCAGATAAGTTGATGTTAGAGAAATTAACCCTAAGATATGTATTCAAATATTTTTTTCTTTCAGGTATTGTTTCTAACACATTTGTAAGATTATTTTTTTGTTGCTTTGTATGTCCCTCCCCCATGGTATAACCCCTGCTTTCACTGTATTTGATGTCGGTATAATTTGTGGAGGGGAAGGGAAAAAACAAATCGTTTAAATTGGGATACAGGTGGACCCATTGCAACGATGATATGTACAAGACGTTATGTGGAAAAATGAACTTTACAACTTTGGTGGGGAGGAGAATTGGGTGGGGGAGTTGGGGGAATATGGAAGGGATGAGAAGGGGAAACAAAGGAGGAGGCTACAATGCTTGATAAGGAATGTACTCATTATCTTGCCTATGTAATTGTAACCCCTCTGTACAGTATTTTCACAATAAAAAAAGAAAATAGAATAACAAGAAAAACATATTGGAAATGTGAGCAGTTGGGAAATACTTTTATTATACTTCTGTCAAACTATTTTAGTAAAAGGCGAATGATTTATACCATCTGAAGAGAAACCATAGTATTGTCAAAGTATTTTAGCCAACTTATTGTTTTTATGATCTATTAAATATTGTGAACTTGATGCTTTATATTAATGCTTTATTTTAAAACTTACAGAAAATTATACATTGCTATAGTTTCAGTATGCAAAAATCAAAACAATATTGTAGAATGTAACCTAAAAATTAAAGATACCAACTTAAAAGGACACATCTCCCAAACTCCTTCCACTCACTTATTCCACATAGAGAAGGGACCATTGTTAAAAGTTTGTGTATCTCTTTTAGGACCCTTCCCTGTATATCTGTGTCTATACCACTTTTCAGTTATTATCTAAATCATTAGAATGTAGGTAACAATATTATGTGGGAATGGGTAGGTTGAAATGGAGGGGTGCAGACACTTCTATGTTGCCAAAGCAATGAGTAACAATGCAATTTTAAATCCAACTCTATATCATGCCTTGGTTATGTAGGGTGGGAAGTAAGATTTAGAGTGTTATTTGCCTCTGTTCCATATAATCACAAATAAGGCAAGCCTTTGAGTTTCTCAAGGACTTTCTTTGGTGCCAAACTGTTATAGGAACACAAAAGGTTCAAGTTATCACTGACCTTTGGCCAGAAGAATTTACTTTGTCTTCATTAGTGTGTGCTAGCACGTTAGCAGGCTAATACATTTTGATTTCTTTCCCTTACTTCCACTGCTAACAGATTAAAAAAATATATTATTATACTTTTATTGAGCTAACAGGCTTTAATGAGGACTAACTGTCTCTGATCTATTCTTGCTCAGTAAATAAACCATTGGGTTAGCCACAGAAGGGCAACAAGGACAGAATGTAAACCATCTTACTCTTCCTTGAAAATTATGCATTGCAACATAACAAACGTGAACTTTGGGCCAGAAATACAAAGCTACACAACTTTTTGAGTTCATATTTTCTGAAAGTTAAAATAAATTCCTCATTTGGTATTGAGACATAAAGGAGATACATTACTTTTTCATTTATAGCTTTCCCTTTTGTTACTATGGCCCTTTAATTTCTAGACATCTACAACAAAAAGAATATGATAAAAAGCAAGTAAGAGAAAACCTCCAAGAGGAAAGATGAAAGGAATTGAGTTTGTTCATTTTGGAAGAAAGCATCTTGGAGGGCAAAGTAATAATGTTCTTCTGACAAGTGGCGACTTGGTTGAGACACTGTAGTGGAACTTAGGGGTGTGGTTTCCTGTTACTCAGTCTCTACTGGCCAGGAGGGCACTTAAAGGAGGAAGAATACTTATTTTATGATTAACTAAGGTCAAGGGATCCACTTTGAAATTCTTGCTTGAAGACCTACAGTGAAAATTCTCTACCATCAGCATTGATAATGGAATAAGAGGAAATACACACTTTCGTCTCAATTGTGAAGAATGCCACTTATCAACCATGGTTTTAAATTTTATCTTGAGTGGGAAAGTTGTTTGGTTACATCCAACAGAATGGTTTGGTGGTCAGAATGGAGGATTTCTGTAAAGTCATACCATGTCATCATTTACTGGTAATATCTCAAATATCTATAGTGTGTGTGTGTGTGTGTGTGTGTGTGTGTGTGTGTGTGTGTGTGTCTGTGTGTCTGTGCGCATGCACGCGTGCACGCTGGTCCTAGGGCTTGAACTCAGGGTCTGGGGGCTGTCTAGGAGCTTTTATGTTCCAGGCTAGGGCTCAACACCCTTGAGCTACACCTCTACTTTTGTTTTCTATTTTAGTGGTTTACTGGACCTAAGAGTTTCCTAAGTTTTCCAGCCTGCCTAGCTTCAAGCCAATGATCCTCAGAACTCAGCCTCTTGAGTAGCCAGGATTGCAGGCATGAGCCACTTTAGCCCCCCTCTCCTTAAATATCTAAAACTGTAGAATTAACAATTACTTATGGGAAGATATGGTGAAAGTGTGAGCACTATACTATCTATTCAGAATTTCCTCCGTGTCTGTTCATTGTGATTCGTTTTTAAGTGGTAGCCTGGCATGGTTTCCCAGATTACCAAAGCCCTCCAAGTGTGAGACTCTGATTCACATGTCATTTCACACACATGGCTGAAGATCTAAGAGGCAGCCATCTTTAATCTACATAAGTGATTAGTTAGGATGGCTCACTGGCCTATGTCATTGAAACCATAGGAGCCAAATTCAGTAAAGCACATGCAGTTATTTCCATTCTACAGATGATATAAATGAGATATAGAATGTAGACAACCACAAGCTAGGCATCGTGGCTCATGCTTGTCATCCTAGCTGTTTAGAAAAAGGAGATAAGGTGGAAATAGTGAGATCCTATCTCCACAGAAAAACCTTGGCTTGTTAATTCTAATCTGTCATCCCAGAGACAGGAAAACTTAAAACAGGTAGCTCCAAGGTAGCCTGGGCAAAAAAGGAAAGTGTATCTCAAAAATAATCAGAGCAAAAGACTTATTTGCAATAATTAGTACATGTCTAGGATATTGTTAGCAGATGAGCAGAATAGCTATGTACAAATGACCGTACTAGATGACACTGAGCAAAATTAACTCCAAAACATGGACACAAGAGATTTTTCTTTGTTGTTGTTGTTTTTTATATACTATGTGATGTTTCATTTCCTTTGTATGTTTCTCCCCCTATGGTATAGCCCCTGCCCTGTTGTCAATGTATTTGTTTCTGCTACCCTGGTATTGTATATACATTTATTTGAATTAGGGAAGAGAAGGGAACCAAAAGAATGGTGAGACAAAGAACAAGGGGGAAACTAATCCAACAGCGATATACATAAGACAATATTTCGGAAATGATCTGTACAACTTGGGGGGATTGGAAAGAAGGAAAGTAGGAGAAAATTGAAGGAAGGGGTAACAAGGTTGATAAGAAGTGTACTCATTTCCTTACTCATGTAAGTAAAACCCCTCTGTACATCACCTCGACAAGAAAAAAAAAAGAAAAAAAAAAAGACTCGAATTTTGGCTGAAAGTGAAGAGTGTCTGCCTCCCAAAAGGAAATCTCTGAATTGAAACCTCATTATAACAAAAGAAAAGGAAGAAGAAAGAAAATAGAAAAACAAGAAAGAAAGAAAGGGAGAGAGAAAGAGAGAAAGAAAGAGAGAGAGAGAAAGAAAGAAAAAAGAAAGAAAGAAAGAAAGAAAGAAAGAAAGAAAGAAAGAAAGAAAGAAAGAAAGAAAGAAAGAAAGAAAATAGAGATAAAGGAAGGAAGGAAGGAAAGAAGGAGGGAAGGAAGGAAGGAGAGAAAGAGGGAAGGAGGGAGGGAAGAAGGGATGGAGGGAGGAAAGGAAAAAAGGAAGAAAGCAAAGCAGACAGGCAGGCTAGAGATTTTAGATTCGCTGCACAAATTTTTTCAGATCATTCAAAATGAATAGTTGTCACAGTTAATTCCAAAAATATAATCTGAGGAATAGGCAAACCATTTTTCCATTTTTCTCAGTAGCCCAAAGAACATTACCCACAATAGCCTGTCATTACAATATTTATCTTAAAATGACAATAATGGAAGTTAGGTCTTAAGTCTATACAATCAGGAATGTGAAATTGGAGAGTTAGATACATTTTTCTGTCATCAGTACTGTAATTCTTTGTCCAGTCAGATTGTACCTGGAATCCTAGACCAGAGTGCCAACTCCAGAGATTCCAACATGTCAGGTTTGGCAATTCACATCAATTGCAGAGAAAGATTCACTACCCACAACACCACCGGAAGAGGGCAGAAAGTAATTTAGCCCATCTTGGGGGTACTAGCATGAGCTTTAGTTTTAGACACAGTAAGAATTGTGGCAGGTGTCTAAAAGTCAGGCATAATTAAACAATTCTGGTTAAACAGTGTCCTGGTTGATCATTTTCTCATTTCTGGTTGTTCAAGGAGGCCTGGTAAAAGTGCTAATGCTGTCATAACTCGAGCAGGGCAACCTGGGTGCATGAGATAATTGCCTTACCATGTGAGGGTGATTGTTCTTGTAAAACTCGCAAACTTGCTGTTGCTTAGGGATAGTTTTAGTCCCTTGTCATAATTATCCATCAGTAGAATTCCCAGGATCCATGCTAACTGCAAGTGGAGAATCTAAGCAAAGAGGATAGATACAAAATGGAAGCAGGATGTTGGATTTTTATCCTGTGTTTAATTAAATATTCTTGTTGAGTGCTTAAAAAAAACACAAGAACAACTTCTAAGTGCCTGTGTTAATATTTTTTAAGGTTGAAGGAATTTTAACCTGAAAAGTAAAATTTTGAATGCCTGGGAACCAAACACCTACTCTCTCTATTCTCAAAGTTTCTTTCTAAACTATTTCAGTAGTTAAAACATTTTTTAATGAGACCTAACAGCCCTAATTTCTGGAAATAATACATTATCTATAATCAACTGTTTTCATTGAAACATATCACAAACTTTTACACTTCTGCCCTGCTGAAACAGATGGCAAGCCAACTGTCAGCAGTATTTTTTAAGGCACAGAAAAAGAAGGAGGAAGAAGAATAAAGGCTGCTTTTTCCTTTTTAGACACCTTAATTACACTTCCAGAGTAACTCTTTTGATGTTGGAAAAGATAGTTCTGTAAGATTTCTAGAACTCGAAGTGAGAAATACGCTCTTTTGGCAGGGATGAAGTTGAATTTAATAGCTATAAAGAGTCTAATTTAACTAATTATTTTTATATAGCATCTACTCCTCCTTTCATCTAGTCAAATATCAACTTTAAATGTTTTTCTCCCTCAGAGGTGTAAGTTTAGTTAATCACATATTTCTTACAGTAAGGTTCCTCATGATTTTTCCAAGAAGTTAAGATCTGGACCAGTACCCATGCTCATATATGTTTATGGAAAACCTGTAGCAGTATTTTTATTTTCAAGTGATTAGCAGTCATTTATGTACCATAAAACCTGACAGTCATTATGACTCCAATCTCTCAAGTCAGTACTTTTCAAACTAAAGTCCTCAACTACATTTCAATGGAAGTTTCCCAATAGCTCCTTAAAAGGCAAAAGGAAGACTGAGGAGGTGGGTACAGGCAAGCCTGAGGAACAGCTGAGTAAGCACTTTAGCCCATCACCCAGGTACAGTTACAATTTTTAAATTAAGACAGAGGAAGTAATGAAGGCAAAGGGAGAAAAGTAGGCATAGTTAACAGTCCTGATCCCAGGTGATAACCAGGGGTCACTCTTGGTCATATATGCAGTCAATTTGGTTACACATTCTCAGGGCTGGTCGGGTGGGCCTTTTACCACCATAAGTTATTGTTTCCAGCAGGGGGCTCTTCCTCTCCTGGGATAGAATGTTATTTCTCCAGCCCTGTCTTTTTTTTTTTTTACACTGTTTTTGAATAGTTGATATAAGAGAGGGGTTACAGTAATATTAATCAGGAACAATCAGTACAATTCTTTTTGAACCATGTCTTCCCTTCTGTCGCTCTCTCCGTCTTTCTCTCCCATCCCCACCTATAAAGACCCATTGCAACAATGAGATGAACAAAACGTTATGTTGAAAAACGAACTTTACAACTTTAGCAGGGGTGGGGGGGGAGGGGAGAGGAGATGGGAAGGGATGGGAAGGGGAAACAAAGGAGGAAGCAACAATGCTTGATAACAAATGTACTCATTACCTTGCCCATGTAATTGTAACCCCACTCTGTATAGTATTTTTACAGTAAAAAAAAGATATCTAGTTCATTTTCCACATAGTGTTTAGTGAGTATCACTGTTCTGTTTGTTCATCTTTGCTCCACCTTTCTTTGTGCCCTTCCTTAGCCTCTCAATTACAAATAAACCAACAAGACAAATGGAAAAGAAAATAAAAACCACAACAGTGGCAACTAAAGAATGTCTCTTGTTGCCTTTCCTTGGAGTTCATGTCATAGAATATTATTTTATATGATCATCTGATCATAGATCTTGACCCTTTGTCCACCACTCCTATGCATAGCCTCCTGTGGCCTGTATGTGTTAATGACTAGGGTCATATATAATTTATCATGTCCTAGTGTTAAGCCTTTTAGGCATGAGTTGAAACTTCCTAAACAAAGATCCAGAATCACAACAAATCAAAGAAAGGCTGGATAAATGGGATTGTATCGAATTGAAGAGCTTCTGCTTAGCAAAAGACATAGCTAGCAAGATAAATAGGAATCCCACAGAATGGGAGAAAATCATCACTAGCTATACATCAAAGTCCTCATATCTAAAATAAACTTTGAGTTCAAAAAATTAAATCCACCTAAAAACAACCCTCTAGAACTCAACCACCCACTCAATAAAAGGGCTAAAGACAAAGAGAAACTTCTCAACGGAAGAAAAAAGAATGGACAATAGACACATGAAGAAGTGTTGAACATCTGTGGCCATAAAAGAAATGCAAATCAAAACAACAGTGAGATGCCACCTCACTTCATTTAGAATGGTGATTATCAGGAAAACTAACTAACTAATGCTGGTGGAGATGTGGCCAGGAAAGAACCCTGTTACACAGTTGGTGGGAATGTAAACTTATTCAACCATTCTGGAAAGCAGTATGGAGGTTCCTTAAAAGACACAGAGTTTCCCTGAGACCCAGCAATTCCACTTCTGGGCATTTATCCAAATGACTACAAACCAGGCTATACTAAAACCACCAGCACAACACTATTTATTGCATTGTTTACCATAGCCAGAATATGGAATCAACCTAGATGCCCCTCAGTGGACGAATGGATCAAGAAAATGTGATAGATAGATAGATAGATAGATAGATAGATAGATAGATAGATAGATAGATAGATAGATAGATAGATATTGTGTAATTTTGCTCCTCCATCAGAAACAATGATATTGTACGATGTGTAAGGAAATGGAAAGACTTGGAAAAAACATACTAAGCAAAGTAAGAAAGAGCCAAAGAAACATAGGCTGCATGTTTCCAAAGTGACTGAAGAATAGTTCAGGACAAAGTACACAGATACAAAATGAAAATAAATTCATTGTATATTCCACAAAATTAAGCAAAGTAAGAAAAAGGGTAGATCTAAGGGGGATGAAATGTTGAGGGGAAGACACAGATCAAGATACATTGTAGGGAAACCAATGCAACAGCGATATTCACCAGACAATATGTTGGAAATTATCTGTGCAATTTGGGGGGTGGGCATTAGGGGAAGGGAAAGTAGGAGAAAAATGAGGGAAGAGTAATAAGTTTGACAAGAAATGTACTTATTACCTTACTAATGTAACTGTAACCCTTCAGTACATCACCTTGACAAAAAAAAAACAAAGATACATTGTATACACAAACTGCTTCATTAAATGGCAATTATTTTCAATACATATTCTATAAAATTAAGAAAAGTGAGGGAACAGGCTGGAAGGGGTGGGTAAGAATGAGGAAAGGGGTGACACTGATGAGGATACACTGTATTCATAAACTGCTTGATTAAATGACCAACTCCTTTGCACAACTACTTAAAGATAATAATTTCTTAAGAAGCCAAGGTTTTATTTTATTTTCAGTTACCCTTTTGATATTTGCAGGCCCAAGTGAGGACCCAAATGTTCTGAGCATTCAGAAAGAGTAGTGTCTAAGTATCTGTTTCAATAAAACAGCCAAGCTATTGTAGAGTACACTCTCTCTCACACACACATACACAACACACACACACACACACACACACACACACACACACACACACACACACACACATCATTTGGTATCTTTCTTAAACAGGTGATTAGCTTATAGCTTATAGAAATAATTATGTATAGTCCACTTAAGAGAAAATTGACCTTTGTGGAGTAAAATATAAACCTTGATATATTTATCAATTCAGAAAGTCTAATTTACCTGCAGGAAAGAATGGAGGCTGGAGAAGCTGTGGGTCTTTCATAGGTAGTTTGGAATGGGTTGCCTGAATGTGAGCAGGTAGAAAATGCAGCCTTTTTTTTTAAATTGTGAAAATACCATACAGAGGGGTTACAATTACATAGGCAACTACAAAAAATAAAATACCTAGGAATTAACTTAACTAAAGAAGTGAAGGACCTCTATGATGAAAACTTTAAAATCTTGAAAAAGGAAATCAACACAGAACTTAAAAAATGGCAAAATCTCCCATGCTCCTGGATTGGCAAGATTAACATCGTGAAAATGGCAATACTTCCCAAGGTTATCTACAAATTCAACGCGATACCTATCAAAATTCCACCCTCATTCTTCAAGGAAATAGAAGAGGCAATCCAAAAATTCATATGGAACAATAAAAGACCCCGAATAGCAAAAACACTCCTCAACGGAAAGAACACTGCTGGAGGAATATCAATACCAAATTTCAAACTCTACTATAAAGCCATAGTAATCAAAACAGCTTGGTATTGGCATAAGAACAGACCTCAGGACCAATGGAATAGAATTGAAAACCCAGAAATGAACCTACAGACCTATAGCCATCTAATCTTCGATAAGGAAGCTAAAACAATAGAATCGAAGAAAGACAGTCTCTTCAGTAAATGGTGCTGGCAAAATTGGTTAACTACATGTAGAAAACTAAAGCTAGATCCTTATATATCACCCTGCACCAGAATCAACTCCAAATGGATCAAAGACCTTGAAGTCAAAGCAGACACTCTGAAAACATTACAGGATGGAATAGGAGAAACCTTAGGTCTCCTTGGCTCAGGCCGAAATTTTCTGAATAGAGACCCTGAAACACAACAAATCAAAGAAAGGTTGGACAAATGGGATTGCATAAAGTTGCAGAGCTTCTGCAGGGCAAATGACATAGCTAGCAAGATCAATAGAAAGCCCACCGATTGGGAGAAGATCTTTACTAGCCATACAACGGACAAGGGTCTCATATCTAAAATATACTTGGAACTCAAAAAATTAAACCCCCCAACAACAAATCCTCAAAGTAACAACTGCCCAATAAATAAGTGGGCGAAAGACTTAAAGAGAAGCTTCTCTGAAGAAGAAAGAAGGATGGCCAATAGACACATGAAGAAATGTTCAACATCCCTAGCCATAAAAGAAATGCAAATCAAAACAACATTGAGATATCACCTCACTCCAGTTAGAACAGCAAAAATCAAGAACTCTAACAACAACAGATGCTGGAGGGGATGTGGACAGAAAGGAACCTTACTTCATTGTTGGTGGGAATGTAAACTTGTTCAACCACTTTGGAAAGCAGTATGGAGGTTCCTCAAAAGACTTCACATAGATCTCCCCTATGATCCAGCAATCCCACTTTTGGGCATTTACCCAAATGTTTACAAACAAGACCACACTAAAGCTACCAGCATGACTATGTTTATTGCAGCATTATTTACCATAGCTAAGATATGGAACCAACCCAGATGCCCCTCAGTAGATGAATGGATCAAGAAAATGTGGTATATATACACAATGGAATTCTATGCCTCCATCAGAAAGAATGACATTTCCCCATTTGTTAAGAAATGGAAAGGCTTGGAAAAAATTATATTAAGTGAAGTAAGCCAGGCCCAAAGAAACATAGGTCCCATGGTTTCCCTTATTTGCAATATCTAGTATAGATATGAGTCAAGTGGAAAAGATCAGATAATGTGATGTTAGGAAAACGAACCCTTAAATATGTATTTTAATGTTTTCGTTTCTTTCATGCATGTGTTTCTAACGCATTTATAAGATTATTTCTTTGTTGCTTTGTATGTCCCTCCCCCACAGTGTAACCCCCGCTTTCACTTTATTTGATGTCAGTATACCTTGTGGAGGAGATGGGGACAAACAAGTCGTTTAAGGATTCAGGTGGACCTGTTGCAACAAGGAGAATTACAAAATGTCATGTCAAAGCAAGCTTTACAATGTCGGTGTGGGGGGGGAGGGGGGTATGATTGGGTGGGGGGGAGGGGGGAGGCTGGGAAGGGAGGTGAAGGGTAAACAAAGGAGGAGGCTGCAATGCTTGGTAAGAAATGTATGCATTATCCTGCCAATGTAATTGTAACCCCTCTGTACAGTATGTTCTCAAATAAAATAAAATTAAATAAAAAAAAACAAAAAACAAAAAACAAAAAACAAAAAAAAACAATTACATGGGCAAGATAATGAGTACATTTCTTATCAAGCATTGTTGCCTCCTCCTATGTTTCCCTTTCCCATCCCTTCTCGTCCATCCCCCCCAGCCAAAGTTGTAAAGTTCATTTTTCTACATAATGATTTGTGCATCTCATTGTTGCAATGGGTCCACCTGTATCCCTATTTAAACAATTTGTTTTTTTCCTTCCCCTCCACAAATTATACCAACATTAAATACAGTGAAAGCAGGGGTTATACCGTGGGGGAGGGACATACAAAGCAACAAAGAAGTCATCTTATAAATATGTTAGAAACAACTGCATGAAAGCAAAAACATTTGAATACTTATCTTGGGGTTCATTTCACCTAACATCACCTTATCTGACCTTTTCTGAGAATGCAGCTTTTTAAAGTTTGGGGAAAGTTCTCAAAATTTTGTATTTTGTAAGCTGTTTCATTATGTGGACTTCAAAATATAATTTTAATTGATAAGATTTTGTTCATGTGTATGTGTGTGTATGTGTGTATATGTAGCATACAAATATATTGTGAAATGACTGAGTCAAGCTACAACAGACCACTTCTTTGGTCTTGTATTAAATTTTCATATATAGATAAATGTTATTAACTATAATTATTATAATGGATGATAGGTCTCTTGAACATCTGTCTAATTTAAATTTTGTGTTCTTTGAACAACATTTTCCCCATTCCCATCAAACCGTACCCCCTAATAATGATTCTTCTAATGCCTATTTTTTTCTGTATTATAGTTTTTCATGAGTTCATTCCATGGATTTTTGAAGATAATTAATTAAATTAAATAATTAATATTAATTAAATAATTAACCCATTTAACACCTAAACCAAATGAATTGTTAAATCTAGTACTGAATATGTTCAAAATGGATTTTCAAATGGAAATGGCTTCATGGAAATTGATGATGAGACATTCAAATTAACAAAACCTTAACCCTATCTCCAGAAATGTATTTTTCCTGACACTATTTTATTTTTACTTTTTCCTATTTTGAAGATATCACCTTAAAGGAGATCATTGCGTACCTTATTCATTAATAGAGATAGTTAGCTTTTGTATGAAAGTTATGCTGGCTTGAACCACATCCAGCATCCTTAATGTTTTGTGCTGCATTTGGAAGGACTATGCTTCACGCAAATAACCAAATTCACTTATGAAAGACCAAAAATATGCAGAAAACACAGGAACATGGGACCTTATCAGATTTTCTTCCATCCTGATAGGTTAGCATACAAGGTTTCCGCTTAATTTTCCCTAAACACACACAGTCAGTCTTTTTTTAAATCTTTGTTTTTTGTCATTTTGATGCACAGAGTGGTTTCAGTTTCATAAGTAATAAGTACATTTCTTACAAACCTTGTTGCCCCTCATTTTTCTCCTACCTTCCTCCTCCAACCCCCCCAAGTTGTACAGATCATTTCTAAGATACTGTCTTATGAATATCGCTGTTGCATTGGTTCCCTTCTTGTCCTTTGTCTTGCCATTCTGTTGCTCCCTGATTCAGATAAACGTATATACAATGCCAGGGTACTAAAATAAAAAACAGTGATAACAGGGGATATATCATAGAGGGATTTGCATTTCTTTTATGGCCAGAGATGTTGAGCATTCTGTAAATGATGCTGGCAAAATTGGTTAAACACCTGTAGAATACTAAAGTTATATCCTTATATATCACCCTGCACCAGAATCAACTCCAAATGGATCAAAGACTTTGAAGTAAAAACAGATACCCTGAAAACACTACAGGAAGGAGTAGGAGAAACTCTAGGGTTCCCTGTTACCGGTCAAAATTTTCTTAATAAAGACCTAGAAACACAACAAATGAAAGACAGGTTGGACAAATGGGATTGCATTACACTGCAGAGCTTCTGCATGGCAAAGGACATAGCTAGAAAGATCAATAGAAAGCCCACAGATGGAGAAGCTTTTCACCAGCCATACAACAGACAAGGGCTTCATTCTAAAATATAGTTAGAACTCAAAAAATTGTATGTCCCCAAAATAAATCTTTAAAGAAACAACTGCCTCATTAATAAGTTAGCACAAAACTTAAAAAGAGACTTCTCTGCAGAGGAAATAAGAATGGCATATTCCATCTTTATTGTAATCTGATAACTAGTTTAATTAAATGAGAATACATGTATGATCTTGTGATGATGATTAAAATAACCTGTGTGGATTTAGTGGACAAAGTTGTGGAATTTTCAGAGGGAGAATCCAACATGTATAAACTTACTCCAACAATTCATTAGGAGTTATGAAGTTGCAAGGGGTGAGGGTGTAGAAGTCAGGGAGTTCACTGGGGAAAGTTATTTTCAGAACGTGAGCTATATGATAAACAAGAGATTTTTCTCTGAGTTCAAGAGAAACTTACTAAAACTCTGTGATAACAGCTGAAGGTCCTGCGTAGATTAAAAGTAACATGCGTTCATTCTATTTTTCTATTTTTGTGTCAATTCCGGGGCTTGAAATGGGACTTTCTTTTGGAGCTTTACAACTCAAGTCTAGCACTCAGTGGAGCTCCATTTCTGACTTTGGTAGTTAATTGAAAATAAGAGTTTCATGAACTTTCCTGCCTGGGCTATCTTTGAACTGTGATTCTCAGATCTCAGCCTCTTGAGTAGCTACAATTACTGGCTGTGAGCCATTTGCGTCTGGTTATAATATATCTTAGAAGCAACATAAAATGTAAAATATTGTTTTTCTTATTTCTGTGATGAATATATTTCTCCAGACATCTCTCTGACTCTATTCTGATTGAAAGAGCAAGACGTGAGTTAGATTTGAAGAGAAATTAAATTGAATATGTGGGTACAAAGAAAGAGAAAGAAAAAAAAAACACCTTATTGTCACATTTGCATAGTCTGAATACATTTCAGATCACGAACAAACACTTTAGAATGGGACTTGCCAACTCAAGACAGGAAGATCTTAGCAAAACACGATAACAATGCTACCAAAATAAAGTGGCTGCATTTTCCCTTTTTTCTAGCCAGCAAACAGGCATGCCTTCTCTACAGGGCTTGCTTTGCTGTGTGATGATCTTAAAGATGGCTCCCCACCTCCTCCTCTTGCAATTTCGTCTCCATGCTCTGACATCTCTGCTGTCTTTGAATCTCTTCCTCTCACTGCTCCTGTGTTCTGAGCCACAGAGAGCTTGCATGGCCCTGTGAGATGGAAGTGGGAAGGAGGGCGCTGAGGAGATCTAGGAGGCTTTGCTGGAATTCCTATCCTTTGTGGGGTTTATAGGTGTCATCCTTCACAAAGTTGCTTCCCAGCATTCTCAGTGAACTGAAATAGCTTCTGATGGCACATGATGGACTGTTTTCACTTGAGCATCTTATACAACTCCATTTCTGGTCATATCTTTCTTTAGCCAAATCCACTGACTGTGGGGACACTTTAGCTGGAACAAGAACTCTTTTCTGCTACGTGGGAATAAAATGAAAGATGTCATGCTGCCAGACCCATCTTCTACCCCTCTCCCCGCCACACACATGCTTTAGGGATCCTGGAAGGTCTTTCTAAACCACAGAATACAACTGTAATATTAGGGTGCAAAATACAAAACACAGGAGGAACACAATTGCGGTAGTTTGGGTGTTTAGTGTCCAGGTGTTAGAACCATATTTTCCAGTGCCACAATTGGAAAGTGGTGAGAGATTTAGTTAATATAGGGGCTCTGGGAGGCCTGTAGACCATTAGGAGTTACCCTCTCTTCCTGGCTCATTTAAGTGCTTTGCTCTTCCATGTATTCCAATGACAATGTTCTCCCCTCACCAAGGGCTCAAAGCCAAGGAACCTCCTGATCATGGACTGGAAACTCTAAATGGAATATTTAGCTCATAACTTTATATTTTTAATCTGGTATGTGTGCTGTGTTACTGGTATGTTACTAGAATGTATCCAAGTAACATGAGGATGAGTGATACATGTATAAAACTATAAAAGAAGAATTTACATATTAATGTTGAAGCTTTCCACAGGTAACAGCATGGCATTGACAAGGGGTTGGTTAACTTTAAACTGGCCCCTCGTTGATATCAGAAATGATAATCCTGCTAATTCAAAAGTCACATTTGCACAAGTATAGAATATTTATAAGATAGGTAGTAATGATGACAGTAGCATTTTTATAGGTCTCTCATTCTACTAAGCAGTTTACCTGAATAAAGTCACTAAGTAGAAACAATCACAGTAGGCCTGTCATCATTTTCAAACCCCAGCGTATAGATGAGAAAATGGAAACTTATCCAGAGACATGATCCTTAGCAACAGACGACAGAGGATAACTCACAAACATGACAGTGCTTCAGTAGCAATAGAATAGAGCAAATTTTCACCATTATAATTTCTACAAAGCTTTCCTATAGCCAAATGCTGGTGGCTTATGTCTATAATCCTACATACTCAGGAGGCTGAGATCTGAGGATTATGGTTCTCAGCCAGCCCAGACAGGACAATCCAAGAGACTCTTATCTTCAATTAACCACTAGAAAGAAGCTGAAAGTGGTGCTGTGGCTCACAGTGGTAGAGCACTAGCCTTGAGCAGAAAAAGCTGAGACAGTGCCCAAACCCTGAGTTCAAATTGCACAGTCGAGACACAGACACAGACACAGACACAGACACACAGACACACACACAGACACACACAGACACACAGACACACACACACACACACACACACACACAGATCTTTCCCTTAAGGTAATTTCTTTCTTTCTCTTTTTAATTAAATAGAAAAGTGTTCCAGTTACATTCAGGTATAGAGTACATTTCTCTCGAAAGTGTTGCCTCTTCCCTCATTTTTCTCTCCCAGTTTTTTTTCCCTCCAGAACCTTCTCCCCCACAAGTTGTTTTTAACATAGTATCTAGTGAGAATCACTGCTTAATTAGATCACCCTATGTCCCATCATTTCTGTGTTCCTCCTAATCTTTTGCAGGACAGATTATCTTACATACAAGGTACAAAAAGTACGGAAATCAAACATAGCAACAAAGGAGAAAAACAAAAAGTAAAATAGCCTCTTTTTCCATTTCTTGAAGTTCATTTCGATAAGCATCATTTTATATGATTAGAAGCATTTGAACCTTTGTGATCCTCTCCTAAGAATACATTCCTTTGTTCTCATTGCGTGAATGTTCAGAATGTTTTTAAATTTATCATGTCCAAGTATAATGTTTTGTCTTTTACTATCCATTGGGTTTACTCGTAGATTTATAGGCACATACTAATCATTGCAAGTGAGGGAAACTGTGCACCTTAATGTTTCTTTGGGTCTGGCTTATTTTTGTAATATAACTTTTTTTCCCGAAATCTCTAAGGTAATTTCTAAATGTTTTAACCTGAGCCTCAGTCTTTCCAAAATTCTGTCAGACAATCTGTTTATAGTCAAGGCCAAGAACTGAAAGTAATTCTTCCAAGTAAAGGAACTGGCTTTGTGCCAAGATTTCCTTTCATTTCCTTTCATTTAAAAACATTTTTCTTTCACTGATGTCCAAAGGAGGTTAAGAAGAATAGTGAGGGTAAAAATAATTTTGTTTTTGTCTCAACCTAGCCCTATTATTGTGACCACACCTTCATCCCATCACTTTATGGATTAGATGCTGGAAAAGGCTTCTGTCACCCATGCAGTTGGCTAAAGATCAAGACACAGTTCAAGTGTCTCTTGGGTTATTTGCATGATATGCAACTCCCTTAAGCAGTATCACTCATAAAAGTGGTATGTGGGCCAGCGCATGGGACTTTTAGGGGTCATAAGGTATCCCTCTGTCTTTCATAGATTTGCATATCTCATAGACCATGCTGTACCTGGACTACCGTACTGCCACTCCTACACTGTAATTATTTAAATTTCCTTTGAAGACATGGGGCCATCTGTTCCAGATGGAACCTGAATAATAAGATGCAAACATTACAAATATAACTTGAGTGCCCCATGGTACCACTGTCCATCAATTGTTTAGGGTCCTGCTTCCATCAATGGCTATAAAAAAGAAATAGCACACAGTTAAACTCTCTTCTCCTGGATCATCCACTAATGCTTATAGAGATCATAAAATGGACATTTATTCCCAACTGCAGCTCAATTGCAGTGTCATGATGCTTTTTGTAGCTTCCAAAGGGTAATAGAAAATGAGTGCCACCTGCTTACAATTTGCCAACAGGGAGATGACACTTCTTAGATGAATTCCGTTTAAAAAATCACGTTTCATTTGGGGATTGGTTGTTCTCAGGGAGGGCAGCTGTTTCTTAAGCATATGAAACAAATAGGCCATGGCTCACACTATCCGCTTGTCACATCTCTCTTTGCAGTTAATGCACAATAGTTCAGTCTGGTAAAAGGATTAGTATAGATTACAAAAAAGGCTCAAATGAATAATTTGGTGGCCTTATAGTTAAGCCATTTGTATTAAGCGGAAGCTTTTTGATACCTACTCTTTTTCACCTTGTCTGTGGATTTTAGTTGTCTGTAGATTGTTCTCACTGCTTTAGCAATAAGGAATTGTAGCTACCATTAATTGATGCTTACTATATGTAAAATAAATGGTTTTCTAGATGAGTACATATATATGTATGTATAGGTAATATACATGTATATATGTATATGTCATTACAGGTTCAGTTGTATATTATTAACCATTGGATTCTGTATTCTTTCCTTTTTTCTAAATATAGAGGAAGGAATACACAGAAGACCTCAAATTTTCATATCATATTGTATTTATGAATTAGATATAAGTCAATAGATAGACATTGGAGATGGGTTTCAACATCATCCTATTTGAGAATGGCTCTGTATCTAACTAATAAACCCTGCCTGAGAAAATTAAAGCTTATTCAGAATCATGCATATATAACTACTAAGCAGTAAATCAGAGTTCAGGAGGTGACTGGTAAGAGATTTTTCAGGTAAAATATTACATTTTTTTATTGTGAAAATACTGTACAGAGAGGTTACAATTACCTGAGCAAGGTAATGAGTACATTTCTTATCAAGCATTGTTGCCTCCTCCTTTTTTTCCCCTTACCAACCCTTCCCATCTCCCTGCCCCTTTGCGCCAAAGTTGTAAAGTTCCTTTTTCTACATAACGTCTTGTACATCTCATTGCTGCAATGGGTCCGCATGTATCCCTATTTAAACAATTTGTTTTTTCCCTTCCCCTCCACAAATTATACCTACATCAAATTCAATGAAAACGGGGGTTATACCGTGTGAGAGGGACATACAAAGCAACAAAGAAATAGCTTATAAATATATTAGAAACAATAGCAAGAAAAAAATTTGAGTCCTTATCTTGGGGTTCATTTCTCCTAACATCAACTTCTCTGACCGTTTCTGCTTGTCCTCAGACATATACCAGTTATTGCAAATAAGGGAAACCATGGAACCTATGTTTCTTTGGGCCTGGCTTACTTCAGTTAATATAATTTTTTCCAAGTCTTTCCATTTCCTAACAAATGGAGCAATGTCATTCTTTCTGATGGAGGCATAGGATTCCATTGTGTATATATTCCATTGTGTATATATACATTTTCTTGGTCCATTTATCTACTGAGGGACATCTGGGTTGGTTCCATTTCTTAGCTATGGTAAATAATGCTTCAATAAACATAGTTGTGCTGGTAGATTTAGTATGGTCTTGTTTGTGATCATTTGGGTAAATGCCCAGAAGTGGGATTGCTGGGTCATAGGGGAGCTCTATGTGGAGTCTTTTGAGTAACCTCCATGCTGCTTTCCAAAGAGGTTGAACAAGTTTACACTCCCACCAACAATGCAGTAAGGTTCCCTTTTGTCCACATCCACTCCAGCATCTGTTGTTATTAGAGTTCTTGATTATAGCCATTCTAACTGGGGTAAGGTGGTATCTCAATGTTGTTTTGATTTGCATTTCTTTTATGGTTAGGGAGGATGAGCATTTCTTCATGTGTCTATTGGCCATACTTCTTTCCTCTTCAGAGAAGTTTCTCTTTAAGTCTTTAGCCCACTTATTTATTAGGCAGTTGTGTCTTTGAAGATTTGTTGTTGGGGGATTTAATTTTTTGAGTTCCAGGTATCTGTTATATATGAGACCCTTGTCCGTTGTATTGCTAGTGAAGATCTTCTCCCAATTAGTGGGCTTTCTATTGATCTTGCTAGCTATGTCCTTTGCCATACAGAAGCTCTGAAACTTCATGTAATTCCATTTGTCCAACTTTTAAAATATACATCTTTCTAAACTGCTCCTGCTATCTACTATCAATTAAGCCATGTATTATCCATATTTATGCATGGTGATTCCTACTGTCCTCTAGAAGGTTTTCGCACCAGTTTTGCACTAGCTCTTTTTGATCTCTGCATAATTTTCTGTCTCAGGTCCTATATTTTTAACTTGAACATAAATATCCACAAGACTGCTACAACCAGAATTTAGATTCAGCCTCCCATGGAACATGGATTAAATTTACTGATCTGTAAAAACAATTTTGTCAACTTACTGCTGGAATTGAAATCAAATGGGCCTCAGATAGTGTCTTTTATGCCCAGTAATTTTAAATAATTATCAACTGTGTATTAAGTGCTGAGTGAGGTCACAAGGACATAATTTCTAAATAGATCTACAGATTTATACTCGAAAATACCATACGTGGCCCTTTTATGTGCTTTGGAAGTTGTTTTACAGTGATTCATTCAATTCATTCACTAAAATTGGTGGCAAGGGAGCAAAAACAAATTTAAAGGAAGTTTGAAAATAGTGCCATTTACTTCCACGTGTAAAAGTCCTTTTCTCTATTCTGGGTAAAGTATTAATTGGAAATGCTATTAGGCCAAAGCACTGTCATGGTGGATTAGGACCATAAACAAGGTTGCTCATTCCCCAATTCCATACAAAAGCTCTAATATCTAGACACTTGGGAGCTTACACTTTCTAATGTGTTGTAGATTTCTCTACTACCATTGCCAAGATCTGAATTTAAACCTCCATATTTCAGCCAGCAGTCTACAGTAAGACACTAGAGGACAATCTGCAGCGATTCAGAATCAGGAAAGGGTAAATTGTTTGAATGGATGGATTTCTGCCAATGTAAACCAGTGGTGGTTGTCTCCCTTACCCCCCGCCCCATACCCCATCCTAAATATTTAAACTATCCAAATGCTCACTTGGTGCTTTCATCACAGGAAAACAGCAACAAAAAATATCAAAATTGTTGATATCAAAAATATCAAATTTTATATATAAAATGGATCTTGTTAACTATAATATGTGGGAACTTTGGTTTCTGTATGCATTTGTTTGAAATGAGAATAAATGAAGAGAAATGTAATATTGTTACATTCTCCTATATCCAAAAGTATGGAATTTCAGTTTTCTGAAAGAAACTTGTCTGGACAACATTCTGTCTGTATAGTGACATACATTATCTGTTTCTTAACTTAAGCAATAGAAAAAAAAAGATATATTACTTAGTCTCATCTTAATGTTATAGATGCTATGATTATTAAAAGCTGTGTAGCCAGTGGCTCAAGCTTATAATCCTGGCCACACAGGAGGATAGCCCAGGCAGAAAAGTTGGCGAGACTCATTTCCAATTAATCACCAAAAATACTGAAAGTGGATCTATGGCTCAAGTGGTAGAACACTAGCTTTGAGTAAAAAGCTCAGGGACATCATTCAGGCACTACGTTCAAGCCCTAGGACTGGCAGAAAAAAACTCAAACAACAGTTGTTTGAGACTTTGTTAAAATGATTTTAGAATTTATAAAGTGAGGCAGAGCATATAAGTGGATAAGATAATTATAGAAAAGTATAAAGTTGGAAGGTTTATGTTACTTGATTTCTAAATTTCTCTTAGAGCCTCTGTAATTAAGATAGTATTATACTACCAAAATAACAGATACACTGATTAATGGAACAGAATAGAGAACTCAAACACAGGTTAACAAATATTGCCAACTAATTTTTGGTATGAGAACAAAGTTAGCTCAATGAAAAAGGAAAGGTATTTCATCAAGTATCTCTGACCTCTCTCTTTATAAAACCAAAACTTGAAGAGAGACTTCAAACTTTATATAAAATTTGACTACCAATGGTTTAGAGTTATGAATGTAAATGTACAACTACAAAACTTCTAGAAGAGAACATAAGATCTATATGAACTTATTTTCAGTGTTACTAGTGCAACACCAAAAACAATTAAAGGACAAACTGATAAGTTGATGTTAAATTAAAACTTAAATGCTACTTTCTTATAGTTATTTTTTTAATTGCCTTCTGATGGGCAGCATGGCTTATGCTTGTAATCCTAGCTATTCAGGATCCTGAGATCTGAGCATAGAGCTTCAAATTCATCCCAAACAAATCTCTAGAACTCTTATCTACAATTAACCAGCAAAAACAGGACTGGAAGTGTGGTTCAAGTGGTAGAGTGCCAGCTTCCAACAAAAAAGCCAAGCAAGAGTTCAAGACCCTGAATTTGAGCCCTAGTAGCAGTGTACATGCCTGCATGTGCATACATGCACATGAATGCACGTGCACATGCACATGCCCACACACACCCACACACACACAAATAAGTTTGGCAAAAAAAGTTTAAAATAAAAACACACAAGCTTCAAACAACTAAAAATATTTGCAAAATATGCTTTTAACGAAAGACATTGTGAAAGTACAATGAGGAATAGGGCAATACAATTAGTTTGATCAAAGTGAACTACATATGTATATGTAAATATCACAACATAATCCCTTTGTGCAATTAATCCACACTGTGAAAGAATACAGACAGAACTTTTAGTGCTCACCTGTAATAAATTGAACAACACAATTAGTCAATAGGAAAAAGGTAACACATGAAAAATGGTCATAGGAGAAGATAGTCATTAACCTTTGTTATTTGGATATGCCAATTAAAACAGAAAATAAATACAACTATAAATATATTATGTTGTTAAAAATCGAAAAAGTCGGTCAATATCAAATGCTGATTAGGATTCTGAGGGACCAGGCTTTGATTGATGGTTATTCTTCATGTAAAACAGTGCAAATTGCTTCAGCAGGCATTTTAACAACTTTCTACAAACATCCACAAAAATCTGATGAGTTCTAAGTGTTGCATTCCTGGAAGAGAAGGCATGTCCTTCACACATTTCTGCTTATGAAAACGGTCAATGCCTTTCTTCATGATTGCAAAACCATGTTACAATAAGAATCTTCTTGAAAAAGTGCTTTATAAGCAACCCAGAAACTCCTACATAATTGAATATTAGTCAATGGCAGAATGGGAAGAGTTGTCAATCCGTACAACACATGGGTGGATCTTAAAATGTAGGCCACTTAGTGAAAGAATCCTATGTGAAAAGGCTGTGCACTGTATATATGACGTGCTGCAAGGAGACAAGTCTAAGATTCTCATGGATTGGGAATTGTGAGACAGGTATTGGGGGTGGGGGGCATAGGGAGTTTTCTAGAAATGTGCTAATTCCCTGCTTGTGTTTGTAGTGGTGGATCCATCATGCCATCTAATTTTGGAAACATCGAGACTTAACAACAGAAGGAGTGACAATGCATGAAAATTAGTTGAGGTCACAAGATCCGAAGACAGAAGTTAGACTGTAATAGAGAAAAATGGATTTCTTACAAATGGCTCATATCACCTCACAGAAAGGAAGGAATTGAGTTTATGTTTGCTGTATCCTCAGATTAAAAAAATGCAGAAAGACAATCGCATCACTCAATCGCGTGGCTTCTTTGCTAGACCCCCACATGCCTTGTGAGGCCAGGGCTGTCATCACTAATTGTTCTGTATTTCCCACCTAGTTTTCTTTGTCTCCACTCTAACATCTACTTTCAAAATTCACTGCAGAACAAGACTAGGAAAGCCTAAATATATTTAATTACTTCCAATTTTTGTCAATTGTTCCTTTACAAAGGAACTCTAAAATGTGGGGGAAATGTTGAGGCAGATATTAAATTCTGTATGTTCTTACTGTAATAAACTGACACTCCCATTTCAAGTCTAAGAACTGTGGCATTTCAAGAACATGTTCAGCTGCAATGTTCTACAGAGCTTTGTGTGAGAAGAAATAAAGAACTGGAAGAAAAACTTCTTTAAATCTTACTTGTGAAAATGTAGCAAATTGCTTTCAGTTGGGAACATGAAGTTTGCTATGAACAACAGCGGAAGGGTCTTGGTGGTGGTGGATATTACTCATGGGTTGGCAAACGCATTAACCAAACAAGGTTGCAAAGATGTAGAGGTTTACTGAGAGAGGCAGGGGAGAGCTGAGCTACACTGTAGGGTTGGTGACCCAAAATGGGGCTTAGGAAGGGCTTATAAAGAAATAATACTCTAGATGGAATGTGTTGATAGATTATTTCTTCCCCATGGTTTGAAACCAGAGTTCTTAGATCCCAGGCCCAAACTGTTCGAGTTCCATGTGCCAGGTCTAGCCACACTCCCTATGCATCAAATAAAGGGATATATAGGGGGTAAAAGAAAATTTATTACATAGCATGCAAGCCACAGAAATATAGAACTTAACCTAGCTCTAGTAGCCTTCAGGGTACTGACAGGAACTCTAGGTTTAAATGGACAAAGAACAGGAGGCAGGGAAAGAGCCAGGCATAATGTTTAAACACTCCTGCTGGACCATCATCTCTGCCCTAGTTTACTGAGGCCAATCAGAGAAGTTGCTATCACTTTCTCACTTGACAGAAATGAACTAGTTAAGATTTTGGTGCCTGGTGCCTGGAGTTTGGGGCTCTTCTCTACCTTAGGGGAAGTTTTGCTTTTTGTAACAGGAGAAGGCGGCACTTTGTAAGGGGACAGTGTGTCCTTAAAGATGCTTATGTGTAAGTCCATCCTTCCTAAAACCCCAAGTGACTGCAAAGTGCCTGTGTGACTGTGGGAGAGAAGGCTCATACTATGGGATGGAGGTAGAGTGGACATATGGATTTCATCCCACTTGTAATTAATTTTTACTTGTCAGCAAAAGCAGTTTTAAGCACTGAACCTTGCCCCTTTTGCCACTTTATTCTTGGTATTTTGTCCCTGCCCTGTTCCCTTAGAGTTTATTTTTATTCATTTATGTTTACTCTTAAATCAAAAGTTTCCAACTCAACTGTTGAAAGAATTAGTCATAGCTAAGTGCTTTGTCTCCTTTATGAGGATTGGATGATCTCCAGGGACAGAAAAAGAACTGCTCTTGGAATGGGATCATGGATTGTGGTCATGAGCCATGGGAACCTGTCACTGTCTGCTAACTTCTTTCTGTGTTTTCCAAAGAAATCCTTTATTTACATTACTGTTAAGGGCCTCCTTGGGTTTGGTGAAAGATTAACTTTGTAATGAAACTATATTCAGACTCACTGCATCTTTCTTCCTTCTTTTTTACTAAACTTCCTAGCAACTAGAATATCAAAGTCAATTATATAGTGCACTTGATAAGTGTTTTGCATTTGAATACTGCATAACAGTTTAAAGATGATCTCATTTGCATGCTTGAAATTATGTCATTTGATTAATGATTGCGAAAATCATTCAGTGAAGTAACATATCCTATAATTTGCACTTTATAGATAAGTAGACTGAAGTTAACCGATGTGAAACAGGACCCTGCCCTTTATTTTCTTGTTCAGAAAGATTTATTTCTTTTTCTACCAGATACCAATACTTTTACATGGCATCATCACAGGGAGCCACTTGTAGAACCTGAATCTGCTAACAGCAGATTCCTCACTCAACTAACCAGAACCCAAACTGTTTAAGTCCCCAATAACACATTCCATTTTCCTTTCAGTCTTTAAAATTGGGCACTTGATACATAATGAAAATTCAATATTTGGAGTTCTGAAAAGAGGATTAAGGCAGTGCTTGCTTCAATATTTAGAAATTGCTCTTAATGAGCCATCTTTGGATGGAAACTATACTAAAGTTCTTAGTATATGTCTCAGCTTTGGAAATTTGGAGGGTAAGGTATAACATTCAAATCAAATAAAGAGCTTTAATACTTCCCTGTCAAAATACAGTGAATAAATCACGAGTGCATATGTTCAGTTCAGTTTTATTTTGGCATTTTTGTTTTTACTACTGAAACTTCAAGAATCATAATCATGGAATTGCTTACTTGGACTTCAGTACTTGAATAGGATGCACACACACACACACACAAACACACACATACACACACATAATGGACAGGCTAAGAATACTGCTCATAGAGCTTGACAGTTCTTGCTTAGAATATTCCATGTCAAGCCAAGTTCTGGTGGCTCATGCCTGTAATCCTAGTTACTCAGGAGGCTGAGATCTGGGGATGCGGCTCAAAGCCAACCCTGGCTGGAAATTTTGTGAGACTCTTGTCTCCAATAAACTACCAAAAAAACAGAAGTGATGCTGTGGCTCAAGTGGTAGAGTGCTTTCCTTGAGCTGAAGAGTTGAGGGATAGTGCCCAGATCCAGAGTTCAAGTCCCAGGACTAACAAAATTCACACCATGTAAAATAAGGACAGTAGTGTCCTGAATTCTTCCACAAAGTACTGACTCTAGTAAAAGTCACCAAGTGTCATTTTCTTATCCACAACATGAGAGTAATAATAATCACTTCTTACAACTTTGTTTTGTTGTAATTTTTATAACTGAAATGTAGAACTACTCAATTGAAACTTTTACATTAAGACTGAAACTTTTATGTTAGATTGAACATTGATTTATATCCCTTAAGATTTATTTCTGATACTCTATTTAATGTCAATAAAGTTGTGACATTGGAAACTTGCATTATGTATGAAGATGATCTTTAAGATCCTGTTCATCTAAAAGATTTGGCATACAATACATTTATGGAAAAGATCAATGTTGATGTCATTTGTTAGCTTGGCAGATTCCTTTACATGCGGTACTTGTTATAAAAATGTAACATTATTTTCAAAGTGATGCCATATAGGTGATTGCATTAGGTAATACAATGTTGAATTTCTGTATTTTAAAGTGATAATTTAAGATTTCATTTAAGTAATTTCTTCTGAATGATGATATAGAGCCAAAACCACACTTAGACTCCAACCCCCCATCCCCTCCCTTGCCCCTCAGTACTGAAGACATTCTCTTCTCCTTGTTTAAAGTATTTGGGTGGAAAATGTTCAAATAATTTGAGTTGCTTCCACAAGTATCATTATACCTTGGCTCCTGAAAATGAAAAGTGCATGAAAGATCATATTATATATTCATATTATATACAGTCGTACTAAGCCCAACTAGTAAGTAGTGAATTGAGTGTTTCTGGATGAATTAGGGATAGACAGTCTGTTTCCTTACAGTAGCAAAGAGACATTATGAGAGTTAACAGTAGTCTCTGTGCACTCCCATTCATCCTCATTGTTTACCTTTACGAGTTTGGCTGTAAATAGTTTACTAGAACATTTGGCTTTGGTAGTTCTAGTGAATCTAATTGATTTTAATCTGTTGCTGTGTCAGTATAATAAAAGTACAGCTATTTACTTTTCCCTCTTAAAACTTCAGTCTGAATTGAAACAAAATGGAAAACCTACATCAAACCAAAAAAAAAAAAAAAGCCCCTGCCTCTTTTTTTCTAGCCCATATAGTTGAACATGAAAGTCCATGTAGGCACCTGTCATATTGCATAATCACAGTTTTGGAAAGGACGAATTAGAATACCTGACCTTCAAGGGCAATGTTGGATCAGACATACTGTTACCAACTAGAATTGTTTTGTGAGAAGTATTGCTACCTTCAGCAACGCTAAGTGCACATATCCTTTATTTTCTTATTCTAGGTCCTGCTTAACCTCAGATAACAAATTCAAGGCCCCAGTGAATGATAGAAACAATTGAGAGGCCTAAACATCTATCTACGCTATTATTTCATATATACATATATGTGTGTATACATCTATATGAATATATGAACATATGCAAATGTATGTACATACACATATATACATACACATGTATGTATATATATATACACTCATGAGTATATATACTCATCATAAAGTTTAATTTATAAATTAGGTACAGTAAACAGCAAAAATGTTCACAAAATAGCTAATAGCAAATGAGAAATATCATACAAATATTCTATAAGAGGTTATATGAAGACAGTCTCTCAGAGCATTTCATTGGACACTACCATATTTATAGTGTTTCTACATAAAGCAAGTAGAAACATGGGGAGAATATTGCTTGAGACATGATCTTCTGAGGCTTCATGTTCATAATTTATTTGTCACATGCTAGTTTAACACATCATGTGTCCTACCTCTCCCCTTTCTACCTTAGTGTTAGGATGCATTTCACTTAAAAGTATCCCTGAAAATCTCATCTTTCTTCAGCTTCTCTTGTTAATGTTTCTTTTTCTTAGGCCTTTAAGTTCTAAAGTGAGATCTATGGAACTCAAATTATATAGACTATCTATTGAGGGAAATGCACAACAGAATTTTCTGTTTACCTGTGTCATTTATTGTGCTCTCTACATAGAAAATGCAGAGCAGAAATCCCCTTGGATCATTTGAACATTATAGGCTGTTTCAAGCAATCTTATTTTAGGTCCTGTGTTCCAGAGAATGTGTTTGAGAATTCTGCTTTACAACATTAGTTCTCCATCTTAGCCGCTTATTGAAATGACTTAGGTAAATTTAGAATCACTGGCAATAGTTTCCTCTTGCCACAAATTCTAATATCATTAGGCAGGAGAATGGTGGAAATACCAGAAAACTTCAAATCTTCGCAGAACATTCTCTAAATCTATTTTCTCCTTTTTCCCTTCCAGTTTTAAGAAGATATGTCCTCCTCTCTGAACTTTATGTCTCCAATAATCCTTCTTGGTCTCTTTATTCTAGTATTAAATTGCCTTAATTTTCAACACCAAATGTTAGGAAATTATGTAATTTCCCCCATTTTCTGGACCTTCTGTTTTTTTTTTAAATATTATTTTATTTTATTTGAGAACATACTGTACAGAGGGGCTACAATTACATGGGCAGGATAATGCATACATTTCTTACCAAGCATTGCAGCCTCCTCCTTTGTTTACCCTTCACCTCCCTTCCCAGCCTCCCCCCTCCCCCCACCCAATTATACCCCCCTCCCCCCCCCCACCGACTTTGTAAAGCTGGTTTTGACATGACATTTTGTACTTCTCATTGTTGCAACAGGTCCACCTGAATCCTTAAACGACTTGTTTGCCCCCCTCTCCTCCACATGTTATACTCACATCAAATATAGTGAAAGCGGGGGTTACACTGTGGGGGAGGGACATACAAAGCAACAAAGAAATAATCTTATAAATGCATTAGAAACATATGCATGAAAGAAACGAAAACATTAAAATACATATTTAAGGGTTCATTTTCCTAACATCACATTATCTGACCTTTTCTGCTTGACTCATACCTATACTAGATATTGCAAATAAGGGAAACCATGGGACCTATGCTTCTTTGGGCCTGGCTTACTTCACTTAATATAATTTTTTCCAAGCCTTTCCATTTCCTAACAAATGGGGACATGTCATTCTTTCTGATGGAGGCATAGAATTTCATTGTGTATATATACCACATTTTCTTGATCTATTCATCTACTGAGGGGCATCTGGATTGGTTCCATATCTTAGCTATGGTAAATAATGCTGCAATAAACATAGTCATGCTGCTAGCTTTAGTGTGGTCTTGTTTGTAAACATTTGGGTAAATGCCCCAAAGTGGGATTGCTGGGTCATAAGGGAGCTCTGTGTGGAGTCTTTTGAGGAACCTCCATACTGCTTTCCAAAGTGGTTGAACAAGTTTACACTCCCACCAACAATGAATAAAGTTCCCTTCTGTCCATATCCCCTCCAGCATCTGTTGTTATTAGAGTTCTTGATTATAGCCATTCTAACTGGGGTGAGGTGGTATCTCAATGTTGTTTTGATTTGCATTTCTTTTATGGCTAGGGAGGTTGAGCATTTCTCCATGTGTCTATTGGCTATCTTCTTTCCTATTCAGAGAAGTTTCTCTTTAAGTCTTTAGCCCACTTATTTATGGGCAGTTGTTTCTTTGAAGATTTGTTGTAGGGGAATTTAATTTTTTGAGTTCCAGGTATATTTTAGATATGAGACCTTTGTCTGTTGTACAGCTAGTGAAGACCTTCTCCCAGTCCGTGGGCTTTCTATTGATCTTGCTAGCTATGTCCTTTGCCATGCAGAAGCTCAGCAACTTCATGCAATCCCATTTGTCCAACCTTTCTTTGATTTGTTGTGTTTCTGGGTCTCTATTAAGAAAATTTTGGCCTGTGCCAAGGAGACCGAGGATTTCTCCTGTTCCAACCTGTAATGTTTCCAGAGTGTTTGCTTTGACTCCGAGGTCTTTGATCCATTTGGAGTTGATTCTGGTGCAGGGTGAGATATAAGGATCTAACTTTAGTTTTCTACAAGTAGTTAACCAATTTTGCCAACACCATTTACTGAAGAGGCTGTCTTTCTTCCATTCTATTTCTTTAGCTCCCTTGTCAAAGATTAAATGGCTATAGGTCTTAGGTTCATTTCTGAGTTTTCAATTCTATTCCATTGGTTCTGAGGTCTGTTCTTGTGCCAGTACCAAGCTGTTTTGATTACTATGGCTTTACAGTAGAGTTTGAAATTTGGTATTGATATTCCTCCACCAGTGTTCTTTCTGTTGAGGAGCGTTTTTGCTATTTGTGGTCTTTTATTGTTCCATATGAATTTTTGGATTGCCTCTTCAATTTCCTTGAACAATGAGTTTGGAATATTGATAGGAATCATATTGAATGTAGATAGCCTTGGGAAGTATTGCCATTTTCAGGATGTTGTTCTTTCTAATCCAGGAGCATGGGAGTTTTTACCACTTTCTAAGTTCTGTTTTGATTTCCTTTTTCAAGTTTTTAAAATTTTTCATCATAGAGGTCTTTCACTTCTTTGGTTAAGACTAACATAAAGTTTTGACAAGTATTCCCTTATATTGTTCTGAATCTTGGTTGTTTCTGTGGTGATGTTTCTATTCTCATTTCTGAGTTTGTTTATTTTGGTGTGTTCTTTTTCTGGCAAGATTTTCTAAGGGTCTGTCAATTTTATTACTTTTTTCAAAGAACCAACTCTTTGTTTTGTTGATTCTTTTCTATAGTTTTTTTGGATTCTAATTCATTTAATTCTGATTTAATATTAATTATTTCTTTCCGTCTACTTGATTGGGGCTTAGCTTGCTGCTCTTTTTCAAGGAGACTCAGATGTCTCATTAAATTGTTGGTTTCAGATCTCTCCAATTTGTTGATGTAGGAACTCAGACCTATAAACTTGCCTCTGAGTACTGCCTTTGCTGTGTCCCAGAGGAGCTGGTAATTTGTGGGTTCATTTTTGTAAAATATCATGAATATTTAAATTTCCTTTCTAATTTCTTCTATGACACACTGGTGATTCAACAGTGTGTTTTTCAGTCTCCTTGTGTTACAGGACTTTCTTTGGTGGCTTTTGGTGTTGAGTTCTTGTGGTCTGAGAGAATGCAGGTCATAACTTCCATGCTTCTGAATGTGGACAAGTTTGCTTTGTTACCTAAAATGTGATCTATTTTGGAAAATGTTCCATGCGCTGCTGAGAAAAATGTGTATTCTGATGCTGCTGGATGAAATATTCGGTAGATGGCTGTTAAATCTAGTTGATCTATGCAGTTGTTTAGATCTGTGATTTTCTCTGTTTAGTTTTTGCCGAGTTCATCTATCTAGTGGGGAAAGTGGTGTGCTAAAGTTCCCAACAATTAATGTCTTTGGATTTATGTGGGATTTGAGGGAAAGTTGTGTTTCTTGCATAAATTTGGGTGTTCTGGGTGCTCTGTTGTTTGATGAATAGATATTTAGAATTTTAATGTCCTCTTGAAGGAGAGATCTCTTAATTGGTATATAGTGACCTTTTTAACTCTTCTTACTAATTTTAATTTGAAGTCTATTTTATTTGATATTAGGATTGCAACTCCCACATGTTTTGGGGGCCATTTGTTTGGTAGATTTTATTCCAGCCTTTCACTTTCAGAATGTTTGTTTTTATGGGCAAGGTGTGACTCTTGAAGGAAGCAGATAGAAGGATCTTGCTTTTTAATGCAACTAGATAGTCTATGTCGGTTAATTGGAGAGTTTAGTCCATTAATGTTGAGAGTTAGGACTAAGAGGTATTTGGTGGTTCCTGCCACTTTATCCACCTTCTTGGGGGCTGTGATAGCTGGGTTCTTCCTATGGTTCTTGGATTCTCAGTTTGAGTGCAGGTTCTTGACCTTTATTGTGGTCTTGTTAGTTTTCTATGTGTAGGGCATCTTTAAGTAACTTTTGTAGGGCTGGTTTGGAGGAGATATATTGTTTCAGTTTTTTCTTTGCTATGGAAGGTTTTTATTTGACCTTCGGTTATGCAGGAGAGTCTAGCGGGTACAGTATTCTTGGTTGATAGTTGTTTGTCTTTAGGGCATAGCATACATCATTCTAGGCTCTTCTTGCTTTAATTGTCTATGCTGAGAAATCTGAGATTATTCTAATTGGTTTCCCTTTATAGGTTATTGATCTTTTCTCCTTGACAGATTTAAGGATCCTTTCCTTGGTCTGAATTGATCCTATGTGGATTTTAATGTGACGGTGGGATGTCCTGTTCTGGTCTGGTCTATTTGGGGTTCTAAAAGCTTCTTGTATCTGAATAGGCCTATATTTTTGCATGTTTGGAGGTTCTCTGCTATGATCCTGTTAAACAAATTTTCTAGACCGTTAACTTGTGTCTTTAGGGGCTCCTCTAAACCCATTATCCTCAGATTAGGCTTTCTGATGGTGTCTTCCAAATATTGAATAGATCTGTCATATTTCTTGGATTTGTTTGAATAATTGTATATTCTTTCTCTATAATATCTAGGCTGTCTATAACCCCCGAGATTCAATCTTCTTCTTGGTCTAACCTACTGTCAAGTCTTTCTACTTTGTTTTTTATTTCCTTTCTTTCTAATTGGTCTGCTTTGCTGGCTTCAAAGTCTTTGTTGGAACTTTGTTTTAGATCTTGTATGAACTTCTTTACTTTCTTAATTTGGTGTTCTATGTTTATTCTCAAATCACTTAGTTGATTGGTTATGATTTCCTTGGATTCCCTTTCCTTCTGTCGGGCTTCATTCAGCATTGCCTTTGTGATCTCCCTGGATTCGATCTGCTGTCTGTTTATGGATTCCATGAATGCTTCTATTGATCTTTGTCTATTCTCATCCTGCTCCCACAATGCTTTTATTAGTCTTTGACTGTTCTTAGCCTGCTCATGCAATTCTTGTTTCTCTTTGACTGTTTTCAGCCTGTTCACACAATTCCTTTCTTTCTCTTGGACTGTTCTCAGCCTGCTCATTCAATTCCTGTATTAATCTTTGAGTAGCTTCTTCATGCTCATGAGATTCCTGTAGTAATTTTTTTAGCCTCAACATGCTCATGAAGTTCCTGTATTAATCTTTGGTTTGCCTTGTATCGCTCCCTATCATGTTCACACTGAGACCTTTCCAGATATTCAATCTTTTCATTCACCATGTTTACCAGTAGTGTTTGTAGACCTTTTTGGGAACTCTCCACTGATTATTCATTAACTGTTCTGCCACTTGATTGTCCTGAGTGGGAGCTGAAATACCTGGATTTGTCATTTTTTGTGTGTTTCTCCAGCTTGTTCTGACATTTGGTATGAAAGTAACACCAATTTTGTACTGGAACACAATATTAAGGCAAGCATCAACCAGAGTTCTGTAGTTGCACGGTCAAAATAGGTACAGATACAATCTAGTTCAACAGATACCATCTATTCAACATCAAAGAACTATGGATTAATGGGCTAACAACATTAAAGAGGGATTCAGCAAACAGAAATTATTAGGTTTAGGGAGAATTGTGGAGAAAATAGGATTAGATGGATGTGTAGAGTTAAAAGGAGAATGAATTTAACCAAGTCCTAATCTCAGAGAGGGAAATGGATAGGACAAAATGATAGGAGAGGAGATCAAAAATGAAAAACAAAAATTTAAATTAAAAAAATGAAACACTTAAAAATTATGTAAGGATAAAGAGATGATAGTAAGAGAAGAAAAGGATAGGATGAGAGAAGTGAAAGGTAAAAAGGAAAATAAAAAAATAGAAAATAAAAATTCTTAAAATTGGAATACTTGAAAGTTATATAGGTATAAAGAAATAATACTACTATTAAAGAAGTTAATCCTAAAAGATAGTGGATTGAGATTTAAGTTTCTGGATTAAGTATGTACACAGTGAGGGATAAGGTCTAATAATCAATGAGGGGTATATATCTGGGGATGAGCAGAACAGCAATTAAATCATGCACAAAAGAAAGAAAGAGAGAAAAAAGAAAAGAAAAGAAAAGGACCCAAAGGTCAAAAGAGATTTTTAAAAAAAGCACATACCCACACATATACACCTAAAATAAAAATTAAGGGGAAAAATAATAGAAACCAATTTTTATTTATTTTTTTTCATTTATTTATGTTTTCAAATTCTTTATTGTGATTGTGTATGTAATTTCCCAAATTTCACAGTATTGTGGGATAGTGATGCTTAGTTAAAGTCACAAACACATTCTAAGTTTCGTCGCGCAAATTGTCTATTGTGGCCTATAAGATTTATGAGTTCTATGAGCTTTGCAATACAGTTATTTCTTCCACATTGGGTGATATGTACATTTCTTTTGTTTTGCATAGTGTCAGCTGTTCCCTCTTTCCCACTTGTTCCCTCCCTCCCATCACTGCCATTGAGTTGCTTAGTTCATTTTGATCAGTGTCCGGTGCAGCTGATGGGTCCTGCTGTTGTATGTTTTCCCTGATTCCCTCTAGTTCTGTGCCATCCTCCTGGTTTCACACACACACACACACACACACACACACACACACACACACACATATGTATATATACCATATACCATATGATCACATATATATACCATATATGTGATCAGCAGCAGGGGTTATTTAGTAGTGATTCTACCAGATGAGTGGAAGTCCTTTGTTTCTTAAGCCTTGTTAATTTTGTCATATCACTTTACATTTTGGATTTAATATCCACTTATCAGGGAGACCATGTGATGTTTTTCTCTGTTCTCTTGGCTTACTTCCCTCAACATGATTTCTTCTAGCTCCACCCATTTCCCTGCAAATGCCATTATTTTGTCCTTTCTAATGGTTGCATAATATTCCATTGTATATAAATACAATTTTTGTATCCATTCATCTGTGGTGGGACATCTGGGTTGTTTCCATATCCTGGCTATTGTGAACTTTGCTGCAATAAACATGGAGGCACATGTGTCCTTGTATACTGGTTCCTGTTGTTCAGGATAGATGCCTAGAAGTGGTATGACTGGGTCATAAGGGAGGTCAATATTTAATTTTCTGAGGACCCTCCAGACTGCTTTCCAAAGTGGTTGTATAAGTGTACATTCCCAACAGCAGTGTAATATGGTTCTGCTTTCTCTGCATCCTTTCCTGCATTTGGGAGTCTTTTGGGGGGGGGGGGGAGGGAAGATTTTGTATGTCACCTGTGTTCATAAACAGTCTCTTGGTGGAGTGTCTTGTCTGCTTGTGGTTTCTTTGGTTTCTTAAGTCTGTTTGAGCAGGCAGACAGCTCTGCCTTACCCAGGACATTGTGATCCTCCTCTCAGCCTAGTTCAGTGGGAGGGAGATCTGATTTGAGTATCACAAAAAAAGGGAGATGGTTGTTTCCTCTAGTTTGGAGTTGCTGTGATGAGGCTAGGTTCTGGGTAGGGTTGAGGCCTATCAGCAATCAGTAGCTTTTCCCTGAGGATCTAGGTCCTGAGACACAGAGCCCAGCCTGGAGCCATTCTCAGAGTTTATGTTTACTGAGTTTCAATTGTTTGTCTGGGCTGTGGTGGGGAGAGGCAACCTCTGGCTCTGTTTACCCAGTGAAGAAAGTCACTCCCCTGGGGGGTGGAGCTTTCTCTGCCTGGCCTTTCCCCTGGGTGGAGCTGAGCCTGGCAGGTCAGGTCAAGTTCCTGTGACCTGCTAATGGCTCTAATTGTTTTCTTCCAAGGCCTTGGTTGATCTAGCTGCTCAGCCAGGCCTTTGTCAGAATCAAAGATGGAGATCTTCGGTGGTGGGAGAGGATGTCAGGGTTCTACTCACACCAAACTCTTGGTTCCTGGGCCATCCCTGGTCTGTGATCAGCAGTATGAAGATTTCTGCTCCTTGTCAGTTCTTGTTGGTAGTGAATAGAACCCACTTGCATGCTGCATCTAGCACCTTTGTCTCAGACTTTCTCTGTTGGTATGGCAGCCACCACAGCAGCCACAGCTACCGGCAAGTGTTCAGATCTGTCTCTTTGACCAAGCTGCCTGGATTTTCCCTCTCTGGCCAAACTCTCTGTACTGTGATGGCACACTTGGTGTGATTCTCTAGCCTAGGACTGTTCACTGGAACACTAAATCTGGTTACTATGCAAGAGCTTGTTTAACCTCCTGCTTCTCCTCTGCCATCTTCCTCCAGTCTCCCAGCTTATTTTCTTCAATTTATGACAACAGATATGATGTCACATTCTTTGAGGGGGGATTCTCTGAATATTCATTATATAAGGAAGTTACTTTTACAATATTAAAGTACTATTTTTGTTTTTTACAAAACAAAAGCTAAGTACCCCACTAAAGTTTCCATTTGGTCCTGGGAGTTAGTGACTCACATCTGTAATATTAACTACTTAGGAGTAGTTAGGTTCAGAGCCAACTTGAGCAGACAAATCTGGGAGGGTCTTAACTCCAAATAATCATCAAAAAGCTGAAAGTAGAGGTAGAGGTCAGATTGTAGTACCCCAGCCATGAATGAAACAAAGAGTGAAAAGCACCATCCTGAATTCAAGCCCCATACTGGCAAAAATATAAAAAGTTTCCATTTGGGAGAATGATTCCCAAACTCACAATATGAAGACACAGTGAAGGCAGTTTATGTTTAGCAGTAGTTTTCAGTTTTGCTCTTCTGTCATTTAAATACATTACCTGGAAAATGGCAGTCTGACTCCACTGGACAAATCCCAAGGTCTGGTCTAGGTTTTAAGCAAGAGAATATTAGAAAAGTCTGCAGTGTTTGTTTATTATTGTTGAACTTTTTCTTTCCCACTATGTTTTCTCACTAGCTTTTGTCTGTTTCTTTCTTCAGGGTTAGATGAGAAATGGCTTTAGGGAAGGTGAGGGACTTTATCCATAAAATAGAAAATGTTTTCAGTGAAGTCAAAGTTTAGAGCCAGAAAGGCAGAGGCATTAACTGGTCAAATCTGTCTACAATACTTACATTGCATCCCTTACAATTTTCTGAGCTTTCTTCACATATAGAGTATAGAGCTAGAGCTGTATGTTAGATCCACACTTTTACTTTTAGCTCTAGAATAAAATAGTGGCAAGATAAATATCAATACATCCTGTAGTTTAACATGATATAATGAGGTATGACCAATTTTTGAGACCCTTGGGTTTCCTGAGTTGTGATGCTTTGAAAATATAGAGCCAAAATTCCACACAGCACAAATTAAAATCTAAATGAGAAATTGCTAACAAGCAGGCTTATCTTGGGACAAAATCTAATTATCAGCTATTTGTTGTTCAATGAAAGGAAAAATGTCTGAGCTTCTCTGGGGAGGAATAGAAAAATATTCTGTTGCTGTAAAGTGTGCCTTCTCAAGAAAAGAGTTCAAGTAAGGAATGTCCAAAGCAAACAAGCAGACAAGTGGTTTGCATAGAGAAACTCAAGAACATTGCTGGAAACATTGTACATCTATATCTATATCTATATATACACACAAACACACACACATATACACACTCACACACACACACACACACACACACGTATATCTATCAAATGATACATATCTCAATACCAAATATTAAACTTAGTAGAAAGGGAATTGGGGATTGTTTAATGGACATGAAGAATTGTGTGACTTAATACAAAATTTTAGTGAATTTTCTCATCTTTGGTAGGTACTAATATCTCCATTCTACAAATTTAAACATTGAGTTTAAATTTATCAAATAAAGGCAATATAAGAACTCAATACCAAAACTTGGATTAAACATTCAGCCAGTGGATTTTCACAATTCTTCTTTGAATTAGCTCAAATTAACTATACCACAACGTATCACAATGCACACATACATACACAAATACAACACACACACACACATACAATCATATATAATTCTATTTTCCAAAATAAAATAACTAGTGAGTTCCAAAAAAATATTTTGGAATTTTAGGTGTAGACAATGATAAAGCTTCACTTTAAGTTTAATCAGTGAAATTAATTTTGATTTGAGAGTCAAACAAAACTTTTATTAAATATATTTTATATCCTAGTAGAAAAATATCTTACAATAGCCCTTTTGATTTCTATCTAAAAATTGAATGTATGAGGGGAGATAAGGGAAGAGAAGACGACGATATAATGGAGGAATTAAGTGAACAACATAGAAGTCTTTAAAATATAAACATAAAATATGTGAGAAATCAGGGTTTCACATTGCCATTCTAGTGCATGAAAAGTCACTAATGAGCAGTTGGTCTCTTGGATGGTAAGATATGTTTATTTAACCTGTAAGATCCATATGCAATATTGAGTCACTCCTTAGGCTTTGATAAATAAAAAGTGATGACACAGTTACTTAAAACAAAAATATAAAAGCCAAACTTTTTTAATTGCCCTGCAATTAGATTACTGTGTAAGTACAGTGAAAGTGCTTATATCACCAAAACACAGCCCATTTATCATTTATTCTTTGTGTACTCTAAATCATACAAGTTACATAATCTCCATTACTTATCTTATTCTCATGTGCTTTATGAATACTTAATAATAATTTAATTTATCTTATTAGATTAATATGCTTTTGATTCACTATACTTAACAAATAATGTGTTAAGTGTCCTTAAAATTTTTCTTTACCATTATGGTATCCCATTGAGTTTTGTTTCATCTATTTGCATACCAGAGTTTTTACACATCTGCACTCAATTTAGAAAGAGGCAGGAGAAACCACAAATAAGGATTGGCAACCAGTTTGTGTTCATTGTAAACTACAGCTGCAACAAACAGAAAAAAGTTTCATGAATCATTTTTGGTGCTAATGTGCATGTTAAGGAGTTGAAAATTTATGTCAAGAAGGGATTCTGAACTAGATTGTTAAACAATAAATTCTAACCGCTGTGGAGGAGCTATGGGGGTGGATAGTGCTACAAACACAAATCCTGAAGCAAGCCTCAAACATGTATTTAAGTTATTACAGCCATTGTGGTCTATTATATCAATTTCCCACATTGAAACGAAGAAAAAAATCAACAGATTAAATCATTTCCATTGGAGTTAGCAGTTGCACATAAGCAAGCAATCTATGCATTTCAGGCGACTAAAAGAAGCAATTTAGATACTCCTGAGAAATCCTTTGTACTATCTTTAAACACAACTATTTTTCAATGAAAACAATGTATATTTCCAGTGGCAATCAAATAAAATAAGATTGCTACTGAAAGAACATAAATCACATCCAGGTGTTTAGATGAAAATTGGGGAGAAAAAGTATCTGAATTTTTATGGACTCTAGCCACAAATGACTTTTGTGATTTCATCTAATTGGCATGTATACATGAAGACACTAATGGAGAGCTTTTTGTACTTGAATGCTGTTATTATTTGTTATTGCCTTATGTATTGATTCTATATTGGTGGGAGGAAAATTTTATACAGAAAATGATAAGCATTAATGAGAACAAAAAACAAATGCAAGACAGCCTTCCATGTCCCACGAGGGGTGCGTCCTAAATATTACCACTTCAGAGGACGTCACTAAACTCCCTTATCGGTGAGATAATGTTTACACCTTTCATATTCCAAAGAGTTTCATCGTAGATGAAATTTTTATTTGCAAACAGAGAACAAAGATAACTTTGGGCCAGGAAAAATTAAAAAAACCAACACAACCTTTACAATTTCAATTGCTCCAGGAAGCTTTTCTTTAATGCTATGTAAAAAGTATAGAAAAAAAAAACAACCACAGGTCCCAATCAAGCAATTATTCTTAGAAAATTTTACACAAAGTATAACATAATTATGACGCGTTCCTAAACATCATGCACTTACTTTTTACTAACTTTCCATTCTTAACATGTGTTATTGACAGACTAGCATAAAAGTTAAAACTTTAAAATGCTGGCATTTTAATCTAGGCATAGATTCCACCTCAGAACTCATCTACCCTGGTTTGATCAACTAGGGAAAATTGTGCTGAATGCACATAGAGTTCCTATGGGATAAAGTAAAATGCTGCATCACTTATTTTGACCATAGTTTCTGCATTTTTTACAGTTTTGAATTTAGTAAAATACTACAAGTGTTTACCGAGTAATAAATACATGGCAGTCATTGTTCAAAATGTCTTCTATGAAGTTATTTTGTTACCAAAGTCACACTAATAAAAGTACACAACTGGTGTCTCATGCTTGTACTGCAGGAGGCTCAGATCTGAAGATAGCAGATTGAAGCTGACTAAGTCAGACAAATCCACAAGACTCTACTCACCAATTAACCAGCAAGAAGCTAGAACTGGAGGCATGTTCAAATGGTAGAGCACCAATCTTTGGCGGCAAAGCCTAAAGAGAGTGCCAGGGACCCAAGTTCAAACCTCAGTAAAATAATTACAATAAATAAATGAATGAATTAATTAAAAAAATGACACTGAGAAGTGGCTCACTATGGTATGAGGCCGGTCTGAGAAAATCATGAAATCAAGTCTATAACTCAAAATAATGCAAAAATATCTGGGAGCACAGCTCAATTTCTAGAGTATTTCTCTTATATAGGCCCTTAGTTTGAATTCTAATGCTACCGCTCACAAACAAAGAAACCAAAAGCCACAGATGGACAAAACCATTCATAAAGTTGGAAAAAAGTACATTATTTTGGCTGTTTCCCCAATATAATATGTCTCTCAAAAGATAGTGGTCTTATATGTTATCTATTACAATAATAAAAATATTCAAGTAATGACTTTCTGTGTCTATTTCATTAATTTAAAAACTTATTCATGCTCAGTGTTAGAGCTCATGCTTAGCAAGTATGAGTAGTTAGGTTCAATCCTCAGCACTTCATATCCTTTATGAATAAATTATTGAAAAAGGAGGGCATATCTAGTAATTAAGAAAGGCTTTGAAGTTGCCTAGATTGTAAACTATACATCAAAATGAGAGCATAAAAATTGTATTTGATAGAAGGATTTTAGTGGGAATAAGAGTCTGAAGTCTTAGATAAACAATGGCTGAAACATTGTAATAAATACCTGTTTATGCTTATTTAAATATCAACTACATCTGAAGCCTGTGATTTCATATATTTTCTTTATTTCATACAAATATTAGAGAGAGGTCAGATGTAATAGAAATGTTCAGAACCATCTAAATGCCACCTTTCCTTTAAAAAGCAAATGGAATTTAATTGTTACCTATGAAATTATTTCTGACATTTGTAACAAGCCTTGCTGTTCACATGTTGTTTTTATTAAAGCATTTGCACTTGTTTTGTGAAGTAGAATTTGATATGGCACAAAGCTACCTTTGTGTCTCTATCACATTCTGTCCACAATTACTAGGTCTTGACTCAGGGCCTGAATACTTCCCTTTAGCTTTTTTCTTTCTTTCTTTCTTTTTTTGTCAAGTAGCTTTAAGAGAAAAAGTTCTCTACCATTTGAGCTATACCCCTATTTCTAGATTTTTTTGGTTATTTGGAAATAAGAGTATTATGGACTTTCCTTCCAGGGCTCGCTTTGAACCACAATTCTCAAGAGCTCAGTCTCCTGAGTAGCTTGGATTACAAGAAGAGTTAGAGGTGGCAGACCTACCATTATTTCTTTTTTTCTTTTTTTCTTTTTTTGTCGGTCGTGGGGCTTGAACTCTGGGCCTGGGCGCTGTCCCTCAGCTCTTCAGCTCAAGGCGAACGCTCTACCACTTGAGCTACAGCGCCACTTCCCCTACCATTATTTCTTAAAAGCTTACAGAAGGAGCAAGTCAGTGCTATCATCTTCTTTTTATTGCTCCAGCAAAGCAATGGTATGTATTTGGGACACACACACAAACACTCACACACACACACTCAAACACACACATACACACAGGCAAAACAGAAGGGTTTAACTCAGTCCTTTTTTTTTTTTTTGAGGCTTGAACTCTGAGCCTGGGCACTGACCTTGAGCTGCTTTTTATTCAAGACTAACACTATACCACTTGAGCCACAGTGCCACTTCCGGCTTTTTCAGTTTATGTGGTACTGAGGAATTGAACGCAGGGCTTTATGCATGCAAGGCAAGCACTCTACTACTAAGCTACATTCCCAATCCCATCCTGTTGTTCTTGCTACTGCTGTTAAAGATTTTAAAAAAATGAATGTTCTCAGATAGGTAAGGCATTCTCATTCACTTTCCCATATTTAAAATGAAAAGTTGATTATGGGCGCTGGTGTCTCACACCTGTAATCCTAGCTACACAGGAGGCTGAGATTTGAGGATTGCAGTTCAAAGCCAGGCAGGGCAGGAAAAATCTGTGAGACTCGTATCTTCACTTAACCACCAGAAACCGAGAAGTGGCGCTGTGGCTCAAGTGGTAGAGCTCTAGCCTTGAGCTGAAGAGCTGAAGGACAGTGCCCAAGCCCAAAGTTCAAGACCCACAACCTATTAAAAAAAGAAAAAAAAGAAAGCATGAAAAAAAAATTGAAGATAAAATCTACACAGAAATGTGTTACCTGACTTAGATATGATATAGAAACTTGAGCATTTGGCTAGTTCCTCTTTGAAACTGATAATCTGTGGGGCAAAGCAAAATTCAGGTTGTAAGTGCTCCTGGGTACAACTAAACAATTCTGGTAGGGACCTTTGTGTTTATAGTGCTGCAAAGCAAAAAATTTTAAATTGTTATATTATCTATCTATGTTATTTTTAAGCTTTAGAATTGTCATTTCCTGGGCAATTTATAAAAGAAAGGAAGATTTTTCAGGCAGTAGGACTGTGTCATAAAGGGTGTCTGTGTGTGTGTGTGGGGGGGAGGGGGTAACCGCCCTCATCATCTGGCCAGTTTTCTTCCCTGTTTCCCATAAAAATAAATGTTCCAGGGAGATAAATCAGATATAGTCCTAACATAGATTATGTGAATTTATTTTAATTCCATTAATTGAATCATTATTTGTCTAATCATATTGTACATAGCATTTATACATTGTGTTGTAGGGGTTTTATTTCTTTTCACATTGATGTATGGTTTTTTTTTTTCAATAAAAACAGAACTGATATAAGGTTCACTAGTGGTTTGAATCAAAATGGCATAACTAAAGAGAGACAGCTAAGCTAATTGCATGGAAATGCCGGAATTATGAATCAGTAAGAGGCCTACTTATATGTGGAGAGCTGCCTTGTAGGCAATAACTCCAACTGGAGTGAAACTCAGGCAGGTTCACTTTTACTGAGTAGTTATTGCATATGAGTGTTAGTTTTTCCATGTTAGTACAGTATGATGAGAACAGTGACTTGAATTGGGCTCCAAGTACTACCATCACATCAGAGCTGACTACAAGACTTGTAGGAACCCAGGCTGAAGTAGAAATTTGGTTCACGCTTTCATTCTCTATTTGAATTTCAAATGGATACATCTCTTTGGTGCTTTAATAATGAAGTAACAATACTTATTCAGTATTTAAGAAGAAAATCACTCACATGAAAAGACTGTAAACCAGATGGAGACACTACTTTAAACAGTAAAATTCAAATGTTCCAACTTTATCTGATTACTTTCTAAAACTTTCATGGTCCTCGTACACCTGTTTTTCTCATACAGAGAATCATTTTCAACTATAAACAAAACTCTTGCAAGAGCTGCTAATGTTTTAGGCTCTATGGACTTAGGACATCTGGCTCTCTCATTTTGCCCCGGATGGACTTCATTGATTACAGGCTTTTAAATTTCCCTCCCTTCTTCCCCTGGATGTAGTCTGATTTTTACTGGCACCTCAATTTGAATACACATGCAATATGATTCTTGAGTATTTTCTTTTCTTTATATTTTAATTTTCAATGATATTACATATGCATGCCTATTTTTATTATTCTAATTTATTTGTAGTCACCTTATGATTCCTTTGTAATTATTGATAAAATATATCTCAAATTGCTAGGCATATTTACTCTCAGTGAAAGAAAACCAGATTGTCAGTCACTATCCCTGAGACATTGACCCTACAAAAGAAATATGAATTCTGAAGTTTTAGAGCATGTTATATGTGACGACCCATTGCCTGTGAGTTGAAACTCAGATTCCAGTCCAAGTTCTACTAGAACAATGTTACTTAATGGCTTTATTATTATAAGAGTAAAATATAATTTTTGGTAGAGATGACTTCTATTTTGGTAGGTGTGGTGTCATGTAGATATTTGACTAGCAAAAAAATATCATCCAGAAATCTTACATTCATTTGTACTTCCTAAAATATTTGTAAAATATTTTTAAACATGAGTGGAAAATAATAAAGATTTTCAGAGAAATAATGTTAAAGGATAATATTGATCCTGTTTGGGTTTTATTGCCTCAATTTAAGTTTTCAATTCTATTTAATTAATTTGATATTTTTACATTCCTTTTATAAAACCCGAGCTCTAGGTTCTTAGAAAAACTATGGTGTTCCATAGACTCTCGTGGTCAGATAAGTTTGAGAAACATCCATGTGTTCTTGAAAACTCACCATACAGGGTTAATCTGTGAGAACAGTTTAGAAAAAAATTTATTTTACTAAGATTTATTTAATCTAAAATTATATTAAATGAAGTAATACCCAAAGAAACATATGTTGCATGTTTTCTCTCATTTGCAGTAACCAGAATCTTCCTACAAAAATCTACCAGTAAACATATTGGTTGGTAAAAGACAAAATAAAATGACACTTACACATGATAAATTATATTGGACTTGAAACATTTATTAAGTGAAACCAAAGGCGGATATTTTAAGGAGAGAATCACAAAGTCTCAATAGCTATGCACGTTTGACCATGTAAAATGATGTTTATCTAAATTAGTTCCAAGAAATTGAAACAAGAAGGTTTTTTGTTTTTCCCCGCCTTTTTTATTTCTGTACCTTTTGTCTTGTATGAAAGTTTATCTGTTTTGGGGGGTGTGGGTAAGGGAAAGTCCAGAAATAGTAGGACAAATGGTGAATAACTACAACAGTTACAGTCATTAGATACTATGTTGAAAATGAACTATACAAGTCAGGGATGGGTGTGGGGTGCTGGGGAAAAACTGGGAGAAAATGAGGGAAGAGGTGACACTGTTCAAAAAGAAATGTACTCATTACCTGCAACCCCTCTGTACATCACCTTACAATAACAATAAAAAATAAATTTAAAAGATTCATTTAATCTAGAATTTTCCAAATCTATTTAGCTGTGGGTTTGTAGAAAACACTTATTAATATGCTGTGGAATTTGTGTTGCTTTTCATTCTTTTTGACAACACAAGCTTATTAGCCAAATACTTTATGATACCCACTGCAATGGGACTGGAGATTACAAAGATGAAGATGTGCACATCCCTGCCATTATCATTATCTACAGTGTTGTAGGCAAATTGTTTCTATCTCTCTTCTTTCTATGCTTAGCTATCCTTGTTTTTCTGTTTCTCAAACTGTGGAGAAATATGTAATGAGTACTTCCAAGTCATATGTGTGTTTTGGACAGATACGTACTATTCCTATAATCAATGTTCCTCCCAACATTGTGAAAATATTTTCAAAGAGAAAGATCAACATGCAATAAAAAGTTCCTTTTGTGATTATCTCATGATATAATCACTGCCCTAACTGGCAGAGCTCTTGGCACTTACTGATGACATCAGCCTTTTAGCATGTTAGTCTGTTGTCCTGAGTCTTTTCCTTTTGCCTTAAAGCATTGGCACCTAAAGTCTTGCATTGAGTTTTAGTTAGAAGAATTCTCCCAATAGCTATTAAATCCTTCTCCCTACAAATCTAGTATAAAATATTCTGTAAGAGTGAATGCTTACTTTTCTACAACACATAGTTGATCAAGTAAAGACATTCAAGTTAGAGAGAACTTCCTCTAGAAAGACCCACGAGGTTTGCTTATCAACATTTACCTAAGAGCAAATATATAGTCAGGCATGTTGGTATTTACCCATAGTCCTAGCTATTTGAGATGGGAGGATCTCCGGGGCCTGAGATTTTAAGATCAGCTTAAGGAATATAGAACTCATCTGAAAAAGAAAATTGTGTCCCTATTTAAACATTTTGTTTTTTCCCTTCCCCTCCCCAAATTATATCAACATCAAACACAGTAAAAACAGGAGTTATACCATGGGGGAGGGACATACATTAGTCCGGGAGGGGGTGAGGGTAGGGAGGTATTGTTGAGGAGGTAGGAAGGATGGGATAGTAGGGGAAAAACAAAGGAGGAGGCAACAAGACTGGATGTAACTGTAACCCCTTTGTACAGTATTTTCACAAGTATTTTTTTAATTGTGATTACAAGTATCTAACATGTATGAGTAGAATCTGATGAGATACTGAGTCAGTGAGGAACTCTTTTTGGTTGTTTCTTTTTAATTTTTTATTGTTATTATAAAGGTGATGTACAGAGGGGTCACAATTACATAAGTCAGGTATAGTGTGCCTTCTTTTTTTCCTTCCTTCTTTCCTTCCTTCCTTCCTTCCTTCCTTCCTTCCTTCCTTCCTTCCTTCCTTCCTTCCTTCCTTCCTTCCTTCCTTCGTTCCTTTCTTTCCTTCTTTCTTTCTTTTTTTCTCTCTCCCTCTCTTTCTTTTTTCTTTCTTTTTTTTTTGTCAATTGTGGGGTCTGAACTCTGGGCCTGGGTGCTGTCCCTCAGCTCTTCACTCAAGGCTAGCGCTCTACCACTTGAGCCACAGCACCACTTCTGGCTTTTTCTGCTTATGTGGTGCTGAGGAATGGAACCCAGGGTCTCATGCTTGCAAGCCAAGCACTCTACCATTGAGCCACCTTCCCAGCCCTATAGTGTCCCTTTCTTTTTGGAAAATGTGCTCCCTTCCCCCACTCTCCCCCAGGTTTTCCCTCCCCTCCCCACCCAGAAGTTGTGTCGTTCATTTCTCAACACAGTGTCTGGTGAGTACCACAGATGCATTTTTTTTACCATTGTCCCTCCATTTTGGTGCCCCCTTTACCCTCCCAAAGAGAAATGAACAAACAGGTCAAAAAGGAAAGGACAAAAAAAAAACAAGATTCTTCCTGGATGAAAAAAGGTAGATGTTTATGCAGTAAATGAAGGTTCTGAAATGAGAATAAAAATGAAATAAAAATATTCCAGTTAGAGAGGGGTACAGGGAGAATATGCTTATGTCTATGATATGTTTGACTAGTTCAGAATGCTATGGCAGCAAAACTTGGAAAGGTAATTTAGGAAGAAATGTAGAATGGAGACCAGCAAGGTCAGAATAGGCTCCGGGTTAAGGTGGCTAAGGAGAACCATCATCTGCTTCCTCCTTCTTCCTCTTTTATTATTAATTGCCTTTATTCCTTCCAGTTCATTTTACCTAGTTTTAAAAGGAGATCTTGTAAAATCCACATTGGGTATGGGGGCAAAGAGGGGGCAAGAGCATGCAAATCACTTCTCTTACTAAGTCTGTATGCCATTTTCATGCTAACATACTTCTTTAAGAGAAACAATGTTTCACCACCCTTGGGCTACCTATATACTCACCTGCTGTACATTCAAACTTCAGAAATTTGCCTTTATAATAATTATGACTTGAAGCTCTAGCGAGCTGTCATCCACTCATGAGAGAACTGATTGACTGGGCTGCCACATTTTGATAGAGTATTGATAAGAAAATGCAGACAGCAATCCTTCAGCTTGCTGTGTTGCTGTTATACTAAAAAAAAAAAAAAAAAAAAAAGAGGTAATCATTTCCAGTTCTTTTTAATATTATACACCAACAGCACCTTTTGGAATTCATTTGCATTTGACTTAGTTGATGAGCCTTGAGAGGAACATGGGCAAGCCCTTGACAGGGGTGTCAGAGTTTACAAAAAGATTTCTCTTCATCCTTAAATGTGGCATGTCCAGAAAAGGGTCAGAAAAATAATCTGGAAGCAGCTGTTTTGTACCTGTCTCATGGCTGCAGAAGCACAGATGACAAGGCTGTCAACTTGTCAGTTTTGTGAGTACAAAAGAAATTTCAACGAAGAGCTAAGCTGAGAAATGTCACATTCCGTAAAAATCACCCCTTAGTCTGTGTTTCCAAAAACGATGTGTGTTGGCACTCTTGCCAAAATGCAATTACACGCACAGTTGCCCAGGCAAATACATGAGAATATTTTCATAAGAGTAATTTGCAGTAAACAAGTGCAATTAGAAACTCAGGAGGTTTTTCCTTCATGTTGTATGTGAGGATGTGAGGAACAGAAGAGCCAATGGATGCTACCGCGCTGTTAAGGGGGGGAAAGATGACTTTTGGCACGGTTACTGCCAATCTTTGTTACCATGACATCAACAATATTAGGTTTCATCTATCCCTTCACCAAAGTGCAATCACTGATAACCTGGAATCCATACACAGAACACTGTCATAGCACAGAGACAACATAGGTACCAAAATATGAGCTAGATTAATGTTTATGAATGGGCTCTTCAACTTCTTCTTTCAACATGTTTCTCTACATACCGCTTCCATGTCCAGTAGCATCCTGGGTAATCTCTTGCATCTGACCAAACTCGCTCCGAGATGTCTCTGACAAAGGATTTTCCATGATCTCTGCTTTCTAGGACTTGCACCCAGAAAACTTCTAAGCGCTTGACATTTTAGTTCCTCCCATTTATTTTCCATTTATTTCCTCCCATCTATTTTTCTGGATAATTTGGTCTTCTGTAGCCTATAGATTATTTTTAAGTATTTATTTGTTTTTATTGGTATGTGATTCCCACCAAAAATGTGTTGGCATGATGGTGACAAAACAAACAATACAGAATAAATACATTAACAAAACCCATGGGAAAATCTGTGTATTTTGACAAATATAAGAAAAAAATGAATCCATGAATGAAATTATAACTATATGTATCTAAACAAAATTGGATCTCTAGAAATATGTATACATACACACATATTTATAGTGGAATGTATATTCACAAATAATAGAAAGTATTTCTATGGCATGATTAGGAAAATAGAAGACATTTAACAGATTTCCCTTCTGTAGTATATATGTCATGAAACTCAATATAAAACTTACATGAAAGCTGCCAAATAATTTTACCTACATAGTGTTAACACACATTAAGATGGACTTTGGAAATAAGAAACAGAATGATAAGCTAAACTCTATTGGAAATAAAGGGAGTTGATTGAAGAACTGGTGCACAGTGGAAAGGCTCTGTCATGGGGAGGTTGTTAAAAGTGAAAACAAATGAGCAGGTAACACTGCTCAACAAGAAATATACTCATTACCTTACTTATGTAACTGTAACTCCCCCATATAACATCTTTACAATAAAAAAATTATTATTTTTTTTTATTTTATTTTATTTGTGAACATACTGTACAGAGGGGTTACAATTACATGGGCAGGATAATGCCTACATTTCTTACCAAGCATTGCAGCCTCCTCCTTTTGTTTACCCTTCACCTCCCTTCCCAGCCTCCCCCCTCCCCCCCAATCCCAATCGTTCTCCTTCCCCCCCATTCCCCCCCTCCCCGCACTGATGTTGTAAAGCTCATTTTGGACATGACAACTTGTACTTCTCATTGTTGCAACAGGTCCACCTGTATCCTTAAACAACAGGTTTTTCCCCATCTCCTCCTAAAGTTATACTGACATCAAATATAGTGAAAGCAGGGGTTATACTGTGGGGGAGGGACATACAAAGCAACAAAGAGATAATCTTATAAATGCGTTAGAAACACATGCATGAAAGAAAAAAAACATTAAAATACATATCTAAGGGTTCATTTTCCTGACATCACATTATCTGACCTTTTCCGCTTGACTCATACATATACTAGATATTGCAAATAAGGGAAACCATGGGACCTATGTTTTTTTGGGCCTGGCTTACTTCACTTAATATAATTTTTTCCAAGTTTTTCCATTTCCTAACAAATGGGGCAATGTCATTCTTTCTGATGGAGGCATAGAATTCCATTGTGTATATATACCACATTTTCTTGATCCATTCATCTACTGAGGGGCATCTGGGTTGGTTCCATATCTTAGCTATGGTAAATAATGCTGCAGTAAACATTGTTGTGCTGGTAGCTTTAGTGTGGTCTTGTTTGTAAACATTTGGGTAAATGCCCAAAAGTGGGATTGCTGGGTCATAGGGGAGTTCTATGTGAAGTCTTTTAAGGAACCTCCATACTGCTTTCCAAAGTGGTTGAACAAGTTTACATTCCCACCAACAATGAAGTAGGGTTCCTTTCTGTCCACATCCCCTCGAGCATCTGTTGTTGTTAGAGTTCTTGATTTTTGCCGTTCTAACTGGGGTGAGGTGATATCTCAATGTAGTTTTGATTTGCATTTCTTTTATGGCTAGGGATGTTGAACATTTCTTCATGTGTCTATTGGCCATCCTTCTTTCTTCTTCAGAGAAGTTTCTGTTTAAGTCTTTCGCCCACTTATTTATTGGGCAGTTGTTTCTTTGAGGATTTGTTGTTGGGGGGTTTAATTTTTTGAGTTCCAAGTATATTTTAGATATGAGACCCTTGTCCATTGGATGGCTAGTGAAGATCTTCTCCCAATCCGTGGGCTTTCTATTGATCTTGCAAGCTATGTCATTTGCCATGCAGAAGCTCTGCAACTTCATGCAATCCCATTTGTCCAACCTTTCTTTGATTTGTTGTGTTTCCAGGTCTCTATTCAAAAAATTTCGGCCTGAGCGAAGGAGACCTAGGGTTTCTCCTATTCCATCCTGTAATGTTTTCAGAGTGTCTGCTTTGACTTCAAGGTCTTTGATCCATTTGGAGTTGATTCTGGTGCAGGGTGATATAGAAGGATCTAGCTTTAGTTTTCTACATGTAGTTAGCCAATTTTGCCAGCACCATTTACTGAAGAGGCTGTCTTTGTTCCATTCTATTGTTTTAGATCCCTTATCGAAGATTAGATGGCTATAGGTCTGTAGGTTCATTTCTGGGTTTTCAATTCTATTCCATTGGTCCTGAGGTCTGTTCTTATGCCAATACCAAGCTGTTTTGATTACTATGGCTTTATAGTAGAGTTTGAAATTTGGTATTGATATTCCTCCAGCAGTGTTCTTTCCATTGTGGAGCGTTTTTGCTATTCGGGGTCTTTCATTGTTCCATATGAATTTTTGGATTGCCTCTTCTATTTCCTTGAAGAATCAGGGTGGAATTTTGATAGGTATTGTGTTGAATTTGTAGATAGCCTTGGGAAGTATTGCCATTTTCACGATGTTAATCTTTCCAATCCAGGAGCAAGGGAGGCTTTGCCATTTTTTTTAGTTCTGTGTTGATTTCCTTTTTCAAGATTTTAAAGTTTTCATCATACAGATCCTTCACTTCTTTAGTTAAGTTAATTCCTAGGTATTTTATTTTTTGTGGGGATATTACAAATGGAGTTGCTTTCCTAATTTCAGCCACACTTTTCTCATTGTTGGCATACAGAAAAGCCATTGATTTTGGGGGGTTAATTTTATAACCTGCTACTTTGCCAAAGTTTTGAATCAGCTTGAGTAATTTGGGAGTGGAGTCTATGGGATTCTTTAAGTACAAGATTATGTCATCTGCAAAGAGGGAGAGTTTTAATTCTTCTTTCCCTATTTGGATCCCCTTTATGTCTGCATCTTGTCTTATTGCTGTAGCTAGGCATTCTAATTCTAGATTGAAGAGAAGTGGAGAGAGTGGGCATCCTTGTCTTGTTCCTGAGTTAAGAGGAAATGGCTTTAGTTTTTCACCATTGAGTATAATGCTAGCTGTAGGTTAGTCATATACAGCCTTTATTGTATTGAGGAATGTTCCATGGATTCCTAATTTTTCCAAAACCTTCATCATGAAGGGGTGTTGGATCTTGTCGAATGCTTTTTCTGCATCTATTGAGATAACCATGTGGTTCTTATTCTTGCACCTGTTGATGTGATGAATAATATTAATTGATTTGCGTATATTGAACCAGCTTTGCATCCCTGAAATGAATCCTGTTTGATCGTGGTGTATGATTTTTTGGATGAATTGTTGAAGTCGATTGGCCAAAATTTTGTTGAGAAGTTTTGCATCAATGTTCATCAAAGTAATGGGTCTATAGTTCTCTTTCTTTGATGAGTCCCTGCCTGGTTTTGGGATGAGGGTTATGATGGCTTCATAGAATGTGCTCGGTAGTGAGCTTTCTCTTTCAATTTCATTGAAGAGTTGGAGGAGTATTGGTGTGAGCTCTGCTTTGAAGGCCTTGTAAAATTCCGCTGTAAAACCATCTGGTCCTGGACTTTTCTTAGCTGGGAGGTCTCTTATTGCTGTTTCTATTTCAGTGCTTGATATGGGCCTGTTAAGATAGTTTAACTCATCTTGGTTTAGTTTTGGCATGTCAATATTTGCTAGGAAAAGGTCCATTTCTGTCAAGTTCTCAAACTTATTAGCATAAAGTTTTGAGAAGTATTCCCTTATAATGTTCTGAATCTTGGTTGTTTCTGTGGTGATGTTTCCATTCTCATCTCTGAGTTTATTAATTTGGGTGTGTTCTCTTCTTTTTCTGATAAGATTTGCTAAGGGTCTGTCAATTTTGTTAAGTTTTTCGAAGAACCAACTCTTTGTTTTGTTGATTCTTTCTATAGTTTTTTTGGATTCTAATTCATTTAATTCTGATTTAATTTTGATTATTTCTTTCCGTCTACTGGATTGGAGTTTATCTTGCTGCTCTTTTTCAAGGAGGTTTAGTTGTGTCATTAAATTGCTAGTTTTAGATCTCTCCAATTTGTTGATGTAGGAGCTCAGAGCTATAAACTTTCCTCTGAGTATTGCCTTTGCTGTGTCCCAGAGGAGCTGGTAATTTGTGTGTTCACTTTTGTTGAATAGCATGAACATTTGAATTTCCTTTCTAATCTCTTCCATGACCCACTCTTGGTTCACCAGTGTGTTGTTCAGCCTCCATGTGATACCGGACTTTCTTTGGTGGCTTTTGGTGTTGAGTTCTAATTTTATTCCCTTGTGGTCAGAGAGAATGCAAGGTATAACTTCAATGTTTCTGAGTTTAGACAAGTTTGCTTTGTGGCCTAAAATGTGGTCTTTTTAGAAAACGTTCCATGTGCTGCTGAGAAAAACGTGTATTCTGATGCTGCTGGGTGAAATATTCCGTAGATGTATGTTAAGTCTAGTTGATCTATGCAGTTGTTTAGATCTGCGGTTTCTCTGTTGAGTTTTTGCTGAGTTGATCTATCTAGTGGGGAGAGTGGTGTGTTAAAATCCCCAACAATTTATGTCTTTGGATCTATATGGGATTTGAGGGAAAGTAGTGTTTCTTTGATAAATTTGGGTGCTCCATTGTTTGGCGAATAGATATTTAGAATTGTAATATCCTCCTGAAGGAGAGATCCTTTAATTAGTATGTAGCGACCTACTTTATGTGTTCTCACGAATTTTAATTTGAAGTCTATTTTATCTGATATTAGGATTGCAACTCCCGCCTGTTTATGGGGGCCGTTTGCTTGGTAGATTTTGATCCAGCCTTTAACTTTGAAAATGTGTTTGTTTTTACGGGCAAGATGTGACTCCTGCAGGCAGCAGATAGAAGGGTCTTGTTTTTTAATCCAACTAGACAGTCTATGTCGCTTAATTGGACAGTTCAGTCCGTTAACGTTAAGAGATAGGACTGAGAGGTATTTGGGAGTTCCTGCCATGTTATCCACCTTCTTTAGGACTGCAAAAACTGGGTTCTTCCTATGGTTCATGGATTCTCAGTTTGGGTGCAGTTTCTTGGCCTTTGTTGCGGTCTTGTTGGTTTTCTATGTGTAGGACATCTTTAAGAATCTTTTGTAGGGCTGGTTTGGTGGAGATGTATTGTTTCAATTTTTCTTTGCTATGGAAGGTTTTTATTTGGCCTTCAGTTATGAAGGAGAGTTTAGCTGGGTACAGTATTCTTGGTTGATAGTTGTTTGTTTTTAGGGCATGGCATACATCATTCCAGGCTCTTCTTGCTTTGATTGTCTCTGCTGAGAAATCTGAGATGATTCTAATTGGTTTCCCTTTATAGGTGATTGATCTTTTCTCCTTGACAGCTTTAAGGATCTTTTCCTTGTTCTGAGTTGATCCTGTGTGGATTATAATATGACGGTGGGATGTCCTATTCTGGTCTGGTCTATTTGGGGTTCTAAATGCTTCTTGTATCTGAATAGGCCTATCTTTTTGTATGTTTGGGAAGTTCTCTGCTAGGATCCTGTTAAACAAATTTCCTAGACCATTAACTTCTGTTTCTAGGTGCTCCTCTACACCCATTATCCTTAGATTAGGCCTTCTGATGGTGTCTTCCAGGTGTTGGATAGATCTATCATATTTCTTGGACTTGTCTTGGATGGTTGTATGTTCTTTCTCTATAATATCTAGGCTGTCTTCAATCCCTGAGATTCGATCTTCTGCATGGTCTAACCTGCTGTCAAGACTCTCTACTTTGTTTTTTATCTCTTTTCCTTCTAATTGGTCAGCTTTGATGGCTTCAAGTTCTTTGTTGAAGCTCTGTTTTAGGTCTTGTATGAATTTCTTTACTTCCTTAATTTGGTGTTCAGTGTTTGTTCTCAAATCACTTAGTTGATTGGTTATGGTTTCTTTGGACTCCCATTCCTTCTGTTGGGTTCCATTCAGCATTCCCTTTGTGGTCTCCCTGACTTCCTTCAACTCTTTGTTAATGGATTCCATGAATGCCTTTAGTGATCTTTGTGTATTCTCTACCTGGTCTCTCAATTCCTGAATTACTCTTTGATTAGCTTCCTCCCGTCTGTGGGACTCCTGCAGTTCTCTTTCCTCCTGTTCGTGGGATTCCTGCAGTTCTCTTTGAGTGTTCTCCGCCTGCTCATGCCATTCCTCCCTTTCTCTTTGAGTATTCTCAAGTTGTTCACGCAAATCCTGTATCAGTTTTTGAGTAGCTTCCTCACGCTTATGGTATTCCTGTATAAGCTTTTGGGATGCCTCCTCTCTCTCCCTTTCACGCTCATACAGAGTCCTTTGTAAGTTGTCAAACTTCTCATTTATCATGTTTGCCAACAGTGTTTGTAGAGCTATTTGGGAACTCTCCTCTGGATTATTCATTATCTGTTCTGACCCCTGATTATCAAGATTGGGACTTGAGATATCCGGATTTGCCATTTTTCTAGTGTTTTTTCGGCTTACTCTGCCCATTTGAGATGAAAATAGCACCAGTTTTGTGCTAGAACACTATCTTAAGGCAACCATCAATCAAAGTTTGCATTTGTACAGTCAATAGTCTACAGATACAATCTAGTTCAACAGATACATCTATTCAACATCAAACAAGTATATGTTAATGTGCTTCGAACCACAGAGAAGAATTTGGAAAACCAGAAATTATTAGGGTTAGGGAGAGATGTGGGTAAAAAATAGGAATAGATTGGTGTGGGGAGGCACAGGGAGAGTTAACTATGTCCTAATCCCAATGCAGGAAATAGGTTGGGTAGGATGCATGTAGAGAGAGAGAGAGAAAGAAAAATGGGAAAGGGAAATGAAAAGAGACCAGAAAAAAAATAGAAACATAAAAATTAATATTATTATGGAGATTAAAAGACCATCTATTTAGAGAGGAATGTGAGTATATTAATAGAAGGGTAGGGACATAGAGGAGAAGTGAAAAACTTAAAAAATGCTTAAAATATTATATAAGTATAAAGAGGTAGTACTGCTATTAAGGAATTTAAGTCTCAGAGGTTTTGAATTGAGTAATAAATTTGTGGATTAAGTGTGTACACAATGGGGGATAGGGTCTACTAGTTAACTACGGGTTTATCTGAGGATGTGCAGGACAAGAGTTAAGTCACATACAGAAGATCAAAAGAGAAGAAAAGGTGAAAAGGATTAGAAAGGGAGAAAAAAGATCAGAAGTTCAGTAGAGCTAGACAAAAAAACAAAAAGAGAGTTAAGAAAGACAGAAAAAGAGAAAGAAGACAAGAAAAGAAAGGAAAACGCACATTCATGTGTTCCTAAAATAAAAATTATAAGAGGAAAAAAAAAAGTTACTGGAAAACAATTATTTTTTTCAAAAAAGGCAAAAATTAAAGATTAATAAAATTTTTAGAAAAGGAAAAAAAATTTATATATATATATAAGATACCAAAAAGAAAAAGAAAAAAAAAGAAAAGAAGAGGAAGAAGAAAAAAAAAAGTTCTTTGATTTTTTTTTTGATTTTTTTTGGGAGGGGTGGGAAGAATCCTGTATCTCCCTTTTGTCTGTAACCAGCCTCTTGTTGGAGTCTCTGGTCAGCTTGAGGTCCTGTGGCTTGATTGGTTTCTTAAGTCAGTTTGTTGGAACAGGCAGAAAAATGCTCTGCTTTACCCAAGATTTTGAGATCCCCCTCCCAGATTAGTTTACTGGGAGGGTGATCTGCTTTGAGAATCACAAAAGAGGGGGATGCAGTGGTGAGGCTAAGTTCTGGGTAGGGTTGAGGCCTTTCAACAATCAGTAGCTTTTTCCTGGGGCTAACACAGAGCCCAGCCTGGAGCCATTCTCAGGGTTTCTATTTTTCAATTGATTGTGGAGGCTACTAGAGGGAGGGGCAGCCTCTAGCTCTGGTTACCCAGTGAGGAAAGCCACTCCAATGGCTGGTGCCTGAGCTGGGTGACTTTTCCCTGGATGGAGCCGAGTCTGGCAGGTGACTTCGCCATTAAGTTCTTGTGACCTGCTAAATGACTCGTTTTATTCCAAGGCCTGGGTTGGAGCTGGCAGCTCCTCCGAGCTTTGTTGGTATCCAAGATGGAGATCACCGGTGCTGGGGGGGGAGGGGTGGCCTTCCCTCCTCTGCTCCCTGAGAAGGAGTGAGGATGTCGGGCTTCTACTCACATCGAGTCTTGGATCCTGGGTCGTCTCTGGTGGATCCTGGGTCGTCTCTGGTCTGTGAACTGCAGGATGAAGATGTCCGCTCCTTGTCAGTTCTTGCTGGTGTTGAGTAGAATCCGCTCGCCCGCTGAGTCTGGCTCCTTCGTCCCAGACTGTCTGTGTGAGCGCTCAGTTATGGCATGGGCTGCGGACTCCGCCGCGACCCTGCCGCCGCTGCCAAGGCGGCTGCTGGCGAGAGCTCAGATGTGTCTCCTTGCCTTGGCTTTCCCTCTCTTGTCTAACTCTCTGTCCTGTGATGGCACACTTGGTGTGATTCTCTGGCTTAGGACTGTTCACTGGAACTCTAAAACTGCTTTCTATGCGAGAGCTTGTTCAGATTCCAGCTTCTCCTCCGCCATCTTCGCAGAACTCCCCCAATAAAACATTTTTTAAAGTGAATGGGCCATATGTGTCTTCTAATTGGTAGGTATTGAAAATTAGACTCCTACTCTTCCACAAAGACAAACAGTCCCTTCCTTGAGGACAAGGAAACCATACCTTTATCTTTAAAACTAAAAGAAGCAGAAACTTATATTCTGAAGTGCAAAGTATGAATATCATTCTAAGTTATCTAAAGTAAGTGCTATATTAGGTAACTTGAGGGGATAGGTGGAGTTGGGAGAGATGGGGGAGACTGATGGGTGACATTGATCAAGATGCATTCGAGTCATCAACTGGCATGCTGAATTGAAACCTCTCTGTCCAATTACATAAAGATAATATAAATACATAAAGTCAAGTTTAGTTCCATAAAGAGATCAGTGTTATATAGGACATATATTGTCAAATTGATAGAAAGCTTAAGACCATCTTGGTTGGTCATTATTCCAATGAAGGGTGAAATGGTGGTTGTGTCCTAAATTCTTTGGAACATTAATTGATGTAATTGTTATTTAAATTATTCTAGAGTTGCTAGTGGTATCATTTTGGGAATAGTCCTAGAGGCGTGACTTTTCTAGAATTACAGTAATGTATTGTTTTTCTAGAAAATAAATGATAAAAATGCTCAATGAAAAGGTTTGTGAACACGAATCAAAAGTTCTGGATAAATGCTAAGTTAGTTTTGCTGATAATTTCTGAATCATACAATATAATCATGAGTAGTGATTACTTAGAGGATAAATTATTCTGGGGAAGTAGAGAACACAGAAGGTAGGTAAATTTGTGAAACTGAGTCCTTATTTCTGGAATGCTAAACATCAATTACCTTTGAGGTGAATATGCTACATTTGCATATGGCTGCTGGAATTTGTAACTTCCATCAAGGTATATGTGTATTTTTAGCTACATATGTGCTGTCAAATGAATCAGAAGCTATCACATTTATAAGCATAAATGCAACCTGGTTTATTGCACATCTTTTGGCTCTTATTCTTCCTACTGTCTTATGAAGATCTGACTACTAGTAGTTTGATCTTTGATATAATTTATTCTATACCATGTTGTCACTGTTTTTTTGATACTCTGTGTTTTGTATACATGTTTATCTGATTTGGGGAAGGGAAGAGAAATAAAAAAAATGATGAGACAAAGGACAAAGGATGAACCAATGCAACAGTGAAACTCACAAGATGTTATGTTAGAAATGAACTTGGGGAGGAAGGGAGTCAAGGGATGGAGGGAAAGTGGGAGCAAACAAGGGAAGGATAACAATGTTCAACAAGAAATGTACTCATTACTTTACTTATGTAACAGAAACCCCTCTAACATCATCCATACAATAAAATAAAACTAGACTCACATTGTCCAAATATATATATGCATCCCAGATTCCTGCTACACTTTCTGAGGATCTCCAAATTCGTTATTTTTTTAACCAAGAAGGATGAAATGAAAGAGAAGAAATAGAGATTGTGTGGATAAAAGACAGATTGCCCTTATATGCACAGTTCTTTACCATAACTCTTTTCCAAAGAAAGGGACAAAAAGATCAAAGGACACATCCATCAGATTAGTGCTTTCACATGTGATTTACTGGTCCATTCTCCACCCTTAAACTGTATGTCATTTTCTAAATTCACAAGCTTCAGGGAACACTTTTTTCTTCAGATAACATCTAGCCAACATCCGCATATTCCTATCCGAAGCACAGAGAGCAGTGTGCTTGCTAATAAACTGTTATTGTTATAAAAGGTTATTGTATAAAAATTGACAATAAATTGTTATTTCTGCCTATTGGTTAATTCTGCAAGTAAAAGAGCATGCCCACCTTGCTGCCTTTCAGATTTTAGACTAATCTAATCCTACCAAGCTTCATAGTTTGAGCATCTTTGAAGCGTGTATGAAATTCTCCAGTAGTATTATTATTCAGTAAGTCCTGATATTGGTTGCATTAAATCTCTGTCTCTAAGAAGTGCTTAGAAGCTGTCTGTTCTGGGTTTATGAATTAACTAAAAGCAAGATGAAGGCTGCATATCCCAGCCTCCACTCTTTTGTATCTATGACTTAGTCCTGATCCTTTTTCTTCAGTAGTCATGTTGTGGCCATTGTGGAGTCCAAGAAGGAGTGGACCAACTAGCAGTGGTCAATGATTCACTGTAACAGAGCCCATCTGACCAGTCCTGAGACCATGTCAGACCACCTTGCATGCCACCCCTGATCATCTTTGAAAATATTTGTGATGTGGAGTCATTACAACTATGCATAGCTTCTCAACTCCTATACCCTCATCCTCCTTATTTAATCTAGGGGATACATCTATACCCAGAAGATACCTGTAGATGTCCTGAAGTGGAATTTTCCCATGGCATGTCTATGCCATGTAATCAATCTCCTCTTTGTTCCTTCCTCTCCCTCTCCCTCTCTCTTCTTCTCTCTCCCTCTCTTCCTTCCACCTCTCTTCCCCCTCTCTCTCTTAATCCCCATCTTGTTCTCTCTTTCTCATCCTTGCCAGGTCCTAACATATGGAACTCCTGGAGTTTCAACCTGCATCCAAAGTGGACAAACGTGAAAGTTGGCATCTGGTCCCTAATACGTTAGACTGTGACCCTATTTGAAAATAATGTCCTTAAAGATATAATTAGTTAAAATGGATCTTAATGGAGTAAAGGGAACTCCCAATCCAATAAGACAGGTAAAAGATATTTGGACACACGTTCAACAGGGAGAATGCTATGTGAACACAAAGGTAGAAATCTAAGTAGTGCCTTCACTAGTCAGTGATTGCCAGAAAGCCACCAGAAGTAAGGGGAAAGCAGGAAACAAATTACCTTCAAAAGGAAGTGTGTCTCAGAAAACTTAATCTGAGATTTCAAGACTACAGACTTCTGTGACAATAAATTCTCTTGTTTAAGTCCTTTAAATTGTGGAACTATCTTGTACCAACCTTAGGAAATTTATACTTAACCTTGTTTGTGGAATTCCTGTTTGGAGATCTCAATCCTAACCATTCTTGTTGTTCTGTTTCCTCCATAATTTCTCTAATGTCCCATTACTGATATGGTTGAAACTATTAATCTAAGCTCGCTAATGTGGCACAGTGTGTGTCCTGTTTGTATTTACATAAACAGTAATTTTGACACAGTTTTATTTTATCTTTTCTTCACAATTGCCACATTTCTATCTATCTGCCCTAAGGCTTTACAATTTGACCCTTTCATGAGATCTAATCTTTCTCCCTTCTTTCTGTCTTTAACTCCTACATACTCTTCAGTTTCCAGCCTTACCATCAATACTGCATACATTTTTTTCTTCTGACTAACACAGTTCTTTGTCTTTGTTGCTAGACTATTGGTATAATTTATATAGCTATAGCTATTATAATATCTGTAACTATAGCAATTATAATATCTGTGATGCTCTAAACTGTAAGTGCTAAGGTTGGAGATGCAAGATAGCAAAGACATAGTAATAAATATTATAATCAAATTCTCAATGAAAATTCATATTTCTTAACAGTACTGGGTAACTGGGAAAATTGCTAATCTTAAATTTCTTGAAGTGAATACATGTTTGCTTCTTTGGTACTCCTCCATTGGTGGATCATTTTACATCATGCATTCTTGCCAAAGACCTTGACTTAACAATAACACAAAGCTATCTCTGCATGTGTGTGTACATAGAGTATATGTGTGTGTGTGTGTGTGTGTGTGTGTGTGTGTGTGTGTGTGTGTGTTTTAAGCTGGTTCAAACTAAAAACAGAAAGCATATTGAAATTAGGAAATTTGGGGTCAATTGAACAGGAGATAATTTACAAAATTGTGAACAAGCTTTGGGAAAACTAACAAGGAATAATGCAGAACTGTCAGTTGTCATTGATATGTGCAAGGGAATACAAAGGAAGAGAGAGAGGAATCTGTAGACAGAAGTTATACATAGCTATCTGGCAGGTGCTGTGGCATGGTAAGAAGGATTATGAACAATAATTACCCTGCAGTCACTTTCTTCCTGTCTTCAGATCTTATGCTCTTGCATCTCAGTCTCCAAATCCAGAAAGGTTAAACGAGTCTGCCCTTTCTTTGTTTTCTTTTCTTTTCTTTTCTTTTCTTTTTTTGGTTGGTTGTGGGGCCTGAACTCTGGGCCTGGGCACTGTCCCTCAGTTCTTCAGCTCAAGGCTACTGCTCTACCACTTAAGCCACAGCGCCACTTCCAGCTTTTTCTGCTTATGTGGTGCTGAAGAATCGAACCCAGGACCTCATGATTGCAAGCCAAGCACTCTACCACTGACTCACCTTCCCAGCCCAATGCAGTTTTCTGTAGGAAGCTCCAGCAAGGAGTCAGGCAGCCTGGCTCCAGCTTCTCTGCCAAGGTATGCTCAGAAAAATGATTTCCTTGGGGTCGGAGATGTGGCTTAGTGGTACAGTGCTTGCCTAGCATGCAGGAAGCCCTAGGTTCGATTCCTTAATATCAAAAAACAGGAAAAGCCAGGAATGATGAGAGGCTAGGAGTTCTAAGTCATGGCAACCAACTGAGGTTTTCTTTTTCTTCTTCCCCAACCTATTAAGCCATAAAGCCTTACACTTGTTTGACTTGCTTGCTCAAGGCTGTCACTTTACTACTTGAACCATGCCTCCAGCCTGGGTTTTTGCTGGTGATGTTGGAAAGGGACATTTTTGGACTTAAATATGTGAGAATGGTCACACTATACTAGATTCTAGAATCCTTAAGAGTGTGTGGATACTACTATCCACTTCATTTATATAATTTTCTACCAAGATATCAGATATTTAAGCTTTAATATTTGTTTTTATGTTAGAAAAAATTAAGTTTTAGAAGCACAGCATTTGAATAGGTTTTTATATCTATATATCTATATATATAATTGGCCATTTAACTGTCATTTTGAATATCTAAGCTTTCAACCAAATATTCAAGTTTCAAAGTCATTAAGAGAACATATAGGGAAAGAGAGATAAATTATGCATGAGAAAAAATTAATAATGTACAGAAGATACAAAAGACCTTTGAGTTCAAGCCCCACAACCAACCAAAAAAAAAAAAAAAAAGACCTTAGAGAACAGGGCCGAATTGGCCACATAGGCACTGTAGAAGGTCAACCTTGTTAAATAGATGAGGCTTTCTTTCATCTAACCTGAAAGAAGAGGGCACTCCTTTGGCCTTGAGCCTCTAAAAATTCTTACCTTTTTTTTCCTACTTTGGTACATTTCTCTGACAGTTTATATAAGAAGAATGGATTTTTTTCTTTGCCAATAAATACTTACAGACTGTCTTTAACATTCAAACCTGTCTCAGTATTTTCCTCGTAAAAACAAGTATCATTTTTACTTCCGTACTATCTCCAAGAAAATAAAGTTCACACATTTATTATGATTCATGTCTTTCTTCACTCATTGTATATTTGCTTTGATGTTGTGTCTGAGAATAGATGAGTCTTCTGGCAAATAGGAGGGACAAATCAAAATCAACATTGTCATCCTTTTCTTTCTGAAATCTTTAGTCCTGAGATTGTGCTGGGCTTGCTGGAGCTAAAACTATGGCCCCAGGAATTTCTTCCTCTCAAGTCAGCCCACACTTCATCTAAAGCAATTAGTCTGAAGTAACCATGGCAATGTTCCAAACACTTCACAGGTACCGTGGTTTCCACCAGCCAAATTTCGGTGATGGCTTTTGGACTCCTCTGTTTCTCTAGGCTTAGAGAATATGCCTTGCAATCTTTGTTCATTGATGGGTCAAGGAAAAGTCTCTCATACACATGTTTTCATATATACATATAGGTGTACACATATATACATATGAATGTGTATATGCACTCAGCTTCTTTGCTTTTTCTTGTTGGACTAGAGTAACAATTTCTAAAGTCTTCATATGTTAAAGTTAAAACTACCTTCTAAGACTTTCAAAGGTCAAAAATTTCCATCTAATTACAATTTATAATCACTTTTTAGTATTATACCTTACTTTGAGTAATGGTGACAGTGCACAGTGCGAACATATTTTTATGTTTTAATTCAAATTAAACATTTATAATTCAAAATACTTGGTGCTTTGATATTTAAAACCATATTATCTATCAAAAAATTTCTATTACTAGGGCTCATAGAAGAGCAATAAAAGTGTTTGTTATTATTAAAAATTAAACTGGGTATAATAATATTTAAAATGTAAACATTTGCATATTAAAATATTTTTTCCAATACTAGAAATCTATACAAGTATATATTTATATATTCTATGCAGATATATTATATTAAATTACATTAATTTAATTATAAAGTTACAAAACATATATGTGTATAGATATTGCTTCTGATTTTTCCACTTTATCTTTGATCTGTTTGTATATTGGGAGCTTAAAAAGAAAAAAACCCATCAATTTCTTGACATTTCCAATGATTTATGCAGAGCAATTATTGTAAGTGGTAAAGAGTTGGAAGCTGCAAATTATAATATTAAATATATTATTGTCTTTTATTTTGAAATATGATAATACTTACCTTCTCATTTTTTCGATTGTTTCTAAGCATATAAAGTTCTTCCCATTCTACAGGTTTGTTTGTTTATTTATTTTTGCCTTTTATAAAATTGTGAAAATACCATATAGAGGGGTTACAATTACATGGGCAAGATAATGAGTACATTTCTTATCGAGCATTTTTGCCTCCTCCTTTGCTTCCCCTTCCCATCCTTTCCCATCTTCCCTCCTCCCCCGCCCCCTCTACCCCTCCCTACCCCCACCTACACTGCCACCAGCCCCCCAACCCCCCCACCCCGGCCAAAGTTGTAAAGTTCCTTTTTCCACATAACGATTTGTACATCTCATTGTTGCAATGGGTCCACCTGTATCCCTATTTAAACAATTTGCTTTTTCCATCCCTTCCACAAATTATACCAACAACACATACAGTGAAAAAAGGGTTATACCATAGGGGAGGGACATACAAAGCAACAAAGAAATCATCTTATAAATATGTTAGAAACAAATGCATGAAAGCAAAAACATTTGAATACTTATCTTGGGGTTACTTATCTGACCTTTTCTGCTTGTCTCATACATATACTAGTTATTGCAAATAAGGGAAACCATGGCATCTATGTTTCTTTGGGCCTGGCTTACTTCACTTAATAAAATTTTTTCCAAGTCTTTCCATTTCCTAACAAATGGGGCAATGTCATTCTTTCTGATGGAGGCATAGAATTCCATTGTGTATATATACCACATTTTCTTGATCCATTCATCTACTGAAGGGCATCTGGGTGGCTTCCATGTCTTAGCTATGGTAAATAATGCTCTACAGGTTTTTTTAAAAATAGTAATATATAATCTGGAACAGTAGGACTTTGTTCACCTTTTGAAGAATTTCTCTGCTAACATTTCAGTAGAAATACCTTGCTATTGCTTTCATGAACTTTTCTGGGTTCCATCCTGCCACAACTGTTGATATTGTGCTTGCTAATTTGCAATAGCAGGTTGACAAACAAAGTCTTAGTATCTTGAATGATAACTTCAAAAGCTTGTTGCTTTTGTTATGACATTAAGAACCAGTGTCCACATACAAAATCACTGTGACTAGGTTCTTTTCTTTTTCCCTCCCTTACGTTCTTAATCCAAACTATGGCATACATTTCTCTGCCATATTCTCTTGATCTAAAACTGACTCTTAGTTATCTGTCAACCCTATATAATGGTTGAGTTTATTCTATAGAAACTTTATGATTGGTATAAAACAAGTCTGATTATGATAAATTAACCTAAGTCAAGATTCCACAGCATATAACAACATGCTATTTTTATTTTAATACCATCATAAATTGGCATAGATTACAAAAACTAAAGGCAAATATAACAAGTCCTCCTAGACGCATCACTTTTGTATCAAAATAACATTGAATGCTAAATTTGGAGGTTTGAAAAAAAAGAACATTCAATGTGTGCCATTTTCTAATGTATTAAAAATATGTACCCAATATTTGTAGCATGTCAAAAGGACCTATTTTTCAAATCCTGTTTATATAATTCCACCTTCCCCAAGTAAAGAAGAGGCCTAATATTTCTGTGTACTGTGTCTTCAAACTGTATCACCTGGAGACTAGAAGTCATCATAAATAAGTCCAAAGTATAAGATATTTGAGAAATTATTCACATAAAATATCAAGAGCTATGAAGCCATCATAACCCTCATCCCAAAAACAGGCAGGGACTCATCAAAGAAAGAGAACTATAGACCCATTTCTTTGATGAACATTGATGCAAAATTTTGGCCAATCAACTTCAACAATTCATCCAAAAAAATCATACACCACGATCAAACAGGATTCATTTCAGGGATGCAAATCTTGTTCAATATACACAAATCAATTAATATTATTCATCACATCAACAGGAGCAAGAGTAAGATCCACATGGTTATCTCAATAGATGTAGAAAAAGCATTCGACAAGGTCCAACACCCCTTTATGATGAAGGTTTTGGTAAAATTAGGAATCCATGGAACATTCCTCAATACAATAAAGGATGTATATGATAAACCTACAGCTAGCATTATACTTAATGGTGAAAAACTAAAGCCATTTCCTCTTAACTCAGGAACAAGAAAAGGATGACCACTCTCTCCACTTCTCTTCAATCTAGAATTAGAATGCCTAGCTACAGCAATAAGACAATATGCAAACATAAAGGGGATCCAAATAGGGAAAGAAGCAATAAAACTCTCCCTCTTTGCAGGTGACATGATCTTGTATTTAAAGAATCCCATAGACTCCACTCCCAAATTACTCAAGCTGATTCAAAACTTTGGCAAAGTAGCAGGTTATAAAATTAACCCCCCAAAATCAATGGCTTTTCTGTATGCCAACAATGAGAAAAGTGTGGCTGAAATTAGGAAAGCAACTCCATTTGTAATAGCCCCACAAAAAATAAAATACCTAGGAATTAACTTAATCAAAGAAGTGAAGGACCTTTATGATAAAAACTTTTAAAACTTGAAAAGGAAATCAAAACAGAACTTAGAAAGTAGTAAAAACTCCCATGCTCCTGGATTGGAAAGATCAGAATTGTGAAAATGGCAATACTTCCCAAGGCTATCTACAAATTCAATGCGATTCCTATCAATATTCCAACCTAAATCTTCAAGGAAATAGAAGAGACAATCCAAAAATTCATATTGAACAATAAAAGACCCCAAATAGCAAAAAGGATCCTCAACAGAAAGAACAGTGCTGGAGGAATATCAATACTAAATTTCAAACTCTACTACAAAGCCATAGTAATCAAAACAGCTTGGTACTGGAACAAGAACAGACCTCAGGACCAATGGAATAGAATTGAAAACCCAGAAATGAACCTACAGACCTATAGCTATCTAATCATCGATAAGGTAGCTAAAAAATAGAATGGAAGAAAGACAAACGCTTCAGTAAATGGTGCTGGCAAAATTTGTTAAATACTTGTTGAAAACTAAAGGTAGATCCTTATATATGACCCTGCACCAGAATCAACTGCAAATGGATCAAAGACCTCGAAGTCAAAGCAGACACTCTGAAAACATTACAGGATGGAATAAGAGAAACCCTAGGTCTCCTTGGCTCAGGCCAAAATTTTCTGAATAGAGACACGGAAACACAACCATCAAAGAAAGGTTGGACAAATGGGATTGCATACGATTGCAGAGCTTCTGCATGGCAAAAGATATATCTAGCAAGATCAATAGGAAGCCCACTGATTGGGAGAAGATCTTCACTAGCCATACAACAGACAAGGGTCTCATATCTAAAATATACTTGGAACTCAAAAAATTAAATCCCCCAACAACAAATCCTCAAAGAAACAACTGCAAAATAAATAAGTGGGTTAAAGATTAAAGAGAAACTTCTCTGAAGAAGAAAGAAGAATGGCCAATCGACAAATGAAGAAATGCTCAACATCCCTAGCCATAAAAGAAATGCAAATCAAAACAACATTGACATATCACCTCACCCCAGTTAGAATGGCAAAAATCAAGAACTCTAACAACAGATGCTGGAGGGGATGTGGACAGAAGGGAACCTTACTTCATTGTTGGTGGGAGTGTAAACTTGTTCAACCACTTTGGAAAGCAGTATAGAGGTTCCTCAAAAGACTTCACATAGAGCTCCCCTATGACCCAGCAATCCCACTTTTGGGCATTTACCCAAATGTTTACAAACAAGACCACACTAAAGCTACCAGCATGACTATGTTTATTGCAGCATTATTTACCATAGCTACGATATGGAACCAACCCAGATGCCCCTCGGTAGATGAATGGATCAAGAAAATGTGGTATATGTACACAATGGAATTCTATGCCTCCATCAGAAAGAATGACATTGCCCCATTTGTTAGGAAATGGAAAGACTTGGAAAAAAATTACATTAAGTGAAGCAAGCCAGGCCCAAAGAAACATAGGTCCCATGGTTTCCCTTATTTGTAATAACTAGTATATGTCTGAGTCAAGCAGAAAAGGTCAGATAATGTGATGTTAGGAAAATGAACCCTTAGATATGTATTTTAATGTTTTTTTTCTTTAATGCATTTTTTTTCTAATGCATTTATAAGATTATTTCTTTGTTGCTTTGTATGTCCCTCCCCCACAGTTTAACCCCTGCTTTCACAATATTTGATGTTGGTATAATTTGTGGAGGAGATGGGGAAAAACAAGTCGTTTAAGGATACAGGTGGACGTGTTGCAACAATGAGAAGTACAAGTTGTCATTTTGAAAACGAGTTTTACAACATTAGTGTGGGGTGGGGGAGATGAGGATTGGGTGGGGTTTGGGAGGGAGGCTGGGAAGGGATGTGAAGGGTAAACAAAGGAGGAGGCTGCAATGTTTGATAAGAAATGTAGTCATTATCTTGCCCATGTAATTGTAACCCCTCTGTACAGTATGTTCACAAAAAATAAAAATTAAAATTAAAAGAATATCAACAGCTAGCAGTGGAAGTTAAATAGAGTGGGGTTTCAATTATTTCATCAGCCAGACCTAATTTTGAAAGAATGAATATTTTTTAGGACAGATGGCCTTTCCAAAATATTTTCTAATGGTTAAACTAATATCAGCATCCAAAGCTTGCAACAAAGCATTTGGATGTAATGTAGAGAAACAGTTATATCTGCTTGTGTGTTGTACCAAAATTAACACTCCACAGTAAAAAACAAATATTTTGACAATTTTTATTTGTTTTCAAAGGAGAAATTTTTTTTACTTACCAGACTTTACATTAAAAATCATTTCTTTGTATGTATATTGAGAAAAAGCATATTAAGCATTTGCTCCTTAAAGTGGTATTATATGTCTTCTCCCACAGTTACTCTGTTTCTTACAAGCTTAAATTCCCCTCATTATTTACTTTTAGTCTATAAAGAAAGAAATTCAATACATATCATAAAAATACACTTTACAAGTCAAATTTAATTGGAATTACATTATTTTTTATCCCCAAAACAATGATCTAAACAACATCTTGAATCTAATTATTTTTTCAACATATATGTTGTATTTCCTTTTAGATCATCAAAATATGTATATAAAATTTTTATCTGGATTATTTGTACATTTATACTGAGTTTTTTTCCTGGAATTATATATGCATCCACATTTCAAGTTGAACATACGAAGATTGATTTGTGATTTTGCCAACTTCCTTCAAAATCGAAATTTCACAGTATTTCCAGCCAGGATGGAGTTCTACATTTAAAATCTAAGTGTGAAATTATATCATTCTTTTAATCATTCCAATATATTTACAGTTTCCTCCCCTCTTGGAATAAATGTGAGACACAGTCTTGGCACAAAAGAACTCACAGTACAGTTTATGAAATTAGAGTCCTGAGATGCACTAGTAGATGATGCTTCATTGCACTGTGTGAGTCTGTGATTTCTGAGGGTCAAATTAAAGGGTAAGATAGTACAAGATAATGAAAATGTATATCAAATTCCTTTGCTTTATTTTTTTTCTTTTTCCCTTTGGTTTATCCCCAGTAGTCACTGTTTTTTATTCTGGTACTCTGTATCTTGTATATATGTTTATCTCAATTGGGGAAGGCAAGGAAATGGGAATGCAGAATGATGAAACAAGACAAAGGGTAACCCAATGCAGCAATGACACTCACAAGAGACTATTTTGGAAATGAACTTTGAAAGTTCATGGGGGTGGAGGTGGAGGGGAGGAGTAGGGGAGAGAAGGTGGGAGGGCTAGTGGAAGAAAAACAAAGTAGGAGGAAATAATGTTTGACAAAAAATGTAGTCTTACCTTCCTTCTGTAACTGTAACCCCTCTGTACAGCACCTTTACAATAAGATTTTATATATATATATATATATATATATACATATATATGTATATATACATATATATACATATATATGTATATATACATGAAAATGAGCAAGGGCATGGAAATACAAAACACAAAAAGTATAAGTGTTCCTCAATACAATAAAGGCTGTATGACAAACCTACAGCCAGCATTATACTTAATGGGGAAACAATAAAGCCATTTTCTCTTAACTCAGGAACAAGACAAGGATGACCACTCTCTCCACTTCTCTTCAATCTAGAATTAGAATGCCTAGCTACAGCAATAAGACAATATGCAAACATAAAGGGGATCCAAATAGGGAAAGAAGCAATAAAACTCTCCCTCTTTGCAGGTGACATGATCTTGTATTTAAAGAATCCCATAGACTCCACTCCCAAATTACTCAAGCTGATTCAAAACTTTGGCAAAGTAGCAGGGTATAAAATTAACCCCCCAAAATCAATGGCTTTTCTGTATGCCAACAATGAGAAAAGTGTGGCTGAAATTAGGAAAGCAACTCCATTTGTAATAGCCCCACAAAAAATAAAATACCTAGGAATTAACTTAATCAAAGACGTGAAGGACCTTTATGATAAAAACTTTTAAAACTTGAAAAGGAAATCAAAACAGAACTTAGAAAGTGGTAAAAAAAACTCCCATGCTCCTGGATTGGAAAGATCATCGTGAAAATGGCAATACTTCCCAAGGCTATCTACAAATTCAACGCGATTCCTATCAATATTCCAACCTAATTCTTCAAGGAAATAGAAGAGACAATCCAAAAATTCATATTGAACAATAAAAGACCCCAAATAGCAAAAAGGATCCTCAACAGAAAGAACAGTGCTAGAGGAATAACAATACCAAATTTCAAACTCTACTACAAAGCCATAGTAATCAAAACAGCTTGGTACTGGAACAAGAACAGACCTCAGGACCAATGGAATAGAATTGAAAACCCAGAAATGAACCTACAGACCTATAGCTATCTAATCATCGATAAGGTAGCTAAAAAATAGAATGGAAGAAAGACAGACGATTCAGTACTTAACTACTTGTAGAAAACTAAAGCTAGATCCTTATATCACCCTCCACCAGAATCAACTGCAAATGGATCAAAGACCTTGGAGTCAAAGCAGACACTCTGAAAACATTACAGGATGGAATAGGAGAAACCCTAGGTCTCCTTGGCACAGGCCAAAATTTTCTTAATTGAGACCCAGAAACACAACAAATCAAAGAAATGTTGGACAAATGGGATTGCATGAAATTGCAGAGCTTCTGCATGGCAAAGGATATATCTAGCAAGATCAATAGAAAACCCACAGATTGGGAGAAGATCTTCATTAGCCATACAACAGACAAGGGTCTCATATCTAAAATATTCCTGGAACTCAAAAAATTAAACCACCCAACAACAAATCCTCAAAGAAACAACTGCCCGATAAATAAGTGGGCTAAAGTCTTTTTTTTTTTAATTTTAATTTTTATTGTGAAAATACTGTACAGAGGGGTTACAATTACATGGGCAAGATAATGAGTTTGTTTCTTATCAGGCATTGTAGCCTCCTCCTTTGTTTCCCCTTCCCATCCCTTCCTATCCTCCCCCCAGCCCCCCCCCAAGCCTCCCCCCGCACTACCAAAGTTGTAAAGTTCGTTTTAGACATAACGACTTGTACTTGTCATTGTTGCAAAGGCTCCACCAGTATCCTTATTTAAACGATTTGTTTTTCCCTCCCCCTCCACCAATTATACCGACATCACATACAGTGAAAGCAGGGGTTATACTGTGGGGGAGGGACATACAAGCAACAAAGAAATAATCTTATAAGTGAGTTAGAAACAATCGCATGGAATGAAAAAAAAATTGAAATTATGGAACCAACCCTGATGCCCCTCAGTAGATGAGTGGATCAAGAAAATGTGGTATATATACACAATGGAATTCTATGCCTCCATCAGAAAGAATGACATTGACCCATTTGTTAGGAAATGGAAAGACTTGGAAAAAATTATATTAAGTGAAGTAAGTGAGGCCCAAAGAAACATAGGTCCCATGGTTTCCCTTATTTGCAATATCTAGTATATGTCTGAGTCAAGCAGAAAAGGTCAGATAATGTGGTATTAGGAAAATGAACCCTTAGATATGTATTTTAATGTTTTTTTCTTTCATGCATTTGTTTCTAATGCATTTATAAGATTATTTCTTTGTTGATTTGTATGTCCCTCCCCCACAGTATAACCCCTGCTTTCACTATATTTGATGTCAGTATAACTTGTGGAGGAGATGGGGAAAAACAAGTCGTTTAAGGATACAGGTGGACGTGTTGCAACAATGAGAAGTACAAGTTGTCATGTCGAAAACGAACTTTACAACGTCAGTGGGGGGGGAGGAGAAGGATTGGGATGGGGGGAGGGGGGAGGCTGGGAAGGGATGTGAGGGGTAAACAAAGGAGGAAGCTGCAATGCTTGATAAGAAATGTACTCATTATCTTGCCCGTGTAATTGTAACCCCTCTGTACAGTATGTTCACAAAAAAGAAAGAAAGAAAGAAAAAAAAAAGAAAGAAGAAAGAAAGAAAGAAAGAAAGAAAGAAAGAAAGAAAGAAAGAAAGAAGGAAAGAAAGAAAGCAAGCAAGCAAGCAAGCAAGAAAGAAAGAAAGAAAGAAGAAAGAAAGAAAAAAGAAAGAAAGAAAAAAGAAAGAAAGAAAGAAAGAAAGAAAGAAAGAAAGAAAGAAAGAAAGAAAGAGAAAGAAAGAAAGAGAGACAGAGAAAGAAAGAATTTATGTGAAATATCATATCGATCCATGGATCCAAGATAGTACAAGGTCTGCAGGTGATTCTATTTTATTTTACCTTCACCATCAGCAATGCATAATTTTGAGTGGGATTAGAGGGTAGGAAAGGAATTTGTATGATGTCATCATGCATCCAAATTCAAGTGGCACAAACATGTACCAATTTTTTTCAAGATTATTGATTAGTTGTTTTTATGAGATTTGAACTTATGATATCACATTGCCTTGTTACTGTCTCTGTTACAGATCACTTGTGCCATATTACAATCTCCTGGTTGGTTTGTCATCTGTTGATCAACATTTTGTCTTTGGGCAAGGGACACGGATTTCTACATTATTACATCTCAAAAATAACATAGCTTTTTATTGTTTCCCCATAGGAGAACCAGTATCATGATGTAATCTTTAATGGATTTAATAAAAGAGTGTGGATAATGAATGAAAATTATAGAAATTAACATGAAATAGACTGAAACTACACCTATTAAGCAATCTCGGTCACTTTTTTTCCTCCAAACATCTATTTTCAAACATCTAGAGGACTTAAGAACTTGACTATATTTATTCTGTCACTCAGAAAGAAGTTCCTCACCTTGATATTAATGTCCGTTTCATAGAATTTGTTCCTCCTCCCAGTATTAATTTTTTTGAGGACTTTAGGAACATGTATGTTTTGGGAGGTGTGGAAGCCTCTAGTAGAAGTAAGCATCCATTCCTTCTTTTCTATTCATGGGTGCCTTTAGAGATATGGTTCACTTCTTTATTTCTCCTCCTATCAATGGGCTAGCTCCTAACTTATGTTTACTAATATAATAGGGAAGAAAAACATTTTGTTGGTTTCTGAGCTAGCCTTCAAGAAAAAGGCCCTGAAGCTTCTGTTTTCTTGAAATCTAGCACAAGTGATATTTGATTATCCTGAGACACACCAGGTTGGAGGAACTCCAGAATTAGACACAGTGGGAAAGCTTTTGGAGAGAGAAAAATGTCCAGCCAGTTTTCAATTATTCCACCCATCTCACATGAGGTAGCTGAGTGTTGAGTAATAATGCCACTGTTAGGAATTGAATTGTGTCTCTCCTAAAGGCAGACAAAACAGGGGTTAGAATTGGAAACTACACTAAGAATGGAAAAACTTATCTGTACTAACCAGATAGACATGGGAATCAACATCAAAGGAAGAGACACAAAATATAAATGTTTTTCTTTAGTGATGGATAAAATAATTCCTTACATATACTTATTATGGGATAGTAATAATTTATAATGATACACAGGCCTAAGTCAGAGGAGGAATCTGGTGATTAGAAAATAATGATTTGGAAGCAGGCAGCGGTAATATCAAAAGAAGAGGTGGAAGCAGGAAGTAGGAAGCGACTGGATGTCTCCTTCATGGATAAAATGGATTTACTCACAGAAACTGGTCACTGAGGTTCTCACTGAGGTTCTCCTGAGGGTTGAGTTAAACTAAAGGTTGTTGATGTTTACAAATCATGTGAACACAGCCTCTTGATATTGAGCACATACCATTTCCAAAAATCTATTCAGGAGCCCTGAATTTTCTGAAGAAATAACAATAGTCCTCATTGTCTAGTTTAGTTTTCTGCCAAAGATTTAGGTTCTTGAGATTTATAGTATTATTTGACCATGATTAGTGCTATTAGTGAGTAAGGAATAAAAGATTATTGATGACCTAAGTTTAGTGAATTAGCAACTTCATCGGATGGAAATATTTTAAATAAGTCCTATGAAAGTTCCTTTAGGTATTTTCCTTAACTATTAAAATGTAGATCAGTTAAAAATAAGATGAATGATAATCCAAAAATTATGTTAAAATATAAGTATTCCATAGACATATAAATACAAACAAATACACACACCATTCTGAACATATTTATTAGGTAGGCATTTAGGAATGCAACAAACATTGGTGAATATCAGTGATTTGCTCAACTTTTTATTTTAAAAAGTATGAAAAGAAAATAAGTTATGATTTTGGACCCACCTATGGTACAAGTGGAAATGTATGTGAGATATTTCAACAGGCTTTTTGTAAGTGGAAATCAAAATTACAATCAAGAGTATTCTACGTACAAAGTATGGCTAAAATGACACATTGAAGAACCTTGGTCCATACTGGAATTGAGAGTGGAATATGGAGTTTGAACAAAAGTAAAAGATTTTTGCTTTGCCACACTAATTGGACCACGCTCAGCAGTCCTTTATTCCAAATTAAACAAATATATTTCTCCATGCTCACTGTAGCAGTAAATTACATAATGCATTATAAATTATAGTTAAAAAGACAGTTTTCTTTTGAAAGTGGTACAAGGCATGCAAGGATAAGTGAGGTAATCAGCATCCTACTGTTTCCACTTTGCAGAAAAAATGTGCTACAAACCCTTAGCAAACTATGTGCATCTCACTGCTATTGAATGGTTCAAACACTTGATACTCAACAATTTCAGATTTCTTGATTTGCTGGAGTTTATGCAAGCATCACACCATAATAACATGCGTGCAATACTGCCATATAATCTTCAGGTGTATGTTTGGAGTACTAAGATTGTATTCTTCTGATAATACCTATGTTTCCTCTTTTACAAGTGTGAAAGTAGTAGCATTCTCAGCAGTCCTAGAAGGATTTAAAGTTGGAGATTCCATGAATCTAAATCACACCTAACCCAATTAGAATCTTGTAAAAGGAAATCATTCTGATGAGAAGATCTTATTCATACTGTGTAATGTTGAAAAACCTTTTGTTAAGAATTTCTTCAGATGGATTATTGAACAGCAAAATGAATTAACTGATGTATGAATATTAATAGACAATATAGTATGAAGGATGAATCAGTGAGTTATAAAAGCATATAAGGTTCTCTAAATTACATAGCTTCTTTAATATTTTTCATTAATGAGGAGGAAACAATAGTGCATACCTCTATTATTCACTAGAAAAGAAATCCTAAGAGTAAAGAAATTAAATCAATATTTTATTTGTGTGCTGGCTACTGACAGGACCTCAAACTACATTTGAGTAAAGAATACCTAAATTAACATTATATCATAATTATTATACATATTATATTATAATCCAGAAGTAAGCTTTAAAGCAAATACAAAAAAGTTTAAATCTTATGAAGGAACATTGGAAGTGTATCCCTACCCTATAAAGGCAAGTAATAGAGACTCAGGTGAGTTCAGCACAAAAGAGAGTAGAATTTGTCAATGTGTCATCTTCCTAGATTTTTCCAAATCATGAAATTACATCACTGTATAGGAACAGTTTTCCGCTGACACATGGATTAAATGGAAGAAATCAAGGAAGATAAGAAAGTGTAGGAGCGACAAGTGGATGAGGAAACAAGTCTCTAGGACATTGGTTGTTTCAAATTTCAAGGACAAATGCCACAGAATTACTCTCTGTTACATAGATTTCCATCAAAGATAGACATAGTCTGCTAATGTGCTAACAACCCAATGCTTGACATATTTGTGACCTTTTTTGAGATATTAATAGCTAGTATTTGAAGATATTTATTTTCTGATTTCTTACACAGTTAGGAGTGCAGTTTCTGTTCCATCAGTACCTGAAAAATGTGATGTTTGAATCCCTGCAGGTCAAGCCAAGAACGGGCAGGTGCACTCCTAAGCAAGCACAGGTCAAGATCAGAAAATGCAAATGTTTTCCCCTTCCCCTCCACAAATTGTACCAACACCAAATGCAGTGAAAGCAGGGGTAATACCGTGGAGGAGGGACATACAAAGCAACAAAGAAATCATCTTATAAATATGTTAGAAACCGTGGCAAGAAAGAAAAAAAATTGAATACTTATCTTGGGGTTCATTTAACCTAACATCAACTTATCTGATCTTTTCTGCTTCTCTCAGACATATGCTAGCTATTACCAATTTAAATAGGGATACAGATGGACCCATTGCAACAATGAGATGTACAAGTCCTTATGATGGAAAACGAACTTTACAACTTTGGCCAGGCGAGGATGGGAGTGTGGGGGGAGGGGAATGGGCAGGGAAGGGAAGGGGAAACAAAGGAGGAGGCAACAATGCTTGATAAGAAATGTACTCATTACCTTGCCCGTGTAATTGTAACCCGTCTGTACAGTATTTTCACAATAAATTTTTTTTAAATGGTAAAATAAAAATAAATAAAAAAATAAGAAAATGCAAATGTTTATCAAGATATGCTGCATCTAGAAAATGGCTTGACTCAAAGTCCAGTCCATGTTTGAAACCTTGGGAAAGGACTCTGTTCCCAAGCTGCAACTTAACACATGTCAATGAACACAAGATAAAAGAACTCATATCAATGATGCTGGATCTTTAAGCAGCACTAAGATGCAATGTGTAATGGAAGGCCTGGATCTCCTGTTTTAGAGAGCTTCCCTTTTGTGAATCTCTGATTGTCTTTCACATTTATTCAACATCCGTAAGGCATCATTACCATTTCTTTGTTTAAAGTCCAAAAATCCAGATAGTCATATTTTCACTCACCAGTGTTATAAGCATGAGCATTTAGCTTTGTTTAGCCAAGGAAACCAAAACCATGTTTATATCGATGTTTCAGAAGGAATACCATCCATAATGAATAGGAAAAAAACATACTTTTTCTTGGTTAAATTAGTATATAATTGGCTGTACCCGAAATACTAGAAGTCTTGATATCAGGAAAACTCAATCACTTCTTAGAGTAATAGTGCTAAATAACATAAAGAAGAAAATTTCCATAAGACACTAACTGTATAACCATAAAATAAACAACATTTGATTTTTTTAAAAAGGAAACTAGTAAGTGTAGTGAAATTGAAGATATCAAGTATCTTTTGTCTTGATACACTACAGAGAGGAGAGCCAAATAAACATAAGCAAATAGCAACAAGGCAAGAATAATAGCAGTTAATACAATGGGAAAATCATTTTCATTTCAATTATATTATATTATTATATATTATAATGTATTACATATATTATACTATATCGTAAATTACATTATTATATCATTATAATATCTGCAAAATTAGACAAAAATGAAATTGCATTCTCAATCTGCCTTTTAAAATATAAACCACTTTATTCCTCTCAAATAATACCCCATCTTCACAATCCACATGTGCTCTCAATTCCTGAATACAGCATGCAAAAACTTTGCAATATCTTGGAACAATTCATATAGCATACATATTTTATGATTATTTCTGTTCTTGCCTAATTTAGGCATCCTTTCTTGCTCATCTCCTCAGAATGAAATTTCTTTCAACACAGAGGCTGTATGATTTGAGAACAGTTCAGAGCCCATTCAAAACCAAGTGACTAGCTTGTATACAGGTTTGCAAAGGTACATTAAGAATTAAAAGAAAGATTTTTACTAACAGGTTTTTTTGCACAATGATCTAGAAACTATCACTTACACTTGCATATTTTATTATTAAAAATGTATTTCTTGATGAGCTGTAGCAAGTTTCATAGTTCTTATAAAACCATGTATCATTTGAGTATTCTTAGATGAAATGTTCTGAATTTTCTCTCTGGCATCTTTTGTTATGTAAAAATGGTGAAACTATGAAAAGAGAGAAGGAAATCTTTCCTCAAATTGCACTACAACCTGGTGCCAGTGGCTTGTGCCTGCAATCCTAGCTATTCAGAAGGCTGAGATTTGAGGATTGCAGTTTGAAGCCAGGCCAGACAGGTAAGTCTATTCAACTCTTATCTCCAATTAAAAAACACCATAAAGCCAGAAATAGACCTGTGGCTCAAGTGGTAGACCATTTGCCTTGAGCATAAAAGCTCCTGGACAACTCTCAGGACCTGAGTTCAAGCCCAGGACTAGTACAGACAGTATTCTCTCTCTCTCTCTCTCTCTCTCTCTCTCTCTCTCTCTCTCTCTCTCTCTCTCTCTCTCTCTCTCTCTCTCTCTCTCTCGCTCTCGCTCTCTCTCTCTCTCTCTCTCTCCCTCTCTCCCTCCCTCTCTCTCTCCCTCCCTCCCTCTCTCTCTCTCTCTCCCACACACCACACATACACACACACACACACACACACACACACACACACACACACACACACACACACACAAGAATTGCAGCACAAATGATTCTATGATTGGAATCTTAAATGTCCCCCAAAAGACTCAGATGCTGAAGGCATGGTTGCTGGCTATTTTCACCATTAGAAACAGAATATTTAAGAGGTAAGGCCTACTGGGAGAAAGGTAGATCACCGGGGTGGGGGCTGCCTTGGAAAAAGATGGTCAGACCTCATTCCTGTCCTACTCACGGTCTTCTTCCTGGTTACCATGAGTTAAAGATGACTTTTTTTCTGCATTATACTTCTCCTTGTCACAGGCCCAAAAGCAGTGGGAGCCAAGTGACTGTGAGCTAATACTTCTAAAATCATGAGCCAGAATAAAAAAAAATTCTCCTTTCAGTTGATTGTCAGATATTTTGTCAACATGATGTAATGGAAAACAGCAGAAGAGTTATCAGTCATGGACCAAAATACATTCACCCACTCTTGGCTCATTAGCACTAGTACAACATTGTACTTGTATGTGTTTCCTCCATTTTCAGACAATTTAATTTTCAAAGCAGAGCTTCCAAGAGGGGAATTATTGATTATAATGGATGGTACTCAGTACATCTTTCATATCTTTACTGAAGCTCAAATTAGATTTTAAATTTTTCAAAGCTTTCATTTCCAGGTGTTGAAATGATACTTTGGTTTTTGTCCCTGATTCCATTTATGTGCTGTATTATGTTTATTTATGTGCATGTGTTGAATGAGTTTGACTCCCTAAAATGAAAAAAACTTCATCACAGTGTTAGGTTTTTTTGTGTTTTTTTTATATTATTGTAAAGATGCTGTACAGAGGGGTTACAGTTTTTTTTCCTTTAAATGTGAAACTAAATTTGATTATTAGATATTTATATCTTTGTTCAACAAGAGAATCGGTGTATAGTTTTGTTATCTGGTTGTGTCCTTAGCCAGTTAAAGCATCACATTAATGGTAAATTCATAGGGTGAATTTGGAAACATTCCATTTTATTTTTATTTTATGGATCAGTTTCACAGAGAGCAGTGTTAATTCTTTTTGAGTACTGAATCTACTGGTGTTTTTTTATGGCTATTTTGAATGATATTTTGTCTTTAGTGCTATGCTTTCTAGCAGTAAATAGAAAAGCTACTGTTTGTCTAGATATCTTTCTCTAATGTTTAATTAACATATTCTTGATGGATTTTGGCAAGCATTAATATGCACACAAAAGCTGGGATCAGTTTGGAAGTGCACTCAGTATACTTATTCCTGTGTTACTGGATAAATATCTTAACATATTCAAAGAAGAATGCTGCACTCCCTCACTGAAAAAAGCTTTGCTTTGTTGAAAGATTCATTGCTACAATTTCCGATTCATGATTCATTATATATTTTATTAATGTCTTCGTGCTTCTTGGTTCAATTTTTGTAGGCCACATGTGTCCATTTTGTTTACATTTTCTAATTAATTGGAATTTGTTTTTCAAATATTCCTTTTTAGTTTTCTGGATTTAATTCTTTCCCCTCTCATTGTATTGATTTGTTTCTTTTCTCTCTTCTCTCTTTTTGTTTGTCCATCGCTCTCTCTTTCTATCCTTAAAATGGGATGTATTAATCGTACATAGAAAGGAGTTTCATTATGACATCTTCATGCAATATGCACAATTTGCTTAAATCATATTCACCCCTCCATTGCTCCTTCTTATTTTCTCATTATTTTTTCTTTCTACCACCCAATGAGTTCTACTCTGTTATTCATGGCCTCTTTTCTATTCTTCATTTCTCTGTGTGTCTCTCTCTGTCTCTGTCTCTCTCTGGCTCTCCCTCTGTTTCTCTCTGTCTCTGTCTCTCTCTCTCTTTATAAAGGCTCAGACTTCAGTCATAGGGGTTCTGCCCTCATGATGTAATTATACTTCTTCCCATGGCTCAACTTTCTAACACTATCACCTTAGGGACTATAATTCAACACATTAATTTGAAGTGAACACCATCAAAATATTGAATCGTTAGTTATAGATAATCCAAATTTGGCTTAGAGAAGATGATAGTAAGTGACAGACAAATATACTAGTCTCACTCACAAACATGCAATAGCTACACAATATTTACTTCTTTGGTTAATACTTTCTATTTTATTTTAAATTATAGTATCCATATAAAACATTCAGGAAAATATTTCACAGAAGTGTACGTAAATGTAATGCCAACCAATCAAACTGGCTGTGCGAGTAATAATCCTTTTGCTATATATTTGTACAAGAATAGACATACCACAATATACTTCCTTTATATGCTAATATAGAATCAGGTAAACCAATAGTGGCCTAGGCTGGCAAGTTTTCTTAAGATGCTATTTTGATTGTGGTAAGTGGAACATTCTTCTCTATTTTATTTTTCTCTATTTTATTTATTAACACTAAGATGCCTCTATGCCCTTCCTGGAAATTTTACAACTGTTTAAATTAAGAAAGAATCAATAATTTTTAATGCACATCAAAATACACAAAGACATTAGCTGTAGTTTTCTTTATAAGCACAGCATTTGGAATAACCTACATTTTCATACATAAGGGAAAGTCTAAGTATATGGTGATGAATCTACTTAATAAACTTGTAGGCAGCCATTGAAAATGTTTATTACCATTAGGTAATGTTATTGGAGTGCATTGGGAAAAGGCTTAATAGTTGAAGATATTAAGAGAAAAGTAGGACTAAAATCATAATCTAATAGTATTTCAATTATTAAACATTATTTGAAAGGGAGGAGGACCCTTAAAGGAGCTGCATATAGCAATGACAGGCTTTATGACTGAAAGAGTGTCAGATAGGGTAAGGTTTTACTTGACTGTGTTTATTTTCAGTGAATATGAGATACACATCAAAAATAATAAACTGCAAGCACTTTCCATATTGCCTCTGAATAAATTTCTACAGCTGTAATGCATTTTTCAGAATGTCACCTCTACTTGCAACCAACATTTGTTGATCACTTATAGATACCAGTGCCTTTATGCAAGGCAGGTATTTAATCCTTAGAAAAGCACAAAGCTGTCTGTGCATATATTCTTGTAAAGAATATATAATATATGCCACAGCAATCAAGAACAGCAATTAGTGTCAGTTATACCCTATCTTATCTACTACCTTATCCTTATGAGAACAATTATAGGTCTTGCTTATTTTTTTATCCTTGAGTTGAAAAGATTTCCTTGCTACCTCTGTTTGAATCCAGGCATTACATGAACATACAAGGTTAAATGAGGGTTATACAAATTAAGACTTATAATAAATTGTGGTGTTTTTTTACAATTTCTTTTAGCACAGTCTTTCAATTTGTGACATTGAAAGAATAAGTATGAAATTAAGTTTATGGGCATCTGTAAAGGTTTAAAAATGTGCTCTGACTAAAGTGAAGTGGAATTTAATATCTTAGGCATTGGTATTTGAGTAAAATTTCTGTAATATGCATCTTAACTGTGTTTACACAGGTTCCATTGCATATTCTCATTTGAACTTCTGCTGTTTCTAATTTTTAAAAATGAGGAAAATCATTTTTCATTGCAAAGATATCATTTTTACAAGTCTTTTGTAACTTGTTTGAATGATGAAAGTAATTGTAGTCACTTATTTTTTCATTATGATAAGGTTCTTTTCTCGCTATGAAATTTGTTTGGGGGAGGAGTTGGGAGCATATTTTCTTTTAGTTCTGATTTTAAATAAAAAGTTCATATGTATATTCAAATGTGTAGAAGAGTAAGTTTTTTACATCTAGAACCTTTCCTTTATTAAGCAGACTTTTTTGTTGTTTTTCTTAAAATAAGTGTTTTATTGTAAAAATACTCTACAGAGGGGTTACAATCACATGAGCAAGGTAATGAGTACATTTCTTATCAAGCATTGTTTCCTCCTCCTTTGTATTTCTCCAACCATCCCTTCCCTCCCATTTTTTGTTGTTTTTATCCTCAAACTAAACAAGCATCAGGAGCAAGTTGTGTGTTTCTAACACAATTCTCTCCCGCAAGGTGTCTGTTGTGTGTGTGTGTGTTTGTTTGTGTGTGTGTGTGTTTGTGTGTGTGTGTGTGCTCACCAGAAACCCACTCTCCTGAACACAATTTTCTGTTTCAGTTACATTTGCCAATACTGAAATTTCTTCTTTTCTAAAATTGTCTTTTTTTCCTTCTTTCCCTCCTTCCTTCCTTACTTTTTTCTTCCTTTCTCTCTTTCTTTCTTTCTTTTCTTTCCTTCCTTCCTTTCTTCTTTCCTTTCTTTCTTCTTTTTGTTTTTAGGACAATACCCTTCTCTAGAGGATTTTTGGTGTGTTTTAGCTGTAGCACAGGAGACTCAGAACTCTCAGACTGAAGCAAATAGTCGGTTTCATGACAGCCATAAACAACTTTGTAGGAAAAATCTCATTATGGAATCAAGACCAGAGAGATAACAAGGGCTAAGCTTACCCAGCTCCAAGTTTTCCATCTCCCCTAAAATGGATAGAGGGAAAGTTACAAGGAAAAAATGCACTTGAGGAAGTAATACCACATACATAGAGGTCATCTAAAACAAATGATTAATCAGAAAAAAATAATAAAACACAATAGCAATGATGAAATTCACCAGTTTTTGGAAAGATCAACAAAATTAGCAAATGCCTAAAAAAGCAAGATGGGAGAAAATAACTAAAGTCAGAAATAAAATTGGAATTATTGGTACTGAACATATAAAAAAGAAGCAGAAAGAGGTGTGGAAGAAAGTAGAGGGGCAGGGAGAGCAGGAGGAGGAGGAAACAAAGAAAGAAAGAAAGAGAGAGAGAAAGAAAGAAAGAAAGAAAGCAAGAAAGAAAGCAAGAAAGAAAGAAAGAAAGAGAAAGAAAGAAAGAAAGAAAGAAAGAAAGAAAGAAAGAAAGAAAGAAAGAAAGAAAGAAAGAAAGAGAGGAAGGAAGAAGGAAGGAAGGAAGGAAGGAAGGAAGGAAGGAAGGAAGAAAATATCAAGAAGGAAAATGGAAACTTTTTAAAAGTCTTAGCAGTAATGCTTTTAAAATTCTTCCAACAAATGAAACAATTGAGCATTTTCCAACTCATTTTTGAAGGTCAGTATTATCTAACTTAGCAACAACAAAAAAAATCAATAGACCTGGGAGGATGGTACATAAATCTAATCCAAGCTATTCAGAAGGCAGAGAAAGAATTGTAAATTTGAGTTCAACCTGAGAAGTTAGTAAAACCCTATCTCGGAAGGAAGGAAGGAAGGAAGGAAGGAAGGAAGGAAGGAAGGAAGGAAGGAAGGAAGGAAGGAAGGAAGGAAGGAAGGAAGGAAGGAAGGAAGGAAGGAAGGAAGGAAGGAAGGAAGAAAGGAAGGAAGGAAGGAAGGAAGGAAATAACTAAATACCTAACATGAAATAAAAATACCAGGGGTGTAGCTCAAGTTAGTAGCTCCTGAAGCATGGTAAGTTAAGGTCCATTGTAAGTATCTAATAAAAAAAACCTGCATGCCTTATATAGATGTAAAAACCTTGTATCATATGCCAGAAAGTAAGTCCATAAAACATTAAAAAGAAACCCTAGTCAAGTAGAATTTACTCAATGATATAAAGCAATTTGTTTAATATATTACTTTTAAAGAAGTAGAGAAAAGCCCAAGTAAATAGAATCCTTTGATTAAATGCAGCACCCTCTCATGATTAAAAAAAATCACTGAGCAAAGTAGAATTAAATGAATTTCCTCACAGTGATAAAGAGCATTTGTAAGTAGCACAGCTCAGCTCCAGGGTGAAAGATTGAAAGCTGTTCTGTCATGATCAGGAAGGAGCCATCAATCCATTTTTTCCATTCTTCACCAGTGGTCTGCTTTCTACTTACAATAGAAACTTCCAGCCAAAGAAATTGGGCACGCTAAGTAAATAAATAACATCTATATCTAAAGAAAAAGTGAAATTTCCCTACTTTCAGGAGACATTTTCTTAACTTTAGAAAAATCCACCAAGAATAAATTAGAGCTAATGGAACAATTTAACAGAACTTTCAAGTATAAAATCAACCTGCAGAGATTAGGTATATTTTTGTATAATTGCAGTAAAATAAAACAATTTCACTTATATGTAATATCAAAAGAAAATACTTAGGAGAAATCTAACAACTGATGTGCATATGTATATACTAAAAAATTCAAAATATTGTTAACAAAATTTAAATACTTGAGTAAATGGAAGAATGCTTTAGATTGCAAACCAAGCATTGTAAAGAAAGTAATGCTATAAATGTGTGTATATGTATATATACATACAAACATATGTTTATATGTGTATATAAACATACAATTGTATGTATGTGTATGTATATATATATCTATAGAGAGAGAGAGAGAGAGTGTGTGTACTTTCCATCAAAATCTCTCAATACCTTTAAAGTGGTACAGAAATAGAAACATATCCTAAATTCTATATGATATTATAAGGGATGTCAAGTAGCAAAAAGATCATTTTAAACAGTAATATTGGGAGACTTACTTTCTGATTTCAAAAATTCCTATAAATCTATATAGCAGTAATAATTTGACATAGCATAAGGAACTGCACTAAATATCCATAATAAAATTATATATGTATTTTCATATTAAATCTTCAAGAAAACATCCATTAATATGAAACTATGTTAGTCCTCCCCATTTTAAAGTTTCAATTATTGTTTAAAAAGATGTGTTTGACGTATGCACTGAACTTTACATTAACTATGACAATATTTTCGTTGGAACACAGTCTTGGGTTTAAATATGCAAGTTTCTAATCATGTTTACTTCATCTCAGTGAACAATGTTGCTGACTACATGATTAGACCTCATGATCAAAGAAATTAATCTTGTAAACTTAAATATCATCTGTAAAATGTTTTTAACTCTTGGTTTATGTTAGTTTCCAGTGCAAATATCACAAAACATCAAAAGGCAAAATTGGACACTAATATTAAATAATACAAGCTCCAAAACTAGTTTTATTGGATAATGGAATAAAAATATAGTGTGAGTACACTAAGCAACTACAATCACATGTGATATGAAATTTTTCACAAAGGAGAAATATGTAAATACAGGGAAGGTTAGCAAAAATGAGAAATAAATATGGATTTCCATAACATCTGATTTCAGAATATTTGGGAAAAATCAGTCTCTGAGGAGCGAAACCACCTGCAAAGTAACAGTTTTTGCTATTTCCTACAGACAACGGGAGAATGAATCAGACACAAGAAGATATTAATGTGATTTGTAAACGTCTCCTCTGAGATTTCTTTTGTTCACACAATTTTGCCTTTAGCAATAATACAGTTTATTTCATTCATAGCATCAACACACATGAATGAATTATTGTGGGTATAAATATAAGAATAAACCAGATGACTGTGATGGCATTTAAACACAATCCTTAGGCAAACATAAGTTAACTAGTGTAAAGCAAGGCTTTTGAGAAATAGATTCATCAAGAACTAGTTCTACCCTTCTGCAATACTTTTCTTTAAATTAGAAATGGAATTCATTTGTTGTTTCATTTAGTGATAAAAATCTTGACAGAATTTAGCTTTTGAAGGTCAAAATATGCTTATTGTGAATACCACTTATTTCAGAATTTGTATATTCATTATATCTGCTTCTTCCTAAATGTCAATTATTAATTAGAAATTATCTTAGCTCTGACCAATTATCTTTGAATAGCACTAATTATTTCTCTCAGGTTTCAAGAGATTTCTGCCATATTTTATCTGATGAATTAGCCCATTTCATTTCATTTTTAAAGTACCAAATGAATTAAGATTGCCATCCCTTTGTGATCCCAATTTTAAAAAGTTTCTTTGCTTTTCTAAATTATCCAAAGGAAAGATAGCCAAAACAACAATAAATCAATTCAGAAAATAAAGAACAAAAATAAAAAAATTAAAGCTGAGCACTGGTGATTCATGCCTATAGCCCTAGCAACTCAGAAAGCTGAGATATGAGGATCATGGTTCAAAGCCAGCCAGGCTGAAAAATCCCCATGAGATTCTTATTTCCAATTAACCATCAGAAATCCAGAAGTAAAGCTGTGGCTCAAAATGATAGAGCAAAAGAGCAAAAAAGCCCAGGGACAGTGCCGTAGGCCATGAGTTCAAACCCAACAATCCACAAAAAAGGGAAGAAAAGTAAACATTAAAAAAGAAGAAACAAAGTAAATAGAAAAACGTTTAAAAGCATAATTTTTGCATTGCATGTACTGAACTCGAGGGGAAAAGGGTGAAATGGTGGAGCAGTGGCGCTCACTGGATGTGGAAGTAAGTGAACTAAAAAATTCATGGGTGGAAATGGGAGGGAGGGAGAGACTAGGAGAGAATGAGGAAACAGAAGACGCTGTACAAAAGGAAATGTACTCATTGCCCTACTTGTGTAATTGTAGTCCTCTGTACATCACTTCTATAATAACAATAACGTAATAAAAATTATGAAATATCTATTTATTGAAAGAATTAGTTTTGTAATTAAAAAACCCTTATGGAATAACATACTATAATCCCTGTAGCATGTCATGAATGTAAAATCCAAAATACATAATGTATACTTTTATCTTGTATTAAAATATATCTACTTGCAATTAAACTTTTGAATAGCGGTAGATATACAAAAAAAAACTTAAAATTCTGATATAGAAGGAAGAAGTTATACTTCAAAGAACACCTGAGATTGAAATGTTCCTTATAGTGATCCCCTTTTTCACCTGAATTGTAGCTATTGTGTTAGTTTCATATCAATATGTTCCTTATTTAGATAGTCAAGTTCAAAAGGCAAATAGAATAACAATCTCTGGATATGGCATGTCTTCAGATTCCAGTGAAATACATGTAATTTTACTCAGTTTTCACAATTTTAGAGGTCAACCTGACTCTGTCATTGGGTGCCCAGGTATTTGATTAGACATTTTGAATGGGCCTGATACACATATCAGTTCCAAGTATAGTGGCACTGAGTGAACTGATGATTGTGAATAAGGTCCAGTATAACAGAAGGTTCCCAATAAGTTCAGGCTGCTGTGTAAGTGGTTCTATCTCTGGAGAACATGATCCAGGAAATCATGATGATGGTGGGTAGATAATACTGGATTTAGCCTTTGGCAGACCCAAAGGTGCATTACACCATAGGCCATTACAATGTTAGAAAAAAGCCCCTCCATTCTTGTGTGTGTGTGTGTGTGTGTGTGTGTGTGTGAAAATACTGTACAGAGGTGTTACAATTACATGGGCAAAATAATGAGTACATTTCTTATCAAGCATTGTAGCCTCCTCCTTTCTTTCCCCTTCCCATCCCTTCCCATCCTCCCCCCCCACTCAATCCTCCTCCGTGCCCCCACCAAAGTTGTAAAGTTCGTTTTTCCACATAACGACTTGTACATCTCTTGTACATCTCATTGTTGCAATGGAGCCCCTCCATTCTTTAAACATAGCTCTTAAACTTTTTACTAGGCCTTAGCAATGTCTCATCATGGGCCATGGAGTTAGAGTAAAATCTGAACTGTCTACTCAGAATTGAGTGTTATCTTACCCATTGAGCCATAAGGTTGGACTCCACCATCCAGTGAAAATGTACTCTGTATGGCTAGGTCCAAACAGGTTCTGAAAACACAGTATCTATTTTTATATAAAAATTTGCTTCAATTGTCAAGATGTTCACTCCAGTTATTCTGATCCCTTTCTCCAAATCTTCATGGAAGAGTTATTTAGGACCAAAGGATAGACAAAGAGAGGACATCCTGGCCTGGTTACAGATGGACCTACGTGATATTGAGAAATTACCCAGACGTTCACAGCTGTAGCACTACTACCTCAAAATGAAACATCTGTGAAAGGTGAGTGGTGGAGGGAAAACTTTCTACTTGGTACTTGGGAAGTTCATCTCAAGCACTTGGGAAGTGGTTGAAAGGAGAAATAACCAGAGCTGTGATGACCTTCCAGTTTGTGAGCTATTGCCAAAGTTTGGACAGATGATTGATTTGGAGGAATATGCATGGAATATTAGCAGTATGAAAATCTGGAAAAGGTAGTATGAGGCTAGACTTCTCTGAAAAGACAAAGTGAAGGGAAGATAGTAGAATCTCACTTGAATGCTGACATTCACAAAGGAAGATTTTAGTAACCGTGTGAACACAATGTTCTGCTCTCTGCTTGCTTCTTTCCCTGGGAATCATTGCTCAATGAGCTTCTGAAAAAATAACCATGGTGAGAAGGTTTAGATTATGCATGGAGCCTGTAACATGGACTTCCAGACATCCAGGCCTGCCTGACAGACGCCAATGCTCAGTGACTGCTATGGCACTATTCTCTGGAGGATTTAACCTGCGACCAGGTGGCAGGCTGATTTCACCAAAGCTACTTCCATCAATGAAGGGACAGTGTTCTGTTGTTATTGGAGTAAACATTTGCTTTGGGTAGGGATTTCCCTCTTCCCAAATGCTGCTTCTGCATCAACTACACAATGGACATAGAAACTACCTTAGATACCTACTACCATGATATTTCACACAGCCTTGCTTCTGACTGAGCAGCGGGGACATACTTCCATAATGGAAGAGCAATGGTGGACCTGGCTTAGAACATTGATTGTTTCTGTCATGTTGCACACCTTTATGCAAATAGCATGAGAACAGCTTTTGGAACATTTCTTACAGTGCACTCTAGAAGGCAGTACCTTGCAAGATGACCAAAGGCTGGATCTGCTTTGAATCACTCGGCCATGCTTTGATCCTAGGATTGACAGGTCCAAGAATTAAAAGGAAGAAATGAGAATGAAGACCTGCCACTATTACCTCTAGGGACCCACTAGCAAAATGTTTCTTTCTGCTGACCTTTGATATGGAGAGAACTATAGCATCTTGCCTCCTGGTTCCCTACTTTGTAGACAACAGATCCTGGAGCTTTTCAGCCTTCATTTATGACAGTTTCTCATAATAAATCCCTTCTATTGGTTCTATGTCTTTGATAGCATTAATTGCTATATTATGTGCTGGGAAAATAGGAGTAAGATTTTTCTCTTGATTTTTTTTTAGCACTTTCATTTAAAAATTAGAATAGATTTTACAGTGACACACTTTTTCATTTACAATCATGATTGTGGTTTATCCTTTCCTATTTAGTAAGAATGATTAATTTCTTAACTTTTCAAGAGGTACAATCTGGGAAAAAAAAGTTATTGAGAAACTCTTGTGAACAAATAAATTGGGCATGGTTGGATATGCCTGCAATTCCACATATAGGAGGCATAAGAGGAAAGATCACAGAATGAGGCCAGCATGGACAAAAAGCACAAGATCCTACTCCAAAAACAACATAAAGCAGCTATGGTGGTACAATACCTGCCTGGCAAGCAAGTCCCTGAGTTCACACTCAGTACTACTGAGAGACAGAGACAGAGACAGAGACAGAGACAGAGAAACAGAGAGACAGAGACAGAGACAGAGAGACAGAGACAGAGAAAGCATTAATTGGCTAGTACAATGGAGGACATTGTATAAAAATACACGGAACAATATATTAAGTATTGGCTTTAGAGTTTCACAATGCGAATTTGAAAATCATGAAAGGTGTATGGCTTCTGATAGGAAATATTTTGTATTATAAAATCCACAGTTAAGAAGTGCTATGGACCCAAACACATTTCATAAATGTACATTAATCATAGAGGAATACCTTAAAATTCATTTTCTTATCCACACAGAGAATATATAGAAAAAAATGAAAATCATGTGTATATTTTCTTGAGAAATAGGCTCCCAACTTGTTCTATTAGGTATAATTCATAAGGTGGAGATAGGTGAATTAATGAATTCAATCCATAGGTAGTTATGCAAAGTAATCTGCATTAAATTTATTATCAAGTTCCCATGTTCAGAGAAGATGACACACTATGTAAAACATAGTGACTGAGGGTTCTAAGTCTGGGACTTTGATGAAAGTCCCAGAGATGTGAATAAAACTAAGAAATTATTCTACATTCCCCTAGTTGGGTATCGAAGTATTTGAGCAAGTGTAAGATCTAAAGAGACGATGTAGTTAATGTCAATAGAATATGGTTGTAATCTGCATGGGCCTTGTGAACTGAGAATTGATGTTAAGTTAGATGTCCAAGCCAGTGCCATCATGAGCAACGATGAGAAACTAAATACCCTCTACATAAGCCTCACTTTCCAGGAAACTAGGTTTGATTTCTAGAAGATGATACCTCCTGGAGATGAATTTTCAGTTATACTAAACACAAGCTACTTGTTTCAGAACAAGTTACTTTCTTCTGCTTGAATAAAGGTTAACTGCAATAAAATATACCCATTCATGTTTCTTAAAAGCTGAGGTTTTGCCAGAGAAAATTTATACTCAGCATAAAAGGGTTTTTCATACATAAAAGATTTCTTTGTTACACTTTTTCATCTGTGAACAAAGCCTGATACTTCCTCCTTTTTGTGTCCTTAGGCTGTTTGAAAGATTAATAAGAAAAACAAAATTCTAGGTGTTTGTACTAGCTAATGACTTCTGTGTGTTCCACTAGAATCCATCGCCAGAACAGACTGGCTATGTCTAGTTGATGTGTTTTCATCATAGTTCTTTGCTGCAACACAATTGAGGGTTAGAAATGTCTATACCTAATTTCCCTCAAGATGTTTGTGTTGATAGGTACTTTGGGGTGTTACCAGATAGTCAACGAGTTAGCAGGAAATTATTCCAAGAATCTCCTAGAATATAGTAGTATATGAGCATTTTGGACCAGGTGCTTAGAATTCTGACAGCTTGATTATGAGTTTCCTTTCTATCTTAGGAAAACCCCCATTTTTTTTTTATCAAAGTCCATCTGTAATCTTGTTGGGAAAATGAAAAAGTGTTTTACATTTAGTGCATTTAGAGTTGGAAAGAAGCTGCTATATGATTTTCAATTAAGATTGAAATCATCACAGAAACATAAAAAGGTTGAGAAATCCAAGCAGCATTTTGTGTAGAGAGGAAGAAGTACAATTAAGTGTCCCAAGAAAAACAACAAAGCCAAAGTAACCTGGCAGAATAAATGAAATGAGGTGCCAGGTAGAATGTCAGATCCTGCACAAGTCAATGAATCCTGAGTACCATAAATTTTCCAGTGAGATAAAAGCTAATTAAGTATGCAAAGTAAGGAAAGGTGTAGGCAACAACATATTCAAAATCACTCTTTCTACTAGGTAAACAGCTGAGTACTGATGATAGTACACACACAGACCCATACAAACATACACACAGAGACACACACATACACACTCCCACAAACAACCTAGAGGTCAGCATAACGGTCCTAGTCATTGGATGATTCTGTGTACTAAATTCTGGGGTTGACAATCTTGAAATATTATTACATAACAATTATGATATTTTCCTTACTATATGTTATATGAGGATAAGATTATGGTGTAAAAAATGATAACTAGGCCAATAATTTAGCAACCAATAGTGAAATAATTGATAAAGTATTGAAAAAGAATGACAGCCCAACACACACACACATTCACACTTGTTTTGTTTTTAAAATAATTTTTATTGAGATTAAGTGATTACACAAATTTCAAAAATTTCAAGGTATCACTAAGTATAGTGATACTTAGTTAAAGTCACAAACACATTTTAACCTTCACAAGGCAAGTTGTCATTATCATGGTCTATAAAGTTTGTGAATTCTATAAGCTTTGATAATACAACTATTCCTTCCAATCAGGTGGTATGTACATTTCTTTCCTTTTGCGTAGTGTAAACTGTTCCTTCTTTCCCTCTTATTCCTTCCCTCCTATCTCTGCCCTTGAGTTGCTTAGTTTGTTTTCATCAATGTCCAGTGCAGCTGATGGGCCCCTCTGTTGTATTTTTTCCCATTTTTCTCTGATTCTGTGTTCTTCTTTTTCTCTTGGATGTGCACATGTATATACCATGTATGAGGTCAAGAATCTGGAGTCATTTAGAAATGATACAACAAATTAGTAGAGGTCTTTTGCTTATTGAGTCCTGTTTACTTTGTCATATCTCCTTGCAAGTTGAATTTAGTATCCACATATTGGGAAGACATGTATCGTTTTTTCTGTTCTTGGCTTACCTCACTCAAAATAATTTTTGTTAGTTCCATCCATTTCCCTGCAAATGCCATTATTTTGTCCTTTATAATGGCTGCATTGTATATAGGTACCAAAGTTTTTGTATCCTTTCATCTTTAGTAGGGCATCTGGGTTGTTTCCATATCTTGGCTATTGAGAACAGTGCTGCAATGAACATGGAGGTGCATGTGTCCTTGTATCCTGTTCCTGTTGCTCAGGGTAGATGCCTAAGAGTAGTATGGCTGGGTCGTGGGAAGGTCTATATTAACTTGCTGAGGTACCTCCAAACTGCTTTCCAGAGTGGTTGTATTAGTGTACATGCCCACCAGCAATGCAATAGAGTTACTCTTCTTCATACCCCTACCAGCATTTGTTGTTGGCTGAATTTAGATATAGGCCATTCTGGCTAGGGTATTGTGATATGTCAGGGTTGTTTTATTTGCATTTCCTTTACAGCTAGGGATGATGAATATTTCCTCATGTGTTTCTTTGCCATTTTTATCTTTTTCTGAAAAGACTTTCTTTTGTTCTCTTTCCGACTTAGTAATTGGTTTCTTAGATTTGGGAGAGATTTGAGTTCCCTATATGTAAATATATATTATATATATACATATATATGTATATATGTTATATATATGTATATATAAAGGATATTGGGCCTGGTTTGATATATTGCTGGTTTATATTTTTCCCAGTTGGTTAGTTGTCTTTCTACTTTCTACTTTGGTTGCTATGTCTTTAGCTGTGCAGAAACTTTTCATATTAAGGTAGTCCCATGTGTCAAATCTCTCTCATTTGTTGTGACTCTTGGAAATTCCTGTCTGTACCTATGAGTTCAAATGTCTCTCCTACTCTGTCCTGCAGTAGTTTCAGAGTTTCAGGTTTGATGTTGAGGTCTTTAATCCAGTTAGTGTTGATGTTAGTTTATGGTGACAGGCTGGTGTCCACTTTAAGTTTTCTGCATGTGGCCCCCAGTTTTCCCAGCACCAATAGTTGAAGAGGCTATGCTTCTTCCACTGTATGTCTTTGGCTCCTTTTTCAAATATCAGCTGACTGGGTATGTGATTTTATTTCTAGATCTTCTAATCTATTCCATTGGTCTCCAGGTCTGTTTTTGTGGTAGTACCAAGATGTTTTGGTATTGTGGCTCTATAGTAGAGCTTGAAATCTGGTATTGTGATCCCTCTTGTGTTGTTTCTTTTGCCTAAAATTGCTTTCGCTATTCTTTTGTTATTCCATATGAATTTTTGGATTGTTTTCTCTATTTGAGTAGAGAATGTCACTGGTATTTTGATGGGAATTGCATTGAATTTGTATATCATTTTTGGCAGTATGGCCATTTTCACAATATTGATTCTCCTATCCAAGAACATGGAGGATCTTTCCATTTCCTGGAGTCTTTTTTTTTTTTTTTTTGTCGGTCATGGGGCTTGAACTCTGGGCTTGGGTGCTGTCCCTCAGCTCTTCAGATCAAAGCGAGCGCTCTACCACTTGAGCTACAGCGCCACTTCCGGTTTTCTGGTGGTTTATTGGAGATAGGAGTCTCACGATCTCTCCTGCCCGGGCTGGCTTTGAACCGCGATCCTCAGATCTCAGCGTCCTGAGTAGCTAGGATTACAGGCGTGTGAGCCACCAGCGCCCGGCTTTCCTGGAGTCTTTTTAATTTCTTTCTTTAGGCTTTTATAGTTTTTACTAAATAGGTCGTTAACATCTTTTGTTAGATTAATTCTTAGATATTTTGTTGAGGTTATTGTGAATGGGGTTGTTTCCCTGATTTCCCTTTCTGCTTGTACATTGTTGGTGTACAAAAAGGCAACTGACTTTTTGTGGGTTAATTTTGTATCCTGCTATTTTGCTGAAGTGGTTTATAAGTTCTAGGAGTTTGGAGGTAGTTTTTGGGATCATTGAGGTGTAATATCACATCTTCTGCAAATAGAGATAGTTTAACTTTTTCCTTCCCTTTGTGGATCCCTTTAATGTCCTTTTCTTACCTTATTACCTTGGCTAAGGATTCCAGAATTATATTAAAGAGGAGTAGACAAAGTGTGCATCCTTGCCTTATTACTGATTGTAGGAGAATTGGTTGTACTTTTTCCTTATTTAGTATAATATTGGCTATTGGTCTGCCATATATGGCTTTTATTGTTTTAAGATTTGTTCCTTCAATTCCTATTCTCTCCAGAGCTTTTTACATGAATGGACATTATATTTTATCAAAAGCCTTTTCCACCTCAATGAGATAATCATGAGGTTCTTTACCTTGGATCTGTTGATGTAATGGATTATATTAATTGATTTACATATGTTAAATCATCCCTGTATCTCTGAGATGAAGCCTACTTTATCCTAAGGGATGATTATTTTGATACATTTCTGGATTCTGTTGGCTATATTTTTATTGAGGAGCTTTGCAACTGTGTTCATCAGAGATTGGTCTGTAGTTCTCTTTTTATGTTGGATCATTGCTTGGTTTGGGGATGAATGTGCTATTGGCTTCATAGAATTAGTTAGGGACTTCTCCCTCTGCTTCTATTTCACAGAAGAGCTTGCAGAGTATCAGTTCCTTTCTAAATGTCTTATAGATTTCCATAGTGAATCCATCTGAACATGGGCTTTTCCTTATTGGAAGACTTCTGATGGCTTCCTCTGTCTCATTGCAAGATTGCCTTATTTAATTGCTTTATTTTTTCTTCGTTCAGTTTGGTCAAATTGTATTTCTCTAAAAATTCATCCATTTCTGCTAGGTTTTTCCTTCTTTAGTGAGTATAGATTCTGGAAGTGCTTTATGATCACTTGGAGGTCTTGGATATTTGTTATAATTTTTCCTGTGGCATCACTTATTGATTGGAATCTCCTCTCTTCTTATTTTTGTTAATCTTGCCAGAGGTCCAAAAATTTTATCAAGTTTTTCAAAGAAGCAGCCTTTTGTTTTTATTAATTTTAGAGTTTTCTTAATCTCTAGCTCATTAATTTCAGCTCTTATTTTGGTTATCTCGCTCCATCTAGTAGCTTAGGGTTCAATTTTTTCTTGCTTTCCTAGCATCATGTGATATTTACTTGGTCTGTCCCTATTTTCTTTACATATATATATATATATATATATATATATATATATATATATATATATATATATAAAATAAAGGGTTACAGTTACATGAGTAAAGTAATGAGTACATTTCCTGTCCAGCATTGTTACCCCATCCTTTGTTTTTCCCCTACCATCCCTTCCTTTGCCATCTGTCCTTATTTTCTTGATGTGTGCACTGAGAGCAATAAAATTGCCCCTCACATTTGCTTTTACCACATCCCATAGATTTCTTTGTGATGTCTATTCATTTTCATTGAGTTGTAGGAACTTTTTAATTTCTTCTTTAATTTCTTCTGTGATCCAGGTGTTGTTCACAAGTCTGCTGTTCAATTTCCATGTAATTTCTAAGAGTAATTTCTACAGTATGCTTTATTATTGAGAACTAGCTTGATTTCATTGTGGTTGAATAAAACACAAGGGATTATGTTGATCCTCTTGTATTACTTAAATTCTTGGTATGAACTATGATGTGATCTTTTGGAGAAAGTTCCATGGGCTGCTGAGAAGAATGTGTACTGGGTTTTTGTTAGGAGGAAAACTGTAGATGTCTATTAATCTATTTGAGATATGGTATCATTTAATTTGGAGGATTCTTTGCTAATACTCTGGTTGGTAGAACTGTACTTTGGTGAGAGTGGAGTATTAAATCTACTAATATTGTATTTGAATCAATTTTTTTTCTGTAACCCAGAGTATTTGCTTAACATATTTAGGTGTTCCAATGTTTGGAGAATATAAATTGATGATGGTGATATCCTCTTCTTTGATTGTTCCCTGTATTAAAATACAGCCTCAAAAAACGTAGTGTCTTTCTTTGTCTTTTTATATTATTTTAATGAAAAGCTGATCTTGTCAGATATCAGGATGGCAACTCCTGACTTCTTGCTGTGAGCATTTGTACAGTAGATCTTCCTCCATCCCTTCACTCAGAATTTGTTTTTATCTTTGGCTCTGAGATGGGTCTCTTGAAGACAAAAAATGGATGGGTTTTATTTTCTGATCCAATCTGTAGTTCTTTTTCTTTTGATTGATGGATTGAGTTCATAATATTTATGATTATTATATTATATTGTGTTTCCTATCATTTTTCTGCTTTCCTAAGTTTTTCCTATTTCCATTTCTCCTGTGCTGTTAGTTTCCTAGTGATATCTGTCTGATGTGGATCCCTGATCTTGATTATTTTCTTATGATTGCATTCCCCTCTTAATATATTTTGTAGGGCTGGCGATTTGTTTATGAATTCATTCAGCTTCTCCTTGATTGTGAATCATATATTCTCTGGATATCCCAGTCTGTGTTGGCAGTTATTGGTTCTCAGGTCTTGGATTCTACTCTCCAAGGCTCTCCTTGAGTTGTGTCTGTGTGTAGAGATCTGTAATGATTCTGATTTTTTTTCCCATTGTAGCTCCTTCTTTGCTTTTGCCGCATGCAAGATCGGTCATGGGGGCTAAGCTCTGGGCCTGCGTGCTGTCCTTCAGCTCTTCAACTCAAGGTTAGTGCTCTACCACTTGAACCACAGCTCCACTTCTGGATTTTTCTGCTTATGTGGTGCTGAGGAACTGAACTCAGGGCCTCATGCATGTAAGGCAAGCACTCTACCACCAAGCCACCTTCCCAGCCTCTGTATCTACTCTTTTTATTTTTATTTTTGTCGGTCGTGGGGCTTGAACTGTGAGCCTGGGTGCTGTCCCTCAGCTTTTCAGCTCAAGGCTAGTGCTCTACCACTTGAGCCACAGTGGTGCCACCTTCTGGTTTTCTGAGTTGGAGAAAAGAGTCTCACAGACTTTTCCTGCCTGGGCTGGCTTTGAACCACGATCCTCAGATCTCAGCCTCCTGAGTAGCTAGGATAACAGGAGTTATCCAGCACCTGGCTTCCCCTGTGTCTACTCTTGAGTGCAACTCTTTTTTAAAATCCTGGATCTCTTTTGATAATTCATTTCTTTGTTCTTTAAATTGCTGTCCCATTTCTTGCTTCAATTCTTGGGTTATTGCCTCTATGAATTCTTGGATGTAATGTTTGTCTTCCATTTCTTTTTCGCTTTCACTGAAGTTTTTCCCTGAGTGACTATTGGCCTTCGGGAATGGTTTGATGTCTTGGCTACTGATGAATATTGTAATTTTTTTTTTTTGCTGTGATTTTCACATGAGGATTCAGGGATTTTTCAGAGTCGAATCCTGAACTCTGATTGTTTTGATCAATAGATGGCTGTCTTTGCTTAGTTCTGAGTTGGTTCCTAGGTCAATTGTTGAAGACTACTCTCAACCCTGGACTGGCTGAGAAGGACTTTGCCAGGTCTCCGTTCTGTCAGAGGGAGGGGGCAACCTCCAGCTGCTAGTCTGACCCATATAGGGCTTAATCTAGATAGATTCTGGTGAGCAGACACACTCTACCTGCTGCTGGGGTGTGGGCACAGTTCCTGATATCAGTCAGGGATGGGTGGTTTAGGCAGCTCAGACTCCTGCCAGGGACACACAGGTGAAGCTCATTGAGCCACCTGCTGGAGCCCAAAGGAAATTCCAGACTCCAGCCAGGAACCTGCAGACTGGCAGCCTAAGCTGCCCCAACTCCTGATTGGTGCACACAGGTAGGGCTTGTTTCACAGGCTGTTGGAGCCCTGTGAATACAGTTCCAACTTCAGTCAGGGACCAGTAGCATAGGCTGCTTGGGCTCCGGCCTAGGGGGCCCCTGGTGGAGCTCCTTCTCCGCTGGCTGTTGCAGCCCGATTGTATTTCCGGACTTCAGCTAGGGACCAGTAGCCTAGGTTGCTCAAGCTCCTTCCCAAGGGTACCCTGGGCCAAATGTGACAGGCTGGGTGTACACAACGGCTGCTGGAGCTGGCTGCTGGAGCTCGCATGTAGTTCCCAACTGTAACCAAGAAAGGGCAGTATAGCCTGTTTGAGCTCCCTTCCAGGGGCACTCTTGCTTAAACCTGATGGGCTAGGTGTACTCCACCAGTTGCTGGGGTGCATGCACAATTCCCAGTGGAACCAGTAGCCCAGGCGGGAAGGGTAGGGGTCCAGGTCAAGCTCTGGGGGTTACCACCAGCACTAGTCTCCCGTGGTGGTGGTGGGGGGATGTCCCCCATGGAATTCTCACTTAATCTGGAACTGGTTAAGGCTGCCCAGTAATGCTGTGGCAGATCATTGTCCACACTCATACTTGTAAGACAAAATAAAAATACCTAACAGACTACTTTGAATATTCAAAATAAAAGTTTTGCGAAGTATGATGATCTCTCTTCAGTGCCAAGTAATTCAATTGAAACCCCTCTACATAGAAATGGCATGCTCTAAACGTATGGAACCTTAATGCCCCGTTTACCTGGCACATGGATTTCTGGTAAATTTATGAAATAACAGGTCCTCTTTTTTTTTCTTTTTGCTTATGTGGTGCTGAGGAATCGAACCCAGGGCCTCAGGCATGCAAGGCAAGCGCTCTACCACTGAGCCACCTTCCCAGCCCAGGTCCTCTTTTTTTGATTGTATCTGTGTATTAGTCTTGAAGTAAAATAAAATAATCTCTCACATGGTAAATCTAGCTGAACTGTTTCCCTTGATTAAACAAATCATCAATTCATTATTCATATAATTATCCGTGATAAAAATAAATTAGTTCATAAGACTTAACCAATTCTTGAAACCTCAACCATCTCAGTATTTCATTGACTGCTTTATGATAGGGTTTGAATAGGTTGTGTTTGAATTTCAGTTTTGATGATACTGAGAGAGGTGCTCAGGCTTATCAATGACTGCAGCTACACAGCTGGAAAAATTTAAGCAGTTTTACCAGGGATCCAGGTAAACAAATCATTTTTCTCACTGTTTTTAGCTTTAATGTTTTCAGAAGATATAGGACTTGTGTAATATTATGACATTAATTATTTTTCTGGATGAAACAAAAGAAATAGAACAAAGTCGGACAGAGTTACTAACTGTATCTTGAGTTGGACAATTACCAGGCTAGACGTTTTCTGTAGCTTTTTTTCCCCACTAAGGACTCCTTTTATGGAGAAATATCCAATAACTTACTGTCTCTGATTCTCTTAATTACTGCCACCATTCCTAAAGCCAGAGGAAAATCACTGTACAAAACTTTTTGAAAATGACTTTCTTTGGATATGTGTTCATTGTAGGAAAAAGAACAAAATACAAGACAAATCCATTTGCAACTAAAGTTAACTATGCAATACTGGTTCAGCTGAATTATTGCTGGGAATAAGTTTTAGCAGAATAGATGAAATAACAGTTATTATTTCTAGCTCTAAAAAAGATAGGTGAAGGAAGGATCCTCATACACTGTAAAATATTTGCATGATTTTATCTTTTCTCAAAGCAATATTGCCAAGAAAATTCTAGGTTTGTCTTGAAACTTCAGGGAGACCAAACTCACAAGTCTTTCCCTGATTTACCAGAAAGATTTGGTACATGGTTTGTAGCAAACTAACAATGCAGGTGATTACACGGAAGATGGTAGTTGATAATTATGCTTAAAAATGTAAATAAAGTAAGTCAAGTTATGTATTACTATTTATTTAGGAATAATAATTTACTTAACTGCAACAGAAAATTGAACCAGTGAACTTACCTCAACTTGTTCTGATTTTCTCATCTAATAAGATCTATAAAGTTGTTGATCTGAATCTAAAATAGTGTACGGAAATAGAGCCAGTCAGTCACATTATGTTATTAAACATTTCTGCTCAATCACCTTTGAAATATCATTTATTTTTCCCCTGTGTTATCTAATGGTTACATATGAGCTGCTTTACCACTCATATCTTATCCATGTTTTTTTACAGGAAATAATGCAAAAACATTGTAGAAATCTTCTCCATTGATAGAGAACTTTCACAAGAGAAATATCAAAATAACTTCCATCCTCTCAATCTCAGTCTCCCTAGAAGTTAGAATTAACAAGTGTGAGTCCCCAGAGCTTAACAAATAATCTTTACAAAATTAGGATTAAAAATAGAATAAGAACTGGGTACCAGTGGCTCACACCTGTAATCCTAGCTACTCTGGAGGCTGAGATCTGAGGATCACGTTTTCAAGCCACCGGTGTAAAGTCCATGAGATTCTTATCTCCAATAAATCACTCAGAAAACGAAAAGTGGTGCTGTGGCTCAAGTGGTAGAGCCCTAGGCTTGAGCTGAAGAGCTGAGGGACAGCGCCCAGGCCCAGAGTTCAAGCTCCAAAACTGACCAAAAAAAAAATCTACAATAAGAATGTAGTAAATTTTAAGGATATATGTATATATGCATATATGTGTGTATAAATATACATATATATGTATATATAAAACTGACCCCAAAACTTAAGGTAATGGAGCTTAAATATCAGATTGTTGACAGTAACCAGATTAATTTACATGGAATTGTACAAACTGAAGAGAACAAAAGAAGAGAACAGCATATTGTCAGAAAATACCAAAGACTAAATCAAAGGATGTATAATTTTAGGGGTTAAGAAAAGAATTTTAACTTGTCCAGATATATTCCAGTTGGGGGTGAGAAAGGAAGTACGATTTGATAGCTTTGGGTATATATTCTAACTTTAACCTCAATAATACTTTGAGTTATACAAACCATTAACATATGGAAAACCATCTCCCCTTTGTGAGAGATCTTTGACAATTAGGACAGATAAATTTCTATCTATAACATTATCATGAAGGATATGATGACAATAATATACGCTTAACTTTGTTCTGTTATTTCGAAACTTCCTCTAGAAGCAATTTTTTCTGTGCCCACTGCTGTATGAGGTAACTCACAGTTCTCTTAGAATTTAATGTGGATTTTTGCCAACTCTATAAAGAAACAAATAGGAATGAGAAAATTAATGTTTTCAATTATTAAGCAAATCATTATCTACTTCTTCTCAAATTAAACTACAAAGGTGGTTTTCTTGCAAACTGTGTTTCATGGGGAGAAAAAAATGTCTTTTTTATACTTTTTATTGTAAAAATACTGTACAGAGGAGAAATGTTTTTTATATAAAAAAAAAGCAAAGAGAAAATTCAGAAACATTTTCCTTTCCCCCTTTGAAGAGTTATGGTCCATTTTAATTGTCTTTAAAATTATAATAATTCTTGATCCAAAAAAACCTTATATGTTGGTTTTATAATCTAGTATTTTTGAAACCCATTTTCAATAACTTATATTAAGTGAAGTAAGCCAGACCCTAAGAAAAATAGGTCCCATGATTTTCTTTATTTGCGAGAACAAGTACAAGATTAGGATAAGCAGAAAAGGTCAAAAACTATGTACATATAAGATGAAATGAACCCCAAGATAGGGACACAATGGTTTTTTTCTTGCCTGCAATTTTTTAAATGTATTTATAATGTACTATTTGATTTTGTTTTGTTTCTTTGATATGTTCCTCCCCCACGGTTTAACTTCTGTTTTCACTGTATTTGATTCCAATGCCCTGTATCTTGTATATATATTTTTCTAATTTGAGGAGGGGATGGGAAAAAACAAAATAGGGATATAGGTTGACCCATTGTAACAACGAGAGGTACAAGACACTTTGCTTAAAACTAACTTTACAACTTCGCGGGGGGGGGGTGTAGGAGTAGTAGTTGGGGAGGTGGAGTAGGGATAGTAGGGGAAAAACAAAGGCTGAGGCAACAATGATTGATAAAAAAAAAAGGCACTCATTACCATACCCATGTAACTGTAACACCTCTCTACAGTATTTTTTACAATAAACAAGTATTAAAAAGCAATTTAAGAATATTGCATGGAATACTGTTATTGCTGAAAGGCGTGGGTAAATGAGAGCCTGGGGGAGATAAAAGGACTGCCTGTCTTTGCTTCAAGTAAAACACATGGATCACATGGTTCACAATTGATCCTGGGTTTCAGAAGTATTTTCATCTCTGGAAACTGTAGAATGCTATTATCCTCTTAAGAGTGCAGGTTCAGCTCAAGCCGCCACCATCTGGCTCTCTAAACAAAGTCCGATGGGAACACAGCCACATATTTCTGCTTATGTCATTCCCATGTCTACTTTTATGCTCTAACAGTTTGAGAAACGAAGAGTCCAAAATAAGCACTCTTACTGGTGCTTTGTAGAAAAAATAGAAAACACATTGTCTCACCTCTGATTCAGAGATTTTCAACAATTTACTGACCAGAAGAATAGTCTTACGTAGTATTTTATAAGATGAACAAGTAAAGCATAGGCTATGTACAGACTGCAGGAGTGGACTGCAGGAGGTATTTCTGGGAAGACCCAAGTATTCGCTGGAAAAAATTTTTTTATCATACCTTCTATCATACATAGTTTCAATAATTTCAGAATGGGAAAATTTCACATGTACTATTGGACCCTAGACCACTATAAAATATAAACAAGAATGAACTGGTCAAATAGCTCATTTGAATTTTAGAGAGTGTTGATCTGAGTAAGCACTCAAGCCATTTATCTTGACCTTTTCAAATACAAATGTCATGTGTGAGGTTGTACATCAGGACAAATGAAAAGTCACTGGTCCCATATCACATATGCATTCTGGTATGAGATTGTTAGCCTTGTTTCAAAAGGTCATCTGGTAATTTTTTTTAAAAGATGACATTTGTTTTGTTTCTAGGACATCAGTTTAAATAAATGTTTATCTTGTCTGTCTATCAAAGGTCTATTAAGATTTAGCTTCTGGGCTCATGAAATAATAAGATATATTCATAGTAATGAGACTGCTCAGATTTCTGGACGAAATGGCATAGTAAATAAAAATATAAATTTTCAATACTGAAAATGACCTACGATTAACTGTAAGGTTTCTAGGCATGAAAAAGCATACACAAATTATGCCAATAAAAATAACAAAGACAAAGGTATATGCCATATTTAAAAAAATAAACATGTTAAAAAATCTTTTTCATTTTTTTTTCATGTCACAATAGGTTGACAAATTCTAGACAAAAGCCTACATTTCTTATCAGGAACCTACTATATTGTTATTATATGATATATAAATCCTCTCAAATCATCAAACAACTTCTTATTCAAGAACAACTTGAACAGCGGAGTCTTTTCTTGTGACTGAAGCAGAATAAATAAAATTGATAAGATGGGTTGTCATTTGAAGTTTCTTTGAGGAGACTCAAGGATAAAGTAACCAGGGTTTGGGGTAGCCTTTCTACTCAGCTGGTTCACATACAACTCCAGAGCTCTTTGGCTTGCTTATCTAACGTGGGGGTGTAATATTTGTCCTGAGAACCAAGGGGCTTTTATAATAAAGACCAAATGACACCTTTCTTGCAACTATTTCTCTCAGGAAAAGAGGAATAAAAGATGGAGTAGTCTGCATCTATATTTTGTTTCCAAACAGATGATTGGTAGGTGTTTCTGGATGCTCAATTTCTTGACATTCCCTAGCAAAATGATAACCAACAAAATTTAAGAGGAAAACGTCTTGTCGGTCACATGAATGTCAAACTTAAGCAAATCTCACTTGGGCTAAAACACCATTAAAGGGTTAAGATGAATCAGCCAGGGTGGAGCTCAGATGGCCACTTCTTAGACAAGGAACACAAAGACTCTGTTAGTATTCTTAGACTTAAGTCCTAGAAATGTTAAAGGCAGGGGAAAAACGTCACAAAATGTATGTTATGCCAATTAATAGAAAAATGGCAATTTTGTGTTGTGTCAATGAATAAAAAAACAGCAAAGAAGTGGATGGTACTCACTCACTCTCAGATTATTTCACTCATCACACAATTTGTCAAGCATAATGATGAGATATGGGCACCAGGGAGTTCCATCAGTAGGAGAAATCACAATTCAGGCAGAGTCTCTACTAGTTTTTGCTTATTTAGTCAAGAAACATTTATATTTAATCTGAGCCAGAATACAAAATAACCCCATCCCACATACATAAACACAAGTATATACATACATACACATACACATATGTGATTATATACATATAAACCACATATATATTCTTGAAGAATATCAGTAAAAAAAAGAACCCAGTATATGAAAATAATATAACATTATTATTTAATAATATTACTTAACCAGAAAAAATATTACTTAACTCAGTGTTGAAGTTCAGGCCAAAGGAAGTTCCACTGAAAGTGCTATTGTATCTAGGAAGGCCTAATGACACAAGAAATGCATATTATTATTATTGTTGTTGTTGTTTTAACTTGCATTGTTATTATGAAACAAAATGTTACATGTATTTTAAAAGTACCTAGTATATGAGATAGTTATTTGCTTTGCAAAATGACCTCCACTAAGATTCTTTAAATGCTGAGGCATTTTAATGCATTTAAACTTGCACAACATTTTATAAATGATACATAGTCACTTAATACTTTATACAGAACTAATACAGCTGAATTATTTCATTTTACACACTTGGTACTTCTAAAACCTCTTAATGGTGAGATAATGATCTGTCACATATTAGAGTAAAGGAAGTAAATTTTCCCAACGTCAACCAGGTACTCAAAGATGATTCAATTCCTGGTTTTTTGCTTTCACACAGAATTCTTGCCACATCATAACAATAACCTTAATTTAAGAATTTCAAGCATTATCCTGCCCATGTAATTGTAGCCCCTCTGTACAGTATGTTCTCAAATAAAATAAAATAAAATTTTAAAAAAATTATGTAAAACAATAAACTCATGTTAAATATAAAAAAAAAGAATTTCAAAAGTCCCTCTGATTGCCAACAACATTCTTTTGCAAATTAATACATGATAGTTCTAGATCTTTTGCAAATGTTATTTTTTCTCAGTGTGCATTTGATTCCAGACCAGACATTCTGTGAGAGATAAAACTAAAGGATGTCCGTGCTATGTGAGATACATGAACTTTCCTCACTTTTCATAATATTCTTTAATACATTATTATTCTTGAGTAATATTTTCCTGCTTCTGTTCTGCCTATACAAATGGACTGGTGTTGTGCAAACACAATAATAATTATAGTGTGGCGATTGCAATCCAGCTGTCTGGACATAGAGAAATAATGACAGATTCTACCTCAGATGCTGTGTACACTGTTTATGTACCTATTATCTTATCCCACAGAGCCGATGGCAATAGAAATGACATTAGTGTGGCATGTTATAAAAATTACATGTCAGTTATCTTTGCTGGAAGACCAACAACCTGAACTCAGACTTCCATATCAAGGGAACTGGAAATATCATTGTGTGATATGGCCAACGCCTTCGAATTTCTCACTTCCTTAGTTCTCTACATGTACCTAACAAATGAGGTCAGTGTAATTTTTTGTGCTATCTTCTGTCTCTGTTTATTTAAAAGGCATTTGAAGAGAACATCACTAAAAAGTTTTCCAGTGCTCTTAAAGCTAGCTGCATTTGAAATATCATCTGTGTATCCATAGTCAGTTGAGTGTGACCATCCAATATTATGATAAATATTGTGGCAGATCAAGTGAAGCCTTAACCTTGTGACAGTTCAGTGTACAATACAGTATCAAACTAATGTCATCTCATAGCTAACATTGTTATTTGGTGGGTGCTGATTTTTGTTTCAAGCAGTATTTCAGGTCGTATTTTGTTGTAGCATTTTTCCTTACCTAGTTTGAATATGTTCCTGTCTTGCTGATACACAGTATTCTTCTTTTAGCTTATTTATCAACCTGGGATTGGTTACTACAGTCTAAGGACATATATGTGTGATTGATTAGTTTTGGTTGCCAAGGTGACCATCCTGATGTGTGTTGCCTTTAGGAGTTTATCATTAGACATCTGGAAACCTTGGCTGCACACAAACAACAGCATCTAAAGAGGAAGGTGTGTTATTGGGCTGCTACATGTGGTATTTTTGAGTGTCAAGACTCCATGACTATGTCATAATGATGAGCTCTGTGCATAGCTTTTCATGTAATGTACTGATATTTAAAACATTCTTAAAGTTATCATTTGCAGTGAATTAAAAATACAATATTTTATTTACTATACTTGTTGTTAATTTTATTTTCCAAAGAAAAAAATTTGGAGCACTTTACACCAGTGTTTGAGAAAGCCTAAAGAAAATATTTTTATTTTTATTTATTTATTTTTTTTGTCAGTCGTGGGACTTGAACTCTGGGCCTGGGCACTGTCCCTCAGCTCTTCAGCTCAAGGCGAGCACTCTACCACTTGAGCTACAGCTCCACTTCTGGTTTTCTGGTGGTTTATTGGAGATAGGAGTCTCACGGTCTCTCCTGCCCGGGCTGGCTTTGAACCACAATCCTCAGCTCTCAGCCTCCTGAGTAGCTAGGATTACAGGCGTGAGCCACCAGCGCCCGGCTTAAAGAAAATATTTTTAAACATCTCGGAACTCTAGTTTTTCTCTCTATTGAATCTACTCCTAACTTTCAGACTACTTGAAATAATATCAGCATTAATTTCCTTCACAATTTCCATGCTTTCAATTTTCTAGGAAGTAAGAACAGTAGACTCCGAAATTAAGAATATTCCCTTTATGTTTTGCTATTATTTTACTATTTGTTTATTTTTATTAATAGTCATTGTTTACTTTTTATTCACTTCCCTTTATTATTTATTGTTTACCTTTTGCAGTTTTTCTTTAGTTAGATAGGAATTGCTTCCAGAATGGGTCTATAATAATAAACATATAGTATTTAATACAGTGACTGCCATATTGTTGCCTTTAAAATAATCATATATACTCTCAAAGGGAAAGAAATTACTTTTTATATAAACTGTTTTTTCTATCTATGCTAATGAAATGATTGAGAAAGAATAATTATCTTCCTAGTGAGGCAAACTAAAACCATCTTGAGAAAAATCTACACAAATATTTGCCTTGAAATCATTGCAAATATTTGTGTAAATCCCTAGCCTACAATGTAATGAACATCCTAGCATCTTTTTGTAAGTAAGTATTTTTAAAATAAATATTGTTTTCTAAATAAGGGCAACATGTTCAGGAGTCTTTTAAAGTGCCGTACACTGAGAAGTACACTCATCACTATTTTCTAATAATACTTCCTCACAACTTGGAAGCTGTATCAGCATACATTAAGATGAAATTCTGTTTGCAAATTACATAGTAGGGATCAATGTTTGTGAGAGAAAAAAAGAGGAAGCAGAACTGGGAAATGTTCAGGGCTGGGAGAGATTTCACAGACTCAGATAACTTGGAGGAGAGGAAGAAAATATTAGACTCTCTGTTCATTTAGTCTTGGCTGTGCAGAGAACATCGTGACTCCTGCCATAGAGGCTGGCTGCAAATGAGCTTCCTCATAAGTAGCTGATTGTTGGAGGTTTTCTACTGAGCCCACTCTTATACCAGGGCCCTCTCCCTCCAGTGTGTGGTACATACACCCACGCTGACCACACTTAGATTAATTAGCTTTTTTTTTTAATCAGTCCTGTGGTCTGAACTCTGGGCCTGGGTGCTGTCCCTCAGCTCTTCAGCTCAAGGCTAGCACTCTACCACTTGAGCCACAGCACCACTTCTGGCCTTATGTTGTGCTGAGGAATCGAGCCCAGGGGCTCAGGCATGCAAGGCAAGTGCTCTACCACTGAGTCACCTTCCCAGCCCTGATTAACTAGTTTTTTAAGAAGTAAATTTGGCCTGGATTCAAGGAGACACTAGCAGACAAATACGATTTTCTAAAGAACTTGAGACAGATAACTTATTTTGGCCAATTGTATTACATATATGATCTTGTTACCTTATTAGTAAAGCATAGGTCTTCGTATTCAAAGAGCAAGAACAGTGAAAATACCAAGAGAAAAATCAAGGAGCCCAAAAGGAAAGATTTGAGGTGTTGTATGCATTTTCTATACTTCGAGTCAATATTGCCACATATTTACTTAGAAAGAGGCAACCAAGTTCTCAATACATTGGTCTTTTCCCTCAGTTAAATTGTATCTTGTCTGATCAAGCTTTACCTGACATCAACTATATCATTCTTTTTAACCTTGCTCTTTTTATTCTTAAATAATATAATACCTGTTGATTATATCACTGTTTTCTAGAGAAGAGAATGCAATTCTTTAAGAGTATTTTGAATGTAATGAAGGTGCTTTATTCTGAAGACTGTTACGACTGGTAAAGAGTCTGATTATGATCAATACAGAAGCTCTTTGTGGAAGGCTGGAGAAGTTTAAATGTGAATACTCCTGTCCCAGAATTCTCTGGGTTTTTCATAATAGCACATGAGATACTTCTTACAATATCTGTCCTTAAACAAAATGAAAGGTAAGGAAAAGAGAAACATCAGAAATGATATACCATTGTTTTATCCATCTCAATGTTTTTCTTTTAGAAACTTTAATTTGATCTTAGATGTTAATGAAATTGATTTAAGTATTTATAATCTTCAAAAGATAAAAACTGTATGCAATTACAAGTTATAATACTCCTATGAGCCATTATGCAAGCATCCATGCTTTAGAAAAAAACACAGTAGTTAGACAAAATAATTTGCATTGCCCAATAACTTGTAAAAACAGCTGAATGTTTTATTTCATAAACTTCCTTCTGAGGTTATGCCTCAATGATTTTCACTTACTAAGTAGCATCACTGAGCCATGAAATATTCTCCCTAGGCACACACAGCCTGATAGAATTTTTTGTTCACAAAATATTGATTTTATGATTAAACTTTCTATCAGCTGAGAAGTCAAGGTCTGAGCTTTAGACTTTTCATACTGTCTTGCATTTGTGGCCTGGAAATTCTTGAAAATTGCCTGTTTCCATTAATAAAACATGGAGATAATGTGTTATCATGAAGAAGATTAGATTTACTCCCAAATCCCCACTGCTTATGAAAGGCCAGCCTTTTATCCAATGCAGTATTATATTTATTACTTAAACTTCATTATGTGACCACATGCCTTTATTTACACATCTGAAAACTTAGGCTGCAGCTATCAGGAAACAGGGTTGATATGTAACTAGTTAGGAAATGTTCACTTGTTCTCAAACTATTTTGGGGTTACTCCCCCCAAAGAAACAAAAAGAAAAATGTGTAAGAGAGAAGGAATTTTCTAAATTTGATATCTATTAGCAATACAAATTAAATGGCCTTGCAAGGTACTTAAATAAACCCCACGTTAGAATGTGAGTTTGTTCTCCACTAATCAGATCCTCTGCAATATTCTGTGTCTTTATTAAGTTCCCTCCATTATCTGTATGACATACTTTGGCAAGAACTCAGATAATTCTTGAAATTCTAACATTTTAGACCTTTATCATAAGTGCATGTAAGGTATAGTAACTCTCCCTTATTTATTTTAGATACTCAAAAAATCTAAATTCTAAATTCTACATCAGATTTTGTAAGGTCATTTCTGTAAAAGGTCAAATTACTATGGAGTTAAAAATATCTAAAATAGAAGCTAATGATTATATCTACTAATGTGAAATAATAATATCATGAACTGAATGATACATTATGAAAGTAGTTTTAAACTTTTGTAATTTCTTAAATATTTACAACAAAAAATCTCATTTACATAAGCACCAATAAATTGAAGGGCTGCTTTTGTACAGAGACATTTTTGGAGATGCCCTTTTGCCTTTCTGAGTTCTTAAGAATATTTTCTAAGTGCATATGATCATATAAAATCATGTGTATCAGAAGGAACTTCAATGTGTATATATACCATATTTTCTTAATCCATTCATCTACTGAGGGGCATCTGGGTTGATTCCGTATCTTAGCTATGGTAAATAATGCTGCAGTGAACATGGTTGTGCTGGTGGCTTTAGTGCAGACTTGTTTCTGGTCATTTTGGTAAATGGCCAGGTGTGGGATTGCTGGGTCATATAGAAGCTCTATGTTCAGTCTTTTCAGCTTTTTTTTTTTTTTTTGCCAGTTCTGGGCCTCGAATTCAGGGCCTGGGTGCTGTCCCTGAGCTTCTTGCTCAAGTCTAGCACACTACCACTTGAGCCAGAGTGCCACTTCTAGTCTTTTCTGTTTATGTGGTACTGAGGAATTGAATCCAGAGCATGTATGCTAGGCAAACACTCTACATCTAAGCCACATTCCCAGCCCTCTATTTAGTCTGTGACGAAACTCCACACTGCTTTCCAGAGTGATTGAACAAGTTTACATTCTTGTCAATAATGCAGTTATATGCTTCTATCAGAAAGAATGACATTGCCCAATCTCTAAGGAAATGGAAAAACGTAGAAAAAGTTATATTAAGCGAAGTAAGCCAGACCCAAAGAAACATAGGCTGGGTGGTTTCCCTCATTTGTAACAACTAGAATATGTCTGCAAAACTACAAGTTAATCTAATGGATAGTAAAAGACAAATAATTACCCTTGGACATGATTAATTAAACAGTACTCTAAGCATTCACACAATGCAAACAGAGGATATTCTTAACAGAGGATCACAATGGCTTAATAGCTATGTGCATATGACCATATAAAATTATGCTTATGGAAATCAACTCCAAGAAATGGAAAAAGAGGTGTTTTAATTGTTCTGTTTGCAGTTATTTCTTTTTTAAATCTTTTCTCCTTTAACTTATTCCTTTTTGTCATTGTTTTTGTCTTTAAATTTCTATACCCTTTGTCTTGTTTATGTTTATCTGAATTGGGGAGGGTAAGGGAAATCACAGAAATGGTGGGACAAAGGGTGAACCAATTCATTAATGATACTCACTAGACACTATGTTGTAAATTAACTTTACAATCTAGGGAGAAGGTGGTTGGGAGGGAAAACAGTAGGATAAATGAGGGAGGGGTAACACTTTTCAAAAATAATGTACTCATTACCTGACTTATGTAACTATATCCCTTCTATTTGTCATCTTTACAAAAAAAAGAATGAATGGGGTGTTATCATTCTTTCTGGGAAGCATAGAATTCCATTGTGTGACATCTCCCCATTCATAAGGAAATGGAAAGACTTAGAAAAAAAATCATATTGTGAATTAAGCCAGACCCAAGGAAACATAGTCACCATGGTTTCCCTTATTTGTAACAATTAATATATGTGTAAGACAGTCCTAGCAGAGGATCACAATAGCTCAATATATATGTTCATATGACCATATAAAAGTATACAAATCAAAACGAAGTCCAAGATATAGAACAAGAGGTTGTTGTCTTTAATCCACAGTATGCAATTCTTTCTGTTTTTCTTTTTTCCACTCTTTCATTTATACCCTGTAGTCACTGTGGTTAATTCTGGTACCCTGTGTCTTGTATATATGTTTACTTGTAAGGGAAGGGGAATACCAAAATGGAGGATCACAGAACAAAGAGTGAACCAATGCAACAGCAATACCCACAAGATGCTAGGTTGGAAATGAACTGTATAACTTGGAGTAGAGGGAATCTATGAAGGCAAAGTGGGAGAGAAACAAGGGAGGGGATAACAATGTTTGACAAGAAATATGCTCATAACCTTACATGTATAACTTTAATCCCTCTGTTCTTCATCTTTACAACAACATAAAAGTAAATTAAAATGAACTCCAAGAAATGTAAATGAGGATTTTTGTTATTTTGCTTTTTTATGGTCTGCTTTGTTCTATTTCTGATTATTTTCCTTTTTCTCTTGTATGTAACTTTATCTGTTTGGGGAGAGTAAGGATACCGCAGAAATGGTAGTACAAAGGATGAACAAATGCAGCAGTGATACTAGACACTATGTTGAAAATGAACTATACAACTTGTAGAGGAGGGGGGGTCTAGAGGGAAATCGTGGAAGAAAATGAGGTAAGGAGTGACACTGTTCAAAAAGAATTGTACTCATTATCCAACTCATATAACTGTAACCCCTCTGTGCATCACTTTAAAAAATATCAATAATGTGGAGGTGGGAGGGAAGGGATGTTAGGGGGAAAGCAAGGGAGGAGGCAACAATGCTCAATAGGAAATGTACTCATTACTTTACTCATATAACTGTAACCCCTCTGCACAGCATTTTTACAATAAAAAATGTAAATAAATGGAAATAATATTTCCATCCACCTTAGTTGATATCAAAGACCCAGTTGAATTCTCCACTGACTGATGATCTAAATAAATACTATTTCTGATTATTATTCACTGTTCCAAAAAGGACAGAAGTGATGATGTTGATGATGTACTTTTGATTTCATACCTATATTTTATATCAAATTATTGTACCTGGTACCTGATGGCTTTGGGTTTTGGCTGAATATTATGCATATCCCTCTTAAGTGTGGCAATTGATCTTTACTGGTAAGTCTAAAGGTCTTTGAAGTTGATGGAAGCCTGCACTCTTTTCATACATATTTTATTTCTTAGAAATCCATAATGCTTTCAAATTTTGAAAGGATATCCAATTGGATTTTTTTGTGGGTTCTTCACACTTAGAATTAGCAAAATAGATCTTTCTTAACAATGATAAATTCCTCATTCTTTGAAAAGAGAGGATTACCTCCAGGTTATTTCAAGTATCTATCTATCTATCTATCTATCTATCTATCTATCTATCTATCTATCTATCTATCTATCTATCTATATCTATCTATCTATATCTATCTATCTGTCTATCTATCTATCTATCATAAAGCAATTTATAAATTGAAGTGTATTTTAAAGGGTACCTCTCACACATCAGAGAGGAAAAAAACTGCTTAGGAAGTTGGAAACACTTTTCCTTCCAAGGAAAACTTAGATATTTACCACATAATTTGCCCCCCACAAAAGTATCAGTGTAGGTAGGTTGCCATGGGCAACCAAGAAACATGCTTTGTCTGTATTGTCATTTACAAAATTATTCCAGGATCATATTTGGTCTGATCATCCCTGCCATTTCTGGTAAGTGTCTGTATTGCAATGGTTGGCATAGTTTTTTAATGTTTTAATGATATCATAATTTAGTTATATTGGAATTATCTTCCACATTTATTAGAGTGAGTGACTACATAAATTATTATTCAAATTTGGATAATTTTGGAGAGTAAAGATGGAACTACCACTACATTATCAAAACTGCCTTGGAATGCTAGGATGCATTTCCACCACAGTTGAGTTGTACTCCACTGCATTTAACAATGCAGTTGGTACAGTTGGAACATTTCCATCTACTAGGAATTATCTATAGCCGAGATACCATCTATGACTGTTTGGGTGTTTTCAGTCACCAACTGTACATGTCACCATTATACAGAAAAAAGTATTAAAATAGGAATGTGAGTGTTGAGTTGTCAACTACAGACCTGTACAGAACCCTTAACATTCACTCAAGTAAGTCCTGATCCCTTAGGCACATTATAAAAATATGGAGTTCCAGAAGACTATTTGATGTAAGAAGAAAAACATTTGCCACACATCCATGGGATTAAACAGAACTGGAATTTACATGTATGTCCAATTGAATGAAGAGTTGCATTTCTGAGAAAAAACATATTTTTGTAAGCTCGTACTTCAGAAAAGTCTTTCTCCTGTTGTCACCTTGGGTAATGTGATACCAGTGACAAATAACCTTCAAATTTCACAGAATGAACACACACACACACACACACACACACACACACACACACACACACACACACACACACACACACACAACAAATGCTCTTGAAACAAAATTAATTTGGTTTACACTATATATCTACTGCAGACATTTTTACTACCATCCCTGAAAGATATAAAATAAGTTGTTAGATATTTGATCAAGATAATGCTTCGCTGATATTTCATACTCAAGGAAAGGAAAAATGTCAAAACATTCACTGCTTCCTAAACTTTCTGCCTGGTGAAAATAAATGCCGTTTTATTTCACATATCATGGGACAGCAGTTATGTCTAAGCAGAATGAGGTTATGTATTCTTTCACAAGGAAGATTCACTAAATAATAAAATTGGTGGCTATAATGATTTCAATAAAATATATCTTCGTAAGCCTATGATTAATATTTCTTATTCATTTTTAAAGAACCAAACATATCATACCATAAAAGATATCAAGTTCATTAATTTAGACAAAAAATGTATTCTGCCACGGTTTCCTATTTCCTTTAGTTTCTTCTTCCCAAAATCTACCATTTCCAGTGTTTCAGCACTTTCTTCAATTGAAGCAGGTCTGCCAAATTTGAATGTGTGTGGTCTTTTTGGAGGTACTGGAAAAATGCAGATTCTGCATTCAGTAGACCTAAGTGCAGCCTGTAAGTTGGTTTTCATACATTTGCTTATTTTAAATGACATCTCCAAGTTTTGAAACTCAAAGTAGAGGTCAGTTAATATCCTTTCATTTCCAACATCTGTGGGCTGAAATGGGCTGTGCTACCCAGTTTCGTGCTTCTATTGTCATCTCTCTCCCTGCCAACCACAATCTCGAGTGTATTTGCTGATACTCTTGGAGACTAGAAGCCTATATTTAATCAAAGGAATCCTTTGGGACATGAGATTCAATATCTTACCCTGCACATTTACATGTAAGTGATAAAATGACTTTAAATAGTGTGAAACTCCTAACCAGAATATTTAGGCTTTTACAACAAAACTCTATAATCTATCTCAACTAAAATCAGCCCCTTCTCTGTAGGAATTGTTTGGACACACATGCATTTGATACACTAAATTCTCTCTTGGTTGTATATTTCTCCAGGGGTTCTGATGCCAGAAATTGCAGACAAGTGGAAATTGTTGGTCATAAGCTGGATAGCCTAGAAAATAGAGATGCCCACAAACTCCTAGATGTCACCTTTCCTACCTAGCTTCCATTATGCCTTATGGCACAAAAAGAACACTCTCTAAGTTTGACACAACTATCGAGGTCTCATTAATACAAAATGGAGACATATCTGGGGCCATTGGTGTATTGCACCTGCAGGAAGCCTACTCTGTTATCAGTCCTTTTTCAGATGCTATGGTGCCAAGACTTCTTGCACCAGGGAAACTCCTGTGATTGGGTAAGCACTGATCATTTGTGGTCTGTACTGATGCCATTGTCATCATCATAGATCATACAGCTCAGTCCAATATTTCTGCCTTCCATCCTTTAGCTATGTTGTTCCTATAAGTAGCCAAGGAACCCAAGTTAACCAAACGTTAGACATATCTCAGTACAGGAGCTCTGTTCTGTAGTTTTACTAATTTGAGCTGTTCCCTAAGAACTGTAACCTTTCAGGTGAAGAACTCCAAAACTCTCACCTAAAATATAAGCCACATCAGATGGGTCTCAAATGTAGTCTCACAAGGACGATGCTTTACCCCTTTTAAAATTTCTAACTTTGCTACTAACAAGCAATACACACATTTTGATTCTCAAAATGCATGTCAAGATGGGGGCAGCAAAGACGGCATCGGAAGAGTAGGGAAACACCACAGTTCTCTCCAACCAAATAGAGAGTTCGAGTTCAACACTCAGTTTCCCCAAGAGACCGATGACAGGACAAAGGCAATCCCAGAGAAAAACAGGAGGGGAAAAGAAAAGAAAAGAAAAAATTCAGAACAGAAAAGCAAGAAGACACTTCCCTCACCCCATGTTGGCCACCCAACTTTGTGCCAAACCACGGCCTGGGGCTGCTAGAGACCTCACAGCCACAATGGGTCATCTGCAGAATGCCAGGGAAGAAGACTCCCAAGGTGGCAGTGCTGGACCTGGTGATTGCAAACAGAGAAACCTCAGAGCTAGGAACCTGCACAGAAGACCCATCCACAATCCCTCCCCTCCCTAATCCCTCCCGTGGGAGCAGCTCTGCTCCATCTTGCCAAAGCCACTTGGCCCCCCAGAACCACAATGGTCCATAGGAGGCCAGCGCAAAAAAAAAAATGCCTGAGCAGTCTAGGCTGCTTAGTCCTTAGCTTAAGGCAAGAACTGCCTGCGATCTCCAGCATACAGCTGAGAGTCCTACCGGGGTCAGACCAGCTCCTCCAGCTGGAGGAGGTTCGCCTCTACCCCAACAGAGCTGAGAGCAGATAAAGACTATCTCAGCCAAACCAGGGCCAAGAGCAAGGTTCATCAATTGGTTTAGTAAGCAAACCAGAACCAAGCAAAGAGAGCAACCTATTGACCAAAACAGTCAGAGATTGGGAATGGTCTCCAATAATCCCTGAATCCTCATGTGAAAATCACAACAAAAATTTACAAGATTCATCAATAGCCAAGATAGCAAGCCACTCCGAAAGGCCAGCAGCCACCCAGGGAAGAGCCCCAATGAAAGCAAAATAGAAATGAAAGACAAATGCTATATCCAAGAGATGCTGGAGGCAATGATTCAAGAATTAAAGTGAGAAATAGATCAGAAATTTAAAGAACAAAGAAACGAATGATCAAAAGAGATACAGGGTTTCAAACAGAAGATGTATTCAAAAGTAAATTCAGTATACATCTCACTAAGAGATGAGATTAATACTCTGAGAACCAGCATAGAAGTCATAAATGGTTCAAGTTCCTCCATGCAAACCACAATGGAAGCCATAGTTAACAGAGTGAATGAAATGGAAAATAGAATATCAGGTACAGAAGAAAAACTGCAGCAATAGAAAAAAAGCTACACATAGGGAAAAAAAAAAACAAACTATGCCAAAGGGAAGTCCAAGAACAAGCACACAGTACAAAGAAATTTAACCTTCAGATAATTGGGGTGGATGAATGTGAGGAATACCAGAATAAAGGAATACAAAACCTATTCAATAAGATTATCACCTAAAATTTCCCCAATCTTTTGTTGTTGTCTGTCATAGGGCTTGAACTCTGGGCATGAACGCTGTCCCTTACCTCTTCAGCTCAAGGCTAGTGTTCTACCACTTGAACCACTGTGCTACTTCCGGTTTTATGAGTGTTTTTGTTTTGAGATAAGAATCTCACGGACGTACAAGACATTATGTCGAAAAACGAACTTTACAACTTTGGCATTCGAGGGGGGAGAATGGGGACTGGTGGGTGTGGAGGGGAGATGGGAATGGATGGTAAGGGGGAAAAAAGGAGGAGGCAACAATGCTTGATAAGAAACATACTCACTACCTTACTCATGTAATTGTAACCCCTCTGTATGGTATTTTCACAATAAAAATAAAAATAAAATAATAATAATAATAAAAGAATCTCACGGACTTTCCTGCCCAGTCTGGCTTTGAACGGTGATGCTCAGTTCTCAGCCTCCTGAGTAGCTAGGCTTACAGGCATGAGCAACCAGAGCCTGGCAATTTCCCTAATCTTAAAAGAGAAAAATCTTACCTCCATAACAGTAGCATCCAGAATACCTAACAAGCAGGATCCCAGGAGGAACACTTCTAAGCACATTATAGTAAAAATGATAAATCTGAATAATAAAGAAGCAATCTTGCACGCAACAAAACAAAGAAGAAGCTATATTATAATGGGATCAGAATCACTGTAGATCTCTCCACAGACACTGAATGCAAATAAGCCTGGGAAAATACCATCCGAGCCTTGAGAACCAATAACTGCCAACTCAGACTGGCATACCTAGTGAAGCTAGCATTCACATTCGATGGAGAAACTAAACTTTTTAATAGTAAATAAACACTAAATGAATTCATAAACAATAATCCAGCACTTCAAAGAATATTGAGGGATAATACATGAAGAAAACAATCAAGATCAGGGATGCACATCAGACAGATATCACTAGAAGTCCAACTTGGCAAGCACAAGAGGAAAGAACAGAAAAAGAAAAACTTAGGAAAGCAGATAAATGACAGGAAACACAGTACATCTCTCTATGATAACCATAAATATTAACGGGCTCAATTCACCAATCAAAAGAAAAAGAACTACAGATTGGATCAGAAAATAAAACCCATTCATTCGTTGCCTTAAAGAGACCCATCTCACAGTCAAAGATAAGAACAAACTCTGAGTGAAGGGATGGAGGAAGATATACCATGCAAATGCTCCCAGCAAGAAGGCAGGAGTTGCCATCCTGATATCTGACAAAATATACTTTTCATTAAAATCAATCAACTGTATTGTTGATGTGTCTTCGTATATGTGAAAATTCATGTAACTGCCATTGACATCAAGAGGCAGACCATTTTCATTCCAGCAAAAAAAGAAAAAAAAAAGAAATGTCACGTGCCTACAAGTTGTCAATCTTATCCCTGGTAAACATAATTTTACTTTTTAAGAAATGCCATAAATATGAAAGCATACAGTAGATTTATTTTGCATTACAATGTATTAAAGTTTTAGAAATGTTAGTATTTGAAGATTTGACGTGATTTCTACAGAAAAATGTTACCTGCAACTTGTCCACATCAAGACTATTTTAATAAATATGCTCAAGTACCACTGCTGAATCAAAGTAAACTTTGGAAGGTATATTTATCTATTTCATCAGAGTGTGGAAAGCCTTCTCTACACAGAACAAGCAATGTAAGATTCTGTTTATCAAACAGATGTCTTAGAAAAATCTTGAGAACTATTGAAGTTTCAGGCAAAATGCTAACTTTTTTTAAATCACAAGAGTGTCAGCTTTAGTTGTTCTGAGTTGAACATCTAGAGAACTAGAACTTTCTAGAAGATAGAACAAAATCTTCATGCTGAGTAAGGTTAATGATTTCCTTATTTGCCCACTAGGGACTAAGCTCATCCAATATCTGAAGTGAAAATGATATTTGTTATTAAAGGGTTATAGAGAGATTTGAATTTAAAACCCAAATAAATATCCCTTAATATTTAATTAAAAACATTAATTATAATATACAAGTATTAAATTTATTATTACTACTAAACAAAGTAATAAATCAGGAACAAGCAAAGCTAGCTACATTACCAAACAACCACAGATAAGATGATAGGGAAGAAGAGAACCATCCTAGGTAACACTGATGAATAGTATTGTGATTAGACACTGTAGGGCTTTTGAATCAAAGTCTCATATGCACATGATGTGGTTGGTACAATTGTTTCACTCAAGGATAAGGGTAAATAATTATGAAATGACTTTGCAAACATAGGTATGGATATGTGTATATATGTATTATTGTTTATGGTATTAGAGAAAAATACAAATAAAAAAGATAAAGGTTAAAATTGAGCCTTGTGGTGTCATATTGTCCTCATATGTATAAATGTGAATTCATGCTAGGTAAGTAGATGATAGAGAGATAGGTAAATAGACAAATGGATGGATATGTATTTGCATACATGCAACAATGCATAGATTCATGGGTAGATAGACCAACAGAAAGACAGACAAACAGATAATAGATGAACAGATACAGACAGACAGACAGAGATAGTTAGGGAGGGAGATGGACAAATAGATACAGTTCTTTTTTGTATGCCTATATTTTTTAGCTTTGTGCACTGAGAGACATGGATTTCCCTGGGGAAATTCATATAAGGTCTATAGTTAAGGAAACAATTTTGTACTAATATTAGTCTCAACATTTTGATTATACCAAAGGAAAGCTAAGTAAGTGATATATGATACCTCTGTATACTTTTGAAATTTAAAAATTATTTAAAATAAAATAGTGAAAATGTAAACATGTCATATTAAATCATACTTGTAGTTTCAAAAATGTCAAAAATCTTAACTTACAAGTTACTTGGAAACAATAATTATTTCCCTTTGTGTAGCTCAGCTTACAGTATTTGATGAATTTTGGCTTTAATATTAAGAGTTTTGATGAATTAATTTCTATTAAATATGAAATAAATATGAATTTTAGGCATATAATTGTGCTTGTTTCATAGTATATTCAATGATATTTCTTTTCTTTTTTCTAAAAATCCTTATTTGACAAATAAATGTGAAATAAAATTTGAAAATGCATTTGTTACACAAGTGATAGGAACATGAATGAAATAAATATAAATCAACCCGCTTATCTCAGTCCTTGTTTACAGTTGTTAAATACACAATGTTAAAATACTGGATTTCATGGTCTCTTTTCCAGTTGCTGGGAGAATATCAGACCTGCTTTTCCTTAGTTTTTTATGGAGGTGAAAAATGTTCATCTACAAAAGCCATGCAATTTAACATTCCATTGCCTGTCTTCTGTAACTAGCAGATTGTTCAGATCTTACCTTCCCCAATTAGTTGTTAGCTAATCCATTAGGAAAAATTTGCATTTCAAAAGGTGAAGTTGTATAGGATCACTGAAATACATTGTATACATTTAGTTTTCATGTGATTCTCTTGACTTGTCTAGGATACACATTGGAAAAATTTTCCAAAAAATGACAGCTGTTGATACTATTATCTATGGCTTTTCAGCATAAAACCTTTTTAAAATACAAAGCACATTTTTATAAAGCATGTGATATGATAAATTTCTCCACAATTTATAATAAACAATGGAATTTTGCTCATCCATTAGAAAGAATGATATTGCACCATTTTTAAAGAAATAGAAAGACCTTGAAAAACTGCTAATTGAAGTAAGTCAGAACTAAGACAGGCAAAGGATGAATGTTTTCCTTCACATGTGGAAGCTAGATTTAGCTTATAAACTTAGAAGTAAATACATTACCTGGTATGTAAATGTATATAAATATATTAACTGAAACATGCAAGGGAGAACTCAGTGTAATTCTTAGAAAAGCAAAGTCAAAGTTTAGCAAGATAAAACTCTAGGAAGCAGGTACTAAAAAGGGATGGAGTGGGGTCAACGGGGAAAGGGTAAACAAATGAAGAGGGAGAAAAGGAGTAGAATTCAATCAAGGATTCAATGCACATCCTACTGAATTAAGAATAAAAGAAGGAATGAGTAGCGGAGGGATGGGTTAGAATGTGGAAAGGGGTTACATTGATCAAGATATAATTTATGCATAAACAGCTTTGTTAAATGACAACTCCTCTTACAACTATTTAAAGACTATATAAATGTACATATATGTGGAGTTTAGGACTAGATAATTTCAGTTAACTAGAAAGACAATACCCCTTAAATAACAAAATATTATTTTTATTATTTTGTATAACAACTAATAGCAATATTTTAGGCTTTAAGATTATTTAAGTTGTCATTATCTTGACAATTATGGACTGTATATTGGGAGTCCAGTGGCTACATTTCATCCACTGGAGATCATTATGTTAAATGTAGTAAACCATGAGCAGAAGTAGAAGATGACTTGTCTCTACTATGTGTATTCATACATACAATATATACATATTCATATGTATAGAGAGGATATGTAAATTTTAGGTTGTTTGGAGGTTATGAGGAAAATGAAGAAAGGGAAACAAGAATGATGACTTAATCTTGAATATCACAAGTCCAAATATACTGACTAGGCTTAATAACTGTATTACAAGGCTGATATTGATTTCTTGAGGAAAAGACTACTTATCTGGACACCTAAAAGATAGAATTCAAGTTTCACTGGGGACCCCTGCTGTTAGGATTTTTGTTTCTTTTGTCTTCACTCACATTTCCAGAAAAAAAGATAGAATTTCTTTCCTAGAGAATCTAGGTGATTCAATTGCCTAAAATCTAGGAACCTGAAGAAAAAGAAACTAGGGAGAGTCAAACATTTGTTATTATTTAAATATTCATATAGCCACTGTTTCAGAACAGTATGGTACTCTAAATTATTCATATCCAGCACATCTCTCCAGATACTCCCTTTATAAAACCCTGGGTCTTGTCAAGCATGAATCAGACTGGACGGTTTCCATGAAAATTCTTCATTTTTACACACACACACACACACACAATTACACAATCAGTTCTTCAGGAAGATGGCTTCCCTTTCTGACTCATTTGAGGGATCTGTCAATAAACTTGCATTTTCCTTAAGCCTTTTCTGTTGGTGATCAATGATTCAGCAGTATCATTTCCTCCAAGTGAGTAAAGCTTCAGTGGGCTTTCCCCCTTCCCCACTTATTGGTTCTTTGCTTTTTTCTCTCTCCTCTTCTCTTGTTTTTTTTTTAAAGCTCTCTTTTTTGTTGCTGTAAAATGAGAGGGAACAAGAACTTATTCCAAATTTATCTGAAGAATCTCATAATATTATTCAACTTTTATTTCTTTATGTTTGTCATAGGAAGTAGTGAAATATAAGGCCTGAAAAATTTTATGTGATGCTTAAAAGGAGCAATTATTACTACTTCATAATAAAAGTTATATTACTATAATATCATAATTGTATGTTATTAGATAATTGCATTTGTAGATGTTTTGTAAAATAAACATTACTAATTGGGTGCTACCAAAGTATTATAGTAGCACATATAAATACATAGGAGTCAATGGTTGGTAACTGCCATTTGGATATTATTATTTATTATAATGATCAATAAGCTATGGTAGATGCATTATATAAATGATGATCCAAGGTACACATAGTGCTATATGCAGTGACAGAAAAATACTATTATTTGGTATAAAAAACTTGTATTTAGAACATAATACAATGTAGGTGTGACTATATTGACAGATGAGTTATATGCTTATGAAATAAAAAATATATGCAGAACACATACAAAATTAATATCTCAAACAGGGTTATAACATTATGGACACATGTATGCACATGTATGAACACATGAATATATAACTGCATGCACACATGTTTATATGATTCTAGTATGAAATAAAATGAAGAATATTAGAATAGTGATGTTAGTTACATTATTTTCTTTTTTACATCATTTTGGTTCTGTGTGTGCTATAAAAAGTTAAAGAAATGTCCAACTGTGAGGTTCTTTTTATATTAGCATTCATGGTATTTGAACTAATGGCTTCATATTTACAGGCAGGGAGTCTATAACTGAATAACAAATATAACCCTAACTATGTACTATGTTAAGATAATAAGAAATATCTGGGTGTTGGTGGCTTACACCTGTAATCCTAAATATCAAAAGGCTAAGACCTTAAGTATCAACATTCAAAGCTTTCCCAGGCAGAAAAGTATGCAATATTCTTTCTCCAATTAACTAGCAAAATTCTTAACTAGAGTTCGGGTTCAAAGTGGTAGAGCACTACTAAGAAAGCTACTGGAAGAATGGGATGTCCTGATTTCAAGCACAAAATGACCTGTCCCAGTACAAAAAGAAAAATAAAGGTCATGAGAAGTGAATTATTCTTCATGATCTTAAGATAATCAAAAATGGATTATCCTTCATCCTTTATATCCTGACATAATTTGTGAACTGTTTAAGTAGATGCAAAAATCACAATCTCTCCCTCTCCCTCTCTCTCCCTCTCTATGTATGTGTCTCTTTGGGTCTCTGTCTCTGTCTCTGTCTGTCTGTCTGTCTGTCTGTCTGTCGGTCTGTCTCTTGCTCTCTCTCCTATCTCTCACTCCTTAACTTTGGAGAAGAAAGATTCTGTGAATTCTGTATTTCCAAGATGATTTCTGTCAATAGCCAAAGAAAGTCACATGCTCCTCTACTTGATCCTCAGGGTGAGATTGCAACTTTGCTGACACCTTGTTTTCACAGATTTGAAACCCTGACTGGAAACCCCAGCCTATACATCTGACACTAAAAAATGGGTGTCTTAGCCACTAAGTGTATGCTAATGCATTAGCCAGCAACAGAAATCAAGCATAGAAAAGCCACAAAATGTTGTAATAACAACGCTTTTCTGGAGTGTAAAGATTACCAGAGTGAAGTTGGATGTTATTAGAATGCAGGTAATTAGATGCCATCTTCACTTTTTAACCTCATAAATTCAAATCCTGTGGCATTAACAATGTGTATGCCATTCTCATTTTTAACTAAAAAATCTACAGAGACAAATTTAAAATATGTAAGTAATGATGTTTAGAAACTTTCTTGATAGATTAAAAATGTTTTTCTTGTTATTTCATGGTTCTCTGATTTTTTTGTTGTTGTTGTTGTGTCGAAACCCCTGCTATTTAGCTAGTATCATGGTAACAAGTAGCAGACTTCAATGAAGAGATGTTCAAAGACTTTTTTTCCCCATTGTTTGTGGGGCCTGAACTCTGGGCCAGGGCTCTTCAGCTCAAAGCTAGCGCCCTACCATTTGAGCCACAGTGCCACTTCCAGCTTCTCCTGCTTATGTGTGCTGATGAATCGGACCCAGGTCCTCATGCATGCAAGCAAAGCCCTCTACCACTTTCCATCCTGAGATGTTCAAAGACTTTTGATAAATTAATGGACAACATGAAGGGATAGCCATAGGATGAGAAAAAAAACAAATGTTGTTAATAACCCTATGTAAGTTACTGGAATTCAAAAGAGCTATGCTCCAGATGTCAACCAGCCCTTGGTGGAGAGAAGGCCCTGTAGCCCACAGAGAAAGAACAACTTTATTTTATCGTTTATTTCCTTATCCACGTTGTCTTCCATTGAGCAAAACCAACCAACCACATCAGTCAACCCATCTGCCATCTAGAAGAATCATCTTTTGGATGCCTATTATTTTGCTTCCCATTTATTTCTTGAACTCTTATCATGTATCTTCAGGAAGAACCACTTTCTGCTTTCAGAAACTGGGGCACAAGGCTGAGGGATGAGTAAGTAAGCTATGATGAAGTGAGGTGTCTGGTCACAGCACACTTGCAAAGAAAAGTTCCATCATTTTCCATATTAGGCAGTACCTCGAATGAACACATGCCATGGAGGAGTGTGTCATCCTGTTTTCTCATATCTTGTGTGTGTGTGTGTGTGTGTGTGTGTGTGTGTGTGTGTGTGTGTGTGTGTGTTTAATATTGGTGAATAATAATCTAAGCACATATACAGGACTCCCACTGTTTGCAGCAATAGACCAAGCTCAGAGGCATACTTGACTCTAGGAGATCCATGGGGTCTTGTTTTGCAAAGACTTGAAATGCAATTAGTAAGAAAGTGTGCTTGGTTTTCCCCGCAGTACATCCATGTTGCAGTTTCAGTGTCCATTTTACCATGCTCTTATCTCTATCTTCCCCAACAACTGATAGAGAAAACACACAGAACTTCCCTCGGACCTATGTTATGTGGGGAATCCCTACTCTTCTTAGCATTGATCCACTAAGCCCCGATCTTGCCCGATCTTTCCTGTCTTGTAGGACACTGAAACTTGCCAAGACAATTGTTTCCTCCTAAGAACAGATAATAGGCTCTGCGGTTTCTTTCACCATCTATGCATTGAAAATGCTCCCCAGTTTTCTTCCTTGGCTCTGGGTTGAATTTCCAGATTTCCCCAATTATGAGCCCTTGCCTTGCCACACAGATCAGGAAGAAGTGAACCATCCTGTTGGATTTGTCATGTGTCAAATTATTATTGTTTAGCTTTTTAGAGCATACATACACACACACACACACACACACTGAAACAAGCAGTTGGACCTTTGCCTTTAGTTTTCAGTACTCTAGGAGTACTGAAATGGGGAGGCTGGGTCTACCTAGTGCCATCGTGGTCATGTGATGGGTAGGAATTGGGTTTAACTGGTGCCATCTTGTCTTCATGGTGGAGGAAGATGAAATCCCACCTCCCAGGTGATAGGCATGCCTGAATTCCAAGAGTCAGGGTGGGGACTGGTAAGATAGGTTACTGGACTGGTCAGTCCTGTGCTTTGAAGTCGGGAGATTTGAGTTTCCTTGACCCTGACCACTGAACCTGACTATATAGGCCCAAACCAGTTCCAGCGCCATTACATCTTGCCTCTTGTCTCCTGTGTTTCCTGTCTCCTGGCTCTCCTTCAGTAACTATGGTGTCCCACTTCAATTCTCCATTGGAGTTGTTCTGGTATTTGTTGTTGTTGTTTTGTTTTTGTATTGTTTTCTGCTCTTTCTTTCTTCTGCTCTCATGGCTCAGTTTTCTGACCGTGTTAACAGTATTTGCGGGATTACAGGTCTTTGTGTCAGGAGTCCACCTGCAGATGACAGCTTTCTAGTAAAGACTTCCAGTTTGACCTCTCAGAATGAGACTTCTCTGTTTTTCGTGACCGAGATACCATACAATGCTACCCTTTTCCTGAAAGCAATGTTGTAGTAAACCATCAACAAAGATTATCTTTTAGGGGAAGGGTAGGACATGATATTGTTTCCATTTTTGATCACTGTCCATGTCTTCCTGGGCTTTCTCTCTGCTCCTTATCTCTTGCCTTTTAAGCTGTTAGTGATGATGTGCAAAACTCAGATCATACTGAAAAAGTACATAGTCCTTATTTTCCTTGGTCATTTTAGATCAGCTTTAGCTCAGGGGATCCTCAGAAATGTAGATATGAAATTGAATTATAGGTATAACAATGCTGTTTAAATGTGCCAGTTATAAGGTAATTAATTAGGTTGGTTTGGTTCCAGAGTTAATCTGCCAGAAATACTTTATATGTCTTACTCTCTGGTACTGTAAAGCATTGTAAAATCAGATTACTTAGGAATGATGTATTGCAGAGCCATGGAGAAAGATTCTTAGCTATGGAGGCCTGAGCTTCAAGTCTCACTTCTGACTTACTAAATATAGGAACAAAGTTGGGCTGTAGTTCAGTAGTAGAACACTTGTCCAAAATGTGAGACCTTGGATTCCATCTCCAGCACCACCCCCTCCAAAAAATAATAAAGGAATTTTCACTCTAGGCCTGCAAATTGGAACAACTATAAGTTAGCTGGTTTGCTTTAGAGTTGACACAACAATTAAAATAAATTTTAATAAGTTTACATAACTAAAAGGTTATCATATTAAAAGTAATTAAATTCTTCTGCCATGCTTTCCACTTGCATCCTATAATGGTGAATCAAATCACACAATAAAATTGATCATAGTATCAGAAACAACCTTGAATACATCCCTCCTAATTTTTCCCTGCAGAGTAAATATCCTTTAAATCTCTACTATATTCGTTTTTCTACATGCACTGTTTACAGTTGTAAATAGTCTGGGAGAGATCACAAGGAAAGAAATGCTATTGTAATATATGTACAATGGGAAAACATGAATTTCTTTTGGACATTTTCAGTGTAATCTTGTCAAACTAATCAGTCATAGATAATACTTGTCAATGTGAGATAAAACCAAACTTCCTATCTTCTGAAGTAGTAGAAGTCTCAGAGGTAAGAAAAAATGCAATAATAAAAAAAGATGGAAAATTACTCTCAATTTTAAGTATAATATGTGATTTTCAGAATTACTAAGCTTAAGTTATTTGACAAATCATGTTTATGTAAGTCTTTCTCCGGAAGGAATAAATTATCATCAATAGCTCTTTATTCTTTGGTGAGAAAGAGAAATTAAACTGATTCTTTGCATATATTAAAACATATGTTAAGATAAAAAATACAGAGATCATTTTCCTCAAGAATATCTCCTTGTTTTGTCTATCATATTATCAAAATTCTACACTGCTTTTTTTCTGGAAAAATCTTTAAAGTTTTAAAAAATCTATTCTGCTACAATAGTATAATAAATTTATTATTTAGATATTTATGCCATATTATTTTTTCTTTTTATACAAAGAATAAAAATTATTGGGGAGGCAATGATGGGCAGGGTAGGAAAACTTTACTAAAGTGATATTTCTGTTGGAAGACTATCCAAAACTTTTAAGTAGAGCCAGGAGTCCCAAAGAGTCAAAAGTAGCATAAAAGTGAGAAGAAAATCTGTTTACCAAATAAAGGTGTAATTGAGAATATAATTGCTTTCTAACTATTGATTGGCTTGAGAATTTAATCTTAAATATATGCAGAATGTCAGAGAGCTAAGTTAAAGGTATATAAAGGTATATAAAGGTATATAACAGCACATTTTTGTATTCGTGTTTCTATGATGAATTCATTAAAATGCAAAAAATCAGAAATTGACTTCAAACTGTAAGTCCATTAGTTCTAAGGTTAAGATACTAGAAGTCCTAAATTGGCTTTCTGCATGAATGAATTTCTTCATTGTTAAATTGAAAAAAACACTAAGTCCTAGCTAATTGAGTAGTTCAATTCCTGTTTTCCAAGTGGGGTAGTTTCTACAGTTAATACCTCCACTGAGTAGAGTAGGAGATGGACTATGTTTCTACTTGCAGTTTCAAGAAAAAACACTCAAGTGGTGAATGTCTCATTTACCTCAAACACAGGAAAAAAGTGCAGCAAATAATTGTATCCACTTGTTAGACTACTCTGTCATGGACCTTTAAATAGCCAAAGACTTTGAGCTGAAGGTGCTAATAGTTGTTAGGTGATGAAAGATTTAATTCTTTGTGATAGAATGTGTTTCAGGAGATTGTGCCTTGTTAATCTTGCTTGTTTTCTTCTAGGAGAAACCAATTTACAGATACTGTTTTGGAGGACATTTGAAGCTGTGAAAACAATTCATTTAATAGTTGAGCCTTGACAGACACTGATAAATAATCTTGATAAAGATCACAATTTTTTCGCAGAAAAAGTTGATGCCAAAAAAATGAATTCATTTTTCCATTTTAGTGAAATTTTAGGAATCTGGTGTTGGTTAAATATTAAATAATTAAGCTTTAGTGCTCTTGAAATTTTATTTGTAAATGAATAGCAGCAGTAAATATAAAAAATAATTTATACCAGTACAAAGAATTTTTAAAAATATGAGAAACCATGGGACCTATGTTTTTTGGGCCTGGCTTACTTCACTTAATATAATTTTTTCCAAGTCTTTTCATTTCCTAACAAATGGGGCAATGTTATTCTTTCTGATGGAGTCATAGAATTTCATTGTGTATATATACCACATTTTCTTGATCCATTCATCTACTGAGGGGCATCAGGGTTGATTCCATATCTTAGCTATGGTAAATAATGCTGCAATAAACATAGTTGTGCTGGTAGCTTTAGTATGGTCTTGTTTGTGATCATTTGGGTAAATGCCTAAAAGTGGGATTGCTGGATCGTAGGGGAGCTATATGTGGAGTCTTTTGAGAAAGCAGTTGAACAAGTTTACACTCGTGGATTTTTAACTAAAGATAGATAAATGAGTTGACACATACGTACATACACACAAGTAAATAACAACTTTATATGTTTATAAAGGACTTGAAAATTAGCTATTTTCCTTTTGACTATCACACTTAACCATTATAGAAAACTGCTTAAATATCAATATCTTATTTTATATAAATGGGAATAGTGAATCTGTATTTCGTCAGTAAACTGGTATCACTGGATTTGAACACAGATGTTTCCATTTCCTGCAGTTTTTCTGAATCAAAATAAAAAAACACAACATGATGTACTGTATGTGCATGATCTGTGTGAAGCTATAGTTGAAGTATAACAAGCTACTTTTATTGTAATTGTAAAAAAATGATATAAAAATCCAGTACTTGTGCAGCAAAGAAGCATGAGGTCTATCAACGGTCCTATTGGCAAGCTCCTTCCAAAGAGTCAATCATATGTGTATATAAATTAGTGGTTTATTCCCTCAGGGTGGAACTCTAGTCAATAAATCCATTCACAGGGCAGAGTAGGAATATGGGTGTATTGCCTTTCAATGACCGTCAATTGCTCATTTAAAAAGTAAAAGTTTATTGAATTGTGAGAGGAGAAACAGTAATCATTGAAATATGACTTGAACTTTTATGTTAGTGTTTTTACAGAAAAAAATAAATTTTGTCTTCTGAAAGAAGCTCAAAATAGCACCTCTGTCCCACTGTCATGAAGTTGTAACTTCTAATGAAAATGAACATGTATGCCAATTGTCCTAGAAATACCATTGGAGCTCTGATATGTCCTTATTCACAGAGTGGAAATATATTTGATCCTATTGTGGAAGTCTCTTTAGGGAACTTAAATCCCATAGCTATTTTATTTTGTGCTGCAATATTGTTTGCTTCTTTTTCTCATTCATTCTTTGCAAAATATAACCAGTCACTCATGTCTTCTAAACAGCTGTTCTTATCTATTGAACTTACATTATGATGGCTAGTATTCCTGTGTTGTTAGTTTAGTATATTTATGGTCACCAACTATTTATTGTATACCACTTTTGTTTCTCTAAATGTGTACTTATGGAAAAAACAGATATGATATTTCTTATCTGATTTTTACTTTTGTATTATCGAGCTCAGTCTCTCTAATCTGTAGTGTCATATCATGAAGGAGTTATCTTTTGGAAACAAAGCCTTTCATTTAAACTGCATTATACTTTATAGAATAATCTATAATTCAAGTAAGACACTAACTGAACATCTACCATATGGTATATTATTAATATACAAAGAAACTGAATGTCTCATGTTGAAACTTAAATTCCTTAAAATCGTGATACTCAGTGTTTAAAGTGTGTCCAAACTGAACAAGTATTAATATAAACACAAATTGTGGCATTTGGCAGCTAAGTATCCACATAATTTTTGTTAATTATGTTATTCATACTTTTCTTGCGAGTGGACAATAATGTCAAGTAAATAACTGCCTGTAATTAGTGAAGTTTAGTAAGTAGGATAACTTTTTTTTCTATGCCTTGAAGATTTTAAAAAGAAAAATCTAAACAATATAATTTCAAATATATAAATTATCTTAAATATATTGTCCTTTAAAAACAATTTTGTAGGTTGGGAATGTGGCTTAGTGGTAGAGTGCTTGCCTAGTATGCATGAGGACCTGGGTTTGATTCCTCAGTACCATATAAACAGAAAAAGCCAGAAGTGTTGCTGTGGCTCAAGTAGTAGAGTGCTAGCCTTGCGCAAAAGCTCAGGGACAGTGGCCAGCCCCTGAGTTCAAGCCTCAGGACTGGCTAAAACAAAAAACAATTTTTTACAAACTATGCATCTGAAAAATTGCTTATATCTAGAATATATAAGGAACTCTAAAAGATCTCTCTCAGTAAAGCATAAGAAGCTATAAAATGCATTATAGATCAAAATAGATATTTCTCAAAATATGCCATTGGAATGGCTAACATGTACATGAAAAGAATATTTAGCATCACTCATTGTCAGGGGAAAAAAGCAAATCAAGACCATATTGAGATAATTTCTCACTCCAGGAAGAATGGCTACTATCAAAAACACTAAAAGTAACATACACTGGAGAATTATGTGAAACAGGGAATTTTTGCATGTGGTTGGGTTAATTAGAATAGCCCTTGTGGAAAACAGGATGGAGGTCCCTCACAAATAAAAATAGAATTACCAGGGGGTTATTATATAATTACATAATGTAATGTCTAAGTACAATATTATGTATGTATGTATGTATATATATATATATATATACATATATATATATATATATATATATAAATCCTCACTCTATGTTACCTGTTACTTTTAACCAAGTTATATTTAGTATACTTTATTAGGTTGCATATTGGAATTTATTAAGGTTCTTTGTTCTTCACAATTTTGAAGGGGTAACTCTGTTTGATTCTAAAATTTTGACTTTTGTTTCTTTACCTTGTATATCATTCAGTTTGTAAAATGGCAAAATGAGGATCGTATGAGTAACTTATTTCAAGTTTTTATGGTAAAGGCTAATAAAAGAGAGAAGACACTCTCCAAATAAAGAAATATAGGTCATATAGTGAACCCGTAGGGAATTATATTTAAACACGTGTAACATCATTCATCTGAGTATCTTAAAATTGCCTTATGGACAAGTATGATTCCATTTAAGAGCCAGAGAAGATGAGATCTGAAATTACTTTTTCAAAAGGTCAAAAGGTAGAAAGTAGGTGACCAAATTGAGGTTTCTGAATTTCTACTCGAGCAGCCTAATCACTAATCCTACCTGAGCCTTCCCAAGTCATCTAATGACCTAGATGAGTGAACAGTTAATTTTCCACATGAGTGCATTACATGTGAGACATTTTACTCTATCACTACTTCTGGATCCTCACACTTCTTTCTCACACTGATTTCCAATAGTCCAGCACTTTTCTTTGAGGAGAAAGGTCCTTGTAAAGCTCAAATAAGTCGAATGACTTTTCCTCGTGTACAGTGGACTGTCTATGTTTTTGCATAAACACTGGAACCTCTCTCTTCAGTTCTGTGCAATGTATTTTCAGTAGATTATTTACTGGTCTTTGGAACCACACAAGACAATGGCTAGGGCCTATGTCCATATCCCATCAAATGTAATGTAACTTTTATTCAGGCAAAGTTATCTGCCAGTTACAGAACTAGTAAGCTGTCAAGGAAACATGTACATTTAATCATCCAATCATCTCATACTGATGGGAGTAGACAGTTGATTATGTGATTAAAACAGAAATGAGTTTCTGAGGAAAAGAAGTAGAGATATAAAAGAATAAAACAACCTTATTCATTCCTCATTCGGACTTAGGTCTAGTGTGCTAATTAGAGGCCGCATTGTCAATGACTTCTTGGTCTGCAGCATCCATGAAAAAGCTAATTTTGCAACTGGTTTCAAAGGTACAAAAGTAGCATTTAAGAATGAATGTATTTTAAGCCTTTTCCCCTTTCAGATGACTAAAAAGAATCTTTAACAATGAGGCATCCTGTTTGCCATTGTCTTCTTTACCATGAAGTTGCTTTATGGGCTACTTTTATGAAGATACCAATTAAAGTTTTGTTAAAAGATGAGGACATTTAATTCATAATAAGAACAGGTATTAATAAGTTCTACTTTGTGATTATGGGCCCTGTACTCACTACACAATATACAATACTTTTCCTTTGTATTCAATTAAATAAATTGGGAGAAAAGTTGCTGATCTTTCAATAAGACTCTTAGTAGAACTTTGAATCTGAAAGCAAGTAAAGAAGGGAGCAATTAGCAAGGATTATTCATAGCTTTGGACTTGAATCTGTGAGGATGGAATGTGCAGTTGCCATAGATATAGTTGGCATTGATATGAGGAGTGTGTATTGTTATGGGATCTGAGAATGCTCGCATGCTGAGAGAACTAGAGGGCATCTTGTCATGCTTATAGGAAAGTTTAAGAAATTAAGTCAATGATGAGCACCTAACTAGGGAATATTTTAAAAAAACTTTTTATTATTGTGAAAATACTGTACAGAAGGGTTACAATTACATGGGCAAGATAGTGAGTATATTTCTTATCAAGCATCGTTTGCTTCTTCCTTTGTTTCCTCATACCATCCCTTCCCCTCTCCACCCCCCACATCCCCACATTCCCCTAAATTGTAAAGTCATTTTTTGAGATAATGTCTGTACATCTCATTGTTGTAATAGGTCCACCTGTAACCATATTTAAACAGTTTGTTTTTTCCTTCCCCTCCACAAACTATATCAACATCAAATATAGTGAAAGCAGGGCTTCTACTCTGGGGGAGGTATATGCAAAGCAACAAAGAAATCATAACTAGGGAATATTTTTAAGTGAATCTGCCCAAAGTTGCATTGCTAAGAGAGAAGATTCCAGAATGATCTTAGTCTACTATTCTAAATACCCAAAATAAGCAAACAGAGAAAAGGAATTTTGCAGTAGAGAGTGAATGCATTTTATATTATTTTATAACTTATTTTAATGCATTATTATTGATTTCTCTGGGAATGAACTAGAGGGCTCATTGAAGATATTATTTTGAATTTTTTCTTTTTTTAATTTAATTTAATTTAATTTGTGAACATACTGTACAGAGGAGTTACAATTACATGGACAGGATAATGCGTACATTTCTTACCAAGCATTGCAGCCTCCTCCTTTGTTTACCCTTCACATCCCTTCCCAGCCTCCCCCCTCCCCCCATTATTTTGAATTTTTGTCTAGGCATTTACTATCTCAAAGTACTGCTAATGCCAGATTTCCAAAAGCAAATATATAAGTTAATCATAGATATATATATACACACACATACATATACACATACATATACACATCTATTGTATATATAGTAATCATAAATATATAGCATATATAAAGCCTTATATAGTAACCATAGCTATATATAATAACTATATCTATAGTAAGATTCATATGCTTCAAGATTTTTGTTGTAAAAGATTTCAGAGATAGAAAAGAACATTATCTGTTCATTTGAATAGATGAGCAGTATATGTAGTCACTTTTACCTACTTGCTATTATGGGTGGTAATATAATGAATTATGATGACTATGAGTGCTAATGATGGTTGCAGAAAGCATTTGTATACTGCCTATTGATTGTCAAACACTGAAGCTATGAACTCAACAAGTATCATACATGTTTAACTATCATAAAAAGCCAACTCTGAAAAAAGCATTTTTCATACTGCTATGAACCCATACACATATGGAACATTGCATGGATCTCTTCACTTGCTTCATGAATTCCTGTACACATGAGGCAGTAGATAATAACAGGTTTTGCAATTTAGCATGTCAATAAAACACAAGGATATAGGTTGCAATCATCCTTATAGTCCATATACGGACAAAAATATGTGGTATATAAATGGAGAAAAAAGATTAATGAATGTAAAGACAGCAGTCTAGTCTATCCCCAAGTGTAAATATCTCTGTCTTATTTGTATATCTACAACTACTTCCATAGTAATGCCATAGAAATTGCCCAAATAGCATATTGGATTTTGAATTTTCTGAAAAAATTGTTTCTCAGATCAAAGACCATTCCCCATGTCCCACACATGACACAAAGTAACAATAAGTTGATAAAATATAACCCAGAGACAAAGACATTTGGAAATACCTGGAAAAAATCGGTGGGAAGGGAGTGATGTGGTTGAAGGGAAAATATTCAGTTCATGTGGAAGTTCTACTTTTTGGTGTTTGAGGAGCAGATCTTACCGGAGAACCTCCTGGTGCTCAGGCATCAGGAGGAACACAAGAGGCAAGAGTTACTTAGAGGCTGTGATACAGATTCTTACTCACTGGGTTGATTGAAAAAGAGCTCTCTAGAGAAGTGAACTGAGGAAATGTTATTGAATTAATAAAAAAGCAAACCAGCATGTGGGATTTAGTCTTTACCTGGTTGGATATAAACTCTGTGGTACCAAACAGTCCCACGGAAGTGAGATTTCCTTATAATACCCATAGGTTAAACTATTTAATTTGGAGCCAACCTAGATTACACTAGACCAGACTTGTCAGAAAAACCAGTAAGTTGGATAAAATCGAGAGCATTTTGTCTACATCGATATTGATGTCGATTCTTGTAGGAAGTATTAGCTCCACAATATTGAGATATTTCATCCAAAAGTCAAAGCATTTACTTTGGTCTTTATACAGCTTTGCGAGCTTCCAGCAGAAACAAGCAGTGTCTAGATGTGCTCTTCTTCAACAAGTATAAATAGATGTGAAATCTTGAAATTTTGAGTGTGAAAGTCACATCAAACCTGAACATTTTGGAAAACTTTTAGGTTAGTTACATGTAATGAATACTTGATTTTTCCCCCCCGAGAGTCTGAGCTGTGACACTAAAAGACCAAGCAACAAACAGAAACATGCACTTGTTATAGCAAGCAGGTGCTTGCTTTCCTTATATTAAATGTTTCCATTACCTTCCCAGGAGCTGGGGACACCTCTGTAATCATCTTCATGGTTCTAGAGAGGTTGAATCCAGTCCTGTCTTAAAGGACATGGCATGTTATTCTTTCAAAGTTGATCAAGATATTGATTTCAATTCTCCTAGCCACAGGACTGAACATAAAGCCTAAATCAGAACAGTTAGAAAGGACATTAAAAATTGTGTTCCTATTTGCTGGTGAGAGTATAGAATATTGAACATGAGTCCTAAGATTGGTTCAAGCACTTCTGCTACCAAAACGAAGAGAAGAAATAAATGCATAAACAAGGACATTGCCAAAGAATTACAGAAAAATAAACAGCATTATAGTGATGAAAAATACATAAACACATATACATACCCATGCCCACATATGTGCATATGTATATATATATGATTATATACTAGAATGTATATATCATTGTATACTGTAATATCTATATATTCATACTCACTTTGCAAAATTATTTTGAAGAAATGTTTTAAATGAAATAATAAGTCATTTTCAATGATACAAAAGAGTTGGAAGTAGCCTTCTTGGCTATATTGTGTTATTATTTTTTTTCCTTTTAGTTAGTGCCCAGGGCTGAAGTTGTCTTTCCAGAGTTTTTAAAGAAATTCTAGGCACCTGGGACTCACAGTCATAAAACCTACTTTAAGAGATTCATGATGAACTCTGAATGCTTATATTAGTCAATGTACTCTACATGTGATTGCAAAGGCTGACATTAAAATTTTCTGCTATCAGCTGGATGCCAGTGGCTCAGGCCTGTAATCTTAGCCTCTCAGAAGGCTAAGATCTGAAGATCACAGTTCAAAGCCAATCAGGCAGAAAAGTCTCCATGAGGCTCTTATCTCCAATTAACCACTCTAAAACATGAAGTAACGCTGTGGTTCAAACTGGTAAAGTGCTAGCCTTTAGCAAAAGAGATCAAGGGAAGTGCTCAGGCCCTGAGTTCAAGCTCCACGAAAGACATATATATATATATATGTATATATATATATATATATAATATATGTGTGTATATATACATTTATATTTATATGTATACACATATATACATATATACACATATATATGTATTATGTATATGTATACATATATATGTATATGTATACATATATACACACATATATATGTGTATACAGATACATAGATACATGTATAAATATGTGTGTATATATATATGAGTATTGTTAGAAAGCAACCTCATAATGTTTTTTTGTTTAATCCTTAATTTTGTCCCTTAAGCAGAGTACTTTTGTCAGCAAGTTTTTGTTTTCAAGTTTTGATTCACTCACAGAATGCTCCCAAAAAACACTTGTTAGAGTCTTGTGGACAATGGCAACTGTGATAACAACTTTGCAAAGACTTTCTTAGCCACCACTGACCCACCAAATCTAACTCTTAGGACTGTTTAAAGAAAAAAATATTCCTTTTCAATGATATATTTCTTCCAAGTAATTCAGAAAAGAATCTTCAAGGCTATAGTTATGAAAAGAAATAATATACTGTGGGAATTCCTTGTCCTTAAGTGTTTTGATGAGAGCATGGCCTAGATATTATAAGAAACAATAGAATACAACAATCACAGCTCTATTCTTTGCTGTAGTGATGAATTTGGGAAAAGTACTTGGGTTATGAAAGAAAAAGCACCTACAGTAAACCAGCCTCAGTCATGGATTTATTACACACAACATTGACCAAGCACAGGAAAATAAGTAAGTAAATAAATAAATAAATAAGTCAAAAGTAATTTCATACATACAAAAGAATATTACATTCTCATGTGTACATTTATGGAGTTCAGTTGTTGCTGAGAAGCTCTCAGTCAGTCTGGTGTTGTTGTCAGTTGTGTTTAAATTATGTGATCTGCTGACTGTTTCCTTGCCTTTATATTCTGTGAAAATATACCTTGTGAAAAGGCAAATGGTACCCAAATGAAAGATAAATGTGAATGTGTTCAATTTTAGGTATAAAGTGAAAATTTTAGGTTTGTTGAAAGGAGGCATGTCTTTAACAGAAATTGGGCAGCATTAGGGAAAAGTAAATCATACACCTGTAGTACAGAACCAAACTTCATATATCCTGAACATAAACCCTCAACAGGGCTCTTCTTGGAGCCAAAGAACCCCTAGGTACCAATGGACTCTGTGGTTTGTATGAGATTGAAGGCTATGGTAAGCTAGTCATTTTCATTACTTTGTGGACCTGTTCTCATCAGCATTAATTACTTTCTGCTTCAAATGTGAAATATGAAATATTTATAAGCATGAAAAAGACCATTCTACTTGAATAAAATGGAAGTATAAGGGAAACTGTGCTTATCTGACTGAACATCACAAATATCCAAAAGAAAGAACAAAAAATCAACTAACCTCTCTGATAAAATAAGATGTATACATCTATTGTTTATTGATCTTAGTTTAAAATCTTTTTTTGTGCCCTTGAACAATTCTATCTCTAGATCTGATGGTGGTCACACTTTCTTAAGTTTCACATATATTGTGATGGTAAATTTCATCTTATGACTTCTCATGTTACTTTGTTGTTTGTCATGGCACTGAGCCCCATTGTAGTATTACTAGTATCACTGCGATTGTTTTATTCCTGTCCACATTTCACCTTTGATAGTGAGATTCAGCACTGCATAATTTACTCTTTGTATTTTTTGTGCCCTGTCCAAACCTTAATAGACATTTAATTAAAAGTCAATAAAGATTTTATCTACATAAAGTAAAATGTTATTTCTATACGATAGGACAAAAAATAAATGAGATGTACAAGTCGTTATGTTGAAAACGAACTTTACAACTTTGGGGGGGAGGAGGATTGGGTGGGGAGACGGGGGTGTGGGGGGAGGATGGGAAGGGATGGGAAGGCGAAACAAAGGAGGCTACAATGCTTGATAAGAAATGTACTCATTGCAATCCAAAAATTCATATGGAACAATAAAAGACCCCGAATAGCAAAAACGCTCCTCAATGGAAAGAACACTGTTGGAGGAATATCAATACCAAACTTCAAACTCTACTATAAAGCCATAGTAATCAAAACAGCTTGGTATTGGCATAAGAACAGACCTCAGGACCAATGGAATAGAATTGAAAACCCAGAAATGAACCTACAGACCTATAGCCATCTAATCTTCGATAAGGGAGCTAAAACAATAGAATGGAACAAAGACAACCTCTTCAGTAAATGGTGCTGGCAAAATTGGTTAACTACATGTAGAAAACTTAAGCTAGATCCTTATATATCACCCTGCACCAGAATCAACTCCAAATGGATCAAAGACCTTGAAGTCAAAGCAGACACTCTGAAAACATTACAGGATGGAATAGGAGAAACCCTAGGTCTCCTTGGCTCAGGCTGAAATTTTCTGAATAGAGACCCGGAAACACAACAAATCAAAGAAAGGTTGGACAAATGGGATTGCATAAAGTTGCAGAGCTTCTGCATGGCAAAGAACATAGCTAGCAAGATCAATAGAAAGCCCACCGATTGGGAGAAGATCTTTACTAGCCATACAACGGACAAGGGTCTCATATCTAAAATATACTTGGAACTCAAAAAATTAAACCCCCCAACAACAAATCCTCAAAGAAACAACTGCCCAATAAATAAGTGAGCGAAAGACTTAAAGAGAAACTTCTCTGAAGAAGAAGAAAGAAGGATGGCCAATAGACATGAAGAAATGTTCAACATCCCTAGCCATAAAAGAAATGCAAATCAAAACAACATTGAGATATCACCTCACTCCAGTTAGAACGGCAAAAATCAAGAACTCTAACAACAACAGATGCTGGAGGGGATGTGGACAGAAAGGAACCTTACTTCATTGTTGGTGGGAATGTAAACTTGTTCAACCACTTTGGAAAGCAGTATGGAGGTTCCTCAAAAGACTTCACAAAGAGCTCCCCTATGACCCAGCAATCCCACTTTTGGGCATTTACCCAAATGTTTACAAACAAGACCACACTAAAGCTACCAGCACAACTATGTTTATTGCAGCGTTATTTACCATAGCTAAGATATGGAACCAACCCAGATGTCCCTCAGTAGATGAATGGATCAAGAAAATGTGAAAATGTGCTATATATACACCATGGAATTCTATGCCTCCATCAGAAAGAATGACATTGCACCATTTGTTAAGAAATGGAAAAACTTGGAAAAAATTATATTAAGTGAAGTAAGCCAGGCCCAAAGAAACATAGGTCCCATGGTTTCCCTTATTTGTAATATCTAGTATATGTATGAGTCAAGCGGAAAAGGTCAGATAATGTGATGTCAGGAAAATGAACCCTTAAATGTGTATTTTAATGTTTTTTTTCTTTCATGCATGTGTTTCTAATGCATTTATAAGATTATCTCTTTGTTGCTTTGTATGTCCCTCCCCCACAGTGTAACCCCTGCTTTCACTATATTTGATGTCAGTATAACTTGTGGAGGAGATGGGGAAAAACCAGTTGTTTAAGGATACAGGTGGACCTGTTGCAACAATGAGAAGTACAAGTTGTCATGTCCAAAACGAACTTTACAAAGTAGGTGCGGGGGGGGGGGAAGGGGGGGAAGGAGAAGGACTGGGATTGGGGGGAGGGGGGAGGCTGGGAAGGGAGGTGAAGGGTAAACAAAGGAGGAGGCTGCAATGCTTGGTAAGAAATGTACACATTATCCTGCCCATGTAATTGTAACTCATCTGTACAGTATGTTCACAAATAAAATTAAATTAAATTAAAAAAAAAGAATGGCTAGATTGGAAAAAAAAAAGAAATGTACTCATTATCTTGCCCATGTAATTGTAACACCTCTGTACAGTATTTTCACAATAAAAAAAATCATTAAATTCTAGCCTACAAAACAGGGATGGAACTATACAGTTAGATATTGGAAGTGTGAGTGAAATTTGGTTCAATTTTTTCCAGAAACCACACTAACTGAGACATCACCCTTATGAACATTAACACCAGACATAGAGCTATGCACTGTAATTCCAGTTTTACTCAGAAGACAGTTATTGGAAGGATCATAGTTATGGGATAGTATTGAGGAAAAAGTTATCCAGACTTTATTTCATCAAACAACTTGGGCATGATGGATCCTGCCTGTTATCCCAACTATGTGAAACATATAGATTAAGAATGTTTTGGTCTACATGAAAATTCAAAACTATGTGAGTTACTAACTGAAAAATAACTAAAACAAAATAGGGCTAGGGTGTGCCCCAAGGGGTTGAGTGGTTACAAGATCAAAGCCAAAAGTTCCCATTCCTGTACTACCAAAGAAACACATCTTACTAACAAGATTTATCTTTATGGTTTCACTGTAGTCCTTGATGGTTTTAGATTAGTAAAGGAAGGTAAAGCAATTCATAACAAATTCAAAAGGAAATACTTAAAATCATCAAGTTAAGAATGTACATACAAAGCCAAAACTACATTTCAATATTATATATTATGGCCAAAACAGTGGAAACATATTGTAAGAGGTTTGAAAAATACTTGAGATAAAGTCATTACGTCTGATACAGTGAGAAGAAAAAGTTTGAAGCTTCACATGTGATTCCAAGTATGTGTATATAGGAGAGATCCTGAACAAAAACAGGTGAAAATATCACCAAGAGTACTTACAGTGATTTTTTTCTTTATATTTAAGTGACTTTATTTTATGTATTTTTTAAACAAATATAATCACTGCTATAACAATTTTCGAAGAAGTATTTTGCATCACATTTTAGATTAGTTTAAAGAAACTAATGTCACAAGTCAGTGACAAAATAAATGCAACCTGCATAGGCCATTTCTGTGTTCAACATGTACACAATTTCAGCATTTCATGTTTTCTATGAATTCTTAAACTTAATAAGGATCCCTCTGCAGGTTTCTAAAAAAATGTCTCCGATTCATGTCAGCTGTACATCCTGATTTATATACATTTAAATTACCTCAAATCAGTGAAGCAGGCAGAGTCGTGATTGCTAAATACCAAGTCATAGAAATTCAGCATTTCCTCCCACTAACTCTTCATTTCAAATCTTAAAAAAGTGTTGACAAAGTCTGGGGGCAGGAGGAATAGTTACCAGTGCATAAAAGAATTAGAGTATGAAAGAAATTAAAGAGAGTCTCTGCCTCATGAAGCCTCAAAGATATTGGGGCGATATCTGTGTGTTACCTATTCTTAGCTTACCTTTTAGAAGAAAGTGATACTAATTTATTTTCTAATTACAAGAACTATTACTGATTGTCATTTTTTAAATTTGAATTCTAGTGGCATTCAAAAACATTTTTCCATTAGGTTAAAATCAGGCTATATAAAATCATCAGCAAATTCACATGCTGAATACATATAGAGAGTTGATTTTGTAGATCTAGGGGTCTTTTTAAGAATTGCAGCGATATTGTTTATTTCTAATTAGGTAAGAAAATCCAGTCCAAGTAGTAACATGATTTTTATCTGTGGAGAACAGTGTGTGTGTGTGTGTGTGTGTGTGTGTGTGTGTGCGTGTGTGTGTGTGTGAGAGAGAGAGAGAGAGAGAGAAAGAGAGAGAGAGAGAGAGAGAGAGAGAGAGAGGGAGAGGGAGAGAGAGAGAGAGAGAGAGAGAAACAGACACACACACAGACACACACATAGACACACATACACAGACACACAGACAGACACACAGACCTACAGACAGGAAGAGAGAGATAGTGATAGTATTGGGCTTAAACTCATACGCTCTTGGCTAGGCTTTTTCACTCATAACTGGTACTTTACTGCTTAAGCCTTGACTCCACTTCTGGATTTTTGTCTTTAGTTGGAAATAACAGTCTCTCAGATTTGTCTGCCCAGACTACCTCCAATTAACGATCCTCACATCACAACCTCTTGAGTAGCTAGGATTGTCTGCATGAACCACAAATACTCAGTCATGTTTTTTATCTTTGAATATTTGGATATTTTTAAATACATTTTTATTGTAAAAATACTGTACAGAGAGGTTACAGTTACATGAGCAAGGTAATGAATACATTTCTTATCAAGCATTGTTACCTCCTCCTTTGTTTTTCCCCTACTCTCCCTTCCCTCCCACCTCCAAAATTATCACTGAGCATCATATGAAATAGAACTCTTTATGTTTATTCTCAAGAGACTAATTACTAATTTCTCAGCCCTGGTTTAATAAGGACAACCTAAAATCAGGAGCTTCTCTGGTTTGTATGCCCTGAATGCTTGCTACTTTCGAATAATTTTGTTACTAACACATAGAAGTGTTCTACTCACTGTCAAAAATGAGAAGAAGCAACATAAGAAGATAATACTTGTGGGAATCTGTCTGGGATAGAATAGAGTTTAGAGGAGGAAATTTCCTAAAGAGAGGGAGGGTCAGATCCCATGTTGTTTAAGGAGATCAGCTCTAGATTATATTTTCCTTTAAGAAATGAAAACTATTGAGAGATAATGAGGTTTATTGCACAGAATATACTAGGGTTAGTTTATCAGGAAAACACATCAAATAGATCTATATATACATCCAAATAAGACTTCAAGTTATATAAAACACAAGTAGATAGAACTATGATAGTGCAGATAAATTAATAATTATGGTGACAGGCAGTATTTAATGATTATTTGATAGCATATTCAAGTCACTGATGAAAAAGTGGCAGAGCAAGAAAATTTAAATACTAAAAGTTGCAAAATATGCAGTATCTTTCATTTCAGACACATATGAGGTCTTTTCTAACTTAAATACTGGCCCTTAAGTCAAATATTAAAATACTTCATACTGTGAAACATTGATAATGAAATCATACAAAGCATACTCTTCAATCTTCTTGCAGTTGAATTAAAAATAATCACAGTTAAGGTAGGAAATCACCAAATGATTTTAACCTAAAACTTTAGAATCCTAAAAAAAACACATACAGAAGAAAAGATTTATAAATGTTGAAATAAATGATATTGATGAAACATATATATTATTTTCAGGTACAGAAAAATGATTTATATTAGGTAAAAATATTAGAACAAACAGAAAAGATCAGATAAGATGATGTTAAGTGAATGAAACACAAAATAGGGACACAAGTGTTTTTTTTTTTCTTTCTTGCTGTTGTTTCTAACGTAGTTATAAGGTACCATGTTATTTTTTTGTTGCTTTGTATGTCCCTCCCCCCATGGTATAAACCCTGTTTTCACTGTATTTGATGTTGGTATAATTTGGGGAGGGAAAGGAAAAAACATTGCTTAAATAGAAATACAGGTTGACCCATTGCATCAATGAGATGTACAAGATGCTATGTCGAAAAATGAACTTTACAATTTAGGTGGGGAGTGGGGGGAATGTAATTGAGGAGGTGGGAGGGAAGTGAGGGTAGGGGAAAAACAAAAGAGGAGGCAACAATGCTTGATAAGAAATGTACTCATTACCTTGTTCATGTAACTGTAACCCCTCTGTACAGTATTTTCACAATAAAAACATTAAAAAAAGAAATCTGACATAGACTTATAGTATTTGCAGAAATATCTTGTAATAGATCACAGAACTAAAGTTACAGGCAAATCAGTATAACTTTTGGAAGATGCCAAAAGAGGTAGCCTACATTTCTTTGGGTATATTGATAATCATTTAAATACAACAGCAAAGGCACACTCACAAAAGAAAAAAATTAAAACTATAGTGAAATTAAAACCTCAAAAAATACTGTTGAGAAAATGAGAAGATAAGCTACAATGGGGAAAATATTTACAAAAGACACTTTTGATATGGGACTGTTATAAAAATATACCAAGAATCTTAAAGTCTGCAATATTAAAATATCCAATTAAAAATGGATCAAAGACCTTAACAGACCTCTTACGAAAGAAAAATATGGATGACCAAAAAAGCATGTAAAAAGACTTAGGTCATCAGGGAAATGGAAATCAAAACAATATGCATAACTATTAGAATTACCCCCAAACCAGAACACTCTCTGCACAGACTATTGTAAAGGCTTGGGACTGCAGAAACTCTCCTCGCTGAGATTGAGTAAATGTATAGCCACCTTGAAAAACTGTGTGACAATTTCTTCCAAAATAATTTACATGTTTTTCCCATAAGATCCAATGATCATGCTGGGAATGTGGCTTAGTGGTAGAGTGCTTGCCTCGCATGCATGAGTCCCTGGGTTCAATTCCTCAGCACCACATAAGCAGAAAAAGCTGGAAGTGGCGCTGTGGCTCAAGTGATTTAGTGCTAGCAAAAGAAGATAAGGTACAACACCCAGGCACCCTTCAAATCTGATGCTTATCGTAGCTTTATTCATCATTGCCAAAGGTTGGAAGTAACTGAAATCTCCTTCATTAGGTTCCTGGGCAAACGGAGGAACACTCACGTACAATAGAAATCTATTTATTTGTTAAAATCAAGTGAGCTATGAGTGCACACAGAGGGATCTTAAGTACATACTACTTAGTAAAGCAAGCCAATGTGAAATGGCTGAACATGGTATGATTCAATGTGACTTTCTAGAAAAGGCAAGAGGATCAGTGTTCGCCACAAGATTAGGCTGGGGTAAGGCTTGAGTAGAAAATAGGATTTTTAGAACAGTGCACACACTCTGTATGACACTGTGATGACTGATCCATGCATCATACCTTGACCACAACCAGCAGAGTGTATAAAAGTACAAGTGAACCCTCATGTTAAACCATGGTGATAATGAGATCAGGGTAGGTTTGTCAATTGCAGGGGAAACTCCACATGTGTGGGAGCAGAGGCTCTGTATGTGGCAGTTTGTTTACCCTTCTCCCAATTTAGTTGTGAGTCTAAAACTTTCCTTTAAAAATAAAGAGAAAGAGCGGACACTGGTGGCTCATACCTGTTATCCTAGCTACTCAGGAGGCTGAGATCTGGGAATCACTATTCAAAGCCAGCCCAGGCAGGAAAGCCCATGAGACTCTTATCTCTGACAAACCACCAGAAACTCAGAAATGGTGCTGTGGCTCAATTAATAGAGCGCTAGCCTTGAGCTGAAGAGCTGAAGTTCAGTGCCTAGGCCTAGGGTTCAAGCCCCTTTACTGACCAAAATGAATGAATGAATGAATAAATAAATAAATAAATAAAGAGAAATAACATTAAGGTAGCAATAGATAGTAGAACACAGGTGGAACTTCAATGCAGTATAACCCCAGAAGGCCACACATTATTTAATACTACTTATATGAAATACGCAGAATCAGAAAGTAGGTTAGAAATTGCCCAAGATTGGAAGTGGCGTTGCAGCTCAAGTGGTAGAGCACTAGCCTTGAGCTGAAGAGCTGAGGGACAGTTCCCAGGCCAGAGGTCAAGCCCCGCAACGGACAAAAAAGAAAGAAAGAAAGAAAGAAAGAAAGAAAGAAAGAAAGAAAGAAAGAAAGAAAGAAAGAAAGAAAGAAAGAAAGAAAGAAAGAAAGAAAGAAGGAAGGAAAGAAGGAAAGAAGGAAAGAAGGAAAGAAGGAAAGAAAGAAGGAAAGAAAGAAAGAAAGAAAGAAAGAAAGAAAGAAAGAAAGAAAGAAAGAAAGAAAGAAAGAAAGAAAGAAAAAGGAAGGAAGGAAGGAAGGAAGGAAGGAAGGAAGGAAGGAAGGAAGGAAGGAAGGAAGGAAAGAAGGAAGAATGGAAGGAAGGAGAAAGAAGGAAAGAAATTGCCTAGGGTTGGCTGGGGGAAGTAGAAATGAAAATCGGAGCAATTGCTAATGGTAAGGATGTTTATTTTATTTTTTCTTTTGTTTTGGTTGTAAGAGAGATGAACCGTTCTAAAATTGATTGTAGTTTTGGTTGCACCAGGCAGGGAATATACAAAACATCAAATGATTATATGGCTAGATGAACTGTATTGGTTTTTGACTAATATCTTAGTAAGGCTTTGATTTAAAAAAATCTTAAAAGATTTAAAAAATTAAGTCCGAAATATATGCATAGGCAATGTTTTTTCCTCATGTCCTATCTGTCCTTAAAACATAGGTGTTTGTTTTTTTCCTGTTTGGAACCTAGTATGGATTTTCCTGCATTCATAAATCTATAATGTTTCACTGTCACGCTTGTCTTGTCCTGATCAGGGACCAGAGCAACTCAGCTCCTAGTTTTTGTTGTTGTTGTTGCTTTAAACAGTGCAATACTTAGAAGCAGTGTTGCTGCTATCAATTTTATGACACAATTCAGCAATGATTATTGAGATATTAAATGAAATTAAAATGGAAGATGTCAATGCAGTCTATAGTTGATAAATTTATTGCTATGAGGTAAGTTTTAATGTCTTGCTTTCCAAAGCACTCTAGTTTATGCCTACTAATTATATATTGGAAGTATACCAGAACATTGCTGATAAGTCTAGACATCCACATGCCATTGCAAAAAATCTTGTATTAAACCAGTAATTTCGGACTATAGGAAAAATTACCTATTATGATTTTGTAGTGCTTCATACACATAAAATTTATTCTTGCAGTATATTATAACTACCATTCCTAAATCATAAAAGGAGGAAAAAAGATCTGTCATGTATGCTGTATTTTTGTAGGAAACTATATGTTAATGGTTACATTTATAATGTCTAAGAGGAGTTGAAGGTAGTGTTTTAAATTCACTGCTACCTAATTCTTTCAGTATTCTGTACCACCCATTTATTCTGCCATGTCATGAGAGTCCCATTATACCAATACATTCAATTATTTCCACAAACTGTTTCAAACGTTTTTTTAAATAAAGGCTTGCTTCAACTTTCTTTTTTCATTTTTGTTAAATTGTGAAAATACCATACAGAGGGGTTACAATTACATGGGCAAGGTAATGAGTGCATTTCTTATCAAGCATTGTTGCCTCCTCCTTTGTTTCCCCTTCCCATCCCTTCCCATCTCCCCTCTCCCTCATCACCCCCCTCACTTCCCATTCACCCTCCAACCTCCCCCGAGCCCCCGCCGCACCAATGATGTATAGTTCATTTTCGACATAACATCTTGTATATCTTATTGGTGCAATGGGTCCACCTGTATCCCTATTTAAACAATTTATTTTTTCCCTTCCCCTCCACAAATTATACCAACATCAAATACAGTGAAAACAGGGGTTATAACTTGGGGGATGGAAATACAAAGCAACAAAGAAATATCTTATAATTTGTTAGACACAATAGCAAGAAAGTAAAAAGCATTTGAGTTCTTAACTTGGGGTTCATTTTGCTTAACATCAACTTCTCTGACCTTTTCTGCCTGTCTCAGACATACTAGTTATTGCAAATAAGGGAAACCATGGGACCTATGTTTCTTTGGGCCTGGCTTACTTCACTTAATATAATTTTTCTAAGTCTTTCCATTTCCTAACAAATGGGGCAATGTCATTCTTTCTGATGGAGGCATAGAATTCCATTGTGTATATATAATTTTCTTGATCCATTCATCTATTGAGGGGCATCTGGGTTGGTTCCATATCTTAACTATGGTAAATAATGCTACAATAAACATAGTTGTGCTGGTAGCTTTAGTATGGCCTTGTTTGTGATCATTTGGGTAAATGCCCAAAAGTGGGATTGCTGGGTTATAGGGGAGCTCTATGTGGAGTCTTTTGAGGAACCTCCATATTGCTTTCCAAAGTGGTTGAACAAGTTACACTCCTACCAACAATGCAGTAAGGTTCCCTTCTGTCCACATCCCCTCCAGCATCTGTTGTTATTAGAATTCTTGATTATAGCCCTTCTAACTGGGATGTGGTATCTCAATGTTGTTTTGATTTGCATTTATTTTATGGCTAGTGAGGTTGAGCATTTCTTCATGTGTCTATTGCCCATCCTTCTTTCCTCTTCACAGAAGTTTCTCTTTAAGTCTTTTTTTTATTGTGAAAATACTGTACAGAGAGGTTACAATTACATGGGCAAGATAATGAGTACATTTCTTATCAAGCATTGTAGCCTCCTCCTTTGTTTCCCCTTCCCATCCTCCTCCCCCCCTCCAATCCCCCCCCCCCCCCCCGCTGCACCAAAGTTGTAAAGTTCGTTTTCAACATAACGTCTTGTACATCTCATTATTGCAATGGGTCTATTTGTATCCCTATTTAAACAATTTGTTTTTTTCCCTTTCCCTCCACAAATTATACCGACATCAAATACAGTGAAAGCAGGGGTTATACTGTGGGGGAGGGACATACAAAGCAACAAAGAAATAATCTTATAAATGTGTTAGAAACAATCGCATGAAAGAAAAAAAAAACATTTGAATACATATCTTAGGGTTCATTTCCCTAACATCCTTATCTGATCTTTTCTGCTTAACATCTTGTACATCTCATTGTTGCAATGGGCTCACCTGTATCCCTATTTAAACAATTTTTTTCCCTTCCCCAAGATAAGGACTCAAATGTGTTTTCTTTCTTGCTATTGATTCTAACATATTTATAAGATGTTTTCTTTGTTGCTTTGTATGTCCCTGCCCCATGGTATAACACCTGTTTTCCCTGTATTTGATGTTGGTATAATTTGTGGAGGGGAAGGGGATAACAAAAGGCTTCAACTTCCTTTAGAGTGCTTGGAGCTGATACTGAAGATCAGAATAGAGCTGATAATATGCTGCTTCACACATCACAAATGCCTTTAGTGATCCTCTAAAATTAACAATTTTGTTATAACTTTCATCTGAAGATATCCATGGCTTATACTCAAGTTATGAATAAAACATCAAGGTCAAATTGCAACCTGAAGCATTAAACCTTGTAGGACAGAAAACTCTGTCCATTTAACTCTTGATCACTTAGAAATATTAGAAATAGCTGATAAAACTTTATACCTGGTAGGATTCTGTGTACTAATTTAATATCAAGTGGTGTTTAAAAATAAAGACTATCGTGATATCTTTTATATTTGTGAGAAAACAGCAAACATTATTGATGTACCTTACTGCAGCAAACAAAGCAATTAAGCAATAGAACCAAGAAATGAGAGCAACTTAGATAATTCTGGAACTGACCATTCCAAATAATGTGTTTTGAGTGATCCAAGCACTGGTCTTCACTCTTTAAAGGTTGCTCCACCTTCCACCACTACTGCTGTAAGGACCAGACTTCCAACACATGAAACCCTGGGCGTTTACACTTCAAAAATATCTAAAACAAAGCTCTGAGTATCTTTAGCATCCTTAAGTAAAACAATATGAACATGTGTGACCATATGACAATGAGAAAGTCAAATGAACAAAAGATCAATATTTAAATGTGACAAAGAGGAAGCTGTGAAAGACCATTTTGCCACTTCAAGATTGATATTTTAACAATTTACGTAATATAATCAAGAGAATGAGAAATGATTTTAGGGTCCATATACAGTGGGTCATCCCTATTATATCAGCTGCTAGAGACAAGAAGGTCAAGTTTAAAACTGTCTTGACAAAGTTAAGAAGCCCTTATTAGAAGACAAACTATAAACAAAAAATATGCAAAAAATATAACAAAATGAAAACTACACTGGGGAATAGCACTAGTTGGTAAAGTATTTGTGTAGTATGAGCTAGGCTCTGGATTTAATCATCCATCCAAAATGCAAAAAAAACTTAAACTGTGGATTTTTCAGTATGCATTAGCTCTGTCTGTTCAGTAGCAAGACCATGGTGGTCACTGAAGAAATTTGTGCAAAGCATGGGACAGTTTCAAACTTCAAACTTAACAAAATTTAAGCTACTTTAGCTTTTCAATGATCAGTACAAGTAACCTCAATGTAATTTCTTAAAAAAAAACTAGGGTGATATTTTTTATAATATTTCAAGGACTTTTCATTTTTACTTGTATTTTATTGTTATAATGGAAGTGCTATACAGAGAAATTACTTTTACTTGAGTCGTGTAAGGAGTGCAATTCCTTGCTCTCACCCAGTTTTTCCTTTCTGTCCTCATATTCTTTCTTTTAAAAAATATTTATTGTAAAGATGCTGTACAGAGGGGTTAGAATTACTCAAGTAAGGGAATGAGTACATACATTGTTACCCCTTCCCTTGCTGTTCTCCTACTATCTCTTCCCTCCCCCATATTCCTCACTCCGCCTTATACTCCTCCCCACTAAGATTCATGGTACCAAAATCAAATACAGTGACAGCAGGGGATACCTGAGCAAAACATGACAGTGGTTCTCCTTAGTGGTAGTTCAGATGTTCACAGAAAATATATTTGAAATGGCATGTAGATAATTTATTACATCTATTGAACTGAGTTGATCTGATGTTGCTTCTACATATGTTATTATTAAATGATAAGAGATAATGTAGTTAGTCCATATTATCAACTTCTTACATAACTTTAAAACACAGAACTAACTTTCCAGAGTTCACTGTTTCAATGCCAATGTATAAAAAATTCAAACATATATCTACAGTCTGGTGCATTGAGAAATTTATTAATGGAATTTCAATGAAGCTTTAATTATATACTGTATTACTGATTCATTCTCAATGCTTTGTTCTTTGTGGGGGATGAAATCACATTTTAGAGCTAAGGAAGACTTTCTGGGAATGTCTTGTGCAGTGTTTTTGAAACATTGCCCTTAGACACTTTGAGATGCTATAGTGAAGAAGCTTATTTTATCAGCAGATATCTGGGGACAAAACCTAGATAATCAGAGAATCAAAAACAATATACAAGTCCTCAGAATTCATATGTTAGCAAGGCTCCCAGACTGATTCATACATTTATTATCATGTGACAACCACAGATATGGTACAGCTATAAGCTATTTTACATCTAAATAAATTGAATTTGGAAACATTTAAAATTGATCTATGATGATGCATGAAGCTGATTAGAACAAAACATTTCACTTTTTTTTAAATGCCCAATTAACTTTCATTTAATATGCAGCATGCCCTAATAATAGAACATACACTGAAAGTTGACTTGAAAAATACATATGCCTTTTGAGTTGTAGGTTAAAGTGTGATTCTAAGCAGTAAGAAAATGAACAGCTACAATGAACAAGTTTCCTAAGACAATGTTGAATCAATTCTAGCTAATCATATCAGAATGTTATTTCTTTTTTTGTGAGCAAATAATCCTTTAGTAACTGAGTGAACAGCTATTTATTAATTAATTAAAGGGAGAAGGAAAGGAACTTGCCCTGATTGTTTGTTTTAATGCTCAAAAGTAACCATCTCCCCCATAATATTTCCTTTTAGAAATATCATCATTCACTAATTTTTGGCTTGACTATGTAACACTATAGTCATTCAATGAAGAATATGCTGGATACAGAATTTGATCATTTGGATTCTCATCCCAGTTCTGTTGCCTGGCACTATTGAAGTGCAGTTCTTCAAAACCATCCTCAGAGAGTTACATAGGCTTTGTAAAGGCACTCTTTCCTATCCTAACAAGTTTCTACCACCTCCCAGACTAGCTTCTAGCTCACAGTAGACTAAGTCAAATATTGTTCTTGGGAAAAGGAATTCTCAGAAGGCATGACTCCCAACTTTATGAAAGTCTGTTTTTTTCACCATTGCCTGAAATTCTGCCAAATGAAAAAGTGACTTCTTGGCTTTTGGGTAAAGTCGTGGGATTTTACATTTCCTTGTGAAGGAGAACAGGCAGGGAAACAAAGGACAGGTAGTATAAGGAGAAGAAGAGCAAGTCATAACATGATAGTTAAAGAAGAAAAAAGAAAAACCTCAGAGAAACAGAAAGATAACTTAAATAAAAGCAGGAAGCACATCATCGTTCTAACCCAAGAACTCTGAAGGGAGGAAAAGTAAAAGCCACAACCATACAAGACTATGCATTCCTTTGTATGTAAGTATTATTTGAGGCAGAGAAGAATCTTGTCCTCACTTTAGGATGGGTCATGATGAAATTTCACCACACCACATTCTTCTCAATTGTCCTTTGCCATCTAGCTCTAAAGGATAAGTGTAGCTCTCAGCAAAGATGAAAGCTAGGTATGAAGGATTTCAATTCTAGGCCCCATATCAGCATAAAGCAAGTGCTAGTGAGACTCATATTGAACTTTCTGTGCAAATTTACAGGTATTGTTTATTAGCAGGTATAGAAGTACTTAAGGCTAGAGATTCCCCTCTATTAGAGAGGAATGAAAACCCCTGGCACCTGCATTAGAAATAAAGCTGGCAGTGGTTCATTTTCAAGACAAGGCATTTTAATCTAAGTAGAACACTACTAGTAGCTTGATTGAATAGTGGCTGGCTGATATGACAAGTTCATGCTAAGGTAAGTCCATAGACAAACAGACCTGATTACAAGGGGGAGGCTGATTAGCAAGGGGAACAATGGATTGTTATAAAATGAGAAAATGGACAGAAACTTTGCATATGCCAGGAAGCATATACCCAGAATTGCCATCCCACACAAATACAAGGGATAGAGATGGAGGAGACAAAAGCCTGCTTCTAAAATTCCACTGATCTCAAGAGGTGCCTGTTTTCCAATCATCTAGAAAGTAATGTAACTTAGGTGTCATCAGGAATATAATGTAAACCCCATAGTACTCTGACCAATAAAGAACTTGGGAGAGGCATTGTGCACTAGTGATAAATTGCTTGCTGTAACTGCCTAGGGTATACTTCCCCATTAGACAATGGATCTTGCAAGAGCAACCATTAAAGTCTTACTTTTGCTACTGTTCTGCTCCAAGTCCATCCTTTGAGCTTGCATGGGTGAGTGTGATTTTTTTTTATACACCTGAAATGCAAACCTGGAGTCAAGTGACTCAAATGCAAAGCACACTGCTGTAATCTGATAGAACTGCAACTTCATAGCAAGCCTTAACTTTCCCAAGGCCAATTCTTCCATTTTCAGTTACCTTGTAAGTTTACAGAAGCAAATCCCTTCTTTCCGACCACAAGGGGATCATTTATTCGAACACACAAATACATTAATTCTTCCCTCCTTGACCTAAAAGAGCAAAAGTTGTTTGCAAAAAGCAGCCAATTTATAAGCCCCTCAGGCACAAAGCAAATCTGGTCTTTTGGTGACCGCCCTACTGAAGCTACTTTTAATTATATGCCTTGAGAAAATCCTTATGTGTGCTCTGTGGTATAATTCCCACTCACTGCTTTATTGGCTTCTGGTACAATTGGAAATCTTCTGGAAAGTTCCCTTCTTTGTTTCAGCAGAGTCAAGCTAGCTTTCCTCCCCTGTCATGCATCAGGTCTTGTTTCCATAGCAGCCTCTATGGGAAATGAAAAGAGCTTACATGATACTCTTTCTGTAGATGAATATTGGAAGAATAACGCATGAATGTTCATTTGCAAAAGAACAAGGATTACTTGGATACATTTTCTGTAAAGACAGGGACTAGGTTTTCTTTATACATGTAACAAGGTGTTAAGCATTTAACAAAGACCATGACTAGGGATATACTCAGGTTCAATATTTTTTGGGGGGAGGAACATTACAATCTTTGGACAAATGGCTCTCTGTAAGTCCACAAAATTACAGAAAATCCTGCTACTAGATGAAGAATGTCATATCTCTCAACAACCCAGTTTCTATTCAAAATCATTTTAAAAAAAACCTTAAAATCTATAGTTGGAAGGATTTATTTTAGTGTAACAAAATAAGGTAAGGAGAAATGGAACAAAGTGAGAAGAAAATGTACGAACTTTTGAAGTCAGTGGTCAGAGATGAACTCAAATGTGGTAGTCTTTATAGGTTTTATATTCTCTCATCTGGGGAAATATCATGGAAATGTTGACTAGCAACACCTAATTATTAGAGCCAAGAAGTCTAGGTGGCCAAAATGGGTGGTGTTTATTATTTTTAATTGTTTTTTTTCTATTTTGGTTCTGGGATCCAACCCAGAATGTTGCACTTGCTAAGCAAGAGATTTGCCACTGAGCTACATCATAGCACTATTTTTTTTTTTTTTTTTTTTTTTTTTGTCGGCCGTGGGGCTTGAACTCTGGGCCTGGGCGCTGTCCCTCAGCTCTTCAGCTCAAGGCTAGCACTCTACCACTTGAGCTACAGCACCACTTCTGGTTTTCTGGTGGTTTATTTGAGATAGGAGTCTCAAGGTCTCTCCTGCCCAGGCTGGCTTTGAACCGCGATCCTCAGATCTCAGCCTCCTGAGTAGCTAGGATTACAGGCGTTAGCCACCAGTGCCCGGCGTCTATTTATTATTTTTAAACCCCAAGATAAGGATTCAAATGTTTTTTTCTTTCTTGCAATTGTTTCTAACATATTTATAAGATGATTTCTTTGTTGCTTTGTATGTCCCTCCCCCACAGTATAACCCCTGTTTTCACTGTATTTGATGTTGGTATAATTTGTGGAGGGGAAGAGAAAAAGCAAATTGTTTAAATAGGGATACAGGTGGACCCATTGGAACAATGATATGTACAAGACATTACGTCAAAAAACGAGCTTTACAACTTTGGCAGGGGGTGGGAGGTGGTGGGAAGGGGAGAGGGGAGTTGGGGGGTAGAGGGGAGATGGGAAGGGGAAACAAAGGAGGAGGCAACAATGCTTGATAAGAAATGTACTCATTACCTTGTCCATGTAATTGTAATCCCTCTGTACGGTATTTTCACAATAATACTAAAAAAGTTGCTTTCACTGAGCCCTATGATAACTCACTAAAAGAAGGACTAAAAGTCCTGAAATTTTCTATCTGCACCGTTGACCTGAACTACTCTCTGCTGCAGTCACTTCCAACGACCTTGGGCTCCAAGAAAGTGAAAGAAAATTCAATAATATCTTGGATGGAAACAAACTACTGCTAACAGTCAATGAATGTTTTCTTCTTTTCACCTTAATGAGAATAGCCAAAAATTCAGGAGCTTACCCACCAGGCAACTCATTCTTATTCTATCCCAAAGGTAAAGTAATAACAACTCTGGAACTCCTCCAGAGACACACTGAGCTAATGCTCAACCAGGCCATACCTATTATGACCTGGGACTGCTTTAATTATACATAACCCTTTTCATCCATTGCCCCTATTTCTCCCCGTTCAATCTGAGGCCAATTTCTCTATTACTGAAGCTGGCTGAAAACACTGAATTGCTGTCTTCTTATGGTTAGCAGGTAGTGAATCTCCTCTTTCTACCCTTTATTATGGCATGAGAGGAGGAGTGGCTAGAACTAAAGTAGACTCCTGGAGTTTGGGTCTTCTATCTAAAACTCTGGTTTCAATAATAGACATATCATGACAACTTTTGTGCTTACTGATTTTTTTTTGGTCCCTTAATCCAAACAATGGTGTTGCCAAATGTTTCCAAATAAGAAATTTGACTTTTGTCCCAAGGAATCTCATGAGTAGTATAATACATTTGAAGGGTTAAAAATTAGAAACCTCACTTTACCATTACCATTACTAACTTGCTAACTGCTGATTTTGCTCCTGTAAATATGCTTGCATTCAGACCCCCTTTCCCTGGGAAATAAAATTGGGCAGTGACTCAAGGATATTGGCCGGCCCAGATGTCCGGATATCAGCCAACCCAGGACAAGGACAGCGGTTATAGATAGTACATGTTCTTTAGTTCCAGATTAGTTAAGCAATCCCTGGGATGGACCTTGACAATGACCACCTGGCCAGACCACAAACTGGGCCAATTGTAAACCAATCATAGACTTGTAACCATGTAAACCCCCCCCCCGTTAGACCAACCATGAGCCAATAATATCACAAAGAGCGTTTTATGCTGATTTTGTGGGTTTTGCCTTTAAAAACGTCTGTAACCTCTGCTCTGGACTCCCTGTCTGCTTGGGACAGAGAGTCCGTTTGCGCCAACGCCAAATAAACTCCTCTTGCTTGTTGCATCTGCTGGTTTGGAGTCTTGGTTTCTGGGGCACTCTCCCATTGAAGAAAGTGTCCCAGTGAGTCTGGGGTCTTTCACATTTTTTGTTTGTTTGTTTGTTTTTGTCAGTTGTGAGGCTTGAACTCTGGGCCTGGGTGCTGTCCCTGAGCTCTTCAGCTCAAGGCAAGTGCTCTACTGCTTGAGCCACAGCATCACTTCCAGTTTTCCAGTGGTTTGTTGGAGATAAGAGTCTCACGGACTTTTCTGCCGGGGCTGGCTTTGAACCATGATGCTCAGATCTCAACCTCCTCAGTAGCTAGGATTACAGGCGTGAGCCACCATGGCCCAGCTAATACAGGTATCTTATTTGTCTTAGTAGCACTTCTTAATTCCTTTTATCATGTCTCATCATTACCACTCATATCACAAAAAAAAAAGAGGAAGAGGGAAGAAAGGAATTGGAAGGTTCGTCAGAAAGGAAACTGCCACATGGTTCAGGCAGAAAAGAGTTTATGAAGGGGGGGAGAGGGGAGAGGGGAGAGGGGAGAGAAAACTGCCAGCCCACAGGGAGATGGAGGCGCATGGAGACAGAGGGACAGGAAAAACAGAAAAAGAGGAGAGGACTCATGTGGGACCACAGTGGATACGGAAGTGATCTCAACACCTGGGAAACCTCTCACTGTCTGAGAGAAGCGAGACCAGGGTGATTCAGAAATGACCTCAGTGAATGAGGAAGTGACCTCAGAGCCTAAGAGATCCTTTGCTGACTCAGGTGATTGACAGTCAGGTGATTACTGGTTTCAGGCAGTAATGAAGAAGTGAAGAATAGCTGTTGTCCTGGGCAGACCTAACTGGAATCACTCTTTTAACTGGATTAGTACCTTCAATACATTATTAACTCTAATTATGTTTTTTATAAAACACTCATCTTACAATACTTGTTTTATATAAGGTATTAATGCTAGCTTATTAGGAACATAAGTCAAAGCATGGGAAGGAAGTATCCATATTCATCTCTGATAATGTTCCATTTCAGTGATCCAAGCTAGAAGAAAACATAGTCATTCCCTAACATTTAGGTCAGTAAGCCAAACATGTTCCCAGAAGTTTAGGGTGACTAAGTTGACCTCAGTTTTTATATTTGGCAAAAGAAGAATCCAGGCAAGATAGAAATACAATAAAGGTGATAAGAATGTTTATTAGAAGAGAAATATAATTTGGGCACTGATGTCTCACATCTGTAATCCCAGAAACTCAGGAGGCTGAGAACTGAGGATCATGGCTCAAAGCCAGCCCATACAAAAAAGTCCCTACTGAAAAATATGGAAGTGGGGCTGGGAAGTTGGCTCAGTGGTAGAGTGCTTGCCTTGCATGCATGAGGCCCTGGGTTCAATTCTTCAGCACCACATAAGCAGAAAAAGCTGGAAGTGACACTTTGGCTTAAGTTGTAGGGCGCTGAGCTGAAGAGCTGAGGGACATCGTTCAGGCCCCACACAAAAAAAATTAGAAGTGGAGCTGTGACTTAAAGTGGTAGAGTGCTAGCCTTAGGCAAAAGGACGGTGCCCAGGTCCTGAGTTCAAGACCCATGACTGACCAGAGAGAAAGAGAGAGAGAGCACAGAGAAAAGGAGCAAATGGCAAAGGAATACCATGGGAAGAACGTTTCAGTCCATCTCAGTCATCTTGTGTAATCTTCCAAGTTGCAAGGATGGCCTTGAGTTAAATAGGGAGAATTAAGGTCTTTGAAGATGACTTTCTGATCCACGGGTCTTCTTTCTATTCCCTGTAAGTTCAAATCTTTGATGCCACACATTACTGTCAACTCTCTCTTTCCTCTTTCTTTTGGTCTTACTCCATGGGTGTCTTACTTCCTTATTCTTTTGTAGACCCTAGCCTCCTTATTTATTTTTGGCAAGTAGGTTTTAGACTTTCAGTTAATCATGACATCCAAAAGTTGTGTAGGTCTCAATTCTCTAACTGCCTGTTTTTCTACTCTCTCCTATTAGTTTCTTATTGTAATAAATTACCATAAGATTACTAGCCTCAAAATGATAGAAATTGACTCATTAGCAGGCCAGATGTTTAAAGTTCTAAAATCAAGATGTCAGACTGATTGCATTTCTTTGGGGACTCAAAGAAGAATGTTTCCCTTGACTTTCTCAGCATCCAGAGGGCATCTGCTTCCATGTGTCCACAGCTGGCATTTACACACTGCCTTACCTCCTGCATGTCATTGTTCTTCCTCTCTCTCTCTTTTTATAAATCCTCTAGTGTGGCCTTTAGGATTAAATTAAGACCTTTATTCCAAGATCATATCCCCATCTCAAAAGCCCTAATTAAATTACACCGGAAGAATCTATTTTTCCCAATAAGGAATTCTATGACTTTTCTATTTTTGTTGGTTATGGGGCTTGAACTCTGGGCCTGGGTGCTGTCTTGAGCTCTTCAGCTCACGACAAATGCTCTACCACTTGAGCAACAAGTGCTACTTCCCCAAATATGGAATTCTGTTCACAGGCTGTGGAAATTGGGAGGCAGTCTTAGTATTTATGGAACTCTAAAAATCAGTTTATTCATATAATTTAAATGAATAGTTGAACTGAACTAATTCCACAAAAGACACAGTTCAAAAACCTTACATAGAAGATAGAGTACATACTCTTTAATCAACTAAAGAAGTTGTGTTTACTGATCATTAGTATTATAAGAGGCACTATTTTAAAATAACTTTTATAAGCAACACTTTCCAATAAGTACAAAATATTTTTGAAAATAAATCTTCCTGTGGGAAGAGAGAATTTAATACATTGTTGTTTAAATTTATTGAAATAGTAAGAAATATATTGGAAGAATATAAAGCAACTCTTTTAAATAAGTAATAGTCAGACTAAACTCTTCTTTTCGCAATGCACTTAGTTAACAAAGGTGAGAAATAATTTTCTACAGTATAAAATTAATGTCCCAAAATAAGTAGTATAAATATGACCTGATTCTCAAAATATAAAGTAGATAAATGAAAAAAATGTGATAATCTCTGCCCTTGCTCTTGCATGATAGAAAGTTTTAGTTCTTCCAAAAAAGGAAGAGTATGGGGCTCCTACTTCAACAATTAGTAAGCTGGAATGCAGTGACACTTTGTGTTTATCTTCTTAAAATTATATATTAATCTAAAGTTGAGATGATAAGATGGCTGTTGGCTTACATCTATAATCCTGGCTATTCAAGACACAGAGACATGAGGATTGTGGTTTAAAGCCAGCCCAAGCAGGAAAATCCATGAGACTCTGATGTCCAATTAACTAGACAACACTCTGAAGTTAATATTCATGTAATATTAACCTTATGAAATATATGAAGAAGTATTCTCTCTTTTCTTTCTTGAAAGTTACTCTTGTTTGTGAATGTGTTATTATTCTTCCTTAAATGTATGAACATTTTCTCTGTGGAAATCTTCTGAATTTAAATTTTCTTTGATTAAATAACTTTTTTAAACCAAACAAAATGTTTCTATTCTTTCATACATTTGATACCAACTGTGTAAAAAATCCACAGATTACTTGAAAGATACTTTTTTTATTGTTTGTTTTTTGTTGGTCATGGGGCTCGAACTCTGTGCTTGGGCGCCGTTCCTGAGCTCTTCAGCTCAAGGCCAATGCTCTACCAATTGAGCCACAGTGCCACTTCTGGTTTTCTGGTGGTTAATTGGAGATAAGAGTCTCATGAACTTTCCTGCCCAGTCTGGCTTTGAACTGCAATCCTTAGACCTCAGCCTCCTGAGTAGCTAGGATTATAGCCATAAGCCACTAGTGCCTGGCTGGACAGATGTTTTGAATATCAAGTTATTTGATTTCAAATACAGGAAAGGATACAATTTGAAGGGAGAGAGGTTACTGGTTTTGTAACTCAGGTTTCCTGTTTGCTAAGCAGTTTGCAATCTAATGATTATAAGGTAATAGTTTCCTTAAGTGATATGTCTTTTGTTTTTGTCTGCCATCTTCTGAGTTCTATGAATGCTCAAATTTAATAAGACAAATGAAGCTTTCTGGTTTTGGTTTAGAGCTCTGAATAAATGATATTTCCCTTCGTTGCCAAGTTCACACAGGTCTTCATTACCTTTCTTTATCTTGATGGTCCTAGGAATTGAACTCAGGACCTATGCTGACATGCTGTAATTGTTCAGCTAGTATTTACCAATTAAACCATCCTTCCAGTTTTTCTTTTTGATGGTTATTTTGGAGATAGAGTCTCAGAGACTTTTCTGCTCAGGCTAGCTTTCAACCCCAATTATCCTTATCTCAGCCTGCTCTGTAGCTAAGATTACAACTGTTGCATATCTCTTAGTTCATTTTATTTATGTAATTATTCATTGCTCATGATCTGCTTCATCCATTCTAGGCTCGGTCTCCTCTTGCTCTTTCACTGAATTCCTCTTCCACCTTCCCTGAAAGTAGAAGTACTCACTTCCTTGCCATATTCCCACTCCCTTATGTGATTTCTATCATTGCATTTTGGTCATGCCTCTTCACTCATGCCCAGCTATCTATATCTTCATCAAGGAAGCCCATCCATCCAGAATGTCTTCTTACAGTTACAAAATCCATCTTCCTTTCACAATTGGTTCCACATTCTGATTTCTGAATATTTGTTCTTCCTATCATTATTCTTCGACACATGAACTTTTTAAATTCCTCTCTAATCATACTCTTTCCCTGATATTGTTCACTCTCTCCGTTGATTCATGTATTACAGTGTGCTTCTTGGTCAGATGTTCCTAGGGCTCTATCAAAGAATTCAGCTCCTTGACTTCTTCTTTCCCTTCAGTATCACCCATGCCATACGACTTTTCTCCTGTAGGTAGCATTATCTTCTCAAAACATTTCAGCCAGGAAGGCCTAGCAACACCTGGAAACTTCATATGATACCGGTGCGCACTATCTCTAGTCTACAGCATTTCCTGGCCATTGTGCTGCCATTGTCTTGGCTTTGAATGCTTTCATTCCTGGTCACTCTCTGAATCTCTTTCGCTCTGCTTCTGCAGATGTCCCTGGTGCTGACTGTTGATTTTTCTGCTGTTGCCTCTGCTGAGGCAGTAGATCTGACCGCATCCCTGGCCATTGTCACCCCTCCTTTTGGGTGTCACCAGCTCTGGCTGCTCTACCCAGATAAAGATCAAGAGTAGACAATGAGAACCTTTGGTAGAAGATTTTTATTAGCATAATGTTGCAACACCAGGGGGCAGCAACAGAAGGTGTTTTCTAACTGATTTGAAAAAGTGAGCCACTCTGCCTTGTTATATAGCCAGGAAAGGATGTGTCACGGATGTGGTACACAAATATAGTGAGTTTTTTAGCTCACATAGATCATAGCACAACTTCTGGTTTTATTAAGACCAATTACAGCCAAGAATAGGTAGGTAACTCATTATACCTACCCATCAGAAGCTTTTGGCAGAGTTGTTGGGGAGTGTTTTTCCTCCTTCAAAGAGGAAACCAGATAGCCTTAGCAAATGCCAGCTCCGTCAAAAGTGACCATCTCGAGTAGGTGCAGATGAGGTCATTAAAAGATCAAGAAGACTTGTCCTGCACAAAGGAAGTGTTCTCACAATGGTGCAGGCTGTGAGTGGCTCAAAGCCTCCTGAAGCAGGAGCTGTGCCATCAACAGCTGTGGTTGCAGGAGCTCTTGCAGCTGGAGTAAAGTATTCCTCTGAGTAGAGCTGGAGATTTAACACATCCAGGTTGTCTTGGAAACAGTTCCCTTGTTTAGCTGGCAGCTCCTGACACACAAGACCTAAAAGCTATCACACTAGCTGCTGTTGTGGGCCTTGTGTCCTGTTACAGACTTGGAGTGTTAACATTGATGCCAACTCCTGCTGCTGCTAGTTTATGATAATAGCCAAGGATTATACTAGCTGGTGAGTGTCTGGCAATCCAAGTGTCTGGTGAGTCGGCTGGCAAGCCAAGCCTAGTTGGAACAGTCTCTAATCTTGAGTACCTAGAGCTATGGACCTCTACTTCCTAAGCTTGGAGCTACTGAAGTGAGGATTCTGGGTCTATTGGACATCATCTTGGCCACGTGGTGGATAGAGAATTGGGTGCCATCTTGGGTTCATGGTGGAGGAAGGAGAAGTCCCACCTCCTAGGTGATGGACACGCCTGAATTCAGAGAGGCAGGGGTCTCGACTTGTATGATAGCTTACTGGACCTGTCAGTCCTGTGCCTTGAACTTGGGAGTTTCCTCTGACCCTGCCCCCTGACCTGACCCCATTTTAGGGTCAGACCAGTTCAGACATCATTACTCCATGCTTTGTGTGCTGTGTCCTGCTCCTAGCTCTCCTCCCATCAACATGGCTCTGGCTTCAGCTATCTACTGGGGATGATCTGGGTTGCTGGTATTATTTTTATGCACTGTCTTTCCCCACTGCTCTCATGGCTCAGTTTTCTAACAGTGTTAAGTGTATTTTCAGGGCTGAAGGTCTTTGCCAAAGGAGTCTGCCTGTAGATACCAGCTTTCTAATAAAGACTCCCAATTCAACCTCTCAAAATGTGGCTTCTTTGTATCTTGCCGAATGGATTCACCTTACAACAACACTGCAGGTCTCTAGTTTTCAGGCCTTGGAGCAATAAGTCTCTGAATCTGTCAGCCCAGACCGGAAGCCCTTTTTCACTTATGGGCCAAGGGCCAGATCAGACGTCCTTTTTCACTCCTGGGCAAAGGGCTGCTAAAGTTATAAAAGCTTTTATTCACCTTCTGATAGTTTCAAAAACAGCATTATCACACCTCTGTTTACATATTTTTACAAGGTTACAATGCATAAGTTGCATAAAGTAATATTCAGTGATTTTATTTACTAAAGCTATTTTTAACTCTTGCCTTAACATATACAACCTATGAATTAAGTTCTACTCTGCTGCCTTACTTTTCTCTACAGCTCCACCTCCATGACTTTATTTTGTCATTCCCTCTGCCTAGAGTATAAACTTACAATTGTCTCTTTTTCCCCTATTCAACATTTTGTTCCATGCACACATGGGTCATGCCTATAATTCTTGGTACTCAAGAGCCTGAGATTTAAGGTTCAAAGTTTGGAGATAGTCCAGACAAAATTGTGAAACTCATATATCAAATATTCAATAGAAGACAGAAGTAGAGGCATGGCTCAAGAGGTAGAGCACCAGCCATGAGCAAAAATGCTGAATCAGAACATTGAGGTCCTAAGTTCAAGTTGCAGTAAAACTTTTGTATTATTTAAGGACAAATTAAATGTTACCAATGATTTTCATTGAATCTATTAATTTTAAAAATTGCTTGATTTTGAGCCTTAAAACACTTGATGGAATAATTATTTTGTGCCCATATTACTTTCCTAGTTTTTCCATAGTTTTTGTTTTGTTTTCTAGTTTGCTTTCATTTTTACAATGGGGTTTCAAATCAATGTGTAAAGTTATGTGCATGGTGCATCTTGATCAGTGGCAGCTCATCCATCATTCTTACTCAACTGATCTCAGTCTCTCCCTAGCCTCAAATTACCTAGGCCTAGTTTCACATATGTACATTGAGTATTATGACTGCCTTCACATACCATTCAGATATATTCTATGTTCTACTTAATGTCATCACACTTAGAAGAGTATAAGCAAAAGAGTGTCCAAGATTAATTAATAAAATAAGTATCTTTGAGAAAGAATCGTTGCTTATAAAACTTACTGTGATTATCTCTAAATTGTGTGAGTTTTTCTGTTTTGTGGTGGAGTAATAACTGCAAATAACATTGACCAAAAGAGACATGTCTTTAAAAAATCCTTAACAAAGAATAGTTTGCTCCACAGATCACTTTGTTTCTGCTGTTCCTCTGTTTTATATCTACATGGTAAAATGCTAAGTGCTAGTATATAATAATACAGCATGTGAGCTTAGATATTAGCTTTATATTCTGAACTTCTGTGCTCTTATGCCAACTTGCTTCCTTAGAAGTATGAGACCCAGTGCTCTCACCCTAATATATATAATTTTTTTCTTAGTCTTTAGAATGAAGATTTTGGCTATGTTATCTGAAATTCTCTTTAAAATGAGAATTCATTGATTATTTAAAGTACAGGTATTCATTTATAATTTAAATAAAAATTTTCAGGAATTCATCTAAAACTAGAACCAAATATTCAACCACGAACATCTGCTATCAGATCAGAAAAGAGGATGGGTTATCACAGCCACATTGAAATCAGAAATCTTTTTCCAGTTGGGTAGCTGCCACAAATAAACTGATCTTGCCCATCTATGGAAGTGCTGACTCAGGTCTTAATACAGCTGGCAATGTCAATGCTCATGAAGTTATGATTTACATCTATAACCAGTAAATTCCTTTAAAGGGATGTCCGGTGGGCACTTCAAGAGGCCAATGCAACTCATTCCTAGAAAAGCTTATGAGCCAAACAATGTTTGTTGTTGTTTTTTTTACTTCTAGTCCCTGTTGAAATTCACTTTCAAATTTATATATAAATACATTCTTTGGCTTTTATTCTAACAGTAATCTACTTAGTTCTATTCATTTTGAGATCAGAGGGCTTTTGTGAAAAAGCATTTGTATATTCATTGCAAGCTTCTCAACTTCCTAATAAAAGTTTGCCCATACTTTGCTTTAAGATGCCAAGTTTGGGTGACTGTGAAATGTAACCTGACAGTATAATTGAAATAGCTATTGAGCATGAAGGAGGAACACCTGTTGGAAACAACAAAGCAATCCCTATTGGATTTTTTCAGACAAAGTGGAGAAAATCAGGAGTATGCTCCATAAGAATTGGATATATCAAATAGTATAACTGATGTCAGAATTTAGACAAGAAAAATGACTCGAGCTAATTTTTCATTATGGAGTTTTAGTAAAATCTACTTAAACTTCTTGATTCTGATCATCCTGCAATGTATTAAGGAGTTAGTTTATAAACCCAGAAAGAGTAGTCATTAAATATCAACTGTTCTTTGTCGGACATACAATCACTAGAATTAACCCAATAATCTGAATTTCTTAAGACTAGGTAGTACAAACATAAATATATTACTGTTATAACAACTTAACTGGAAGGGAGCTTTTGTTTTCAATTCTGCCGTCATACCATAAATGTAAAGCTATAGAAAAACATCGAAAATTTTGAAACATCATTACCAAAAAGTAAATCCAGGCTGAAGGTTAGTTTGTTGATCCTTATTCCTAAGGCATTCAATTTAATCCTTATTATACCATACATGTAAGAGTTTTCATCATATTCGATAAGCTCAAATTTTATAATAAAATCTTAATAATCAAATAGAAAACTTACCAGAAATTTTGAAGTGTTATATTAATAATTGTTTGATAAAGGTAGTTTTTACGATATGAAAAACAAAAAAAGGAAAAAGTAAATACTACAACCCAAATCTAGATTTCTATTATGCTAAGCAACCTGGTCCAGAAACCATATAGAAAATAACTTCAGAGAAAGGGTTGATTTAATGAATTAGTACATTAACATTAAGAGCCAGGGGCTCATGACTAAACTGTTTTTACTCCTGTCATTTGCAAATTTGCTTAGGGCTTCATTTCTGATGCAAATTTTTAAAAAAAGAAAGATTTAACTCCATTGCTTTCAATGACATTAATGGAATCCATTCATCTCCTTTGCCATGCTCTGCTTAAAAATTTGTACTTTAAAGCTATATTTACAACTCCAAATACATGCTGTGAGCTTGCCTGGAGGTAAAAGAGAGCAGATACAAACTGAATGTACTAACCTCTGATTATTTTTAAATAATTTACATAAAGATTTAATGTGTCTGTTTTTCATTCATAGTGATCATTTGTAGGACAGAGTTCCTCTTGTTCAGACTTAATCCTTTGTGACCAAATAAGATATAGAATGAGCCAAAATTTTTATCAGCTTATATTAGTTGAGCAAAGTGAGGGGTTTCATTGTCATATTTTCACATACACATACAATGTACATCGATCATATCCTCCTGTGCTATTGCTCTTGTTTTCCTTAACCACATCTCTAAAAATATCTTACAAAATGGGTGCTTGTCATGTATGCTAAAGCACTGGCTTCAGTCTAAAGGATGGTTTAAAAAAAATCAAATTCTTCTTTGGTACTAAACCTTATTCCTTATTTCTATGAGAACTACCACCTCATTCATTCAAACAGGGTTGAAATGTGCTTCTTTAATGTTTCCATTGTAGAAAATATTTGTCAATAATATATTAAAATGTAAATATTTAAAATACAGAGCTGCATTTTCTCACCAAATTTCTGAATGTGTTTTAAATTGGAAATACAGATTAATAAATATTAAGGCATTAATAAATAGAGAACTTGTAGGTGATTGGAAAAAATTCCTTTTGAAAGGATACATGCAAACCATTGAAAATGTGTCATTTTAAGACATATTAATTTGCTAATACTAATATGGCCAGTGATAGACTATATTGTGATCAAGGATTCACTCCTTCATTTGAAAGTGCCAAGTCAACTAAAATAACTCTGGAAGATAGAGCCTATTTCTTCTCCTAGGTGGTATTAGGTTCTGATCAACAGTTAATGAGTACATGTGATACAATGTGCAAGTAGAAAGATTCAGAGCCACTGTGCTTCTGTCATCTTCCTTGAATTTTACATAAACTACATGATTGACTTACTCTGTGTCTAGACTATTTGATATAAGAAAATAAGACTTGTTGCCTATCCATAGAATCAGACACAAATGTGCTTGAGAAATAAATTAAGTAATTTTATTAGCCAATGGAAATTCGAGGTTCCTTTTAACTACAGCATAATGCCAAGAAAGACTTAGTGAATCATCGCTCATTTTACACATAAGCTAGGGCAATGGCATAGGCCGCTAAAATGGCAAAAACTAAAGAAGTCAGGTTACTAACAGTGCTCAGAACAGTTGCCACTAGTCCATATGTTTAACCATATTTGTTTGTCCTAGAGTTTTCCTGAGATTAGACAGAGCACTATTTATCACTAAACACCAATCATTCCCTGTTCTTACTGAGAAATCACACTTAGTTGATTTTTACTAGTTTATCTGCATCAACCTCGGTTTTTTTTCCCCTTTAAATACATAAGGCATGCTCTAGCTTCAAGATTTTTCACTTGATCCTCATTCTACCAGGGATATGAAATAATACTCAATCAAACTTACATATTTATCTATCTCTTTATCCTTCCCCTCCCCTGTATTCTCCTTATCAGTTTCATACTATTTACTAAATTATGCACTGTCTCTCCTTCTTTAGCTCATGAGAGTGGAGACCATTTCTGCTTTATATATAAAGCTATATCCCTAGCACCTAGTGCTCAGGAACACTACTAAAGATACTCAAAAGTTTAGTGGATAACTATAGAGAAAGTAATAGAATCTATAGAGTGCAATTTGGAAATAATGTAGTCTACAATGGAGCATACATTATTGTGCTGAGTGCTGCAAGTTTAAGACTATTTTCATTTCTAGCAATGACATCTTTTGAATCAGTATATCACTTTATTTCCCTAAAATACAGCTGTTAGCAGCATCCATGCTGGTATATTCACATTATTGTGGAGACAGTAAAAAGAGATATTACCATCACTAATGTGAGAATCAAAATAAATATTTTAGATACATTAAAAAATTAGCTAATCCCTTATTCTATTATCTCAAGGTAAAAGACGAGCTAACCAATAAACATTATTAATATACTTTTCCATTTTTTACTTACTATATTAACATTACTTCATTATATAAGCAGTAAATCAGTATAGGGTCAGGTGATTTTTGCCACACATGAATTAAACGGTTTTCTTAGCTGCAAGACAAACACAGAAGTATAAAATAATAATAAAGTCAAAGAAATTTGCTATATGCATAGAATCATATAAAATGTTTATCAAAATGAACTCCAAGAAATGGAATCAGGATTTTGTTACTTTGCTTTTTGTTCTTGTATTTTTTCTCCCTCGTCTCTGTTTCTGTTTTCTGTACTTTTTGTCTTGGGTGTAAGTTTATCTGTTTGGGAGAGGGTAGGTGAGAGCACAGAAATGATAGAACAAGGGGTGAACAAATGCAGCAGTGACTCTCACCACACATGAGGTTAAAAATGAACTGTGCCCCAGCTCTTCAGCTCAAGGTGAGCACTCTATTACTTGAGTCACAGCACTCCTTCCAGTTTTCTGGTGGTTTATTGAAGATAAGAATCTCCTGGACTTTCCTGCCAGGACTGGATTTGAACCATGATCCTCAGATCTCAGCCTCCTATGTAGCTAGGATTACAGGTGTAAGCCACCAGCACCTGAGGAGAAGAGATATTTTTAAAAGAAAGCAGAGACACCAAATATTTTCACATATATCCATTGTATACATGTTCTCCTTAAAAATTATAATGATTTTTTGTTAAGTTTGAGGTAACATTTTTAAGCTTTTGTGAGTTGTCTATAGCTTAGTGGTAAAGTATCTGCTTAGCTTGGAGAAGGCCCGAGCTTTGATTCCCTGCACCATAAAAATAAATAAATAAATAAACAAACAAATAAACAAACAAATAAATTCTATGTAGAAAAGACAGAATCATCAAGGAAGTTTGCCAAAGTAGATTTTTAATTTGATATATATTAAATTTGCAACATAATCCTTAAGTTCAGGTTAGTTAGCGATTTCAGTTTGATAATGGTGGAGGCTCGTAGGACCAAGTAAAATGAATATCCCAAGACTCAAAGACATCCATTATTTATGTGTTTAATAGAGGAAGAAAAAAATCAATAGCACAAAGGTATAACCAGTGATGAAAAAATATATTTTTGAAAAATAGAGGCAGTCCACTTTTCTGATGCTCTAAGATAGATTAAGTAGAAGAAAGTTGGAAATAGGTTTAGTAGAATTCATCTTCCTCATCAAAAGTCATGCCATTTGGTTAAAGTAATAGAAGGCTGTATAAACAGTACAAGGGAAAGCATGGGAGAGCAAATCTCAAAACCCTTAGAATTTTAACTTCTATTGTCAAAGAAGTAGCTTAACAAATCTAGTAGATACATAAAAACTCTTCAGGAATATTCACATTTTTTTCCAGGAACATTATCAGGGTAGAAACTGTGACTCAATCTTAAACATCATTAAAATTTAATGCATTAGAAAATACTTTTAAGATAAGGCCCTCTTCCTTTGAGGATGTTCATAACCCATGGTGATTAGAAACCACTGGGCATTGTTCTTTACAGGGAATGATCAATATGACACTTTACTGGGAAAGTGCAATGGTTCAAAAGGAAACTGAAATCTGGATCCTTGATATGAATCTGGAGTTACCAAGAATTGATTGGGTAGCAGGAAAGAACCAGGTCCAGTAACTCATGTGTATAATCCCAGATACTCATGAAGTGGAGAGTCAGAAGATCATGCTGTGATATGGGCAAAAAGTTAGCAGGACTACATCTCAACCAATGAACCGGATTTGGTGATTCAAGATTCTGTCCAAAAGATAACTATAGAAAAAAGAATACTGGGTGATAGAGTACTTGCATACTAAGTGTAAAGCTCTGATTTTATTTTTAATGTTATATTTACTTCATTGTTATTATAAAGGTAATGGACAGAGGGACTACAGTTACATAAGTCAGATACACCTCCTTTCACACAGACATCTCTTCTCTCTCTCCCTGTACCTCCCTCCATCTCTACTTTCATCACAGTGCCAAGTGAGCTCCACTGCTGCACTTCTTCACCATTTTTCGACTTCAAGTTCTATGACCCCCTCATACCATACAGAAATAAAAGAAAATAGATTCAACAACAACAACAAACTTGTTTCCATTTCTTGGAGTTTGTTTTGATACATATATTATTTTATAAGATCAGATGTACATGGACATTGTACCTTTTGTTCCTCATTTAAGAGTATCCACCTTTAGTCTCAATGTGTGTGAATGCTTAAAGTCCTGTATAATTTATCAAGTCTCAGTGTATTTTAGCTCTGGCTTCTGCATAGGAGAGGAAATATGAGCAGTTGGCTTACCTCACTTAACATGATTTGTTCTAGGTCTATCCATTTCTCTGCAAATGGCATAACGTTCTTCTTTCTATGGTTGTGTGAATTTCCATTGTGTATATGTATCACATTATTTTGAATCCGTTCATCTCTTGTAGGACATGTGGGCTGTTTCCATAACTTGGCTATTGTGAAGAGTACAGTAAGAAACACAGTGTCTTTGTGGTCTTCGGCTTGTGGTGTTCTAGGTAGGTGGCAGGAATGCTATGGCATGGCCATATGTTTAGTTTTTGAGGAACCTCTAGTCTGTTGTCCAAAGTAGTTGTACTAGTTTACTAGCCAACCAACAGTGCAATAGGATTCCTTTTAACCCACATCTCTGCCAATATTTATTGAGGTCCTGGTTTTAATCACTTGAACTGAAAATAGAAAGTAGGGGAATGGCAAAGTCAAATTAATTCTTTTTTTCCCCCCATATCAGAATTTGAACTCAGACTCATGTTCACTCAATGGCTGGCTGCCTGGCTGTCTACTTCTTGAACCATGTTTCTAGCCTGGTTGTTTGCTGATTATCTTTGAAAATGGTAAAAAGACTTCTTGCTCTCATTGGCTTGAAATTATGAGACATCAGGTGGCAGCTTCCTGAATAGTTAGCAAATATTTATTCCCAACTTTTCATAGTGGTAAATCCCAATATAAATCATATCAATCATTTGCAGAGTTCAGTTTTTGTTAAGATTTGTGACAATGAATCATGTCTTTTTTTCTCTTTTTTTTCTTTTTTCTTTTTGTTAGTCCTGGGCTTTAATTCTGGGCCTGGGCACTATCAGCTCAAGGCAAGCACTCTACCACTTGAGCCGCAGCGCCACTTCTGGTTTTCTGGTGATCTATTGGAGAAAAGAGTCTCATGGACTTCCCTGCCTGGGCTGGCTTTGAACCGTGATCCTCAGATCTCAGCCTCCTGAGTAGCTAGGACTATAGGCGTGAGCCACTGGTGCCTAGCTCTTTTTATTTGTTTCTTACTGGCTGCTTTTGGTTTGATCTCAGGGCCTCTCATTGCTAAGCAGTTGTTCTACCCTTGAGATATACATATTAGCTTTATTTTACTTATTGTATAGATAGAGTATTATGATTATTTATTTATTTATTTATTTTGTCTATTTTGGATTGAGACTGTCATCCTTCTTCCTCCACTTTCTGGATAGGTGGGAATATATTCATGCAGCCACAATGCCCAGTTTGTCTTGGAGATAAGGAAGTTGTTTTTGTTTTTGTTTTTGTTTTTTTCAGGTAAGGGATAGGTTTATTCAGTAGACCTGCTGGGACCAGGCAAGGTTGGTACTCCATGTGGCTGGGAAAGGCCTGGGAATGAGAGAGAGCTGGGAAAGAGAGGAAAGAGCTAGAAAAGAGTAGAGAGAGCAGAGAGAGCTAGAAAAGAACAGCGAGAGGGGAGGAAAGAGAGAGAGCTGGGAAAGAGAGAGAAAAGAACTTGAGAAGAGCTAGACAAGAGCAGAGAGAGAGGTAGCTGAGTAAGAACAGCAGCACGCATGTGGTATTCAGGTAAGGGGTAGGTTTATTCAGTAGACCTGCTGGGACCAGACAAGGTTGGCACTCCACGTGGCTGGGAAAGGCCTGGGAAAGAGAGAAAGCTGGGAAAGAGAGGAAAGAGAGAGAGGAAAGAGCTAGAAAAGAGCAGAGAGAGAGCAGAGAAAGCTAGAAAAGAGCAGCGAACTAGAAAAGAGCAGCGAGAGAGAGAGAGAGAGAAAGAGAGAGAGAGAGAGAGAGAGAGAGAGAGAGAGAGGGGTAAGAAAGAACAGCAAGAGAGAGAGAAGAGAGAGCAAGGTAGTTGTATAAAGGGGCTTCAATTCCAAAAGACCAATCGTGAATACAGTGCATCTCAAGCAATATCACCCCTTCCATAGTTTTCCTATCCATACCCTCAAATAATATAGGTTCTATTTACATTAAGTTGGACTGACTTTGAGTTCTGCCTGGTCCTTTTCTTTCACCTCCCAATTTTCTGGTATTAAAGATATTAGTTACCATATTGAACCAACTTCTATGTATCTCCTTTAAGGCATTTTGGTGAGATATTACCATGGTTCTGCTGCTGACTAAAATGAGAATGAGGAATTTAAATGAATCTAATAAAATTTAGAGTTTTATACACCTCATGAATTTTAGAATAAGGACTCCAAATTCAGTTAGTTTAAAATTCCATAGACTTTAACATTTTCCTCATAAACATTAGTGAAAAACTCTTTCAAATAATACTCTTTGGCAGCATATCTAAGCCAAAGAACTAGTAGACTATATTTTTCCCTGTCACTTTATCCTTTTTTTTAATTGTGAGAATACCGTACAGAGGAGTTACAATTACATGGGCAAGATAACGAGTACATTTCTTATCAAGCATTGTTGCCTCCTCTTCGTTTCCCCTTCCCTTCCCTTCCCATACTCCCCGCCTCCCCTCACCCGATCCTCCACCCCCTACCAAAGTTGTAAAGTTCGTTTTTTGACATAATGACTTGTACATCTCATTGTTACAATGAGTCCACCTGTATCCCTAGTTAAACAATTTGTATGTTAGTTTTCTTATTTAATATTTTCATTGTCTGGAAATGAATACATATCTACTTAAATATACACATTTTCTCTTAAAAGTTTCCTTGGAACTGGGGGAATATCTCAAGCAATAGAATACCTCCTAAGAGGTAGAGGGCCTTAAGTTTAAACTACAATAGAAAGAGAAGAATGTATACAACGAATCAAAATTCTGATGGGATTTTTCAGCCTATGCTATCAACATGTTCCTATAACATTCAATAGCTCATGATAATTATATTTGTTTGTTATTATATTTGGCAATTTTGTGGAGCAAGCATAAGGGAAATGTACATAAGGATTAATTTAGATTAAAATACTTCTGAGATCTTTGGTGTAAGAGCACTATGTAGGATGATAAAAAGAAAAGTTCCCTTATAAGTCTATCTGATACCTGATTCCACCAGGAAGGCACCATAAATGTATGCAAGCAATTTAACACACAGTTATAAGAGTTCTGTGAAGAGAACTATTGATAAACAGTGTCTGAGACATAGATGCCTGTGACATTTCCTTGAGAATTTTCTTAGCAGTGTCAGCTTTTATAAACTCATTAAAATCATATCTTGCAAGATAAGATCTCTGTTTTCCAAATACTTCTTCAGTGTTCCTGGAGGCTTCTGATATATTTTTACCTGTCTTCTAGGTGACTTAGGTATTTTTTGATATCTTCAAATACAGGGACCAGTCTCCAACTTTTATTTTACACCATCGGAATGAACTTTATGACTTTATATCCTTCTAAAACCTTATTTCTTTGTCTAAACGGCTCCTGAATTATAAGTATGCATTATCCCTGTCTAGCTGGGATATGATTATAGCTCTGCAGGCTAGCATGCATTCACATCAGTTGACATTGCTGCCTTTTGAACAAATGTCTTTGATTAGGGTAGATAGATACAATAATCACAGAGGTGAGAGGAAGAACTGAACATTTTCTCAGAATGCACTTATAGCATGTTATATTATCTCTCATTGTTGTACTCTCAAATTTTATGAACTCTCTGAAAGGATTTTTTGCCAGAAGAAAATAAAAGCCTACAAATGTTAAGTTTGGCAAAACTGCTGAGCCCCCCAGTGACTCAAAATATTTTATAGTGTGGCACATCCTAATATTGACACATTTCCCTCCACCAGAGTTTGATATACACAAATGGTTTAAAACTGTGTTTTAATTTGCTATACTCATAGATAGAAGAAAGGATGCACAGTGAAACCAAAGATATAAAATGGAGGGCTGATTTGTCAGGTCTTTTTCTTTAGAAAAGTCACTAAAGTTACAGTGTCATCTGATGAAATATTCCCTTTAATGGGAGCAAACGGCTGATGCACATGGCTTCAGGTCTTTTAAAACATAACAGCAATCTATGCAAATTCCCATGAACTTTTTAGCAGATAATTCCTTGTAAGTTATGTGATCCATTATCTTATAAAATAGGCATGGTTGTGATTTTTCTATGCCACAGCAGTATCTATGAAATATATCTAATACTAATGTCTGAATACATTACTTTGCAATATTTAATAGTTTATTAAAGATGAATTTATATACCATTCCATTCTTTATTGAAAAAAGTACTATTCAAGAGTTTCTGTACCTGAAACTATCAGTAAATTCTATATTAGAATTCACAAATGAAACCCACATTCCCAACACACATACATTCTACTTTTTGCAGCAATGAATTCATTTTTTTTTTGCAGATTTGGGACCCTTTTATTACTAACCATTGTAATATCTGAGTTGCTATTTACTGGCTGAAAGTTCCTCCTATTGTCTGGTCTCAGACCCTCCTGCTGTTGGAAATTTTCTCTTCCCTGAACCCCCTTTTCCCTGGGAAAAGATATCCATGGGAACAAAAATGTGAAATCAGAGAACAGAACAAAATTATTGATAAAGGGGAAAAAAACCTCTTGGTAAAAAAAAAAAAAAAAACAGACAAAGTCAGCCTTTGCCCCTTCTCCATCCTTGCTAAAAAGCAACAAGACATCTCTCCCTCACTTAAGTTTACCAAGCTGTCAGCTTTGCAGAAGGCTGCTGACCACCTTGAGGCTTATCACCAGCTGCACTGAGTTGCTGCATTAGTCAGGAGCTTATAATAACAATCATTTCTGTAATAGTGTCAATAGCATTGATAGTAATGGTCACACTGACCAAGTCCAGATTATGTTTTGCCTATGCTCCTGTGACTCAAGGCTACGTTTTTACTATGTGTTGCTTCTGTAACCTTACTTGTTTGCCTCAGTAACAGGGCCTTAAGTCTACCAATTGAAGACTATGGCTGAGTGGTTCCACTATGGGCAGCCTATTGCAAATTATTACTTATGATATTTACCATAAAGAACAAATGAATTTAAAGGTCATAGAACTATAACCAATGAAAATGAGCCAAACCTGCCTGGCATGACTCGTCTAGATAATTCTATGTAACCTACCCCTATAAAAACCAATCCTGTCCTATGCTCAGGGCCCTTCTACTTCCCGGCCGTAACAAGCAGTTGTGGTGTGGTGGTAATAAATTTCCTAGCTCTTTATTTGGGTGTCTTGGAGTCTCTTTGGGATCACCGTTATTATACCATCTGGCTGGAGTCCTTCTGCTCTATCCATATAGAAATCTAGTTCTCCTCCAGTTTGTGCAAACCTGATCCCTGGAATACCCCAAACCTTGGGCTAGATTGGTTGACATAGAGGCTCCAAGTCCTAAAAGCCAGGGACCTATTGCTGGAGGATTTAGAAACCAAAGGCTCTAGGCACTCTGGATGGAGGTTTAGTTCTCTGAGCTTTAATCACCAGTGACCCCAGTACTTGGCAGCTTTTGTAATTCTCAGATTCCAGCAGCAGTCACCAGAAGTAGCTGACAGCAAAACGCAGCAGGCAGTAGCAATGGGTAGTGTTTAAGCACTCAAGTAGATATTCACTGCTAGAACCCTCAGCAGCTGAACAGTGCCAATGTGGCAGCTGTCCGGCCTGGATGTGTGCCCCTTGGCTCTCGGCTGTGGCTAGCGTTACAACCCTCAGGCCTAAGGTTATCTGAGATCCTCAGATAACCTCACTTCTCTGCCCTTTCTTACTCTCCTGCTTCTCACATTATTTATTGTGTCTTCCTCCTCTGTTTCCATCATTTCTGTCCTGGCTGCTCTCATAAATCCTTCAGCCATTCTGCCATCTTACGTCTACTGCTACACACACTACCATCTCTCTCTCTCTCTTTCACTCTTCCTCCCTCCTTCCCTCCCTCCTTCCCTCTCTCCCTCCTTCCCTTCCTTCCTTCCTTCCTACCTTCCTTCCTTCCTCCCCTCCCTCTCTCCCTCTTTCACTTTCTCTTTTTCTCTTTCTTTCTCTCTTTTCTTTCTTTCTTTCTTTCTCTTTTTCTATCTTTCTTTCTCTTTCTTTCTCTCTTTCTCTTTTTCTGTCTCTTTCCCTCTTTCTCTTTCCTTTTCTCTTTTCTTTCTTTTCTTCCCTTTCCTTTTTCTTTTCTTTCTACCTGAGCACTATCACTTAGTCATTTTTTTTCTCTAAGGCTGGTATTCTACTCTTAGATTCACAGCTCTATGCCCAGATTATGCTGTTTTTGTGGAGATAAGATTCTCATGGATTTTCCTAGGCTGGCTTTGAGCCTAGACCCCAAGATCTCTGCCTCTGGAGTAGCTAGCTAGGATCCATCCCTCCATGTTACTAGCTTAGCCACTTCTACTAATGATAAAGATCAATGCTAGCGGGACTGCACTGAAGGATGTCTTCCAGCTGGCTTGACAATGAGCCAGTTTATAAGGCTGTTAACTAATCACCACAGGCTTTCTGTTGTGACAAGAAGAAAAGTGCTCCCCTCTGGCCTGAATGAAAAATTACTGCTAAATGTCAACAAGGCTTTGTGATGGCCCAAAGTCAAGTGTGAATAATTTCTTAGGAGTCAAGGATGGGATTCTGCTCTATAGAGCTGTGGTTGTACTGCAACAGCAAAACCCCATGGCTGCAATGAAACTTCCACAAGCATATTCAAAGTGCTCTGAGAATCCCAGGGACGTATTGGGCACTCCAGTTGGGGACTTTGTTATCTGCCCTTTTTTCTTTCTTTTTTTTTGGGGGGGGTCTGGTTGTGGGGCCTGGACTCTGGGCCTGGGCACTGTCCCTCAGCTCTTCAGTGTAAGGCTAGCGCTCTACCACTTGAGCCACAGCGCCACTTCCAGCTTTTTTTCTTTTTGCTTATGTGGTGCTGAGGAATCGAACCCAGGACCTCAGGCATGCAAGGCAAGCGCTCTCCCACTGAGCCAACTTCCCAGCCCCTGTTATCTGCCCTTTGCTCAGCAAAAGCACCAGTGAAGCATCTCAACAACTCTCACTTAGGGTGTCAATCACCCAGCCCCACTACATCATAGCTCCTTAGGGAGGAGTTGGGGAGGTAGGGAAGGAAGGGAGGGTAGGGGAAAATCAAAGGAAGGGGTAACAATGCTCAACAGGAAATGTACTCATTACCTTACTCATGTAACTGTAATCCCTCTGTATAGTATCTTTACAATAAAAAATATGTAAAATAAATCTTTGTGATCCTACTGAAAATAACCTCCTTTGATCCCACTGTGTGAATGTTTAGAGTCACATATAGTTTATGATGTCTAAGTGTAACGTTTTGACTTTACCAACCATTGTGTTTACTTGTGGAGCACATGGGCAGCCAAGATGGCTCTGGGAGAGGGTAGAGTGGGCAGACCCCAATTGATCTTCTGATCAGTACCTAACCAGCCCGTGAAGGCTCAGGTGAATGATAGGGTGTGACCTTGACAGTGATTGGTTCCTCTTCCTCCCTTACCATACCACCCACCCTCTTTGTCTTTAAAAAGGGGCTGCTCTCTGTTAATAAATGAGTTTTTCTGCCTGCTGGATTTGGCTCCCCGCTGTGTCTGATTGTCTCCTGGGCTGAGGGAGGCTAGGGAACTGGCGGACGAAGACCCAACATCTGGCGCCCAACGTGGGGCATGAAAGGAAAAGATACCGGCCAAGGCTAAGCGGTCTCTCGGGGTAAGTGAAACCCTAAATATGGGTAATGCTATATCACAGAAGGAGGAGGAAGAGGCAACATCAGGCCTAGAAGGGGTACAGGAGGATGTGGGAAGTGAGAAGGAAAAGGAAAGGGTCAAATCCAATCGAGAACGCACTGAGACGTGCACAGTAGAAGTCAAAACCAGGGTAAAAATTACCCCCTCTGACCCAGCTGATATTACCCCCTCTGACCCAGCTGATACTGACGGTCCTAGGCCCCCTCCCTATTCTCCTGATTGGAGGGGAGGTACGGCGCCCTACGAGACCTGCGAGAGGGACTTGCAAGACCCAGACCCCTACCAGCCTTCTATGGAGGGGCCGAGGGCCGGGGAAGTAACCTCCTCGGAGACCTCCTCTGGAAAGGAAGGGCCACCCAAGAGCCCTGGAAAGGAAGGGCCACCCAAGAGCCCAGACTCTCGGCCACAGGATTCGCTTCCCCAAGCGTATCCGGTCATTGTGGCATCTGGGGCTAACAGGCCCCTGAAATGGTATCCATGGGAAGCTAAGGATCTTAAAGAGCTCCGCCAGGCGGTGGCGGAGGATGGCCCAAACTCTACCTGGGCCCAGACCCTTGTGTCCCTAAGGACTGGATGGATGTGGCCAAAGCCATTCTTACTAGTTCTCAGTTTATTAAATGGTGTGCTTTCTTTAAGGAGGAATGCAGAGTGCGGGCAGAGAGTAACCAGCAGGCTCAACCAGTGATACCTATTACTAAGCTGCTGGTCTGGGAAGGGATGAATGCAGACCACCGCATAGCCTGCGCGGGATTGAGAGAGAGTTCCCTGAGCAGATGGGTGGTGGCCTCACAGGATGTGGGAATGCAACATCACCAGTCCCAATCACTAGCTTTAGCTTTACAGGCTCAGGCGTTTACAATGACTGAGGCTATTACTCAGGCGCTGGCAGCCCAGGGCCAAGAAACCCCAAGACTATCGGGAAGAGGGACTTGTTTTAAATGCAGGCAGGAGGGGCACTTTAAGAGGGACTGTTTACAACAATCCCCTGCCAACCGGCCTGAGGGCAAACTGCCCCCTACATCCTGCCCCAGGGGCATGGGATACAAGTTTGATTTAGAGGGGAAGTCTTTAAACTTGGGGAGGGGCATCCTCTAGCCCCTTTAACTCAAGGAGGAACCCCCTCTGCTGTGAGGCCCAGGCAGCCTCATGGCAGGGCAGCCCAGGTCCATTGGACCATCCCCCTGGTGGACAGACTCCGCCCTAAAATGAGTATTCTCATAGGCAAAAAGAGGTTTCACTGCTTAATTGACACTGGGGCAAACCGAACCAGACTCAGGGAGGAGGAAGTGCCCTGGGACTGGAAGCTTGCACCTGGGCCCCCGATATTGGGGGTAGGGGGCAACTCCCAGACCAAAGAAACGGTTGCCCTTATGACATGGACTAGCCCAGATGGAGAACAGGGAAAGATACGCCCTTTAGTGGCAAAGAACCTCACTGCCAATTTACTAGGGCAAGATATGCTAAGACAAATGGATGCCGTGGTCACTACAGACCATCGAGCATCATATGATGATATCCTGGATGGGGAAGAAGCACAAAGGCTTAAACAGGATGGAGAGGGAGTTAAGGAAAGGGATTTTTTTTAACTTTCATAATTACAGAGAAGAACATAGGGGGCCGCTCGGGTGCACCCCCAATCCTAAAGGCCACTGCCCCCCGGGTACCTCCCATTAGGTGGAAGCCGGGAAGCCCAATCTGGGTGGAGCAGTGGCCATTGACCAAACCTAAACTTGAAGCCCTCCACCTTCTGGTGGAGGAGCAGATAAGCCTCGGGCATATGCGCCCTTCTATAAGTCCTTGGAACACACCCGTATTTGTTATTCAAAAAGCCTCCGGGGCTTGGCGGATGCTCCAAGATCTACGGAAGGTAAATGAAAGGATGGAGCTAGCAGGAATGCCCCTAAGAGGCATGCCCTGGACTCCTGCTATACCTTCAGAATATACCTTGGTTGTGATTGATATTAAAGATTGTTTTTTTTTCTATCCCTCTGCATCCAGATGACTGCGAGAAGTTTGCTTTCTCTATACCTTCTCTTAATTTTTCCCAGCCTGATCGGAGGTTTGAATGGACAGTGCTGCCACAGGGTATGGCCAATAGCCCAGCCTTCTGCCAACAATACTTGGCCACACTTTTAGAGCCTGTGCTGGGTTCAGATACCTCCCTTGCCTATGCCTACATGGATGATATAATTCTGGGGCACCGAGACCCAAGCTGCCTGGAGGGCCTTCTGGCCCAGGTTCTGGACATATTAAAAAAGGGGGTTTTTACCATAGCCCTTAATAAAATTCAAAAGGTGGCTCCTTTTAAGGTGCTCGGGACCCACCTTACCTTGACTCAGGCCAGCCCCCTTAAGCCTTTGCTGGATATTCCAGCCTCTCTAACCTTAACCCAACTTCAGAGTCTTTTAGGGGAAATCAACTGGCTGTTGCCATGGGTTTCTGTCCCTACAATTACAATATAAGGAAATGCTGGCCATAATTATGGCCCTTCAGGACATTCAAAAACCCTTTAATTTGTATTCTGATAGCCTATAAAACAAAAAAGGGGGAGTTAGCCCCCATATACAGTTACAGATAGCTTTGATTTTAAATTTTTCAAAAGGGGCAACTGAATCCAGATTTCAGAAGCACTGGGACAACTAAACCCTAAGCCCCAAGTGAAAGTCAGGTAGAAGGACCCCCTGATACAACAATGGAGAGGACCTGACCCCCTAGTTACTATGGGCAGGGGATTTGGATGCGTTTTCCCCATAGGGGAGTCCGCTCCCATTTGGATCCCTGCCAGGAACCTTAAGTTTTTACCCATTTCCTCTATACAGGAGGATGCCCAAGAATAAGCTAAAGACAAAAGCCAGAAAGACAATTATTAACCATCCCCAAGGGCAACCAGCCCTTGAGAAGCTCTCTTGTGTTCTCTAACAATTGCAGATGGCGATACTCCAGATGTTGGCTGTCCTGACTCTCCCGATCCTGTGAATGGCCCTATGGAATCTACATCAACCTCAGCGAGTGACCTGGGCAGTGATCAATGCTGGCAATGCAGAAATCGTCAGGAGCACCACAAGAGAAGCTGTCCCTTCGACCTGGTTGCCTGACCTTCATTTTTGATCACCACCCTATGGACTATTTAATATTTTTTTAGGAGTTAATTATTTTAATGTTACCTGCTTTAATTGTTCTTGTACTAATTGCTTGTATAGCAGCATTGAATTCATACTTAATTGTTAAACAACCACCTTTTGTTATGCTTTCAGCTTAGATTTTGTCCAACCCCCACAGGCAAATAGCTGGATTAGAACAATCCCCACCTCTGGACTCTGAAGTGGCAAAGACTGCTATCCCATCCTTCACTAAGGTTAAAGGACTAGTAGTGACATTTCCTGGCCTGGGAATGTTTTGCTGATGGTTTTTCTATGCCTTCCTTGCGTTATACGTGCACTACAAAACTCTTATGAGCTTAACCAGCCAGTTATCAAGCTCCAGATGAATGAATTCTCCCCCCCCCCCAGAGGAATCGCAGCCAGAGACGGGTAAGAGGGGGTGTCAGTCTGACCAACCTAAGACAGGGCCTTCAGCTTCGCTCTGAAGAAGTTCCCGATGACGGGTAAGGCAGACAAGGCGATCCACCCAACCTAAGACAGGCGGGTTAGCTTCTTTAAGCAAAGATGGGGGGAGATGATGTTGGGAGCAATTGGGAGCTGACAGTAAAGCTCAAAGGTCATCTTGACTCCTGTGCTAGCTTAAAGGCACGTACAAGGAACTGGCTTACTTAAAAGACACCAGGTGCCCAGGAATTAATTGAACTGCTTCCGGACATTTCTAACTGTGGTGGGACTGATGTTTATTACTGTGCTAGGTGGGTCTGTCATTAAAAAAAAAAAAAAAAAAGGGGGAATCTGTGGAGCACATGGGCAGCCAAGATGGCTCTGGGAGAGGGTAGAGTGGGCAGACCCCAATTGATCTTCTGATCAGTACCTAACCAGCCCGTGAAGGCTCAGGTGAATGATAGGGTGTGACCTTGACAGTGATTGGTTCCTCTTCCTCCTTTACCATACCACCCACCCTCTTTGTCTTTAAAAAGGGGCTGCTCTCTGTTAATAAACGAGTTTTTCTGCCTGCTGGATTTGGCTCCCTGCTGTGTCTGATTGTCTCCTGGGCTGAGGGAGGCTAGGGAATGGGCGAGCGCCGCACTTACCTTTCCTCGGACCCCGTCCGTCTTTTGTGGGACGGACGAAGACCCAACATTTACTTATAGATTTGCAGGCACAATCTAGTTAAAATAAATAAGGGAAAACTGCAACGCATATTTCTTTGGGTCTGGCTTACTTCACTAAATATAAATTTTTCTAAGTCTTTTCATTTCTTTATGAATGGTACAATGTCATTCTCTGATGGAAGCATAAAATTCCATTTTGTATATTTACCACATTTTCCTGTTCCATTTGTCCACTTAGTGGCGTTGGGGTTGATTCTTTATCTTGTCTATGGCTGGCTTTCTTTTAATTTTTAATTTTTATTTTTGGAAGTTAATTGGAGATAAGAGACTCACAGACTTTTCTGCCCAAGCTGGCTTAAACTGCAATCCTCAGATCTCAACCTCCAGAGTAGCTAGAATTATAGCCATGAGTTATTAATGCTCATGTTTATGTTTAATGTTGCTGCCACTTTCCTACGTTCTTCCTTGAACGAATTCTGTAGATTTTGTAGTCTTGATTTTGCACAGAATGTAAGTTCAGTAATTTTCTCCTTAAACTCTTACATATTTATTTTAAATTTGGTTTCCTAGGTTGCCCTAAGTCAGTATAATTTAGTGAAGAGTCAGAATTGGTTAGAAAATTACCTTGCCTTTGCCTATATGGCTGGCATATTTTAATAGAATAACTGTGATTGAATGTATTCCTTCGAACTTAAGGACATTTATGGCAGCCTTACTTTTTACTTCTTCCTTAGAAAAGATCTTAAAATCAGAGAGAGTTAAATGGCTGTGGTTTTGCTTTGCTCAGTTTTACCCTAGAAATAAAGAAAATCTTGCACACATGTGCAGCCTTCAGGATCTCTGGAAAGACATTAAAGGACTGCAATGACTTAGTAGTTATCTAGTTTTTTGGCCAGTGCTAAAGAGCCCTAGGGTTTCTCCTATTCCTTCCTGTAATGTTTTCAGGGTGTCTGCTTTGACTTCGAGGTCTTTGATCCATTTGGAGTTGATTCTGGTGCAGGGTGATATATGGGGATCTAGCTTTAATTTTCTACAGGTGTTTAACCAATTTTGCCAGCACCAGTTACTGAAGAGGCTATCTTTCTTCCATTCTATTTTTTTTAGCTCCCTTACCAAATATTAGGTGGCTATAGGTCTGTGGGTTCATTTCTCAGTCTTCAGTTCTATTCCACTGGTCCGCAGGTTTGTTCTTGTGCCAGTACCAAGCTGTTTAGATTACTATGGCTTTGTAGTAAAGTTTGATATTTGATATTGATATTTCTCCAGCACTGTTGTTTCTGCTAAGGATTGTTTTTGCTATTCAGGGTCTTTTAGTGTTTCATATGAATTTTTGGAATGCTTCTTCTATTTCATTGAATTCTCTTTAATGAGGCTGTTTTCTCCCTAAGATTGTCATGTTAAATAACCTAATACCTTGGAAGATCAGTAGATTAGCTTTAGGATGTAGGGTTAATAACTTAAAATTGAGTTGATTCCTTTTGTTTGGTTACTTTCCATAGCTCTGAAATGGTTAATTTTATTTGCACGTATTTTCATTACTTTAGTTCATTTAGGTTTTCATGCTACCAATTTGAATGTCAATTACGGATGGAAATAAGGGTCACCTGTAAGTATTTATGAGGGAATCCATTGAAGAATCCCCTTAAAAACAAAATCTGTGGTTGCTCAAATGCCTTATATAAAAATAACAAAATATCCACATCTGCACTTAAATCATCTTGAGAAATTTGGGAGTCTCCAAAGCAATTTAAATGTGAGGCAAATTACTGTTATATTATACTGGTTAGGGAATAATGACAAGAAGAACTTATCTGTACATGTTTCATATGGACATGATTTTGTCCCAAATGTTTTAATACTGCCCTTGGTAGATGCATCATTGTAGACCATGTGGGATGCAGGTGGGAGACTTATATTTTCATTTATTGTCTTTCTTCTTTATAGGAAACTTTTAGTTTTCCCTGTCTTCATTTGAGTAATTCCTTTACTCCATGAATATTAGATTAAATATTCTTCCTCCACAAGACTGCAAGCATATACCATAACATCAAGAAATGATTGGTCATATACCAAACCATGAAAATGAGAGAAAAGTACAGAGAAAAGTGTCATGTTTTAATTCCACATATTAGTCTCTCCTACTCAGTGGCCGAAGTTGCATTCCACCCCACCTTCCTTTCTTTTTTCTCACCCAGAACAGTAATTTTCATTCAAATTTCCTGTTGTTTTATTTTCCCATCCTTGTCTTATATTGCTCCAGAAATAAATCTCTTGGTCTTTAAATAAAAATAGTTCAGATTTGGTTGCGTGGAAAATGAAAACTTACTGAGGAAAAGATAATAAATTCAGAAAAACTAGGACTTCTGAAAAAAGACAAGTAGAAATATTCCTAGAAAGAGGATCTCATTGTCTGGCCATTTTCAGCACTTTCTAAACAAACCAAGAAAATGATAAAAACCTTGACAATAGTAATGAAAGATCTTCCTGTTTTTATATACCTAACATAGGTGGATATGGAAACTATCATATCTAATATCTTTAGGAAAAAGCAGCTACAACAAACTGAAAAGTATCAGATTACCAGAAACTGAATGCACTTCCTTATAGTGAAATTCTTCAACAAATTAGCTACAAGTTTAAACTTGCATGACTTTAAACTGACATAGACAGTTGTCTAAATTCTGGGAAATAAAAAGGCCAAAAAGCTGCAATAGCTATTTAGAAATGCCATTCCCCATTTTCCTACTCAAAAGATCTCAGTTCCAATGGGAGAAAGGACATGCTACTAAATTCATTCTTTATGGTGCCTATTAAAGAATTCAAATAGGGAAAATTCAATCCCATACCAAGACGGTGGCATTTGATATGGTTTGAAAAGTAAACACTAGGGAAACACTAGAAATGAGACATGCTCCATAGAAACGAAGATTGATGGATCATTTATTCTGAAAATGCCAGTCCTTCGTGAATCATACACAACAACTTAGACTGTGGTTCTCCCTTTGTAAGCGTACAGGAATTGTTTTCAGATATATAGACTTAAATCACATAAGTCAATTAACAACTACTGAGGACCTTGATCAAACTAAGAGTATGGGGGAGAGATATAAAGATGAATAATTATAGTCCATCTTCTTTCAAGGAGAATTTTTGAGTGATATTATCCTGGGTTCTATCCTTGAGAATGAAATACAAAGTAGCACAGGAAAGTACAGTGATCAATGTACGTATGTTACGGAAAAACAAGTGGGACTGTAGTTTGAGGTAAATAAGGACCTTTAAAGAGTAAACATAGAAGAGATGGAGATTGAATAATGTGTAATTATTTTAATCAAGTTAGATGCTGGGAAAAATACCTAAATATACATTATTCATAGAATTCATATGAGTGGATATTTTAATTAATTATCCATAAGTAATTGTACAAAGAAGTTTCAATTCAGCATGTCAGTTTGTGAGTACAATATATCTTGATCAATATTATCCCTTTGACCATTCTCTCACATCTCTCCCAAACTCACCCATCCTCTTAATTTCCTAGTTCTAATTTTGCATATGTACATTGAATATTATAACTTTGTTTACCTATCCATGAGTGGGTATATTTAAATGTACTCAGGGTAATTAATCCTTGGGGATTAATTATGTAAATCATAACAAGACATTATCTGACACACTTAAGATTGTGGTAATCAATCAATTGCAAGACAAATTCTAACTAGGATCTAAAGAAAAGAAGCTTACATATTGCTGAAAGGAATATAAATTAGTATAGCCATTCTGGAAAACAATACGGGGGTCTCTCAAAATATTCAAAGTAGAACTACCATATGGTATAGAAATTTCACTGCTGTGTTTATATCCAAGGGAAACAAAATCAGCATACCAGACAGATAGCTATCTGCACTCTCATGTCCACTGTAGCATTATTCAGAACAGTCTGAGTTGGGGTTTTTTTGAGGAAGTGAGTGGAAGCAGGTTTAAATCTTGTTCTACTGTCTGTCGTCAACACCATATCTACCTTTAATCATCTCTTTTTGTTTCATCACTTTTGCTCTTTGATGTAATTTTCTATGCCTCATTCATATCATGGAATACTTGGGGGAAGCATCTCTGAGTTCATGCAAAGATCCAAGGGGAAGCATTTGGCATAAAGATGAGAACAAGGGAATACCTCCAAGGCAGGAATGACCAGGGAAGTTCTCAAGAACAAAAACGATTACATTAGAAACAGAGTTACTAACTCTACTTCTAAGGAATAAATATATTACTTTTAAGTTTAAAAAGTCATGACTATATTGTATACAATTGATAGATACCTATAATGATTATTTTCTATGAATCACTAGGTTCGATGCTAAGTATCCTAAAGCTAAGCAAATCAGAATTTTTCTTCTGAATTCTCTTTCTTTTCCTTGGCCCAATTGTGCCTTCAAGACATGTATAGAAAAAGCCACCATAAATATGAGAAACGTAGAAAGGGGCTCTATAGTTGGCATCTGTAACACTGATCCCCACGCACCCATATTTTCCTGTGCAAATTTTTATGATATTTCTATTTGTTATACAGGAAGGGAGGAAGGGTATTTCACTGTGTCATCTCCACATGTTTACACCGCATTCCAATCAATCTCAGCCCTACGGTCATTGTTCCTGCCCCAAATAATATCCTTCACAAGCTTCTTTGATTTTTTTTTTGCAAATAAATAAATGATAAGTAAATAAAGGAGGCTGAGTACTGTCGAAAGGAATCATTTGCTGCACAATTTTTGCTAGGGTGTCCTAATCTTGCCTGGGCAGAAGATTCTCATTGAATTTCTATTTCCAGTCTTTGCTCCATTTTTCCAGTGTAAAATATTTTTTTTCCAAATTGTTATTACCCAAATTTCAACTTTAAATCTCATAAACCTAGAGAAAGTCAATATTTTAGTTATTATGATTTCAAAATGCTAATTAAAAATGAGGATATATCATATATGTTTGATGGTTATGGACACAATAAGCCAGCATTAACAACTTTTTAAAATTACTTTTATTCTAGAGCAAGACTCTAGGAAAAAAGGGAGTAAATGGCCTATGCTTTTGATTAATTGTATGAAATAATGGGTTTCAATTTGTTATCTCATCCTAGTATAGTATGCATGTCAGTCACATTCACACATCCCCTCCCTTTTTCCTTTTCATGCTTGTTTTCTACCTTACCCATAATTCCCCTTCCTCTTTTATGTGTTTTTTTGGTTGAACATGGTGTTTTATGTTTCCTTATTGCTTGAAAATTAATGTATTTCTCACTTTCATCCTGAGAGAAAGCAGAGCTTTGTTACTGTTTATATTATATAGATCTTTGTGTGGTTTTCCAGTATTTACTATAAACTCTCACTTCTAATAATGACAAAATAAAATTGAAGAGAATAATACTTATTGATATTTTGGTACATTGGAATTCACTTGCTGTTAACACTGATTTAAAATCATTATCTCCAAGCAAATTGTGGCTGAACATGTTGAGTGCCAAGGAAACAAATTAGAATAATTCTAATAATCATAGCATGTTTATTTTTGAATCAACTGTAAAGGTTCAAACAGATTTACAGCTATTTACCAACTTTTCACACTGAATAGATAACTGTATGTGTACAGTAGACTTATATCTTGGATGGCTGAGGTATTTATTTGTATTTGTCAGATTTAAATTTCTTAATGTCACCAGGAGAAAGACTACCCTGTCATAAGTTTATACATACATGTATGTTTGAAAAATGGCATTAATAATGATCACATACCTTTAAAGTCAAAATAAATTAAGCATGCCACAGTGTACTAGCAGCTTACACCTATAATCTTGTCTATTCAAGAAGCTGACCTCTAAGGATCATGGTTCAAATCCAGCCCAGGCAAATAAATCCTGGATATTTTTTATCTCAATCAACTAGCACAAAGTTGGAAGTGGAGCAATGGCACAAGTGGTAAAGGGCCATTCTTGAGTGAAAAAGCTAAGTAAGAGTACCCAGGCCGTGAGTTCAAAGTACAATACCAAGACACACACATACACACACACACACACACGCACACACACACACACACTCATTCACATACACATGTGCATACACACCTAAATAAAAATAAAATAAACATGCCAAATCTCTAGCATGAATAGAATCTACATTTATATACTCTCTGGTATGTTTGTTAATAAGACCGTCCAAGATGTTTGCTCTATTCCATGAGGGTTAAAGAGAATTAAAATGATTATGTTTCCTTCTAAGTATCTCAGATATATTCACATATTTTATAGATTCTTACCTTGGTGCCTAATTTTTCCGATGACTTGAGAAACATTGTACAAATAGAAAGTTTATGGCCACCGATATGGAAATCTTTCTCATTACAACTTTTCTGAGAGGTTGTTTATAACACTCTAAACATATGCTTTGGGGAATACTTAAAATAACCACTGGTATGTTGAACTTTGAATTTACTCAACATGGAATCATTGCATAGATAGAAAATGCCTGTTTTCTTATGCAAGAACTATTACAAATGCATATTTACATTTCTTTTCAGTAATGAAAGGTCTGATACACATTAAAAAGAAAGATGAGTATTTCTGTATTGAAAGTGACTGATAACATTATTGCATGTGTATATTTTAAACAAAGTCTTTGACATCCTTCTAAAATATCTGTACACTCTCTTAAACTGCCACTCTGATAGATGTCTTAGGACATTAAAAGAAGTGTGGCTGACCCAAATTTGTTCATGTTTTATTACAGGAACATCTGGCACCTCATCACTTATAAGAACCTTCATCCCCAAAGCAGAATTTTTTTCTTTCAAGTTAAGTGTTTAGTTTACACAGTCCTATGAGGATATTCTTCAAATATATGACTTTATCATGCATACAAATTTCTGTGCTGTCTTTCCAGTTTGTCGATAACTCTTCTGATAGTTTCTAGGAGAATACAGAAGGAGCTAACACTGCCCATGAGCGCCATAATGGTTCATTTTACTTTTGTTAAGATACTCTTCTTCAGCATGTTTAATCCTGTGTGACCTATTTTAATCTCTCAGGTTTTTGAGTCAGCAATTACATGCACTTATATGCATCTTTTTATTCGGTAAAGATTACAGTGTTTGAGAAAAAAGTAAGGTAAAACACTTAGTAAACTATTGAAAGTTTGAAACAAAGATATAAGATCATTCACAGAATGTCCTGTACTGACAGTGATGAATCTCTGTTTCAGAAGCATGACACTCATCTGTCAATCAGTTACTCATTTCTTCATTTATAAAAACACAATGAACCTAAACTTCATTCACATAACTAAAACTGCACTATTACCAGTGTTCATGGGTTTTGAAAGTGCTTATCTAGGTCCCTGGAATTTCAGAGACCTATTTCTGTATCTCTCTGCTAAACATACTCTATCAAATATATATATATATATATATGTATATATATATATTTATATATGCATAACATGTGTATGCTACATGTATATATATACAAATATATATACATTTATTGAATTGACATATATTTGTAAATAAGCTATACTTCTAAAAATAATTTTCAGTCAAATGGGATCAGTATCTCAAGTAGAATTTTGTTATAATCTACGGAGAAATAAGATTTTTTCAACATTTTTTTCTAAAAAATTCCAACATTATACTGGTGCATTTATTGCATTAGGAAATTGTGCTTAGTGACTCCTCAGGATTCTATTTGCATTAAGAGATTCCCAGATAATGTCCAGGTGATCTTAACATACTCGGTTGAAATTTACAATGTATTTCTTTATTATGCTCTCTGTGTATCAACAATGATGATAGTCATGGGGAGCCTTATTCAAAGATGATTTGCTACTTAGCAATAACATTTGAATATGTTGTGTTAGTTTAAGCCCCATAAAATTTAGTAATGACCAGAGATGACCAACCTGTGCACACTAAAGGTGATTAATAAGGAAAGCAACTCAATACAAAATTGATACATACAGTGTATATCAATTTATGCAAACGTAAATTATGAAAAAAGAGAATGAAGAAATTAATCATTTCTGAGATATCATATGGTCAAACTACCTTCTGAAGTACAAGTAATAGTAGCCACTAGATCTATGAAAGATGAATAAGAGCCATGAGGTTTATTTAGTAAAGTAAAAGTTTTTGATATTGGTTACATTCTTAGAGTGCCATCTTGAAAATAAGTCTAAGGATATTACTCATTATGTAGCTGGGTATGCCTTTATGTGATCAGCAAGTATTACACAATTGTTGAATAGAGGAGTAAAAACAAACATTTATAGTTTTCACCATGGCTGATGAAGCTGAAATTCCATCTGCTATCTTAACAGCTTTGAGCTTTCCAGGAACCCCGGGCATCCTTGTGAGTTCCCTTGTTACCTTTTTATGAACTCACAACCATTAGTAAAAGCTTCTTGTTCTGCTGGCTCACCTGTCAGCTGCACTAGGAACATTCTTTCAGTTCTCAATCATTCATCCAGTATCATCAGACATCCTTCTTGTCCTTACAAATTCAATGACTGCAGTCTCTTCAATTTACAAATGTCCCCGCATGGTGTCTGGTCCTTCACTCCAGTCTCTGAGCATGTGTAACAAATACATTATTGTCTGTCTCTTCTGTCCAATGCCAGGTATTTTGTTTGTTCTTCTTGTCTTACGTAAGATCTCCTTGGCCAATAAGGAATAGATAATAAGCAGCGTACAATGTTTTCAAAACAACAGAATCTTAACTCAGACATCATAAAATCAGACAGGTTGTATAACTTGTTTCTAATGGATTTTTCTCCTAATTATTGTTAGCATTTCTGAGGCTAAATAAATAAGAAATTACTACTCATTCATTGCTTAATTTATATGGAGTTGTCTATTTTCTAAAATCATTTCTGCCATACAATTATAAACACTTGTGAAACATTGATTCAACATGAAGAAAGGAATTAGATCATTGAAGAAGAATAACATGTCCAGCAATAAGACAGAGCAGACCATCAGAAGGAAAACCAACTAAGAGAGAATACTTGTAATACTGTAGGCAAAGAAGAAAAAGAAACTAACTTTTGGTTGAGCTGACAGGACAGAAAGAAAAATCACTAATGGCATAAAATGAAAAGAAAAAAACCAATGAAGAGGGGAAATTATCACTGACCTTCTTCTATCTCTAGTGGCCCTACGTTTGATTTTCAATCATCAGGTTGGGAGAATGATTATAAACTTTGACTCAAGTTCAGTAAAAGGTTAGACCAGAAGTTCTGACACCCAGGAACCTAAAATATAGCATTTAAGTTGAGAAGCAGGATAAAGTCCATTCAGGGTGACATTGGGAAGCCTTTTATTTGGTATAAGACATATAGAAATCTGGATATATGAAAGCATAGGTTCTAAAAGGTGTCAGGAAAGGCAACCCAGACCTTGCATAGATTTGAAGCTAAAATGTGCGTCTCTTCACTGTAAAAACCACAAAAACGTTCATTGAGCTGTAGTTAGTCCTGATGGGTAATCAATTCCCATTTCAGCACTGAGCAAAAGTGAAAGGATGTCTTCCCATGCAAAAAGCAATACAACTCTAACTTCACCTTGTCCCCTTAGAGACACCAGCTCCAGTAACTCACAAATCACAGTTGATCTTGAGGACTACCAAGGAGAAACATAAACCACAAATGACCACCCCATAGTAACAACTGATAAAGGAATGGCAACATATGGTATGCACATGTTTTAAATAGAGACAATAATATCCTTACATTGTGAGGTCCCAAACTTTTACTATATACTTTGAGAAAGAAATCCTTAAATGTTTTAGAAAGAGATGCACTAGAATTTGCAATGGTAAAATCATCAGATTGGACCTAGACATCCCAAGTTCATAGCAGACTAACCCAAGGAAATGAAGCAACCACTATCTAAAAGCACTGATATGTCACTGAAGAAAGAAGCAGAACAAGAGGCAATTCTAAATGCTTTGGCCTTTTGTATATTTTTTATTGGTGAAAGCAGCTCATATGTTCTGCTTGAGCTTACAAGGTTAAACAAATAAAATCCTACAATATCAAAGAAAGAGAAAAATTTTCTGCATTGTCACTTGTTGTGTCTCAAACACTCTTGAAGTTTGCAATAGGGATTTTACCAGCTTTACCAGAATTACTTGCTGATATTGTCTAAAGCAAATGAATTCCTCCACCTTTATGCATCCAAGCTTGATTCATGGACTTCCACTTTTGACCCAGTGACAGTAATTTGCAATTTCAAGATTGGATGTGAATATTATTGATAATTTATCTATGATTTTTAAATATGCTTGGAGATTCATATTAGACTTATTTTTGCATTCTCAGAATACCTGGCCTACAGAGGGTGCTAAGGAAATACTTAACAAGCTAGAAAATGTCACTGTCAAACATAATTTCTTAACTGAAAACACAACAGAGTAACAGACACTAAAACCAGAAAGGAAAAGTAGAGAGGAAAGGCAGGACATGAGGTTACCACTTTTTGCAGAGTATGACACACATGCAACTCTGACAGATGGTGAATTAATTACCAGAATGCTGGAAGTATTTATTTAAATCAGAGCCAAAATTCTCAAGAAGATATTCAAATGTACAAACCAAGCACAAAAAGACAAACGCTGCATGATCTCCATCAGATGTGGAATCTAAGAATGCAAGCTCATAGAAGCAGTCAAGTGCTTTGTACAGAAACTGGATTCTGGCTGACAAAAGGAGTATTCCCTGGACAATATGATGGTTATAGTTGACAGCATTATACTGAGTACTTGAAGATTGCTCAGAGAGTAGATGTTAAGTATTCAAGACAAACAAAGAAAATGTGAGGTAATAAGTATGTTAATTAGTTCTATTTAGCCATTCCAGAATATGTTGGTGTATGGATGCATATGAGTGTGCACATCATGTTGTGTAGTGGTAATGTATAGTTTGCTTCAACTCTAAAAAGTATACAGTATATGTACATATACTTGTACATATGCATATATATAGTACTCTTTTAATAAGTAGTTGTTACTATAGAAATATCTGTATTTGGATAAAATACATACATAAGTAGTCAAATACATAAGATATATGTTTCAGCAGGTAAGTAATTTTTCACTTTTATTTAGCGGTTCAGGCTCATGTTATCAAGATATTATTTTATTCAATTTCAGCATATTTGTGAGATTGACATCACTATAATAAAATGCCAGGTATTAATAAATTTATAAAGAAAACAAAGGAGGAGGCTGCAATGCTTGGTAAGAAATGTATGCATTATCCTGCCAATGTAATTGTAACCCCTCTGTACAGTATGTTCTCAAATAAAATAAAATAAAATTTAAATTAAAAAAAAAAAGAAAAGAAAATATTTCAAAAACAATGCTGGCTAGAGCCAGAAAAAGGAAAGGGCAAAGGGAAAAGTCTAGGTTCTCATTTGGTTGCAAGGCACGCATTTAATAACCAAGGACCTCCTTCTGGATATCTCCTCCTATAGGCCCCAGTATCTACCTCTTAGTTGGGCTGCCCCAAGACCCAACACTTGCATCTTTGCAGTACAGTTATCCAAATTATAGCAACTTATTACTCTGTAAATCCAAAATTTCTAGGGAAAAATACACAAAATAATACCAAAAAAAATCTAGTACTGGAAGATATTCTGAAAACATGCCTGTTTAAGATAAGGTACTCTACTAATATTTTGTTATATATATTACATTACCTTAGAGATTACCATGAGAATGAATATTTAATCATATGTAAGTGAGTTAATATACATAGCTAATTAAAGAACTGTTGAAATTAAAACACCCTAAAATGGTAGATGAAATAATCAGTTTAAAAGTTTACGTATCTTCAGTATGAATAAATATTGATATTTATCAAGTTTAAATATAATTTTATTTCATGAAACATTTACATGTATATGCATGATGTAATAAATTACAGTTTGTTCCAGTTATAGATATTACTGACCTCCCATAATGTTTGTATAAATCCCTAGGCCTATTCACATTGTATATTTCTTTTTTTCCATGTCCTATCCAACAATGATACTCTTTCATCATTTTGTTGATTAATAGCTGAATTCTAGTCATATATCATTTTGGCTTTTCAATTGTATTTCCCTGATGTTAGTAAGTTGAGTACCTTTGCATATATACTTGAGCATTTTATATCTTCTTTGACAAATGTCTATTCAGTTTTTTTGGTCATTTTAAATTGAGTTACTCAGTTAAGGCTATTGCGTATTATTTGCTTATGTTTTGGATATCGAAGATACATGGTGACCAGAAATCTTCACCTTTAAAATCAAATATGTTTCTCATCTATGCTCTTTAGCAACTTTTCTTTATTTTTGAAAAAAAGTTTATTCATTAACACTATAAACTAGAAATGCCCTAAGACGAAGAGTACAGTGCAGCAGACCACTATGATGGAGGTATTTGTATATTTAAGAACAAGAAAATGCAAAAAGAAAGAAAGAAAGAAAGAAAGAAAGAAAGGAAGAAAGAAAGAAAGAAAGAAAGAAAGAAAGAAAGAAAGAAAGAAAGAAAGGAAGGAAGAAAGAAAGAAAGAAAGAAAGAAAGAAAGAAAGAAAGAAAGAAAGAAAGAAAGAAAGAGAAAGAAGAAAAAACAAGAATTCCAGAGGATAACTGATGCTGTCATAGTTAGTAACAATAAATTATCTATTTGAAAAATAAAAGAATGAGGACATGCATCAAATAGCAGAGCATCTGTCTATAGAGGCCCCACTTAAAACTCCAGTAACAGAAAAAGAAATATTTGAATATTTCATAAAGCTTCTAAAATAATGTGAAGATGAAGAAATTTTACAAAATTCAGACCTAAATATTACAACAATCTCTCAATTTAGCATAATTATTTCAATTATTTAATAATAATGAGAAAACCTCATCTAGAAATAATATAATTCCTATTATTGGACTATCTTGGTATTTGCCAATTAATTAAAAATACTGTCTTAACAATGAACACTGTTCTATTTATTAAAACAGTGACAACTTTTTCAAATCATAGTTATCAGTTATAGTGTCACTCTCTCTTCCATCCCTTAATTTATAAAAATCCTTATGCAAAAGCCGGGCGCTGGTGGCTCACGCCTGTAATCCTAGCTACTCAGGAGGCTGAGATCTGAGGATCGTGGTTCAAAGCCAGCCCGGGCAGGAGAGACCGTGAGACTCCTATCTCCAATAAACCACCAGAAAACTGGAAGTGGCGCTGTAGCTCAAGTGGTAGAGTGCTCACCTTGAGCTGAAGAGCTGAGGGACAGCCCTCAGGCCCAGAGTTCAAGCCCCACGACCGACAAAAAAAAAAAAAATCCTTATGCAAATATCCTAACACAGTGGAAATGTTTTTGAAAAGGACCTAAGATTGGTTTATTAGGGAAAAGGAATTCATCAAATTGTAGAGTTAGGCAATTAACAATTTAGAAAAACTCTGATGGAGGAGAGGGGAAAGAGTTATGCTAAGTCTTCAGAGATGGAGCTCTCAAATCACACAGTGATATGATGCCTCTAAAAAGCATAAGCAAGGAATCCCAGAGAGGAAGTGTCTTGTAACTCAAACAACAGCACTAAACTCACGTTCAAGAATTATACTCCTACCACGTTGGACCCAGCAGGTTGTATCTATATTTCAGTAGAAATTGCAAAGTGAAGTGGGCACCTGTGGCTCATGCCTGTAATCCTAGCTGCTCAGATGACTGAGATCTGAGGATAGTAGTTTTAAGCCAGACCAGGCAGAAAAGTCCCTGGAGACTCCTGTCTCCAATTAGCCACCAGAAAGCTTGAAGTGGAGTTGTGGCTCAAAGTAGTAGAGCATTAGGCTTGAGTGAAAAACCTCAATGGCTGGCAGAGTGTAACTTTTATGCAACTCTTACTCTTGGTGGAATGGGTCTGGACTATGGATTTGTATAGGGGTGAAGAAACTGATATGAGTCCATGTATTCTCTTTATGGCATATCAAAGCAGTGGGGTTGGAGGACATTTAACTGCTGTCAGCTGCTGCAGAATTGCTTGATAGGAAGAGGAATTCTAACATATTTGGGGTCGGAGGTCGTCCATGTTGTCTAATGTAATTGACTTTGAGTTTGGAGATTATTTGCTTTTCTGAGACACACTGTGTGACTTTGTTACTTAATGTCTTTCTAATTTCCTCATTTTTATTATTTACAAAATGAATGTAGACATTTTCCTCTGTGTTGCAGTTATAAAGATTTAAAATAAGTGTAAACATTTTAAAAGAAATGCCCAACTCCTTGTAAAGTCTGAATCAATAGTAGATATAAAAAAATTATTGTCCAGAGCTATTGAAAACAAATTATTTCTGAGGTCTTAAGTACTCGCTTTTAATTCTTTTTTATTTTTTTAATCTTTTTATTTTTATTTATTACATTTTTAAAATTATTTACTTCCCCTTTTCTAATTCTACTGGATTCTTTTTTTCCTTTTTTATTAAATATATATTTTTATTGTAGTGATAGTGTACAGAGAGGTTACTGTAAGGGAACGCCCACCTTGCAGGCCTAATCTCTGCCCTTGATGGCAGGCCTGCGCAGGAGGTGAGGCACCTCCCACTTCCGGCCTCCATTATAAAAGGCGCCTCCAAAGAGCCAGACTGTGCTATTTGCTCCTTTTCCTCATGAGAACTTGGCCCTGTCAGCTCTGCTGGCAATAAATCTTTCCTTCTACTTCACTTCTGTCTGCCTGGTTTTTTGGGTTACTTTCTTTGGGTTACTTCCTATCCAGATTAACATTTCTGTTTCAGTTACAGTTACATGAGTTATGAGTACATTTCTTATTGAGCATTATTACCCCTTCCTTTGTTTTTCCCCTACCATTCCTTCCCTCCCCACCTTCCCAACTTCTCCTTCCCACCCTCGCTCCCTAGTTGTAAAGTTCGTTTTCAACATAGTGTCTTGTACATCTCATTATTACAATGGGTGGACGTGTATCCTTGTTTCAGAATTTTGTTATTTCTCTTCCCCTCCCCAAATTAAAAAAAAAGTATATACAAGATGCAAGGGTAAAGTAAAAACAGGGGTAAAGTAAAAACATGGGTTATGCCATGGGGGAAGAACATACAAAAGAAACAAAAAAAAAATCACATAGTACAGTATAAGTACAGAATTTTAACAAATCTTTTATATCTCTCAAATTATGACTTCCATTAGCATCTTTGCATGTGAGACAAAATTTTAAGTACATATCCTCATATCTTATTCTGTGCTCCTTAGAGTCTGTGCTTTATAGTATGGACAATTACAAAATGAAAGAACGTTCTGTTGTTAGCTGGCTATTTCTATGTAACTAGCATGCTAAGTAAGGGTGGATGTAGAATCTTCTCTGCCTTCATTTACTGAATAAATTTTGATCTTCATGAAAACACAAGCTTTTGACAAACAGTTGGCATCATCTCCCTCCCACCAACCTGTGCCAGGTTGTCTTGGAATGCTGCTGCAAAATTGTGGGGAGGGTGGGAGATGAGGGACAATCAAATCCTTCCCTATGAACACTAAGAACTGTCAGAGCCATGTGGACTGAGTTGGAGTTTAGACTGCTTTCTTACCCAGGTTAGGAAAACAGAGCTGCTCCACAGGAACTCACTCCTGTGGAGCACTCCCGCTCTGTGAAAGTGGGGCGCTCTGCCCTTCTGGATGTCTTTTTGCCTGCATGCCTAACTTGCCTGTTTGCTTGCTCATCTGCTCCCTCAATAAAGCCCCACCATGTGTTCTTATCACTATGAGTTGTTTGGAAGTTCTTACGCTAAGATTGAAGTCAGAGACCCTAAGGGAAGAGTCCCTACTTTGAAAGGGGAACTTCACAAACCCTCACCTGCATCTGGTGACAAAAGGGTGAATTTGGACTGAATGACTGCTGAATTTTCAGCACTCATGTTATCAAGGGAGGAGTGGAAGGGTCTGGCCTCAAGTGAAGCAAGTTTTTAATCAGTTTGTTGGAGAATAGTAGCTCTCTGGATGCTGTAAAATGAAGAGCTGAGCATTGGGAAGGTGGGCTCACCTCTGTGGGAGGAGAATGTGGCCCTGCAGCAGACAATTGCCTGCCTTTCTTACAACCTTTCTGCTCTCCTAGGAGAGATATAGAAAAAATGAGCATCTTTCGCCACCTTCAGAACAGTTATTCTTCCTGAAGCTTCATTCACCAGCAGACTTTGGAAAACAAACATTGTTTTCTCTCTAGTTTTATGTCTGATGATGCTATTTCATTTGCAGTCCCTCTAAGGAGTTCTTGAGAGATACTGAGCAGATAATGGTCCTGATCCTCTGGAAATACTTTGGTAGTGATTTGGCACTATACATGGCTGAGGGCATCTTATCAAGTCATGGTATTGCATAGAAGAAGGAGCCAGAGAATGGAAACCAGCTTCTAGTGTTATAGTTTCTCCCTCCGTCCCCCCCCCTGTCTAAGTATATGTATATATACACACATATATATTCTCATATCCATGCTCTTGACTAGCTATTCAAAAAAGTTATTTATAGAACAAATATTCTTGGAAGATTAAAATTAAAATTTTCCTCCAAAGCAAAATTTCATCAGCTTTCCATCTAATGTACTATAAAATATGGATGGGTTTTTCCCCCTTCTTTTCCTTTTTTCAAATCCTGGGGTTTTATCTCAGGGCTTTGAGGTCTTGCTAAGCTTTTTTCAATCAAGTTGGTGCTGTACTCCATAAGCCACACATCCAGTTTCAGCCTTTGGTTGGATAACTGGAGATAAGAGTCTCACAGACTTTTCTGCCCAAGATAGTTTCAAACTGTAGGTTTCAAATCTCATCCTCCTGGGTAGCTAAGAGTATATATGCATGAGCTATCAGGGCATGGCTAAATGAATTACTACTGAAAGGCCTTTTTTTTGGAAATGTCTTCCAAAGATTTGTGAGAAGCAAATAACGAGATATTTTTGATGGAGATGAAGCAAAAAAGAAGTCAGACTGCCCCAGGTAAAGTAACAGAAACAGATAAAAAATAAAAAACTGTGAAGAAGGAATGGAGAAGCACAGACAGGTGTGATTGTGTTTTGTAGTAAGACTGGTGAGATAGATTCACCTTCAAATTCTAGGGCAGGCTTCTTCTTCCCTAGTTATCCCATATCAAGAGATAGTTCCTAGGAAATTTAACTTCTCTGCAACCAGGCACTTGCTTTTATGTTTTATTTTTATTTTTTTATTGTGAAAATACTGTACAGAGGGGTTACAATTACATGGGCAAGATAAGGAGTACATTTCTTATCCAGCATTGTAGCCTCCTCCTTTGTTTCCCCTTCCCATTCCATCCTCCTCCCGTCTCCCCAACCCTCTCCCCCACAAAGTTGTAAAGTTCGTTTTCGACATAACAACTTGTACATCTCATTGTTGCAATGGATCCACCTGTATCCCGATTTAAACAATTTGTTTTTTCCCTTCCCCTCCACAAATTATAACAACATCAAATACAGTGAAAGCAGGGGTTATACCGTGGGGGAGGGACATACAATGCAACAAAGAAATAATCTTTTAAATGTGTTAGAAACAATCACATGAAAGGAAAGAAAACATTTGAATACAAATAATGAACATTCATTTTTTAGAATGACAGAATAAGAAAACACTCACAAAGTCAAATTATTGGCTTCTAAGTAAGGGTGGAAAACGGTTTTCTGCATAAACTCTAGACAATTGTTTCAAGTATGCATTCTTACATTATGCCTGGTGTATGAATGTCTCCGTGAAATGCTTATTATTGTTTTATTGTTATTTAGAAAAGAAGTTAGAGAGGAATGCCAAAGTCACTTTGCCCCTATAAGGACTCAAATGAAAATCTTGTTCAACCTGTCTTGATGCTTACATATTCAATTTATGATTCCTTCCTATGTGCCTGGCATGAATTATTTTTCAATTATGTTCATGACATTACCTATATGTATTTTATCTTTTCAGGAAGACAATATACTAGGAAGAAGTCATGAGTCATTTTCTTCATTCCCTTTTTATTCCTCCAAAATATTCACAATATTTCTTTCCTGCCATTCTAAATATGTACTTTACTAATCCAAATCACTCTTTTATACTTTGCTCTTTCGAAAATAATATTCATACCAGGCATGCTGGTACATGCTTATAGGCAAGAGAGTACAGAATGGAAGGCTACAGTCATCTTCTGTGTCTGGTTGTTGGGGGGAAGAAGAGGAGGAGCAAGTACTAGAAATGAAAAAGACCCGATAGACTATGTTTTGGGCACCCTGACCATTGGCTTGTGCACACTCTGGGCAGAGGAAAGCAGTACTCTTGTGAGTAGTCAAATGATTCAGTATGATTTTTCTCTTGCTTTTCCTTCTAAAAGAAAAGGAGAAGGAGAATCACCTTAGAATCCTTTGTTTGGGCAGTACTTTTTTTTAACTTTAAATTTTATTGAAAAGGTGATGTGCAGAAGGGTTACAGTTACATGAATCTGGTAATGAGTACATTTCTTTTTGAACAGTGTCACCCCTTCCCTCATTATCTCTCAGTTTTCCCCCTCCTGACCCTCTCCTCCCCACACCATGTTGTATAGTTCATTTCCAATAGAGTAGTTAGTGTCACTGCTGAATTGGTTCACCCTGTGTCCCACCAAAGCACAGAAATGGTGAGACAAAGGAATCTTTTTTTTTCTTTCAAGTGTTCTATGGTGTACTTGCTTAAAATCTAGCCTGAGACCAAGCAAGAGTGTGTTGTGACGCAGATCCCATGTTTTTGAATGTCCTGCTCTCCTTCCCATCTGGCCAAAGTGTATTCACCAAATCAAGAAATTTAAAATCGCCTGCCCAAATGTCTTTATCCAAAAATACGTATAGCTCAAGACATGAGGCCGAAAAAGGGGTCCTTTGAAGCTGCTTCCACAGCTAAGCTGGGATATCCTGTTCTGTGCATGATAAAGCCTGAAGTAATAAAACAAAAACAGAGCTTGAGTTGCTGACTTTATGGTTGCATCACCATATTCCAACAGGGAGTTCCCTGCAATTCAAGGAATATAATCTCTTACCTGGTTTTCTACCTGCTTTTGACAACAGAAATGTAAAATAACTTTAGGGCAGAATTTCTTTTAGGTTGATTCGTAATTTTAACACATTTAGACAAAAGGTATGCAGGCCAAGACTAGCTTTGAACTGCAGTCTTCTAGGTGGAGCATCCTGAGTAGCTGGGATTACAGGCTTCAGCCACTGGTGCATGTCCTAGATGTGTTTCCATTGACATTTTTACATGTGGACTTTAGTATTTTATCTTCCAGTTTTATTTTAATAGCCTAAGCCTTACAAGAAAGAAAGTTCTTTTTATTCCTATTCTTTATTTTCTACACGGATGGTGTACCGCATTTTAAAGTTTTGGACAACTTTGAAATTCAGATTGAGAAAAATGTTCCTTTCAGTCTTGGCCTTTCTGAATTTCCTTATTAAACGGTTTCCTTATTTTCCAGTGTCCCACACATGATCTTGCCCTTCTTAATTTACTCTACCTGTAATCTTAAGTGGATTCTTGTATGTTCACTTTGTTACAGGCATGAAAATCTAATATTATGTGTCTTCTTTATAGAAATGACTTCCAAGTTCTATGCACCATGGCTGGAAGAAATCTGTTTCAGGCCAAAGCTTTCAGCACCCATCAGGTTTAAATCCTCAGCCTCATCACAGTGCTACAGAAGGACGATTGTACAAGGTGATAACGCTCACCATAATTGTAACAATGGCGATGTCACAATGAAGTTTTAGCATTTATGTCCTACATGTTCCTCAGCATCATTTGCCTTAATTATATGTCTTCCTGTTCATACTTACCCTGCACAGCACAAATCATTATTTCCCCATCAAAGTGGAGCATGTTAACTATGTAGAGATTTGATTTACTTGCGTGAGTTCGCAAAGCTAATGGACAATATATCTAGAATCCATTCCCAGGCATACATAATCCTCCACTCCTCACCCTGTCTTCTATACGACTATTATAGTCATTTATTTGTGCTTACTGTCTACCAAATGCTTAATAGATAATTCTGGTCAATGAATATCTGTTAAATTCTTGAAGGAACTAATGAATGAGAGAGATAGGTATGGAAGTAGGCAGTAAATTTCTACTTAGGAATAATGATTAAATAAATAGATCTTGCACAAGGCATTCTCACTTAGGCAGGGTAATAAAGGCACTAAATCCAAATGTTTGTCAAAAGGTACCCAACAGCAAGGAAAAGGATGTAGATTTCCTCATAATTAGTATAAATAATTCGATCCTAGAAATTATTCAAAACAGAGATAATGTGACTGTGCATACATATCACCAATCTGGGGTAGGTCTTTAGTTTACAGATCCCTGACCCACTCAAATCGATTGTGCTCAGATGGGGTGAAACTTGTGCCACGAGGTAAATATTTTCAATATATAAATTCCATAGCAGCTTATTGTTGGGAAGCTACATTGCTGCCTTCATGGTTCACTGACCCCTACACTGTCCTTGGAGCCAGTTCTCAGAAAAAGCGTCACCTGGCCTTTTCTAAAAGTGCACGTTGTCCCTGGTGAGGCTGTGGTAGCTACCTGATTTCACAGCTAATCACCTTCTACCTTGCTATACGTAGATCCCAGCCCCCCTCCCTCCATGACTCTGCTCAGTGTTACCTGGTGCCTTTCTTCAGTGATGTTTAAAGTCTGATCTGTTTGGCTGGGGTCTCCGTCTCCCCTCTTTCATTTCATCCCCACTTGATCTTTCCTAACACTTAATCTAATGTTAAAAATTTGTGGATTACACTTTAGCCATCTGTGAATAGCTGGAGGACACACACACATAAGAGGGGTTGGTTTTGTTGTTGTTGTTGTTTGTTTGTTGTTTTCTTTTGCTTTTACCTTATTTTCAGAAAAAAAAAAACAAAAACAAAAAATGATTTAAAGACTAATGGAGTCTTTACTGGAGTGATCCACTGTTTCAGTTGCAGAGTTTTGATCTGCGTCAATTCCAGAACTGTGTTTATTTTGTTGAATTTTGACTTTGCTTTCTAAGCAATTGCACTACTTGAGTATACTGTATGTCACTTAAAGCATTTGTATACACTTGCATACCACCCAAAATATTTACATACAATTTATAATAAATCTTGCTTGCACTTAAGAAGGGGACACATAGATCCTTTTTCTTTTTAGGCATGACTTACTACACTTAATATAAACTTTTTCCAGATCTTTCTATTTCTTTACAAATGGTGCAATATCATTCCTTCTAATGGATAAGTAAGTGTACGTGCACCACATTTTTTGGGGGGGGATCCAATCCATTTAGGGGCATCTGGGCTGATTCCTTACCTTGAAATTGGTGAGTGTGGTCCCGGGGATTGACATGGACAAATAAAAGAGGAGAAAATTGCAGGGGTTGGGGGGAGGAATGAAGGCAAGAATCCATTGTATATCTTACAAAATTAAGAAGAGTGAGGGAAGGAGTGGGTAGAAGAGGGATGGGTAAGAACGTGGAAAGGGGTGACACATCAAAATGCATTATGTTCATAAACTGCTTTGATAAATTGCAATTCCTTTTTACAATTATTTAAAAAATAAAAAGTTAATTTTTAAAAGAAGAAGAGAAATAAAGAGAGAGACAGCAGATAAAACACAAAAAAAAATAGGGTCTTTTCGTCATTGACCACGTGGAGGTGCTGGGCTTGTTTGTCAAGGCTTTCCTCTCTTACCTACTCTTCTGATCCTCTTTCTTTCTCCTATCTCGTTGTTAGCATTTTTCAACTAATCTGAGAAAAGAAAAATGCTTCCTACAATTTTTTGTTTGAATTTTAATTGATTATGAATTTTAATTGTGATTATGGATGTTTAATAATTTTAAATTGACACATAATATTTGTACAAACATATGGGTTATAAAACAATGCGTATGTATGAGAGAAATGGGTAATAGGTAGTAAATTTCTACTATGCATAATAATTTTTTAAAAAAAGATCATACCTAAGGGATTAAAATTTTTACCAGATAATGAAGATCCTAAACATAAATATAGATTAAAAGAACCAAAAAATAAGTTTCCTTAAATCATTCTATCTCAGAAATTATTCAATGCAAAGATAGCATTAGAAGCAAAAGTATTAATATCTATCAGCTATCAATCATCTATTATATATATCTTTATATCATATCTATTTATCTATATCATTTATAGTGTAGTGATCAAAGCAATATTACCAACATACCCATCACTTCAAATGTTCAATACTTCTTTGTTTAGAAATATTTCAAATCTATTTTGCAATATATAACACATGATTATTTAGTCACCTGTGTGCAATATAACACCAGAATTTATTTATCTTCTCTGTGTATGTAAATCTGTACATTCTGAACCTCTTCTCTCACTCTCTTTCCTTTACCTTCTCTGACCTTTACTATTTTGCTCTCTCTATGAGATTAAGCTTCTTACAGTTTTGCAATTAGGTGAGATCATATTTTACTTCATCATTTTATACCTATCTTATTTCACCTGCCAAATGTTTTCTGGGTGCATTCATGTTGTTACAAATGATGAAATTTAAAAACAATTCACAGAAATGTATGTTTTCTACTTCCATGGTGAGTAACTATAGTCTTATAATCTAGGAAAGGGAAAAACACTTGCAGTACTAGTGTAAGCATTTACAAGAGTTAACAACATCCAATAAAAGAAAACTTCACATAGCCAAGTCAAAGTCATAAATGGAATCTCCAGAAAAAAGTCCAATTAGTATCATGGCCTACACTACAGAAAATTTTCTTCAATGTAAATAGGAAGGGCAGGAAAGTTTTAAAATAAAAATAATATAAAAAATGCAGTGACTCTCTGGTTATTGTGGTATAACTAAAGTTTTCTCTCCTTCCAGTCATGGGTGCTGGTAACATTCTCCTGTTGTATGGACTCAGGACCCCTGAAAGACCACCAGAGATCACGACCAATGAAAACAACAAAAGAGTCATTTATTTGCAAGCTTGAGCTTGGTCCTCCACGTACTCGGTAACCAGTGACGCTAAGAGGCACAAAATCAGCACCGCTTTTATAGTATTGAACAAACAACTTTATGGAATTTCCACACAAGCAGTTACATGATTAGTTAACATTTACAAAGACTGCATAGTCGATTTTATATTCGCCCATGGACCGAGGTTTGAGTCCACACTAACCGCACTGCTCTTTTTCTGAACTATTGGTCCACGTTTGATGGTTCAATGGTTGCAAAACCGTTATGTTCTGTTCCCGGAGCACTTGGGCAATTGTTCTGTTTCTTAAGGGTGGGCAGGGTTGGTGGCATTCTGTGGTTTTTCCGAGAATTGTTTTTATTTCTCTCAGGGTTATTCTGAGGGCAGCCTAGCACAGGATGGTGGGGTTAATCTCAAAATGGAGTTACTTTGGCTCTTCACTCCTACAAGATAGAAGAACTTTGTCAGAGAGAACTTTTCATTCCAAGGGGGAAAGGAATCTTACAGAGTTTGAAAATCAGAGATGATTCCAAAATTTAATTAGAAGTATTTCATATTAGTGTGACACCTGTTCCTGAGAAAATCCTTCCACATGTTACAGGTTCCAGTCAGCTTCAGTCTTAACACTGAAGCTAAACTGGATTCCTAGAGGAAAGTTTGATCATGTCACATGCTTCTTCTGCATCTATTAAGGTAATTATGTGGTTCTTATCCTTGCTCTTGTTGATGTGATGAATTATATGATTGATTTGCTTATATTGAATCAGATTTGCATCCCTGAAATGAATCCTGTTTGATCATGACATATGATGATTTTTTTTGATGAGTTGTTGAAGTTGATTGGCCAACATTTTGTTAAGAAGCTTTGCATCAATGTTTATCAAAGAAATGGTTCTGAATATCTCTTTTTTGATGAGTCCCTGGTTGGTTTTGGGATGAGGGTTATGATGGCTTCATAAAAAGAGTTTGATAGTGAACTTTCACTTGCAATATCATTGAAAAGTTGGATGAGTATTGGTGTGAGTTCTGCTTTGAAGGCCTTGCAGAATTCAGCTGTAAAACCATCTTGTCCTGGGCTTTTCTTTGGTGGGAGGTCTCATTGCTGTTTCTATTTCAATGCGAGATTTGGGTCTGTTAAGTTGATTTAACTCATTTTGGTTTAGTTTGGACATATAGATATTTGCTAGAAATCCATCCATTTCTTCCAGATTCTCAAACTTATTAGCTTAAAAGTTTGAGACATATTCTCTTATACTGTTCTGAATGTTGGTTGTTTCTGGGGTGATATTTCCATTCTCATCTCTGAGTGTTTCTTTGGGCATGTTCTCTTCTTTTTCTGATAAGATTTGCTAAGGATCTGTCAATTTTTTTATTTTTTTTTAAAGAACCAACTCTTTGTTTTGTTGATTCTTTCTATGGTTTTTTGGACTCTAATTCATTCAATTCTAATTTCATTTAATTCTGATTTCATTTTAATTATTTGTTCCCATCTACTGGATGGGAGCTTGGTTTGTAGCTTCAGATGCATCATTAAATTGTTGGTTTGAGATCTCTCCAATTTGTTGATGTAAGAACTCAAGAGCTATGAATTTTCCTCTGAGTACTGCCTTTGCTTTGTCCCAGAGGAGTTGGTAGTTTGTATGTTCATTTTTGTTAAATATCATGAAAAATTGAATTTCCTTTCTAATCTCTTCCATGACCCAATCATGATTCAACAGTGTGTTTTTCAGCCTCCATGAATTACTGGATTTTCATTGGTGGTATTTGGTGTTGAATTCTAATTTTATTCCCTTGTGGTCTGAGGGAATGCAGAGCATAATTTCAATGTTTGTGTATTTGGACAGATTTGCTTTTTGACCCAAAATGTGGTCTATTTGGAGAATGTTCCATATGCTTCTGAGAAAAATGTGTATTCTGTTGCTGATGGGTGAAATATTTCATAGAGGTCTGTTAACTCTAGTTGGTCTATGCAGTTGTTTAGGTCTGCTGTTTTTCTGTTGAGTTTTCTCTGTTGATCTATCCAGCGGTGAAAGTGGTGTGTTAATGTCAGCCACCATCAATGTCTTTGGATCTATATGTGATTTTAGGGAAAGTAGTGTTCCTTGAATAAATGTGGGTGCTCCGGTATTTGCTGAATATATAGTCAAAATTGTTATATCCTCCTGTAGTACAGATCCTTTTATTAGTATGTAGTGTACTTCTTTATCTCTTCTTACTAGTTTTAATTTGAAGTCTATTTTAGCTGATATTAGGATTGCTACTCCAGCCTGTTTGTGGGAGCCGTTTGCTTGGTAGATTTTATTCCAGACTTTCACTTTCAGAATATATTTGTTTTTGTAGGGAAGGTGCATCTCTTGCAGACAGAAGATTGACAGATCCTGTTTTAAATCCAACTAGAGATTCTATGTCATTTGATTGGAGAGTTAACTTCATTATTGCTGAGAGTTAGGACTTAGAGGAGTTTGATCGTTCCTGTTATATTATCTACCTTTTTAGGGGCTATGTCACCTAGGTTCTGCCTATGTTTATTTGATTGTTTGGGAACTGTTTCTCTGCCCTCATCATATTCTAGTTCATTCTCTATGTGTAGGACATCTTTAAGTATCTTTTGTAGTGGTTTGGTGGAGACAAATTTTTTCAGTTTTTCTTTGCTGTGGAAGATTTTTATTTTTCCCTCAGTTATGAAGGAGAGTTTAGCTGGGTACACTATTCTTTGTTGATAATCTTTTGTCTTTAGAGTGTGGCATATTTCATTCCAGGCTCTTCTTGCTTTCATGGTCTCTGCTGAGAAATCTGTAGTTATCCTGATAATTTTTCCTTTATAGGTGATTAATCTTTTCTCCCTGACAGCTGTAAGGATCCTTTTCTTGGTTTCTATTGATCCTGTGCAGATTACAATGTGGCGGTGGGATGTTTTGTTCTGTTCTGGTCTATTTGGGGTTCTTGTATCTAAATGGGCCTATCTTTTTGCATGTTTGGGTAGTTCTCTGCTAGAATTCTGTTAAATAAATTTCCTAGACCTTTGGATTCTGTTTCTAGGCCCCCTTCTACAACCATTAGCCTTAAATTAGGCCTTCTGATAGTGTCTTCTACCTTTGGAATAGATCTATCATATTTTTTGGATTTGTTTTGAATATTTGTCTGTTCTTTCTCTATAATATCTAGGCTGTCTTCTATCCCAGAGACTCAATCTTTTGCATGGTCTAACCTACTGTCCACACTTTCCACTTTTTTTTAAATTTCCCTTCTTTCTAACTGGTCAGTTCTAATGGCTTCAATTTCTTTGTTGAAACTTTACTATAGATATTGTATAGATTTTGTTGCCTGCTTTGTGTTTGTTTTCTGTGTTTACTCTCAAATCCCTTAGTTGAGTGGCTATACTTTCACTGGACTCCCTTTCCTTTTGTTGGAATTCATTCAGTTGTCTAGTTGTCAACTCCATGAATTCTTCTTTTGTTTGTTTCATCACACTTATGCATAGACTTATGTAGACATTCATTTTTTTTTCATTCAGCATGATTACCAGTAGTGTTTGTAAAGCATTTTGAGAGGTCTCCTGTGGATTTTTTATTAAATGCTCTGTTGCCTGTTTGTTGTGGGTAGGGGTTGGAATTCAATGACTTGCCATTTTTCTTGTGTTTCTGTGGTGTGTTCTGCCCATAGGGAATGAAAGCAAATCCAATTCTCCACTAGAACACAAATACCAACCCAGAGCCCTGTGGTTGCACAGATTTTGGAGTTTTGCAATTAAAAATGGGTGTTTTTTTTTAAATCTAGCTCACCTTTTTTTAAGAGTATATCCAATTACAAATCAAAACATAATTCTAAGACAAGCACATACACAGATATCTATTTTGTATAAATTTTAAAGAAAGTACAAATAAGCTGGAACCATCTTGAATTTCACCTTATCATAGGAAAAAATATTTTAGAAATATGTTATCTATTTGTGTTTCTTTATTCTAGATTTGGGACCGATGATATAAAAAAGAAATTGTAAAGTACTTATTCCTGGGCTTTGTGAAGCTGGAAAATTCCCATACTAGATTTTGTCCTTTGCTTATTAAAACCTGCTGTTTCCTTTTCACAATGCAGGGCCATTACACAGTCACTGTTTTTATTGTTACCTCTCCACAAGAAGCTAATAGTCAAGACTGAAAATTTAGAATTGTGTTGTTAAGCAAAAAAATAATAATTAAAAATAATCTTTGAGGGTTTTATTAGAGTACGCTTTTATGAATTATTTTTATGTGAGTAGGCATTTTATAATTATAAAACCTAACCACACATTACTTCCCTTGATCCTATCCAAATTGTTTGGCAAACAAGACAGTCATTATTCAAAATTGCAAAAGTCCTAGCAAACAGTTCATAAAAGTCCCAGAAACAGCTTGAAAACAGGAAGCTCAGTCTCATATTTACAACTCATAACTCCTAAGCCAGTATGTGTGGCTCTGAATTGTCTCTCCTCATAAATGAACAGGCAATAGCTTACGAAATTATTGAAGCTTTCAGAACTGTAGATAATTTCAAACAAGTACCTGCCGACCTTTGAAGGTCAAATTTGTTTGTTTATTTATTTATTTATTTTTGGTCTGTCGTGGGGCATGAACTCTGGGCTTAGGCGCTGTCAAGACGAGCGTTCTACCGCTTGAGCAACAGTGCCACTTCCGGTTTTCTAATGGTTTACTGGAGATATACTATCCTGACCAAGCTGGCTTTGAACTGTGATTCTCAGATCTCAGCCTCCTGAGTAGCTAGGATTATAAGTGTGAGCCACTGGCGCCCTGCCAGTCAAATTGTTTTGATCATATGAAATGGGCCATCCAGAGCAGTTAGATAAGATAGATAGATAGATAGATAGATAGATAGATAGATAGATAGATAGATAGATAGATAGACAGACAGACAGATATAGTTAATCAGGACTCTCAAGTTCTTTGTCTTATACCTGACAACTTAACATTCCTCAATATAATAAAGGCTGTGTTGGACAAATCTACACCTAGCATTACACTTAATGGCAAAAAGCTAAAGCCATTTCCTCTAAATTCAGGAACAAGACATGGATGTCTGCTCTCTCCACTCCTCATCAACTTAGTATTAGAATACCTGGTTAGAGCAATAAGGCAAGATGCCAATATAAAGAGGATCCAAACATAGGGAAAGATGAAGTAAAACTCTTCCTCATTGTAGAATACATGATCTTGTCTTTAAAGAATCCCATGGACTCCACTCCCAAGTTACTCAAGCTGATCTGAAACTTGGCAAAGTAGCAAGGTATAAAATTAGCCCTCAGAAATCAATGGTTTTTCTGTATGACCGTAATGAGAAAAGTGTGGATGAAATCAGGAAAGCAACTCCTTATGTAATACACCCCACCAAAAAAAAAATATCTTAGAATTAACTTAGCCAAAGAAGTGAAGGATCTCTGATACAAACGTTAAAAAGCTGACCTGTTGCAACAATGAGAAGTACAAGTTGTCATGTCCAAAACGAGCTTTACAAAGTCTGTGGGGGGAGGGGAGGGGGGAAGGAGAAGGATTGGGATGGGGGGAGGGGGGGAGGCTGGGAAGGGATGTGAAGGGTAAACAAAGGAGGAGGCTGCAATGCTTGGTAAGAAATGTACGCATTATCCTGCCCATGTAATTGTAACTCCTCTGTACAGTATGTTCACAAATAAAATTAAATTAAATTAAAAAAAAAACCTGAAAATGAAAATTAAAGCAGAACTATGGGAATGGAAAAACATACCATGCTTCTGGATTAGGAGGATTAACATCATGAAAATGGCAATACTACCAAAGACTATCTACAAATTCAATGCAATACCCATCAATTATCCCAACCTCATTCTTCAATGAAATAGAAGAAGCAATCAAAAAATTCATATGGAGTAATAAAAGGCCCGAATAACCAAACAATCCTTAGCAGAAAGAATAGTGCTGGAGGAATTTTACTACCAAACTTCAAACTCTATTACAAAGCCATAGTAATCAAAATGGCTTGGCATTGGCATAGGAACAGATCTGAGGACGAATGGAATAGATATAACTGAAGAGCCAGGAATGATTCCACAACCTGAAGCCACCTAATCTTTGATAAGGGAGCTAAAAAAATAGAATGGAAGAAAGACAGCCTCTTCAGTAAATGGTGTTGGCAAAATTGGTTAAACACCTGTAGAAAACTAAAGTTAGATCCTTATATATCCCCATGCATCAAAATCAACTCCAATTGGATCAAAGGCCGTGAAGTCAAAGCAGACACCCTGAAAACATTGCAGGAAGGAATAGGAGAAACTAGGGCTCCTGAAATTTTCTTAATAATAACCCAGAAACACAACAAATCAAAGAAAGTTTGGACAAATGGGATTGCATAAAACTACTGAGTTTCTGCATGGCAAAGGACATAGCTAGCAAGATCAATAGAAAGCCCACAGATTGGGAGAAGATCTTCACTAGCCATATGAAAGAACTCAAAATATTAACACCCCCCAAAAAAACAAATTCTCAAAGGAACAACTGTCTTTTTAATAAATGGGCTGAAGGCTTAAAGAGAGACTTCTCTGAAGAGGAAAGAAGGATGGCCAATAGACACATGAAGAAATGCTCAACCTTTCTAGCCATAAAAGAAATGCAAATCAAAACAACATTGAGATTCCACCTTACCCTAGTTAGAATGGCTATAATCAAGAAATATAACAACAACAAATGCTGCAGGGGATGTGGCTAAAAAGGAACCTTACTGCATTATTCGTGGAAATGTAAATTTATTCAACCACTATGGAAAGCAGAGTCCACATAAAGCTCCCCTATGACCCAGCAATCCCATTTCTGGGCATGTACCCAAATGATCACAAACAAGACCATACTGAAGCTACCAGTACAACTATGTTTATCACAGCATAATTCACCATAGCTAAGATATGGAACCAACCCAGATGCCCTCAGTAGATGAATGGATTAAGAAAATGTGATCACACACACACACACACACACACACACACACACACACACACACACACACACACACACACACACAGGAATTCTACCCTTCCATCAGAAGGAATGACATGGCCCATTTGTAAGGAAATGGAAAGACCTGGAAAAAATCATATTAAGTGAAGTAAGCCAGACCTAAGGAAACATAGGTCCCATGGTTTCCCTTACTTACGATAATTTGTATATGTCTAGGAAAATCTTAGCAGATGAGCAGAATAGTTCAATATTGATGTACATATCACCATATAAGATGACGTTAAGTGAAATGATCTCTAAGACATGGACACAAGAGGTTTTTCTTTGTTGTTGTTGTTGTTGAGGTACTATGTGATTTTTTTGTTTCTTTTTTATGTTCCTTTCCCTATGGTAGATCCATTGGTGTTACTCTATTTGATTTTGGTACCCTGGTATTATATATACAATTATTTGAAATAGGGAAGGGAAGGGAAACAACAGAATGGTGAGACAAAGGACAAGGGGAACCAATGCAACAGCGATATATATAAGACAATATGTTGGAAATGATCTATACAACTCAGGAGTGGGGTTTTGTGGGGGAGGCAAAGTAGGAAAAACTGAGGGATGGGGTAACAAGTTTTCCAAGAAATGTACTTATTATCTTACTTACATAACTGTAACTCCTCTGAACATCACCTTGACAGTAAAAAAATTTTAAAAAACAAGTGACAATTGATAGATGAGAAATAAATAATAGTAAAATGCCAATGACAGTGATAACAATAGCAGTAGTGACAATTATAAGTAAATATGTTTGTAGTATGACAATCAGGCTTTAAGTGTTTCATATTTATATACATATATACATATATGTTTTAAATTTTATGTTGTCATTTTCTTACAAGAAGGAAATAGTGTCTACTTGTTTTACAGAGGAGGTAAATGAAGATCAGAAAGACTAAGTCAGTTACATAAAGACAGACAACTAAAAAATGAAACAACGAAGTAATCTGGTAACAAAAATTGCTTGTGTCATAATGTCTACTTGTTTTTCTAACACTGTCTCTTTCAACCATAAGTACACAGAGAACTTGTTTCACATTTCTCAAACAATTACATCTCACAATTAATCTCCCAATTACCTTGGGACCCAGTGAAGTCCTAAACAACAACAAAAGACCAAATTAGGTACTATTTTTCCATGCTCACTTGGATGTCTCATTAAGTGACACAATGCATGCAAATGAAAGCTGTAATTTACTCAATGATCAAGACTGTAGGTGGGCACTAGTTAGTTAGGAAGCTATTCTGAGCTTTGACCTTCTCAGCAGACTTTAGACTCCAGTTTGTAAAGCCCCATATCTAGCTGCAAAGACTGACTGGAGGGAAGCAAAGATTGCCAGTCACTCGTTTTGGAAACCAGCTTTTGCCAACAACTAACATTAATGTGGAGTCACAGAAATCCTTCTGGAAATAAAAACACACTTCATCTTCTTACGTGCAGTTGCAGCTGTCATCTTGCAAAGAATTCAGGGAGGAAAGGAAACTATAAATTTCAGGAATTTTGCTGATTGTAATCATTCACAAAGCAAGCCCTCCATATGTGTGTGTGTGTGTGTGTGTGTGTGTGTGTGTGTGTGTGTGTGTGTGTGTGTGTGTGTGTGTTATTGTTGAGGCCTTAATGTTCTTCCAAGATGAATTCCTAGACTCAAGTGATCCTCCTGTCTCAGCTCCTGAATGAGTGAGACTGCACATGTGAGTCACTCTGCCCAGTTTATAAAGGAAACTTGCAATTACCATTTTATTAAAACAGAACATTGCCTGATCCTTTTCAGTCATCTTGAGAAGAATTGAGAAAGACCCAGTAATTAGCCAATTGAAGGTCCTCTATTTTCACTGAACATGTATAGCATGTGAAAGGAAATTTGTTTAAACCTCTGTAAACCTCCTGGCCTCCTGATGGTAGCTGATGTGCAGCGATGCTTCTACCGTTATCTGAAGTTGGTCCTTTCTTTGTTTATGTTGATAACTTTGCTTTTCTCTACCACTCATGCAGAGATCTTCCTCTAACTTATACCAACTTCGGTCATAATCTGGAATTTTGGTCCATTTAAATCTGTCTCACACCTAAACTTGTTCTTTCCTGCTTTTTTCCCCTTAATTCATTGAAAGCCAGTTATTTTTGCGGCTGTCATTGAAATTACAGTAACAAAAGATGGCTAATTCTCCAGAGATAGATTTTATTAGAGCTAGAAACAACTGAAGACAGAGAAATGAGAGAGGGAATGGAATAAATGAAAATGTAAGAAAAATAGTTTTTATACCATCATGATGAGAGAGCAAGAGACACTGGTGCCAGACCCTGAGATTCGACTCAGAGAGCCAAGGCTCCAGGGATCGAGCCACAAGATCTTGCTCACCTTAATTTGCTCTAGCACAAAGGCCTAATAAACAGTGTTCAAGCTAGGAATTGCATCTTCCGTGAAAGGCAAGCCAAGGGTGTTAAGGAAAGGGTGTTGAGTACATTTTCATCCAAGAACTCCTGATTGCAGGGTAATTAGGCACACACACCGCCAAAATATCTCTCATACATGGCCAGCCTTGATTACATTAGGTTAGCAGTTTTCATCTATCTTGTATGCATTTTTTTCTTTAATAGGTACTATTTACCCAAATTTTTCCAGTTTCAAGTCATATCTAGATAGATGTGTTCAGCATTCTCCATAACCAAGAGACTGCTCCCGATGATTTGACAAAGTTCCACCTTTCCTAAAGATGCACACTGTACTACCTTCATTCTTCTTTGAAATGGCAAATTTCCATGAGACATGCAGAGCAGATTTCCTGGGGCGGAAAGGGCAATCCAAATCTAGAAACTCAGCTCCCAAAGGACTGGAAGATTTCAAATGTATAGATGTATTCATTCACTCATTCATTTTTGCACTTTAAGAGCTAGGCAGGGGAGGGGATAGCAATCCTAAGTCATCCATGTTTGTTACTTGTCTTTATCCAAATGATATGTGAACTTTCTCAAAATTACGTTCTTTGCTTTTTTAAGTACAAGTATTGTAGAATTTATTTCAGCCACGGTTTTATTGATGTTGAGTAATCGTACAAGATTTCATTTTGAAATGTCCTTCTAGGCATAGCACATACCTTGGTCAGACTCACCCTCTGCATCGTGCTCCACCTTCTCCCTTCTCCAATTCCCAATCCAATCTCAACAAGCTTCATTATTCCACGTTCCACCATGTACAGAAACTATGTTCACTGTAAGCACCTTCTTTTATCTTCTCCACTCACCGTTCCCCCTCGCATTAGCTCCTCCACTATAAACAGGACCTACTTTATATTCTTGTTGTTCTTTTATAGTTTTTAGTATATGCTAATTTTTGAAGGTCTTTACCAAGTTGTTTCTCATGTGCACGTACTGCATTAGCATCAGATGATCCTCCTATCTCAATGTTGGAATTGGCAAGAGGATGCAGACTCATATACATCTCAAAGGAGTCAAGGAAGGAGTGCCATCAGAAGTTTTCTATGGTAAAGAGAACTCCAGGGCTTAGTGTTCCGAAGAAGATATCAGTCCAAAGCTTAGCCAAACCCAGGGCAATGCCTTGCAGGCAACCCAGTCCTGTGAAAGTACTATGAAAGTCTATGGTGAAAGTACTGCTGTGTATTTTTCCACACTTCCTATGGCTCTAAGGCCAGGGAGCTGCCATCAGTGCTGTCTGGATTGTTGCTTTCAGCAACAGTGGTCCTGAGGTTCTGCCACTTTGATCTGTATCCTATCAATATTAGATCTGTTCAGTTCAGATGATTATATAATACTTTGTTCAAACAACTATGGAAAGTGCCAGGAGTTACAGGTGGTACTTACCCTGATGGAACATGGAAACTCCCTGCCCTGCACACTCAGTTTCATGACCAGCATGTAAAAAAAACACTCCTGCCTGGGCACAACAAAAACTCCATCTCTTCCCTACATTTGGGTTACACAAAAAGCCAAACCTAACCCAGCAAGAAAAAAAAAGAAATAATCAAATGTGACAGAGGAACTTTACTAAACTCTCTTCTTTGGGGGACATTTTGCATCAATACCATCATTTCTGGAGAGCACAGTACAGATAGCAATGGAAGAGAACTTTGAAAAATGTAAAAAGCAAAACGTGTGTGTGTGTGTGTGTGTGTGTGTGTGTGTGTGTGTGTGTGTGTGTGTGTGTGTATGGTCCATCGAAACCACCAGAGTTAAAATATTGTCATGAATCTCAGTGTCGGAATTTCTTTTTTTGGCAGTAGGTTCCCGGCTGTGTCAGGAGAGAGTGCCTTCTTTCTTGTATTCTGCAAAACATTTCCTGCACAAGATGAGCTGCATACCCAAACGCCTGTGTACTATGTTTTAAAGCAGTAACCATGCAGAAGAAATATCTGTAGAGGTACTAGAGGCTGAAGGAAAGAAGAACACTGTGGGGAAGACAGAACGCTAAGAGAAAAAGTACCCAAAGATATGAGAGAGGGCAGGAGAATGTGAGAGATGCAGATCTGCTGTAAGCCCTCCTTGGAGTTTCTGAAAGGAACACACAGGCAGAATTAAGTAGTTGGTTTGCCCCAATTTCCGGGCTGCATAGCTGAGTCTTCAGGAATAGGCTGTAATTTCTCAAATGTCTCAACAGTTGTGATATCTAATTAAGAAGACTGAAAAGGATGGAGAGAAACAAAGAGAACAGGAACCAAGGGAAGATGAGCAGCTATTTCAAAAATCATTTCCTCCAACCAAACAGAAGGATTTCCAGGGCAAGTTTTTTTTTTTTAATCATTTGTCCTTACATCAAATTTTATTGACCTTTGAATTTTCAACTTGGCATTACATTCATTGAATGACTTCGTGATTATTACTTAACAGGAATATTACTAGACTGAATTCTAACAGCAGAAATTTGAAGTCAGGGAAAGAAGAAATACTTGCCTAAGGTCACATGACTGGTAAATCATGAAGGGAGACAAGAATGGAAAATAGAGTGTGTGTCTTCCTGCTGAGAGTTTCACTATTGAAAATCAGGCTCTAGTGTATCCCAAGGTGATATTATTCTGTGCTGTACAAGATGAGAAAAGTAGCCAAACTAACATTATTTGGAGTGGTCATTCTAAAAGCCCTCATTTAATAAGAACTCTTTTTCCTCTTTTATCCACACCTCTGTTGTGAATATACTCCAGGCTTTATGTGGATCATTTGAAATGATTTGATTTCAAGCTTGGAGGAATCTGTAGTAATATATATATATATATATATATATATATATATATAGCAATATATATAGTAATATATATATATATATATGCAAGCATGCAAAAATCTAATAAACCACATTTAGTTCAAGTACACTAAGTATATATAATGGCATGTTATAGTTATAAAACCCAAGGGAGTGTCAAGAAAATAAAACAAAATACACACTGAAATGTGTTAGTAAAGTGTTTTCCACATAAGGATTAAAAGTGAAAATATTGAACTGAAAGGCTAAGCAAAGGAAAGACACTATGTCAGGCAAAAAGACAATGAATGAAGTTTAGCATATTTGATATCTGTATTCATCATTCTGCACTGGTTGACAAAGAGGGACCATTTTGTATTATCCTGACGTAATTCCTTTGTGTATCTTTTTTTCCCCATCCTATCAGTGTATGAAGGGACCATAACAGACATGTAGATTCAGTGTGGCTGGTAAATTGTTTCCTTCTCCTGGATAGTATTAACATGGGCATTCCCCACAGTTCTTCATTTACCATTAAGTAACTGAGATAGGGCTGGTGTGTTCACCAGAGAAGATGATTGGGAAATATTAATAAGGACATTACTCATTACTTGTGCTTCATCACAAAGAGTATGTATTCATCAGGGACACAAGGGTGAGAGAAGAGTATGAATGAGGGCAAGAAAGGTCATGAGAGTGTAAAGATTTGAGGCATGACTGGACTGTAAGTTTGAACATGATGCTCACTATAATGGTGTTGCAGTGAAAAGTAAGAATGGAGATTCAAACCAAAGGGCAGCACCTGTGAGGCCTTGGGAATCACCTCCAGGTTTCTGTTTTGCTGCATAAGGGACTGAGAGCCACTTCACAATTTTACTTTCAGAAATGATGTATAAACTTTTTCATCATATGAAATTCACTTTTAGAGTATCGAGAAAAATACTTAGAAAAAAAATAAGGTTGGAAACAGAAAGACCAATTAGGTGATCATGATAATCAATGTCTGTTCATGATAATCAATGTCTGTTCTGATTTAAATTATTAGATAGATAAACACCTTATTAGATAGATAAACACCTATGGAAGTTCGCTAAGACCATACTCCTCCCATCTGACTTTGGTCTTGAAATGAGCATGGAAGGCTGTTAGAAGAAGACAGTGGACATGAAGCAGGGAAGAATGAGAATAAACCAGAACCATGGACAGGGGCTGGAACCTTAACAGACAAGACCCTGTTTAAGCATATTAGTGTTTCTAATATTAAATATATAGATATATATAATGCAAGTGTTATTAGGAGAAAGAGCTTTTCCTTGTGAACCTAAATATGCCTGGCCCAGCCTGAAAGAAGTTGGAACAGCGAACACCCATGAGTTGCGACCTCTCCTGCTACCTTCACATAGATTTTTAAGCATTAAGTAAGTTGTGTTTCTATTTTGCCTACTTATTTCTTGAATGCCTTGCTATTTGAAATGGAATAGCATGAGAATGAAATTTGGGGAGGTTAGGTCATCTTAATTAAGCTGTTCCAATCCATAGACACCAGCAAGGACTGACCTGACCTGGTTTTGTAGAAGTAGGAGTTGGCATCTATCAGATGCATCTTTTGGTCAGAGCAAACAACATTAGAAAAGAAGGACTCACTCCAGATATGCAGCCCACAATCTATTACATTGAACTTGCAGTGCTAGATCCTGAGATCAAAGACTGAGAAATCAGTAGCAACAGAAAAGAAGATTCATCTCAGGAATTGGACTGCAAGCAAAGATCTGAGACATGCACCTAGCTTTTGGAGGGGGTGGTGGTGGTGGTGTCATATTCAAGGGAATAAAAAAGCTATATTGATAGGTAAGATTTGTGCACAGTAATGTATTCGTAGACTTTATGGATGGAGTCAGTAAGAGGAGACAAGCCAAAGTGCAGACATGTAAGAATGACCAGGTGCTAATCTCAAAGATTCCTCTTGATATCACACAAGTTAATGAGTGTGAGTAGAGTCTGTCTTATTTCACCACCATAGCATCCTTGAAGGGCTCAATTTGATCCTGGTTTATTAATGTCCAATTCAGTAAATGTCATTGTATCCATTTTTTCTTATGCCAACTTCATATGACCACCTACTGTAATTGTGTCTTGGCAAACTAAATATCTTGAAGTTTGGTAAGAAACTAAGTTCTTATGTAACACTTACTCTTTGCAAGCATGTACTGCCTTAGAATTTTCAATGTCATAGTTTAAATATGGTCTGTAAAGATTGTCTATGAAATGTGTTAGTTTGTCCTACTTTGCTTTTCATTACCTCCTATCAGTTATACCAGGAGAGGGGTTTTGTTATTACCTTTTCATGCATATTGACAACATATTTAACTCAATCTCACTATCTGTGTCACTCTCCTGTTCCCTCTCCCCTCAACCCTTACCCAAACAATTTCAATGAGTTTCACTGCTCTATTAGTATAGATGCAAATGGTCTACTTTAATTATACTCATCTTCTTTCATCATCTTTGTTAACCCAACTCCTTCCTGCTAATGCCCACCCAGACAGTTAGTTTCTCTTCCCTGCCCTCACCAATTCATTGTTGATTAACAGCTTCCATCTAGGTGCTTTATGCTGTCTTGATATATAGTTGCAATGTATTTGAAACTTCTTAATGCTTTTTCTTTCATTTTTTTGTTCTCTACCTCTTCTTCTCCCAAATAGTCCTTAGTCATGTTCTGTGTTTATTCATAACCTATGTTTATACATAATCTTATTATGTATAGGGATATGTATAACTATGTATATACTGGCCATGAATAATATGTCTTTTAGGTATAGCTTTCACATATGAGAAAAATACATGTAAACTGGGTGGTTTTATTTCCTTGAGTTAGCTTGTTTTACTCAATTTGTGTTGCATTTTAAAGAACATCAGAATAAAGCAATTTCAAACTGCAAAGCTTATGTCATGAGAACTGAAGGCAACAGAGATGTTCAGTATATAATACGATACATATTTAGAATTAGTGGTAGCTGGAATTCTGGTGTAAATCATTTGCTCTTCTAGCAAAAGGTGAAAACAAGTAATCCTGTTTAAAAACAAAACTTTTGGCACTTTCCTAAAATAAAAAAATGTTAATAACTTTTACAAATATGCTCATGAAATTAAAGAAATAAAAGTTTAATTTGATATCCTGGTAGACTCCTTGTTAGAGAAACAAGTCATCCATTCCTTTAAAAATTAAGATCACATCCTTTACATAAGAGTAAAGGAGATGACATTAGATGAATAATGCATGCCAAATAAGCCCAAAGTATTTCCTTTTTATCCTATTAATAATACACAAAACCTGTTGGTAATCATGCTGTTGTATTTAAAGGGACATCAAGTTTGGAGGCCAAAGAGAGGAACTTGAAATTGTGGGTCATAACACCTCTGCAAAATTGGCATTGTAAGAAAATTTATGGTGAATTGTTTCATGCTTCCATGAAATAAAATAGCATCAAAGAAGACACTATTCAGCTTTGATTTTAATATCAATATCCCTGTGATTTAAAAAAGCAAAGCAAAACAAAAGTGAATCATTAAAAATGTCTCTCCTCCAAGTATGGAATTAAGTGAAGCTAAAATGCATGTTTATTTTACTTTAGTAAAAGGGAAAATGCCTGTCAATCAAATATGAAGTGGCATTTCTTTGGCATTGTTTTTGTTTGTTTGTTTTGCCTGAGTAGAAGAGTCTGATTTATTTTTAATACAGAGGATATAGTGGTACCAATTCCAAATTAAACTATTGCTGAATCTGTAAGAATATATCATACAGAGAATTATTCTACTACTAACTATGCACCTATGAGTCAGGGTATTTTAAAGAAAGAAAAACTTTTGGATTCATAAGTAACACATGGGTGAAAATGATGTATGCAAAAGAAAGTAGTTGATAAACAGATAAAGCAAAACCTGTGTGTATCATTTCCCAGGAAACTCATAATGGCAACTGTAAGCCTCAGGAAAAGTTTTTATTAACTAAGCCCCAGGTTCTCATTTGAGGAAGCGAATATTGGATGAATCATCATGGAAGTCACATCCTCAAATTAGCTGGTGATTCCTCAGCCAGTTCTTACATTAAGAGCATTGGCAAATAGATTGACTCTGTAAACAGTTCATGAAGTTGGTGGTATTCATGATGCCAAACAATTACAATAACTTATTGTTTAGTTCCTTGGGTAGTTTTTGGCAAACAGGGTAATAAGATCTGAGACTGGAGGTATATGTGTGTGTGTGTGTGTGGTTCAAATGACAGAGCATTTGCCTAGCATGTGTGTGTGTGGCCCTCAGTCCAATCCCCAGCACCAAAAATACACACACACACAAAGGGTTTTAGTTAATTTGAATTCTCAATAACCTTGTTTTAGGAGCTGATGCTTTAGAATCATATGTTGGCTACAGTCATTGGATTTGCATTTTAAAGTTGTTTAAAGGAAAATTGAGAAGAACTGTATCAAAATTCAAACCACACATTACAATAATAGACTTTCCATCCTCTCTTAAAAAACACAGAATTTGATTTAAATGAACGTATCTATAATCAGCTGAATACTTGAAAGAAGAGTAACTGAAGATATTCTTTGAAGGTGATAAGGCCATGGGGTCTGAATGGAGTAAAAAAAAAAAGGATACTGTAAAATATTTCCAAGAAAAGCCAGAGAAAATGCAGATAACCCTCTGGGTGCAAGCCCAGCATAAACGTTTTAATGACAGGGGAAAGGAGTAAGCTTTGCTATTTTAAATAAAAATTGGCCCTCCAATTTCCTGTCTTTACCCCCCCCTTGCATACTATTCTGATCTCCTAACATAAAATGCTGAATATTTCTTTTTTTCCCCTATCCTCCAAATATGTGATGGAAGATTGGAATTATTTTTTTCTGTCTTCAAATATTTGCCATATTTCTTTCTTTTTTTTTTCCTACCACTAGAGCCACAGTGCTACTTCTGGCTTTTTGTGAATAGTTTGTTGGAGATAAGGGTCTCATGGATTTTTCTGCCCAGGCTTGCTTCAAACCCTCATCCTCAGATCTCCGCCTCCTGAATAGCTAGGATTACAGGTGTGAGCCACCACTGGGGCCCAGCTCACTCAAGACTTTGTGAATCAGACTCTGAATTGTAGTAGGATACCCAGGTGATTTGAATGTACATGCAAGTTTAACAAGAACTGCTTTATATGATACTGAGTTTTTGCCTATGTAAGTATTTTTTTAACCAACCTATATTTTTTTTTAATTTTATTTTATTTGTGAACATACTGTACAGAGGGGTTACAATAACATGGGCAGGATAATGCGTACATTTCTTACCAAGCATTGCAGCCTCCTCCTTTGTTTACCCTTCACATCCCTTCCCAGCCTCCCCCCTCCCCCCCAGTCCCAATCCTCCCCCCCACCCCCCCTCCACCAACGTTGTAAAGCTCATTTTGGACATGACAACTTGTACTTCTCATTGTTGCAACAGGTCCACCTGAATCCTTAAACGACTTGTTTGTCCCCATCTCCTCCACAAGTTATACTGACATCAAATATAGTGAAAGCAGGGGTTATACTGTGGGGGAGGGACATACAAAGCAACAAAGAAATAATCTTATAAATGCGTTAGAAACACATGCATGAAAGAAAAAAACATTAAAATGCATATCTAAGGGTTCATTTTCCTAACATCACATTATCTGACCTTTTCCGCTTGACTCATACATATACTAGATATTGCAAATAAGGGAAACCATGGGGCCTATGTTTCTTTGGGCCTGGCTTACTTCGCTTAATATAATTTTTTCCAAGTCTTTCCATTTCCTAACAAATGGGCAATGTCATTCTTTCTGATGGAGGCATAGAATTCCATTGTGTATATATACCACATTTTCTTGATCCATTCATCTACTGAGGGGCATCTGGGTTGGTTCCAGATCTTAGCTATGGTAAATAATACTGCAATAAACATAGTTGTGCTGGTAGCTTTAGTGTGGTCTTGTTTGTAAACATTTGGGTAAATGCCCAAAAGTGGGATTGCTGGGTCATAGGGGAGTTCTATGTGGAGTCTTTTGAGGAACCTCCATACTGCTTTCCAAAGTGCCAACCTATAATTCTAGATCACTAATTCTTTCTTCATTTGTGTCTAATCTTCTGCTGAGTATTCTTTTCCCCTTTTAATTTCTGTATTTCTAATTTCTTTTTTTAAGCATCTAGATATAACAGCTCCAGGTATATATTCTCTGTAGCACCTAGTGTTATTAACTATACTTATTTAATTTTTTGTGGGGAGGTGGTGGAAAGAAAAACTTTATGCCTGCCTGGGATTGTGCTTCTTCATATTCTTCATATTTTTTGTATTTTTCTTCATATTCTTCATTATTTCCACATCAGCGAAATGTTTTATATAAAGGATCATTTCCTAATTGCTTTATATCCCTAAATAAAATAAAAAATTATGACTTGAACTACAATATCACATGTATCACAAGTATACTGTATATTGAGTATCACAAGTATATTGTATACTTGCTTTTGCAAGTAATAGTATTATGTAATGTACATAAAGAAGTCAAAAACCATAGTTTTCTCTAGTGAGTTGGATGAACACATCAGGAAAACTTTTAAACATAGCAATATGTTATAAGCATTTTAGTTTTTATCATCTGTCCACCTATTCAAGAATGGAAAGAGAGAAAAGATGAAAGAGACACCCATAGGAAATGTTAATCCCTGTTCTCAGATGTGGGTACATTGTCAGCTTGCTATTGGTGGCTATTGGTATGTGGATACTCTTCCCTGAGCAGAATGGGTGGTATGGTGTTTCAGTGGGGAGTTTTCTGCTGTTTGTTCAGCAGGAGTTGTTAGTGCCTGCAAATTGGTGCTATTCTCCAGTCTCTGGTTATAAAGAGGTAACAGGTGTTCAAATGCAACTAACTCAAACATATTAAGAAAGGATACAGGCATTTTCCCATTCCAGTCACCACAATTTAGTGTCTAGAATACATGCCTCAAACCTTTTCATTGCATGTCCCCGGTATGGCAAACTAGGTCCCCAAACTCTTCTGTAAACACAGCTCACTTGCAGAGATAAAACCATCCTAGTGAATATAAGTTCAAACTGAGCTGAAGTGCTTTGGTTGATATATCTTCAAATATTGCCAAGATTTATTACCCAGTCCTTGTGTTATAGTTTGCTTAATCTCTAACTTTTACATATTTGGGTCTTCCGGTGCAATTGCTACTATCGAGTCAAATATTGCTGTGCTATTTCTCAAGTGATTATAAATGTCTATTGTGATTTTATGATTCTCCTTCTAGTAATTGCTCATTAACTGGCCAAGGTAACTTTTTGTTAGGAGCATTGAAAGCAATCAATATCTTCAATATGAGCAGCCTTGTAAAAGAAGGTGAAATGTTTTATTTTTCTAAAATAAATACTAATTTTTAAACTGATATGGTCATGAACACATAATACAGTCATTAAAACATGGAAATATTGCCGGGCGCTGGTGGCTCACGCCTGTAATCCTAGCTACTCAGGAGGCTGAGATCTGAGGATCGCGGTTCAAAGCCAGCCCAGGCAGGAGAGACTGTGAGACTCCTATCTCCAATAAACCACAAGAAAACCGGAAGTGGCGCTGTAGCTCAAGTGGTAGAGCGCTCGCCTTGAGCTGAAGAGCTGAGGGACAGCGCCCAGGCCCAGAGTTCAAGTCCCATTACCGACCAAAATAAAAAAACAAAACATGGAAATATTCATAGTGAATTATGTGCAAAAAATGTATCTACACATCAAGAGACTATCCCAAATTTTAAGGTTTGAGTCACTTCTTATTGGTGGATAATATAAAAGGGTGGCATATATATGTATATAGTATGTGTGTGCATATATATGCATATATGTATAATCTTTAAGTAGAGTATGAAGGGGTTTCAATTCAGCATATCAATTCATGAGTCCAATGTCTACTGATGAACATCACACCTTCTCCCATCATCCTCCCCAATCTTTTCTGCCACCGCCTACCTATGTCCATTTTCACATATGTACACTGAATGTCATGTATTTTGTTTCCTTTTTAGCATCTACATTTTACAAAATTTCTAGCAATTTCATTAAAAAAAATACCAAGAACCATATCGATGTAAAATATGTGCTGTGGGGTAAAATGTAAAGAATAATAAAACTGTAACAAAACATTGGGTAAATTCTCCAGGACTGTAAATTGTTTATGTTTTAAATTTTGAAAATAAAGTCATTGGCTTTCATCAGTATATTATTTATTATTATTATTAACTCTAACTTTTTTTTTCAGGGTGGTAGAGGGAAGAAAGACCCTATGCTTGGGACTATGCTGGTGCTCCTCCTCCTCCTCCTCCTCCTTATTCTTCTTCCTCTTCTTCTTCTGTAATAGGGCTATTTTCTATTATAGGTTAGCTTGACAACCTTTTAAAATGCACAGATACTGTTACTGGATGAAAGCATATGAAGCATCACTCACTATTTACAAAGGAAGAAATATGTATGTATTGATGATGTATGTATGAAATTTTATTTATACTCATTGCTTGTTGGCCTTGAATATAATATTCATCATTTAATCAATGTTAATAAAGGGAATAGCTATTTCTGAAATTTATTTAAAGGCAAGGTATTTCTATTTCTGAATTGAATATAATTCATATAATTCTTTCTATTTAAAAGTATATTATTTTGTGCAAATGTCAGTATCCGAATTCATTTATCTAAGATCAGAGAATAACATCTTTTACTTACTCAATACATGTAATATATTAAAAGCTATACATCATAATTAGTGGAAGTTTTAATCAATTCAAAAATAACCCCAAACAGTATGCAAAGATTGGATGGACCTTGTTTTTTGAGCTACTGTTCTTTTGATTAGGGAATTGAGTCCATTAATGGTTAAGGTTTTATAGAAAGATATGTCATATTTCCTGCCATTTTCTTTATTTCTTGTATTTTGTTTCTTTCTTCTTCCTGTGTTTACTAAGTTGATCTTCTGGTGACTTTTGTCTCATGTGTTTCTTTGACTTTGTTTGCTTTCTTCAGATTGTATTCCTCCCTTTAGAATTCTGTGCAGTGCTGGTTTAGTGATCATGAATTCCTTTAATTTTTGTTTGGCATGGAAGGTTTTGGTTTCACTATCTAATGTAAATGATAGTTTAGCTGGTTAGATCAGTTTGGGTTGGCAGTTGTTGATCTTCAGTGGATTGTACCATCCCAGCCTCTCCTTGCATTGAGAGTTTGTGTGAAGAAGTTTGCAGTGATTCTGATTTTCTTTCCATTGTAATATAGCTCATCAGTATATTATTTTAAGGTAATTTTTTAAATTTAAATTTAATTTAAGGTAATTTTTTAAAATTTAAGGTGATGTACTGAGGGGTTACAGTTACATAAATAAGGTAATAAGTACATTTCTTGTCAAATGTGTTACCTCTTCCCTCATTTTTCTCCCACTTTCCCTCCCCCAAACCCACCAAGTAGTACAGATCATTTCCAACATATTGTCTTGTGTATGTCACTGTTGCATCGGTTTCCCCCCGTTTATCTATTCACCGGAATATATTAGTTCCATAAAGAAAGCAATGGGAAAATGTTATAAGAAAGAAATTATTGGAGTTAACCTACCACATGGTTCAGATCTATAATCCTAGCTACTCAGAATGTTGAGATCCAGAGGATCATGGTCAGAAATTAGGCCAGACAGAAAAATCTAACACATGCTGTCTCCAAATCAATAAGCAAAAACACTGGGCTGGAGGTGTGTCTCACATGAGAGAGTGCCAGATGAGCAAGTGTTATGCCCTAACTTCAATCCTTGGTTTGAACCCTTTTGGAAGAAAACAAGTATATTTGGATTTCAATATATATCTTCCATGCAGGTTTATTTCTATTTTTTCCTGGGCACCAGAATATGTATCTGAGCTTAGAAGGAAAACATTTTCAGGAAAAAAAAAATCAAATACCATTTTGGACTGCAAGTTTTCTGTCTTTGACCTGAAGTCTCTCAATCCTAACCTCTGTACTAGTGTCACCTGTCTGTAGTATATTCTTTCAGGGAAATTCTGTTTGTGAACACATACCTAGGATGTGCTATATGTGTGCACATACACACACATGCATGCATGGCTATGTGTGTGAGATTTGAATACATAGTTATATGCAGAAATAGAATTTATTTAAAGGATGGGGCTCTACTGTTTTGCTTTTGTGGAGACAGGGTCTCGTGTTAGAGGACAGGTCTGGAACTCACTAGCTAGGACAGGCTGGCTTTGACCTTAAGCATCCACTTCCACAGTTTATCAAGTACTCAGATTGTAGTAATGTGTCACTACTTGGTTTTCCTCTAAACTTTTATTAATAAAACAAATCTCTGAATTTTCTGGTTCCTTAAAATTGAGACATATCACAGCATTTTTAAATAACTGCATATGTTCTACTAGTTGGCCTTAAATAACTAGTTGGCCTTAAATGCTTACTCAAAAAGTAAGCATTTAAACAGTTCCGGGGACATTTTTTAAAATTTGTTTCCTGTGTTTGCCACTCTAAAATTTGATCAAATGAATATTCACTGTGCACATATGAGGATATATATTGAATGCATTTTGAAGGAGAATTAGAGTCACAGAGCACACCTTTAAAAATGGACATTTATTTCTAAATTATTCTTCCTATGCTTAAACATATTTATGCATACATATTTATGTATAAATATATTAGATATCTATTTATATTTGGTATGTACTTATGTACTAATATATTTTGATCTACCACCATGTACATCTCCTGCCTTTACCAATTTAGTGTATCTTAATTACCAATGACCTTAAATTACAGTATCAATTCATGTTTTTTTAACTTAAAGGGATCCATCATCTTCTGCTTTTTATTTAATCGTCACTTGATTCTTCTTGGGAAGATGTCCCAGTGTGTCTGGAAGGAGTTAACAGTCTGTTCATGCTCTCTGCTTCTTTTTCTAGAAGTTGATTTATTGTTTTCTCATGAGCTATAAGAAAACTTTATGTACTAAGGAAATTAGTCCTTGGTGAGCCATATTCTTTGCAAATATTTATTTCTAGTTTTATTATTCATTTGTCTCTAACCTACTTTGGAGAATTGTGCCTAGATGCTCTTCAGAAGAAGAAATCACTAAGGCAAATGCTATGAGAAGGTCTGCAACAATCAGCTCCCTTCAGGGATTGCTGCAGCCTGCCTTCACTCCCTCTTTGCAGATAAGATAAGTGCTGGGGACTGAGACTGTAGATGGTGCAGGATTTGGGCCAAACATGAAGATGTCTCTGATGGGCTATTTTAGCTGTAAAGTCTTTACACACCATCATTGTTTCCAATGCAGCTTCAACTGCTACCTTTGCTCCATCCTGACAAACTGAGTTTCCTGCTACTGAGTTTCCTAATTACAACTGACCTGTGTAATAATTCCGAATCAGTATTTGCTTCTGATAGAGACCAAGCTGGACCAGCCACACACAAAGTGCTTAAAGATACAATTGAGATTTCTTGTGTAGGCACCATGCCTGAACTTCACACATAGGACCATGCAGAGAGAAGGGGATTCCTCAAGCAGCAATTTCTCTCTCTGTCTGTCTCTCTCTGTCCTCTGTCTTTGTCTTTCTGTTTCTATCTTTATTTGCATATACATATGTATACATACACAAATATATAAAATAATCATATATAATAATATATTTTACATAATATATTGTATAATATTATATATCTAAAGTCATATTTCTGTTTCCCAGGAGAACTTGACAAATACAACTTCATGGACTTCTTACTGAAATATGTTTGAGGTCCTGGCTTTTTTTTAAAATAAAAATTTCCCACTTCTTTTTCAGCAAAAGTCTTCATGATATAATGGCTTTTTTTAGAGGTTTAGAATTTGTAGTATTTCTGCACCTGATATCTGTCATTAAAAGAAGGTAGAACTGATTAGGATTCATTATCATTATAAATTTACTTGGTGAATTGAAAGACTCTTTGTACAACTATGTAAAGATTAAAAAAAGAAATTATAATAATACAAGAGAGAAATTAAGCTTTTCTCCATACATGGTTTCCAAATTCTACTTGTGAGAAGGTGTAAAACCTGCATTTTGTGTCTCCTACCTGTTCCTCTGGGACTAAACATTCTGTGGTCATCATACTTTATCATTTTCATGAGTGCTCTTATCTGAGAGTCACATGTGCTTGGGACAAAGCATTTAGTGTCTCCCTAGACTCTTAACTACCATTTTTGATTTCGCTGCCATGAACAGCCTTCACTAAACTAAATCTCCTCTAACATAGCAGCTCTTGCTCCCAGGGCAGTTAATAACCATTAAAAGTCTAACATCTCTGCCTCATGGCTACTTCAACTGAAATAACGTTGGATTGCTCTTTAATGCAGGTTCAAATCCTTTCTATAAGCAAGCACATATATTTCTGCACAACTAGGTGTCAGGAAGGTTCCTCTGAGAAGAATACCAAATGGTGAGCCATGACAGAAATCTGGAAGTGTGAGCTGTGTGGCTTGTGCGCACCCTGAGCTGGGAAGAAACCGTTTCAAATGCTTCAATTGTTTTATTTGCAAAATGACAACATTTTAATCTGTCAGAATATTTGTGATGATTAACTGGAACAACCTATGTGGAAGGCTCCAAAAAGGCTGCTGATACACTATAGATTGTAAATTGTAACTTTATATTTCTTATCCCTTTGCTCTTGCATCTTATAATCATTTATTTGGATAATTATAATTTAATGATAAACCCTTATTTGATTTAAAATAGTTAATCTCACTGCAGCAAGAAAGTCCATTATGGAAAAAACTAAAGACAACAAATATTGATAAAGGAAAAGAGAATAGAAAATGCTAGCACACTGGGAATCTAAATCGATATAACATTGCTAGGATAAAGCTGAACACATTTCCTGCAATCCTATGCCTACAGGAAATGATGCCACAGACACTAAAAATCATCTGCAACTCCATACTGCTTCAGAGTGCCAAAGAAAGGGAATCAATATAGGTTTAAATAAATAGAAATATACACTAGGTTTGCCTATTACACATTTAACAACCCATTATACATATACACAACAGAATACAGCTCAGACATAAAAGGAAATGAAATAAAGTATTTCTGTGACAAAAGAGATGGAACTGGAGATTACTGTACTAAGTCAAATATAGCAGTCACAGAAAGAAAAATACTATAGGACTTTACACATAAGTGCAATGTGAAAATGTTGATCCACTAGAAGCTGAGAGTCAGAGTCCTTTCTAGAAGTTAGAAAGAGTCAGGAGGAGAGATAGAAAGGGGAGATGCTGCTCAAAGTTATAAAATTACCAATAGGAATAAGAAGTTCCATATGTTATTGCATAATAGATGACTAACAATAGTAAAAATATACTGTATATTTCCAAAGGAATGTTGGTATTTCTGTCATAAATGAGCATAAGCATTTATTTTTTTATTTATTTTATCTTATTTTTTATTGTAAAAATACCATACAGAGGGCTTACATGGGCAAGGTAATGAGTACATTTCTTATCAAGCATTGTTGCCTCCTCCTTTGATTCCCCTTACAATTCCTTCCCATCTCCTACAACCCCAACCCCTCCCCCCGCACCAAAGTTATAAAGTTCATTTTTTGACATAACGACTTGTACAACTCATTGTTGCAATGGATCCATCTGTATTCCTATTTAAACGATTTGTTTTTTCCCTTCCGTCCACAAATTATATCAACATCAAATACAGTGAAAGCAGAGGTTATATCATGGGGGAGGGACATACAAAGCAACAAAGAAATCATCTTATAAATATGTTTGAAACAATAACAAAAAAGAAAAACTATTTGAGTCCTTATCTTGGGGTTCATTACGCATAACATCATCTTATCTGACGGTTTCTGCTTGTCTCAGACATATACTAGTTATTGCAAATAAGGGAAACCATGGAACCTATGTTTCTTTGGGCTTGGCTTACTTCACTTAATATAATTTTTTCCAAGTCTTTCCATTTCCTAACAAACAGGGCAATGTTATTATTTCTGATAGAGACATAGAATTCTATTGTGTATATATACCACATTTTCTTGATCCATTCATCTACTGAGGGGCATCTGGGTTGGTTCCATTTCTTAGCTATGGTAAATAATGCTGCAATAAACATAATGTGCTGGTAGCTTTAGTATGGTCTTGTTTGTGATCATTTAGGTAAAGGCCCAAAAGTGGGATTGCTGGGTTATGGGGGAGTTCTATGTGGAGTCTTTTTAGGAACCTCCATACATCTTTCCAAAGTGGTTGAACAAGTTTACACTACCACCAACAATGCAGTAGGGTTCCCTTCTGTCCACATCCCCTCCAGCATCTGTTGTTATTAGATTTCTTGATTATAGCCATTCAAACTGAGGTGAGGTGGAATCTCAGTGTTGTTTTGATTTGCATTTCTTTTATGACTAGGGAGGTTGAGCATTTCTTCATGTGTCTATTGGCCATCCTTCTTTCCTCTTCAGAGAAGTTTCTCTTTAAATCTTTAGCCCACTTATTTATTGGGCAGCTGTTTCTTTGAGGATTTTTTTGTTGGGGGATTTAATTTTTAGAGTTCCAGGTATATTTTAGATATGAGAACCTTGTCCATTGTATGGCTAGTGAAGATCTTCTCCCAATCTGTGGGCTTTCTATTGATCTTGCTAGCTATGTCCTTTGCCATGCAGAAGCTCTGCAATTTCATGCAATCCCATTTGTCCAACCTTTTTTTGATTTGTTGTGTTTCTGGTCTCTATTAAGAAACTTTCAGGCTGTGCCAAGTGTCTGCTTGAGCATAAGCATTTAAAGATATCTGTATATTTAAAATTAACAACCAACTAAGATATGTATATTTAATCTGAATTAGCAATTATACTGTGCACATATACATTCTTGTATTCGAATTTCACATTACTCTATTCATCTGTATACTTTTATTTATTTATTTATTTTATTGTGAAAATACTGTACAGAGGGGTTACAATTACATGGGCAAGATAATGAATACATTTCTTATCAAGCATTGAAGCCTCCTCCTTTGTTTCCCTTTCGCATCCCTTCCCATCCTCCCCCTCTACCCCCTCCACTCAATCCTCCCCGCCCCCTCCCTGCAGGAATGTTGTAAAGTTCGTTTTCGACATAACGACTTGTACATCTCATTGTTGCAATGGGTCCACCTGTATCCCCATTTAAACGATTTGTATACTTTTTTTAAATAACATTTAAAAATATATTTAATTTAAAAATTTTACTGATTTGAAATACATAAGAATATTTCAAGTAATTAACTTTACAACTTTGTGGAGGGGAGGAAGAAGTTGGGGAGTTAGGGAGGAAAGGGATGGTAGGGGAAATACAAAGAGGGGGTGAAAATGCTCAATGGGAAATGGACGCAATGTCTTGCTCATGTTACTAACTCCTCTGTTCAGTATCTTTACAATAAAAAATGTGTATTTAAAAAAAGAATATTTCAAGTACTCTAATGCATTATTATATGTTAAAAATTAGAGTTAGATTACTTGCTTCTACTTTATTAAAATGATTAGTTTATGGTTTAAGTTTATAGGATCTATGCTGTTTGTGCTTTGTTTGTTCTGCCTTCTATGACTAAGTTCACTGTTGAATATTATTTTTTCAATATCTTGGGTTTCTAATATTATTCATACTCTTACAGTTCAGCAAAAGATCGAATACTTGTTTCTTTAATATTTAATTTAATATTTAATATTTCTGGTTTACAATGTTTTGAAGATTCTTCAGGGTAAATATATTATGATTTTTCTAACTTATGTTGAAAAACAGCATGTATATAGTATATATATATATATATATATATATATATATATTTAAAATCATTGTGCTCAAATAATTTTAGTGCCTATTGCAGTTTATATCAAAATGAAGACATTATAATGAATACATAATACCTAGTTCCTGTCCCTACCTCCTTTCTCCTTCTCCACCTCCCTCTGAGAATTGAACTCCAGACCTCACACATGCTAGGCAGTGCCCATTCTTAATAACGTGAGCTCTTCTTCCATCTTCCATGCGTTCACTTCTGACAACATTTTCATTGCTAGTTTTATTTTGTTTTCAGATTGCTTCTTGCCCAAATAAAATGCTTCAGACCAGCACCTTTTATCTATGTTCTTAGAAATTGCTGCACAAAATTATATACAAACATAAAGTTTCAAGGGAAAACAAGTAAAAGCATTTTAAAGAAATCTGTAGTTTATCATTCAAATGAACTTTGAAAATGAGGAGGGGAGCTAAGAATACATCACATTTATAGGTAAATGTTTCACAGGAAGGAATGTTTACATAATGGTGAATATGCTTTGGACCATATTAGTATTGCTGAACATATGTTCTTTGGAAATAAGAGAGCATAAACCCACTATAGAGATAAAAATGGCAAAATTTTGAGTCACTTGAGAGGCAGGTTCAACTTCTGAGCTTTAACAGATCCATAATGAACCTACAAATGGAGAATTAACACCTGTTCTGAATCATTATCACCAGTGAAGTAGCAAGTAGAGAGTTGTTTGCGTATGGGACATTCTTCAAGGTCAACTGCTAATATCGACTATTTACATAAATGTTTCTATTAGAAGCTTCATATCCATTTGTAAAATTGAAAAGAAAAAGACAGAATATGAGGGTTTGGGGGCCAAGATTTTCCACAAGGATAAAATGTGAGAGTTATTTATCCAGAGAAAAGGACCAAAACACTTTTCACTTAAACTAGAATAATATAGAATATATCTCAACAGCAGAAGGAAAAATGATGGCATCACATCATCACAACCAATAGACATATGTTGCATGTTGGCCATGAGAACATCCAAGGTATTGAAAGAATTGTCTCAGCACTTTGCAATAAGGGATCATAGCAAACAATAATAATAATAATAGAAAAACAAATTTAAAAAGTCCTTCTGAGCATGATTCTCCTCTGTGGCTCTAAACACGGTCAAATACATCCTCAAGTTATATTACTCAGAAAGAAAGCCAGTCATCAATTTATTTCTAAATATTAATTTGTTTTATTTACATGTTAATAGAAAATTCAAGACATGCAAATGGGTAGAATAGACAGAAAGTGAAGAGTAGCCAAAAATGAAAGAAATAGGCTAATGATACTTCATTTAAGGCAGTAGAATAGCTCTCCACAAAGCAACTATTGAGAGTAACATCATTCAGACAGGTAAGTGAAAAATTTTGGATGAAAATTAGAGAAAACCTGAGATGTACACTTCAGAATCTTTCAGAAGTAGACTTCCGAAAGAAGTAGGTTTTCTATCGGATAAAGAATCTCTCATTCTTTCCATTTCCTAACAAATGGGGCGATGTCATTCTTTCTGTAAGTCAGGCCCAAAGAAACATAGGTCCCATGGTTTCCCTTATTTGCAATAACTAGTATATGTCTGGGACAAGTAGAAAAGGTAAAAAACTATATACATATGACCAGATAAGATGAAGTTAAGCAAAGTGAACCCCAAGATAGGGATACAAATGATGTCTTCTTTTTTGCTGTTGTTTCTAATGTATTTGTAAGGTGCCGTGTGATTGTTTTGTTGCTTTGTATGTCCTTCTCCTATGGTATAACCCCTGTTTTCACTGTATTTGATGTTGCTATAATTTGGGGAGGGGAAGGGAAAAAGCAAAATGTTTAAGTAAGGATATAGGTTGACCCATTGTAACAATGAGATGTACAAGACACTATGTTGAAAAATGAAATTTAGGGTGGGGGGGTAAGAGGAGTGTGGTTGTGGAAGTGGGAGGGAAGGGATGGTAAGGGGAAACAAAGGAGGAGGCAACAATCCTTGATAAGAAATGTACTCATTACCTTGCTCATGTAACTTAATCTCTCTGTATACTGTTTTCACAGTGAAAACTTATTTTCCTTAAAAAAGAATCTCTCAGATGGTTTTTAAAGTTCTCCAAGTGAAGAAATCCCTAATTAAATTGCTGGTTTTATTCTGTTTTATTGATTCCATCCTCATTCTATTCTCTTTCTTCATTCAGTGCTTAATTTTATTGGAAATACAATTCACTTTTGCATAGTTACATTTTAAATCTTAAAAGTGACATAGTTCAACTCAGAATTATAATCTGAATAAATTATCTCCATTGGAGCCAACCTAAGTGGTTTTGTTGTTGTTGCTGTTGTTGTTGTAGACAATGGCCTTATCTCAACTATGGAAATATTGTCTCTTATTAATGTTCAGAAAGTAAATAGTTATGGATAAAATTTATTGTATCAAGTTCATTTTTCAAACTCTTCAAAATATACCATGTACAAGGCAATATGATAAATGCTTTGGTAGATGTGGACCTATAAAATATGATCTCTGATCTTAAAGAGCCCAGGTCTCAGAGGAAAATGATACATATACTCAAGCAACAATAAGTCAAGGTTGAAAGCTTTAAGGAACATAAGAAACAGAAAGATAAATGAGTATGGGAGTGTAGAGAAGATAGGGAATTTATGAGTGAGCCTGAAAAATGGGGGGGGGTGGAAGTTCACTGCTAAAAATGATGGGTAAAAGATTTCACATATATGTTTGCTTAAGAATAATGAGTGAATAACAAAGTAAAGTGAGAAAACAGGAGGAAAAGACAGGGTAGGTCTTAGAGAAGAGGAAAATACAGAAAAATAAGAGAAGGGACCATTTACTATGTGTGACCTTGCAACTCCTGTGTCCTTCAGGCATCTCCTGAATTTCTTTCTGGCCTCATCTATCTACATCCTTTTAAGCCTCTTGCTGAAGAGAAGACTGCCAATCCTCTTCTATTAAACATCCTATCAGGTGTAAGGAGTTATTTAATGTAAGCATGAAGTAATTCAGCCCTACAACTCATTTGTCTGAGCAAGAATAGATGATAAAGGAGGATTTGAAAAACATTGTTAACTTGCAACATCTTTAATTTTTAGCTCATAAACCCCAGAAATGTTGATAGGATTCAAATAGACTCTTTGACATTCTCCATCCAAGTAAGTTTGTGGGAGAGAGGAGAGAAAGAGAGAGAAGGGGGAAGAGAGAAGTGTGTGTGTGTGTGAGAGAGAGAGAGAGAGAGAGAGAGAGAGAGAGAGAGAGAGAGAGAGAGAGAGAGAGAGAGAGAGAGAGAGAAAGAGAGAAAGAGAGAAAGGGGGAATAAGAGAAAGAGAAAAAAGAGAGCAAGAGCATGACATGCTTCCTTCTCTAAAGATCATTTATCCTAAGGTCAGCATTCCTACTTTGATTCTATTATTTTTCACCCTTTTTGCTCTTTGCAAAGCTCACTCATTGACTTCAATTGTAGCTTCAGGTATTTATTGACTCATTTTCCTCTGGATTTTGTGAATAAATGGTAAGCTCTGTGTTTATTTATATAACATTAATCATCAGAACACAGCATCGGATCAGAAATAATTACAGGTCAGAAAGTAATTTTTTTTCTTTAAAAACACGATGCCTATGTATTTGTGTGGACCATTGGTAATTATAAGCTTTATTAGTGTGGAAACCTGCTGGTAGTGGTGAACACAATGAATTCCACTGACAGTGCATTGCATCCCTGGAATACACTTTAATTTTCATCACAATACACTGCTTTTGAATACTTTGGTTTGAGAATGGGGAGGGGTGCTGGGATTGGCTGTAATGCCTGTCACTTCATTGATGGTCAGGGTTTATTTAGCCAGCTGATCTATCTGGTTAGGGAGGGGATTCCCTTACTCCTTTCTTCTCCATGGAATATTTGGGGTAAAAAGAACAACCATTCCAGACAGAGAAGGACTGTTCTTTGCTCAATGATACACAGGTAGCTAAACTACTCTACTAGAACTTTCAATAAGGTCTGAAATACTATGGTTCAAGTGAAAAGAGTGGGAGGCTGAGTCCTAAGTTTGTAACTATGTTAACAATGAACCTAACTCAACTAGACAAGTCGGGAGAACTGCAGGTGTCAAAGTATTTTCTTGGAACACAAGTTAAGGAGCAAAAGTCAGATGCTGACACTTAAAAGATGCACACTTTTCTTCTAGTGATGTCTTAAACTGAGGATGCACAATGGAAGAAGATACTCTCTTGTTTAGCAGTATGCATTTACACTATGCTAATGTACACATATGTATATAAATGCATGTTTAGCAAACGCAGTGGGAATCCAGTACCTAAGTATTCAAGTATTTGTGATTTTTTTAATCACTTAGTGTGGTGATTCAATTTTGATGGTCAAGTTGGGTCAATGAAGATACAACTAAAATATTGGTAATGCACTCCCCTGGGTGATTTTTCTGATAGTACTTGTAGACACAATTAAATCATGTGGACAGTAACTCAATAAAAAGATAAATTCTTTAATGAACTCACAAGATGCTATTTGGGAGGTGATGAAAGGTAGGAAGTGGGTCGGAGTTGGAGGCATTGCGTCTGTACAGTACAGGTATGACTTTGGGAGCTCTATCTTGTCCTGGATTCTTTCTGTCATTCTTGGTCTGCTTCCAGATCACTGTGATGCAAGCTGTTTGCTTTGCCCTCCCTTTCCCATTATCATGGGCTGAAACCTCTGAAACCAGAAGATAAAGTACACAGTTCCTTCCCTTCAATAGCAATCCCTTCAATAACAATCTCTGTGACAAGAAAGGTAAGTCGCATACTTATTTAAACAGGAATAATAAAAATTAATTATACACCACTCTGCATTTTTTTCCTAAGTCAAAGCAGTATCAATAGAAACAGAAGTTAGGATAATTGTACAGTTTTATTTATTCATTTTGCAATTTGCTAGATTTGACAGTACTTGAAAGGTGTTTAAAGAGATTTAGCTTTATGTTTAAATGACTTTGTTAGGTTGACATCTCTTATTTCCATGACACCACGATTGTAGTTAGCTACAGCGAAGAGAAATGGAAATAAAAGTACATATGAAAGGCATATTTCCCTTCAATGAGTTGCATTCTATCTGTTCCATTGTATTATTTGTCGCCTATTACCCTGAGCTCTATTTCACTCAACCTACTAAACCTCATCAACTTATCACTATACTGCAATACATTCCTCATGCCTGGATGAGTTTCAAATCAAACGTAAAAAAATAATCTATTAAAAATTAAATTATACTGTTATATTTAAAATTACCATATTAGATTTCTGAGGGGGAAGTATAACTTTGGATTTATAAAATAACTGTAGAAGTTATAGAATTCCCTTATACACACTAGTCACTTCTCCAAATTATTTGCAGCATATATTATAGGTGGTCCAAGTTAAAAATCCTCAAAATTCCAATATTAATGTCCTTTTCCTTTTCCAGTCCCCAATCCAGGTAACCAAAATTCATCAAGTAATCATATCTTTCCAGTTTTCTGCTCAGTTCTCAGATTTTCCTTGTGTTTTTTTTTTAAAGACTTCAAGGATCCTGTCATTAAAAAAAACCTAAAACTTGCTTATGATCATCATAGCTAAAATAAAACAGTCAATCATTTGTGAAGTATCAGATTCTCTCCACCAACGATTATGAATCTTTCACCAACTTCAATAGTACAATACCAAAATTAAAAGATACAGATACTCTATTTAGAAATATTCATCATCACTGGGTGTTGGTGGTTTGCTGCCTATAATAATAGCTACTGGATAGGTTGAGAGTAGGAAGATCACAGTTGGAGCCTAGATCCAGCAGAAAGTTTCTCATGATACTATTTCAAAAATAACCACCAACAATTCAGGTCTGGAGATATGGCTCAATCAGTAGTGTATCAGCATAATGAGCAAGACCCCAAATGAGAACTCCAGTACCACTCAATAGAAAAAAATTAAGAAACCAACTCTTCTTTCAATCCTGTAACTTTTTAAATGTTGATTACTTTCTGTGAGAAACATTGGGCTAAGGATTTATCCCGTGTTGAAATCATTTCTGATAACTCAGTCCTATGATCCCAGTGAAGCCAGCTCTCCATGCATAATTTTTGTCCGTGTTCCACTACGGCAACTTTCGCATCCTAGAATCACTAAGACACAGGGACTCAGTTTTCTTCTCTTCCTTGGTCCATGCTGACACATAACAAATACTCAATTGAATTTATACTTCTTGAATGAAGGAATAATTATTAGAAAAATTTTCAGAATGCCCACCCCAAAGTAATGTTCATTTTTTATATTCACAGTCTTTCTCTAAATTCATTATACAATTTTATGATCCTAAAACATGGTTAATAAGCTTGTTACTGCAGCACATCTCATTTTGATAACATCTGTGCAGAATTCTTGTGTTGTGGGTTTTTTTTTTTTATTTTGCTCTCTGACAGTGAGTGTTGACTACTTTCCATGTGCCACTGACTTCCCCTTGAAGTCTGCATCTATTTTAGTTATGCTCCATTATCTGAAAATTAATGTGCAGCAGACACATTGAGCTCAGTGAATCTACTTAAGTTTGCTGTGTTCCTCTGCAGGAATCTCATTACCTCTCTGTCTCTGTGAAGTCAGGAACTGCAGGGAGCTTCTGCTGCAGATCAAAGTTCATTCAAGCCTGTCCATGTTTATTCCTATCTTGAAGACACATTGTTCTTTTCCTCACTCTTCTTTCTACCCATGGAGAATGCTGATGTTAAACACTGAATATCTTCCATGGGGAGCATCTTTTCCAGTTGTTCTGTTAGGATTCTCCTAACAATACGCATCCAAGGCTTCATGGATGATCATGGTAGCTAGATAACATGAAGAGTTTCTTTCCACTTAAGTTCTCAAAATTGAGACCAACCTCCAGGTTAAAAAAATATGCTCTTATCGTGTAAGTGAGTAATTCAACAGACACGATGTATACTAAAATATCTCCTGCATAGATGTGAGGAGGTGTAACTAAAATATAATTTTAGTCTTCGACTAAGAAACTCCTAGATGGAGGATCTAACCCAGTGGTAGAATAAGTGCCTAGAATGTACAGTGTTCTGGGCTTGATTGCTTGTACCACAAGACAGAGAGAATAAGGGAGAGGAAGAGAAAGCAAGAGAGCAAAATAAAGTAAACTCAAATGTTAAAAAAATGCAAAAGAAGACCGACAAAAAATGCAAAAGAAGCAAGGCACTAATGGCTCACACGTGTAATCCTAGCTACTCAGGAGGCTAAGATCTGAGGATCATGGCTTGAAGCTGTAGTGGGGAGGGGCAGTGAGACCACTCAGTCTGCAGTGAAAATGTAAAAGATTTTATTGAGCGAAAAGTGCTGACATGCCAGGACTGCACCTGGAGTTGGGATCCCAGGAAACGGCCCCAAGTGCCAGCACAAATGGGCTTTTAAGCATATGGGCTGGGGTGGGGAGGGGGGGTTGGTTTTAGCCAATGATTGTTACAAGAAATGCATTTCTCGCCAAGGTTTTGCTTGTGGGAAGCAGGGGAATAGAACAAAGGGTGGTGATGGGCCACTGGTTTAGGGTTCCCATTGCTCAGAAAACAGCAGAAGCAGAGTGACAGAGTTAGAGGGTTATGGAGTTACAGAGTTACAATTACAATTATTAGCTAAAGTAATGAGTTACCAAGGAAGTCTTATCCACAGCACATTTACATTTATGTCTTAAAACCATTCATTATCCATTTCACACAATCCAAGTCAAATATCATATTCCATCTTTACGTCCTCCACCATATCAAAGCCAGCCTTGAAGAGCGGTAAAAGAAGGGTAACAAAAATGAAAACGTACAAATGTTAATAATATGATGTAACCCAAATGCTCTAAGTTTTATTGAATTTGAGAACGACAATTAGAAAAACAATAATTGTCTAACCCATTTAGAGTCAGCAATATGAATTTTCCAAAAGTCAACTGATTTCAGAAACAAGGACTAAACCGATAAATGAAAAGGCCAGAATCAAAGCTTAGATAACTGGAATTCAGTTGCACAAATGTTTGTGTCATTCTTCACTCTGAAAACAATTGCTTCCCCTGCTTTTCAGGTCACATAGTGAAAAAATGCAAAGGGAACAGCCCAAGTTCCCAGGCTTCTATCATCATTCAGTCAGTCCCAACCCATCATCACTAAGATGTGATGCTATCTGGGAATAACGGAAATGGATGGGACAAAGCAATTTGTGTGAGAGAAATTCAAAACGCTATTTTGAACCAGGCAGATTTTCTAAGAAGTGATTGCAGCAATGCTGAAATTAAAATGGCTCGTGTTACCTCTGTCTGTATGGAACTTTGCCCCTTGAAGAGAATTTAGGAAGCCTCTCAGGACTGTCTTACCGCATCCATGATCAAAGATTTTCTTTCCCTGTGCTGTGGAAGTCATGCAAACAGGATCTTCTCTGCCCAGGGGGGCTTCTTCAGCTCCTGAGCAGCTCTCCACTGCTAAAGCTCCCACACTAACACAATAAATGGAAAGATTAAGGTGGAAGTGCTTTGAGTTCTTTACTATTGTAGATATTGTTTTTACATGAAACTCTGGAAGTACTTTAAATACTTTAATCTCACAAATATTTTTGCACAAGACTCCTGTAGCCATTTCACCCTTCTTATGAATAGCTGTTCGCATTCTGTTTATGATATTAGATTATGCTTTGTACCCTTCCTGTTTCTGTGGGAAGCTATTGATTAAACTTCCCTGGAAAAATTCAGTGATGATTCCCAGGTAGGGAAGAGTCTGTGAAACAGACCCTCTTACCTTCCCAGAGAAGATCCTATTTATCTCCTCCTGATCTCTCCAACACTTTGTCTGAGTTCATTACTAACAACGTAAGTTAGAATTAATTTTCTTATAATACATTTATCTCTGAACCAAGAGTTGGAAATCCTATAGTTATTCAAAACATCAGACTTGCAGACCTCAGTTTTTTTAATCTACAAAAGGAAATAAAAGAGAGATTAGTAACTTTGATATACATAAGTATATTTGGTTTCATTGGTAATCAATAGAATACTTTCTATAAACAGAGAAAATGAAAAGATGATAGAATGCAAAGCTAGTAAGTGTGGCTGACACTCTCATCTTCTGTTTAGTGTGATGAAGTTCATTTTCTTTTTGGTGCCATAATATGAAAATGGATACCAGAGCATCAAAACTCTTAATCTCTCTGAGCCTGTACTTAAAATACAATAACTCTCTCTTAGGAAAAACAATCTAAAATCTAAGCAATTATTTGTATAATGATAATCAGGATCCTGGATTAAATTTTCAATAATAGATTAATAGTCAGCTTTAATCCATATTAGTAAATATTAACCATCCATATAGAATGTGAATTTCAGTGAGACAGGTTACCTAGAGTCCTCTGTGAGAAAATGCATAATTTAATAAAGCATCTACATTATTTCTATTCATTCATAGTTTACACATTGTTGCTCACCATGTTGGGTGTTGAGAACTTTCACATTGTCTCATGATATCTTCGAAAGAGTATTGTTACACAGGATATTATTGAAACCATTTTAAAGATTGATGAGTTATTACATTAAAAACAACAACAACAAAGAAAAAAACCTCTTGTGTCCAAGATATGGACTAAGAGTTTTTTTTAATGTACTATGAGATTTTTTTGTAGGTTCTTCCTTCTAAGATATATCCCCTATTGTCACTGTAGTTGATTTGGTACCCTATATCCTGTATATACATTTATCTAATTTAGGGGAATAACAAAATGCTGAAACAAGAACACAAGATGACCCATTGCAACAATAAGACTCACAACATACTATGTTGGAAATAAACTTTACAACTTTGGAAGGGGGTAGTGGGGGAGGTGGGGGGGAGAAGAAAAAAGGAGGCCGTAACAATGCTCAAAAAATGTACTCATTACATTACTCATGTCACTGAAACCCCTCTGTACAGCATCTTTACAATAAAAGAATTTTTTTAAAAAAAGGAAAAAAAGATTGATGAGTTAGAATTACTTATTTTTTACTGATAGATTAATGTCTCTTTAATAAAATATTTTAAAATAGCTTTATTGTAAAGATACTGTACAGAGGGGTTACAGATACATGAGTAAGGTAATGAGTACATTTCCTATGGATCATTGTTAGCCTTTCCTTTGTTTTTCCCCTACCATCCCTTGCCACCTCCCCAGCTCCTCCTTACCCCCACCCCCCCATCCCGAAGTTTTAAAGATCATTTTCAACAGTGTCTTGTAGGTAGACTTACTTACTGTTTTAACTCATGTTACCCAACTTATTAGTAAACCAGAGGTCTTTACACTAAATCAATGCTATAGGTTTATTTTCTAAAGTTCTGAGATTTTTGGTTGCTGTTATTTGTTTGTTTCTGGTTCTGAGTTTTGAACTCAGAGGCTGGATCTTGCTCAGCTTGCTTGCTTCCTAGTGCTCTACCATGTGAGCCACACTTCCAGTCCAACTCAGTGTTGCTTATTTTGGAGATGGGGGTCTCCCAGACTTTTCAGCTTTGCCTGTTTTCAAACTGCAATTCTCAGAATCTCAGTTTCTTTAGTAAAACCAGAAATATAGGAGTGACCCATTGGTACCTGACTTAGTTTTTAATTTTTGATTGGGAATAGAATCTGAAGTATAAAGCCATGTCTGAGATCTGTTATTCTTCCTTCATTCTGCACTGCAGAGAACCCAATAAATTCTGAAGTAATAACCTTCCCTTCTGAAATACAGGGCAGGCATGCCTTGTATTATGTTTTGTAATTATACTCATTTTACCTATATTTTGTAACTATATTAATTAATACAAGAGTTCTGAGGCATTCTAGTAACTATTTCCTAACACATATGGATGCCTTATGATTTTTTGTTTGTTTGTTTGTTTTGGTGGGTCATGGGGTTTGAACTCTGGGCCTGGGTGCTGTCCATGAGCTCTTCATCTCAAGGTGAGCTTTCTACAACTTGAGCCACAGCACCACTTCTGGTTTTCCAGTGTTAATTGGAGATAAGAGTCTCACAGACTTTCCTCCCCATGCTGGCTTTGAACTTCAATCCTCAGATCTCATCCTCCTGAGTAGCTAGGATTACAGGCATGAGCCACCAGTACTCAGCTCATGATGGTTTTCTATACTTGTGAAGCTCAGAATTATTATCTCACAGATACACCAATAAAAGTAAAATAATGAACCAATGACAACAGATAGATATTGGATAGATATGCACATGCACAAATATACACATGGATGTATATCTATGTATATATGCATGTGTGTGTATACATAGATATACATATGAGAGAGAAAGACAGAGACAGAGACATTCAAAATTAAGAGAGAGATCATATGTACTAGAATATGGTACCAGTATCTATAAGTAATATGGCATTCAGGCCTGAACAAACAGGTTTTTAGGCTGAATCCTGAAAATCTTTTCTTATGCAACAAGAAGAGTACACCTCTGAAGAATTGCTAACTGTATTAATTCCTTTCATAAATCGGGCTACTTACAGCAGACATTCTACTTCCTGTGCTGTATTACTCAGAATAGCAGTTAGCAATAAATTAGCCACTGGTAGAAATCCCCTGTGGGCTTTACTTGTTTGAGCTTTTAATTAAATGGCTGAAAGCAAACAATAGCCCCACCAGATTATGTGAGACTCTTCATTCCTCCAGACAACAAATCTGACTCCTGCTTGTAGCTAAAAAATCACCTATCCAAATAAAAATATTCTAAGCCTTTTTTCATAAAATAGTAGGATAATAAAAGAGGACAATTCAAGACAATTTTTTGTTGAAAATATTGTAAAGTTTTGCTATCACCTAAAACCAGGTGAGTAGTATATCGCCAATTTTTGTATTTCCTTTGCTATTTGAATAAAGGGGAAAGTTTTAAATGGAGGGATGTGTTTCTGAAAGTGTGGATTTGAATTTTGGTCTGAAAACCTGGGCAAAACATGATGCACTACTTTGAGCTATGCTTTAACCACGGGACTCAAAATATCACACAGAATACCTAACGTGACCAAATATGAAATATTCAACTGAGCATGCAGAATGTTTGTAGAATGGAAACATGTTCAGTCTTTCAATATAATAAATCTTACTTCTGTCAGACATTCTCCCAAACATCCATGTTCTTGGCTAATGAGATGATAGACTTTTCATATGATTCAATGTTAAGCTTGAGGTGTCTCATTAACAATAAATAATAAAGCACTCAAAAGGGACCCAGCTCAGTCCCAAAGGTGGACAAAAGTCCTGTTATTCTTCCTAAAGGAATGCTCATTGTAAACCTTGCAGAAGAATTTTGGAAGTTTATTAAGACAAACACCAAAGCCCCATTGATTTTTAATGTTTTTTAAGATAAGTCTGCAGACTGGAATGAATTGTTGTTTAATTACTTAGCTATTAAACATTGCCTTCACAAAGCCTATTATGATTAAAGTCTTGACCCCCAGGGAGATGACATTGGAAGATGGGATGGAACTTTTAAGAGCCTGGGCATTGTTAGAGCTTTCCCTGATTGGAAGTCGTGAGTTCATTGTCATGCAACGCCATTGGAAGTTCTTGCAAAGGGGTTGTTTTAAAAAGAGGGACTTTGGCTACTCTGACCCAGGCTCTTTGCCTTCTTTTTTGAAACATTACTCCTTTGGTATCCACTACTCACCATGCCAGAAATGAGCCAGTGCAAGGGTCATGCCCTTGAAGATCCATAGTTGTAACCTAAATCAATTTTTCAATTACATTTTTCTTGAGACAAAGTTGACTGCCTCCAATAGTTCATTGCAGTTTTGCAACCTAAGAGAATCCTTTGCTAAAATAAGAAAAGACAAACTTTCATTGTTGTTATAAATGAACTGTATGTCTAGAAGTTGTCCAATTCTCTTCTGCTTTTGGCCCAATTGAAGATTATTAAATTTTGATAGTTATAAACCTTTTTCCAAGAGATCCTTGATTATTAACCATAGCCATAACTTCCTTATTCACATGGATCATTAGTTTGCAGCTACTACACATTGGCTCATTGATTCCCACTAATTTAAACTAATTGTTGATTGGAATAATATTTGTGACAAACACCTAATGCTTCTCATTGGCTGCCTGTGCACTGTCTACATCTGCTTAATTGATAATCTTGTAGATCCAGTAATAATGTTATAAATATCCAAGCAGCAGAATACAATTCCCCAGCCATGGTATTGCATGATTAAAAATATTTGGAACGCAAATTTCTTATTAGCTTAGCAGCCTCCTCCTCCTCCTCCCCCTCCCCCCTCCTCCCCCTCCTCCTCCCCTCCTACCCTTCCCCCTCCCCCTCCTCCCCCTCCCCCTCCTCCCCCTCCTCCTCCTCCTCCTCCTCCTCCTCCTCCTCCTCCTCCTCCTCCTCCTCCTCCTCCTCCTCCTCCTCCTCTCTTCTTCTTAGTAGTCCCCAACAGATATCTCATAGGCCGTTAGAGAAAATCCATTCTTGATATCTGAAAACAGAAATTGTCCATTAATCTTGTTTTCTAGTGTACATCACTAGACACAAAACCAAATGCTTAAGCATATTTATACCTTTGAAAGCCAAGTCTAAAGACATCTTCTGTTCCATGGTGCTGCCAAAAAACAAAACAAAACAAAAATTTTTCAATTCTTTTGAATGAAAAGAAAAACAGCACAGACTTGTACATAGAAGCTTTATTTGTGACTTTAAAAGTTCTTTAGAAGCATTCATGCATTCATCAGCATCAATACTCAAAATTGTTTTTAGAAAAAGAAAAGTATTATTGTCCTTATTTTTTTTCAAGTGAGAAAAACAAGGCAGAAAGAGATTAAGAAACTTGCCAAAGTTAATGGTAGACGCCTCGGATCCAGGCTAGAATTCGCTAATTCAAACATCCCTACATAGATAGCACTTCCCCTTGAATCACAGCAAAAGGTGGAGGTTGGGACGGCAGGAACGCAGGAGGACAGAGGAAAGCAAATTATAGACTTTCTTTTGCCAGTCACTTTCAGCTTGTCACCAAAATTCTGATTTTTGTGCCTTGAGTATAATGGCAGCAGATTGAGCAAAAACTTTGTCTGTCAAATAAGTCTGAGAATGGAAGCATTATCCTTTGCTGGGATTTATACTGGGGACTTTAGTGGGGAGATGGGGGGGGGGGGGGGCGGAACGGTGGGAAAGCCCGGCGTCATTTGTGCTATGTCACAGAGCTCCAGCGCCCCCTTCTGTACAGAGCTGTAGGAACACACTCCCTCTGTGGCGATATGGGTTCTGCATGTATCACCTCTTTCTAAATGTACAAAACTAGCTGTTTCCCCTGCACTAGATTACCAGGCCGTTGCTTCCTTCAGGGACTGCTGGAAACTATTTTCTTCATCCAGCAAATAAGCTCCAGAGGATCTTGGACATCCTTTACTTTAACAATAGTCTACCTGTGGAACTGACCATAATCACGATTGATTGGACGTGGTAGCGTCATTTTTTACTTATCAGTGAAGAGCTCCATCATCCAGCAAGCATAGCTTGTGCACAAATTTTCAATAGAAATAAGGTTAAAAATAAGGAAACAGCAATGCCTCCGCGGACCTCCAATTCAGGGTGCATTTTTCTCTAAACTTTCTTGATGATATCTCATTTCTAATTCGACTTAATCAAAATAAAGTGTGTGTGGTGCACATTCATAGATATAGGTATTTCTATTCAACATGCTGGTTTGTTGCCACCTTAGGCATATTGTGTGTATATTGAGTATATTGCTTCCAAATAAGATCGTTGTATCAAAAATAATAATGTCATTGTAGATAATAAATAGTATCAAGGTGATTAATTCCTCATTTCATCCTTGTCTTTCTATATGGACATGAGTTGTTGAGTATATATCAATATTATGGGTGAGAAGCTGTTTTGGTTCATGCTATTTGATCTGTATTCTTTTGCAGAGATTGCTCTCTCTCTCTCTCTCTCTCTCTCTCTCTCTCTCTCTCTCTCTCTCTCTCTCTCTCTCTCTCTCTCTCTTTCTCTCTCTCATGGGGCTTGAACTCTGGGACTGGGCACTGTCCCTCAGCTCTTCAGCTCAAAGTTAGTGCTCTACTACTTGAGGCACAGCATCACTTTTGGCTTTTTCTGCTTATGTGCTGTTGAGGAATCGAACCCAGGGTCTCGTGCATGCAAGGCAAACACTCTACCACTGAGCCTCCTTCCCAGCCCTGCAGAGTTTTTCTAATTTTCTCTCCCCAACTATTAGAAGCTTTACTTTCTCTAAGAATTGAATTAAGGATGTTATCTGCAGAACATCAACCCTAAATTTTGTCCTGTTGTCCTACCTCACCTGTGTGACTACTACCCCAGGCAATTAGATAAGACTCTTCTAATTCTTCCTCTTCAGAAGGCTTGGTATAACTTAGGGTCTCACACATGCTTTTCAGTGTTCTCCCGCTTGATTCCTCTCCCCAAACCCTTCTGTTTATATTTTGTTGACCATATAAGCTCTCACGAAAATTTCCACAACTGTCTTCAGCTCTCAATATTCCTGCCTTTGTGTCTTGAGTAGCTGGGATTCCATGCATGCACCACCTCTCCAACTACAGGGGTGGGAGAATATTTCTCTTACAGAGGGAGTTAAATACAAGAAGGAATATCCCCAAGAGAGACAACTATAACTCTCTCTTTGCCCTTCATTCCTTGTTGATGCAGAGCTGGAATTGCGAGTTGTTTTCCCCATGCTCTATTTATCTCAGCATCAACTGAGAGGACTTTGAAATCATGTTTTAAAGACCTGAAGTACCATGGGGTTCTTTCTATAGTGAGGGAAGATTTAGATGACACCTAAATACCAAACTTTGTAACTAAAAGCAGTTTATGCATTTCTTTTTGTCGGGTGTGAGGCTTGAACTCAGGGCCTGGGTCCTGTCCCTGAGTACTTTTGTTCACGGTTAGCAATCTACCACTGAGCTACACCATCACTTCTGATTTTCTAATGGTTAATTGGAGATAAGAGTCCCATGGACTTTCTTTCCCAGGATGGCTTTGAACTGCAATCCTCATATCTCAGCCTCCTGAGTAGCTAGGATTACAGGCGTGAGTCAGCAGTACCCAACTGGCATTGCTAAGTTTACATGTGATCCTGACATAGCTGGTCCAGGGGCCACACTTTGTTTTTTTTTTAATTTCATGTGTGTGTATGTGTGTATGTGCATGCACATTGCTACTCAGAATTGAACTGTGGGGCTTGTGCTCTTCCCTTTAACGTTTTTGCTCAATATTTGCACCCTATCAATTGAGCCACAGCTTTACTTCTGACTTTTTGCTGGTTAATTGGATATAAAAGGCTCAAGCAACTCATAAATTTCCCTGCCTCAGCTGGTTTGAATCTCAGGTTTCAGGCTCCTGAGTAGCTAGAAATTACAAGTCTGAGTCATCTGGTGCCTGGCACACTTTGATTTTTTTTTTTTTTTGTCTGTCGTTGGGCTTGAACTCTGGGCCTGGGCACTGTTCCTGAGCTTTTCAGCTTAAGGCTAGTGCTCTACCAGTTGAGCCACAGCACCACTTCCAATTTTCTAGTGGTTTATTGGAAGTAAGAGTCTCACAGACTTTCTTGGCCTGGCTGGCTTTGAACCACAATCCTCAGATCTCAGTCTCCTGAATATCTAGGATTACAAGCTTGAGCAAACAGTGCCTGGCTTCACACTTTGAAAATTTTGAAAATGGTCCATGTGGTTCTCTCAAAAACCCAAAGGACACTCTTGTTAGAAACAATAAGCTCTCTTTTCAAATTAAGAAATATCCAAATTGTTTACCAGACTTCCTGTCTGGGAATGTTTTTCTGTGAGTGCCAGTTATACTTAGTAATTGGAACTTATAATTAGCATTTGGATATTATAATTAATATTTTGATAATATAGTTATATAAGCATAAACAGTGAATAAACAATTTAGTACTTGTAAGCTAATTACTAATGGTGCTTATTGATATTTACATGGCTAGAGTACAGTTATTACACTTGAAAATCAGAACTTAGGAGTATAATTTTCTTGAAAAATTGAGGATATCTTAAAAATTTATTCTTTGATATGAACTAAAATAGTTTGCTGATGACATTTACAAAAAGACAAAATTTTTTATCATTAAAGACTATCAAATTGCTACTTTGTATTGTTCTCTTTTGCAAATTAATTTCTGAATATGTTATTAGTCAGCTTATTGTGTTTGTATTAGTTCAAATTTCACTTCTTTCCACAAAGATTTTTTGGGGAATGGATCTATCAAAGTATTATTTCAGCATGAGAGTTGGTAAATTATACACTTTGGGAGATAGGTTGTTAACCTTTGTAAGACTTAGTATATTTATACCATTTTAAAACGTGGTTCATTTTCAAAGCAGCACAATATACTAAATTACTTTCTCAGTAACAAAATGAGCATACTTTATATTTATTCTTGGGATTCATATTCTGTACTTTGTTCTAAATAGTCGTTTTAATTGTTACACAGCATTGTTAATACAGATTCAGGAATGTTAACATATTTAATACAAACAGCTTTACAATTATTTTAACAATTTTCCAAGTATTTTTATGTCTCATTTTGAAATACACATTCAGGTGAATGTGATTTTAGGAGCCAAAAAAATTTGCTACAAACTAAAATCACTACCATAGAAATTCAAATGGTCTCCTATACTGAGATCATATTACAGTACAGGGAACACTTGCATTTGATTATTTTGTCCATATTATACTTTAAGGGGTATATTAGACCATATGTTTGGAACGTCTGTGTTTGATTCTTAGCTACAAACTTGTTTTTTTTTTTAATAATTTGTGTGTAAGATTGCATTGTTACATTAGAGAAATGATATGGAATTTAAATTTTAATTAAGGCAAACATCTGAGCTAAATGTTATACAGCTTATTAAAATAATATTTATGGAGTGATTGTGGGACATAACTGTTAATTACTGAAGCTATGATTTAAAAATATCCAAGTCTGAACTTTCTAATAATCATAATAACGAATCACATTCACTCATTCACTACTAAGTAAAATGTTGTCTTCTACACAATATAGTGTGCACACTAAAATTACAATGAGCTATTAAAATTTAGGGGGTGCATCATACTCACTGTGAGACTATAGAACAGTTTATATCACATTTCTACTTCAAAGATATGCTTCTGCCAAACTTTTTCTGTTTTCATGCTTTTCTTCTTTTATTTATTTGTGTGACAAACTCTTGCTGCATACTAGCTCCTCAATAACAGACATTGTGTGAGGAGATATTAACATGCAATACATGTGACAGCATATGGCATGTTCACACTTCCTCTGAAACATGGTAGGCTTTGAAGTTGTAGAAGAAAGGACTGCAGCATGATTCACCATAGCCCAGTTATGGAATGAGCCCAAATGCCCCTCTGTGGAGGAATGGATCAAGAAATGGTGGTATATATATACCATGGACTGTTGCTCATCCATTGAAAGAATGCTAACATGTTACTTGGAAAGAAATGGAAAGACCTGAAAAAAATTACACTAAGTGAAGTGAGTCAGACTCAAAGAGACAGAGGATGCACATTTTCCCTTGTATATGAAAACTAGAATTAGTTTATAAACTTCTAAGTAAATATGTTGCATGTTATATAAATGTATACTAATGTATTAAATGAAATATGAGTTCTCAAAAGAGAAGTCAAAATAGTATAATTCCTTGTAAAGGCAAATTTGGAGTTCAACAAAATAAACACCAAGAAGCAGATACCTGAAAGAGGGTGGGAGGGAGTGAAGGGGAAAGGCATAAAAACGAATGAAGAGAAGAGGGGGAAATGCAGTCAACATTCGAAGTCTAGCCTACAAAATTAAGAAGAGTAAGGGAGAGATGGGTGAGAATATTGAAAGCAATGATAGTGGTCAAGATGCATTGTTTTCTTTTCTTTTCTTTTCTTTTTTGTTGGTCATGGGGCTTGAACTCTGGGCCTGGGCGCTGTCCCTCAGCTCTTCAGCTCAAGGCGAGCGCTCTACCACTTGAGCTAGAGCGCCACTTCCGGTTTTCTGGTGGTTTATTGGAGATAGGAGTCTCATGGTCTCTCCTGCCTGGGCTGGCTTTGAACCGTGATCCTCAGATCTCAGCCTCCTGAGTAGCTAGGATTACAGGCGTGAGCCACCAGCGCCTGGCTAAGATGCATTGTTTTCATAAGCTGCTTTTAGTTACAAAGTTTGGCATTTAGGTGTCAGCTAAGTCTTCCCTCACTAAGGAAGCAACCCCATGGTACTTCAGGTCTTTAAAACATGATTTCAAACTTTGGGGAGAGGTTTGGGGAGAGGAATCCAGTGGGAAAACACTGACAAGCATATGTGAGATCCTGTGTGATCTTCAGTGAGATATAAATCAGGGAGTGAAGGAAGGAAGGAAGGGTAACCCATTTTGGGTATGGAAGTCTTTGTAAATTTAATTAAAACTAAAACCAAATTGGAGTTATTTTGTCTTTAAATCTCTATCTAGTCGTTCCTTGATATGTGCAAGGAATTGATTCCAGAAACCCACCTCCCACCAAACTGAAATATGGGGATACTTGAGTTCTACCCATAATGTAGTATTTTCAAATACTTCTATAAACCTCCTATACACTTTTCAGACCTTACTCCATTTACATTACTTCACGCAATGTTGATACTAGGAAAATATCCTATTCTACTTCTTACAAAATGATGGCAAAGAAATGAAGCCTGAACAGATTTGTTTAAATATTTTCAGTCTGTGGTTGGTTGATGTAACCATACAACATCCAGCCCTCAACAATCTATACGCCCATTTGCTACTTCTGGTTAGAATTTAGTCACTGATATTTGAGCTCACTGGCACATATTTTTCCCTGTGAGTTGTAGGGCTTGAATTTACGGCCTGGGCACTGTCCCTGAGCCTCTTTGTGCTCAAGGCTAGAACTCTTTACCACTTGAGCCATAGCACCACTTCCAATTTTTAAGTGGTTAACTGGAGATAAGAGTCTCATGAGGACTTCTTTGCCTGGGTTGGCTTCATACCTTGATCCTTAGATTCTTGAATAGCTAGGATTACAGGTTTGAGCCACCAGCACTCGGTTCTCGCTAGCATTTTTAAGGTGATTGTATAGTGCTGTTTGTCCAGCTTTCTAATTTCCATTTAATTTAGTTTATGTTATTGTAAAGATGCTGTACTGAGAGATTACAGATACACAACTAAGGCAATGAGTACATTTCTTGTCAAGCATTGTTACCCCGTCCCTTGTTGTTCTCCCACTGTCCCTTTCCTCCCCCACCTCCCTTACTCCTCCCTCCACCCAAAGTTGTAAAGTTCATTTCCAATATACTGTCTTGTGAGTATCATGTTGCAATGGGTCATCCCCTGTCTTTGTTTCAGCATTTTGTTATTCCCATTTCCCTCCCAAATTGGACAAATGCATATACAAGATGCAGGGCACCAAAATCAACTATGGTGACAACAGGGGATATACCATAGTGGGGAAGAACATATCAACGTAACAAAAAAAAATCACATAGTACATTAAAAACAACAACATCAAAGATCTCTTGTGTCCATATTTGGGGTTCATTTCACTTAGCATCATCTTATATGGTCATATGGACATAGTTTTTTGAGCTTTTCTGCTCATCTGATAAAATTATTCTAGACATATACTAATTACTGCCAATGAGGGAAACCATGGGACCTGTATGTCTTAACAACAGATGCTGTAGGGTATGTGACCAAAAGGGATCCCCACTGCATTGTTGGTCGGAGCGTAAACTTGTTCAACCACTCTGGAAACAAGTATGGAGGTTCCTCAAAAGACGACACATAGAGCTCCCCTATGACCCAGCAATACCACTTTTGGACATTTACCCAAATGACCACAAACAAGGCTATAGTAAAGCTACCAGCACAACTATGTTTATCACAGCATTATTCACCATAACTAAGATATGGAACCAACCCAGATGAATGGATCAAGAAAATGTGATATATATATATATATATATATATATATATATAATGGAATTCTATGCTTCCATCAGAAAGTATGATACCATCCCATTTGTTAGGTAATGGAAAGACTTGAAAAACTTAATTTCCATTTAATTTTAAAGATGTTGTAGCCTTGCAGCTCCTCTTCCTAAGTGCTTACCTCTAATCAATTATTTATTTTTTTATACTTTGTTTTATACCCTCTTGTCACTGTTTTTGATTTTGGTATCCTGTGAATTGTATATATGTTTATGTGGGGAAGGGAAGGGTTATCACACAAATGGTGAGACAAAGGGCAAAGGGTGAACGAATACAACAGTGATACTCACAAGACACTATGTTGGACATGAACTTTAAGGGGAGAGGGGTAGTAGAGGGGAGGAAAATGGAAGAAAAATAAGGAAGAGGTAATGATGTTGGACAAGAAATGTATTTATTGCCTTATGTAACTGTAACCCCTTTATACCTCACCTTTAAAATAAATAAAATTAAATTGAAAAATTTTAAACTAAATAATAGGTAGCTCAATAAACTTACTTTGACATCAGAATTTTTCAATTTCTTTTATTTTGGAGAAAATAAGCTATACTAGTTTTTTCTTTTTCAATCGTGGGGCTTGAACTCTGGGAATGGGCGCTGTCCCTCAGCTCTTCAGCTCAAGGCTCATGCTCTACCACTTGAGCCACAGTGCCACTTCCAGTTTTCTGGTGCTTTATTGGATATAAGAGTCTCATCGCCTTTCCTGCCTGGGTTGGCTTTGAACTGTGATCTTCAGATCTAAGTCTCCTGAGTAGCTAGTATTACAGGCGTGAATCACTGGTGCCCAGAGCCTAATGGAGCATTAAAACAAATTGAAGTTCTCTTCTCCAAGGCATTTCTTCTTAGGGATTACTCTTGAACTCTTTATTAAGACGAATAATGGATTATTTACAGCAGAATGAAAACAAGTTCATATCCCAATGTAGAGCCACATCAAATAACTCTTCTATTGAACTTTTCATGTCTTACAGCTTTAATTCCACAGGGAATCACACATACTTTAAAAGAAAATGTTCTTACATTTTGCATGCATGTAGTGCAAACAGTGATTTCCTAAGAAAATTCAGGAATGAATTACCTATAAATAAACATTTGGTTTATTGGAGGAACACTAAAGCTGTGATATTTGAATACAACCTAGAAAGTTTCTATCATGATTTTATGTATCAGTTTGCCTAAAAGCTAAATAAGAGGGTTCTTCTTCTTTGCTAAATTATTTTTAACATAAACCAAAGACCAATTTGTGGATTCCTTAATGAATAAAGACCTATTGAAATATTTTAGAATTGTTTTATTTAGGGATAAACTTTCCCTATTGCCTACACAGGTCATTCCAGATTCTAGTTCATCTAATTTTGGTAATTTAAAACTTCTTTCTTCCTCAGGTGTGATTATCTACTTAGTGCTTCCTGTTCTCATCTCATTTTAAATTTTTTGTGCCAGTCCTTGTGCTTGAACCTGGAGCCTGGGTGTTGCCCCTTAGCTTCTTTTGTTCAAGGCTAGCTCTCTACCATTTGAGCCACAGCTTCACTTCTGGCTTCTTTTTCTGTGTGTGTATGTGTATGTGTGTGTGGGGGGGGTAGTTATTAGAGATAGTCTCGCCACTGATTCTGTATGGGCTGGCTTTTGAACTATGATCCTTAGCTCTCAGCCTCCTTAGTAATTAGGATTATAGACATGAGCAACCACTATCCGGCTTGTATCCCATTTTTTAATGTATGTTTTGGCTAAAATCATTAGCATAGCTCACCTTGACACTGAAAGACGTATAAAATCATTCTATGTTTCCATTATTGTGTTCTTCCAATAATACTAATAACAATAACAATGATAAGTGTGCCTATTTCTCTTCACTAACATGAGATCTGCTCTATTTTTATTATTTAGCACAATACTAAACATTGCACATTTAGTCTTTTAATATAAAATTCACATTATCCATGGAATAAATATCCCTTGAGTATGTAGTAAATGAATGTTTACTTTCTCGATTTTATTTATGCAGTTTTACCTATTAAATATTCAATTATTTTAGAAACAAAATATGTGGAATGTAATGAGGAAATACCCCTTGGAACTATGGTGTTATAGTTAATATGTCAGTTATTAAAAAATGAAGAGTAACATGCTCTGCTATATATTCAAGATTATCCAAAAATAGATTTGCATTATTGAATAAAAACTATACTTTAGGAAGTGAAAAATTGCAGTATAAGTAATATAATTAATATAATTTAAATTCTCACTAAAAGGAGGATATGACATAAAATAAATGTTCATGTAGTATACCCATTATAGAGTGGATTTTCATTTGCTTTTCCTCTAAAGGATCTTGTTTTATCTCCTTCATTTTCATTTATTAGTATTATGTGTTTATATAATATCTCACGTTGAAACTTGATAGAATTTGTAAGTGTAGGAAATGTTTTATAAATGTATGTGATACAAACATTACTAAATTTATCAGTTTTCCATGTTACTTGGTTTATGCTTAGTGAAATTATAGTTGTCTTATTTTTACAGATTACGATTTATAGATCTGGAATTAGTAATGTTTTGTATCACTTCTAAAATAAATTTGAGGAGCTATGGGTGTTGCTGGGTGATATAGAATATGCTTCACATGGTTCAGACCCCGATTCAATCCCTAGCACCAAACAAAAATTAATTAGTTGAACATTTAGAAAATTAATAGAATTTTCCTCATTAAGTTTCCTTGTAATTGCTGTGATTAAATCACTGCTAAAAGTGAAGCTTGATATACTTCTAAATTTAGCATAATATTTTGTAACATTGTAGTGTACTTAAAAGTAAATTTCTTGAGTAAGTTGTTTTCTTTTATACTAGTTTTAGAAAGTTAAGGCTAGTATTTATTTATTACTATTCCATGAATAATGGGAGAGTTTTATGTAAGTCATCCTAAAATTAGACACACCAGAAGCTCAAGATTTACTTCTGCTAGCAAATTTACTATAGTTTTTTTTTTTTTGGGGGGGGAGCAGTCTTGGGGCCTGAACTCTCGGACTTGGCGCTGTCCCTCAGCTCTTCAGCTTAAGGCTAGCACTCTACCAGTTGAGCCACAGCGCCACTTCTGGCTTTTTTCTTTTTGCTTATGTGGTGCTGAGGAAACAAACCCAGGGCCTCATGCATGCAAGGCAAGCGCTCTACCACTGAGCCACCTTCCCATCCCCTTTACTATAGTTTTAATAGTAATATTCATAATAATAAATCCTAATTGAAACAAAAGTAATAAATCAAAGAATGTTTATGCCTTGGACTGGGAATGTGGCTAAGTGGTAGAGTGCTTTCTTGGCATGCATAAAGCCCTGGGTTCAGTTCCTCAATTCCACATAAACAGAACAAGCCAGAGGAAGTGGGGCTGTGACTCAAGTGGTAGAGTGTTGGCCTTGGACTGGAAAAGAAAGAAAGAAAGAAAGACAGAAAGAAAGACAGAAAGAAAGACAGAAAGAAAGAAAGAAAGAAAGAAAGAAAGAAAGAAAGAAAGAAAGAAAGAAAAAGAAGAAAAGAAAGAAAGAAAGAAAGAAAGAAAAAAGAAAGAAAGAAAGAAAGAAAGAAAGAAAGAAAGAAAGAAAGAAAGGAAGAAGAGAAAGAAAGAAAGAAAGAAAGAAAGAAAGAAGGAAAGAAGGAAAGAAGGAAAGAAAGAAAGAAAGAAAGAAGAAAGGAAGGAAAAAATGGAAGGAAGGAAGGAAGAAAGGAAGAAAGGAAGAAAGGAAGAAAGAGAGAGAGACAGAGAGAGACAGAGAGAGAGACAGAGAGAAAGAAAGAAAAGAAAAAATAGAATATGCAATCTTGAATTGCAAAAGAAAAAAAGTCAAGTAGACATGTTTGAAGATCAAACAAACTTATCAGGGGAAAAAACTTATCACAGGTACATGATATGGTACTTGGCAATAAGTTAATAATTTTCATTACAATAAAATGTGGAATGAAGTAGAAATGATTATGGACATATTTGTAAGATTTTTCAAGTTACCTACCTGAAATAGTTTGATTCTTCTGTGCGACCAAAGCAATTTTGATCAGGTACATTTTGACATTGACGGGGAAAAGTAGGCATTTTGTTTCTTTTTTTTTTTGTTTTTTTTTTTGCTTATGTGGTGCTGAGGAATTGAACCCAGGGCCTCAGGCATGCAAGGCAAGCACTCTACCACTGAGCCATCTTCCCAGCCCAAAAGTAGGCATTTTGAAAGATCCAGATAATTCTCTTTGTAAGTTCTTCTTTCAAAGGAAGTTCTTTGCTATCCTGAGCAAAGAAAATTCTCAACTTTAGTCCTCTTTGCTTTTCCTTTCTTGCCTAAGTGTGTGTAAGAATATAGATGGATTGTATGTGGTAACTTATAAGGTTGTAGCCAAGACACTAGAGATGGTCAGCAATCTAAGATTTAAGACATAATCTCAATCACATATAATAAGGGCTACACTGAGAAACATTGTAGATATTAAATCATTTTTAAAAATCTGTAAACAACACAAATATAACAGAAGTAACTAACCAAAGATACCAAATGTATTCTAATTTCTATCACCTCTGAAGGCAAAATTTAGTTTATTTATTTATTGATTGATTTTTATGGCTGAAATTCAACTGAATGTTACAGAAAGCAATGCTTTGACATATTTTGGCATAATAAAAGGTAAACACCAGAGTCTGAAGAGACAGAGCATGCAAATAAGCCAACAGGGTACATGCAAACATGTTCAACACAGGAGAAGGGAAAATTAAAACCACAACAAGATATCATCTCCCATCCGTTATTAAAAAGACAAAGTATAACAAATGTCAAGGATGTAAAGAAAAATGATGCCTTGTGAACAGTTAATGGGAATGTAAATTAGGACAGCTATCTGGAAACCTAGCTAGAGGTCCCTCTGAAAACTAAATAAATCATAAATATACGATGTGGGGTACAAGAACAATATATGGGGTATAAAACAATATTTACATTATATATAGATGTGAGCATACATCTTTTCTTACCTATTTTATCACAAATACTTTCCACATCAGTATTTACCATCAGTTCTTACTCTTCTCTCTTATCCATGAAAGGCCTCATGTTATTGTACAATGTTGGTTTTGAATTTTTTACATATGTATGTATAAATGGATGAATGCATGTGCGGTTTTTGTTCTTAGAATAATGCTACAAAACACACTTTGAGATAATGTTCTATTTTGTCCTTCTTTTTGTTCTCTTTGTTCCACTCCAAATAAATGTTGTCCTATTATAATATGATGTCATAGTGTTATGGTTTAAATATGAGATGTCCCTTGTGGCCCAGGTGTTGAACACTTAGTCCCCAGTGTTTGCCCTTGAGAGGAATTGGAAATTTAGAGAGGTGGGCCTACTTAGGAGCAGCAAGTCACTTGGACATGTCTTTGAAGATTCTACCAAGTCCCTGATCCCTTCTGTTTTCTCTGCTTCCTGTCCTGGATAAAATACAGCACTGCCTGCCCAGAGCCTTGTCACCAAGATGTTGTGTCACCTGCATAGAGCAACCATGGATAGAACGCTGACGCCATGAGCCAAGATAAATCTTGCTTCCTTTAAACTGGTACCTCTTCTTTCTTAGAGACACACACATAACTAATAAATTGAGCATTTATTTTTAGCCATAGATTTAGATTTTTAATGTTGGTGAGCATATACAGATGAAAAGAGAATAAAACTCATGATTATTTTTTAGTCTAGTTCCTTCACTGAACTTACATAGTGCTCCCATAATGCATGCATATGCCATGCAAATGAATGTTCTTTGTGCTTTTTTTGATAGATTCTTGATAGATTCTTGATTGCTCAGAGATGGAAAGGAAAAAAATGTTGACACTTGCAAAATATCTGCTTTATATAAGCATAATCATCCAGTAGATATCTTTACATTCCCACAGAAATGGAAAATTTGAAAAATCACTCTTTCTGACAAAATATTGATGGTCATATTATGTAGACAAAATGGTTCAGGATTTAATGTAATGTTAGAGTGTACATTTACTAGAGCAGAAATTGTCAGATGAAAAGTCACCTGGAAGCATTTCTCAAAATCACATTTCTAAGTGAGGTGTAATGTTTTCTTAAGTCATGGAAGAAAGGCGAGGGTCTGTACAGTGTGAGGAGCTCTTGGCGTGATTACTCATTGCTATGGCCTAATTGAAGGTAGATGAGTGCCACATTTATGAAGCAATAGAAGTTGGCCTTTTGTACAATTTGGTTCCATCTTCTTCTGCCATTCCATCATGCAATGCACCGAGCCCTTCCCTTTCATCTACCTTCAGAATCTACTTTCCTTTCTTTTACTCCCAGTGACCCACTTTGAGCTAAGGTGTGAGAGTTTCTCATGGGTTCTCAATTACACCCCTTTTTAGCTGACTGCTTGACTTTTGCCCGTTGTAAAGTAATTGTGCACATTACAGCATTTACTTTAATCAGACATTAGAATTTCACACTTCTTTTTATAGGTAATTTTATTCTTTCTAGTAAATGTATTAAAACAGAGGTATGGCTCAGCGCTAATGCATTTGCCTGGCATGCATGGAGCCCTAGTTTCCCATCTTTAGCACTAGAAGAAAGTGAATCAAGTAGCCACATGAAGGGAAATGTTGGTTTAATTCTTAGCACTGCAAAATAAAAATAAAACTAAATCAAGCAGCCACATTCAAATATTACAATTGAAATTAATTGTAATAATATATTGTATTTAACTTCATTGGGTAGCCAATGTGAAAATGACTAATGAGATACTGGACACACTTTTGTGATTGTATTTCTTTTTTGTATATTTATTTTGTTGTAAAAATACTGTACAGAGGGGTTTACAGTTACACAAATAAGGTAATGAGTACATTTCCTATCATGAATTGTTACCTCTTCCTTTGTGTTTCCCCTACCATCCCTTCCCTCTCCACCTGCCCAACTACCCCTGCCACAAGTTGTAAAGTTCATTTTCAACATAGTGTCTTGTACATCTCATTGTTACAATGGGTAAGCCTGTAACTTATTTCAGCATTTTGTTATTTATCTTCCCCTCCCCAAATTAGAAAAATCTACATACAAGATTCAGAGTACCAGGATAAAATATAGTGAAAACAGGGGTTATACCATCTGAGAAGAATATAGAAAAGAAACAACAAAATTGCATGGTACATTATAAATACATTAAAAAACAACAGCAAGAAAAATAAAACTACTTGTGTCTCTATCTTGGGGTTCATTTCGCTTAGCATCATCTTCTGTGGTCATATGTACATAGCTTTTGAGCTTTTCTGCTTGTCCTAAACATATGCACACTTTTGTTGAAATAAGCCCTTAAACATTGAGCACTGATTTCACATGGTAACATGTATAAACTATGTAGAGTTTATACATTAGTTACATTGATTTTTGTGCTAAGGGGCTAGATAAGCTACCGTTATCATGTTGGACAGTCAGGTCTACAAGGTGACCAGAAAGTGCTAGAAGGATGAGAAAGTTTCTCAATATATTTGCTTCTCACAGCCAACCATTCCTTTATTAAGGGATCACCAAAGCCTTGTGAAATCATCTCAGGGAGTTTTGGAACTGTAAGATTCTGTCCATTCAGGTGTTCTGTGATAGGATCTGGTCTCCATGCCTATTTTGCAGTTACATTGCTGGATTTCTTCATCAGAATTTCCTGTGCTAACAGAGGTTAATTTCTGTCCATTACTAAGTATATCTAGCATGGCCATGAAATAGCATTCTTCCTATCTGAATGAACAATCTACTTTATTGACAGACAAGTTTGTTATATTTTTAAAACTATAGTCCCCATTTTCTAGAGCTCAGGAATGCACTTCTGTAAATGTAGTAGTTTTCTCCTTCTAAATAGGGACTTTTCTGAGAAAAAAAGTATGTTTCAGGGAAGCAGCCTCTTCATTAAGGAAGTTATTACTGCATAACAAATGAAAATGTCAAATGAGTGGGTAAAGATCCTAGAATGTGATGAAGCCTTGGAACCATAATGCTTTTCAATCAAAGGCATTTGTAATTCTCCATAAGCATTTAGAGCTATCAGTGAGCACAAAGGTAATGCAAGGTAAGTTTTAATACTTCAAATACATTTCAATCTCTACACTTCATTTATTCCACAAATTAGTTTACCATAAATCTATCATTGGTAACCAATTTTATATACTGTTTCATCAAAAGACAATTTCTTTTATTGCTTCTCACATTTGGAACACTTTTTGCTCTGCTATTTCATAACCAAGTAAACATATATCTTGTTGTGGCATGAAGATGGTGCAAATGATACAAAACCCGTCATCACCAATAGCTACAGTTTTTGACATATTCTGCTTTGCCAAACACCTGTGAGTACTTTATGCCCTTAACATTTACAGATTTTTTAAATCACAATCAGCAGAAGAAAGTAAGAATTCTATTCAACAAAATAGCAGCTAATAGGCATGCTCAATGATTTCAGAGTGACATAGATAGAAATTAATTTAGCTGAATCCATAAGCCTATTGAAAAATGAATGACAGCTTCCTCCCCTACAATATAAATATAATTAAAAATGCAAGCATAAATCTGTGGAATAAAATGTCTGGGACGGTGATGAAAGTGTTTCTTCTGGCTGGGTAGCCAATACATCTATTTTTATCGGTAAGTAGGTGTATGAAAGAGCTGCCATTTAACAAAGCATGTTGACCTTTCCACATTTTTATCCATCTCTCCCCTCTCTACACTTCTTAATTTTCTAGAATATACATTAAATTATTGATCATAATTTTTCCCTCTTCTCTTCTTTTCCATTGACTCCACACCACCTCCTTTAAGTTACTCACTTTCTGGTGTTTTATATTGCTGAACATTTACTTTGCCTTTCTAAGGAATTACCCCATTTGAGTTCTCCCTTGAATCTACCGTATTTCAGTGAATACATTTATATATATTTGCATACAACCCAGTGTATTCACTTACAACTTTGCAAGCTAAATCTAAGATGGGGAAAAAAAACCCCTACGTTCTAAAGACACTTCATCTGGAGCTAAAGAATTGAAGATGAGTTATCCAAAACTTTTCCTTTAGCTGTAATGGATGTCATGTATCACTTACTTGCTTATTCATTTTGCTACATATTAAATGACAAGAATGATAAAGCACTATGATAACTTTATTAAAATTATTTTTATAAGGGAGCTCAAATCATGGATTCTAAGTTAAACATTTATGTTTATACAAAATAAGTAGAATAAAGAGCTAGTATTGCACTAAGGCTAGACATGGTAGACAAGTCTACCACACTTTGTTGACTTTGTATAAGCTATGTGCCCAAACAATTTAAAAACTTCATCAAGATTATAGAAGATTTTTGCCAATGGAAAGATAACAGAACTTTGCAAAAGGGACAGTAACTGAGCAAATTTATCACATCAAGAAGTCAGTAAGATAATGGCTTTGATTTGAGAAATTTATGACTAAGTCCATGTGCAGATGCAAGATAGGAACACACTAATCATTCTAACAATTTACAAAGTGCAAGATGACCTAGCACTTAAGAGCAAGAATTAAAAAAGTCTTTTAACCTTCTTATGTGACCACATAGAAAATTAATGGATTAACATTTGTTTAAACAATCCATATATTTGAACACATTTCAAGATTTAATGTATGAGTCCCATTGCAATAAAACAAAAACTTATTATTTCTAATGACAGGTTTCATAGGGATACATTTAAAGAATTTAATAATGTATAAATGCAGTTTTACTATTATTCTACAGGAATTTCTAATTGCTATCTTACATTATATGGGATTAATAATATATCCTTTCCTAAGAAAACCCTGTACCTTCCATGACATTTCTGCTGTTTGATTTTCATTAGTTGCTTCAAAATTTGTTTGTAAAGAAAATATGAATAAATGCAATGCAAAAAGTCACATATTTTTAAAGTGTTTGAGTATATTTTTAAAAAATTTATTTGGAAATGAATCATAAAAGTATATATTATTCCCATTGTTCTTAGGTTATCACTTGAAGAAGAGCAACCTTTAAAAAATGTATTAACTCAATGTGCTATCAAATGAACATAATCTCTTAATTTCCATTGGAATAAAAAGAGCCAATTTCAATATTTGATTGGAAATGCACACAGGGATGTAAATCTGTCAGTGGTGACATTTGCACCCTACTGCATACTTAAGTGGTCATAGTTTATTAAAATGAGTGCTGCTCTCATAGACACAATTTAACATACTTTAATTTCTACACTATTGTTAACATATCATAATACCGGGTCAAGATAAATGAGTAAAATGACCATTTGAATTAATATACTCACAGTATTGATTTTATTGCTACATCTATGAAAAGGAAAGGACAGTATAATTTTAGAACCGATACAATATGACATTTTCAATCTATGTGAGTTAGAGTCTATGAATACTCCATGTGAGTATTGAAAGTTCAGAAATATTTTAATATTGAATTTCTCTCTGAATTTCGTCACCTTGACTTTTTATAACCAGAGTGGTTCCCAAAATACATTTCTCAATACAGATTACCTTGTTTGATTTCTTCTTGACTTCTGGGTCCATTATGGATTACAAAAAGATGAAAATATATAGTATACAAATGCCTTTTACTTGATTTATTTAAAAACAATCCTCCTTTACTAAGCAGGACACTGGTAGCTCACACCTGTTTTCCTCGCTACTTGGGAGGTTGAGAATGGGAAGACGGTGGTTCCAGGCCTGCGTAGGCAGAAAAGCCCTCAAGCTTCAGTCTCAAAGAGGGAAACTGAATGAGGATATGTGTGCTTATCACCCACATAATAACAAGAAGCCCCCCCCCCAAAAAAAAGAGGAGGATCAAAGTCCAGCAACACCTGAGCAGGGAGAGAGATCTTACCTCAAAAATCAGCTAGTAAGAAAGCAGAGCTGAGGTATGTGTCAGTGGCAAAACATCCACAGCAAGCCATAGTTCAAACTCTAGTACCACCAAAATCATGCCAATCTAAACTACATATCATAAGACTGTCTTTTTAATTGATTTTTTTTTTGTCAGTTTGGGGCTTTTAACTCTAGGTCTGGGCACTGTCCCTGAGTTCTTCAGCTCAAGGAGAGCTCTCTACCACTTGAGCCACTGTGCTACTTCCAGATTTCTGGTGGTTAATTGCAGATAAGATTCTCATGAACTTTCCAGCCTGGACTGGCTTTGAACCTTGAATCAAGATCTTCAGGTCTCAATCTCCTGAGTAGCTAGGATTACGGCATGAGCCACTGGTGCCCACCCTTAAATTGATGATTTTTAAAAAATTATTTTATTGTAAAGATGCAAGGTAGAGGGGTTACAGTTATATGAGTAGAGCAAAGAGTACATTTCTTGTCGAGCATTGTTACCCTCTGTTTTGTTTTTCTTCCTACTATCCCGTCCCTCCCCTACCATGCCTCCATGCCTCCCCTCCCTTCCAAGTTGTGAAGTTCATTTCCAACATAGTGTTTTGTGCATATCATTGTTGCAATAGGTCATTCTGTGTCCTTGTTTCAGCATTTTGTTATTCTTCTTCCCTCCCCAAATTAGACAAATGTATATACAAGATGAAGGGTACCAAAATCAACTATAGTGAAAACAAGGGATATACTACAGGGGGAAGAACATACAAAAGAAACAACAATAACAACAACAACAAAAACCTCATAGTACATTAAAGACAATAACAACTAAGAAAAACCTCTGTCTCCCTATCTTGGGGTTCATTTTACTTAGCATCATCTTATATGGTCATATGTACATAGCTTTTGAGCTTTTCTGCTCATCTCATAAGATCATCCTAGACATATACTAATTATTGCAAATAAGGGAAACCATGGGACCTATATTTCTTTGGGTCTAGCTTACTTCACTTAACATGATTTTTTCCAATAAAGGACTCATCCGAATTCTGGTTATAGTCCAATTTCAGAATCAAGTTTCAACAAAATACTTTGTTTCAAAGCCAGACACTAGTAGCTAACAGGTGTAAACCAAATTACTCAGGAGGCTGAGATCTGAGAATCTAGGTTCAAAACCAGCACAAGAGGAAAGTTTGAGGGACTCTAGTCTCCAATTAGCAATCAAAAACCATTTGTAGCTCAAATACTAGAGTGCTAAGCCTTGAGCACAAATAAAGCTCAGGGACTGAGTTCAGGCCTTGAGTTTAAGCCCCAGGACAGGTTAAAAACCAAAACACAAAAGCAAGCAAACAAACAAACAAAACCCTTTGCTTCTTAGAGGAGCAATTCAATTCTGGCTTGTAAAGTTTCTTCTTATAGCAGAAAAGAAAGATCAGAATCCATGAACCAAGTAAAATTGGTGTTGTTGGCATAGTGTAGACAATCTTGTTGCTTTGTTTTTTTATAAATTGAGAAAAATTATAGCAAAGGAAAAATGTCTGTCAATAATAGACACATTCTAGTAGAATACTAGCATCAAAGTCATAAAGGGAAAAATTTGTGGAAAACAAGCATGGGATCTCAGGCTCTGTGTTCCAGAAAATGGGAATGAGTGAGTATGAAGGACTTTATTTGCAATACTAGTATATGTCTGAGACAAGCAGAAATGGTCAGATAAGTTGATGCTAGGCGAAATGAACCCCAAGATAAGGACTCAAATGGTTTTTCTTTTTTGCTATTGTTTCTAACATATTTATAAGATGATTTCTTTGTTGCTTTGTATGTCCCTCCCCCAAGGTATAACCCCTTTTTTCACTGTATTTGATGTTGGTATAATTTGTGGAGGGGAAGGGAAAAAACAAATCTTTTAAATAGGGATACAGGTGGACCCATTGCAACAATGAGATGTACAAGATGTTATGTCGAAAAACCGAACTTTACAACTTTGGCGGGGCCTAGGGACGGGGTGGGGGTGGGGCAGGGATGGTAAGGGGAAACAAAGGAGGAGGCAACAATGCTTGATAAAAAACATGTACTCATTAGCTTGCTCATGTAATTGAAAACCCTCTGTACAGTATTTTCCCAATAAAAAACCTTATTAATTAAAAAAAAAGAAAATAGAGGTAGGAGTTTGAAATTAGATATTCCAATTGCTCCAAAAAAGACCCACCACTACCAGGAATGAAGAAGATGGAACTTAATGAAGACTTGGAGGAAAGTAGCAGCATTGGGAAAGTTTGGGAGAATAGTGCGCAAAGCAGCTGAGCAAAAATAGCAGATTATGACATAATTATGACTAAAACAAATTAGCTGCTTGCTGATGGTGATACTGTTATTTGTCCTTGAATTTTTTTTGAAATTTAAATTGCACTATCATATTTGGAAATAAAAGCATCTCCATTTTCAGTGTTTATTTGGCACTGTTCAAAAATGAACAGTTATATTAATGCAGAAATGTTATTTTTTTCCTTTTGTACAGAAGGACCATACTTAACCAGATACATGAAGTCTTATCCACATATCTTTTTTATTTTTTATTTTATTTTAGTCTGTCATAGGGCTTGAACTCAGGGTCTGGGCACTGTCTCTGAGTCTTTTTTTTTTAATTTGTCAGTTGTGGGTCTTGAACTCTGGGCCTGGACGCTCTCCCTCAACTGTTCAGCTCAAGGCTAGCGCCCTACCACTTGAGCTACAGCACCACTTCCGGGTTTCTGGAGGTTTATTGGAGTTAAGAGTTTCATGGACTTTCCTGCCCAGGCTGGCTTTGAACTGTGATTCTCAGATCTCAGCCTCCTGAGAAGCTAGAATTACAGGCGTGAGCCACCAGCGCTTGACTTCTCTGAGTCTTTTTGCTCAAGACTAGCATTCTGCCACTTGAACCACAGCTCTATTTGTGGATTTTTGTGTTTAATTGGAGAAACATTCTCATGACTTTCCTGCCTCTGCTGGCTTTGAACCATGATTCTCATATCCCATGAGTAGCTAGGAGTACAGGTGTGCACCATTGATGCCCAGCTTATGCACGTGGTTTTAATTGCAGACATTAATAAGGTATTCTGTAAATAATGAACAAAAAATTATAAACTGGAATTCCAGAATAGTGGCCCTTGGCTACCTGCATGTAAGAACAAAGAAGGTAGCTTTTATTCCTCCTCCAGTCTTAGTGGGTCTTTGGGGTATGCACAAGAGAAAACTACTAGTAAATATCCCAGGGCAGTTAGCTACAGACTACTTGAATTTGTGATTGGAACAATTTTTAAGAACTAACAATTTTTAAGAAGACAATTGTTGATAATACATAACAAATTAGAATTAAAAGGTACATGAGAAAACAATAGGGAAATTTATGAACATTTTAGCGAGTTGGGGTTAGAATATATGAAGAACAGATTTCTACGAGTGAGACATTCTGGGATTTAGCCAGAGAGATTATGTTAAGCCATTAATGTAAATTTTCAGTAAACATATTTGGAGTGAAGAAAGCTTAGAGCCTTGAGGTTGGGGTTTCAAAATTATCTCTCCATAAATTCCAGTAATCCAAGGCAGGAATTGATTTGAAATAGAATACTTAGAACTAGAGGTCAGATCTAGAAGGACAGGGATGTCCTTAATGTGAAAGCGCAGACATAAACATAAGTAAACCAACTTATACTACAGCATTGAAACTGAGATATGTGAACCGAATAAATGTTAGAACCCATGGGTTCCAGGACATCATATATCACCTGGGACTGCATTAAGAAAACTCAGACAATTTGTCACCCGGAATATAGGAAACTACATGAACCCCCACAAGGAACGCCTTGTTGTTTTCCTTATTTGTTTTTCCTTAATGAGAACACCTCAAACTTTTTCACCCTGGCTGATGTCAAAAGTGGAAATGATGAGACAACCAGATATATGCAAATGAAAGAGAAGCTACGAGACAGTGAGACAAGTTTTAGCACAAACAAGGATTGGCACAGGCCTTCGATTTAACAATTCAAGACAGGAGGGATATTTTTCAGGGGGCAATGGAGTACCCCTCTGTGTGATTCTGGTTCCTTTTTCACGGCATACACACAGCTTATTCTAATTACTTTTTACTGACATAGACCATGTATCCCTTAGGTACAGGTCTCAGGTCAATCTCTGTCAATATGAAATCCCCAGGAATAAGCAAAGTGTGAAGGTCACCTAGGCTCCTGAGACTAACAGTTAAGTGAGCACATGACTGAGAAGAACTGGAGCATGGTGTGTGGTGTAATGATCGTTGATGAATAGAGTGTGTGGTAACGGGGGTAGAAATAAAAGACCTGAGATATTATTGCTGCCTGAGGTTACCTACAGAATAAGGTTGAACAATCTCTAGAATCCTCTAATTTGTTATAACATGATATTTGGGGACAAAGTTAAGTGAGCGGGAGGAGAGAATACTAATATTTGATAGATCATTTATATTTGATCTTTGCAAACCAGAGAACCATTACTTTTGCTTGTTTTTAAGTACAAATTCCTACCTACGATTATTCTCAGATTTGAATTCGCACGTTCATGAATTAAAAAAAATACATATAGCTTTTTTAAAACTATAAACTACTAACCCCACTGAACTTTCTTCGAAGGTTTGGAATTCTGTTTATGTGAAACCAAAGGAAAGCTAAAAGGATACAGAATCTATAAATTTCCATTTCATTGTTTTTACTGAGATTATTTGGAAATCACTTCCTGGCCAACCAGAACTGGCCAGATGCAAAATGGTAGCACATAATTCAACATTGGCTATGTTGATAATCCCAAGAGGAGAAAGAGGAAAAGAATAAGAAAGAAAGAGAAAAATACCCAGACACCTATGAGACAATTTGCTTATAAGTTCAAAATATGGTAACCTATTTTTAAATCAGAAGCTCAGGGAAAAATAAGGCAAGTGGATTTTCAAAATCCATATAATAAGACCACAAAATTATTACCAGTCTTCTGAGATTTACTTTTCCAAGGGGTGGTCTAACAGTGTTTACTAACTATTCTACCTCTACTTTGTCTATGAAGCCAATACAGACTGACTTTACAATCTACTTGTCAAAGGCAATTTACTAGACAGTTTTCATGACATCTTTTCTTTTCTTCATATATCCATGCATTTATTCATTCATCTATTTATAACAGTTGCTGTTTTGAAAATAATATATCCGACTTTTAATGCTTCCATTCCTGTAAAGGGGAGTAAACACAACAGATAATTTCACATTGGAATAAATACCACCAACTGACAAAGCAAGAAATTTTTTTCCAGGATCTGATAGTATAAAGGATACCTTCTGTCTGTGCAGCAGAGTGTGCAGGAAAGATTGGCAGAGCAAGTGCAACTTTTAAAATTTACTTTAGAAGAACACATGGCTCCCAGAGAAGTCTCTCAGATTCAGCATTTTCTAAGAGTTGTAGTTATGTATATTTTAACGACCTGTTCAAGTCATAAATGCATGGTTTTTTATGGTTTTAATTACAGAATAAATTTCCTAATGTTACAAAATTCTAAATGGCCACTGGGAAGAAATTCTCATAATAATGTGAGAGTATTCAGACCATACACAAATTGGCTATTAATGAGTTTCCTGCAAAATGATTTGCTTGATTACTTACTATCCTGCGGCAACTGGATGTGGAAATGAACAGAACAGAACTGAACTAGGCTTTAATCCTGGTCTTCACCCATCTAGACAAATGTGAGCTACCTACTTTTCAATGAAACAGGACATGTCCCTTACTCAATCTTAGGTTGGAACTGGGGTAAATGAGAAGAGTCCTTACAAAATGCTTTCTGTATTCTGTTCAAAGAGAGAATGCAAATGAGTTTCAGAGCACGATGTCACATGGGACACAGACAATTCTATTGAATAGGAACAAGTAGGCAAATGCCCCCCCTCTCTAAGCCCCCTGATTTTTTTAATGATACATACTTTTTGTATCATTTTGTATATTTTGTATACATTTTGTATATTTTGATTGTAAAAATACTGTACAGATGGGTTACAGTTACATGAGTAAGGTAATAATTACATTAGTTATCGAGCATTGTTCCTCCCTCCTTTGTTTTCCTCTACCATCCCTTCCCTCCCCACCTCCCCAACTCTTCCCTTTCCCCCACCCCTGAACTTGTAAAGTTCATTTTCAACATACCATCTTGTATATCTCATTGTTACAATGGGTCAGCCTGTATCCTTATTTCAGCCTTCTGTTAGTTCCCTTCCCCTCTCCAAATTAAAAAAATGTATATACAAGATGCAGGGTACTGGAAACAAATACAGTGGAAACAGGGGTTATACCATGGGGGAAGAACATACAAAAGAAACAAAAAAAATCACATAGTACATTAAAAACAACAGCAAGAAAAATAAAACCACTTTTGTCCCTATCTTGGGGTTCATTTCGTTTAGCATCATCTTATACAGTCATATGTACATAGCTTTTCTGCTTGTCCTAGACATATGCTAGTTAATGCAAATAAGGGAAACATTGGAACCTAGGATTCTTTGGGCTTGGCTTACATCACTTAATACAATATTTTCCAAATTTTTCCATTTCCTAACAAATGGGGAGGTGTCATTCTTTCTGATGGAGGCATAGAATTCCATTGTGTGTATATATTATATTATATACATGTTATATATAAATATACATATATCACTTTTTCTTGATCCATTCATCTACTGAGGGGCATCTGGATTGGTAAATAATGGTAAATAATGCTGTGATAAACATAGATGTGCTGGTAGCTTTAGAATGTCCTTGTTTGTGATCATTTGGGTAAATGTCCAAAAGTGGGATTGCTGGGTCATAGGGAAGCTCTATGTGGAGTCTTTTCAGGGACCTCCATACTGCTTTCCAAAGTGGTTGAACAGGTTTACACTCCCACCAACAATGCAGTAGTTCCTTTTGGCATCCCCTACAGCATTTGTTAATCATTTAAACAGGGATACAGGTGGACCCATTGCAACAATGAGATGTACAAGTCTTTATGTCGAAAACGAACTTTACAACTTTCGTGAGGGGGGGGAGGCGGGAAGGTATGGGGGGGTGGATGGGAAAGGATAGGAAGGGGAAACAAAGGAGGAGGCTACAATGCATGATAAGAAATGTGCTCATTATCTTGCCCATGTAATTGTAACTCCTCTGTACAGTATTTTCACAATAAAAAAAAATAAGCCCCTGATTTTGTGGAGATAAAGAGTTGTGTCTTTCAGGAAGATCATGAAGATGTCTAAGTAACAGAATCCATAATGTGCTTCCCATGCTACCTACTCTAAACTGTCACCTCACTCTATCTATTGTTTTTACCACACCCCTCTTCCGCTTCAAGGTAAAAAAAATTCTCAGTAAATAACTATCGTTAGAGATGTTTCTCAAGTCCTAGTTCAAATCTATTTGAATATTGTATTATATAATTAAAATATTTGGGGTAAATTATGTAGCTATATATGATACTGTGAGGGTCTAAAACTGTGCCATTTAATGTTAAGGAAAAGTGAGTGTGAAAGGATGATTAGTGTCAGATCTGAAGGTAAAGGGACTAAAGGGTCCATATTCCATGTAGGCCATGTGTGGGGCATAGGCAGATCACATGGTGGTACCTATTGAAATATTTCCTTGATTCCTCTCTTACCGTAATTCAAAATTCTCTATATTAATTACTTCTCTTCCATGTAATGGATTTTTTTAAATCATGATTTCCTCTGATATTTTAAGAAAAAAAAAAGCACTCTTTCTATTATTTTTTTTGGGGGGGGGTCCTGTCGTGGGGCCTGAACTCTGGGCCTGGGCGCTGTCCCTCAGATCTTCAGCTCAAGGCTAGCACTCTACCACTTGAGCCACAGTGCCACTTCTGGCTTTTTTCTTTTTGCTTATATGGTGCTGAGGAATCGAACCCAGGGCCTCATGCATGCAAGGCAAGCGCTCCACCACTGAGCCACCTTCCCAGCCCGTCTTTCTATCATTTTTTGTTGCTATAATTTCTTGCCACTTAATTTTAAAATAAAGATTTTTATTGCAAAGATGGAATTGGATAGTTTACTGCTTTGATGTGTTGAGAATTTTAAACAAATCAAGACATTAAAAATATAGTATAGTTTATAATCCATGATCTATTTGCTTTATGTAAATATATATATACATATATATATTAATGATCAAGTAGTTACATTCCCAAGACTGATAATCTTCCAACTTTTAATCAGCAGTATTCATCTGAAGCTGTGCAATAGATACATTAGAATACACTGGGTTAAAACATGTAACAATAGGAATACCAGTGGCTCACACCTGTAATCTTGGCTACTCAGGAGCCTGAGATATGAGGATCGTGGTTCAAAGCCAGCCAGGGCAGCAAAGTCCATGAGACTCTTATTTCCAATAAACCACTAGAAAACCGGAAGTGGCACTATGCCTCGAGCAGTAGAGTGCTCGCCTTGAGCTGAAGAGTGCAGGGACAGCGCCCAAGAACAGAATTCAAGCCCCACGACCGACCAAAACAAACAAAACAAAAAAAAAATAGAAATATAAAGCATGTGCTCTACTACAATTTGTGGTTCTGTAATATCTCCTCAAAGGCCCTGTATTAAAGGCCTGGTCCTCTGGTGCTATTGAAAGGTGTCAACGTGTTTAGGAGGTTTTAAGTCACTGAGGATATGATCCCTTTGGGGATTATGAGGCTGTTTGCTTCTCTCACTTATTTATGTTTAGTAATTGCCACACCATCAGGATGGCAGTATGTCATGTCACATGCTCTTGTCATGGGGTTCTGTGCCACAAGTAGAGACATAAAAGCAGTGGGTCTTCCAGGCTATTGAGAGGAAGTTCTTCAAACTAAGAGGCTTTAGATTGACCTTGGGTATTGGTTACAGATCTAGAATTCTGCTTGGCATTTGTTTGTTATTTGTTAATTTCCTGGTTTAGATACTTTGGCTGAATTGTTTGAAATTTAAAATCGTGGATCATGAAGTCAGAAAATGTCTAAGTGGAATACAAAGTGCCAAGTATTAAAATGATTAAGAAGACTAATTGGTCAGTCTTTCTTTAGATGTTCCAGTTAGTAATTCTCCTGTCATTACGTTAGTTCACAATCTGAAAATAATCATTTATTGTTTCTCTATTGCACTAAGAATTCTAAATCATTACTTCTTAAGGACAAACTCTAACCCTATTCTATATCTAAGAGAACCATTTTCTTTTTTTAAAAATTTTTGTTGTGAAAATACCATACAGAGGGGTTACAATCACATGAACAAGCAAGCATTCTTTTTTTTTGGGGGGGGGGTCTAGTTGTGGGGCCTGAACTCTGGGCCTGGGCACTGTCCCTCAGCTCTTCAGCTCAAGGCTAGTGCAAGCAAGCATTCTTGCCTCCTCCTTCGTTTCCCCTTACCATCCCTTCCTAAGTCCTCCCTCTGTAAAGTTGTTTTTAGATATAACATCTTATACATCTCATTGCTCCAATGGGTCCACCTGTATCCCTATTTAAACAATTTGTTTTTTCCCTTCCCCTCTACCAATTATACCAATATCAAATACAGTGAAAACAGGGGTTATACCTGGGGGGACATACAAAGCAACAAAGAAATCATCTTATAAATATGTTAGAAACAATGGCAAAAAAGAAAAACCACTTGAGTCCTTATCTTGGGGTTCATTTTGCCTAACATCAACTTATCTGACTGTTTCTGCTTGTCTCAGATATATACTAGTTATTGCAAATAAGGGGGGACCTATGTTTCTTTGGGCCTGGCTTACTTCACTTCATATAATTTTTTCCAAGTCTTTCCATTTCCTAACAAATGGGGCAATGTCATTCTTTCTGATGGAGGCATAGAATTCCATTGTGTATATATGGCACATTTTCTTGATCCATTCATCTACTGAGGGGCATCTGGGTTGGTTTTATATCTTAGCTATGATAAATAATGTTGCAATAAACATAGTTGTGCTGGTAAGGATGGCTAATAGACACATGAAGAAATGTTCAACCTCCCTAGCCATAAAAGAAATGTAAATCAAAACAACATTGAAATACTACCTCACCCCATTTAGAATGGCTATAATCAAGAACTAAAATAACAACAGATGCTGGAGGGGATGTGAACAGAAGGGAACCCTACTGCATTGTTGGTGGGAGTGTAAACTTGTTCAACAACTTTGGAAAGTAGTATGGAGAATCCACATAGAGCTTCCCTATGACCCAGCAATCCCACTTTGGGGCATTTACCCGAATGATCACAAACAAGAGAACCATTTTCTATGGGACCATTTGTATCCTAAGACTTAGTAAAACCAAGAGTGATCTTTGATACTTGCAGTAATAATGATTACAATGTCAAGAGTTCATTCAGCCCATGTTCTTCCAGTGTGTATGGTATCCTTGATTCAATACATATACTTTGCTAGTTAGAAAAGCATCTGTGAGTGTAGCTGTGGACTAATTTTTGTCATACTGATGAACTTGCACCTAGAAGATTGTATTTACAATACCTCTCAGGTAAATCTTTTTAAGTTTTATTTTAAACCTTTAATAACCCAGCCTTACTTAAGAAAAATTCTATTTAAATGAAACAAAAACCATAGGGAGACTATTTTAGTGTCCTTCAAATTTTTTCTTATAAGATAACAAAAAATATATATTTAAACTGAATAATAATTTTCAGTTTTCAATATCAATACCTACTTCATTCGTGTATATACTCAATTACATTTCGGTGTATTAAGTAGCACAAGAGCAACTGTGCTAAATTAGATTAAGTCCCTACTCTAGGATTTTTATATAAAATATCATATGTTTATACTATTTTCCTTTGTTTCAGTTGCAAATGCAATGTATACTTCAGAACTACAGGCTACCTCTTAAGGAAATTAGGAACTCTTAATTATTTTTACTTCTAAAAGCCAGAGAACCTTTCACTTATTTTCTTAGCAGCAAATCTTATTTTACAATGTAAAGCTAAGTAGAAGCTATTTTTTTGGCATGCTACTTTGGAGTTGATGAATAGCTGTCATTTTCACAAATGATTTTGAACTTGCAGTCAGGAAACTACCTGATTAACAACCTGCCTAAGTAGATAGAGCGTGTGATAAGGCAGAAAAAAAAGCAGCCGTATCTAGATGAGAAATTTGTTCCAGTTTATTGCTTAGGGCTTGGCTGATTGGCTGTTTAGAATGGAAAAGGCTGCTTTATTGAGGACAAGAAGTTTGGACAGTGACCTTTGAAATCAATGAAATCTGCCCTTTACTTGCAAAGTTTGGGGATTCAATATGGATTCTTTTCCCTTTCCTCCATCCTGAATTAGGCTCCTGGAAATAGTCATCCTAAGATTTTTACCTTTTATGTTAATGATACGATGAACTGAAAATCAGAGCAATTAACTTAGAGTCACTCCTGGCTGAATTTGGGCTTCCCAAATTAGATATGTTTCCCAAAGACATTCATTACAATCATGCACGTGCACTAAATCTACTATCTTCATATTCATGCTATAGAGAATCTATAACTTTTTGTTGGTTGGTTGGTTGTGGGGCTTGAACTCACGGTCTAGCCACTGTCCTAAGCTTTTTCACTCAAGGCTAGTGCTCTAGCCACTCCAGATTTCTGGTGGTCAGTTGGAGATAAGAGTCTCACAGACTTTTAAGCCCTAACTGCCTTTGAACCACAGTGCTCATTATATCAGCCTGTTGAGTAGCTAGGATTACAGGTGTAAACTACTGGTACCCTGCCCAAGAAGCTATATTTTCAAGACAACTCTCTTTCATTTTCTTTTGTCTTCACTTCAGGTTTCAAACTCAGAGAACTAATCCGAATATTTAGCAAAATAAAGGATCACTCCCTGGGATATGACAAATTATACAGGACTCTAGACACAGTGAAACCAAAAGGGGATACCTGGGAGAGAATCACAAAGACACAAAGAGCCCCGGGTGCCTCTTCAGGTTTATATAAAATAATATACATCCTGAAACAAACTCCAAAATATAAAGACTTTGTGTCTTTTAGTTTTAGTTTTTAGTTTTTGATGTTTCAGTCTTCTTTACCTCATATCTGGTGTATTCATGTGCATACCTCCGAGATTAGAGGTAACGGGAAGGGCACAGAATCCGAGGGAAAAGGATGAAAAGGAGCAGCAGTAGAGCTCACTGGACACTGATGAAGGTGAACTATACAGCTCATAGGTGGAGACGGGAGGGAAGGACTGCGAGTAAATGAGGGAACAGAAGACACTGTGTGAAAGGAAATGTACTCATTATCAGACTCATGTAATTGTAATCCCTGTGTACATCATCTCTATAATAACAATAAAGTAAATAAAACTTAACTAAAACTTGGAAAAAATTATATTAAGTGAAGTAAGCCAGGCCCAAAGAAACATAGGTCCCATGGTTTCCCTTACTTGTAATATCTAGTATATGTATGAGTCAAGCGGAAAAGGTCAGATAATGTGACGTCAGGAAAATGAACCCTTAGATGTGTATTTTAATGTTTTTTCTTTCATGCATGTGTTTCTAATGCATTTATAAGATTATCTGTTTGTTGCTTTGTATGTCCCTCCCCCACAGTATAACCCCTGCTTTCACTATATTTGATGTCAGTATAACTTGTGGAGGAGATGGGGAAAAACCAGTTGTTTAAGGATACAGGTGGACCTGTTGCAACAATGAGAAGTACAAGTTGTCATGTCCAAAATGAGCTTAACAATGTCGGTCGGGGGGGGGGAAGGGGGGGAAGGAGAAGGATTGGGATTGGGGGGGAGGGGGGAGGCTGGGAAGGGATGTGAAGGGTAAACAAAGGAGGAGGCTGCAATGCTTGGTAAGAAATGTACGCATTATCCTGCCCATGTAATTGTAACTCCTCTGTACAGTATGTTCACAAATAAAATTAAATTAAATTAAAAAAAAGAATCTCATGCAACTGTAACCCCTCTGTACAGTATCTTTACAATAAAAATATATAAAAAAAACTTAAACAATCATAAATGCCATAGAAGTTACCAATTGGAGGCTAATAGATGAAAATTTGATATGATTTGAAAGAAATCAGTACAATGAAATAAATTTGTGGAGGCTTACTCTTATGAACACAACCACATTTCTACAGAGAGATTTGAAAGCACTTGGTTTCAGTCAAAAGATAAAAAGCTTCAGGTTGAGTCAAGATTTTGTCTAACTCTGTAATTCTACATGGAAGATTTACATTTGCAATAATCCCTGATATTACTGTGGTTACATTGCTAATTTAGAAAGGCCAGTGTGTTCTGAAATTACTCACCTGAGAATCTGCAGATCTTAAAAAAATGAGATTTTATTAAAGAAATTAACATTAGTTGAATTGTCTTTATTCAACACATCATTTACATCACTTATATTAATTGATGGACACACACATACACACACACACACACACACACACACACACACACACACACATGTCTCCAACAATTGGCAAATGAATGGTTTAAACAGAAGTTACTAATTTCCTCATAATGCTGTTGTTAGAATTCTGAAACCAACATGTCAATGGAGTTGGTTTCTTCTTCAGGCTCTTTCTTTGGTTAATGGCCATTCATTGCCATGTAGACTTCTTTATAGACTTCTTTTGCTTCTCTCTACAACTGAACCTCTTCTTCCTCTTCTTATAAGGACATCAGGCATATTACATTATGATCCAGTCATACAATCTCATTCTAACTATTTTCCTTATTTAAACATGTGCTCTCCACTTTAGTATGATTACACTGAGATTTACTGCGGTTTCAACACAAAATTGTTATAAAATCATTTAAAAATTATTATAAAAATTAGCAAACATGTTTAGCACCTTGTTGTTGTTTCAGTATAATCTACACTAAATTTCCAATGTAGTTATTGTAGTAAAACTGTCCACATAGCTTTTATAAGCATGTAGACATAGCACATATAGTTTGTGCCAAGATTCTGAAGAAATTAGAGTGTGGTATTTGTTCTATCTTCCTTGAAATACTAGCTCTCGTGTAGAAAACACAGGTGCATTTTTAGTTACCAATATGTAACTTATATATATATAAATGAAAATTAATTTTGGAGAAATAATGAGGTTTCTTAGTGTTGAATCCAATTTTATGAAAAAGTTATTTAAATAATTCTTTGTAATTTTAATGCCCAAGAGAAAAGCCATTGGGAATACAAGTTTATACAAAAAAGAATTATTTGATATGCAGGTGCAAATAAAGGAACTTTAAATAAATTTGTGAAGTAGAAAATATTTATTAATGCCTGAGTTACATAAAATACAACCCTAAGTACCAAATGGGAAATTATGCTCTTAAAAGAGTCTACAGGACAGGCAAGCTCCAATTTTCATGTATAATCATTTATCCAAATGTGCAATACTTAATCACATGTAATTGTGGTTCTTTTGTTCTTTCTCCCTCACAATATTTGCCAATTCATAGAAATTTTATACATATTCTCTAGCAAAAGCTTTACAATAAAAGGAGAAAATATCAACTGCAAAGCTAAGCTGGTACCTTACAAAAAGGGAAAAAATGATAAAGAGAATTAGAATGGAGCTACAGCAGTAAAGCCTTCAGCTGAGAAAATTTGATGAAGTAGTTTTATCTGAGCATGTTTACTCATTGTGGGAGGGATGTTGGCTTCAGTCAGTTGAAATCATTTAAAACATCATTATTTGGAGGTAAGGGACATTTCAGTGGTGATTGCTGGAGTAATGTGGTTCTGAGCTACCAGCAGTAGGTATGTGGAACATTATAGTAAATATCAGCCTGTTTCTTGAATGTTACTTGGACTGCTACAGTGTTTCCATGGAGGACAAAAGAACTGGAAAGGTAAAGAGGAGCCTTTGTGAATTGTGCCATGTATCTGTGACTCCATGTATGAAGAATGTTTTTATAAATAACCTATTTCGTGATAATTAAATACAAATAAGGAAATCAATGTTATCATTTCTATACTGTATGGTTCTGGAGATGGTAGATAATATGTTTGAATGCATTCAGACAATGTGACATGCAGAGAATCAAAGAGATGATAAAATTGCTACTATCTCTTATTGGTTTCAAATCTACTTAAAAATTCCTTTTTGATAATTAGGGCTAAATCAATAAATATAATTTATTATTTTACAAGCTAAGAGAGTTTCTATATAAAATGACAAATGAAATTCATACATCTCTGCCGCGGACCGGGTTCTGTCGGGACGACGAAGGATACCTAGGGGAGGAACCTGGAATAGGACGGGGAGATGGCAAACAGACAACTCACACACATTAGGAGTGGATGCTGAGTGCTGAGTGCGATTTAATGCAGAGGATAACAAACTTTTATAGCAAAAGTCTCCATAAGAAAGGGCAAAAGGTTACATAATCTTGCTGCAGGGCTTCATTCTTGGGTGGTCACCAACTGGTCGCCTGATAGGCACTTGTTTCCAGCTTTACCTCTATTTTTAAGAAATACAATGGGTTTCGATGATTGTCACCAATTAACCACTACTTTTTTCTATAGAGGCCTTAACTGTCCCATTAAGATCTTTCCTGTTCCTTCTTTAATAGTAAGCACCAAGGAGACTTAGATTTAGCAAGTCTCTTAGTAAATGAGGAAGTTCTTTCTCCTAAGTAGTTATCTCAGCAATTGCCATACATTCTTTCTGTTCTAGCCGCGCCTACAACTTTTTGTAAATCTTACAATTCCTTCTGGAGTGACTTTGTGAAACCCCCAATACTTTTATATTTACTTATAACTTGTCTACTAGCCTCCATAAGAGGGGTTTCAGGGTAGCACTTAACTCTGGTGAGTTAGTCATATTTTTAAGACACTCATCAGATATTGGAGTCGTCAACACTCTTAAGAAAGAGCTTTGAATAAGGGAACGTTGACAATGAGTAAGTACAATGAGCAGTAGAAACAGTAAAAGATTAATAGGCACTCTTATGAGGAAAAGATAGGCAGAAACACATCTTTTCCAGGGGTTTTTGCCAGCCTTTTCCCAGGAGTAGGCCTCTTAGAAGCCCTATTCTCCAAGGTAGACTTCGGTGAAGTCCCAAAACTTGGAGATAGGTTTCTGTAAAGCCCCATTCTCTGAGGTAGACTTCGGTGAAGTCCCAAAACTCAGAGATGGGTCTCGAGGCCCCTATCATGGTCTGATAGATGGTTTCCCATGCTAAGCAGACTCTACTGGGGTCGGCGTAGCAATCTCTATTTTTTCTAATTAATATTCAATGTATAATATTAGAAGACAATAATCCCATCAAGAAGTAAAACAGGTTATCTCCTTTTCTTTCTTTCTTTTCTTTTTCTTTCTTTTTCTTTGGTAGTGTTACTAGGGCTTGAACTTAGGACTGGGGCACTACCTTAGCTGTTTTGACCAAGGCCGGCATTCTACCACTTTAGCCACATCTCCGTTGTTGGCTTTTTAGTAGAGATAAGAGTATCTATATCCTGAATATCTAGCTTTAAAGACATGAGCCAACAGAGCTTAGTCCTAATTTTTTCTTTTATCATAATTTTCATGGAATATTAAAAGGGAGGAGGGACCAATGCTTAGTGTCTAGTCTAACATTTAACCAGAAATATGCAAGAATTTTAATATACTTTCAAAGGCATATCAAATTCTACAAAAGTAGGAATAGAATATATATCATGAATTTTAATTACTTCCTTTAGTGTATATGAATTTAGCAACAAATTTTGCAAGTGCCAAAATGACCTGGAAATATCATTCCCTGAGCATATGTATAAGGTCCTACAAAAAAAAAAAAAGAGTTCTGCAACTATTATTTGTACCAGTTTGGTACAAATTCATGAAGCAGGTACTAAGGTTTATAAATAAATAGTATCTTGGAAAGTATTTCTAAAGAAACATATTATATCTCTTATATAAAGACTTCAATGTAACATGGATAGTCGCTTAAGGGTTCAATAGAAGTAGATCTGCTGATAGCAGTAAGCCCTGGTATTTGCTGACATTTAACTATATAATATAATCAATCTTCTGAGTGTTTTATATGGTTTCAGCTCTTTTACCTCATAGAAAGGTACTCAGACATTTTCCTAGAGCCCAATACCATGTCATGGTTGCTCCATAGCAACTTTTTGCTTCAATGTGATGTTTTACTATAGCTAATTATGTTCCCAAACACCCAAGAATCTAACAAGATTATAGTGTCTGATCACTAGATGACAAGCCTTCACCTCAATATAAGATGCCCTGGATTACTTTTTTTTCCAATAGACTTCAATTAATATGATCTTAATAATCTATCTTAATATCATGAAGAATTGTAATAATATTGAAATAGATAAAAGAAGCTTTAACTATTTCTTCACTTGGAGCTTATTTTCATCGTGGGCAAATTAGTTTTCTTCTTTTTTCCTTACTAAGATCTTTGTAAGAAACTTTGAAAGAGATGTTTATTTTCTAAAATGAGGGTTCAAAGTTTGAATATGATTTTCTCAGCTGTTAGGTCTTTTTGTAGCAGAGTTTCTGTGTTTGGAAATGCCTAAGAAATGGTTCTCTTTATCCTTAAATGAACCTCCCAACCCATTATCTTCTATAGGAAGAATGATTCTCTTGAATTAGAGGTAACATGTTCTTTGTCTATAAACATACCACAGAGAATTCAGCAAGTAAGTAAATAAACACTGTATCGTGAATACACCAGCTTGGGTGAAAGAAAATAATTTTCATCTTCAAAATATCCATTTATAATCACTGCCACCATTAGTGGGACCAATATCCTCTCTGCTCATGGCGGAGGCTAGTCCTGGCTTCTCGAATTTTCTCGCGTTTTGTGGCGACAATGGCAAGGAACGATGCTGTTTTGAAGAGACTGGACCAGAAGGGTGCAGAGGTAGATAAAATCATAGAATACCTTAAGTAGCAAGTTTCTCTTCTTAAGGAGAAAGCAATTTTTCGGGCAACTTTGAGAGAAGAGACAAAATTTCGAGTAGAAAATGAGAAATTAAAGAAAGAAATTGAAGAACTAAAACAAGAACTAATTCAAGCAGAAATTCAAAATGGAGTGGAGCAAATACCACTCCCATAAGTACTCTGCTGCAACTAAGCTCCAGCTTCTGAAAATATGATACAGTCTACACCAGTAGACTGGTCCCAAAGAACAGATAAAAGGAGAGGGAGAAGAAGAGAAGAAGGTGAAGGAGAACGCCGATAAGAAAGGAGAGAAGAAGGAGAAAAAACAGCAAGCCTTAGCAGGAAGTGCTGACTCTAAACCGATAGATGTGTCCCGTTTGGACCTTTGAATTGGTTGCATTCTTACTGCCAAAAAACATCCAGATGCTGATTCTTTACATGTAAAAGAAGTAGATATTGGAGAAACAGCCCCAAGAACAGTTCTCAGTGGCCTGGTGAATCATGTTCCTCTCGAACAGATAGATGCAAAATTGGATGTTGATTTTGCTTTGTAGTCTCAAACCTGCAAAGATATAAGGGGTGTTATCTCAAGCAATGGTGATGTGTGCCAGTTCACCTGAAGTTGAAATTTTGGCTCCTCAAATGTATCTGTTCCTGGAGATAAAATTACTTTTGATGCTTTCCCTGGAGAGCCTGATAAGGAGCTGAACCCTACAAAGAAGATTTGGGAGCAGATCCAGCCTGATCTTTACACTAATAATGAGTGTGCGGACACCTACAAGGGGGCACCCTTTGAGGTGAAAGGAAAGGGTATGTGTAGGGCTGAAACCATGACCAACAGCAGAAGCAAATAAAACAAATGTGTTACTGAAATACATTGGAGAAAACTTTACAGACAATATAAAGGAATATATTTGTCACTTATACATAAAAAAAAATCCATTTATGCCAGGCGCCAATGGCACACACCTATAATCCTAGCTACTCAAGAGGCTGAGATCTGAGGATTGTGGTTCAAAGCCAGCCCAGGCAGGAAAGTGCAAGAGACTTTTGTCTCCAATTAACCACCAGAAAAACCAGAAGTGGCACCGTTGCTCACCTTGAGCTGAAGAGCTCAGGAACAGCATCCAGGCCCAGAGTTCAAGACCTACAAGTGACCAAAAAAAAAAAAAACAGAAAGAAGAAAAGGAAGGAAGGAAGGAAGGAAGGAAGGAAGGAAGGAAGGAAGGAAGGAAGGAAGGAAGGAAGGAAAGAAGGAAGGAAGGAAGGAAGGAAGGAAGGAAAGAAGGAAGGAAGGAAGGAAGGAAAAAATCCATTTACTTCCAGTAGACATCTAATAGTAGCAAGACAGACTTCTCCCTTACAGAAATATGTCATTACTTCTCCCTTCTCTTTCTCTCTCCACTTTCCCCTCTCCCTTCCCACTCTTCCAGTTCCCCTTCCCTCTTGCTTCTGGAATTTGAACTTCAGTGATTCGGTACCTGGTGCTTAGAAGGCAATAATCCATCACTTGAGCCAAACCCCAGCCCTTTTGCTTTAGTTTGTTTCTCATCCTGCTGAGTACTTAAGCTACCTGTCTTGATCATATTTTTTTTATTATTTACTTCTACTTAGGCTGTGCTAGAGTTTGAATTCAGAGCTTTATACTTGCTAGTTAGGTGCTTTACCTTAATCCAAACCCCTTAATCCAAACTAAAGCAAACTATTTTTCAAATAGGTTTTCCAATCTTTTCCTGGGCCAGCCTGGATCAAGACCCTCCTATTTACACTTAATGCCTAGCTGGCATGACAGTAAAATTCTATCTTGGTAGGTTGTAATGGTGTTTTGCAAACATTTTCCCTTAGGTTCATCTAAACCTCTGATCTCTTGATCTTTGACTCCTGGGTAGCTAAAATTACAGGCATGAGCTATCACAGCTAGTTCTGGTTTGTGTTTGAGATACATTATTGCTAACTTTTTGGGGGGCAGGGGGTCTGTACTGGCCTCAAACCATGATCCTACATTATCAACCTCCTCTGTAATGGAAGGCCTTTTCAAATTTTTAATGTTTGTTTTCAGATTTCCTTATGCCTCCATAGTTATTGGTATAATAAACTTGTTTATTCTATTTCCTAACTTTTCTTAATCTGATAAAGTAATGTTCAATTTTTGTACAATTGTTTTGCACATTTTAACCTTACTGATTGTCTTTTTTATGTCCTCTAAAAATTTAATTATTTCCTTTGCACAATCCTAATCTCTGCTCATGCCATCATATCCATAAATTTCTAGGCATTCAGTTACACTTCTAGAAGCTTTCACGTGCTGATAAAGAATCTCAAATTACCATCCATAGGCTTGCTGAGAAGTGAGTCCTTAAAGTGAAAAGTTCCAAAAGTCATCTGATAAGGACATTCAAACCACATCTTCACTCCTTTCATGGCATGAGACCTAACATGTGACAATATCTTTGCCTTTTTATCTCTCATGTTCTTTGATCTCACAGTTACTGTCATAACAAATATTAGTTGAAGTCAGTCTTTGAAATACAAAGGTAAATCAAATGTGTGCATGTGTGTGTTTAAATATCTTTTGGAAGTTTGGAAATCTTTTAAAGATTCTAAGAAACCAGAATTTTAGCATGTTATTGTTATTCTTTTCAGAGTATAATAAAGTGATTTTATTTTATGCTTTAGCAATCTCCAATTTTGTGTCATCTGTACATATTTTATATGAGATTGTAAACGTAATAAAACTTTGAGACAAAATCACTTATAGTTATCTGTTATATACTGAGAAATAGATATGACTTTATATTGATTTTCTTAATGCAATACATGTATAATGGGTAAAAGAATATCATATACTCAATGTCAATTTTAAAAACATTTATTTTCTAAAATGATTTCATCTAGTGAAATTCATAAAGTGGCCAAAAATCCCTTTCTTGAGAAGCTTATTTTCCTGTTACCTCAGGTTTCATTATGTGTATGGACAAACTGTTTTCCCATCAGTGGGTGATGCCTGTCTTAGCTTCAGAGCTGTCTCATTACTGTGCTTAATTGGAATCTCTTTTCTGTCTTTAGAAAACCATCTGTCAGTAAATTATTGTTGGGTGACCCTAGATGATTCATGGGACTAGAAACTACATGAAAAAAGACCCAGTCATTGTAATAAACTATAGTTTATAAGAATGTAAAAAGAAAGCATGGAGTTTTAATATGACAATAAGTACATCATAAAAATAATGAATAGCAGAGTGTTAACTTTAGTTTTGTCTGTGTGTTTAGCTTGAAAATTAGACAGGTGTGTACAAATTGTTCTATTCATTTTGTCTTTGATGAATAAGAAATTGATATGATGACATTTACTATTTTATTAGCTCATTAGAGAAAGATATGTGAGGAATAGACAAGAAGCTTTTTATAGATTTTAATGATTTAACATGTTCCACTGTGCCTAGCAGAATTAACATGCACATTTATACTAGATAAACAGTTGTAAGTTTGTAAATATGTAGTTTCTGAATTCTACCTCCCTAGGATCTGATAAAAATAGAATAGACACTTTTGTCACTTTTGTAGCTACTGAATGCAAAGGACTTTCTTGCATTAAAAAATCATTCAAGATAATTTCTTATGGATAATTTTTCTGCTAAGTGACAAGACTGTCAAAATCCTCATCAGCAAGCAATGATTACATAGTGTCAGAATTCCTTGACAGACAACACAATGTAAAAGGGAAAAGCAATAGGTACAGATTGCTTTCAAGTATGCAGATACTTCCCAAGTACCTGCTGTGTCTAGTAAAGACTGGTAGGGTGGAATAAGGTGACTTAGCCACAATTATGAGATGTACTCCAACAGATGTTGACTACTAAAAAATTGGAAATCTTGAATTCTGGGGCACCTTGTAGTTATTGGAACTTAAGCCAACAATTTGCCATACTTAACTTTTAAAGGAAATATTTGAGGGCTGGGAATTTGGCTTAGTGGTAGAGTGTTTGCCTAGCATGCATGAAGCCCTGGGGTTTGATTCCTCAGTACCACATAAACAGAAAAAGCCAGAAGTGGCACTGTGGTTCAAGTGGTAGAGTGGTAGCCTTGAGCAAAAGAAGGTCAGAGACAGTACCCAGGCCTGAGTTCAAGCTGCAGGACTGGCAGAGAGAGAGAGAAAGAGAGAGAGAGAGAGAGAGAGAGAGAGAGAGAGAGAGAGAGAGAGAGAGAGAGAGAGAGAGAGAGAGAGAGAGAGAGAGAGAGAAGACAAATGTTTTATAAGCTATAACATACTACGTACTACATAGATCTGTGGCTTATGAAGGCTTACAAATGCTCTTCAGCTAAACTCGTAACTGTGTGCTGGGTTACAATTTAAAACTGGTATTATCATCTGACTTAATAGTTTGCCTAATTCATCTAAACCCATAACTGTTTGAATGATCATGTTTACCTCTTGAGTAATTCTTTTATAATGCAATCAGCACTGAATTAATTTGTTTCCTTTTTGTCATTTAGGAATCCATTCCCTAAGCAACTAAGCTCATCACTTCTCTTTATTAGTATCTCCATCATCATCATCATCATCATCATCATCATCATCATCATCATCATCATCATCATCATCATCTTGTGGAACATTCCATTTTTGACTGATGGACTTGTTTTCATTATTGTGATTTTTTTCTTTTCTTTTTTTACTTTGGAGCATCACAAACTTTTTAGCTAATTTGTTGTGTTAGAGAGGTGGCCAATGGGTACTGATGACTACAGCTGTTGCCTTGGGGTTTGTGGTCTATGGATTACAGTTGCATCTAGTTGTGTTCTTCGCAAGAGTCACAGTGAACAAGTGAAACTGCAAGCTGAGGAATGAATGAGCATCCTTAGCTGCAGAAGAACGAATGGGCATCCTTAGCTGCAGAAGAATGAATGAGCATCCTTAGCTGCAGAAGAAACAGTGAAATCCCAAGAAAAACATGAAGATTAAGTATGAATGGAACACGAGATAATAGCATTTTCTATAACTTATAGTCTGTCCTCTAAATAACCTGATAATGCTGTGATGTGAATCGACTTGTTTTTGATGAATACCATATTGCTTAATCAAGTTTTGAATAACTGAATATCGAAGATTCAAATGGGATGACAGTAAACTCTTCTAATCCTTCATGCTATCTGTCAAAATAATATGTTAGGTACTATAAAGATGATCATAAAAATATTATCCTACTAAAAAATACTATTTCTTCACAGAAGAAATAGATTTGATTATTATTATTACTAATTTTGATTAATTACTATTAATTTGTTAATTTGAGTAATTTATGTTACTTGTAACATATCATGTGATTTGAGTACTTTAAAAGAAATGTTTTTTTAGAACAATGCTCAATAATAAGTCTAAGATGTTTATAACTCCATAACAGTGATATAAATTTTAGAAGTAAATCAAATTCCTGGTGAAAAGTGGATTGAACTGAGAATTCAAAATATAGGTATTAATTAAACTGTTAAGAGAGTGGTGATTCTCAAACCTTTTAAATATCTACTTCCTAGTGTTTATTTTCAATGCCATTTATCACAGGATCTCATAGGCTGAGACACTAAAAATGAAAAACTATTGAATTTACCCAACTTCACTATGTCTTTGTATAAATTCATTGAGATCACTTGGATAACACTCATTAATCCTTTGGATAAGTTTATTTCTTTCTGATAAAATTGACTTATTTTCTATTTTGAGATGTGCATCATCATAGACAGACACAGCTTGCTCAAAAGTTTCCTGAAAAGCAAAAGAACACATGAAAAATGTAGCTTCTGTAGTATTTATTCCAGAAGGAGGAAATTTTTAATAATGACACACACACACCTTTGTTTCTGTAGAAAACCTTCCTCAGGGAGGCTGCAGAGAGTCAAAGAATGTATTTACCTTCTACTCCATGTCCCAAATAACATTGCTGAAGAAACAAAGCTAATTTGGTGAAATAAGACTCTTACTGCTATTGACTAATGCCTGCTTCTGGGGACAATTCCCTTGCCAATGCACGTATTAAATTTTTAGTACCCCAATGACAATATGTGGAACCCAGAGTTCTCTGTGATATAGTTAGGTCGTGAGGATGGAGCCCTTAAAGAAGAAGAGAATCTTCAATCTTTCTTTCTGCCATGTGAGGATAGAAGTTAAAGGTCAATTCCAAGACAGATCTCCCTGCGCCGGCATCATGGACCCCCAAACCACAAAAACCATAAGGAACAAGTTCCTGTTGTTCAAAACACCAGGTATGTGATATTTTGTTTTTATTATTTATTATTTATTATTTTTAGTCAGTGTGAACTGACTAAAGTGATAGCGTCAGGTTCAAAAAATGAGAATGACACAATAGTCTATGTGTATTGTGTGGACATTTATTGGATTAAAAAAGTATGCAAAGCTGGACACATTGGTGTGAACTGGTAATCTCCGCACTAGGAATGCCAAGGCAGGATTTCAAGGGAAAATCTGAACCCTGTAGGAGACTGTACCTACAAGAAAAAGGAGAGAAAAGAAAAGAGAATGACTATCTCATTTTCTTTTTTTATTATCTTCAAGTAGCTGTACAAAGGAGTTACCATTTAGCATGAATGCAATGCATCTTGCTCAATATCATTCTTTTCAACCTTTCACACTTACCTGCCTGGGCTGGATTCCTGATCCTGAGACCTTATATTCCTGAACAGCTAGGATTATAGGTGTGAGACACCAGAGCCTGACTAGGTATAATTTTCTTTATAGCAATGAGTTGACTCCTAAAGATTGCCACTGTACTATTGTACAAACAGTACAATTCCGTGTTTCTAGGTATAGAGACATTGTGACCCGTTATGATTTTTAAGTAAGAACAAAAAATGATGAAGGTTGTATACTGACATGTAAGATTTAAGAGAGATAAGATCTATCGTGTTGCCCTGCTTAAAGAATGAGGAAAGAAAAATAAATATGTGAATAGGAATAAATAATGTTAGGTATTGACCATTATAATCCACTCAGTAGATAAGCTCTATTGTGTATGTAATAACACTCATAGTTTATATTCTTTGACTTATAATCAAATTATATTCCAGTAAATTCATATACTATAAATATCATAAATAAAAATAGGTATAAATAAAAATCAAAACCTACCCTACAGAACATCATAGCTTCATCACACAGTACATTATGCTATTTTGGAATAGTCCTTGCATTTGTGTGTCTAACTGGAATGAGTCACTCATTGATACTGACTAGCATCATAAAAGTATATCCTATGACATCGCTAGCCCTGGTAAAGACCTTAATTCAAAGTTTGAAATACAGTTCTTTCTAGATGTGTATCATTTTCACAGTATAAAGTTAACAATCATAAATTGAACTATCCTAAATCAGCAGTTTGCTGGTGGGAATGCCTTAATTCTAAAGGAGATGCGATGTGTGCATCATTGAAAATGAGGTGCCTGGGCTTGTAAATATTTTAAAATGAATAAATCATTATCTTTTACTTGCAAGACTAAATGAATTCGATTTTGCTTTCACCAAAAAAGGAATTATTTGAGATGCTAAATAAAGTTTGTGTCTGTAGTTCATAACTTCCATACATTTTCCACAATACACTGAGGTTAAGTTCGATCATTTGCAAGGTCTTTGTAATTATTGATCTTAGGAAAGTCTTTAAACCTTGCTTGCGCTAAGATTTGAGAACAGTGTTTACAAGATTCATGTCCTAGTCCTGTTTGTTTATGGCTTCCTTTAGGAAATTGATTGATAAGACCTACCTTGACCTTTACCAAGCCACCTCTGCATGGTTGGAATCATTCACTATCAAAAAATGTTATAGATGAATACCCATTTCTTTATATTCTATTCACTGCTGAAATTACAAGGAGGGGAATAGTCTTAATATTGTGGACAAGGAAATACTCAACTCTGTCTTGATTAGAACTGTCACATATTGTTAAACAGTATTTGCCCTGCACAAAAGTGCTTGACCTAAGTGATCTAAGAGAGAAAATTGTCAGCCATCTCTGCTTGCCAATTCATGCACCATTGTCCAAAGTTAGAGACCTTTTCTAATCTGTACAAGGAAACATTGATTTAATCTATCCACACTTATATGATTGACAGATAAACTATTCTACCCGAAATGAAATCTTCTTTCTCCGTTCTTTCCTATTTTTTTTTTTTTTTTTTTTTTTTGGTGAATGAGGTTGAACTTTGGCCTCATTTTTTCTAGTCAAGTGTCTAGAAAAATAGCCTCCAGCTATGGACACTTTAAATGATAGAGTCCCACTTCAGCTTTGTTAATGGCCTGCTCATTTGGTAGTAGATTATGAAAGGAATCCATCGTATCAATAGAACTATTATATTTTATAATGCTGTGTTGTCTTAATTACAGGTATCTTATCTTGCAAGCCAATTTGGGTTTATGTGGCTTTAACATAATTTTTAATGTTAGTGTTTGTAGTCATGCTGATTTTCAGGATTTGCATGTTCATATGTATTATGAAATTCAATGCAGATTTCTATCCTCTCAGAAGTGTAGTTAAAGCTATTCTCTTATTTCATTAGGTAAAACCATATAATTGTGCAAGTAGAATTGTACAGATTCCAAGTATTTACGACATCTTTTTCCTTTAGTTTATTTAAAAACAGGTATTTATTGCTTAACAACTTTCTTGCAAGATAAAGTAGGACAGGCTTATATAGCATGACCTGCTCATAAAATGATTTCCATCTAGCCAAAGTAAACAAAATCATGTAGAAATAAAAAAAATCAATCACAGTAAAAGCCATCAAGAGTGGTGTGGTTTGTCCTAAAATTTTATAGAAAATAAAATTTGGCCAGGAGTAGACACTTCACTTATTTGGAATCACACAGGGAATTTAGTGGCAGAGAAATTTAATTTTAACTGTACTGAACTTCTACTCTGGGCTCACTCAAAGTCAATCTGGTACAGTTTAATGAGACCATGACCTCTGGATTCCAAAAGCTTACGCCTCAATCTTGGCTGCATCGTGAACTCTTGAGTGACACTGTTCAATCAAAATGACTTATCTGTCCCTTTGTTTTTTTTCCTGTAAACTGAGGCAAAACAGCATCTGTATATTCTCTGGTGACCCAGATTCCATGACTTAAACTTTGTCATTGTGTTAAAAATTACGATGCCTAGAATATAAGAGCAAAAAGCTAGCACTTTTGTCCCTTATTACGATGATGGAGATGATGTTGGATCCTTTATAATGTGTTCTTCAGTATTTCCACATAGTCTTTAGTTGGTTGCTTCAAAACAGTCCAATAGGACCATAAATGGTGACAGTATATTCATAGAATGAGTTTCAAAGTTAATAAATACATTTATGTGGTTCCTTTCTATGAATGAATTATAACGCCACCAATAGAATTATTTCTGTTGATTGACTAAACATTGAAACTTAAATCAGCCCTTAAGATTTAAGAAAACCAATAAAGTTCCTTTCACAGATATCAGAAACATTTGTCTGTGAAATTAATGCCTACAAAGAATGACTCCTGGATTTCTTTTACAACATTGATTCTACTTAGAATAAATGAGTATGAAATTGTGATGAAGAGCAAAAATAAACTGACTCTTCTAAATTTCTGGTTTGCATTTTTTGGTAGTAAATTCTCTTATAACGTCTGCTGCAATTTACAATTTTTTCCTATTAATGAAAGATTTACTTCAGTGGCTTAAAAGTAAATAATTTAATTAGCAGGTTTGACCAAATTAAACCATTTTTTGGTTGTTCCATGCTCCAATTTGACAGGAAGTTATTACAACCCTTTTAAAAAAGCAAACATACAATTATTACCATTTAACATGATAATCATTTGAAAAAAGGTCTAAAAAACTGGTGACAGAAGCATTTCCAAACAGGGAGTAATTATGCCATAACAAATGTAACTAACCCTATCCTAGTAAACTACACAATTTTTCAGGTTTACTTTTATGCATCTAAAGATTTATTTTCTTCCCATATTGTGCCAGTCTTGATTCATTTTTACTGCCATACAACATCTGTGAGAATTTCCTTCATGTAAAGTGTTTTGCCAGTACCATTTCCTCTGAGACACTGTCATCTTTTTCATTACAACACACATCTTCCATTTGTCAATAAACTCTCTTTATGAGCTCTTCCAACTGGTTATGTGGGCTGGCTACAATTATAGAAGAGTCGACCTTCCCTACTCCATCAAGTATTTCTACTATAGCTCCCTTTGCATTGGCTTCTAACTTTATCCTCAGCATTATTGCTTTTTATCTCTTTGTGACATTTTTGACTTGAGCTGGACTTCTTTTCTTGGCCAGTTGGTTCTACCTTCAGACTATCTAGTTTTGTAAAAGGTCCTGAGGGTTTACCACTCACTGGAGATGGTGGGAAGGCACCATGATGCATTTTTCTTTTTTTTTTTAATTTAATTTTATTTTATTTGAGAACATACTGTACAGAGGGGTTACAATTACATTGGCAGGATAATGCATACATTTCTTACCAAGCATTGCAGCCTCCTCCTTTGTTTACCCTTCACCTCCCTTCCCAGCCTCCCCCCTCCCCCCCACCCATTCATACCCCCCTCCCCCCCCACACCGACATTGTAAAGCTTGCTTTGACATGACATTTTGTAATTCTCCTTGTTGCAACAGGTCCACCTGAATCTTTAAACGACTTGTTAGTCCCCATCTCCTCCACATGTTATACTGACATCAAATAAAGTGAAAGCGGGGGTTACACTGTGGGGGAGGGACATACAAAGCAACAAAGAAATAATCGTATAAATGCGTTAGAAACACATGCATGAAAGAAACGAAAACATTAAAATACATATTTAAGGGTTCGTTTTCCTAACATCACATTATCTGACCTTTTCCGCTTGACTCATACCTATACTAGATATTGCAAATAAGGGAAACCATGGGACCTATGTTTCTTTGGGCCTGGCTTACTTCACTTAATATAATTTTTTCCAAGCCTTTCCATTTCCTAACAAATGGGGAAATGTCATTCTTTCTGATGGAGGCATAGAATTCCATTGTGTATATATACCACATTTTCTTGATCCATTCATCTACTGAGGGGCAGATGATGCATTTTTCTATCTATACCATCCATGATATAGTCATTGTTAGATTTGGAATAAGGTGACATAATTTATTCCTGATCATGGTGTGTACTCACTGCATGTGTCACAATTTTTGGACATAAGAACTAGCAGTACAGTTTACCTTTTATGCAAGCAGATGTAGTTGATACTCTGCGGAGTGAACTGAAATTAAGCTGTGAGGGTAAGGGCTGGAATTATTTCACTACATCATTGTACTTGAAATTTGTAGATATGAAGGTCATGCTAAGTAATGATTATATACTCTGTGGAATTTTCTTCTATGTTCTCAACATATCCACTAAATTTATAAACAAAGTAACTCCTAGGTTTTTGGAGTTATTCAACAAAACAGTTTTAAGAATTTTTCTATTGGTTATTCTTGATGTTTAAAATATAATTGAATATTTTATATTTACTTTGTATCTCAAAATCTGTTCCATCACTTATTGGATTTAGTCATTTTTTATCTCTTTTTATCTATTTGCAGTTTTTCTGTGGGATAAATATTTCTCCAAAATGACATTTATTTGTTCTTTCATAACCTAAATACTTTGGGTTACTTTTTATTGCCAATCCTGGGGCTTGAACTCAGGGCCTGGGTCCTGTCCCTTACCTTCTTTTGCTAACACTCTGTTACTTGAGCCACCGCACCACTTCCAGCTTTTTCTGTTTATGTGGTACTGAGCAATCAAACCCAGGGCTCCATGCATGCTAGGCAAGCAAGCTAGGCAAGTATTCTACCACTAAGACACATTCCAAGCCCTTTTGTTACTTTTTATTTTCATATTATGCCAGTTGAGATCTTCAGTATCCAGCTGAATGAACATCTTGACCCTTTAAATCTTAGAGAAAAATTACTTCCAGGGAAAATATTAATTATTAAATAAGATAGTAGATATATGTTACACAAGGTATATGTTGTACATACTTTATGTCATGTTATATAAATTTCATTTTAGTGATAAAATTAGATTATTTTGAATCATGAATAGGTATTGAATTTTGCCATGTTTTTATAAATTTACTTATAAAGGCGATGTACAAAGGGATTACAGTTACCTATTTAGTAAAAAGATCAGAGCTTCTTTTTTCTGCTTTTATCCCTTGATTTGATAAATTATGTCAACTGATATTCTAATGTGGAAACAAGTCTTGCAACTCCAAAGTAAACCTCTTCTGTCACATTATATTCTTTTTATGTGTTGATGCAGTAAATTTGCTAGTATGTTATGGAATTTTGCCTGTATATTCCTGAGGGAAATTGACATAGTTTTGAGGTTGTTTGCACATGTATGTGTATCATATTTTTGTTGTTTGGTTTTTGTTTGTCAGTCACAGGGCATGAACTCAAGCCTTGGGCACTGTCCCTGAGCTTTTTCACTCAATCCTACTACTCTAACACTTTGAGTCACAGTGCCACTTCAGATTAATTGGAGATAAAAATCTCAGAGACTTTCTACCCAGGCTGGCTTCAAATTGAGATCCTCAGATCTCAGCCTCCAAGTAGCTAGGATTACAGGCATGAGACACCAGTGTCTGGCTAATTTTTTTTTTTCTAGAGCTGATAACCAGACTCAGTTTTGTACTCACCAGGCAAGTGCTCTTCCACTGAGCTTAACCCCCAACCAGTAAATATGTAATATTTATATATAAAAATGTGTGTGTATGTGTGTACTTCTGTCTGGTTTGGAGTCAGAGTAACAGTACCTTATAAAATGAGTTGAGAAACATCTAAACATTTTTATGTTCTAGAAAAAAAATTGTATAGAATTTATAATTTCCTCCAATTTCTACTATTGTGGGGTAGTTAATACATAATTATTATTATTATTGTTGTTGTTGTTGCAAATGCTGTCTTCTTGTTATAAACATCAGAAAGATTATAAATTTAAATTCAATTTCAAAAATAGATTTAGAGCTGGGCACCAGTGCCTTACGCCTGTAATCCTAGCTACTCAGGAGATCTGAGGATCGTGATTCTAAGCCATCCAGGGCAGGAAAGTCCATGAGCTTTTTATCTACTATTAACCAACAGAAAACCAGAAGTGGCTCTGTGGGTCAAGTGGTAGAGTGCTCAGCTTGCGGTGAAGTGCTCAGGAATAGCACCCAGGCCCAGTGTTCAAGTCCCATAACCGGAAAAAAAAGATTTAGAAATATTGAAAATTTCCTTCAGTGATGACAATAATGACTTTTTAGTTTTGGATCCTTCAAAGAATTAATCCCGTTCATCCTTTTTGTAGTACTCTTGTTCTCTTTTTTATTCTCATATTTGTAATTTCCATTTTATTTGTTTGGTTAACTGCTAGTTAACCTGAGGGTTTATCAGTTCAAGAGATTAATGTATTGACTTTTATAAGGAATAGTTTTGTTTTTCTCTGATGCTTTTCCATTTCCAATGTGATTGATAACCAATATCAGAATTGATCATTTGTTTCTGATTTCTTTAGGGTTACTTCAATTACCTTTTGTTTTAGGGTATGCGCTTGATGTGCATACCCAGTCTTCAGGTGGTGAGTGGGAGGGTATCTGTGAAGTCAGTTTGTTAGGAGTTCTTGCTCTCTTCCAGCAGGACTGATGTTCTGTCTATTCTACTGAGGACACAGAATACAGACATCTCCATTTGTGACTCCAACTTTGTCAATTTCCCCACTTTGTTCTATTATCTTTTGCTACCTGTGTTCTTAGGCATGTATATGTTACAGTTTTCTATATTTATTTACTCACCTGCCCATTCTATTAACATGGTTCTTTTATCTCTAAAATATTCCTTCCTTGAAGTCTACTTTGTCTGGTAGTATTATAGCTAACGCTGCAAACTTATTTGCAATTAATAATCCCTCATTTGTTTGTATTGATTGTGGTTTTCATAAAGATCATAGTTGAGTCTTTGTTGTTATCAAATATGATAGTAATTTTTTTAACATTAGGACTATATCTGGAGCTGTCATTCTATAAATAGCCCAAATTCAGCTTATTTACACCAAATCCAATTGCCCTCATTTGTGTATAAATTATGTATGGCTTCCTAGGTATCAATGGCAGAATTGAGTAATTACAAGTAAAATCCTATGGCATGCAAAACTAAAACTCTTCTAGACTGCTAGAAGAAATAAGTTGCCAACTTTGGTTTATATGGGTTGTATATTTATCATTGATATTGTTATCACAGCTACTTTTACAATGTAAGAAGAAAAATAAAAATAATTTCTATGCACTCAGTATTTTATATTTTACATTGGTATTTCTTTGTTCCTGAAGCTCCAAGTTTCCTTATGCATAATTAATCTTTTATTTGAAATGTTCTTTTAGTGTTTCTTTTAGAGTAAATTGGTTATGAACAACTTCCTTAGGTTTCTCTCATCTGATAATATGTTTATTTTAGCCCATTTATAATAGATACTTTGGTTAGACATACAATTCTATGTAAATAGATTTTTTCTTCATTTGTTTTGTTCCAAAGTCTCAAAATTCTGTTTTTCCACTGTGTTCTGGTCCTCATGACCACAGATAAAATTCTTCAATAATTCAAATCATTGTGACTCTTTAAGTAACTTTCAAGATATAAACATATAAAGTATTATTTATAATACACAATGTACCATTATATATTGCAAATATATTATTTTTAGCAGTTTTACTAAATACATGTGATTTTAGCAGACTTATTAAAATATATTGAGATATGGTTTTGATATTTCAATCATTTTTTGAAGTTTATTATTATTCTTGCTCCAGTACATCTATTTTCTCCATCAAATTTTAGAAACTTTCAGCCATTTCCCCCAGTGTCACCTCTAAAAGAAGATTTTTCCAATCTCCTGTTTGGATCCAAATACACAAATTTTGACTTTACCAAGTGTTTCATTCCTCTCTGTCCCTCCAAATAACCAATGTCAGTAGTTCTTTCATCCAGATCACTTTTATTTCTAGTCTTTTTCATTTTGTTGAGACCAGTCCATTGGTTTTAAACAGATGTACTATTTTTCTGTTTTAACCTTTCCGGTTAATTGTGTTGTAGGATTTAAATTGCTGTGAAAGGATTGTATCTCACAGTTTATTTCTGCTTTTAACCTTTATCTCATCTAACAAAGCTATAAGAGTGACTGTGAAACCATTGCCTGAAAATTGAGTCTATCATCTGGACTTGTCTCCTGCAGGCTCTTTCCTCTTGAGAACAGGTCATATGTCCTTTCCTTTCTTACCTGCTGATTAATTTTGGATTTTTTCTCTTGGACCTTTTGATTATCGTAGGATTTTTTTTCTAGATCCTTCGAAGAATGTCCACTTTCTCAATTGGAATAGTTTGTTTTAAGAATTACCAAAATAGACAATAACTGATTAATATGTGATTTCATTCTTAGCCATTCAGACCCTTTGCTATGGTCTAAGTATATAATGCTCCAAGTTTATCCTACACTTCAGCTAATCTTAGTATAGGTAACAAAGACTTTGCTCTGAAGCTTAATTTTTTTCATGGATGTTCAGGTCATGGTTGATGGCATAATGAAAGACTGTCGCTCACTTCCTATAGTTATTTTCTAGTGGGGTTTCTCTCTTACCCTTGAGATCTTAACAGTCATTTGTCTTGCAGTTTCTTCAGCTTAAAAGACAAGTTGCTTTTAAAGGGTTTGTTGTCTTGACTGTTGCCAAAGTGAATTCTATTACTGACACTCCTTGGAAGGAACGCTACAAGATAAAAGGAAAAAGGGAAAATAAGAGTCTGGGATTCTTCCTAGGACACAGGACATACATTATTTCTCAGAAAAAGGTCCTGTTACCTGTTCCTAGCCAGTAGACAGAAATGTAAGATTTATCAAAGTTCTTAGCTTCTAGTAGTACTGTACAAATGGTACCCTTTGACTCCATAACTGGATCTAGTTTGAGGGGAAGAGCTTCAAGTAAGAAATAAAACAGAAAAAGTAAAATTTAATACTATATAGGATATATCTTAGCCATCTTTTTATTATAATAAACATCTGTGTTAAATCAACTTGCAGTGAAGAAGGTTTATGTGGCCCATTGTTCATGGTTTCAAAGAGTTCCATCTGCAGTTGCTATAGGTCTGTGATGTAGTAGGTCATCATGGTAGGAGTCTACAACATACCAAGAGAGGGGTGGATATTTTAATGAAGGAGGGAAAAGGGGAGAGGGGGAGGCTCAGTGTCCCAATATATCCTTCTCAAAGATATTAATCTCACTCCACTAGGCCCAGTTCTTAAGGTTCTAGCATCTGTCCACTGGAATCCCAGGCTGAGGACTAAACTTTCAATGCATGGGCTTTAGGGGTTTATTTAAGATCCAATGGACAGCAGCTAATATTATTCACATTTTGATCCTTGTTCACATTTAATTTTTTATTACAGTTTATGTAGAGAAATAATTAGATATGCTGACTTCACAGAAGAAGCTAAGATTTAGAACAGTGAATGTACTGATGGACACATTTGCAGGTATTAATAGAAATGTAACTGAAACACAAGCCTGTCATGAATTTGATTAGATTCCATTCTACCTGCTCATTTTGTTGTGTCCCTCCGACTCTCTTAGGTAATATAAGAAAGACTTTATGAGCTGGGCTCCATTGGTTCATGCCTGTAATCCTAGCTACCCAGGAGACTGAGATCTGAGGATCACAGTTCAAAGCCAGCCCAGGCAGGAAAGTCTGTGAGACTTTAATCTCCAATAAATCACCAGATAACATGAAGTGGTGCTGTGGCTCAAGAGGTAGAGCACTGGCCTTGAGCTGAAGAACTCAGGGACAGCGCCCAGGCCCAAAGTTCATGCCCCAGGACTGACCAAGAAAAAAAAAAGAAAAGAAAGAACAGAAAAGAAAAGAAAGACTAGGGATTAAAGAAGTCATTTATACAATAAAGCACCTGTGTGAATTCATGGAAAAGGATCTACATGTAGTATTCTTCATTTTTTATTATATATTATATATATTGTAATACTGTTTTACAGAAGGGTACAGTTCCATGAGTAGGGTAATGAGTACATTTCGTAGCAAGCATTGTTACCTTTTGTTTTCCCCCTAGCATCACTTCCCTCCCCACCTCGCCAACCTCTCCCGCCCCCTCCTCCACCTGACATTGTAAAGTTTGTTTTCAACATAGTGTCCTGTACATCTCGTCATCACAATGGGTCAGCCTGCATCCCCATTTAAGTGTTCCACCATATACCTTCTCCTCCCCAAATTACAAATATATATATATAAGATGCAGAACACCGGTTGAGGACCAATGGAATAGGACTGAAGACCCAGAAATGAACCCTCAGACCTATAGCCACCTAATCTTTGACAAGGGAGCTAAAGAAATAGAACGGAGGAGATGGGGACAAACAAGTCGTTTAAGGATCCAGGTGGACCTGTTGCAACAATGAGAAGTACAAAATGTCATGTCAAAACCAGCTTTACAATGTCGGTGTGTGTGGGGGGGGTATAATTGGGTGGGGGGAGGGGGGTAAAATTGGGTGGGGGGAGGGGGTAGGCGGGGAAGGGAAGTGAAGGGTAAACAAAGGAGGAGGCTGCAATGCTTGGTAAGAAATGTATGCATTATCCTGCCCATGTAATTGTAGCCCCTCTGTACAGTATGTTCTCAAATAAAATAAAATACAATTAAAAAAAAAAAAGAAATGTATGCATTATCCTGCCCATGTAATTGTAGCCCCTCTGTACAGTATGTTCTCAAATAAAATAAAATAATATTAAAAAAAATAAAATAAAAAATAAAATTAAAAAAAAAAGATTGTCTCAAGAAATAAAACCACCAGAGATGCAAAAAAAAAAAAAAAAAAATAGAACGGAAGAAAAACAGCCTTTTCAGTAAATGGTAGTGGCAAAATTGTAGTATTCTTCTTATTAAAAGTTTTATGTAGGTAACACCTAGTATGACAAAGACAAAAATATGCATCAGAAATCACACTTTTTATACTAAGTAATGTTTATAATTTTAATGTTAACGTAACTATTGAAGAAGCTGCCCAATCATATTGTGCAAATTTTGGTTTTTGAAAATTGATTTAGAAATGTAATTTTTGAAACTGAAATGGAAATAAAATAACTTTAGATAAAGGCTATGAGTTTGGCTTTACTAATAAATAATATAACAATTTGTAAATTATTAATAGTCTAGTAAGCTACCGTGAATAAAAATACCTATTCCAAAACCTATTTAGTTTAATTTTTTTAACTTATTTTTAAAATGAATGGTCCATCAAAAATAAAATAAATTGGTATCCTTAGGTCCAATACATCAACAAGTAAAGCACATTTCTGAAGTGGAAAAAAATCCTATTAAGCTAAGTAAGCCAGACCCCCCCAAAAAATAGGTCTCGTCATTTCCCTTATTTGCAATAATTAGTGTACATCTAGGATAGTCTTAGCAAATGAGCAGAATAGTTCAGTAGTTATCTACATATAACCATATAAGATGATGTTAAGCGAAATGAACTCCAAGGCATGGACACAAGAGGTATTTCTTTGTTGTTTGTGATGTACTATGTGTTTTTTTTTGTTTCCTTTGTATGTTCTTCCCCCTATGGTATATCCATCCCCTGTTGTCACTGTATTTGATTTTTGTCCCTAGGTATTGCATATAAGTTTTATTTGAATTAGGGAAGGGAAGGGGAACAAAGAATGTTGAAACAAAGAACAAGGGGGAAACCAATGCAACAGAAATATACACAAGACAATATGTTGGAAATGATCTGTGCAACTTGTGGGAGGATGGGGATGTTGGGGGGTAGGGAAAGTAGGAGAAAAATAGGGGAAGGGGTAACAAGTTTGACAAGAAATGTACTTATTACCTTACTTATATAAATGTAACCCCTCTATACATCACCTTGACAATAAAAATATTTGGAATCCCCCCAAAAACAAAACAAAACAAAAAAACTTCTGAAGTGTGATTAATTCTTATTATCATCATTTTTTTTCCAGAGTAAAAAAGAAGCTGGGCATGGAGGTAGGAAACTAGTATAAATTTATTTGTCTTAAGCAGATAGAATTACATTAGTTATTTAAGAATTAAATTCTTTAAAATGTACTGAGATTGTCTCATAGATGCACTAAATGAATAATAAGAGAACAGAATAGTGAAAATGACAGAAGCATGCTAGCTAAACGCAAAATCAGAGATAAGGCTTCAGGCAGAGTTGAGCTGAGGCTCAGCTGCAGGAGAATTGTATGCTGACCTTTACAAGATCTAAAAAGGTCAAGAGATCTGGAAGCTAGATCTGTCTCCTGGGTAGAAACTTGAAGCTTGTCTACATTCACACTAGCCTTTTAAAGAACCAACACTTACATAGACAAATAAACAATTAAATCAGCAAAATGACCACTCTCAAATGAGTACAGTTATCTTTGTAAAGTTTATAAGCTCCTAACTTTTTTCTTTTTTTCCCTTTTTTTTTATTGTCAAAATACCGTACAAAGGGGTTATAATTACATGGGCAAGATAATGAGTACATTTCTTATCAAGCATTGTTGCCTCCTCCTTTGTTTCTCCTCCCCATCACTTCCCATCTCCCCCCCCTCCCCTTCCCTCCCACCAAAGTTGTAAAGTTCATTTTTCAACATAACAACATGTACATCTCATTGTGGCAATGAGGGCTTATTTTATTTTGAGAAATATATTTTTACTATAATATACTAAGAAGTCAGCAAAAATTTGATCTGACTAATTCACAGAGGAAAGAAAACTATGGCAAGAAATTTGCTGATATTTGAAAAAACAATTGGTATTAATTAGAAATAGAGCCAAAATTAAATATTTATTATTTCATTTTTCTTTTGTCTTTCTTTTTTCTGAGCTCCTGTAATATGCCAGAAGGTGAGTTCAATCACTAGGAAAATATCAAGGATCAGGAAAGACCTGGATCTGATCCTGATAAAGAAAGAATCTGACTAGACATATGTAAAGAAATGCATCTTAGAAAAGTGAAATGTTTTATAAGAGCATCAACAAAAAAACTAACTGATAGGTGAGAGACAGATGGCAAAATCTAAATTATGTGATAGTGCATCAAACAAAGAGAATTGCAGAAAAATAACGTCACTATAAGGAGTGTCTAAGGCGAATTAAGGATTGTATGTTTTAAGTCTATGTTCCCACAGACATTTCACAATCTCAACTTCTTGTCTGCTAAAGTTTAAATGTTGAATTCAACATGTAAGGTTGAGCTACTGGGAGATGGAAGTTTATGGGAGGTTCTTGGATCATGGAGTAGGGAAGGGGTGTTGAAGGTGTGGTCCTTGTCTTTGCTCTTTGGTTTTTCTCTTCTGTGGATTTGTATGATGGGCCTTATTAGAGGCCTAAAGCAATTGGACCAGTGGATCATCAACTACAATGATCAGAAACATGAACTGAGATAAATTTTCTTCTCTTCACAACATCTCAGGTATTTTCTATTTTCTATTTACTATTTTCTAATTACTTCCTATATGATAAGAATCTTTCATTCCATTATTAGGAAGACATCTTCCACATAGAGCTTTCCTCTCCTGATTTTAAGTTGAAAAAGGGCCAGGGTAAGATTGCCCTCCTTGTATTTGTGTTTGTTTTACTTTGTTTTAAATACCTTTTACTCTAAATAATCCTTATGCCAAAGTAGCATATTTTGTGGTGACATCTCTTGCTATCGCCTACCTCATTCAGTTCTAAGATTTTGGAGGCATGAAAGAAGCGTTGGACAGATGCTAGACATAATGAAACAGGGCTAACAGAAATAGTGGCATCTCAGACAGAAAGAGTAAGGGCTCTCATTTCTCTACAACTATTTGCTAGCAAACACAAAAGGAAGGGAAGAATAAATAGGATGGCAGATAAACATAACAGCCAGCACAAGGGGCCAAAAATGAAAGAGTTAATTATTAAGATGCATAAAAACGGAAAATGCCAACTCTCTCTAGCTGTAAAGCCTTTAAAAAAAGTTTAGAAGGAAAAACACAAATCATCTGATTCAAAGAAGGGATAGTATTTATTTATATGTGTAATCATTAAGGATCTGAAGAGACATTATTGATACTGAAGAATAGCTGATAAGGCTATGAAGGAGAAGGCTATGTTTAACTGAGAAGGCTATGTTTAACTGACATGTAAAGATTTTGTATTTTTTAGAGTATATAGACCCTAACCAACAATCTTTTCTTAAAGTACATAATGGTACATAATTTAAAATGGAAGGTACTTGCTTTTAAGAGTCATCAAAGGGATTAAGTTGACTCAAAGAAATATTATGTGAGCATGTAAAGGGAAATGGAAAATGAATGCAGGCAAAACTTTATTAAGTAGTGGTGAAAGAAGCAAATAAATCAGGTCTTAGGGATTTATAAGAAGCTACAAGACAATGTGCAAGTGACAATCTCAAAATATGTTAGAATGAGGTTTCTACCAAGAGACCCTCAGTGCCCTGATTTTGTCTTCCTAACACATAAATTTATTCTCATCAGAAGATTCACTGCAGAAATCCATGTCTCCTGTCCATGCTTTATGACCAGTAGCAATTTTATTGACCTTAGTGTCAAGAAACGCAGACCGGAAATAATGCTGCCTACAGACACTGCACTGTCTTATTTATGACATAAATGGCAGAATCTCATTCACAATTCATTATTTGTGGATGCATCACTAGTTTTCTTGCTGACATTGAACAGAAAGAATACAGTGATTGATGAGCAAGAAAAAAAATATTGAAATAGCAAGATAAAATGTCTTAAGGTCACTTCACAAGTAACTGCAGAAATGGCAAAGATTTAATGGCATAAGATATAATTTCATCTTTTTTAAAACTGTAGATATGCTCAATACATTAAAAACCTAGTATGTATATCACATGTCACTGATGCGTGTGTATTTGTGTATGTGTGTGTGTGTGTGTTTGTGTGAGAGAGAGGGAGAGAGAGAGTTAAATGCCATTTTATAGGCAAACTATCTTTAAGGAAACTTGGCTCTAGCTGAAAAGATTTTTTATTATATGTAGAATAACAATATATACACCCTCTGGTCTTACTTGAAAAGCTATATTGATTTGAAAAGTAAAAAACAACAATAAGCTATGTGTGTGGTGGAACAGGAGATGCATAAGGAATGAAATGGATCCATTAAATGTAGATAAAGGTTATCTTTTGCAAACAAATTCAAGTGCTATTTCATTACTTCGATAGGCTACTTACAACCGTAAATACTCAATCTAATCCACAAAGCATCATCATTTCAGAAAGGCTTTTGCCTTTGAATTTTAAAAGATATTATAAAGGGGAAAGGATATTGTAAAGGATATTATAAAGGGTAAAAAAAACCACAAAAGTTGATCTACAAATTTATTTTTTTCTACTTTTCTGACAGGAAACTTAGAAGCTAATATCTACTGCTTATATTTAATCTAAGTTGGGGAAAACCTTTGTAGAAGGACAAGAGTCACTGAATAAAATGAATCCTTGTGCATGTTAATTAATAACCAAACAAGTTTTACTTGAAAACAACAGGACATGGTGTGTGCATACTGAATACATGTTCACAATGGCTTTCCAGGTTTTTGTTCCCTGGTTTTTGTGGTGGTTTAGGAAATGTAGAGAAATGAGTCCGGAGAAGATGTATTCGTATGCATGACATCTGCTTGCCATTCTGCTGCTTTGAGGAATCAATCCATCCCAACCACGTCAAAGGTTTCATTTGCTTTGCATAACACTCTAAATGCAAAGACGAGGATTATTGGTTTTGGCATTCTTATGAAATACTCAGTGTGTTGGCAGCAGCAGACCAGCCTCCTCCTGCTCTTTAACATTCCAGCTGCAGTGCGAGAATCACACATCCTGTAAACCTCCCTCAGCCAGGTGTCCTCCAGAATACCCACAGTAAAGGAGTCTTGCCAACATAATAATAAAATCTCCTGTTGCTGCAACGCTGCTTGTGTTTACCCAGAGGCACCAGTCTTGCAGAGGAAGGGCTTTCTCAGGCATAATTCAGCGAACCCTTGGCAAGAAGCATCTCAATATGCAGAATCCTCTTCTCTAGAAATGGGCCATCAAATTCTCTCTCCATGTACACTCTGGAACCATCAATCGAGATAAAGTTCCAGTGAGGCTTTTTATGCGTTAAGCTTCCATATTCATCCACAGGCTACAAAAGTCACCTTGAGAATTTGGAGAGAGGAAAAAGATTTCTTTCATTTCCAAATGAAAAAAAAAGTATGTTTGTATTGATGAATGAGGAAGTCATATCATAAATGGGTTCATCAAACAGTTACACTCCAGTATGTAATTGTATTCCTGAGTCTGGCACTTTCTCAAGCAGCTCTTGTTTGTATTTCAGAATCACCTAAGAACATTAAATCTTATTATAAAGAATTAGGTTCTTTCAAAGAAATAATGAAACTCTTCATACATATTACACCTACTAGTATGCTTATGGAAGTCTGCTTCTATCTGTCTGTCTGTCTGTCTATATCTATATCTCAGTCAATCTATATGTGTATAAATTCTACATTGTGGCTTGACAGGCCCAGGAGAACTGATAATGTAGATGAAGGTCTAAGGAAGTCTATTGCAAAAGTTTCTCTTATTTTGTTCTATTCAACACTTCTTCTGATTGGACAAGCACAACACCTGTCTTGTGGAGACCAATGTACTTTATCCAAAGTTGACTCATCTAAATCATAAACTGATGCAGGCATTAAGGTTTCCCATAAAGTAAACCTTCACTTTCATGCCCAACCACAGATATCAACTTTATATTCATGTACACCTCCTCCAACCATCTTTATCCTTAATGAGCAAGGTCCTAATTTTATATATTTGTAACCATCTTCCACATAACTGAAAGCACACTAATCCCTTTTATAGAACAAAATGCAAAGTATTTGGTTGGTCTTTGTTCTTCTCCTTCATGTCCTGGGACACAAATATTGAAATTTCTTCATCATTTCTGTTGGGTCTTACAGACAAACATGGAAGAAGTGTTTGCCAGAGCAATAACTACATAACAGTTTCCAGAGGATTTGGAAATGTGCTTAAGTGATGAAACCTATCCAGCATAGCAGCTGCAATTGGTATGGATATTTGGTGATGCTTACCATAAGCTAATGCCTTTCTCCAAAATAAGAAGATCTATCTTCTGCACAGGCCAAATAGAAGAGTGCAATGGAGATGTGTTGAGAATCACCCCCACATCGTTCTTGTCCTTGTTGATGGAACTATCAATGTTGGTAGTCCCTCCAGGTATGTGGTCTTGTTTTTGCTTTGTTATTTTTTTATATAGTGTCAGTTCTGCTGGCTTCCATTTATCCTTTCCTGACATATTATCTTTCAATCCACAGTCAGGGAACCTAGATAGATAGATAGATAGATAGATAGATAGATAGATAGATAGATAGATAGATAGATAGATAGATAGATAGATAGATAGATAGATAGATAGATAGATAGATAGATAGATGTATATAGATGTAGCTATATAGATATAGATATATAGATATATAATGTAGATATAGATTTCCAGTTATTTTGAGTATACATATATATATTACAGTTATTTATTTATGTTTTTCAGAACTTAGAAAATCAACACAGGATGTGTTTGAGGACCCAATGGACCTACTGATTGTTAAGGCCTAACTTCCTATTGATTGATTGACCTCAGTAAGTTTGTATTCTGTTTGGCACACCATAGTGACATTTTTGGGTCTCCTGGAATTAACATTAGCTCAGAGATAGTGTTCAGTACTTCAAAAAAATATCTCATTATTTCCTTTGCACAGTGCACAGTGACTCTGGTAAAAGGCCATGGCTCCCTTTGGGGAAGGCTGAGGGAAATAGTAGCAGTACATATTTTTATCCTTGTGTTTGAGTCTGTCCTCCTGGGAACCTAGACTTTTCCTTATTCAAGTGAGATAGGCTGTTTTGGACATCTTTTCTTTCCAACAACACCCTGAATGCTGCAATTTTAAGATGAACATGCTTCTAGTCAATCTACAATATTCTAAAAAGTAAGAAATCATTGTTTTAGGGCCAGAGGCATGTAAAAGTGGCAGAGTACCTACCTGCTAAGTGCAAGGCCCTACCACCAAGAAAAAGAAATACGCACACACACACACACACACACACACACACACACACACACACACACACAAACAGAAAAAAAATGTTGTTTTTAACCACCAAGTTTTGGCATAGCTTATTTTACACAGGAATAATTACAAAAGCAGTAAAATAGGAGATGATAATAGTGATCTTGTATAGCAACGTGACATTAGAATGCCGGGAATGGGAGGAGCCATACAGTCTGATTACTCATGTGAAGTTCCAAATTCTCTTTGCTATTTTCCTTTCAAGGATGACTTTACCATCTGCTTAATTTCCAAATATGTCTCAGATCCCCACTAGTGGAAAAAATTGATTTAGCTTATGGATAAATCTATTCAAAGGCATATTTTCATTTGAAAGATGTGCTTTTCTACAACTATATCACTACAGTATCTATTACAAAGCACTGTATCTTCCATCTCTAACTATGGCTTCTCTTCTTTTGTGATTGAGGCAGGAGCTCTCCCACCCTGCTCAGAATGTTCTTCAGTTGTTTACATGCCTCGTAAAGCAATTTTTTTTTTCTTTTTTCCTCTTGTGCTAAGAATGATGCTTGAACTCAGGCTCTTCTGCTCTCCTTTGGCTTTTTCACATGAGGCTGGCACTCTACCACTTGAATCAAGCCTTCCCTCTCTTAAAGCATTCCTCTCACAGGTTCCATTCTACTCAAGTACGTAGAATAAGACTATCATTTACTTAAAGATAATGAGAACATTTATATGGAAATTGGAATTCTTCCATATATAGTCAGGTATTAATTCACATGTTTCTAATATCAATTCTCTAAAGTAAATTTGGGTAGATTTTCTTACCTTTGTAAGATAAGTCAACTGAATTAAGAAGAGGTTAAGCAAAACTACCAGACTAGACAAGTTCTGAATCCTGGACCAGAGTTTTATTTTGTTGTATGCTGATTTGATTCATTTCTCAGGTCAATAAAGGATAAAAACAGTAATACTGAAGAAATATTCTTTAAGTGTTCACTAACCAAGAAATGATTATATTTCATATAGGTGACAGGGAATATACTGAATAAAATCCTTGTGCTCTATGGGATTTTTTCAGTCCTGCTGAAGGTGTGACTACTATTATGTGTGCCCCCAAACCTTTAGATGGCGGTCATCCCGGGCAGCTATGCATTTGACTAAAAGCATGGATCGATAATGTCTAAAATAAATTCCTTCTTAGAATGAAAAAATCACTCAATCTGTCTTCATGAACTGCTCCTTCATGAGCCCTAGTCAATAACGAGACATCCAGAGTATATCCTTGTGTTAGCTTTGTGAACTCATTGATCACAATACGACTAAAATGATTGTATATTAGTTATGATCATTCTTAATGTATAAGAAGCCCTCTTCCATTTTCATACCCAGAGGTTTTCCGGACACAGAAATTATTTGAATTATTATACTGAGCAAGAAACACTTGCGTATTAAATGTGAATATGTCACCACAAATGTACATGCACACATATGTGTGTCTTTGTCAGTCAGTGCAAACATAGAATTGTACATAAGATTAATTGTTCAAATAAATGTTTAATTTGAGAAATTAATTTCACTTTTTAGTTTGTTCAGTTTGTTTGAGTCAACATTTCACTGAAAAAAAGATTTTTAATGTGTAATGTTTACTGCTCTAGGTAAGAACAAAAACAATATTGCAGGAGGATTTTGTGAAGGGATTTGATTGTTTTATTTATAGGCAGAGGAACATTTCAAGAGAACATAGAAATGACTGTCATACTTCATGGAGATTTCACATAATGCTACACTAGGAAATATTTGTGTCTCTGACAGCCTCCTTCTTCATTTGGATAAGTGATATTTTTTCCCCTCAACAATCAGGTCCACACATTTTAAGTTTTCCATTTCTCTCTTGCTTCACTTTACTTTGAAATCTTTTCATTTGTATCATTTGTTCTGGCATTTCAGATTCTGTTCAGATTCTGTATTTTAGCATCTGACACATTTTAAAGTCTCTATTTGATTAAAGCTATCAAATCATTGCTTTTAGCATTCCCAATTATTCTTTTTTCCTCTTTTATTGTCAGGGTGCTGTACAAAGCTGTTACAGTTACCTATGTAAGGTAATCAGTACATTTCTTGTCAAACTTGTTACCCCTTCCCTCATTTTTCTCCCATTTTCCCTCCCCTCCAGCCCCCCTCACCCCACCCAGTTGTATAGATTATCTCCAACATATTATCTTGTGAATATCACTGTTGCATTGATTACCCTGTTGTCCTTTGTCTCACCATTCTACGAGTTCCCTTCCCTCCTTAATTCAGATAAATGTATACACAATACCAAGGTACCAAAATCAAATACAGTGACTACAGGTGATATGCCATAGGGGGAAGGTAATATAAAAAAAAAAAAAACAAGAAATCACATAGTACATTAGAAACAAACAAACAAAAAAACTTCTTATGTCTATGTCTCATTTCACTTAGCATTATCTTATATGGTCCTAAGGATTCTAAAGCAGATTTCAACTGTTACCCATAATTGGCTTCAGCCGTCCTTAATGTGTAATCCATTTCAAATTTTTTTTGGGGGGTCTGGTCATGGGACCTGAACTCTGGGCCTGGGCGCTGTCCCTCAGCTCTTCAGCTCAAGGCTAGCACTCTACCACTTGAGCCACAACGATACTTCCAGCTTGTTTTTTCTTTTTGTTTACGTGGTGCTGAGGAATCGAACCCAGGGCCTCATGCATACAAGACAAGTGCTCTACCACTGAGCCACCTTCCCAGCCCCATTTCAATTTTTTAAAAAGATCAAGATAATGCAATATCTAAATAAGAACATAAATTCATTTGCTTTTTTCATTCTAACTTACTTTTTTAAATAAGATTTTTATTGTGAAAATACCGAACAGAGGGGTTATAATTACATAAGCAAGATCAAATGAATACATTTCTCCTTTGTTTTTCCCCTACCATCCTTGCTCTCCCATCTCCACGACTACAGTCCCTTCCCCTGATAAAGACGTAAAGTTGATTTTTCGACATAGCATCTTTTCAACATATATCTCATTGTTGCAATGGGTTCAGCTGTATCCCTAGTTAAACAATTTGTTTGTCCCCTTCCCCTCCACAAATTATACCAACACCAATTACAGTGAAAGCAGGGGTTATACTGTGGGGGAGGGACATACAAAGCAACAAAGAAATCATCTTATAAATATGTTAGAAACAATATCAAGAAAGAAAAAAACATTTGAGTCATCCTTTTCTTGGTGTTCATTTTGCCTAACATCAACTTATCTGACCTTTTCTGCTGGTCTCAGACATATACTAATTATTGCAAATAAAGGAAACCATGGGATCTGTGTTTCTTTGGGCCTGGCTTACTTCACTTAATATAATTTTTTCCAAGTCTTTCCATTTCCTAACAAATGGGGCAATGTCATTCTTTCTAATGGAGGCATAGAATTCTATTGTGTTTATATACCACATTTTCTTGATCCATTCATCTACTGAGGCATCTGTGTTGGTTCCATATCTTAGCTATGGTAAATAATGCTGCAATAAACATAGTTGTGCTGGTAACTTTAGTATGGTCTTGTTTGTGATCATTTGGATAAATGCCCAAAAGTGGGATTGCTGGATCATATGGGAGCTCTATGTGGAGACATTTGAGGAACCTCCATACTACTTTCCGAAGTGGTTGAACAAGTTTACACTCCCACCAACAATGCAGTAGGGGTCCCTTCTGTCTACATCCCCTCCAGCATCTGTTGTTATTAGAGTTCTTGATTACAGCCATTCTAACTGGGATGAGGTGGTATCTCAATGTTGGTTTTTTTGTTTTTTTGTGTTTTTTCCCCCTTTTTCTTCAAGCATTTCTTTTTTTTTTTATTGTGAGAATACCATACAGAGGAGTTACAATTACATGGGCAAGATAACGAGTATATTTCTTATCAAGCGTTGTTGCCTCCTCATTGTTTCCCCTTCCCATCCCTTCCCATACTCCTCCCCTCCACCCACACAATCCTCCCCCCACCCCCCACCAACATTGTTAAGTTCGTTTTTCCACATAAAAACTTGTACATCTCATTGTTGTAATGAGTCTACCTATATCCCTAGTTAAACGATTTGTTTTTTTTCCCTTCCCCTCCACAAATTATACCAACATCAAAAACAGTGAAAGTATGGGTTATACTGTGGGGAGGGACATACAAAGCAACATAGAAATCATCTTATAAATATGATAGAAACAATTGCATGAAAGGAAAAAAAAACATTTGAATACTTATCTTGGGGTTCATTCCCCTAACATCAACTTATCTGACCTTTTCTGCTTGACTCAGTGTTGTTTTGATTTGCATTTCTTTTATGGCTAGAGAGGTTGAGCATTTCTTTATGTGTCTATTGGCCATCCTTCTTTCCTCTTCAGAGAAGTTTCTCTTTAAGTCTTTAGCCCAATTATTTATTGGGCAGTTGTTTCTTTGAGCATTTGTTGTGGGGGGATTTGATTATTTGAGTTACAGGTATCTTTTAGATATGAGACCCTTGTCCATTGTGTGGCTAGTGAGGATCTTCTTCCAATCTGTGGGCTTTCTATTGATCTTGCCATGCAAAAGCTCTGCAACTTCATGCAATCCCATGTGTCCAAACTTTCTTTGATTTGTTGTGTTTCTGGGTCTCTATTGAGAAATTTTGGCCTGTGCCAAGGAGACCTAGGGTTTCTCCTATTCTGTCATGTATTGTTTCCAGGATGTCTGCTTTGACTTCGAGGTCTTTGATCCATTTGGAGTTGATTCTGGTGCAGGGTGATATATAAGGATGTAGCGTTAGTTTTGTACAAGTGATTAACCAAAATCATTTGTGACTCAAAATTTGTTCACCTTGCCAGTCTCAAGTCATGTACATGAACTGATACAATATGGAGAAAGTTGTTAGTTATAAGGTAGTAAGTTTCCCATTACAGTTCACTACTGTTGGTGTTCAAACATGTAAGAAAAGTTATGCAATTATTTACAACAATTTTTAGGTTTTATATATATATATTCTGAATATATGCCAGATGTTTTCAAACAGCAGTAAACATTATTTTGATTTACTAGAGGAGAGCATTAAGTGCTGAGATATTGTATATTATACATAAAAAATATAGCCAGTAACGGACAGACTTGGGAACCAAGGCAAATAACTCTCAAACCTCTACTTTTGTTTCTCTATCTTCTATCCTAAGAAGAGGTAAGCTTTGTTGTACATCCTTGAAAATAAGAACAACTTTGCTATTATATTTGTCTTTGGGGAAGAATCTATATTGATTTTTGCACCCATTTCTGAATGCAAACAAATACATATACATGTCTATACATACATATACGCACAAGTATTTAAACTAGAGTGGACATAGAGGTGCTTTTCAATATATTTCAAGTTGCACATGAGAATTAAAATGGTACAAAATTTTTGAGCATATGAAATTGCTAATCATGCACACTGATGATGTTTGGGAAATGGCACGATTAACATGTGCCTTCAATGTTTTTGTCAGTATGGGGTTTATTTTCCTTCTCATTTATCATTATCTTCTAAAAATCAAATATGGGGAGAATATGACTAATTAAAATTCCAGGAGAGTCAAGGATAAGTTAATTGAGTTTTTATTGCCTTCCACCATCAACTTTCAATGCTTTTAGTGAAATGGAATGTGATCTCTTTGGAATTTTAATGTGTCTATTGTGTTTGAAGCTGTCTCATATTGTCTTTCATGCAAAGATTCCATCTCTAAAGCTTCCGTAAATGTTCTAAAAATAACCAATAATCTCTCCATTATTTATCATTTATTTGTGACACAAAAAGCCAGGCTCACACCTGTAATCCTAGCTACTCAGAAGGCTGAGATCTGAGGATCATGGTTCCAAGCCAGCCTGGGCAGGAAAGTCCATGAGATTCTTATGTCCAATAAACCCCCAGAAAACTAGAAGTGGCACTGTGGCTCAAGTGGTATAGTCCTAGCCTTGAGTTGAAGAGCTCAGAGACAGAGCCCAGGCCCAAAGTTCATGCCCCACAACCAACAAAAATAAAAAATAAAATACACCCAAACAAAAACCTTTTAGCCTATTTCTTGTTGTTGTTAATGTTGTCATGAGCAAAGAAATCTTGTAGCCAAGTTCAAAATAGAGAATTAAAGCTCTCCTTTCAATAAAAATGATGAAGACTAATACCAATATTATGTTCTGAATACAGGATTATTTATAAAACACTTCCAACATTTGGATTAATTATTATCAAATTACATAGTATTCTAGTTTTTTATTGTTGTTTATTTGTTTTTGCCAGTCCTGGGCTTTAACTTGGGACCTGGGGTCTGTCCCTGAGCCTCTCTGTGCTCAAGGATAGGGCTCTACCACTTGAGTCACAGCACCACTTCCAGGTTTTCTGTTTGATTCTAAGGAATCAAACCCAAGAGCTCCATGCATGCTAGGCAGGCACTCTACCAATGAGCCACACTCCCAGCCCTCAATTGGTGTTTTTGTGCAATGATATTTAGCAGCAATATATGAATTAAAATTCAGATGAAATACAATTTCTGTTCTATGCATTTCTGTTATATGCATTTGAAAATACTTGGAGATATAATCAGATGAACTGTTTGGCAATTGATTCCAAGAAAAATGAAATCAAATAGAAGCTATAGAATTTGTTTTCAAAGCAAAACAATTTGTTTTCAGATCAAATAATGGGATATGTGATGGTGATCAGGGTGCAGAAGCATCATTGAGTTGATGCATTTAGAGAAACATTTGAAGACTGTATGGGAAAAGAAAGAACACAAGAAACTCTACCCAAAACTTGTACAGCCCCACCACAAAAAACTGAAATACCATTGCAGATTAAAAAAAAAAAAGCCTGAACTGATGTGCCACTGATTTGGTGACTGGGCCACTTTCAGCTTCACTTATGGCTCCTTTATTCCCCTCCTCCCCAGCATGTCTGTTCAACCATGTGCTCTGTTTACTACTGGCTTTCTTCACACCATTCTACATCACACCACTGTTTGCTGAGTTTCTCTGTATTTTTCACATTCAACTCTCCTCTAACCCTCTGGGGAAAAAGAAAAGGTTCATCTGTATTCAGTGGAAGGAGTTTCTTTATAGGAAAAGTTTTTGGCTCAAAACAATGCAGAGCTACAGAAAAACTTAGATGCTTAGCTGAGATCCAAAGACACATGACAAGAAGGGAGAGTGATGAAGTTGAGGCTGTGATAAACTGTAGCCCAAAGGAAGTTCAAAACTCTAATTTAAGAAAATTGTCAAGGCTTAGGGGCTGCCGCTCTCCTCAGGAGAGAGTTTCTTGGTGCTTCAGAGGCACACAGCCATGCATTGGGGTACAGGCATAGATGATGTTAGGAGTGAGGGATAGAATTAGTCTGACATTTGAGCCATAGCCAAGTTTCAGCCAAACACACATAGTCTGGATTACCAAGTCATTATGTTTCCATTTGATTTTCAGTGTCTTGATTGAATTGTCTTTACTTTGAAGGAGATGTTCTATATTTTCCATCAATATTATTGATGCATTTAATCTCCTACTTATAGTGTTCAATGTTGCCTTAGAAATCCACCTTACCCATTGCAACAATGAGATGTACAAGACGTTATGTTGAAAAACGAACTTTACAACTTTGGCCAGGAGGGGGAGGAGGGGCGCCGAAGGGGCGGGAGATGGGAAGGGATGGTAAGGGGAAACAAAGGAGGAGGCAACAATGCTTGTTAAGAAATGCACTCATTACCTTGTCCATGTAATTGTAACCCCTCTGTATGGTATTTTCACAATAAAAAAAAAAAAGAAATCACTTTTCATAAATCAGTCATTGTATGCCCTCCAATTTTCCCTTTTAAAACAATGGAGGGGGTAACAATGTTCAAGAGGAAGTGTACTCATTACCTCACTCATGTAACTGTAAACCTCTGTATAGTATCTTTACAATAAAAAACAATAACAATAAAGAAAAATCTATTGTGTCCAAAAAAATAAAATAAAATTTTCTGTGCAAAAAAAAAAAAAATATGTTCTTAGCCGGGCACCGGTGGCTCACGCCTGTAATCCTACCTACTCAAGAGGCTGAGATCTGAGGATTGCGGTTCAAAGCCAGCCAGGGCAGGAAAGTCGGTGAGACTCTAACCTCCAATAAGCCACTCAAATACCAGAAGTGGTGCTGTGGTTCCAAGTGGTAGAGCGCTTGGCTTGGGCTGAAGAGCTAAGGGACAGCACCCAGGCCCAGAGTTCAAGCCCAACAACCAACCAAAAAAAAAAAAAAAGCTCTTTTCCACTTCACAGTTTCCCCACCCTTATCCCCAGAATTCAGTCGAAAGAGTCCAATTAAGAATTTATTTTTTCTCACCTCAAGGTTAATGCAACATTTAATACATTTTCTGCTTGCTTCAAAAGGTTCTAATTTCTCACTCTTGAAAATCCATATTTATAGTCCCTTGATAGTAAAGATAACAGAACTTCACACAAGATTTGTAGTGAAACTTACCTGCCATATTTTCTATGGTCTGGCAAGGTAAGTTTATAGGAACAGCTCCAGAGAGGTATATTCCCCTGTGGATAGATAAAAAGGATAAATCACATACAGCTAAAGCATAGGAAAGATAAAGCTCATAACCAACATATATAGAAGGCATTTTCACTAATTGTGCTATGCACTATTTGAATTACCAAGAGGCAGGAGAAAACTTGGTTTAAAAATTATTATTTTCTGCTTATATAGGGATACAGGTTGACCCATCGTAACAATGAGATGTACAAGACACTATGTTGAAAACAAATTTTATAACTTTGGTGGGGGATGGGGTAATTAGGAGGTGGGGAAGGAAGGGATGGTAGGGAAAAACCAAAGGAGGAGGCAACAATGCTCAATAAAAAATGTACTCATTACTTTCCTCATGTAACTGTATCCCCTCTGTACAGTATTTTTACAATAAAAAAGTATAAAAATTATTATTTTCATTTACAAGGACTTTCTGTTTCTGACTCACCTGTGAAATTGAATTTACACAATGGAACAGAATTCATGCCAGGAGACTTAAAACAGCATTTTTGCTTAATGTTCAGGAAATCAGTTTTTAAGTCATCCTTTATTAAAATTGAGCATAAGAGGGAGAGATAAAGCAACAAGATTGACACCAAAATTCACTTGTGGATTCATATCTTCTTCCTAATCTCTAGTTAATCATAATCCAGTCAGGACCTTTGAGACAAAGAGAGAGAATGTGGAAGAATAGGAGTATTTGGGATGATAAGGACTTGCTGTATTTTCTTATACTGTAAGATGTATGGTGAATCATGACCAGAAAGGAAAATAAGTTATCTATGGGCTCCCATATGAATGTTTATGCCCCTCACAATTCACCTGTTGAAACTTAATTCCAGTGTGAAGGCATTAAGAGGTAGGGCCTTTGGATGCTCTTATATGAGATTAATACCCTAATAAAGGAGATTCTTGGGAGCTATATAACCAAGAGAACATATGCATGCACATCCCAAGGGGCCCCAGAACCTGATGCTGGCCTCTTGAGGTTGGATTTCCTAGCCTCCAGAGCTGTACAAATGAACCTCACTCACATTGTAAACTGCTTGGCTCAGAGTATGCACTTACAGCTGCCCACATAAACGGTACTATAGGAATGGTTTTAGCTATGGGAAACAAAATACCATTTGCAGAAGAGGCAATCCAAAAATTCATATGGAATAATAAAAGACCCCAAATAGCGAAAAAGATACTTAACAGAAAGAACAGTGCAGAAGGAATATCAATACCAATTTCAAACTCTACTACAAAGCCATAGTAATCAAAACAGCTTGGTACTGGCACAAAAAGAGACCTCAGGACCAATGGAATAGAACCGAAGACCCACAAATGAACCCATAGACCTATAGCCATCTAATCTTTGATAAGAGATCTAAAAAAAATAGAATGGAAGAAAGACAGCCTCTTCAGTAAATGGTGCTGGCAAAATTGGTTAATTACTTGTAGAAAACTAAAGCTAGATCCTTATATATCACCCTGCTACAGCATCTACTCCAAATGGATCAAAGACCTCGGGTCAAAGCAGACACTCTGAAAACATTATAGGATGGAATAGGAGAAATCCCAGGTCTCCTTGGCACAGGCAGAAAGTTTCTTAATAGAGACCCAGAAACACAACAAATCAAAGAAAGGTTGGACAAATGGGATTGCATGAAGTTGCAGAGCTTCTGCATGGCAAAGGACATAGCTAGCAAGATCAATAGAAAGCCCACGGATTGGGAGAAGATCTTCACTAGCCATACCACAGACAAGGGTATCATATCTAAAAGATACCTGGAACTCAAAAAATTAAATCCCCCAACAACAAATGTTCAAAGAAACAACTGCCCAATAAATAAGTGGGCTAAAAACTTACAGAAAAACTTCTATGAAGAGGAAAGAAGGATGATCAATAGACACATGAAGAAATGCTCAACCTCCCTAGCCATAAAAGAAATGCAGATCAAAAAACATTTCTGAAAAAATTTTCCAGAAATATTGACATAGACTTCAATTTATTAACCATGGACTGATAGTATCTATAAGCAGCCAAATGAGAACTAGAGCAAACAGATTTGGAAATGAACAGGTATTCAGGCAGAAAATCAAGAGTGCCTGCTAAAACTTCAATCACATATAGATTTTTGCTGCAGTAAAAGTGGACAGTGTACTTTTGTTTGATGGTAATGATAGAGTAGATAGCTCCCTAGGTCCATCTTTTTCTCTAAAAGTCAATGCTGAAAAGTAAGAAGGACAAACAGCAACAAAAAGCTTGTAATAAAGTATAAGAAATAGAGGATCAAAATCCACAAGTTAATTTTCTTAAGGAAGTCTAGTGAATATGTACATTAAAAAGGAGGAGGCAGCAATGCTTGATAAGAAATGTACTCATTACCTTGCCCAGGTAATTGTAACTCCTCTGTATGGTATTTTCACAATAAAAATTTTTTTAAAATATTTCTTCTTTTATTGAATAAACATGGGTTTGAACAGTATCTCTGCAACATAATTCCTTGTGTAAGATCAGTACCTAGATATGTAGCATTTCCTTGAATTTTTGCAGGAGAATACCATACATAAATCTACAGTTTTCTTTCAACTATTGTCAGCTTTAAGTGTAAGGTGTCATAATCACTTACCATGAAAATATACCATCAGCTCCAATTTCTTGACTATCCCCTCTGTAGGAGGTTATGTAAATAACATTTGCATTTAAAATTTTTTAAAAAATGAGAGCTAATTCCTTTCAGGGACTTTACCATCTTTCATTTCATCTGCATAACAAATCACACATTATACTTTATAACACATTTTCAACATTTAGGATGTGGTAAGAAAATTAGGTCTAGAAACACTAAATTAAATTTGTTCATCCTTTCCTAATAAAGTTTAGCATAAAGTGCTATGAGACAATCAATACTAGCAGCCACCCAAAAATATGTCACACTGTACTCAGATATTTAGCACTCTCAAACTTTAAAATTCTCTCTAGGCACCTCCATAAGAGCTGTGTCATTCATCCCCTGATTTTTTCCATTTGCCACCTACTGCAGCTCTTTTCTGAGGAAACATTTCCATCCTAATACCTTAGCATGCATTAAATTTTGGCTTTCATGTCCTTTACATGGTCTTTAGAGTCCATTTTCCCCTGTGTAGCCACTACTCATTAATTTTTCCATTTCTTGTGTTGCTTTTCCATTTACTAGACCTCCATTTACCTGACGTATACATAACACTTACTTGAAGATCGCAAATGTTAAGATCTTTAGGGCCTCCATTCCGTTTTAAGAAGTGTGAAGTGCTGTGAATATCTTTTGTTCTATAATAAATAACATTACTTTGAAAATAAATGGCAGTCATAATTCAAATAAAAGCCTTTACATTGTCATTCCATATCTCTTTGCTGAAATACTGTATAATTAGAGGTCCCTAAGTGCAATTCTTCAAAGAAAAGCTGGAATCAGAGTTCATATATTTGTCACTGATTAATATATAGTATATGGAGCTCTCTGTAGCTAAAACTTAGTCTGGTCCTCTCTCCTCCCTCTCACCCCCCAAAATGTGCAATAGATACTAGACCAAAAGTCACTTGAAACAAATAACATCTCTATATGACTCATCCCTCAGCAGGGTTTAGTGTGTCTGCTAAGCCATATAAAAATATTATATATCCAAGAGGAAAAATGAATGATTTTACACCATATTGTGGCTTGAATGATGGTGTCCTAAATTCCAAAATTCATGTGGAAAATCTCCAATGAAGCAATACAAAGTGTGTGTGTGTGTGTGTGTGTGTGTGTAAAACTCCTTGATGACAAGAGCCCAGAATTGAAAAGTTTATTCTCTTGTCCTTCTGCTTTTTAAAATTTATGTATTTATTTATTTATTTGTTTATTACAAAAAATTGAGCTCATGATGGGGAAAAACAAGTTGTTTAAGGATACAGGTGAACCTGATGCAACTATGAGAAGTACAAGTTGTCATGTCAAAATCGAACTTTACAACTTTGGTGCGGGGGGGGGGGGGGTGGAGATTGGGTGGGGGGTGAGGGGAGGCTGGGAAGGGATGTGAAGGGTAAACAAAGGAGGAGGCTGCAATGCTTGATAAGAAATGTACGCATTATCTTGCCCATGTAATTGTAACCCCTCTGTACAGTATGTTCACAAAAAATAAAAATAAAAAAATAAATACAAAAAAAAAAAGAAAATTGAGCTCATGGTTTTATGCTTACTGGGAAATAATTCTACCACTTGAGCCATTTCCCTTTTTGCTTTATTTTTTCACATACAATATTACATTTCTGCACATGGTCAGTCTCAGATTGAATTATATGTACACACACACACACACACACACACACACACACACACACACACACACACACACACACACACACACACACATATATAAAATGTTCTTTTTCCTACGTGGGCCTTGAAACATGGACCTACTGAGTAGCTGAGATTACTAAGAGTCACAGCTCTTAGTCATCTTCAGCTTTTTTTTTTCAGCTTTCTCATTTGAAAACACACAACCTTAAGGTAACATCTTTGAAGCAAAGTGCAGTTCTCAACACACACCAATACTGGAACCTAAATCATGGACTTCCCAACCTGAAGATTTACAAATAAATTTCTGTTCATCAACTATTACTCAATCTAAGGCATAATAGCACTAACATACCATGGTTTCAAAAGTTTCTAATATATGGAATGACAAAGGCCCTAAAAATGAAAGTAAAGTCCCCAATTTAAGCATTTTTTCACACAAAGTATATATAATAACTAAGCCATAATATCACTTTCTGCAAGAAACAGTTGTTTAATTATAAAAAATTATAGACAATACAAACAGTAGCTTACTTTTATTTTAAAAAATCCATTTGTAAGGTATGTGACATAAAAATGTAATATAGTGGCCAAATAATTTCAAGTTGACTTGGCCTTTCCCAGAAATTTATACCAGATCTCTTCTTAAAATATCAGCTTCAGCACTATAGTTGTCCATAGATAACTCTTACTCAAATATCAAAATTAATGCTACCTACAATTTCAGTAGCTAGGCACTGGTGGCTCATGCCTGTAATCCTAGCTACTTGGGAGGCTGAGATCTGAAGATTGCAGGTCAAAGCCAGCCTGAGCAGGAAAGTCCGTAAGACTCTTATTTACAATTAAACACCAGAAACCAGATGTAGTGCTGTGGCTCAAAGTAGTGGAGCACTAGTCTTGTGCAGAAGAGCTCAGGGATAAGCGCTCAAGCCCCATGTTCAAGCCCTATGACCAACCAAAAAAAGAAACAAAAATTTCTCTGTAAAATAATGGAATTCTTATCTGCAATCTACTCCTTTCATATTTAAAGTCTTCTTTCCAAATCTTTAAAATTTCTGTTCTGAGGCTAGGTCTGTGGCTTAGTTGTAGACTGCTTGCTTAGCATGCATGAAGCCCTGGGTTCAATTCCTCAGTACCACATAAACAGAGAAGGCTGGAAGTGGTGCATGTGGCTCAAGTGGTAGAGTGCTAGCTTTGAACTAGCTCAGGGACAGTGCCTAGGCCCTGAGTTCAAGCCCTAATACTGGCAAAAAATTTATTTTCTGATCTTTCTTTACAAATATCCTTTGGAAATTCAAAGCTGCACATTTCTTTGCCTGTAAGTTTAAAACCAGAGGCAATGTTAAGGAAATTACTAGTGGTAAATTTAAGATATGTGTGTATGTTCCTCATAGGCTCTATGAATTTCCCTCATTGGTAATAATTAGTTTTTATCTAGGATAGTCTTAGCAGAGGATCACAATAGCTCAATAGCTATGTGCATATGACCATATACAATGGTAATAATTGAAATGAACTCTAAGATATAGAAACAGAAGGTTTTATCTTTGTTGTAGTTGTTTCTAATGTACTGTGGGAATTTCTTTCTTTTTTTCTTTCATTTCCCCCTTTGGTTTATCCTCTGTTGTCACTGTTGTTGTTTTTTTTTTTTAATTTTGGTACCCTGTATCGTGTATATATGTTTATCTGATTTGGGGAAGGTTAGGGGAATAAGAAAATGCTGAGACAAAAGACAAAGAGTGAATCAATGCAATAGTGATACTCACAAGAGACTATGTTGGAAATGAACTGTACAACTTGGTGCGGTAGTTGGAGAGAGTGGGTAAATGGGAGAAAAACGAGGGAGGGGGTAACAATGTTCAACAAGAAATTTACTCATTACCTTACTGTATAACTGGAACCACTTTGTACATCACCTTTGCAATGAAATTAAATTTAAAATAATCTCTTTTTCTTTTGGGAGGACTTTTCTGGGATTTAAATTCAGGGCTTTGAGCTGGAAAGGCAGGTAGTGTACCTACTGAGCCACCCATCGAGGCCTTATTGCTTTTGTTGTTTTTTATGAATCTGTATATTTACATATATATTATTACATTATTTACCAAGAAAATGCAATATATTTATAGTTAGGAATGTTTTAAGTTTTAAATCACATAACATGATGCATGTATATCATTATTATATCATTATGTATCTAATCACATACTTTAAAACTGAAATATATATCCATTTTCGCTAATCACCTTATGTATTTCTATTAAACTATGAGAGTCTGTCAAAGAAAAATTGGTAGGATAGAGGTATTGCTCCAGGGTTAAGGCAGCATCTCAGCAAACAAGAGAAGTGAGCAGAAAGCCCTGAGTTCAAGGCCTCATAATGCTGGGGGAGACAGAAAGAGGGGAAGAAAGAAATAACTCACTGATAATTGTTGAATAATACAAGATAGTGTTGATGGGGAAAATCAAAGTAAGGGAGGATGCTGACCTGATTAAAGTACCCATAGTTGAAATACCACAGTGAATCCATTTCATGTGGTGAAAATAATGACAAGAATGTAGAACAGGTCAGTCTGGGGGTGTGGATACCAATGGGATGAGGGGGAGGTAAGAGGGTTAAAAGTATAATTGTGTTCAAAATACTTTATGTATATGTGTAAAAATGGAATCACAGTGCTTGCTGAACTTGATCTAGAAAGCAGAGATGAGGGCTAGTGACAGGGGAAATGAATCTGATCCACTTGCATTCTGGGTGTATATGGACACCGAAATGAAGCCTCTTTGTCCAACTAATTGATGCCAATTAGCAGTGTGGAGGAAAATGTGATGGATGAAGAGGGGAAGATGACCTGTTTAAGTATCAGATAAAGACTCCTATTGGGAGCATATTGTTACCTAGGAAGTCAATAACCTTAAATTTTTCCCTATTGTCGTATGGAATATTACGTTGGGGATTTAGAGGGAATATGCCTAATCTGATCTTGATTACTCTTCTCTTCATTAGAGCTATTCAGTATTCTCTTCGTGAAATTTACTAAATCATTACAAGAACAGTACAGAATCTCTCAATTGGAAACAGAACTTAGAAGTGTTTAGGTTCAAATAGTTCATTTTCAGATGAAGTAACTAAGATACAATAATTTTTTACATGCAGACCTCTCTACAAATTGCGTGTACACACACACACACAAACACACACACATACACACACACATACACATACTGATACTAGCTATTTTGTTTGTAAAATTCCATAACCCTAAATTTTGTTGAACTCCTATATCAAGCCAGGATCAGTTTACATGGTACTATCATTTTGATCATTTACATTTACATTTACATTTATATAGTTTTAATATTGGTATATTACATTTTACATGATGCATAAAGTAGGATAAATGCTTAATGAAAATGTTCTCAAAATTCTGTTAACTAAAGGTTAAACATTTTAATTTATTCCTCAGTTGCCAGTATTTATTTCATATAAAAAGAATAGAATCCTTAGTTGATTCCTTTCTCATTTAGACAAAATGAGCTTTGTGACCTGGCCAATGGGAAACAAAATTCTCAAATTGCTCATTATCAATATTCTCATAATGAATTCATCTATTCCTGTACTAATGTGTTTTTTAATCAGCCCTCATTTAAAATTTTAGAAAAAAGACAGTCATTATAAGTTCCTTTGAAGAGTGAATACATCATTTTAAGATTCATTGAATATTTTCTAGGACTTTGTAGAAATGAAAATGGAGCCCTATTTTTATGAAAAGAACAGATGCCATGAATTGAGTAATTGTTCCCTTCCAAACTACAGCATTACTTATATAATGCTAGGGCATTATGTACTGGCATTACATACTATAGGACGCAAAGTAGCCATAATGTAATGCTGTACAGGAGGTGGGAACTTTTGCTACTAACTGGGTCCCTGTAAGAGACAAAATAAATGCTACCAAGTGATCTCCACCAAGTGTAGATAAAAGGCAATGTTCATGTACAAACCAAGAGTAAACTATCAGACTCTGAAACTGAAAAGACTTTGTTTTTGAGTTTCTCAAAGCTGTAAGAAATTCAGATCTGTTAAACTAGGCCATCTATGATCATTGGTAACAGATTTCAAACTATGAGAAAAGGTAAACATTTATGAATTAGCTACAGTTTCAACATCTTAAAAAAATCTTCATTTGGGACACTGTTTATAATCCATATCTCCCATGTCTCCCAAATATTGGCAACCAGTGATCAGACTTTGGTTCCTACTTTGCTTTTTTTCTGAGAGGCAAATAAATGGACTCATGTAACGTTTTGTAGTTTTCTGACTTCTTTTACTCAGCTTACTGTGTTCAAGGTTAATCCAGGGAGCTATTTTGATTTTATTTCATTTTCAGAGTAATAATTTTGTTAGTTGATGTGTTTTTATTTGTTTGTTCTACCTTTTAGATGAACCATAGTTTATCCATGCAATGTTGAGATATATGTTGCTTGTTTCTTAATTTCAGAGACGGATTAGAGATATCATAAGTATCCTCGTAAAAGACTTTTATAGCTGGGCGCCAGTGGCTCACGCCTGTAATCCTAGCTACTCAGGAGGCTGAGATCTGAGGATCGTGGTTCAAAGCCAACCCAGGCAGGAAAGTCCGTGAAACTCTTATCTCCAATAAACCACTAGAAAACCAGAAGTGACACTGTAGTTCAAGTGGTAGAGCACTCGCCTTGGGCTGAAGAGCTGAGGGACAGCACTCAGGCCCAGAGTTCAAGCCCCACAACCAAAAAAAAAAGACTTTTATGTGAATCTAAGTTCCACAATTATTCAGCTGCCAAATAGTATATATAAATTTATTTGAAACTGCCATGCTGATTTTCAAGGTAATGATAATCAGTTCCCATCCTCCCCAGCAATAAATGAGAATTTTCTTTTGTTCTTTCATTGTTAGAATTTGTAATAATTTCATTTGAAAAGAAATATCACACATTCTAATATTTGTGTCATGATGAGGTTGAACATTGTTTCATGTACTTACATGTCATCCGTATCATGTTTAGTATAATTTCTACAAAGATAATTTGTATTTTTTAATCTTACAGTTTAGTTTTATAGGAGAATATCTACCTTCAGAGAAAGAGTGTTCAGTCAACAAAGTAGAATTTATTATCACTATTTTACTTCTATATGATTTTTGGTACTTTATCTAAAAAGCTCTTTGTCAAAGTCAAGGTACAAAGATTTTATTCATTATATAGTCTTCAAAATGTTTTATAGTTTTACTTTGTTATTTTAGAAGTGATATACATTTACATCCATCAGTCAATAAGTATATTTCTTTTCATACAGTTTCATTGTTCTCTCATTCTTTCCCGTTCCCTCCCTCCTATCTCCACCCATGAGTTGCATAGTTCAATTGCATCAATGTCCAGTGCAGCCAGTGTGCTACGCTGCTTTACTTGTTTACCCTTTCCCTTGGATTCTGTGCCTATCCTCACTCTCCCACAGTTGTGTAGATGAATATACCATACATAAGGTAAAGAATAGAGGCATCAGAAAAAGCAAAAGAAAATTAAGGAAAAGTCTTTGGAGTTTGCTTCAGTGTGTGTATTATTTTATATACATACGAACAGGTGCTTGCATATTGCACCTATGTGATTCTCTCCTAAGACGATCCTCTTTTGGTCTCACTGTATGGTAGTATCTAGAATTCTGTGTAATTTGTCATATTTCAGTGCATTTTAGATCTAACTCCAAATATCAAGGCAAACATATGCTGTTTGTCTCTCTGATCTTGGCTTACCTCTTAACATGATTTGTTCTAGTTCCATCCATTTCCCTGAAAATGAGATTATCTTATTCTTTCTAATGGCCATGTGAAATTTCAATGTATATAGGTACCATGTATTTTGGATCCATTGTGGGACATCTGGGTTGTTTCCATGTCTTGTCTGTTGTGAATAGTGTGGCAATGAACATGAATGTGCATGTGTCCTTATCATATCCTGGCTAATGATACTCAGGGTAGATACTTGATATAGTTGAGTCTGAATTTTATGTATGTGAAGCCTGTGTTAAAGTTCCTATTTCGAATCAGAACATGCAGTTGTTTCTGAGTCATTTTTTGAAAAACATTATCTTTCCTTCAATACATTTCAATACATCTACTTTAAAAGTCTCCAACTATAAGTGTATGGCTTGACTTCTTGGTGTATTTTCCATGGCTCTATGTCAGCAATTACTATTTAGCCCTCAGTATAATGCTTGGATATTTAAAAGAAGCTTTTATATGCACTTCTATTCCAGTCTCAGTTCTGAAGAGCCTGTGGAATCACAGAAAGATGCACTCACTCTCTTTTCCTACTTCTCTATATTATCACTGTGCTTGTGGACCATAACACTTTAAAGAAGCATATTTGTATTCAGAACTCTAAGAAATTTACTTTTCATAATACATATTGGAGAGAATTCTTAATATGATATATTGGTTCTTGATTATACCAGGCCATAGTCAATGAAACTTCCTGCCTCATTAATTTTCTGTGTTTTGTTATTTCCTATCAACACTACATTTTATTGTTTGATCATTCTAACTGAGGTATTTACCTTTATTGTTCATTAAAGTAGGCAAATTGATCAGTGAGAGGAATAGTCTGAGTTTAGTACATTATATTTTTAAAATATTGTGCTTTTCTATCCAGTGGTAAAACATACACACACATGCACACACCAGCACACACACACAATTATATGAAGCAAGATGTATCCTGAAGCCAAGTAAAGAAGTTTGAGGTTGAGTATGATGGCTCACACCTGTAATCCCAGCTACTCAGGAGGCTGAAGCTGAAAGCTAGAGAGATTTGAGGCCAGCCCAGGCAAATGTAGTAAGAACATATCTGAAAAATGAAATAAAAACCAAAGGATTGGGATATGGATCGAATGACAGAGTTCTTAGCCAGCAGGAGGCCTTGGGTTCAATTCTCATTACTGCAGAAATATGAAAAAGAAAGAGGAAAAAGAAAAATCTTATAACCAAATGATTGACAAAATAATTCTAACTTAAATCCAATGCACTCAGGCTTTAAACCTTTTGTTATTCTGTCATCAGTTTTTATCTGCTACTCGTCTCATGACTCACATTTGCTGAAATATAAGGAACACACAAAATACAAAAAGGGAATCAAAGGGAACTTAGATGACTAATAGAATGTGAAGTCTCTTATCAGACTAACTTGGTTGGATGATAAAACATCATGAGGAGACAACTGCATGACAGATGAAGAAAGATAATTATCAGACAAGAAAATTAAGACGATTTTTGAATATTTTGACCTTTGCTTGGCCAAAAACTGCAGGCAGACCCATATATTTTCTTTGTCTTCACATTGAATGCCTATCATCCAACTGGTCCATCATTTTACGCCTTCCTATTAATATAAAAAATTGTTCTAGATAGAATCAACCCAGACAGGTCATTCTTCCTTTATTTTTTTTATCAAAACAATCTAAATTCTAGGTAAGTGAAAACTATTATGAGAGTATAAAATGGAAGACTATTGAGCATACCTTCTAAGTTTCTTCATAAATAAACTGAACCTAGGAAATAATGTTCACAGCAAATTAGAGCAGGATATAGTTCATAGAGCCTTGTAGTTTCTGTCTTTTTCAAATGTCCTGCATACTTTGTGTGGCAATTGTAATAAATAAAAACGAACTGTAATCAGGCACCAGTGGCTCAAGCCTGTAATCCTAGCTACTCAGGAGAGTGAGACCTGAGGATCACGATTCTAAGCCAACCCAAGCAGGAAAGTCTATGACACTCTTCTGTCTCCAATTATCCACCCGAAAACTGCAAGTGGTGCTGTAGCTCAAGTTGTAAAATGCTAGCCTTGAGTGAAAGAGTGCCAATGTCTAGGCCCTGAGTTCAAGCCCCAGAACCAGCAATAAATAAATGAATAAATAAATAGGGACCATTTTATGTAATTGTTCATTTAATATTTGTTCACTAAAACTATAGAATATGCAATATCAGTGACATATTTATAGGTTAAGAAATAAGACTTGGACTTATAGATACTCTTTTTATTTTTTTTTGGTTGGTCGTGGGCCTTGAACTCTGGGCTTGGGCGCTGACCCTCAGCTCTTCAGTTCAAGGCAAGCTCTCTACCACTTGAGCCACAGCATCACTTCCAGTTTTCTAGTGGTTTATTGGATTTAAGAGTCTCACTGACTTTCCTGCCTGGGCTGGCTTTGAACTGCGATCCTCAGATCTCAGCCTCCTGAGTAGCTAGGATATAACAGGCGTGAGCCACCTGCACTCGGCTTTATAGATACTCTTATGGGAGTAAAAAATATAAACATACACACATCAATTATAGTATTATAACATTGTAATATTTTATAGCTAAGAATATTAATTGTGGAAATAGAGGGGATAAATATTTGGGGAGTCTCAGAGACAACATCCAAACAAAAATAGGTGAAGGACTGGCTCAAGTGTCAGGTCTATATGCAGCAAAAATACCGCCCAGAGTTCAAATCCTATTCCCACAAAAAAAAAAAAGAAACCACCAAACAGAAAAGAATATTTGATAAAAATAAGACTGAAAACCAAGTGCCAGTGACTCATGCTTATAATCCTAACTACTCAGGAGACTCAGATCTGAGAATCACAGTTCAAAGCTATCCCAGGGAGGAAAAGTCCGTGGGACTCTTTTCTCCAATTAACCACCAGAAAACCAGAAGTGGTGCTGTGGCTCAAGTGGTAGAGCATTTGCCTTGCTAAAGAGCTGAAGGACAGCACCCATACCCGGAGTTCAAGCACCACCACCAACAAAAAAAAGGAAAACAAATTGCAGGTACTTGGAGAGAGGATAATACAAACAAACAAAAAAGAATAACTCCTTGAAATGAATGTCATTCTCTCTGATTTGTATAGAACTAAAGATAGATTTTTTTTAAAATTTTTATTCAAGGTACAATAGGGTTACAGTTACGTAATTAAGGTAATAAGTATATTTCTTGTCAAACTTGTTACCACTTTCTTCATTTTTCTCCTATAATCAATAGTAAACAAGTCTAATTTAACATTTTACAACTGATCAGCTTTATTATATTTGTAAATTAGAAGAGAGTCACATGAAAGAGATGGAAAGAGTAGTTGAGAACAGTAAGTGGAGCGAATGTTACCCTGGGAATGAGATAAGAAATTCAGTGATTGAACTTTCACCTAATTTTATTTGGATAACTCTTCTCTAATCAAATACTAGGGATCTTTCTAAGTATCCAATATGTAAATAGCAATAGTCTTGCTGACAGTGTAGGAACAACTTGACCTTCCAGAATCTTAAACCTGCAAGTAGTAAAAAAAAAATGCAAGAATCATTGCAAGTAGCAAATTGTATATTTGTCAAAATTCACAACTGGGTCTTGAGAAAAATCTAGTCTATTCCAGTATCAATTAAGATATGGGTTTCAAGATGAAGTCTTTGACTTGAAGAGCCTTTTACATTATAGTTTACAAAAATATTGCCAAATTATTTTTTATTTACTTAGTGATTGGCATTTCCAGAATCTGAACTCAGGGCTTCATGATGGCTAGGCAGACACTCTACCACAGAAGCCACTGTGTGGACACTGACCAATGAACTGACCAGCAAAGCACATCACTGCCACCCATGAACTCCAGTGGGATGGCCATTTTTCAAAATGCAATAAGGCAATACTTTATTAAACAATTAATACGTGTTAGTATTCTGTGGAAACAATTCCTATATCTACTTTTGTTTACATTATATAAAAAGTGTGCCATTTCCTTAGATGTCTGGGCATCCGATCAAATCATTATCCTTAACCCAAGGCATCTCCTACTGAAAATGGTTTGCTGCAATTGCTGAGTGCAGAGTGGGAATACAGCAGTGAATCTTATGGAGAGAGATAATGATATGTACCCAAAAAACATTACCCACTCAATATGTTTAGATAAAATAACTTCCTGATGGTTTTCCTAAGTTTAGAAGTTCAGAGATGAAGGACAACAATGTTTTACCTGTGAAGGCAATAGATTTTCATGCTTTCCTAACAAACAGTGGGTAGAAGAGCACAATTGTCCTTATGAAGGCATGATAATAAACATTAACATTTCTATTCCTGAAAAATGTTGAACTCGTATTGGAAATAATTAGAAAGAAAGTAATTGTTCAGGAACTTCAAACTTATTAGTATCAAGTAAGGTTAAGGGATGTTTGAAAACATTCTGATATTGTTATCTGAAATTGTTGACATGAACCATAGTTTCCTTATATTACTATCGTTCATTCCATTTATACTTTCCACTTAAGAGAACTAAATCTAACATTAGTAAGGCTGTGATTCAAAACCCTGTTATTACTGATTTTGAATTACTAGTTCTTGTGTATGAGCTCCAGCAGATGCCCATGTACTCCTCTGTAAATTTTCTCAATTTCTACCACACTGTGTACTCGATTTACCAAATAAGACTCATAGAGCTAAACTTCATGGACAGTAATGTTATAAAAATATTATTTAGAAGTTGGGGAAGATGGCGGAGGAGAAGCTGGAATCTGAACAAGCCCTCGCATAGAAAGCAGTTTTAGAGTTCCAGTGGACAGTCCTAAGCCAGAGAATCACACCAAGTGTGCCATCACAGGACAGAGAGTTAGACAAGAGAGGGGAAGCCAAGGAAACACATCAGCTGCCGCTGCGGCGGCAGGATTGCGGGGGCGACAACCGCCGCGGGGTCATACCTGAGACACAGAGAGTCCGGAACGAAGGAGCCAGATACAGCGGACGAGCGGATTCTACTCAACACCAACAAGAACCGACAAGGAGCGGAAATCTTCATCCTGCTGTTGGCAGACCAGAGACGACCCAGGATCCAAGACTCGGCGTGAGTACAAGCCCGAAGTCCTCACTCCTTCTCAGGGAGCAGAGGAGGGAAGGCCACCCCTCCCCCCCCAGCACCGGTGATCTCCATCTTGGATACCGACAAAGCTCGGAGGAGCTGCTAGCTCCAGCTCAGGCCTTGGAATAAAACGAGTCATTTAGCAGGTCACAAGAACTTAACAGCGAAGTGACCTGCCAGACTCAGCTCCATCCAGGGAAAAGTCACCCAGCTCAGGCGCCAGCCATTGGAGGGCCTTGCCTCACTGGGTAACCAGAGCCAGAGGCTGCCCCTCCCTCTAGCAGCCACCATAATCAATTGAAAAACAGAAACCCTGAGAATGGCTCCAGGCTGGGCGCTGTGAGCTTTATCACAAAATAGCCCCAGGGAAAAGCTACTGTTTGTTGAAAGGCCTCAACTCTACCCAGAACCTAGCCTCATCACCACATCCCCCTCTTTTGTGATTCTCAAAGCAGATCACCCTCCCAGAAAACTAACCTGGGAGGGGGATCTCAAAATCTTGGGTAAAGCAGAGCATTTTTCTGCCTCTTCCAACCAACCAACTTAAGAAACCAATCAAGCCACAGGACCTCAAGCTGACCAGAGACTCCAACAAGAGACTGGTTACAGACAAAAGGGAGATACAGGATTCTTCCCACTCCTTCCCCCCGTCCCAAAAAAATCAAAAGACTTTTTTTTCTTCTTCTTCTTCTTCTTTTCTTTTTTTTGCTTGTTATTTGTTTTCTGTTACCATATATATATATATATATATATATATATATATATATATATATATATAAATTTTTTCCCTTCTAAAACTTTTATTAATCTTTAATTTTTGCCTCTTCTGAAAAAATAATTGTTTTCCAGTAACTTTTTTTTTTTCCTCATCTTATAATTTTTATTTTAGGAATATGTGAATGAGCGTTTTCCTTTCTTTTCTTGTCTTCTTTCTCTTTTTCTTTCTTTCTTAATTATCTTTTTTTTTTGTCTAGCTCTACTGAACTTCTGATCTTTTCTTCTCCCTTTCCCATCCTTAAAGTTTTTCACATCTCCTCTATGTCCCTCCCCGTCTCTGAACATATTCACATTCCTCTCTAAATAGACGGTCTTTTAACCTCTATAATAACATTAATTTTTACGTTTCTATTCTTTTTCTGGTCTCTCTTTATTCCCCTTTCCGTCTCTTCTTTTTTTCTCTCTCTCTACTTGCATCCTACCCAACCCATTTCCTGCATTGTGATTAGGACATAGTTAACTCTCCCTGTGCCTCCCCACACCAATCTATTCCTATTTTTTACCCACATCTCTCCCTAATCCTAATAATTTCTGGTTTTCCAAATTCTTTTCTGCGGTTCGAAGTCCTTTAACATATAGTTGTTTGATGTTGAATAGATGTATCTGTTGAACTAGATTCTATCTGTAGACTATTGACTGTACAAACGCAAACTTTGGTTGATGGTTGCCTTAAAATAGTGTTCTAGCACAAAACTGGTGCAATCTTCATCTCAAATGGGCCGAGTAAGCTGGAAAAACACAAGAAAAATGGCAAATTCGGGTATCTCAATTCCCAATCTTGATAATCAGGGATTAGAACAGATAAAGAATAATCCAGAGGAGAGTTCCCAAATAGCTCTACAAACACTAATAGCAAACATGATAAATGAGAAGTTAGACAATGTACAAAGGACTCTGTATGAGCGTGATAGGGAGAGAGAGGAGGCATCCCAAAATTTTATACAGGAATATCATAAGGGTGAGGAAGCTACTCAAAAACTGATACAGGATTTGCGTGAACAACTTGAGAATACTCAAAGAGAAAGGGAGGAATGGCGTGAGCAGGCAGAGAACACTCAAAGAGAACTGCAGGAATCCCATGAACGGGAAGAAAGAGAACTGCAGGAATCCCACAGATGGGAGGAAGCTAATCAAAGAGTAATTCAGGAATTGAGAGACCAGGTAGAGAATACACAAAGATCACTAACGGCATTCATGGAATCCATTAACAAAGAGCTGAAGGAAGTCAGGGAGACCACAAAGGGAATGCTGAATGGAACCCAACAGAAGGAATGGGAGTCCAAAGAAACCATAACCAATCAACTAAGTGATTTGAGAACAAACACTGAACACCAAATTAAGGAAGTAAAGAAATTCATACAAGACCTAAAACAGAGCTTCAACAAAGAACTTGAAGCCATCAAAGCTGACCAATTAGAAGGAAAAGAGATAAAACACAAAGTAGAGAGTCTTGACAGCAGGTTAGACCATGCAGAAGATCGAATCTCAGGGATTGAAGACAGCCTAGATATTATAGAGAAAGAACATACAACCATCCAAGACAAGTCCAAGAAATATGATTGGTCTATCCAACACCTGGAAGACACCATCAGAAGGCCCAATCTAAGGATAATGGGTGTAGAGGAGCACCTAGAAACAGAAGTTAATGGTCTAGGAAATTTGTTTAACAGGATCCTAGCAGAGAACTTCCCAAACATACAAAAAGATAGGCCTATTCAGATACAAGAAGCTTTTAGAACCCCAAATAGACCAGACCAGAATAGGACATCCCACTGTCACATTATAATCCACACAGGATCAACCCAGACCAAGGAAAAGATCCTTAAAGCTGTCAGGAGAAAAGGGTAATCACCTACAAAGGGAAACCAATTAGAATCACCTCAGATTTCTCAGCAGAGACAATCAAAGCAAGAAGAGCCTGGAATGACGTATGCCATGCCCTAAAAACAAATAATTATCAACCAAGAATACTGTACCCAGCTAAACTCTCCTTCATAACTGAAGGCCAAATAAAAACCTTCCATAGCAAAGAAAAATTGAAACAATACATCTCCACCAAACCAGCCCTACAAAAAATTCTTAAAGATGTCCTACACATAGAAAACCAACAAGACCGCAACAAAGGCCAAAAAACTGCACCCAAACTGAGAATCCAAGAACCTTAGGAAGAACCCAGTTTTCGCAGCCCCCAAGAAGGTAGATAACATGGCAGGAACTCCCAAATACCTCTCAGTCCTATCTCTTAACGTTAACAGACTGAACTCTCCAATTAAGCAACATAGACTGTCTAGTTGGATTAAAAAACAAGACCCTTCTATCTGCTGCCTGCAGTAGTCACATCTTGCCCGTAAAAACAAACACATTTTCAATGTTAAAGGCTGGAACAAAATCTACCAAGCAAACGGCCCTCATAAACAGGCGGGAGTTGCAATCCTAATATCAGATAAAATAGACTTCAAATTAAAATTCGTGAGAAGAGATAAAGAAGGTCGCTACATACTAATTAAAGGATCTCTCCTTCAGGAGGATATTACAATTCTAAATATCTATTCGCCAAACAATGGAGCACCCAAATTTATCAAAGAAACACTACTTTCCCTCAAATCCCATATAGATCCAAAGACATTAATTGTTGGGGATTTTAACACACCACTCTCCCCACTAGATAGATCAACTCGGCAAAAACTCAACAGAGAAACCGCAGATCTAAACAGCTGCATAGATCAACTAGACTTAACAGACATTTACCGAACATTTCACCCAGCAGCATCAGAATACACATTCTTCTCAGCAGCACATGGAACCTTTTCTAAAATAGACCACATTTTAGGCCACAAAGCAAACTTGTCTAAATTCAGAAACATTGAAGTTATACCTTGCATTCTCTCTGACCACAAGGGAATAAAATTAGAACTCAACACCAAAAGCCACCAAAGAAAGTCCGGTATCACATGGAGGCTGAACAACACACTGCTGAATCATGAGTGGGTCATGGAAGAGATTAGAAAGGAAATTCAAATGTTCATGCTATTCAACAAAAATGAACACACAAATTACCAGCTCCTCTGGGACACAGCAAAGGCAGTACTCAGAGGCAAGTTTATAGCTCTGAGTTCCTACATCAACAAATTGGAGAGATCGGAAACTAACAATTTAATGACACATCTAAACCTCCTTGAAAAAGAGCAGCAAGATAAACCCCAATCCAGTAGACGGAAAGAAATAATCAAAATTAAATCAGAATTAAATGAATTAGAATCCAAAAAAACTATAGAAAGAATCAACAAAACAAAGAGTTGGTTCTTCAAAAAACTTAACAAAATTGACAGACCCTTAGCAAACCTTATCAGAAAAAGGAGAGAACACACCCAAATTAATAAACTTAGAGATGAGAATGGAAACATCACCACGGAAACAACCAAGATTCAGAACATTATAAGGGAATACTTCTCAAAACTTTATGCTAATAAGTTTGAGAACTTGACAGAAATGGACCTTTTCATAGCAAATATTGACATGCCAAAACTAAACCAAGATGAGTTAAACCACCTTAACAGGCCCATATCAAGCCTTGAAATAGAAACAGCAATAAGAGACCTTCCAGCTAAGAAAAGTCCAGGACCAGATGGTTTTACAGCGGATTTTTACAAGGCCTTCAAAGCAGAGCTCACACCAATACTCCTCCAACTCTTCAATGAAATTGAAAGAGAAAGCTCACTACTGAACACATTCTATGAAGCCATCATTACCCTCTTCCCAAAACCAGGCAGGGACTCATCAAAGAAAGAGTACTATAGACCCATTTCTTTGATGAACATTGATGCAAAACTTCTCAACAAAATTTTGGCCAATCGACTTCAACAATTCATCCAAAAAATCATACACCATGATCAAACAGGATTCATTTCAGGGATGCAAAGCTGGTTCAATATACGCAAATCAATTAATATTATTCATCACACCAACAGGATCAAGAATAAGAACCACATCGTTATCTCAATAGATGCAGAAAAAGCATTTGACAAGATCCAACACCCCTTTATGATGAAGGTTCTGGAAAAATTAGGAATCCATGGATCATTTCTCAACACAATAAAGGCTGTATATAACAAACCTACAGCCAGCATTATACTCAATGGTGAAAAACTAAAGCCATTTCCTCTTAACTCAGGAACAAGACAAGGATGCCCACTCTCTCCACTTCTCTTCAATCTAGAATTAGAATGCCTAGCTACAGGAATAAGACAAGATGCAGACATAAAGGGGATCCAAATAGGGAAAGAAGAATTAAAACTCTCCCTCTTTGCAGATGACACGATCTTGTATTTAAAGAATCCCATAGACTCCACTCCCAAATTACTCAAGCTGATTCAAAACTTTGGCAAAGTAGCAGGTTATAAAATTAACCCCCCAAAATCAATGGCTTTTCTATATGCCAATAATGAGAAAAGTGTGGCTGAAATTAGGAAAGCAACTCCATTTGTAATAGCCCCACAAAAAATAAAATATCTAGGAATTAACTTAACCAAAGAAGTGAAGGACCTCCATGATGAAAACTTTAAAATCTTGAAAAAGGAAATCAACACAGAACTTAAAAAATGGCAAAACCTCCCATGCTCCTGGATTGGAAAGATTAACATCGTGAAAATGGCAATACTTCCCAAGGCTATCTACAAATTCAACGCGATACCTATCAAAATTCCACCCTCATTCTTCAAGGAAATAGAAGAGGCAATCCAAAAATTCATATGGAACAATAAAAGACCCCGAATAGCAAAAACACTTCTCAACGGAAAGAACACTGCTGGAGGAATATCAATACCAAATTTCAAACTCTACTATAAAGCCATAGTAATCAAAACAGCTTGGTATTGGCATAAGAACAGACCTCAGGACCAATGGAATAGAATTGAAAACCCAGAAATGAACCTACAGACCTATAGCCATCTAATCTTCGATAAGGAAGCTAAAACAATAGAATGGAAGAAAGACAGCCTCTTCAGTAAATGGTGCTGGCAAAATTGGTTAACTACATGTAGAAAACTAAAGCTAGATCCTTATATATCACCCTGCACCAGAATCAACTCCAAATGGATCAAAGACCTTGAAGTCAAAGCAGACACTCTGAAAACATTACAGGATGGAATAGGAGAAACCCTAGGTCTCCTTGGCTCAGGCCGAAATTTTCTGAATAGAGACCCGGAAGCACAACAAATTAAAGAAAGGTTGGACAAATGGGATTGCATAAAGTTGCAGAGCTTCTGCAGGGCAAATGACATAGCTAGCAAGATCAATAGAAAGCCCACCGATTGGGAGAAGATCTTTACTAGCCATACAACGGACAAGGGTCTCATATCTAAAATATACTTGGAACTCAAAAAATTAAACCACCCAACAACAAATCCTCAAAGAAACAACTGCCCAATAAATAAGTGGGCGAAAGACTTAAACAGAAGCTTCTCTGAAGAAGAAAGAAGGATGGCCAATAGACACATGAAGAAATGTTCAACATCCCTAGCCATAAAAGAAATGCAAATCAAAACAACATTGAGATATCACCTCACTCCAGTTAGAACAGCAAAAATCAAGAACTCTAACAACAACAGATGCTGGAGGGGATGTGGACAGAAAGGAACCTTACTTCATTGTTGGTGGGAATGTAAACTTGTTCAACCACTTTGGAAAGCAGTATGAAGGTTCCTCAAAAGACTTCACATAGATCTCCCCTATGATCCAGCAATCCCACTTTTGGGCATTTACCCAAATGTTTACAAACAAGACCACACTAAAACTACCAGCACAACTATGTTTATTGCAGCATTATTTACCATAGCTAAGATATGGAACCAACCCAGATGCCCCTCAGTAGATGAATGGATCAAGAAAATGTGGTATATATACACAATGGAATTCTATGCCTCCATCAGAAAGAATGACATTTCCCCATTTGTTAGGAAATGGAAAGGTTTGGAAAAAATTATATTAAGTGAAGTAAGCCAGGCCCAAAGGAGCATAGGTCACATGGTTTCCCTTATTTGCAATATCTAGTATAGGTATGAGTCAAGCGGAAAAGGTCAGATAATGTGATGTTAGGAAAACGAACCCTTAAATATGTATTTTAATGTTTTCGTTTCTTTCATGCATGTGTTTCTAACGCATTTATAAGATTATTTCTTTGTTGCTTTGTATGTCCCTCCCCCACAGTGTAACCCCCGATTTCACTATATTTGATGTCAGTATAACATGTGGAAGAGATGGGGACAAACAAGTCGTTTAAGGATTCAGGTGGACCTGTTGCAACAATGAGAAGTACAAAATGTCATGTCAAAACCAGCTTTACAATGTCGGTGTGGGGGGGGGGAGGGGGGTATAATTGGGTGGGGGGTGGGGGGAGGTTGCGAAGGGAGGTGAAGGGTAAACAAAGGAGGAGGCTGCAATGCTTGATAAGAAATGTATGCATTGTCCTGCCCATGTAATTGTAGCCCCTCTGTACTGTATGTTCTCAAATAAAATAAAATTAAATTTAAAAATATTATTTAGATTATATAAGGCACATGTTTATCTATGATATAAATAGGTGATTACTATTAAAAACTATATATAAAAGGAGATGCTAAAATATCAAATGTTACCAAATGTGTTTTTTGTAGAAGTTCTTTTAATGTAACTTATTAGTTTTTATGAAAAGCTTCAAATTTGGTTTAAATATGTCAGAAGGTTTAAGTTGCAACCAAAACACGTTTTTGGTCAGAACAGAGTTTAAGTGCTTTAACAGCTCAGAGAGAAGATTGTAACAAGCATGCCTTCTAAATGTAATTACACATGTTATATGCTTTAATAAACTCTGTGTTCATTGGCAAGAAGAATGTAGAAGCAGAAGCCAAGTGATACAGACTCATCTTCTGGTTATCTTTTTCATTTGCTTAAAAATATATAATGTTAATGGAAAAGGTGCAATGATAATCTATATATCTTTTTTATTGTGAAAATACTGTACAGAGGGGTTACAATTACATGGGCAAGATAATGAGTACATTTCTTATCAAGCATTGTAGCCTCCTCCTTTGTTTCCCCTTCCCATCCCTTCCCATCTTCCGCCCCCCTACCCAATCCTCCCTGCCCCCCTACCCAATCCTCCCTGCCCCCTCTCCCCCCCCACCAAAGTTGTAAAGTTCATTTTCAACATAATGACTTGTACATCTCATTGTTTCAATGGGGGATAATCTACATATCTTTTATAGCATTCACTCAATATCCCTTTAAAATATGCTACCTAAAACTGTAACATTCTTGTCAAATGAAGAGATTATCCTTGGCAGATTATTATCAATTTAATCTGACCTTGTAATTTCTCCAATTATCCCCACTAATTTCTCTTTTGTGCTCTAATACCCTATTCATTGTGGTATATTGACTTTAGTATCTCAGTTTTCTTGCACCTGTGACAGTTTTTCAGTCTTCCCACATGTTTTATGCTTTGTGGAGGGGCACAGGTCTAAAATGCACTAGGGTTATATTTACAGAGTGCCCCTACATTTGTATTTCCTTGATATTTTTCTCAGGGCGGTATCAGGTGAATTAGTCCATGTTTCGTTACAATAATGGAACACATAAGACTTGATACTTTATAAAAGAAAGATACTTGTTTACTTTAGCAGTCTGGAGGGTCTGGGCATGGCAGAGGCACCAGCTCCCATTTGGCCAAAGCCGGATGAGCGATGACACCCCAATTGGGTTGGAGCGTGAGTCAGAGCAAGAGTTCTACTGGCCAACTAGGATCACAGGAGAACAGAAATCTCCCAGTACCTTCTGAGGACACACCCTCAATAGCCTAATGACTTCCCAGTAGGCTCTGCCTCTTAACCGTCTCATCACATCTCACATCACCACGCTGAAAACTGAAAGTGCAATACATGAACCCTTGGGGGCAGGGGGGAGGGCACATCTCACCCAAACCATAGCACTGGGTTTATGAATTTGAAGAAATGTGACAGAGATGATGTGGGTTTAACATCCCATCCCATCAGCAGGTACCTGAGAGCAGCCTGAAATTATTATTAAGGATAACATTAATCAGTTAGCTAGGAATAGTGTCTGCTATGGTGCACTGGGTTTCAGCTTCTGGACCTTATTCTTTTGAATTGAGTAATTAAGTCCAGCTCATTTTCAAGGGAAAAAGACTTATATGCAGCTACAGGTTGAAGGGGTTTCTGTGTGTATTATTTTGAACTCTTTAAGAAAAGATTTTTCCTTCCCATTTCCTGATTGAATGAGTCACTTACTTATAGAACGCATATGGGAAGTGGCACTGTGGCTCAAGTGATAGAGCACTTGCCTTGAGCTGAAGAGCTGAGGGACAGCACCTAGGCCCATAGTTCAAGCTCATGACTGACAAAAACAACAACAAAACAAAAAACAAACAAAAAATAATGTATGGGTGCATGAACTGTAAACCATTTATTTGTTGATGAAATATTTACATTAGGCCATGAGTAGCTCCTTCTGATCTTGTGTTCCTTCAAAGTTCCTACTTTTTAATACTTCTTACTTGCTTGTAATTTAAGACAGTATATGTTTACTTACCCCAACCACTCTATCTTTTTTGAAAATATTGCATCACTTAACCATATTAGGCTTTCATGACATCCTCCAATACATGAAAATATTCTAATAAAAATCAATTACCTTCAAATTGGTTACATCATGGTCTTAAGAAAAAATTCAAAGATAGAGGTCAAAGAATAGAATTTAGTCCAGCACTGGTGAATCATACCTTCAATCCTAGATACTCAAGGGCTGAGATTTGGGATTGTGATTCAAAGCCATCTTGGAAGGAAAGTTCATAAGATTGTTATTTGATTACCAAAAAAACAGCTGAAACAAACAAACAAAAAAGGTGTGGATCTAGGTCACGTGGTAAAATACCACAGTTGAGCAAATATTCTAAGAGGAAGTACTCAGGCCCCAAGTTCAAGCCTTAATAGTGGCACAATGATAAAAAATAATGAATCTAATCTTATAAACCTCACAATAGCTCACAGCTGAAATCCAAATTATTCTGAAGGCAGAGTGCAGCCTAAGCAAATATTATTGAGATCCTATTTCCACAAATAAAGCTGAGCATAAGCAGGTCACATCTGCAATTCCATCCAGGTTGAGGTATAGGTAGGAAGATTATCCTCTAAGGCTAGCCTCAGACAAAAACTGGAGATCATATCTGAAAAATAACCTAACACTAAAAGAGCTAGAGATGTGATTTTAAATAGTCAAATCTTGCCTAACATGTATAAATCTCTGAGTTCAAGTTCGAGTTCTTCCCTCCAAAATAAATAAATAAATCCTCTCTGGTGTTGTTAAAGATTGTGCTCCATAAAAATATTCTTCCTGGACTGGACTCTAACATAAATAGCTCTATAATATTAATATTATATATATATATATACATATATATATGCCCTATGCCCTATATATATATTTGCCCTATGATAACTCTTAATGATGTTATGCCATTGTTGCTCACAAGCAGTTTTTAGATAGTATTTACTCACATTGTGTGACAATCATTTCCTCATAAATTCTATCTGCTGAATAGGAAGTCTTCCTAGTGGAAGAAATACTTAAATCTATCTTTCCTTGCACTAAGCACTTTGTAAATGATGATAATTTTTCAAATAATACTAACATTTTGTAACAACCCTTTGATATAACTCCTATAGCTACTTCATGATCCTTTTTGGCAGTGTACATTTAATTACCAAAAGTTAGAGACAGGTGTTATTGGAATAACAATCAGATGATTATCACTTCATTTTAGAAATAATAGATCTATCTGAGATTGATTACTTTTATGTGTCAATTTCATTGGTCCCACAGAGTGTCTAGTCACAAGTCAGTTCTGGGTGTGTCTGTGAAGATGTTTCCAGATGAGATTAATATTTGATTCTCTAGACTCAGAAGAAAAGATGGTACTTCCTAATGAGAGAATGTTTAGCAAGATTGGTAATGACTCCCTTATGTGAAAGGAGTTGTTGGCATCCAAAAAGACATATCACTTATAACTTCAGTTCAGCTCAAATTCCATGATTAGCTGTTAATAAAAAATTTGAAAACATGAACTCCATTGTTAAGATAGATGACCTTCTAGAAATGATCAGGGTGTAGAAAGTAAATCAAAAAGTCATTTCCAATATCTCTTGCTGAAGTCTGATCTTAGTATTTATGGATGAATTAAGCCTTAAGTGTTTTCCCCTAAAACATAATGGGGTATATTTTAATACACTAGAGAGGACTTGTAAATTAGTGCTGTCCTACTGGCCCCAGGCTTTGGAGAAATTTAGGGCTAAAACTGAGAAGCCAATTATCATCCTCCATGTAGGACAGATCAGCTGCTCCATTTCTCTGTGGGCTGAGTGTGCATCAGAAAACAAATCCTATTCATCACCATTTATTTTTACATAACCATCATTAGCCTTTTCCTTTTCACAGACGGGATGGAAATACCAATGGAATTTTTTTTGTTGAAATCCAACTTTTGTGACAGCTGCCTTGCTGTTTTGAAGGGTGATCTGTCCAGGAACCCAGCAAAGAAGGAATAAAGCTCACCTTCTCCAGGATGTCTGGAGGCAACAATAATAGAGACCATGAAGTTTTCTGAACAAAGTAAAAACAAACACTGTATGGCTTTATCCTTTTCACATATTTCCCTAGGTCTTCAAAATGTCTTTATCATTATTATTATTATTATTATTATTATTATTATTATTATTATTATTATTATTATTATTGCTCAGAGTTTCCATTCTCTGCCTTTTAAAAATAAGATTTCAGATTGACCATTTGGTCTTGTCTGAGTTGCCTCCATTATTTGCTCCATCTATTTCCATTCTCCTTATTCTTACTACCCATACCATTAGATCATGTACTATCTCCCTCCCTGTATACCTACACAGAATTGATTTAGAAATGTGACCTTGAAATCACACTGCCTTAGTTCCATTCCCCCTCCCACAAATAATTTTTGGATATATGAAAATTATAACAGGGGCTGGGAAGGTGGCTCAGTGGTAGAGTGCTTGCCTTGCATGCCTGAGGCCCTGGGTTCGATTCCTCAGCACCACATAAGCAAAAAGAAAAAAGCCGGAAGTGGTGCTGTGGCTCAAGCGGTAGAGCGCTAGCCTTGAGCTGAAGAGCTGAGGGACAGCGCCCAGGCCCAGAGTTCAAGGCCCCAGGACTGGACCCTGCCCCCTCCCCAAATTATAAGAGTTAACGTATAAAGGCAATAAGTAGTAGACAAAATCAGAGGCACAGTGTTGAGTTAAAGAGTAAAAGAGAAAAATAGCTCCCACATATTTAATTAACAATGATCTAGTTTTTATTTAAGACCATATAATAAGGAACATCTACCAAATTTTCAGTTACCTTTTTGTGTACAAATACTATAGGCAGATATAATGATATAATTTCTTTATGTGTATGTAAATATGCATATATCAGGGCTTGGACTCAGAGCTTTGACCCCGAGTTGGGTTTTTGTTTCATACCTGGTAGTCTATCGCTTGAGCAATACCTCTATTCCAATATTTCTGTCCAGGCTGGCTTTGAACCACCATCCTTCTCATCTCAGCCTCCTGAGTAGCTAGGATCACAGCCATGAGCCATCAGCACATGACAATAAATCCATTCTTAATCTTTTCTTATTTTTTTCCATACCAGTTCTCTGAGCTATGTCTCTCGGGAGGTATGACCTCACAACCCTTTTTGCTATTCTATGAGAAGTCAAAAATGCATGGAGAGCCCTTAGATGAAAACTTCTTTGGTGCTTATTCCATCTTTTATGAAAATTTTCTTTCTTTCAGGCTCTGGTTTGTTTATTAGTATAAAACTTCTTGGGGCTGGGAAGGTGGCTCAGTGGTAGAGCGCTTGCCTTGCATGCCTGTGGCCCTGGGTTCAATTCCTCAGCACCACATAAGCAAAAAGAAAAAAGCCGGAAGTGGCACTGTGCTCAAGTGGTAGAGTGCTAGCCTTGAGCTGAAGAGCTGAGGGACAGCGCCAAGGCCCAGAGTTCAGGCCCCACGAATGGACCCCCCCCCCCAAAAAAAAAAAACTTCTTAGACAGTTTTATGAAGTACATTGGTGTCACTAAATTGTGGTATAGTTTGTCGTACAATACATCTTGGTCTGTGACACCCTTAAATCATTCTCTTCCTCCTCCATTGTCCCAACTCCTTCCATCTCAATTTATGTGCTTATGTACATTGAATATTATGATGATATTTGCCCACCCTTCCTGTCTCCGTTCATCTTGATCCACAACCCCCTCTGACAAAACTTCACCTAAACCAACAAATTAATCTGCTCCTAGAAACACCCATGAATTCTGTCCTCTCATAGCAAAAGAATACGCTAATGACTTGGAGTTGAATGTTGCTTGTTTCTAGTCATTCTTCTAGTGTTTTTTTTTTTCTCATGGATGCCTGAATACTGTGAATGATAATTTTATCAAACATTGAAATGTTAGGATGCATTTCTCACAATCAGATTAGCTTACTTATTAATTTTTTCCTGACTATGTTTGCAAACCGTTTTTTTCACCCTATTAGAAGGATAAATTATTAGCAAAAGCTTTCAGATTCAGTTTGGAATAATCATTTAATATGAGCTAATATAAAACATGAAATAGCCTCAGTTTTGTTCTTACTGCTGTCCTTTTCTTATGCTCCTTGATTTAGCGATAATCATAAAATTTTAAAGTGAGTTAACTGTTTTATGTTGATACAGAAGATACCTTTGTTTTAAAGATGTCTTTAAAATATGAAAGAATCTGAGACAGCCATTAAAATGAGTGGAAGTTTACAGTGTTCTGATGTCTTCATGTTCTGGGGTTTTCCAGGGGTGGCAACATTTGTTCTGCAAATTATTGATGTCATAAGGTAGCAAGGGATGAACACTTGGTTTTCCTTCATTGGTTGAATATTTGATATGGTGAATATATGCCTCCATGTCTTTATGGTAGGAATTAAAATGGTGGTTTATACATATTACTGAAATAAAAATACCTACTCATGATTGCATTTTTGCACATTTTGTTAATCATATGTGAAACTGTCAGTGTAAATAGAAGTCTATTAGGGAGTAACTCTGTATTCTCAGTTCCTATAATGACTTCAATGGAGAGCAGACAATTAGTGGTTACTTGTACATGTTAGAAGCTTTGGCAATGTACAGTCAATTATTAAATGAATTTTGCTCCTGGTAAATATACTTTAGTACAGGCTATATGAAGTCACAATCAAATATACAAACTGTTTTATTTTTATTATTTTTTGCTGTGCCATAAAAGAGAGACTTGGAGAAGTATACCCACAAGCTAAGCCAAAATGATCAACAACTTGATGTGAATACATTATTACATTTTCCTTAAAAGGAAATCCATCAACATAGCATGGATTAACTGTATAATTTTTGTTATAAGTCTCAGGTAAAATCCATATAAATGTCTATGTTCACTTTAAATTGTTTTTGTAATATATAAAATAAAGCATAAACAATTGATCCGAGAAATACCATTTGGCAGCCAGCTGCTGACATTAATACTTCTCTCTGTTATTTGGCTGTCCTAATAATAACCATCTTTTTAATGTATTGCTGACGCCTGTATTGACTGACCTCAGAACTTGGTCAAATTTTCTAGATTGAAATCATTAATTTAGGAAGTGTACATTGCAGTTCAGCCCAAATCAGTTCCAAAGCATTAATAAGGACAATAATATCAATCTGCCCTCACTGGAATCCATCAAGTCTAGATTGTTTAGTAAGATTCTATTAGTAAAAATCAGGAAAAAATAGCATTTAGTCATGAGGAAATGAGAAACTGTGCAATGGCATTTCAGTAACAGCCATAGTGTTTTACCTGGTGAAGTGGAGAAGAGAAAATCCAACTCCCGGTCCCAGCCAGTGTTTCAAGGAGGGCCAGAGGAGTCACATAATGGCACCAGCGAAGTTTTCTGATTCCAAAGGACAAATGTTAACTCAGATGGCCGTCAGTACCTCAAGTACGCAAACATTTTAAAATTATTGGATGAGACATGAACAATCTCATTCTCTTAGCTACATCTAAGTGACAAGTTTGCTGTTTGAGTTATTAAAAATACCTTGCCCTCCTTTGAATGGATCTTTTTGTTGGTAATAATAACTTGTTTTCCACAAAAATAACTTAGAGAAATAAATATGTGCTCAATGGTAGATTTTTTAAAATATTTTTAATTTTTTATTATCTTTAAGTAGTCATACAACAGGGGTTGAATTCAACATGTCAATTTATGAGTATAATCCATTCATCAGTGTCACCTCTTTCATCATTCTCTGCTCCTATTGATCCCTAGAACATCCATCCATTTTCACATGTGTATATTGAATGGCTATATTCACCCACAACTCCTCTCTCTATTCATCTGATCCCTTCACTTTCCACTTGAGCCCCACCCACCTATGACAAACATTAAATTTAACCCTTTTCGTTGAGAGTAAACATCACAGAAATCTATTTTCAATCATTAGTAGCCTTGGACATTATCTCAGGGTAACAATGCAACCATTCAAGTTTTCAAGGCTAAGAATTAATACCATTTGTCATTTTTTTTTTAAAAAAAGGCCAAATGCCTAATGGCTCACATCTATAATCCTAGCTGCTCAGGAGGCTGAGATCTGAGGATCACATGTGGATCAAAGCTAGACCTGGTAAGAAAATCTGTGAGACTCTTATCTCCAATTAACCACCAGAAAACAGGAAGTGAAGCTGTGGCTCAAAGTGGTAGAGGGCTAGCCCCTTGAGCAGAAAAGTTCAGGAACAGAGCCCAGGCCCCTGAGTTCAAACGCCATGACTGATAGAATACAAAAAAAAAGAAGAATTCCAGAAGACCCCTGATATTTAGCTTTGTTGCTTTATGGATGGTAATGTCTACTATCAGTTCCTCCTACTATCTGGAGACTTGTCTTGGCATCTGTTCTATTTTCCCATTGTCTTAGCATTCCTGATTAGTGGAGTTCTGAACTATCACATTGGGATAAATGCAGGCAGATTCTTCAGAAGGAAGGGAAACAGTCTGTAATCTCCTCATCTACTCTTGGAAAGAGAAAATTCAATGCAACAGAATTGTTTCATTGTGAAAATGGACTCAAAGAAATTTGACTAAGTAGGAAACCTGGAGAGAGCCCACTTAAAAAATGAGTAGAAATATTTTCCCCTTTCTCTTGTTTTAATAATACAGAAAATTCCATTTTCTACAGGCATCCACAACCCTGCAGTCTTAAAACAAGCATGTGCAGAATTGTCAGAAATACATAAATTTTATGAGATAGCATGACACCACTCTAAGTGTTTACTGTGATTAGTTGGAAAGTGCTGAACTGTTACTATCTTATTTGAGATAAATTCTGAACAAACTCTTCAGAAACGTTTCTGGTAACAATATAAATTTATATTGTATGTAATGAAATGACATTTACATATTTCAAATTTGATTTAATCCATTCCTGAGGTATTCACATTTATGGACAGTAGGTCTTGTAAGTTCAACTTTTTGTCAACTAAGCATGACTCACATTTTATATAATTGTTTGCTTTTAATAAGGTAATTTAACAGTGGAATATTTGAAGAGCAAAATTTTAGTAATACTAATAATAGTGATAATAATAACAAAACCAAATAAATTACAAACTTTTTTGAACTAGTCAATTATACTGTATCTGTATTACTAACTGAATCCAATCTATGCTTTATTTTTTAAAAATATACGGCCTGGTCACCAGTGGTTCACTTCTGTATTCCTAGCTACTCAGGAGGCTGTGATCTGAGGATCCTGGAATGAAGTCGGCCCAGGCAGGAAACTCCATGAAACTCTTATCTACAAACCACCAAAAAGCTGGAAACAGAACTGTACCTCAACTGGTAGAACACTGGCCATGAGCCAAGAAGCTCAGACATAGCACATAGTCCCTGAGTTCAAGCTCTAGGACCAGCACACACGTACAAAGAAAAATTGTTTTGGGCTGGGCTGGGAAGTTGGCTCAGTGGTAGAGCACTTGCCTTGCATGCATGAGGCCATGGGTTCAATTCCCCAGCACCACATAAGCAAAAAGAAAAAAAGCCGGAAGTGGCGCTGTGGCTCAAGTGGTAGAGCGCTAGCCTTGAGCTGAAAAGCTGAGGGACAGCGCCCAGACCCAGAGTTCAGGCCCCACGACCGGACCCCCCCAAAAAAAATTGTTTTGGGCTAAAGAGATTGAAATTGTTTACATTCTCAGCTGATTCCCTCTTTTAATTATAATATTTTAGATTGAGGAAAAACTCTATTATGTTGATGTATGCAGCACAATCAGAAAAAATTCTGAGTTATTTAAAAGTTCATATTGGACTCAGTAAATACTTAAGCTCAGAACTCAAATGCTGTCACACTATATTTTATTCTTATATTTATTCACCACATAAAGCCTACTTGCCTGTATATTTGTATAAGAATAGAAACTTGATAAAAATATTCAAAAAGAAATGTAGTCAGTACCTGACTTATATAAATATAACCCCCTCTGTACATTACCTTTACAATAAAAATTTTTGAAAAAAGAATCTTGATAAAATATTTCCATGCCTATTATTTTCATACAGCTAACAGTCACTGAATTTAGTTGCTGTAATGTTATAGATGTGAGATTGTTTTCCATTCTGGTATAAATGTGAATTTATTCAATTAAAATTTAGATCTCCCTCAAAAGTTTTTCTGTCATTTTCTGTTCTCCAAAAGAGTAATAAAATGATGTCAGTGTGTGTATAATTTTTAACTTTATGGCTTAATTTGTAGCATTCCCTTGCTTTTGTAGAGATGGAGGCCAAAGATTTCTGTTTAAAATGACTCCATTTTCATAATTTCAATTTGATAAAGCTTCAAAAGCTGAAGATTTTACATTCCTTATAAATTGAAATATTTGTTCAAGGATTTCCAAAGATTGAGAAAAAATGCAAAGAAATTTTAAAAAATACATTTGCACAAAGTTGAATTCTAGATAATTTGTTTTGATTTACAAAAGAGTATTCAAGTGCTTCCACATCTCTAATATACAATTAATAATAGGGCACATATTTTTCTCTGTTTAGCATGAGTGTTGTTACATGCATTGAATAGTTGTTTTTCTATGTGTTTGTGAAAACATTCATACATTTGGACAACTGAAATTTTATTTTCATTCATATATTATTATGGCTTGATGACAATCATCTTAAATTATATGTGCTAAATCCAAGCACATTTCTATATCATAGATACTGTAATTCCATAAGAACATGGTGTTACCCCAACATGATGCTTATCAAAATTTATATTTACATTACCATTATATGGTAAGTTAATTCTTATGCTGGACTTTTTAATCTGAATCTAAAGTAGTATTATAAGTGGAGTCCTTCTTAAACTAGCCTTAGGGCTTTTCATTCTAATGTGATCTCTTCAGAGATTTCAAATATCCTGGTTTCTTGGTACCTCTTCTGACTCCTCTATAATTACCAACACACAATTCCAGAGCACAGATTTCCTCATCAGGCAAATGACAAAAATGAATTTAGGTCAAATGAACCCAAATGTTTCAAAAGAGTCTCCAAATGACAACAGATCTAAATTTCCATGTCAGACAATTCCAGGTCCAAATTAGTCCCAATGAACCCAAATAGCTGGCTTCTGAATTTCTAGACAATACTAGGGAAGAGCAAGGATGCCTGAAATATACCAATCAGAGAGCACTTTACCAAAGGTCAGATATTAGCACTTGCAGAGATCAAACACAAATATTTATTTCTTTACCTGGCACAAATGATGGAGAAAAAGCAACCCATGTTAGGAAAGAAGGAGGATGGAAAGAAGGAAAAGAGGAAGGGAGGGAGGGAATCGATCCATAATAAATGTCATTTTGTCATCTGTTTGGGACCTCCCATTTTGTCCTCTTCATCCATTGGGTCAGAAAGCTGTGAGTGGCTTGTGCCTAAATGAAATATTTTCTCATCTAGCTAGATGGCAAAGTTATAATTGGAGCCATGCTACAGGCCCACCTCCAGGGGTTCCCAACACCCCACATAAATAAGTAGTAGTGCAAGGCAGAGAAAAATGTGATTTTTTAAAAAAATGTGGCATTTGCACATTACTAGAAAGCCCATCAAGCATTTCAGTCCATCTTTGGTGTAATGATAGGTGCTTTAGGTTTAAAAAGAAATAATTGGGGTAGGAGTTAGTGGTATGCTTACTTAAACAGTCCCAAGCAAAATATGATCTGGTTACTCACCTTAATTCTAGGTTTCTAAAGGATTCCAGAAAAGTGTATAGGGCTGCCATCACTTGAGGGAATCCATTTGATTTATAAGAGATGATTCCTGCTGTCCCAGGTTTCAGCCTCCTTACTGTTAAGATGGAGGGGAGGAGTGGCGGGTCCCACAAGGTTTACCATTTCTTGGGAAGAAGTTAGGCTCTTTCATTTGAAGATGTCCTTTCCAGAATTCCAGATGACTTCTGGAAAGAAAATCAGAGCAAGAGAAGAGAGGCACGAGGAAGGTCGCAATCTTACACTTTTACCCACACTTCTTCCAAATTGCTTTCCAAACTTCCATGAGTTATCTTGTGGGACCCATTGAGAATTAAGAGCTTCTAAGCAAAAGCATATAGCATTGACTACTATCATTTCTCACGAATTACTATGCATAAAGTTTTGCATTCAATAGAAACAACTTGCACATCAAGGTTCGATTTTAATAAACTGAATTTGAGGCCAACCTTTTCTATAAAAAAAAATTCTTTTTCAAGTTTCCAGAGATAGTGGAATATATCCATGAGATGAGCACTTTACAACCGCCATATCACTTCTTATATTTGCACTGAAACAACTGTTTGGAAGCTGGAAATGAGAGGAAAATATGTAAATTACATTTTAAAAAGAAAATACAGACATGCTTAACACAGAGGTTTCTTTGGTAGTTTGTAGTTTGGGATTTTCCTCTGTTAGTGACATCCATATTGTCTCTATGGTGGATGGCAAATGATGACAGATGTTCTGCTAAAGGTGCATGTTTAGCAGGATGCTGGTGGCTCATGCCTGTAATAATAGCTATTCAGGAGGCTGAGATCTGAGGATTGCAATACAAAGCCAGCTTGAACAGGAAAGTCCATGAAACTCTTACCTCTAATTAGCCACTAAATAACTGGAAGTAGAATTATGGTTAAAGAGGTAGAGAACTATCCTTGAGTGAATATGCTAACAGACCATGCAGGGGCCCTAGTTCAAGCCTCAGAACCAAAAAAAAAAAGACAAAACAAGCAAAAAACAAAAACAAAAAGGGATGCTTCATCATCTTTTTAAAATCTTTTTTTTTAAAAAACTATGTACATATGACCATATAAGATGATGTTAAGCAAAATGAACGCTAAGATAGGGACACAATTTTTTTTCTTTCTTGCTATTGTTTCTAACATATTTATAACGTACCATGTGATATTTTTTGTTTCTTTTGTATGTTCCTCCCCCATGGTATGACCCATGTTTTCACTGTTTTTCATGTCGATGCCCTACATCTTGTATATACACTTCTTCAATTCGGGGAGGGGAAGGGAAAAAATACTTAATAGGGATACAGGTTGACCCATTGTAACAATGGAGTGTACAAGACACTATGTTGAAAATGACCTTTACAACTTTGGAAGGGGGGGGTAGTTGTGGAGATGGGAGGGATGGGATGGTAGGGGAAAAACAAAGGAGGCAACAATGCTCCATAGGAAATGTACTCATTACCTTGCTCATGTAACTGTAACCCTTCTGTACAGCATTTTTACAATAAAAATGTACAAAAATGAAGCTGCAGAGCTTCTCCATGGCAAAGGACATAGCTAGCAAGATCAATAGAAAGCCCACAGATTGGGAGAAGATCTTCACTAGCCATACAATGGACAAGGGTCTCATATCTAAAAGATACCTGGAACTCAAAAAATTAAATCTCCCAACAACAAGTCTTCAAAAAAAACAACTGCCCAATAAATAAATGAGCTAAAGACTTAAAGAGAAACTTCTCTGAGGAGGAAATAAGAATGGCTAATAGATACATGAAGAAATGCTCAACCTCTCTAGCCATAAAAGAAATGTAAATCAAAACAATAGAGATTCCACCTCACCCCAGTTAGCATGGCTATAATCAAGAACTCTATAATAATAAATGCTGGAGGGGATGTGGCCAGAAGGGAACCCTACTGCATTGTTGGTGGGAGTGTAAACTTGTTCAACCACTTCGGAAAGTAGTATGGAGGTTCCTCAAAAGACTATACATAGAGCTCCCCAATGACCCAGAAATCCCACTCTTGGGCATTTAACTGAATGATCACAAACAAGACCATACTAAAGCTACCAGCACAACTATGTTTATTGCAGCATTATTTATGATAGCTAAGATATGGAGCCAATACAGATGCCCCTTAGTAGATACATGGATCGAGAAAATGGGATATATATGTATATACATATATATATGTATATACATATGTATATAATGGAATTCTATATCTCCATCAGAAAAAAGGACATCATCCCATTTCTTTGGAAATGGAAAGACTTGGAAAAATTATATTAAGTGAAGTAAGGCAGTCTCAAAGAAACATAGGTCCATCCCATGGTTTCCCTTATTTGCAACAACTAGTATATGTCTGGGGCAAGCAGTAAAGGTCAGATAAGATGATGTTAAGCAAAATGAACCCCAAGATAGGAACACAAGTGTTTTTTTTCTTTCTTGCTATTGTTTCTAATGTATATATAAGGTACCATGTGATTTTTTTGTTGCTTCGTATGTCCTTCCCCTACAGTATAACCCCTGTTTTCACTGTATTTGATGTTGGTATAATTTGGGGAGGGGAAGGGAAACAACAAAATGTTTAAATAGGCATACAGGTTACCCATTGTAACAGTGAGATGTAGAAGACATTACGTTGAAAAATGAACTTTACAATTTAGGCTGGGGGTGGGGAGGCAGGGGTTAGTGTAGTTTTGGAGGTGGGAGGGAAGGGATGGTAGGGAAAAACAAAGGAGGAGGCAACAATGCTGGATAAGAAATTTACTCATTACCTTGTTCATGTAACTGTAACCCCTCTGTACAGTATTATCATAAGAAACATAAAAAAGTACAAAAATGAACTAAAAAGAATCTGTAATAGGGTTAATATTTTTTTAATTAAACAAGTATTTTCAGTTTTTAGCTCATTGATAGATTTTATCTGTATCAATTTGTTTGTTAAGCTCATTCCTCAACAGTTTAAAAGCATTATAAAGCAAGAAAAATGTCATGGCCTTTTCTCTGTAGCTCAAAGCCAGACAGCTAGCTCAGGGTCTGTTTCTCAAGCTTACTTTACTCACTGACTCCCCATTTAGCAGCCTGGTGGCTCAATATTTTTAGGTCATAGCATGGGTCACATAAGTTCACAGGCCTGAGCAGATGGTGTCTCACCACTGGGAGGAGTTAGCTGTCCCTAGTTATCATTGTGCCAGGTCCCACAGCACATTCTATTTTAACAGCTGAGCCCTTCTTGCCATCCTTGAACGAAAGCATTAACTGTGATACTACTGAAAAGCATATTTCAGATTTCACCCTGTTAGCATCAGAAATCTGTTCTCTGCATACATATCTCAAGGACTATGAACAAAACATGGTAGAAACTAAAAGTAAAAAAAAAGGGATTGAATTTAACTATGCCTCATTTGAATGCAACTATTACTTTAAGTGTTTTAGTAAAAAAAAATATCCAAGGCAAAGCATAACACCACTGATATGTGGACAAGAAGCGGTAATAGGGAATGTATTGGAAACAGATATTTTAATCCTAATTACTGGCTTATAAAGTGAACTTGTTTGCTTAGAAACAAGTTCTATTATTAAATGGTTAGTTTTAACTTGATAAAAATCCACCTGTATATAGTTACTGTAGCTATAAACCTAATCTGTACATCATATCCAGGTGGAGGGGGCAAAAGAAGACTGATAAACTGGGATGGGATGAGAATAAAGAAAGTAAAAATAATATAAATCCAAACCAAGTGATAGTGTAACTTAGAAATGATAAGCGTCACAAGACAGGTTTCATAAGTTCATAGGTTTTTGATTATCTCTGAAGTTGACATAAAAAGAAAATATTATTGCAGCTTCCCAATGGTCATAATGTAATACAAGGAAAATTCGTAGGAGAATTGTGCCTCTTTCTGACAATAATACCTGTTAAAAAGGAACCTTGGAAAGCTGTAGTACATCAATCTAGATTAGATATTCTTCTCCACTTTTCAAAACATGCCTTAGGCCCAAGGTGAATATGAAGCTTGAAACCAGAAAGGCCAAGAGGAACAGTCTTTTTTATTTTTTCAGTTTTTTTTCTTTTTCTTGTAAAGGTGATGTACAGAGTGGTTACACTTAGATAAGTCAGGTAATGAGTATATTTCTTTTTGAACAGTGTTACCTCTTCCTTCCTTTTCTTCTAGTTTTTTTTCTCCTGAACCCCATCAATTGTATAGTTCATTTTCAATGTAGCTGTCTATATCCCTGCTGCATTTGTTCACCCTTTGTTCCACCATTTCAATGCGCCTCCTTACCCTCCCCAAGCAGATAAAGTTATCTACAGGACAAAAAGTGCAGCAATCAAAACTACGACAAAGAGGGGGGAAAAGTAAAATAACAAAAAAAGCAAAATTCTTGTTTCCATGTCTTGGAATTCATTTCAATAAACATAATTTTGCATGCTCTATGCACATAGCTATTGAGCTTTTGTGATCCTCCTTTGGTCTCACTTTGTGAGACCTGGCAATTTTAATTTAATTGTAAAGGTCAGTTATATAGGGGTTGCAGTTACATATATAAGGCAGGTCATGAGTACATTTTTTGTTGAACAGTGTTACCTCTTCTCTAGTTTTCTCCCACTTTCCCTCCCCACCAACTCCCCGACCGCCCACCAGTTGTAAATGTAATTTCCAACATATTGTCTAGTGAGTATCACTGTTGCATTGGCTCACCCTTTGTCCTTTATCTCACCATTTTGTCATTCCCCTTTCCTTCCCCAAATCAGATAAATGTATATACAAGACACAGGGTACCAAAATCAAAAACAGTGACAACAGGGGATAAGCCAAAGGAAAAAAAACAGAGAAAAATGAAATAACTTCACACAGTTCATTTTTTTTTAAAAACTCTTGTTTTCATATCTTGGAGTTCATTGATTGGCATCATTTTATATGGTCACACATACCTAGCTATTGAGCTATTGTGATCCTCTGCCAGATATATACTAATTATTATCCTAGACATATACTAATTATTACAAATGAGGGAAACCATGGAGTCTATGTTTCTTTGGGTCTGGCTTACTTCACTTAATATGATTTTTTCCAAGTCTTTCCATTTCCTTATGAATGAGGCTCTTTAAGGTATAAATAATTTATAGAAATCAATATATGACTATATATACATTAATATATATGTATAATTGTATATACACACACACCCATGAGTTCACACATCCATATGCTCTCTTACAAGAGATTGGCAGCATTAAGAAAGTTCATGTTGGCCTGGGAAGGTGGCTCAGTGGTAGAATGCTTGCCTTCAGGCATGAGGCCCTAGGTTCGATTCCTCAGCACCACATAAGTAGAAAAAGCCAGGAGTGGCCCTGTGGCTGTAGTGATAGAGTACTAGTCTTGAGCTGAAAAGCTCAGGGACAGTGTCTTGGTCCAGAGTTCAGGCCCCATGACTAACAAAAAACTAACACACAAACAAAAAGCAGTTCATGTCTAGTATTTAACCCATATTTACAATGAAACAATGAACCGTTAATAACAGATCCTGTTTACTCTTAGTCAAGCTCATAGATAGGACACAAACACAAACTGAGAAGAGAGGTGTGACTTTTTTTCAGCTGTTAGTGTGCGTGGATGACAACATGTCAGCTTAATAGCTGCCATTCAGTCTTATCAAAGAAAGTAAACGTGTATGCCTAGCTCCTCCAGGTTTCTATGAAGATGGAGAGGACGTGATTAAGTCTAGCTGATGAACTCATCAGTGACACTGCAAGCCTTCAAAATGTCATGGTGAGGCTGACCTTTAGAGTAGCCAAACTTTCCTTCTCCATTGCTAACGGGAGAATATTTTGATTAGATGTTTGGGGGTGATAAGTATATTCCTATCCTTGAATTTGGTTAAGCACATATCATTTCTCCTGGAAGGGATTTTCAATCCTTTTCCATTAAGTATTTCTTTGTTTGATAATAGGACCCTTCAAAATCTACAAACTCTTTCCGATAACGTGCTCCAAATGGGCTTTAACAATTTGGAAATCCATGTGGCCTTTGTTACTACTTAATTAAACACTGATGTGACATCTCACCTCTAGAATATCTATTTATATTTCACCAATAGATTTTAATACACATGATTCTTTAAATGAATTCCTCTACCTTTTAATTTTTGTTTTTAGGTGTGTGTTTGACACTTGGTTTATAATTTTAACTGCAATTTACAATCCAGGTGCAGAGTAAAACCTAGGTTACTAAGATATTCCACACATTTAGAATTCATTCCAAATTTTAATTTGCAGGATTTACAAACATTATAACAAGAATATATACATATATATGTGTATGTATGCTCATTTACATATTTAATATAAGTGATTTTATGGCATAAATGTGTTATATAACTCTTTGTACATTAACATTTCTATTACCTCCAGCAGCTAAGAGGAAAGAACCAAATAAGGAAAGATTCATACAGAACATATGGTAATCCACCCTCATTATCTATCCATGGTTAAGTGGCACCCAGCATTTAAATAAAAATATAGAAAGTAATACTTCTGTTTTGTTTCATATTTTTATAAATTAATCAAGAAATGTGTTCAGTTTTCTCACCACTGTTAATCATCCAAAAGATTTAACTCTAAGTTTTGAATGATAGAATTCATAATGAACATATCCCTCTTAGTTCCTCTTCTCCCTCCTTTCATCCCTGACCTCTAGAATCATATTTAAAAGGCTTATCCATCTGGATAAGCTCCTTACCATAAGATCAACTGTTAGAAGCTTTGGCTCAATCCACAAAATTGCTTTTGCCTTGTAATATGATCTAATCTTGGATACCCTGCAAATAACACCAGAGAGCTTAGATCCTCAGATTATAAAGGCCAATTTACAATTTTAGCACTATAAACTAATTGTATAAAAATATTTAAATATAATATATTGATTATATTAAATGTTATTAATTAATACAAGGATCAAAGGACTGCACATTGGACTGCATGTTAGATTCCACCTCCTAATAAAGGAAATAAACACAAAAATATCTGTAAAGCAAACCCATCCATCAAAAGATATGAACCTTACAACTTCAAGGAGGGGAGTGAGGGAGCTGGGGGAGGAAAGGGGTAGTGGGAGAACATAAAGGAGGGGGTAACAATGCTCCACAAGAAAGTACTCATCACCTTATGGGTGTAACTGTAACCTCTTTGTACAGCATCTTTACAATAAAATAAAAATTTAAAAAGACAGATATATACTATTGAACATGTGAAGATATCATAAGGAATAGTGAAGAAAAATAAAATTAAGCTACAATTTACTTACAAAGCTTATTTTAAAATGTCAAAATCATCAAAACAAAGAGAAGCAATAATTTGTGAATAGTGAATATAAGTTCACACAACTGTGAAAAGCACTTCTGTAATATAACTCAAAGATATTAAATATTCTGTACTTCCTGACCTAGTAATTCTATGATCTATGAGTGCTATGGGAAACTAAATATAGAAAACAGCTTATTGTATGAAAGGATAAATTGCATCATTATTTTATTAAAAAAAAGAAAAATATCCTAAACTAAATTATCTGGGAATGTCAAAAGGTTCAAAAATTTAAATTTATACATTAGAGTAATTCTCCCCTCAAACCCTTACACAATATTATTGAAAGCTCCTTTCCCTCTCTTACATTCTATTTTACTTCTGTAGTCACTGAAAGTATTTTATGTTGGGCTCACTGGATTAGCTTATATCACATCCACAGCACTGATTATGTTTAGCTGTTCCTGACAATATTTACAAAACATTATGAACAAATACTTTGAAGTCAAACTACATTTTCACCAGGATCCTGAAACAAAAATTCTTCTGAAGTAATTGTGATATAGCATATGCATTACCATGCATACCATAGTAAGCTAATAATACAATCATAATTGAATATTATTATAATCTCCATGGTGTTTAACAGGGGTCGTGTTGTGGATGAGGTAAGGTGGGTAGTTTTTCTCCTTTGTATTTTTATTTATAAATAAATATAAACTGCAAATTCCAAAGGGACAGTGAGATATGGGTGAAGCATGGAAATGAAAAGCACAATTAAGAAGTAGTGGTGATTTCCAATGTTTCCAGGGTCAGCTCTTACGTGGGACTTTTTGTTTCTGTGTGAATATGAGGGAGAGAAAGACTTTCCGGTTTTCTTTGCATAGAACGTATTGAGAACCTCATGGAAGCCTGCATCTGAAATATTAGTTATTTACTTTTGTTTGGCTGGATTTTGGCTACATTTTTCCATATTCTATTGTTATGCACGGGAGCCATGCATTTCTTTTGACTTAGAATATATGATTGCAAGGTCACTTACTTGAACATTTTTGAAGCTGTCCTTGTAAAAGTTACACATAATTTGCAGAATATCTTTAAATTACTAGAGAAAGCAAACACAGCAATAAAACTGACAAAATAGATTGGGTTTCATTTGGGGCTCCTAATTCAATAGTTACTTTTCCATTTTTTTTCCTCTGTAGCACAGTTACTGAATAGCACATTTCAACCCAGAGTATTTTATCCAATACTTTGTATTCATTTGTGTTTAACAGAGAGTGGAATGATTAATGTTAATTGGGTGAGTGGCAGGTGACTGACCCATTGAAATTACTGTTGTGAAATGACAATGAGTGGGTTAAAGCCAATTCCAGAGTTGGGGTCTGGGCTAAAGCTAAACTCCTCTCTGGCTTGTCAAAGCTATTCACGTCATGGCAAGTATTGGCAATATATTTGTCTGAAAATTTTGATATACCTACACCTATAGTTTATGTGTAAAATTCAGTTTCAATAAAATTTCATATACAGAATATTCATCGAGTATGGCTCTCTGTACTATAAGACCATTTTCTATAAAAATCATTTCTCTGAAGCTTTGGGAAAAAGTAAGAAAATGAGTATTCAGAAACAAGAAGTAAAAATAAAAGCCTGATGGTGACCTTGCACCTTCATTTTTAATACATAGATATTTTCCCCCGATTTTATCTGGCTAGCCCAAGTAATTGTTGTTCAAGTTCTCGGCTCTCTATAGACTGAAGCAAGATTTGGGCAGGTGGAGGATACAAGGCACAGTGGGAATAAAAGGCATGCTTTATTCAAAGCTCTTTGTCCATACACTCATCATCAGCACTAAGAACAACAATAGCTTCCAGAACCACTGTACACTGTCCAACAGCTTGCCATCACTCCATTGCTTTTGTGGTGCCTCTTTATACCGTCTAGATAAAAGTTGTGTTTGTCCAAGCCTTTCCATTTCCCTATGAATGGGGCAATGTCATTCTTTCTGATGGAAGCATTGAATTCTATTGTGTATATGTATATCCCATTTTCTTGCTCTATTCATCCACTAAGGGCCATCCGGGTTGATTTCATGTCTTGGCTGCAATGGACATTGTTGTGCTGGTAGCTTGTGGCCTTGTTTGTGGTCATATAGGTAAATGCCCAAGAGCAAAATTGCTTGGCCAGAAGGCAGCTCTATGTTGAGCCTTTTAATGACCCTCCATATTACTTTCCATATTAAGTGAAGTAAGCCAGACCCCCCCAAAACAGGATGCCTAATTTCTCTCATTTGTAGTAATTTGTATATTTGTAATAATTTGTATATGTCTAAGATAAGTCTAGCAGAGAATCACAATAGCTCAATAGACGTACATATGACCTTATAAAATGATGCTAATTGGAGTACGAGATATGGAAACAAGAGGGATTTTTGTTGTCGTTGTTTTCTTGTGTACTGTATGCAGTTATTTCCTTATTCTTTCAGTTCCCCTCCCTTGGTTTACCTACTCTTGTCACTGTTTTTGATTTCACATCCATTGTATTGTACATGTTCATCTGGTTTGGGGAATGGGACGGAAATCACAAGAGTGGTGAAACAAAAGACTAAGGATGAACCAAAGCAACAGTGATACTCACAAGATTCTATGTTGGAAATGAACTTTACAACTTGTTGTGGAGGGGAGTCAAGGGAGAGGGAAAGTGGGAGAAGACAAGGGAGGGATAACACTGTTTGAAAAATAAGGTACTTACCTTACTTATGTAACTGTAACTACTCTGTACATCACCTTTACAATAAAAAGAAAGTTGCAGTTGAACAAAGATAGACACACAGGGTCCAATGTACAAACTCAGGCTAAAGGTTACATGGAGGGTTACATACACAATGCAAGGTTACATGTATAGCATACCTCAGTCCTTGGGAAGTACAGATGCAAAGTCTTTTAAAAGCTATGGTGAAAAAAGTCTGACTTTATTTATACTTCATTATGAATCAAGTATATCAGTAGTCCCCATTTTCTTATCCTGGCATTTTTCTTGTGTTACTTTCTAATCTGAGTGCTAGATTACTATCCTGGATTTACTTAGTCCCATGAATAAGGCCTGTGTAGGAGGCCTGTGCAAGATCTTCCTTGCATTTTTAGGACTTAACTGCATTTTTACTCACAAATGTTGTTAGATGGAAAATATTTTGCAGTGCATTATCTGAAAAATATCTTGATGAAAATGTGAAAAATAAACTCAAAAGCAAGAAATAAGACATTAGTTTTGGAATACCAAAGCACAAATAATTGGTTTTGCTTAAAGAGACAAAGTTGAAAGAGTTCACAGAGACATTGTCATGTTTTACTGTATGGACAGTCTATTACTCAAAGTAAATGAGTAAAGGTAAGCTTTCCAGAAACTAAGGTAAGAGTGAAAGGATGTAAAGTTTTGCAGTTTAGATAGTAGGCTATTGAAAATATGTACAGTCTCAAAAGTATTCACTATAGACTGCAAGAGTTAAGAGTTGAAGTTGCTGCAGATTTTTCTAGTTATTAGTTGATAAATGGAAAAGAGAATCACCTGAATATAAATACAGCAGGAAAAAAATTAAGAAAAGCAAATTATAGATCTGATGGTTAAACACAGTTGTCGTTTTTGTCTGCTTTGCATAAGTAATTACTTTCGTCTTATTCCCAGAGATGTCTCTTACTAATTTGGGTTAGAAATAATTTTGAGTGGGAATTACTGGTTAGAAATTTTTCGATCTATTTGAAATGCTAACATCTGTGACAATCAGAGAATACTTTGCTCCCTAGCATTCTAATCTCCTTAGAGTTCAGTTTCTGGTTATTACAGCATAGCATACATTGTGTATTCTCTCTCTCTCTTTCTCTCTCTCTCTCTCCTCTCTCCTCTCCTCTCTCTTTCTCACTCACACGCACGCACACACACACACAAACACACACACACACACACTTTCTCTTTCCCCTCTCTTCTTTCCCTCCTTCCTTCCTTCTTCCTACTTTTCTTCCTTCCATCCTTCCTTCATTTTTCTATTTTTTCCTTCTTTCTTTATCTTCTTTTAGTGTAGGTCTTGGGGCTTATACTCAGGACCTCATACTTTCTCTGTTATTTTGCTCCAAGCTTGCCACTATCACGTTAGCCATGTTTTTCCTTTATAGAGTTGGATAATAGGATTCTGAGAAATCACATTTTCATCATTAATTGAAGAGAAATAACATCACATTTTCTTCTAAAGTCAGGGTTCTTTGTATTGTACTGTGACTCTTTATTTCTCAGTTTGGAGAGAAAATTGAGGAGATAACAAAAGCTATACTCCTTGGTATTATTAAGTTTTCTAGTACTTGGATGGAACTGAGGCCCATGTACTTGCTTGGTTCACTTGGTGGTGGGTGTACTACTACATGAGTCCTGGTTTTTTATGTGTTTTTGTATTTAAATATTTTTGTTTTTGTTGAGAAAGAGTTGAATGGACTTTTCTGCCAATGGTGGTTTTGAATCATGATCAAAGGAATTCGTGCTGAATTTTCTCTCCATTTGCCTATCATCTTCCCTCTCTATGGACACAACTCCTACATGTCCACAAGTTGACAAATTGCAATTGTGACAAAGACTCCTTTTTCTGGCACAAACCTCTCTGAAGGCTTTTTCACAGGAGACCATACAAACCTGGCATCCATTTGAATTATCAATTCCCTTGAAGACAGGAAGTGAGTCTTTTTCCAGTCTTCATGTTTTGCAATATAAGTTATCCTGTTTTAAATGATTTATGCAAAATTTAAATTACATCAATACTTTGTAAAAATAAGTTATCCATTAAGTTTTGGAGATTTTTAAACATAGTGAGATTTCTAGAAACAAGTATTTAATGTGTAAATTATATTATGTTCTATTACATACATCCAAAGATACTTAGCATCTTTGCTCCGGTCTGCATGTACTCACATATGTTCATTCTCACACTCATGTTCATTCTCTGAACATGCTTATTCTTTATATATTGAATGTTTCCCCTCAGATTGCCTTTTAACTACTACTTTTACTCTCCCAAGATTTCACTTCAATTTCTCCTTTGCAACAAACAACCATCTCTTTCATTTCTCTTCAAAAGTTTAACCACTATCCTGACTCTTCCTGGCTTTTCTATTTTTTTCTAAACTGTTTTTTTTAGTTTTACTATATAATGCATTTGTTACTACTTAATATACTATTATATTAAACACACATACATAACAAAAGTAAATATATCTACACTTTTGTTGCTTTGGCGATTCTGTCTCTTACTACACAGTTAGCTCCAGGAAGTTCCTAAAAGAGTATTTGACATAGAGCAGTTGCTCAATATTTGCAAATGGAAAGCACAGAGTAGTCATTATCATTTATCCTCCATAAATTCTATTCTGCTAAAATTCCTTTTTAGTTTGCTTTTTTTTTTTCACCTTGGAGGTTCCATGTGTAACATTCAATATAGACTTCACATGTGTTGGGCAACTCAGAAAGAGCAATTTCTTTTTTGTGGTTTTCTTACACTGTAACTTCAACTATTCTCCCAAATATATCTACATTTAAAGTAGTTTCTTGACTATATTAAGTACTTTAGTGTCTACAGTATAATCTATTCAAGAATATTCAACTAGTATATGTCTAGGACAAGCAGAAAAGGTCAAAAGCTATGTACATATGACCATATAAGATGATGCTAAGCAAAATGAACCCCAATATTGGGACACAAGAGGTTTTATCTTTCTTGCTGTTGTTTTTAATGTACTCATAATGTACTATGCGATTTCTTTTGTTTCTTTTTTATGTTCTTCCTCCATGGTATAACCCGTTTTCACTGTATTTGATTCTGTTGTCCTGCATCTTATATATACATTTTTCTAACTTGAGGAGGGGAAGGGAAATAACAAAATGCTGAAACAAGGATACAGGATGACCCATTGTAATAACAAGATGTACAAGACACTATGTTGAAAACAAACTTTACGAATTTGGAGGGGGGAAAAGAGGAGGGGAGAATTCAGGAAGGTGGGGAGGAAAGGGATGCTAGGGGAAAAACAAAGGAGAGGGAAACAATGCTCAATAGGAAATAGACTCATTATCTTACTCATGTAATTGTAACCCCTCTGTACAGTATCTTTACAATAAAAATATATATTAAATAAGAAAAATAACTTTACAACTTTGGGCGGGGGGAGGGAGGAGTTGGAGAGGTGGGACAGGAAGGGATGGTAGGGAAAAAACAAAGGAGGGGGTAATAATGCTTGATAGGAAATGTACTCATTACCTTACTCATGTAACTAACCTCTCTGTACAGTATCTTTACAATAAAAATATATATTAAAAAGAATATTCGACTGGTCATGTTAATTATTACCATTTTCAAACAAAGATTAATCAAGTTGGAGGAAGGAGAGACAGCTTGTGGCTGACAGAACTGTGGGTCTTTTACCATAAATACTAGAAGTTTTGTGAGATACTGGGAAAATGTTCTGAAATTCACTGAAAGGAATCTTGTAAGATTTTGTAAGTGAAGCTGGAATATGTAAAAGCCCATAAAGAGTTATGGAAATGTTGAACCACCCTGCTTCCCATTCATGCCTTTTAAATGAGCCAGTTTGAAGTCAGTTCAAAGAAAAGCAGGCATTAACTCAGAGAAAGTATTCCAGGGATGGTTAGCAAAGCAGTCATTTTCATTGCAAACTTGTGGAATTTAACATTCTCATATTTGTGATTTCAGAAATCACACATAATGACTTTCTTTCAAATTTGGAATAAAACACAAGTTTCACACTAGTACTTTCTAGTCATCTATGTCATTTCTTTCTCATTTTCAAAGCCAGGTAGACCTGTATTTAAGTTGGCAGCTGGTAAGAAAATGTTTGTAAATTATCACCAGAAGCCTAATCAAAATCTAACTCAATATACTTGTATTCCAAAAGTAATAAAATAAAAACAGGATATCAACTTCATGTCAGTGAAGAGCAAAGGAAAAGAAAATTTGATTAAAAATCTTAGGCTCTTTACATTGTTCTTCATTTTTCAGGATTATTTCCTTTAAAACATTAGGTCTTCTGTAATGTACATATATCAATATTAAGTTGTAATTCGCACTGTTTTAGATTGTGACAGACTTTCTTCCAAATAAGTACAATACCAGTATTTTAAAAAATTGTTGTTGTTGTTGTTGTTGCTGCTGTTGTTGTTGTTATTTTAGGTTATGGAGCTTTAATGCAGGGCCTGGGTTCTGTCCCTGAGCAATTTTGCTCAAGGCTAGCACTTTACCACTTTGAGCCACAGCACCACTTCTGGCTGTTTCTGAGTGGTTTATTGGAGATAAGAGTCTCACAGAGTTTCCTGCTCAGGCTGGCTTAAACCAGTATCCTTAGATCTCAGCCTCCTAAGTAGTTAGGATTGCAGACATGAGCCACCAGTGCCTGACTAGAAATAGCCCTGAGACATATTACTCAAAACAAAACTTGATGTCTTTGGAGGGATTTAAGTTAGTACTTATCATCTTGTTATAGAGAAATATACCATTCATCTTATGTTATATAAACAATGGATTAGATTGATGTGATTAATTTCCCTGGCACATTGAATAGCAGGGGTTGAGCAACTAAACTTTTCTAGAGATTTGGAAGCTGCAGAGATAGTTTTCAATTCAATGTGATCATATGGAAAATTTTGGCTTTTACAACAATATTTCAAAGGACTGAATTGAACTCTCCTGTGCAGGTGATAATGAACTTGTTTTTTATAAAAGAAACAAAGGCCAAGTATCTTACTTGTCTTCCTCTCATCTTAAACTTACTGTTTAGAAACGTAGATATGTATTTCTCAAAACTGGTTGTCACCTAGAATCAGTCTAACATGGATTCATATCATTGACCTTGCAACTTAGCATCTATGGTAAATATCTAATACACACTTATTAGGTAATATGCCTGAAATAGGTATTTTCTAGATCCTAATGCCCTCTGGATTGAAAGGATTCTTGCGTTGAAGATAGAAAAGTAAATTCAAAGTACAGACCTTCTGGTGGCATAAACTTCTGTGTCAGAAGCTTAACACCAGATATTTCAACATGGTATGTCTGATCAACATGCCAAATAAAGAATCCCGTAATATCTCTTTATTGTAATTGGTGTAAAATGATGAGCAACTGTGGGAAGAGGCAAAGTAAACATTTCAGTACTACATCAGTGTACTGCCAAGATCTTTACACTTAAATAGAAAAACAATTGTGTCATGGGGAAGAGATGGGAAGAGTTATGTGTCCAGGTCCAAGTGGATGCTGGCTGGTCACTCTGTTAGTTCTGGGACTGTGAGGGTGTCCAGAGAAGGTATTATCACTGTCCTCATTTGACGGGAACAGTCTAATGTCCCATCACATGTTTACTACCACTGTAGGGTGCAGACTCTTCATCACAGGTAATCATCCTCATGAGAAGTTGGCAGTCTGTCTTATGAAGGCCATGCTGTATATTAGGGTTAGTTTCAATCACTTCTTGTCCATCAAGCAGTCGAACAGTCATGTCCTCCCTAGAATTAGAAGTGATTCCAAGGGTGAGACTTAGAGAAGAGGAGACAGATGTAAACTAGAGTCAAAGATGTCCAGCTTTTTCTACTTATTAATAGTTAATTTAGGGGGAGTTCATTTGGGAAGAGTTCATTTAGAAGGAGACAAAGGAGATAATTTTGTGACTTTTAGTTCTCATTTACCATTTTTACCAATTTCTCTTCCCTTCTCAGTTACAAAGCCTAGCCACAAATGATGGAAGAGAATCACAGAAAGCCAGAAGACTCCTTATTCCAAGCTCCATAAGAAAAAAAGCATTAAAACAGCAATCTCTCTCCTTGCCAGTTAGTACATGAGGGAGTGGCACTATGTAGTAGTAGAAACAACAGTTCTTTGCTCTATAAGCAAAAGATCTTCATATATTCAGAAAAACACCTGTCAATGCGTAGAAAGACTCATTTAGCAATTGGCATTGGAAATAGATTTTTTTAAAGGAGTTATAATAAATGGTGTAAGGACAACTGGATACCCATATGGACAAGGATAAAATTAGAATCAGTTTTCACTTGGTAAAACCTAATGCATTTTAAACAGATTATCAGATTTTAGTAGTAAAAGTAAAAGTATTAGAGTAAAACATGATTAAATTCTTCATAATCAGGGAAGAAAATTATTTAATATATCTTCAATCCTGAAAATAGAAAAGATTGAAAACATTGGCCACATTGAAAGACAGTAAATTTGCTATATTGAAAGATGTAGTGACTAGTCCATGTATATAAAAATAAGCAAGAGTCAAGATAACTAAATTTACCTTTAAGATATGTTAGCAAAAAAATTGGCAGAAAGTTATTCATTTAGTAACATACAAACACAAAAACCACCTGAAATGTCTTTCAATGAAGTGCAGTTTAATAATTATGGTATATCCAAATAAAAAGAGGGTCAATAGCAATAAAAATAGATGGTCTCTCTATAGTGCTTTATATACATGTTCTTACTCATGATAAGAAAGATATACAAGAACAAAATGTTATAATTTAGAAATATGCATTTTTGCATTTGTATTTTAAAAGGATATTAAACCTAGTAGTAATCATGACTTCTGTCCAATGGAGAGAATAAAGCCAATGGGAAAGAGTTAAAGGCTGGATCATAGCTTGTAATTAAGCCTTTTCCATAATTAAAGCCTAAATTTAACATTTTAAAGGATTCAGTGAAACTGAATAAAATTAAATATTTGAATTTAATTTGATATCTGCTTATTGATAATTCTAAATTGAATTATCTAAATCAAAGAATTATTAAAATAACTGTGAAACAGCATTGTGCTTGTCCAAATGTAGTGATACTAATCATGGTATTCATATTATATTTATAAATAGTAATATTATGTTCATAAATCTTACTGTAACCTTGCTATATAATATCCATAATATTTTTATCATGTGTGAATGCATACATAAACATTTACAATGTAAGATAAACAGATACAAACTTCGTATCCAAAATGACAGTCATTAACAATAAAATTTCTGAAACTGCACCACAATTGCACAAAATATTATAATAATAAAACTTTGGTAACTCTAAACACTGAAAATGAAGAATAAATAGAGTTGAGAAGAAAAGTCAAAGGGTATATGTCTAATAAGCCCTCTATATCTAAATATTAGTTTATGGAAATTTATGGGACAATCAACATGACAGAAGTCTATGAAAAGATATGATCAGTCAAATGTAGTGTTAGTTAAATGTCTAGAGTGGATATATTAACCATAAAATTACTAAAACAAACTTTACATCCATGACTTACATCTCTAATCCTAGCTACTTAGGAGGTTGATATCTGAGGATCATGATTCAAAGCCTTCCTGAGAAGGAAAATCCATGAGACTCTAGTGTCTTTAATTACTCACCAAAAAGTTAGAAATGGAAGAGTGGTTCAAGTGATAAGAGTGCTATTCTTGTGTGAAAAAGCAAAGTGATCGCACCCTGGCCCTGAATTCAAGTACAGTATCATCACATAATGCACACACACCAAAGATTACTTAAACAAGAATGCAACTATCAACCAAATATGTAGACTTCAAATACTAATTAGAGCAAAATAATAGTGAAATAGCTTTTCAGAGATAATGAAAAACTCCACACACACTATTAGACAATATCAAGAAATTTTTATTCATTTTGATTTATATTATGGTTATAATTTTTAATTTGCTTCAACATAGATACATATTACATCTATTTCAAAGAACATATATATGCATATGTATATTATACTTTGAAGATGTGATCAGATAGTGGCCTGTATTAAAGCTGCAGTAGAAATAATGGTTCAAGGTAACAAGAATGGTAGATTTTACAATTTGTTAAAGCTAGGTTAAAATTATATAGAAGTAAATTTTCTCTTTGTTTATATTACAGTTTTTATAGTAAGTTATCAAATGAAAACTCCGAAAGTTCTTAGTAGTTCCAAGTTGCCATCATGTCTGTGGGATCAGAATACCAAAGGGAATTTGATCCACAGAATGAAAATAGGGGTAGTTATTTGTCCAGTAATTTCTACTATTCCAATTTGCTTTTCACATTTAACTGATTCAAAGGAGAAAACATAGCCTTTCTCCTGCTCTTGCTCAGCACTTGTATTCATAAAGCCTTGTAGTATAAACAATAGTGCAGTAGTCTTCTTTGAGACTCGAAATTTGAAAGTGGGGCAAAATATTACCTTAGTTCAGTTTACTGATAAGATGTTTTACTCCCTAAAGATATTTTTGTTAGAGGAATAGGTACATCAGTAATAATTTTCTTTTTGTTGCGGTCAAGTAGTTGAAAACCCACAAGGGACATTGACTTTTGACCTATAATTCCAGAAAATCAATTCATAACCTGGACTTACATTGATTCAACAGAAAAGTAAAACCTTTTCTAATAAGTATGAAAAACTATTTTTAAATCCAATCAATAAACACCAAGTCTGTAGTTACCAATGTTAAATAAAAGACGCATTCTTTCAAAATCAAACAAGATATATGGTTTAATTTTTTTCACAGTATAGTTTATATTTTCTAGTTTATTCCAGTGGGAATAGCTAAGATATACATAGATGAAAACTCTATCTCTATCCATCTATATTTCATAAAATTGTGACCTTAAAATTTAACAAATGAATTATTTAAATTCCTTCTTTTTTCTTTAATTTCACAAGTATTAAAAAAAATCAACATCATCTTAACAAATGAAGTCACTAAAACTAACATCTTTGGCACATTTCATCAAATATAGCTAATTGGATAATTATTACTGTCGGAAAGAGATTATTTTGTGTGAATTTATCTTTTCCCTAATTAAAAAAAAACTTTAATTTGTTTTCTTTAACATCACTGTCTATGTAATGCCATTCTCTTCCTCTGAGGTGTGATCTGACTACTCATTTGCTCAGTTGTGAATATCTAGAGTACATTGTAATTTATCATGACCAAGTGTATTTTCTTTTTTTTTTCTTTTTTTTTTTTTTGCCATTCAGTATGTTTACTTGTTGATTTATAGGCATTTTCTAGTTACAACAAATGACGGAAACCATGCAACTATGTTTCTTTGGGTTTGGCTTACTTTGCTTAATATGTTTTCTTTTCCAATTCTTTCCACTTACTTTTTTTTTTTTTTTGTGGGGCTTGAACTCTAGGCCTGGGTGCTGTCCCTCAGCTCTTCAGCTCAAGGTGAGTGCTTTACCACTTCAGCCACAGTGCTTCTTCCTGCCTTTTGTGTTTATGTGGTGCTGAGGAATCGAAACCAGGGCCTCATGCATATAAGGCAAACACTCTAGTGCTGAGCCACCTTCCCAGCTCCTTTCCATATCCTTTTTTTAAAAAATTTTATTTTATTTTATTTGTCCATATCCTTTTGAATGGTACAATATTGTTATGTCTAATGGAAGTATAGAATTTCATTGTTTATATATATATATATATATATATATATACCATATTTTCTTGATCCATTTGTCCATGTGGGACATCTGGGTTGATTCCATATCATAGCTATGGTAAACAATATTGCAATGAGCATGGTTGTGCTAGCATCTTATGTGGCATGGTTTGTGTTCTATTGGATAAATGTTCAGGAATGGATTCACTAGCTCATAGGGAAGTTCTATGCTTTGTTTGTCTTTTGAGGAATCTCCATACTGCTTTCCAGAGTGCTTGAACAAGTTTACATTCCCACCAACATTGTAATAGTGTTCAGTTTTGGCCACATCCTTAACAGCAGCTGTTATTGATAATTTTCTTGGTAATGTTCATTCTCACTGGGATGAGATGGAATCTCAGTGTTGTTTTGATTTGCATTTCTTTTATTGCCATAGATATTGAACATTTATTCATTTGTATATTGGCCATTCTTACTTCTGAGAAGTCACTCAGTCTTTAGCCCATTTATTAATTGGGTTGTTGTTTGAGGATTTCTTTGGTGGGAGTTTATCTTTTGAACTCTAAGTATATTTTAGATATGAGGCCCTTGTCTGATGCATAGCTAGTAAAAGTCTTCTGCCATTCCATGGGATTGTTATTTATAGTTCTTAGCTTTGTTTGGACATGCAGTTTGATGCAATCCCATTTATCAAGTCTTTCTGTGATTTGTGATTCTAGATTTTTTCTGAAGTCTGGGCCTGGGCACTGTCCCTCAGCTCTTCAGCTCAAGTCTAACACTCTACCACTTGAGCCACAATGCCAGTTCTGGTTTTTTTTTCTGCTTACATGGTGTTGAGGAACAGAACCCAGGGCTTCATGCATGCAAGGCATGCATTCTACCACTGAGCCACCTTCCCAGCCCATCTAGATCTTTTCTTTTTGTATTTTTAATATATATTTGTATTGCAAAAATACTGTACAGAGGGGTTACAGTTACATGTGTAGGGTAATAAGTACATTTCATATTGAGCATTGTTACCTCCTCCTTTGTTTTTCCCCTTCCCTCCCACCTCCACAACTCCTCACTTCTCCCCTTCCCCCCATATTGTAAAGTTCATATTCAACATAGACTCCTGTACATTTCATCATCACAATGGGTCAACCTACATCCCCATTTAAGCATTCGGCTATATCCCTTCCCCTCCCCAAATTACAAAATTGTATATACAAGATGCAGAACACAGGAATCAAATACAGTGGAAACAAGGGTTATACCGTTGGGGAAGAACATACAAAAGAAACAAAAGAATCACATAGTACATTACAAGTACATTAAAACAATAGCAAGCAAGAAAAAAAAACACTTGTGTCCCTGTCTTGGGGTATATTTTGGTTAACATCATCCCATATGGTCAAATGTACATAGCCTTTGACCTTCTCTGTCTGTCCTAGATATGTACTAGTCATTGCAAACAAGGGAAACCATGAGCCCTATGTTTCTTTTACCAAAGCTAGCAGCACAACCATGTTTATCGCAGCATTATTCACCATGGCTAATATATGGAACCAACCCCGATGCTCCTCAGTAGATTAATAGATCAAGAAAATGTGATATATATATATATATATATGTATATATATATATGCAATGGAATACTATGCCTCCATCAGAAAGAATGACATTTTCCCCATTTGTTAGGAAATGGAAAGACCTGTAAAAATTTACATTAAGTGAAGTAAGCATGCCCAAAGAAACATAGATCTTTTCTTAGGAAGTTTCAACCCATGCCTAGGAGTCTAGTGTTTCTCCTAACTCTTCCTGTGATATTTTCATAGTAACTGGCATTACATTGAGGTCTGATCCACTTAGAACTGATTCTGGTTCAAGGTGATGTATAAGGATCTAGGTTGAGTTTTCTGCATGTGTATAGCGAACTTTGTTAGCTCCACAAAATGGTAAATTCTTTGTCTGCTTTTCTCACTACACTTCAAATCCTCTGTGAACTATCTTTTCTAGTGCAGCTTACAAAATTTCTAACAAGTGGTTGTCAGTTTATATCAAATAAAAATATAAATGAACACATGTGAAAATGAAAGGGATTTAATCAACTTCCTCTAACAGAGTTCTGGGAATAATTCCATAAATCAGTAGTTGTTAATTATTTGAACATTTGATGTAAACGTAAAAGAAAAAATACTTAGTCCTATTGTAAAGTGACATTAGAAAAAATATCACAGTATTTACTCAGCAATTGCTCTTTATTTCTACTTGAAGTGTCTCTGTAATTGTACTCTAATGCCATTATGCAAATGCACTCACAACTGTTGATAGTTTCATTTGTTCTGTAATTAAATACATTTTCACATTCTATTTCCAAGGAGACCCAAAGATCACTAAAGCCATTGCTTAACAACTTTTTTTCCTTTACTATCTGTAGTTTATAATGAACTAAAAGGTTAATGATATACTGAGTATTTTAGCTATAATTTCAAGTGTTTTTTATTTTTGATTAATTTCCATACCACTGATATACTTTATACAGTCATATTTGAGTATAGCTATTATATTATTTAACTTATAAACAAAAAAGAAAAAGCTTACTACTAAACACATTCCATATTTGATAGAGCTTAGCAGAATCATGTAATCATGTAATATACTCAAAATTCTTGAATATTATTACAGACTATCATTTGACAAAGAAATATTTGTCATTATTATAGAAATTTTTAATCAATTATATTATTGTGTGCCATATGTTACATAGGCATGTTGTTCAGTTATGGAAATAATAGTCTAAGTATCAAACTCAAACACTGAAATAACTCAACTTCAGGCATGTTTGGGAAGCACTGTTTCAAAAATTACTATTCTTAAGACTGCTGGAATACATTATTGAATTCTATTTCTTCAATTGGTTTTAAGGTTTTTGTGCCTTCAAGGATATCCTGTTCCAAGAAGTCCTCATCTCCAAAGCCTTGCTCCCTCTTAGGCTTTCTGTCAATCTTCAAACACTGTGTCAAGATTAGTCAGTGTGATCAATAGAATATTGCAGAAGTACTGATATCTTAGAGGGCTAAGTACAGAATATAAACCAAGAAGATTCTATTTTCTTATAGTGACAGAGATCAGATTTAAAAGGATAAAATCAAGTGTGAAATGGCTAATGTTTTCAGAAGACTGCAGGAAATCTCTTTCCTTTTTCTCCTTTTCTCTTTCTTTCCTTCCTCCCTCCCTCCCTTTTTTCATCCCTCCCTTTTTCCTTTCCTTTCCCTCCCTCCCTCCCTCCCCTCTCTCTCTCTTTCTCTCTTTCTTTCTCCCTTTCTTTCTTTCTCCCTTTCTTTCTTTCTCCCTTTCCTTCTTTCTTTCTTTCTTTCCTTCTTTCTTTCTTTCTTTCTTTCTTTCTTTCTTTCTTTCTTTTTTCTTTCTTTCTTTCTTTCTTTCTTTCTTTCTTTCTTTCTTTCTTTCTTTCTTTCTTTCTTTCTTTCTCTTTGTGCTGATACAGAGGCTTGAGCTTCCTTTCTTCCCTCTCCTTCTTCTCCCTCTTTCTCTCCTTCCCTTTCTCTCTCTCTCCCTCCCTCTCTTCCACCCTCTCTTCCTCCCTGCCTCTCTCTCTTTTCCTTTTTTCTTTCTTTCTTCTTTCTCTCTTCCTCTCCCTCTCCCTCCCTCCCTCCCTCCCCACCCTCTCTCTCTCTCACTCACATTGTACTGGTACAGGGGCTTGAACTCAGGGCCCAAGAACTATTCCTGTGCTTTATGTGCTCAAGGCTAGCTACAGCTCCACTTCCAGCTTTTTGCTGATTAATTAGGAAAAAGAGTCTTACAGACTTTCCTGCCTTGACTGGTTTTCAAACTCAGTCTTCAGATCTCAGTCTCCTGAGTAGCTAATATTACAGGCCTGAGCAACTGGTGCCTGGATGAGAATCATTTCTTGCTTTTTCTGAGTTCTTGGCCTTTAGAAACAAGTAATAAATGTTTGTAGTTTCAAATTAGTAAGTTTTATGATAATCACACAGCAATTGTTAACCAATAAAACCCCCAAATCATAAGAGGGAGAGTTAGTATTGGTTAATCTCATCAATTTTGAGGATTTTCTTAAGTGAAAATAAGATTAGATGAATTCTCAAGTATATGATATTTTGCCAGAATTCTACCACTTGCTTTAATTTTCTAAATATTTTCGTTAATCTAATTTGAATGTAAAAATTGTTATTCTCTTATTGTATCTTTATGTTATCTTAACCAAATATGAAAGCAAAATTAAAATTAACAAAAATGAATTTTTTCTCCTTCTCTTCGATATCAGAACTCTTTTTTTAATTGTAAAAATACCATATAGAGTAGTTACAATTACCTGGGCAAGATAATTAGTACATTTCTTATCAAGCATTATTGCCTCTTCCTTTGTTTCCCCTTCTCATCCCTTCCCATCTCTCCCTCCAGTTCCCCCCCTCCACCCGCCCTGGCCAAATTTGTAAATGAAATTAATAATATTATGTGAGTGTGAATTCTATTCATAAATAATTTCATTTAATGAAAAATACTTTAATTACGATAAAATATAATATTTTGATATAATGGTAGCCAGGCAAAATATGCAGTCTTTCTACTCACTCCAAAGCCTTCATGTTGTGCTTCTTTTATTTATTCAAAAGATAGCCAAGATTGAGAATGAAAAAGAAAAGAAAAAAACTTAACTTCTGGTCAACTCATGAAGATTTTTTCTAATCATGTCCTTTCAGTTTCTTGTATTTCCCTTTTGTATTTCTTATAGAAATCAGTTTGTCTTTAATTGGAGAGAACATTTGTCTACCAATGGTTTGTGTCAAGAATTTTATTTAAGATCATATTACAGAATAATGGGGATCAAAAACTGTCTTTCCTGAATCTAGTCTTCCTTTACCAGAAATGTTCAAGCTGTGACTAATGATACTGACTGTGCTGTTTCTTGCTTAGCTAGGTAATTAGGTCTCTTAGAGAAGATAACCTGTGGAGCCTCTTAAAAATGGGAACAAATGGATAATCCTTCTATGTGAACCTTTCCACAGTCTACAGTAGAAGGCACACTAGGTATGGACTAAGATTCATCAAGACAATTTGTCAAAACATAGTCTGGTCTTATTTGCATTCAGATTTTCAATGTCAAATCTCAGGGCCTATTAAGTTATTATTGTTTGTTCCAACTTTATACTATTAACAATAGAACAAGATGTTTGGAACATATGTATATACACAATTTTGAACATGTTTTTAATTACTGAAAATTCTAGCCAAAGATTTACATTAAAATAAAACTTGCTAATTAGCTAAATGAGTTAAGAGATGATAACTGAATATTTGCAAACCTTTAACAGAGGAGTTTAGCTTGGAAACAATCACATTGTTTTTATACTTCTGTCTTTACTTTTCTGCTTGCTTCACATTATTTGTAATATCATTTGCTACTTCTCAATTTTGTATAAATACTTTAAGACTTTCTTGATGGGAGAGGAAATGGAAGGTAATACAGCTAAAGAGAAAGCAGACATTGTTCAACACTATTTCAAGAGGGAGAAAGTTAGACATCAATCTTAGAAAGCAAGTAGAAGTAATGATTTAAGGACTAGATGTGATAGAGGAAAGTACTGGAAGAGAACTGAAGGTCAACTGGATTTGCCAGTTGTCTTTATCTTTATGACAAACGGTGTTTTTTGTAATGGAGCAAGACACAACTTGCACAGAAACTGTAAGGTAGTTTAACCTTTAGATTAAACAAATGATATAGTAATAAAAATCATAATAATAACCCAATATATTAAAATATTCAGATGTTTATGTCCCTTTTAACTAAGACTAATATTGTTGGGGGGGATTATTGTAAAGATACTGTACAACAGGGTTACAGTTACATGAGTAAGGTACATTTCCTATGGAGCATTGTTACCCACTCCTTTGTTTTTCCCCTATTATCCCTTTCCTCCCTACCTCTCCAAATTCCTTTGTTTTGCCTCTACCATCACTTGCCTCCCCATCTCCCCAACTCCTCCCTCCCTGCCCCCAAAGTTGTAAAGTTTTTTCAACATATTGTCTTGTACATCTCATTATTACAATGGGTCAACCTGTATCCTTATTTCAGCATTTTGTTATTTCCTTCCCATCCCTAAATTAGGAAAATGTATATAGAAGATGCAGGGCACTGGAATCAAATACAGTGAAAACAGGGGTTGTACCATGGAGGAAGAATGACATTGTCCCATTTGTTAGGAAATGGAAAGACTTGGAAAAAATTATATTAAGTGAAGTAAGCCAGGCCCAAAGAAACTTAGGTCCCATGGTTTCCCTTATTTGCAATAACTAGTATATGTCTGAGTCAAGCACAAAAGGTCAGATAAGTTGATGTTAGGGAAATGAACCCTAAGAAATGTATTCAAATGTTTTTTTTTCTTTCAGGTGATTGTTTCTAACACATTCATAAGATTATTTCTTTGTTGTTTTGTATATCCCTCCCCCATGGTATAACTGCTGCTTTCACTGTATTTGAGGTTGTTATAATTTGTGGAGGGGAAGGGAAAAAAAACAAATCGTTTAAAAAGGGATACAGATGGATCCATTGAAACAATGAGATGTACAAGTCGTTTTGTATAAAAATGAACTTTACAACTTTGGTGGGGTGGGGGAGGAGGATTAGGTGGAGGGGGGATGATGGGAGGGGACGGGAAGGGGAAACAAAGGAGGAGGCTACAATGCTTGATAAGAAATGTACTCATCTTGCCCATGTAATTGTAACCCCTCTGTACAGTATTTTCACAATAAAAATTAAAAAAGAATATACAAAGAAACAAAAAAATCACATATTACATTAAAAATAACATCAACAAAGAAAAAAACCCCTTCTATCCCTATCTTGGCGTTCATTTCACTTATCACCATCTTGTATGGTCCTATATACATAGTTTTTGAACTTTTCTGCTTGTCCTAGACATATGCTAGTTATTGCAAATAAGGGAAACCATGAGATCTATGTTTCTTCAGGCTTGGCTTACTTCACTTAATATAATTTTTCCAAGTCTTTCCATTTCCTAACAAATGAGATGGTGACATACTTTCTGATGGAGGCATAGAATTCCATTATATATATATATATATATATATATATATATATATATATATATATATGACATTTTCTTGATCCATTCAAGGGGCATCTGGTTTGGTTCCATGTCTTAGCTATTGTGAATAATGCTGCGATAAACTTATCGCAGGTCCAGATAATTTATACAGTCATCTACAATATTTAAATAGGGATACAGGTGGACCCACTGCAACAATGAGATGTACAAGGCATTATGTCAAAAAATTAAATTTACAACCTTGGTAGGGTGGGGGAGTGGGGGGAGGGGACGGAGGAAATGGGAAGGAGAAACAAAAGAGGAGGCTACAATGCTTGATAAGAAATGTACTCTTTACCTTGCCCATGTAAATGTAACCCTTCTGTACAGTATTTTCACAATTAAAAAAAAGAACTATCCAGCATTGTCTTGTTTAATCACTATAATTTATTATCTGAAATTTGCCAAGGGTAAGTCTAGGTTTACAAAATAAAGATTGTGTAAGAATAAAAAATTAATACAGAGAACTGTTTCACTCATCACCATCTCTCGGGTATACAATATCATCTCAAGATTCCATTTTCCTTTTTGTAACTACTTCTCTATTGAGAATCTTAAATATATATTTCAATCCCATCAATGACCATAACACATCTAAACTCAGTGCAATCACATTATTAAGTCCTGCTTCCAATTTCTGTCTCAAAAATAGGCTGATATTTATCTTACAACTTTTAAAAGAGACTTAAGTTTCTCCTTTATGCTTAACCACCTGACTCTTTCTCAGACCATCCCATAAGAAAAATTGAGTACAAATTGAAAATGACACTTGAATCTCCTTGCTTTATTAGAATAGGCTGATAGGACCTCATGTTCTTTGGTGTATCTGAAATCATAAATCTTCAGTTCAAAACAATCTAACATTTGGATCATTTCTGTAAGACCTTCAGAACAGGAGAACAGTTAACATATGATAAATTTTAATCTGTTTGCATTAATGCCATGGACATATTATGACTTAGGCAAGATCCCTAGCTGCTCTTGACATTTCTTTTACTGGCATAGACCAGACAATTACATTTAAAACTCATGAACTTTACAACTTTCGGGTAGGGGAGTCAGGGGAAAAGTGGCAGAAAATGAGCAATGGGGTGACATTGTTCAAAAAGAAATGTGCTCATTGCCTTACTTATATAACAATAACCCTTTTCTATATCATTTTTACAATAAAAGAATAAACAAAACTCATCCAGAGCCTAGTATTGTGTCTGTGGACAGCAAATAAAGTTAAATCTTTTGGGAAACTCATAATCAACTTTGATTTCTTGAATGAATGATAATAAATAAGGAATACATTTAATCATTTCTATAATTATGACAATTTTTGTTATTTGCAAAATGTTTGTAGGAACTTTTCCCCCCTAATTTTAGCTTCTCAGATTCCCTGCGACACATTTCAAGTGGATGGTATTGTATAATTTTTCAACTGTCACTAGATCTCTTCCCTAGTTTAGATGTTTACAGAGCGATGACTAAAACTTTGGTCCAATTAACTTATAGGTAGTGAATTTATTCCACCTTACCATTAAATTCGCCATTTCTCAACCTAAATCTGTCAGGTTTGATGAATTTATTTAGCAGCATTTTCATTTTAATAGTGTGATATAGCATATTTGGATGTTTAATTAGATATGTGTTGTTTAAAAACAAATGTTTTACCGAAGAAATATATTGTCTGGCATTATACCCATATGATTAAAATATAACTGTTAGCAATCACCTTTTCCCAAGCTGAGGTAATTTGTTCTAACTTCTGCCATATGTTGATTGATGCCATTACCTGTTTATTCCTTTTTGTTTGTAAAAGTAAATGGCAAACTGTAAACTCAACTGTTCAGGAAATGACTTGTACTAATTTTAAGTATTCTTATATTCTGAAATAATATGTAAGTCTTATTTCTGGTTCTTGAAAGTGGCCAGTTACAATAACCTCATTTTTTATAGGCTTACTAGTTCATCATATTTGTGTTTCTTTCTTTAATATTTTTCTTCAATAATACAGGTCACTGTTTTTTTATTTATTTTTTTAATTTAATTTTATTTTATTTGAGAACATACTGTACAGAGGGGCTACAATTACATGGGCAGGATAATGCATACATTTCTTACCAAGCATTGCAGCCTCCTCCTTTGTTTACCCTTCACCTCCCTTCCCAGCCTCCCCCCTCCCCCCACCCAATTAAACCCCCCTCCCCCCCCACACCGACATTGTAAAGTTGGTTTTGACATGACATTTTGTGCTTCTCATTGTTGCAACAGGTCCACCTGAATCCTTAAACGACTTGTTTGTCCCCATCTTCTCCACATGTTATACTGACATCAAATATAGTGAAAGCGGGGATTACACTGTGGGGGAGGGACATACAAAGCAACAAAGAAATAATCTTATAAATGCGTTAGAAACACATGCATGAAAGAAACGAAAACATTAAAATACATATTTAAGGGTTCATTTTCCTAACATCACATTATCTGACCTTTTCCGCTTGACTCATACCTATACTAGATATTGCAAATAAGGGAAACCATGGGACCTATGCTTCTTTGGGCCTGGCTTACTTCACTTAATATAATTTTTTCCAAACCTTTCCATTTCCTAACAAATGGGGAAATGTCATTCTTTCTGATGGAGGCATAGAATTCCATTGTGTATATATACCACATTTTCTTGATCCATTCATCTACTGAGGGGCATCTGGGTTGGTTCCATATCTTAGCTATGGTAAATAATGCTGCAATAAACATAGTTGTGCTGGTAGCTTTAGTGTGGTCTTGTTTGTAAACATTTGGGTAAATGCCCAAAAGTGGGATTGCTGGATCATAGGGGAGATCTATGTGAAGTCTTTTGAGGAACCTCCATACTGCTTTCCAAAGTGGTTGAACAAGTTTACATTCCCACCAACAATGAAGTAAGGTTCCTTTCTGTCCACATCCCCTCCAGCATCTGTTGTTGTTAGAGTTCTTGATTTTTGCTGTTCTAACTGGAGTGAGGTGATATCTCAATGTTGTTTTGATTTGCATTTCTTTTATGGCTAGGGATGTTGAACATTTCTTCATGTGTCTATTGGCCATCCTTCTTTCTTCTTCAGAGAAGCTTCTCTTTAAGTCTTTCGCCCACTTATTTATTGGGCAGTTGTTTCTTTGAGGATTTGTTGTTGGGTGGTTTAACTTTTTGAGTTCCAAGTATATTTTAGATATGAGACCCTTGTCCGTTGTATGGCTAGTAAAGATAGGTCACTGTTTTTTTAAACATAAAGTATATATGCATTTTTATATCAAGCAAGTTAAAAAACTGTAATAAATATGAATTTACCCAAAATTTAAACTACCTTGTGAAATATTCTTTGGGATGTATTTGTGTTTTTGAATATACTAATGGGAACACGGATGAGCAACTAGATACAATTAATAATGTCCCCAATGTATCCCCAACCCTTAAGAGACCTCCTCCAGTCCTGTGACTAAATTGTGGGGTTTTTTTCAGATTTCAGAATGTATATTTTCTGCAGATATCAGAAAATATATTTTCCAGAAGAGAAAGGCTCTTCAGCTCAAGGTAAGGGCTTCTACCACTTGAGCAACAGCACCTCTTCCAGTTTTCTGGTGGTTAATTGGAAATAAGAGTCTCCCAAACTGTCCTGGCCCGGCTGGCTTTGAACCATGATCCTCAGATCTCAGCCTCCTGAGTCCCTAGGATTACAGGCCTAAGCCACCAGCATCCAGCTTATTTACTATTATCTTATGGATGTCTTTTGATATGAAAAATACTTAAATGAAAAACAAGATAATTTTTATATGGTTGTAGGATGGTAGGAAGGAAACAAAGGAGGAGGCAACAATGCTCAATAGGAAATGTACTCACTACCTTGCTCATGTAACTGTAACCCTTCTGTACAGCATTTTTACAATAAAAAACATACAAAAAAGAGACATAGATGTAATGAGGTCTTAGCAAAGTAACATAAAAGTTACATACAGTCCTTAAAGAGTGGAATGAAGTTTGTGAATAATGAAAGGATGATTTTTATTTTTTCAAAGTTACCTGTCTGAAAAAAAAATAGGTTTTGAGGAAGCAAAGATGCTCTACCCATGCTACTCACAGACAGAAGCATACGTTGTGATCTGTGTATCTCCAGTACTTCGAGTGATAAAGGTACAATATTTGGTCTCTCACTTTAATTAACCTTTTTTCATGTCAAACCACTTCAGAGTAACTTCTTCAACTTTCTTGTCATTGTCCTTCTATTTGAGAGACAGAACATAAAAATAGATGACTTATAAAAATCTATGACAAACTCAGGGAATCTGTCAGGCTTGAGAAAGCAGGAAGTGACAGCAGGTCAATAACTTTTTAAAATGTGAACCAAGCATCCAAAGCTGCCATTCGCTGGAATTCCAATGACTTTCACCAATTTCAGTTGTATTTCCAGCAGGCAGAATGTAGCATAGCTAGCATATATCATAAAGTCCTTATATTTGATAAATTCATTATGAGAATATTGTAGTCCCCAATAAAGTACTCAGTATTTAGTGGGCTATTTAATATAAAACATTTATTTTCTTAGATTTTTTGATTTAAACTTTCAGTGGATATACTGATAAATGCAAGTTGGTTTCAAAAAAGAAATAACACATCAGTTTTAATATGGAAAATGAAGAAGGCAACTTTTTAATATTTTAGCTTGAAATTTTAAAAATATTTTGGAAAATTATTACCATCTGAACATGGTTGTGTGCTGATAAAAAGTATTGCATTCTTCTACTCAAAATTTAACGAAGCAAGTATATAAAAGCTACTAAGTATATAAAATATATAAAAAGCCACTCACTATAACAAGAAAATTAATAACAACAGATGCTAGAGGGGATGTGGCACCATTGGTGGGAATGTACACTTGTTCAACTACTCTGGAAAGCAGTATAGAGTTTCTCAAAAGACCACACATTAAGCTCCCCAATGACCCAGCAATCCCACTTCTGTTCATTTACCAAAATAAACAAGCAAGGGCCATACTAAAGGAAATAGAAATTTTTTAAGTATCCAAAGTGTAGCTTCACTACAGCAAGATTCACATGTTATATATGCACATTTTGCATGTCTAGCATAGTAACAAAAAATCACAGATTAAAAAAATACTGTAAGGTAAACATATAGCTCCTATACATTCATGTACTGAAAGATAAGGTGACTCCAGGGTTTTCAGGATCAGCATATTTGGTGTAAAATTGTGTAATTGTGGAAAATTGTGACATTATTAATCATTGTTGTATAATAAATCTCCCCAAACACCTTCATTGTGCTTGTTGCTACTGTTAGCATTCATTCATACTATGGTTTTTCTGTGTTCCAATAATGAGAAGAGTATGGTTGAAATAAGGAAAGCAACTTCTTTTGTATTCACCCCCCATCCCCCCAGAGCTCAGGCCCAGATTTCAAGACCCACAACCAACAACAAAAAAAAAAGGTAACAGTAAACATATAGATAAATATTAAAAGTAACAGTAACATGTCACAGGTAACTGTAAATATTCACATATATGGTCAATAAGAAAGCCATCTCATTGCATCAAATCCAGCTCTCTGAATGCATTGAAATAATGAGAATACACAATACATGTAATTCATTATCTTTAACTTATATTGTTAAAGAGAGCTTCTCTTAACCCAGTATTTGATGTTGATGTTTGGTATCTCTTTTTCAAATAAAGACCTACATTACATAAGTGATGCAAAAAGATTCACACAGCAGGAAAAAAAAAACTTGTACCATGCAGACAGGCACAAGGATGTGGAGAAGTTCATGTTAGTAATAACTATGTGAGCTTTGTGTGATGCCCAGGAAAATACCCCAGGTACTCTCCATGAAATTTACAAGACATTTAGCCATCAATGTTTTGTTTAGCCTTTTACATTTTCTTCATTTTATCAATTTAAGAGTGAAGCAATGTGGCACATTTTGGGAACAGATTTTTCATTTTTCTTATTTGGAGATCTAGAGATATCAAAGTTTCATGTTTGAGTCAGAAGATGCAATCATTCCACAAAACAGTGAAGTTGTTTTTCCATTGATTGGACTCATTTGTTACTTTTATTTTATTTATTTTGTGGCACTGAAGTTTTAACTAGAGCCTCACCCGTACTAGACAGGAATTATACTAACTGATGTGTGTGTGTGTGTGTGTGTGTGTGTGTGTGTGTGTGTGTGTGTGTGTGTGTGTGTGTGTGTGTGTATTCTGGAAATGGGGCTTAACTCAGGGCATTCACCACTTGCATCACATCTAGCCAACAATTTGAATTTAATAAACTCAGTAATTTTTACATATTCAAAAAATGGGGCATTTTATGCATTCTTTTTTTTCCTTTATGGACTAATTTTTAGCATATATTCTTATATAAAAATACTGTACAGAGCCAGGCGCCGGTGAGCTCAGACCTGTAATCCTAGCTACTCAGGAGGCTGAGATCTGAGGATCACAGTTCACAGCCAGCCCTGGCAGGAAAGTCCGTGAGACTCTTATCTCCAATAAACCACTAGAAAACTGGAAGTGGTGCTGCGATTCAAGTGGTAGAGAGGTCTCACCTTGAGCTGAAGAACGCAGGGACAGCGCCCAAGCCCAGAGTTCAAGCCCCACGACTGACAAAAGATAAAAAAAGTAAAAAAAGATACTGTACAGAGGGGTTAAGTTACATGAGTAAGGTAATGAGTGCATTTCCTATCAAGCATTGTTACCCCCTCCTTTGTTTTCCCCTACCATCCCTTCCTTCCCCACGTCCCCAACCCTCCTTCCCCCCGCAGAAGTTGTAAAGTTCATTTTCAACATAGTTTTTGCACTTTATCTGTCATACAGTCTATCCCACTTTCCAGTGCCACTGAAAGTTGTAAGGGGAGGTCTGGTAAGTGGTTACACACAGGCATCTCCAACATGCCAATTCAGATTCCCTCCCACTCTACACAGAGAGCAAGTGCAGAGCACCATGGATTTGTACAGGTCATAAGCTCTTGAGAAAAATAATGACACAACATTTATAAAATGCAGTTGTGTTCACTTTGCCAAACATGAAAAATGCCAACTGCATCGTGTAGCTTCATTTTGCTCATGCTTCAATCTAGTTTCCTAGTATCACTGAGTATTATCAATTCCATCAGGAGCTGCTACCACTCACCTTTAATATAACAACAGAAAAGATTTGTTTATTTCTAACAGTCCATTGAGCAATGGAATCTTAATACAATGTGGTCATGTAAAGCAAATACAATAAGCAATGCTGTTTAGAAAAAGAGAAAGAAAGCAGCATGTCCCATCTGACTTGGAATATGAAATTGATAATCCTATTGATCACGCATATATATTTTGATCCTGTTTCTTAAAATCTTGAGATTTATGTGTTATAATTAAATCTTATTTGTTACTTCCTAGTTAATTTCTTTTCTTTTTCCTTTTCTTCTTCTTCTTCTTCTTCTTCTTCTTCTTCTTCTTCTTCTTCTTCTTCTTCTTCTTCTTCTTCTTCTTCTTCTTCTTCTTCTTCTTCTTCTTCTTCTGTCTTCTTCGTCTTCTTCGTCTTCTTCTTCTTTTTTTTTTTGGTGTGGGGTTTGAACTCACGGGCTGGGCCCTGTTGCTGAGCCTTTTTTTGCTGAAGGCTAGCAAGCTACCACCTGAGCCACAGCACCACTTCTGGTTTTTGAGTGGTTAATTAGAGATAAGCGTTTCGTGGAGATTTCCCTACCTTGGTTGGTATCTAACTGCAATCCTCAGATTTCAGCCTCCTAATTATCTAGGATTACAGTTGTGAACCACTGGCTCCCTGCTTCCTACTTAATTTCTAAGGCATGTATTTGTGAATATTAACCTATGTTCCAGAATATACATTATGCATCTATAATAGAATATTAACTAGGCTTCTTTTTCCATTCATCTTTTGAGTGCTTTATGATCCTTAAGTAGTTATACAAAGGAGTTGCCATTCAACAAAACAATTATGAAAACAGTGCACCTTGTTCAATGTTGATTCTGTCAACATTCTCACCCATTCCACCCAACCCCTTCCCTCACTTTTCTTAAGTTTTAGGGTATATACTCAATTTTTTCCCATTTAACAGAGCAGTTTATATATACAGTGTTTCTTGATCTGTGTCATCCCTTCAATATCTTCACCCAACCTTTACCTACCCATTCCCTTATATTTCTCTATTCTGTGGTATACACAAAAGATTCTTTCTACTTCCTCTTCACCCTCTTCTTTCCTACCCTGCCCTCTTGCAAGTATTCATTTCCTGGTACATATTTTGTTGGATTTTGACTTAGTCTTAGTATAGAGAATCACATTATTTGAGCTCTCCATACAATCTATTATACTTCAGTTAATTCATTTGCAACTGACCCCGTGTGTTTTACTTGTAGACTTCTAGTTAAGTATAAGATACTTAGTGGAGCTTACTAGGTCTCTGCCACGTATAGTCTTAATCAAAATGAAGTTCTAACCTAATTATTCACTTGTTACTTGTCATAAGAGACAAGTGCTTCATCTTGAATTGAAGGTACTGTATAATTGAGTCTGATACTGTACATCATATTAATAGTACTCAATAAGAGACAAATAAACAAAGAATTTTTCACTTAAATTACATATCTGAAGTCTACTGGCTTATGCATGTAATCCTACTTAAGAAGCTTTGATCTGAGTATCAAGATTTGAAACCAGGGTGGACAGGAATGTCAGGGACATTATTATCTCCAATTAATGAGTAAAAAATGTGGCTAAAGTGTTAGAGTGCTAGCTAACCTTGAGCAAAATTGTAAGGGACAGGATTCAGTCCCTTAGTTCAAGCCCCTGTATGGGTACACATGCATCTTACTCCTTTATTATTTCCAAGAGTCAGATTAAGAATAAACAGCTTCAACTTTATGATCTGTATCTCTTCTTATTACTCTAAAACAAGAAAAGGAAGTTTGAAATTGATAAAAAGAACTGTGTAGTATTCATTTTACCCAGAAGATTAAGGGACAGAGTAGGAATTTGTATGCATCTTTTCAATAATTTATACAGTTGAAAGGATCAGAAACCAAAGTTCTAACTAGGATTTAATTCAAAGAATCACTTCTTAGAAAAGAAAATGTGACAGAGAGTGTAAATCATGGTTGTTTAATATGTATGCAACCCTGACATGTACATTTATTTCAATAAACTAAACTTGAAAACTTTCTAAACTTTCCCTCTTGGTTTAATTTTTCTTACTTTTTTTTCTAGGTTGAGTTTCTCTCCATTACTAAACCAAAGACATCTTCAAAGGCAAATAGTTAGAATATTACATTGTGTCTGTAATATCAGCTTTTAAAATGCCATATGTTAGATCATCATGAACTCAAGCAACCAATCTTTGAAAATGGAGTCAAGATGGTCTTTCTAATGAACAGTCCTGAATAGCTGGATCTAAGTATATATAAAAAGTAAAGGTACACCCAGGTCTTGCACTATTCACAAAGTTTAACTAATTGCATAATCCAAATTAGCAGAAAACTAGAAGGTAGATATCACAGGAGAAAATCTACATGATCTTTAGAATTATAACTTTTTATATATAATACCAAAGCCACAAACCATGAAAGAAAACATCAAAAAGATAGGATTCATTAAAATTAAAAAGAAAAATTATGCCCATGAAACACACTGTCACTATTATTTGCCAAAAAATTAAAAATCTATAAGAACTAATTAAACAGTCTGATGAAAAATGGGCAAAATCTCTGAAGACATCTCACCAAAGAACACAGAGAGGTAACAAGGAAGCACATACAAAGATGCTCCACATCATAGAACAATGGGATATTCCTGATTAAAACAAAATACAATTACACCCCTGTTCATATAGCTAACATTCAAAACAGGAACAATTCCAGTGCTGGCAAGAATGAATCAAAAAGAAATCTATTTCACTGCTGACAAAAATATAAAAATAATCATGGTCTAGAGCATTGGTCCCTGATGCTCTAGACAAGGGGGGAATGAAGAACGTAAAAATATATAGACAGAACCTAACGGCCATTTTCGCTCCTGTACCTTTGCTTGCTGAAAACTCTGCTAAAACCTTGAGGAGTGGAGTGAAAGAGGCAGAAAACTGGACTACCCTCATCAAAGTAGGCAAGCACCCCTGAATGAATTTATTAAAAGGCATGGGGTAACATTAATGCTTAACGTAATAGAAATTAGAAGTTATGATTACTAACTGCTCATTTTTGCTTCTGTATGAATTGCTTTGTGCTAGATGATTGTATGGTTTTTGTATGATTTTAACTGTGACTGGTTTTAGTTACTCAGTAGTGGAATGTCAGCCTGGGAGCCTAGAGTTGCTTAGTAAAAGACTTCAAAGGGTTTACAGCCTTGACCAAGGGTGCAAAGTCCTCAGAATTATCCCCACAGCTGCAATGCCCTTCCCGGAGGCCGGGGCAGTAAGGTCCTAGGGAAAGAAATATAATGTTTTAAGAAACCTAAGCAACTCCATTTTTGTTTAACACTCCATCTCAGTTCTGCGACTTGACTCATGATCCACTTTAGCCCCATTGCTAGGAATTTATGACAGAAAGCCATGCACAATTCTTGGAGCCATAGATGGCATTTGCTTAAGGCAGGTGTTAGCCCCCAAGTGGTGTTGCCCGCCCCCCCAGCCACCTAGGACTAAGAGTTTCTGACCAACAGGTACTTCAGAGCCCAGGGCAAGACATGCCATGCATTCTGTTAGTTCTGTAAAGGTCAACCAATCATATTTGCCCAGCTTAGCTTGCTTTAAATGTTAACCAATCATGTAATTTCTTATGTAAAAGTTCCTTAAAGTTGTTTGTTCAATTCTATAAAAACTGTGCTGATTCTATGCTCAGGGCCTCTGAGCATCACCGGTTACTGTGTGCACGGAGGACCAAGCTCGAGCTTGCAATAAACTGGCTCTTTGTTGCTTAACGTCCAATAGACTCATTCTTAGTTTTGAGAGAGACTTGCAAACATCTTCCAAAGAGGCTGTTTTTATATATATATATAGTTTTTTTTTTCTTTTTCTTTTTTTTTTTTTTGTCGGTCGTGGGGCTTGAACTCTGGGCCTGGGCGTTGTCCCTCAGCTCTTCAACTCAAGGCAAGCGCTCTACCACTTGAGCTACAGCGCCACTTCCGGTTTCCTGGGGCGCTGTAGCTCAAGTGGTAGAGCACTCGCCTTGAGCTGAAGAGCTGAGGGACAACGCCCAGGCCCAGAGTTCAAGCCCCACGACCGACAAAAAAAACAAAAACAAAAAAAAACTATATATATATATATATATATAACTATATATATATAGTTATATATATAACTATATATATATAGTTATATATATATATAACTATATATATATATAACTATATATATATACATATATATATATATATAAACAGCCTCTTTGGAAGATGTTTGCAAGTCTCTCTCAAAACTAAGAATGAGTCTATTGGACGACCCAGGAGAGGAAAAATAAAAAGCTCTAAGTATCTTCCCCAAAGGAGTTGAAAACATACATCTATAGAGAGAGATAGCTACATCCAGTTGATGAGATACCACTCTATGCTAATGAATCATTGTACAGTCCATTATTTTATGTTTCTTTTAGAAGTCTCCAATGAAAAATAGAGTACTAAAACCTTTGTTCCTCCTCTCATCTACTTTAGACAACTTTTCTAAATATTCCATTAAATAAAAACAAAGTTGTTGAATACATACCTTTTTATACAAACTCTTCTTTCACCATTAATTCTCCTAATATTTACTTTCTGTACCTAACCTCTAATATTGACATTGTTTTGCAATTAATGGCAGGTATATCTTCTGGATTTTCTTTTTCTGTATGTTATAAGTAAGTGTTCAAAAATATTGTATGCTTATGGGCTTGTATGCATTTTAAGGGTCAAAGTTCATGTTAGAATTGCTTTTCTTCTCTTTATACACAAATCTTGGGCAACTTAAAGAAAATGTGTCTAGCATCAAAGCAAAATGCGGTTTTCTCTTAGTCTTCATTTACTTACATTCGAATTCTCTTTTATATCCATAAATCGATGGATATTTTGTACATATTTTTTCCTGAAGTCTCTTATTGCCTTCTTTCAGCTAACAAATAATCCTCATGTCACAGTCTGTCCATTGTATCTAGTATCTAATACCTCCTTCTCATAATTGCCTCCTAAATTTTTCAGCATCCGGCTCTCCTCTTTTCTTTTTTTTTTTAATTTTTGCTCTTGGATAGCTCTTTGACTTATATATTTCCTCATTTTTTACTGTCAAGGTGATGTACTGAGAGGTTGCAGTTACATAAGTAAGGTAACAGGTACGTATCTTGTCAAACTTGTTACCCCTTCCCTCTTTTTTCTCCCAATTTTCCTCCCCCCAAAACCCCTCCCCAAGTTGTGAAATCATTCCCAACAAATTGGTTTGTGTATGTTGCTGTTGCATTGGTTTCTCACCTTCTGTTGTTACCTTCCCTTCCCTAGTTAAAAAAAAAAGCATATACAATACCAGGGTACCAAAATCAAATACAGTGACAACAGAAAATATACCACAGGGGGAAGAACATACAAAAGAAACAAAAAAAATCACATAATACATTAAAAACAACATCAAAGAAAAAGCTCTGGTGCCCATATCGTGGAGTTCATTTCACTTAGCATCATCCAAGTACCTCTATGATGAAAACTTGTTTATTTTCTTTCTTGCTATTGTTTTTTAACATATTTATAATGTACCATGTGATTTTTTTATTCTTTTGTAAGTTCCTCCCCCACGATATAATCCATTTTCACTGTATTTGATTCCAATGTCCTGCATCTTGTATATACATTTTTCTAATTTGGGGAGAGGAAGGGAAAAAACAAAATGCTTAAATAGGGATACAGGTTGACCCATTGTAACAATGAGAGGTACAAGACGCTATGTTGAAAATGAACTTTACAACTTTGGGGGCAGTAGTTGAGGGGGTGGGAAAGGAAAGGATGTTAGGGGTAAAACAAAGGAGGACGCAACAATGCTCAATAGGAAATGCACTCATTACCTTACTCATGTAACTATAACCCCTCTGTACAGTATTTTTACAATAAAAAAGTATTAAAAATCTAAAAAAGGAAATTAAAGCAGATCTATGCTCCTGAATTGGGAGGATTAACATCATGAAAATGGCAATACTGCCAAAGGCTATCTGCAAATTCAATGCAATACCCATCAATATCCCAACCTCATTCTTTAATGAAATAGAAGAAGCAATCCAAAAATTCATATGGAATAATAAAAGACCCTGAATAGCAAAAACAATCCTTAGCAGAAAGAACAGTGCTGGAGGACTATCAATACCAAACTTCAAACTCTATTACAAACGATAATAATTCAAACAGCTTGATACTGGCACAAGAACAGACTTGAGAACCAACAGAACGGAACTGAAGACCCAGAAATGAACCTGCAGACTTATAGCCACCTAATCTTCAATAAGGGAACCAAAAAACTAGAAGGGAAGAAAGATAGCCTCTTCAGTAAAGGGTGCTGGCAAAATTGGTTAAATACCTGTAGTAACTAAAGCTAGATCCTCTTTTGATTCAAGGCTTACAACATAGCTGCCCCCCTGATATCTCAGTCTACCACATACCTGTCCTGAAAAAAACTGCATCCTGAATCTCAGGGTCTTTTTATTTTTCTAACTTGCTCTGAAAAATTAACTTTCTAAGAACATTGTCTTTTAGTTCCCTGTTGTATTTTAATTCTAATTAGATTTTTGTTTTATTTTTTGGTTCATTTTAAGGCATTGTATTTTATTTTAAAACTCTGGTGACAGTTGTTCAGTATTCAAATTATTTTTCAGCTTTCTGTGGATTCTAATAAGTTAATATGTTAATTTTTCTCCCTTTAGCTGATACTATTAAAGCAAAGAGAACTGAATTCTAAATTTCTTTAAAAACAAATTTGCTTATGGTATCACTTTTATTTATCTATGTGTGTGTTGGTGATTGGACAGAGGTCCTCATCCATGCTAAGCATCTGCTCTGACACCCAGCTCCTTTATTTTTGGAGGTAAGCTAGAAACTATCATTCTGTTATGCTCTCATGTTTAGGAATGGGTGTGGGATGGTGGAACTGTCTGCCTGTTCCATGGTCAAACCCCTAATCATTTCTCCCCTTCCAGCTTAACCTGCCTTTCCCATATTGTCAGCAGGATCTCAAAGCATCTTCATGTCAATGGTGTCTCTTCTGAGCCATGCTTATTGCTCTCATTTTCCTATGTTGACTTACTCTACATGCTCTACTTTCCAGAGTTCTCATCTGCTGATAACCACATCATACATTTTCTCTTTGGGATTCAAAGGTTTGTTTATTTTTGCCATATTGTCTAAAGGACTGTGAATTTTAGAAAAGAAAAGGAGACAAATTCTTGTTCTATAGTCATAATTTGAGTAACCATCATTAAAGTTAGTTTTTATATTCTTATTTGGTTAAAAATTCAACATGAAAATGCAATTGACTATATAGTGTATATAAATGTGTACAATAATTGTACAAAAAGTTTCCTCTATTAACCTCACCCATAAAAGTTATTCTTATCAAAATCTTTTGCTTTAAAAGTGAGGTTTTAAAATCAATGTGTACTACTTTCAAACAGACAGAAACGAATGGAGATGATTTGGGTAATCACTTCACTTGGGAAAGAACACTACAGGTTTGAAGTGTTGTGTTCAATTTGCATTTTATGGTGCAATGCAATAAAATTCACCTTACTAAAATTTATTTTAAAGTATTTTCCCTAGAAGAATCTTGACTACCTGGAGGCATGACATGTAACTTTGAAGTCTGTATCTGTTTTACAACAGAGTACTTAGATCAAGTTGATAGACCATCACACATTAATTAGTTATATAAACACACTCTCACTTATTCTGTAGCTGCACTTATTCTGTAAACAAAACGGGTCAAATATGTCATCTCAAAATGGATCTAAATTAGTGGTACAGTCTGTAATTTGTTACGCAGATATGAAAAATGATTTTGGGTAATGAATTTCTCACATAGCTAATCAAGTTTATTTTCTAAACTCTGAAGAAGTCATTAATTTGCCTTGTTATGATAATCTATTTTAATGGGCCTTTGCAGAAATCCCTATATGGCTACTAATGGCTTTGAATATAAAATCTCTCTCATGTTTCATGTATTCTTACTTTTATTTTCATTAGTGATTATGAAATCATTGCAGCACAAACACTTTGCTACACAATTCTGCAGTTTTGCACATCTACAAAGAGCAATTTGTTTTAGACTGAAGAGCCCTTCCCACAGGGAATAAATTGGTAGTACCCCAGTACAGCAGATGTTTGTGGCAAGGACTTACTGATGAGGGACCTTCAAAGTCATTTACTTGTTAGGTGTTTAAGTTCCCTGAACAATCATCGGCATTCCAAGACGCAGTTTTTTCACTAAGAGTATATGTACTGGAATTGTACATGTCAGTGTGCTGTATCCAATAATGACATTTGGACATTTGAACCATGATACGATACTCTGATCCTAGCAAACATGAGTCTATGGTTTGTAATGAGGACTTAGGGTTAATTTAAATTAAAAAATAAACACATTGTCATTGCGTAGTAATGGTCTTCACCAGAGTTTGGGGTCATTCCTATGTTTGAAAATAGTTGTTTTCACCAGGTATAGTCTCTCAAAATTTTAAATAGACTAGACAATTATCATTTAATTTTGATGACTTAGATATCATTACAAATTCTCCTTTGTTTGGTATGCTTCTTTTTATAACTTTATTAGGTTTACAAGGGCAAGTATCCAGAAAATAAAAATTAAGGAGATGTTTAAATCTCAGAAGAATATTGCTTTCAAATTATACTGCAGAAAGACAACATAATAAAATAATATAGAAGACTCTGGAGTCCGATGACCACAAGAGAAGGGCAGAAGCCAAGCAAGCAAGCACACAAACAAGGATAAAAACAAAGACTAGCACCCACTCAAGGTACTCTATCGATCAAAACATTAAACAGAACTCCCAATTTTCTGGGTGTGTTTTAATCCAGTTAAATTGACAACCAAGTTTAAACACCACAATTGTTACTGTGTTACATCCATTACATACATACAGATGCCCTGTAACCTCAGGTATGCAGAGGCATAGATAGAAGAATGGTAGCTTAGGCAGGCCTATTAAAATATATAATATATATACATATATATATATGCATCTATGTGTCAATCTATGTATCTATCTATACATATATATGTGTATATAAATAAATAAATATATATATATATATATATATATATATATATATATAGAGAGAGAGAGAGAGAGAGAGAGAGAGAGAGAGAGAATTAAGCCTGTCTGAAAAGTAACTGGACAAAAGAACTAGGAGTGAGGAACCCCAGTTATGCCCAGGGGTATGAGGGAAAGGAAGGAAGGGGGCAGAGAGGGAGAAAAAGGGAGGAAAAAGAGAAAAAAAATCAAAGAGCATGTATTTCAAACATTATTGAAATTAGATTTTTAGATTATGGATCTTATACCTCTGTCTTTATATGTAGTGTGGTGTCATTCCTTAGATTTTCTCTTTTTTAAAATATTATCATTAACTAGGTGTACAAAGGCGTTGCCATTCACCAAAGCAGTTTAAGAATACAGTACCTATTTCAATGTCACCTATTTCAAAATTCTGATTTTCTTTAAATGTTAGTTGTGGTTTGTATAAATCTCATAAAAATTCTTATTTAAAATATTCAAAAGGGAAACTTTCCCCTCATTTTCCTCCTTTTTCTTCCTTTTGAGGCAGAGTTTTGCGATGTAGCCCAGGCTTACATGAAATTGTATGATTCTCCTTTCACATGATGGGATAGTAGGTATATCTACCCTTGTCTCTGCTTACTTTTCCCCGTTAGTTATACCTATAGAAATGTCTTTTCTAGCCTGATACCTGTTGAATATCTCTTTTTCAGGCTTTCTCACATAAATAACTTTTCTACATTTTCAAACTCCTATCTCTACAACAATAGGATATTTCATTTAGCATATATAATTAATATCATATGAATGCTTTGGTTGGTTCCCAAAATTGAAAGTTTCTTATAAGTAATCTATCCAGTCAGTAAAAATTGTTAACACTTTTCATTTCCTAGGAATTTGCATTATATAGTTCTACACATAATAAAATGTTTAAAAATGGACTTGGACTTAAACCTTTCTCCTTAATCTCCTAGAAGTAAAATAAAAGCTTTCATGAATAAAATCTCAAAGGAGACATTTGATTGTGCCATATGAGTTTTTTTTTTTTCAGGGCAAGGTATTCCATCTCATTGCTCTTTTCCAGTTTTGTCCACACCGATCTCTATACTTTGTTTTAATGGTCTCAGTTATATAAAACACTGTAATATCTCAGGTAAGATGTCTGTAGCCATTAATCTTCTATTTTTAATTTGCCTGAACTTTCTCCAACTTATTTTAAATCTTATTTTAACTTTAGAGTCATGTTTTTGGGTTCCAACCAAATGTCACCAGAACTTTAATTAAAATTCTATTAAGCTTTGATTAGACTTTGAAGAATTATTATGTTCATGCCATTTTGTCTTCTTTTACCAGAGTACATACCATGTGTATTCCATTTTATTAAAAACTCTACTTTCACATTTCCCAGAAACTTATTCTTTTATACAATTTCTACACATTGCTTGTTAGGTATTCCTGAACATATCTCATTTTTCATTATTATTATGAATTTCCACTTTTCTGTTATATCTTCTCTCTGGTTATTGCTAGTATATAAAAAGCTATTAATTCTTGCATATTTCATTTCCATCTAGATGTTAAGGCATTCATTACTTCTAATAATTTATTATTTTTCAGAATCCAGGATTCTTCTGGGACTTAGCACATACAATACCTGAAAAATATTATTCTGCCTCCAATTATGTATTCTATTTGTTTAGTTTCTTGTTTCAGGGAAAATTTTGAGGTAAATAATTATAATAGCATTAGGTGACATAATTATCTTATTTTCACCCTTTAATAATATATATTAATTTCATCTTTAAACAGGATCTACCCCAAAATGTTCATGACTAGACTTTAGGAACACCTTGCATGAAATTATTTGCAATATTTTGCATGAATGTGGCTCTCCTGGGAGAGAAAATTATTAACATTAATGAAATGTGGAAGGGATTGAAATTCTCAACAAAGGAGAATAAGAATCTCTATATTAAAGTCATTTTACTATCTATCCATTCACAGTTTTGTTCCTTTGAAATTTAAAGTAATATATTATGTACAACACGATGTTTTGGCTATATCAAGGTAATTAATATATAAATTATCTCCCATACTTATTTATTTATTCATATTTATTTATGTGGTTCAGTACATGGTTTATTAAGCAGTTCAGGCTCCAAGTTGATCAATAGCTCCCTTCAACTTTCCTTCTTAGTTAGCTGACATCCTCATTCCTTGTTAATTATTCCTTTTGTACAATTATAAAGCACAAAGTGAAGGAAGAATTTTACATTTTGAAATTTACTCTTTAATTATTTTAAAAATGGTTTTTATACAGTTGATCTACAAAGGGGTTACCATTTCATAAGTTCTAATATGTTCAATATTTGAAAAAAACAACTGTTGTTCTACTAATCTTTCTGTAAATGGATGTACGGAACAAGACTCAAGGATAAATGTGGAGGCAGATGCTCTCATTGTAAGCTTCTCTTGTTTGTTTATTCATTCAAACGCATTTATAAAGCACCTTCTGTGTGCAGTATCCCAGGAATTAGGGATATGGTGGCTTACAGCGCATGTCTTTCCTCTGCTCTTACGTCTGGGTTAGACATCGGTCGATGTTTTCTAACTCTTATATGGGGGTACAACATTGGTCCTCTTACCTTGCTTATAGCACAGCTTCTTGTTCTCTACCCCTTACATCCAGGTATACCATGGGCCACTATTATCTACCTCTTACCAGAATTTTACTTTGAACTAATGATATTTTAGACAATATATTATATTACTGAATTCTGTATCCATAAACCATTGTCTAACTCTTTAGGTAACAAATGTATGGTATTATAGAATTATTCAACTTAATTTTTAATATTTGGTTTATAAAAGTTTATCACATCTGTCTTATTTTTTCTTATTATTTTCTGTTTTGATTGTAAAGATATTGTACAGAGGGGTTACAGTTACATGAGTAAAGTATGAGCACATTTCCTCTTGAGCATTGTTACCCCCTCCTTTATTTTTTCCCAGCCATCCCTTCCCTCCTTTCCCCCCCAACTCCTCCCCAACCAAGTTGTAAAGTTCCTTTTATAACTTAGTGTCTTGTACATCTCATTGTTACAATGGGTCAACCTGTATCCTTGTTTCAGCATTTGTTATATCCCTTACCCTCCCCAAATTAGAAAAATGTATATACAAGATTCAGGGTACCGAAATCAAATCAGTGAAAACAGGGGTTATACCGTGGAAGAAGAACATATGAAAGAAACAAAAGAAATCACATAGTACATTATAAGTACATTAAAAACAACAGCAATAGCCGGGCCCCGGTGTGCCTGTAATCCTAGCTACTCAAGAGGCTGAGATCTGAGGATCACGGTTCAAAGCCAGCCTGGGCAAGGAAAGTCTGTGAGACTATTATCTCCAATAAAACCACTAGAAAACCGGAAGCGGCGCTGTGGCTCAAGCGGTAGAGCACTTGCTTTGAGCTGAAGAGCTGAGGGATAGTGCCCAAGCCCAGAGTTCAAGTCCCACAACTGACCAAAACAAAAAACAAACAAACAAAAAACAACAGCAACAAAGATAAACCCTCTTGTATCTCTATCTTGGGACTCATTTTGCTTAACATCATCTTATATGGTCATATACTCATAGCTTTTGACATGTTCTACTTGTCTGGTAGGTTATCCTAGAAGTCTACTAGTTATTACAAATAAGGGAAACCATGGGACCTATGTTTCTTTGGGTCTGGCTCATTCTTACTTCACTTAGTATAATTTTTTCTTCTAAGCCTTTTCATTTCCTAACAAATGGGGTAGTGTCATTCTTCATATATCACATTTTCTTGATCCATTCATCTACTGAGGGGCATCTGGACTGGTTCAATATCTTAGCTACAGTGAATAATGCTGTGATAAACATAGCTAATCTGGTGGCTTTAGTATGTCCTTGTTTGTGATTGTTTGGGCAAATGCCCAAAAATGGGATTGCTGGGTCATAGGGAAGTTCTATGTGGAGTCTTTTGAGGAACCTCCAAACTGCTTTCTAAAGTGGCTGAACAAGTTTACATTCCTACCACCAGTGCAGTAATGTTCCTTTCTGTCCACATCCCCTCCAGCATCTGTTGTTATTGGATTTCTTGATTGTAATCATTCTGACTGGTGTGAGGTGGGATCTCAATGTTGCTTTGATTTGCATTTCTTTTATGGCCAGAAAAGATGAGCATTTCTTTATGTGTCTATTGGCCATTCTTATTTCCTCTTCAAAGAAGTCTTTCTTTAAGTCTTTAGTCCATTTATTAACTAGGATGTTGTTTTTTTGAGGATTTGTTGTTGGAGGAGTTAATTTTTTGAGTTCTAAGTATATTTTAGATATGAGGCACTTGTCTGTAGTATGGCTAGTGAAGATCTTCTCTATATCCATGGGCTTTCTATTGATCTTACTAGCTATGTCCTTTGCCATGCAGAAGCTCTGCAGTTTCATGCAATCCCATTTTCCCAAAACAGCTTGGTACTGGCACAAGATCAGACCTGAGAATCAATAGAATAGGACTGAAGACCCAGAAATGAACCCACAGACCTGTATCCGCATAATCTTTGACAAAAGGAGCATAAAAACATAGAATGGAAGAAAGACAGCCTTTTCAGTAAATGGTGCTGGCAAAATTGCTTAAACACTTGTAGAAAACTAAAGCTACATCCTTATATATCACCTTGCACTATAATCAACTCCAAATGATCAAAGACCTCAAAGTAAAAGCAAACACTCTAAAACCATTACAGGAATGAATAGGGGAGACTCTAGGGCTCCTTGGCACAGGCCAAAAGTTTCTTAATAAAGAACCACACCTGACTTTTTTATTTTAATACATTTTAATTGTACAAATACTGTACAGAGGGGTTTCAGTTACATTAGCAAGGTATTCAGTACATTTCCTATCAAGTGTTGTTGACTCCTCCTTTGTTTTTCCCCTATCATCACATCCCTCCCACCTCCACAACTACATTCACCCCCCCAACTAAATTGTAAAGTTTGTTTTTCAACATAGTGTTTTGTACATCTCATTGTTACAATGGTTTAACCTGTATCCCTATTTAAGCATTTTATTTTTTTCCTTCCCCCCCCCCCAAATTAGAGAACTTTATATAAAAGATGAAGGGCATCTATGTTTCTTTGGGCCTGACTTACTTCACTTAATATAATTTTTTCCAAGGAAACATTATCACAGAAACAATCAAGATTCAGAACATTATAAGGGAATACTTCTCAAACCTTTATGCTAATAAGTTTGAGAATCTGGAATAAATGTATGATTTCCTAGCAAATATTGACATGCTGAAACTAAACCAAGATGAGTTAAACCATCTGAACAGACCCATATCAAGCATCGAAATTGAAACAGCAATAAGAGACCTCCTATCTAGGAAAAGCCCAGGACCCGATGGATTTAGAGTGGAATTCTACAATGCCTTCAAAGCAGAACTCACACCAATACTACTCCAACTCTTCAATCAAATTGAAAGCAAAAGTTCACTACTGAACTCTATGAAGTCACTGTATCACTCATCCCAAAAGTAGGCAGGGACTCATCAAAGAAAGAGAACTATAGACCCATTTCTTTGATGAACAACTTTGATGCAAAACTTCTTAAAATGTTGGTCAATCGACTTCAACAATTCATCCAAAAAATCATACACCATGATCAAACAAGATTCATTTCAGGGATGCAAAACTGATTCAATATATGCAAATCAATTAATATAATTCACATCAAAAAGAGTAAGGATAAGAACCACATGGTTATCTCAATAGATGCAGAAAAAGCATTTGACACCTGTCTTACTTATACAGCTTTTTCAAATTATCTTGTCCACTTAATTCTTTTGCCAGAGTTTCTTTACTGATTTTTTAATCCAATTGTCATTTGATATGATTTCATAATATTTTCTAGCTTTTACTCCTTATTTCTCATGTTTCTCACAGATGAGAGTTTTTTTGTTTAAGTTTTTGAGGTGAAGTAATGGATTTTTTTCTGCCACTGCATACTGAAATTACTTGAAGTTATATGCATTTTTACTAGAGCACGCACCTCAGTGCATTGTAGACATTTAGGCATATTGTGTTCCTTTTTAAAAATCTTCACATCTTGGATCATAGAGATTTTCTTTTTGTTTCCCCAGATCAGCTCTTACCTTTTGCTTTGCTCTGCGGTAGGCCCTAATGGGGCCAATGAGTAGTATCCTTAACTTCCAACTACTAGTGAGTTTGTCAGTGGGCAACAAAGAAAAATGGGAGATAGAATTATGAGTAGAAAATAAGGTTGAAGGGTTCATTTCTCTGGATCTTTTGCTGATGAAATTAAGAGATAAACTGCATTCTCCAAAAATCACTTCTGTTTGACACTTGAGTCTAAGAGGCCCCTCTGTGTCTACTGTTTGTTAACACCTCCCTCCCTGTGAAATTCAGTACAGAATAATTTATGCTGCTCTTGATGAGTAAGCCTTGGGCCACCATTTCTAATGTCTAGTAATGTTCTCTATTACACCTTGCATTACAAATCACTTTGAATGCTCTTCTTTGCTTATCCAAATTTGATTTTGTGAAATAGTTCATATTCTTTCACAGTTTAATCACTACTTTAAAATAAGTTATATTGTAGTAATTTTCTCCTTACCCAAAGATCCATTAGGGATTCTTCATATTCAATTTTCCATAGCCAGTTTCTCCTTCAACCCTCTTACAACCTGGCCTGCTATAAGCAAATTTACAAAAGATGACCTGGAAGGAGGAATTCTTCCTGTTTGTGCAATTTAGATTGATTTCAGGGAATAAATCAATGAAAGTATTCTCTTTCAGGAAACTGACAAAGTACATATTTAATTGATGTAATTACTGGAGATAAAAATCATCTTCCTCATTTCCCCAAACAAGAAAATATAATAGTTTTCAAGAAAATCAAGGGTAATGTACACTTATTTAATTTTTCTCCAATAGACCTAAAACCCATTATCCAAATGCTACTTTTAAGGTCTTGCTTCCTTCAATATTAACGCTTCTTAATTTAAGCATTTATCTTAGTTTATTATGGAACTTATTGTATACATTTTTCACAGGCTTCACTAGTTTTTTTTTTCCATTCTTCATTGCCTCATTAGTTTGCATCCATTGCTTTCATTTATCTATCTCCTTACTCTAAATTTTTCTTTGAAATAAATGGTTCTGTGTGCATTAAATTTATTTTGTGTGTGCCTTTCAAAAAGTACTATTTCTTTTCTACTTCAATTATCATTTGCTATATATTTCCCTTTATAAAATGATCTTCATGTCCTTTACTTGAATAACTGATTAATTAGTGTCTTTATGTTAAAGAATAAATCATTTGTTTATGTGGTTCATTATTCTGTTTAGTATAATATTATATTAAATTGCATTTTTGTCTTTTTAACTTATGTTTAATTCAACCACTAATATATGGTCTCTTCAATGAACAAGTAGATGCTGATCAAAAACTTCAAAATGTGGGAAGTGGCGCTGTAGCTCAAGTGGTAGAGCCCTCGCCTTGAGCTGAAGAGCTGATGAGCTGAGGGACAGCGCCCAGGTCTAGAGTTCAAACCCAATGACCGAAAAAAAAAAAAAAAAAAAAAAAAACTTCAAAATGTGCTATTTCTTATAGGATTGAAATAGATCTTTCCATTTCTAGTTTGTATTCTACCAAATAAACTGATGATACATGTGATATATATTATGGTAAATAAAACTTATATATATGATATATATTATGGTAATTGTATCTTACAATGGGAGTAAAAGAACATAATATATTATGAGGTCAACTTTTCCTTTTTTACAGTCACTTTAGAATTCATGTGGCAAAAATCTGAAAATATTAGTCGTTTGTAATAAGTTAGACCCCATAGAAGAGATCTACACTATTTTTGGGGTCTTGGTATAGTTGAAATGTCAGCTAATACATTTAAGTTTTAAACTGGACATTTGTCAGTCTACATATACTAAATAGAATTCATAAGCCATTTTAATTCTACCATTGTTAAAGTTATAAAATTTCAGAAAGCCTAGGCTGAAATTTCCCATTTTTCTTGTCTTTCAAGCAGACACAGAGAATATACACATTTGTATGTAGAAATGTTTGTTGTTACAGATAAAATTAAAGCTGTGTAATATGTTTTTATTTGAAAACAACTAACTTCAAGTTTCTGAACAGAAATAAAATGATTGATTAGTATTAATTAGTATTTACATCATGTTCTTTATTCTTCCAGACTGATTTCTCCCTATCGTAGAAAGTCACTAATACTCATAAACTTTTGGAGATGTTTGTATTTGGAACTTTGAGCTATTGTATTAAAAAAAAAACATTTAAAACACAACAAAATGCATACTCAGCACAGATTTTATGTAGAATTTATGGATAAAATAGAGTTTTTCTGTTTATCTCTTTAAAAAGAACTGCTTATAAATAATATGGTAGTCATAATTTTCTCATTAACCTCTCAGAGGTTTTTAAGAAAAGTGCAATTCTGATTAATGACATTATAAAATTAAAAATAAACATTTCGCTGCTGGAGACAGAATGGTTTCCTTAAAAAGAAAAAGAAAAACAGAAAAACGTTTAGTGGCCAGTGTTATTATGCAAGTTACATTTTTTCTTCTGTTCTCTTTCCAAGTTATACTTTATGTATATTGAAAATAAAATGAAAAAAAAAAACCTGCTGAACTTTAAATAGCTTGAATTATATTCTACACAGTTTAATTCTATATAAAAATTCTATTATTTTTATTTTATTTGTTGGTCATGTGGCTTGAAATCTGGACCTGAGTGCTGTCCCTCAGCTCTTCAGTTAGCTCTCTACCACAGTACCACTTCCCGTTTTCTGGTGGTTTGTTGGAAATAAGTTTCACAGCCTTACCTGCCAGGGCTGGCTTTGAACCTCGATCCTCAGATCTCAGCCTCCTGAGTAGCTAGGATTACAGGTATGAGCCACTGGCACCCGGCTCAAAAGTCTATTATTTTAAAGATAGCTTTAAATTAAACCTGATTTCATCTGTGACATAACCTATTTAGCTGGTTATATGTGTATATCTATTCCTGTAAATGCTATTATGAAGACAACAGAAGGTCTTCAATTAAGAGAAGTTATCAGCCGGGCGCTGGTGGCTCCCGCCTGTAATCCTAGCTACTCAGGAGGCTGAGATCTGAGGATCGCGGTTCAAAGCCAGCCCGGGCAGGAGAGACTGTGAGACTCCTATCTCCAATAAACCACCAGAAAACCGGAAGTGGCGCTGTAGCTCAAGTGGTAGAGCGCTCGCCTTGAGCTGAAGAGCGGAGGGACAGCGCCCAGGCCCAGAGTTCAAGCCCCACGGCCGACAATAAAAAAAAAAAAAAAAAAAAAAAAGAGAAGTTATCAATATTTTACAAGATATGGATCATGAAATCTTTGGTTCCAGGAGTGAAAAAGCTAATCAAGTGTTTGTTGACCTCTTAAATATACTTGTGAGTTTGCAAAAAACTATCTATACACAGTCAATATAAATTTCTAAATGATTCATTTTTAATTCATAATGCTAGGCCTAATAATATTCAGTGAAACTTTTTTAAAAGAACTACTTTGCTACGTGCTACAGGTTGTTAGCAGGTGTTTTAGGTCTAAATGTTGATTTCTGGATTCAAAACATGAAATAAGGACTTACAAGTTTGCAAATAAGTGTCTGTGAAGTTAATTGGAAAATTTTACCATATTGTAAGATATGTAAGGCTTTTCTGCAATGACCAGGGGCAAATTCATATTTATCCATTCATAAGCAGGAGGTCTCCCTTTTCTCTATATCATGTATTATTGATAGCAAAACTGTCCCAAAGTTAGATTTACTAATGTATTTTTTTAAAATTTTCATAGTTAATTGCTTCGACCATCCAAAAATATCACTAATAGGTCGATTAGACCGAAGGAGGATTGGCCTCCCTCATTCTTAGTCTCATTCTCTTAACGCAAATCTGACACACAGTGCATAGTCTTTAGGCCTCTAAAAATTTCCAAACCAGATGCTAGTATTAAATCATAGTTAAAGAATTTCCATGGTCTAGGTAGCTTGGTTTAAAATTAAAGTTGCATGATTTTTTAAATCCAGCGCTCCAAGTAATGCTGGATTTCCATGAGGGCTACTGTTTTGTTTGAAGCTCAATCCTACATTCACAGACAGATGTGTTTAAGAACGAAGCCCTGAGGCTAGAACCTCAGTCCTGGAAGGGGACCTTAGTCTAGCTCTGAAGTATGCTATTCCTTGTGGAACTGCACATCAAGAATGAAGCTCCACACCTACTTACATCAAGGTGCTTACTTGAGAGTTGGTGGACTAATAGAATTAAATGCTCCCGGGCACCATTTCTTTAACTCTCTTTTGCTTCATTTCACTGCTAGAGGCATTTACTACCTTTGATACACAAACGTCTTTTGCTCTTACTTGGAAACGGCAGCCTGGGATGCTTCCGATTCTGGAAATAACTTTCTCTTCTCCCCAGAAATGAGGACAGTGGTTACTTGGTCTTTCATGTTATTCTGTTATTTCTATCAAAGGGATAAAAAGCCAACAAAAAGTTTTCTGTACGAACACCTATTTTTTTCCCTCTTAAAACTAAGAATGTCCCCACTCAGGAAATACAGCTAGACCTGGAAGCCAAATTGGCAACACTTCATTCATGTGTCTGGGGTGAGAAGAGATAAAGCTCCTGATAATTATAATGGGAGAACAGAAAGTTTTTCTAAATACTGCTGCAACCAATTTGCAGAAAATTAGTGAATCCTACGGGTCATTGTTTCTATAGAGAACCTTAGATCTTCATGTAAGTCATGAACTTTAGATTAGTATAAATTCATTCAGGATTTTCTGATGGATGTAGTAAAGTCAGAGACTCACATCTACTTTATCTCTTTGACTAAAACATGTGTATGGACCTGAGGAGAGGGGAATATTCTAGCAATTATTTGTTATAATTAATTGAAAAGAATCTAGACAGTTTCACTACCTATTATTATAGATGTACAGTTGGTTTTTAAAAGAAGTAGAAATGTCAATGAAGGTATTGGGTTAAGGGAAATAAGATGCTCTAAAGTCATGACTTATCCTGGCTTCTTTTTGTGGAAATAAGTGGATGGTCAGAAATTATATTAATTCAGCAGTGATACTCACTAGACAGTATGCAACTCAGGAGGGAAAACTGAGAGAAAATGAGAGGGGTAACAACATTCAAAATCAAATGTACTCATTCCTGGTTTATGTAACTGTAACCTCTCTGTACATCACATTTAAAATAAAAGTCATTTTTAAAAAAGAAATACTGCAAATTAATCTAAAGAAAAAGTTGTAACATTGTTTAACATAGCCAAGGTATAGAAATGACTCAGATGCCTCTCAATGAATGAATGGATCAAGAAAATGTGATACAATCACACACACACACACACACACACACACACACACACACACACTCACACAAAATACTCTTCCATTGGAGGGGAAATGGAAAGATTTAGCAAAAATCATATTAAGCATAGTAAGCCAGACCCAAAGAAACATAAGGTTGCATGGGTTAAGTAATTTGTTTTTGTTTTTGTTTTTTTTTTGGGGGGGGGCCGGTCGTGGGGCCTGAACTCTGGGCCTGGGCGCTGTCCCTCAGCTCTTCAGCTCAAGGCTAGCACTCTACCACTTGAGCCACAGCGCCACTTCCAGCTTTTTTTCTTTTTGCTTATGTGGTACTGAGGAATTGAACCCAGGGCCTCATGAATGCAAAGCAAGCCCTCTACCACTGAGCTACCTTCTCAGCTCCGGGTTAAGTAATTTGTTGTAGCTAGAATGCTCCTAGTGAACAGACTGGATAATAAAAGACAAATAGTACACTTGGACATGATCAATTATACAGGAATCTAGAAATTCACGCAGTGAGACCAGAGAAGGATATTCTTAGCAGAGGATCACAGAGGCCCAAAAGTGATGTGCATATGATTGTGTAATATGCTATTTATTTAATTGAATTTCAAGAAATGGAAACGAGGGGTTTTTTTTCTTCCTTTGTTGCTGTTTTTGTTTTCCCCACCTTTGGTCATTTTTTTTTAAGTTTATCTGTTTGAGGGAGGGTAAAGGGGAAGCACAGAAATAGTGGAACAAAGGATGAACAAATGCACCAATGATACTCACTAGACACTGTGTTGAAAGTGAACTATATACCTTCAGGGGGTACTGGGGGAAATGGAGAAAGTGAGGCAAGGAGTGATATGATTCAAAAAGAAATGTTCTCATTACCTGATTTAACTGTAACCCCTTTACAATAACAAAAAGGAAAAAAATAGACATTTTAACAACTAAAAGAGAAAAACTACATTGCTATAATGATTGTTATAATAATTTTAATTGACTAAAATTATGTAATTTTTACAATATTGTTATAAATAATATATGTTATAAATAAAAATATATGTTAACAGACAAGGACCCGAAATAAAAAATATACTTAGAGCTCAAAAAATTAAATTCCCCAAAACCAAATCATCAATGAAACAACTATTCCATTAGTAAGTGGGCTAAAGGATTACAAAGAGTCTTCTCTGGAAAGGAAATAAGAAAAGCCAATAGACACATGAAAAATGTTCAACATCTCTGGCCATTCAAAGAAGTGCAAATCAAAACTACATTGAGAGTCCACTTCACCCCAGTTAAAGTGGCCATTATCAAGAAAACAAATAACCGATGGTGGTGGGTTGTGACCAAAAGGGAATGCTACTACACTGTTGGTGGGAAGGTAAAAGTGTTCAAACGCTCTGGAAAGCAGTATAGAGTTTCCTCAAAAGACTACACATAGAGCTCCTCTATGACCCAGCAATCCTGCTCCTGGGCATTTATCTAAACAATCACAAACAAGGCCACACTAAAATGACCAGCACAACTATGTTCATTGCAGTTGATATGGAATCAACCCAGATGCCTGTGAGTAGATGAATGAATCAGGAAAATGGGGTATACACAATGGAATTCTATGCTTCCATCAGAAGGAATGACATCGCCCCATTCATAAGGACATGGAAAGACTTGGAAAAAAATCATATTAAGTGAAGTAATCCAAACCTAAAGAAACATAGGCTCCATAATTTCCCTCATTTTTAATAATTAGTATATGTCTAGGATAGACCTAGCAGTTCACAATAGCTCAATAGCTATGTACATGTGACTGTATAAAATGTTGCCAATCGAAATAAACTCTAAGATATGGAAACAAGAGGGTTTTTTTCCTTTAAATGTACTGTGTGAAGTTATTTTTTCCTTTCCCCTCCCTCCCACTTTGGTTTATACCATTTTGTCATTGTTTTACATTTTGGTACCCTGTATTTTGTATATAATTTAGTTAATTTGGGGAAGGAAAGAAAAATAACAAAATGGTGAGACAAAGGATGGAGGGTGAACCAGTGCAACAGCGATACTCGCAAGGGACTATTGGAAATGTACTTTACAACTTGGGGAGGACAGGTTGCCGGGGGAGGAGGGGTGGGAGAAAGGGGGTGGGGGGAATGTGGGAGAAAACAAGGGGGATAACAATGTTCAACAAGAAATATACTCAGGCTGGGAAGGTGGCTAAGTGGTAGAGCACTTGCCTTGCATGCTTGAGGCCCTGGGTTCAATTCCTTAGCACCACATAAGCAGGAAAAAAAAAGCCAGAAGTGGTGCTGTGGCTCAAGTGGTAGAGCACTAGCCTTGAGTTGAAGAGCTGAGGGACAGCGCCCAGGCCCAGAGTTCAGGCCCCATGACCGGACCCAAAAAAAAAAAAAAAAAAGACAGAAAGAAATATACTCATTAGTTTACATAACTGTAACCCCTCTGTACATCACCTTTACAATAAAATAAAAATTTTATGTTATAAATGAAATGTCATAAATATGCTAGATGACATAGAAATATGTAAATATAAATATTTTATAAATAGAATATATTATAAATAAAAGTTCTAAAATTGTTGTCATAATTATATTTGACTAAGAAATAGTATTTCATGAAATATTCATCCAGTACTTTATGTTCCAAATTAATAGTTCATAAATTTTATATATAATAAATTTTGAGTGTTTTCCTGCTATTATTAGGAAAATAATATATTCTACAGTGCCCCTTAAATTGAGAATCGTGGTGAGATTAGCTTGATAAAATGTAATTAAATCTGTCTGGAGCATATATTTCTAGTACAAGATCTGTTGTGTCTGCAAACACATATTTCCACAATGCAGAAAAGACAGAGGAAAGAATTGAAATTGCAAGCATCTCTTGCTTCCCAAACAAATAATTATCAGTGACAGCCCAAAATAGGTGTGTCATCAGCAATTTATGAGAACAAGAGAGAGGAATCTCAGTGGACAAATGCCTCAGCAAGACACTAAAACATCTACTATTGTTTGAGCTTGAAAAATACCCCAGTACTGTTCTCTTTCTCAAATTTTCTTCTTAGTCTAGGAAAAGCCAAGGGTGCAGTAACTTATCAGAAACCAGGAAAAGCTGTGAATCACCTTAAAATCTGCCTAAATTACCAGACAGGTGTTTTATTTAAGGAGCTACACATTGCTACTTGTCACTGGTGACTGATGTGACAAAAGATTGCTACTGAATTTCAAATTTTAATAATTAATTATGAATAACTGCAATTGACAATTAAGTGTCTTTGATAGAAAAAAACTGGATTTCTGTCTTGGTTCCCTTAAGCTTTGATTTATGCCAGGTGAGAAATGAGAGATTAAATTCAATGCAAGTTTTCATGGTTAGTTTTACATATGAAATTATCTGGGCCATGGGGTACCCATCTAACTTATGAAGCATTATTCTGGGTCTGTTGTATGTAAATATATTTCTAGATATCTGCAGCAATAGAATAGGTAGACTGAGTAGAGTAGTTTTCCCTCCCCTAGATGGGCAATCATCATCCAAATCATTGAAGCCATGAATACAACAAATACTGAGCAAAAGAGATTAGCTTTCTCTTCATGATGTCCAGTTTTGTCTTCAAGCTAGATATCAGTCTCCTCTGTCTCTGAAGCTGGACTGGAACTTACATTATCAGCTTTCCTGGTTCACAGGCTGTAGGATCGTACATCTTGGGAATTCCCTACTTCCCATATCATGAACCAATAGGCTGTAATCAGATAGAGATATATAGAAAGTTAGAGAGATAGAGAGAGAAGATAAAGAGTCCATCTTTCTTCTATTAGTTATAGCTCTGTGAATAAATCTAAATAATACTGTTATTCATTATATCAGCATTTCTGGACATGCATGCTATAATTATTTGAAGGATAAAAGAAAGATTATAAGACTGTTAAAGCTCAACAAAATAAGTATCAGAAAATGGATACTTACAAAGTGGAAGAGTGGAGTCAAGGGGCTAGAGGTAGATGAATGAAGAATAAAGGGGGAAAGAGAAAGAATGCAGGCCATAATTCATTGAATGTACCACAGAACTGAGAAATATAAGGGAAGGGATGGGTCAAAGGGAGGTGAAGATGTTGAAGTGGTGACACAGATCAAGGTGCAGTGAGCACACAGACCGCTTTGTTAAATGCCAAAAACTTCAATACAAAAACCTAAAATTAAGTAAGGGGAAGGGGAGGGCTGGGAGGAGTCGGTGAGAAGGTTGGAGGGGGTGACACTGGTCAAGATACACTCTATTCATGAAATTGTTTCAGTGAATGGCAACTCCGTTGGACAACTGCTTAAAGATTAAAAAAATTATTTAAAAGAAAGTTTGCACTTGCTTATGTATGTCACATCTGATATGTATATATGCCAAGCTTCTTTGGGAAAACAAATCCTATACCAGGTAATTCAATATGGGTCCTATGAACAGCGTGCTCAGAGACAGCTGAAAGGACAAACAGCGACACCAATTTTATTAAGCTGCCATCCTTAAAGCTAGAAAGGTTTTCAGACATTTTAGCTTGATATTAGAGTTAACAACGGAGTTCACCATAACCTTTTCAATCTATTAGATCTGTTACAATGCAAGGAAATCCATTCCAGAAGTTAAGGACAGAGTCACCTTCTGGAGATTTGATCTGTATAGTTTCACAGGAATCAGCTCAAAAAGGTCAGTCTTTGGCCAAATGCTTGGCTGCCACCAATCCGCCAGTGCTTGGTACCTTTGAACTTTGATGGGATCATGGAGCCATGCCCGAGTGTGCATAGAGCAAACATGAGCAAAAGTGACATTCACAGTATTATACTGCCACCTCTTTCACATGGTGTTCATTCCAGATCCCTGGTGGGCCCACAACACAGCATGAGACTCAAAGCAAGACACAAAGCAAATAATACCACAGCTGTGACTCTTTGATAGGTCCTCAAAACAAAAAGCATGGAGCCAAATATTTAAAACACATAATCACTATTGAATTAAATGGTAGCTTGGTTTATATATTCCTAGTCTTTAGGATGTCTTCTTTATGAAATAAAATAGTCCTACTCCCAAATTAAAAATAAATGATCATGAAGATACCTATGATGTCATATATGAAATTGAATGTGAATTTATAATACATTTCAGGTGCCAACCTTTCCAAACATTTTATTCTATATTAGAATTTGCTCCCCAGCAGTATCTGTGACTTGTCAGGCACAAAGACAAAATGTGAAAGAATGTAGCAGGTATAATGTTCTAAAATAAGTTAGATAAACAAGACTTATTTGAGTGAAAGTGAGTGTGATGAGTTATGCTAAAAGCCAGTTCAGTCTATGTGGCTGATAAGAAAAACTTTCTCATTATACTGCTGCAGAAACAGAAAGACCAAGACTAACATGCTGGATTCTGAGTCACAGCTTCCTATTAGCATAAGATACTTTCTGATAATCTAGGTAACTTAAAGACATGATGCCAAGTGCAGTGTCACCAGAGTCATCTGGAAGGACATGGCCAATCACACAGCCATCTGGAAGGACATGGCCAATCACAGAATGCCTGGCCATGAGCAAGATCTGGAACTGGGAGAAAAGTGCCTCATACTTTAGCAAATGTCATGCTGCAATGTGCCATTTAAACCACATACATATAGAACATTCCATAGTAATTGAGTTACAGGTATATAAATGACTCAGTGAACTCATTAATAAAATTAGTCTTCCTAACAGTGTGAATGGATTGTGTTTCTTATTTTGTTCCCAACAAAGCTTAATTGCACAATGGTTATAAGCTAGGAATGTATGAACGACAGGTATAGGTAGTTTCCTACACAAAGATATTTTGAGTAAAAGGTTAGAGGAAGACTCAGGATATTCCTTCTGAGATTACTCTGGACAACCCTGGTCTATCTGCCCAGATTGTCACTCTTAAAGATGATCCCTATCTATTAACAAATTCATTTTGGATTAAATTCTCACACTGTCTTTCAAGCGATCAGAAAGTCTACAGAGAATGCAGCAGAGGTGATAAATCAGCTTTTTATCTTAGACTTGGCGCCAGTGTGCTCTCCTTGCTCTTTCTCTAAGTAAAATTGATGTCCTTGAAAACAGACATGAATTTTGAATTATGACTCTTGAAACAACTAGTAAAATAAGTTGACTTTTGTTTTGTAGAAATCTCTCAGTTATGGCTTTTATTGAAGGTTCTTCAAAACAACAAACACTGTGCTGAGCACCAATATGATACCTGCATTCTATAGAGAATATGAGAGAAAACACAGTTTAAATTATATTTTCCATTAGTTTTTAAACACATTCCTATGACCCAGTGGTATTTTACGGTTATTACTAAATCATGCACATTTTACAAGGGATGTCAAAATAATATAGAAGGAATAGAGAACAATTTTTTGAAAAGTAAAATTAGTAATCTGTGGTACTTGGTGCAGTGTCTTTACAGAATAGGTAATCAAAATCTAATTCAAGCATTTAATTCCCCACATTTTTATCTGAGTTCCTACAGCAAGTCAGATGATGTGTGAGATTTATGGAGGCAAAAATGAATAATTCACTATCTTCCAGGACCTTGGACAAGGAAACCTAAAGGTGGTGGAATGATAAGGAGACCACAGCAGCTACACATGAGAAGGAAAGCAAACCAAAGCTGGAAATAAGTGACAGGTCACTAAACTCATCATGAAGGTCCACCCTCATGATGTCAGCTGAATCAAACTATTTCCCAGGGCTGTCATCTCCAACAGTCACTATATTGGATTTTGCTTTTGGCATATGAATTTTTTTATTGTGAAAATACCGTACAGAGGGGTTACACTTCCCTGAGCAAGATAATGAGTACATTTCTTTCTTTCTTTCTTTCTTTTGGGGGGGGGGTCCGGTAGTGGGGCCTGAACTCTGGGCCTGGGCGCTGTCCCTCAGCTCTTCAGCTCAAGGCTAGCGCCCTACCCCTTGAGCCATAGCGCCACTTCTGGCTTTTTTCTTTTTGCTTATGTGGTGCTGAGGAACCAAACCCAGGGCCTCAGGCATACAAGGCAAGCACTCTACCACTGAGCTACCTTCCTAGCCCAATAAGTACATTTCTTATCAAGCATTATAGCCCCCTCCCCAATTCTCCTCCCCTCCCCCCCCACCAAAGTGTAAAGTTCGTTTTTGGCATAACGACTTGTACATCTCATTGTTGCAGTGGGTCCATCTTTATCCCTATTTAAACGATTTGTTTTTCTCCTTCCCCTCCACAAATTATACCGACATCAAATACAGTGAAAGCCAGGGTTATACCGTGGGGGAGGGACATACAACGCAAAGAAGAAATAATCTTATAAATGTGTAAGAAACAATCGCATGAAAGAAAAAAAAACATTTGAATACATATCTTAGGGTTCATTTCTCTAACATCAACTTTTCTGACCTATTCTGCTTGACTCATACATATACTAGATATTGCATATAAGGGAAACCATGGGACCTATGTTTCTTTGGGCTTGGCTTACTTCACTTAATATAATTTTTTCTAAGTCTTTCCATTTCCTAACAAATGCGGCAATGTCATTCTTTGTGATGGAGGCATAGAATTCCATTGCGTATATATACCACATTTTCTTGATCCATTTATCTACTGAGGGGCATCTGGGTTGGTTCCATATCTTACCTATGGTAAATAATGCTGCAATAAACATAGTTGTGCTGGTAGCTTTAGTATGGTCTTGTTTGTGAACATTTGAGTAAATGCCCAAAAGTGGGATTGCTGGGTCATAGAGGAGCTCTATGTGGATCTTTTGAGGAACCTCCATACTGCTTTCCAAAGTGGTTAAACAAGATTACACTCCCACCAACAATGAAGTAAGGTTCCTTTCTGTCCACATCCCCTCCAGCATCTGTTGTTGTTAGAGTTCTTGATTTTTGCCATTCTAACTGGGGTGAGGTGGTATCTTAATGTTGTTTTGATTTGCATTTCTTTTATGGCTAAGGAGGTTGAGCATTTCTTCATGTGTCTGTTGGCTATCCTTCTTTCCTCTTCAGAGAAGTTTCTCTTTAAGTCTTTAGCCCACTTATTTATTGGGCAGTTGTTTCTTTGAAGACTTGTTGTTGGGGGATTTAATTTTTTGAGTTCCAGGTTTATTTTAGATATGAGACCCTTGTCAGTTGTATGGCTAGTGAAGGTCTTCTCCCAATCCGTGGGCTTTCTATTAATCTTGCTAGTTATGTCCTTTGCCATGCAGAAGCTCTGCAATTTCATGCAATCCCATTTGTCCAACATTTCTTTGATTTGTTGTGTTACTGGGTCTCTATTAAGAAAATTTCGGCCTTTGCTAAGGAGACCTAGCATTTCTCCTATTCCATCCTGTAATGTTTTCAGAGTGTCTGCTTTGAGTTCAAGGTCTTTGATCCATTTGTAGTTGATTATGGTGCAGGGTGATATATAAGGATCTAGCTTTAGTTTTCTACAATTAGTTAACCAATTTTGCCAGCACCATTTACTGAAGATACTGTCTTTCTTCCATTCTATTTTTTAGCTCCCTTAACGAAAATTAGATGGCTATAGGTCTGAAGGTTCATTTCTGGGTTTTCAATTCTATTCCATTGGTCCTGAGGTCTGTTCTTGTGCCAGTTGCAAGCTGTTTTGATTACTATGGCTTTATAGTAGAGTTTGAAATTTGTTATTGATATTCCTCCCTCACTGTTTTTTCTGTTGAGGATTGTTTGTGTTATTCGGGGTCTTTTATTGTTCCATATGAATTTTTGGATTGCATATGAATTTTTAAAGGGCATATTCAGTCTTGTGCAAGCCCTTTCTCCTTTTGTTGCATCTTTTCCCCAGACATCCTTGGTGCCATTTTCCTCCCATTGTTCAAACCCTCAAGGTTTGCCAGTCTTCTCAAGAAGGAAGCAAGTAAGCAGACACCCAGAGCTCCTTCCTCTCTGCCTCTCATAGTATGGACTCAGAACCAGAGGATGAAAAATATCAAGCTATTTTCTAAGAGCAAAACTGGATAAGAAGTCAAATTGCACCTCAGACTTGTAGGAACTCTGGTAATTAACTTTAAGGAACAGGGAAACTAATAGGAACGCAATTTCAAAAGTAAAATTTGGACTTTAAGCACAGAATGTAGAAAGTAGTCAATGTAATAGTTTCAAACATTGAGAACCAGCTTTCTCACATACAATAGTGCAATGCAATGGTCTGTCCCACCAATAGGTAAATGGCAGCAGGCTACCATTTTCCTCCCTCTTTCTTTGTTCTGACTTTAACTTTGGTGCTCTCTCTTAGTACAGTATTGTCAGAAACAAGCTAGGAAAATATTTGCTGGACTTGATTTTCAAGTTTTAAGTACTGGCTCATAGGCAAGCCATACTTCAAAGGGAATCAAACCTATCAACCTGGGAAAATCAACTCACTACAGTGAAGGAAATTATTCTAATTGGCAGTGTTCAATATATTAGGAAATGGATGTGGAGCTAAACACCCACCTCAAAGTACAATTTAACTATTTGAAAATTGCAATGAGGGCACATGGAAGTTTCATCTAATCCACAGATGGATCAAATGAACCCAACCATGATGTTATTTGGGGAGAAAATAGCCATATTTCCATTCTGAACCTTTGCCTTCTACCTAAATACTATATGAAACAAAGTCAGTGGATCTCATTCTGCTCTCCAAACATCCATAAATACAACTCACAATGACATCAAAGCTCTGGGAAAATTTGGATTTTTTAAAGCAATAATTTATTCTATGTGAGCTTAGCATTCATTTGTGAACACTGGCAACAGACTTCTGTAGTGTTAACTGTATTGAATGATTTTCAACAGCCAAAAATTATAAACATTTCCAGATCATATCCTAGCGGTTTTCAGTACCTCAAAATATTACTAGGTAATTACAGTTGTAGCTGGACCTACAATTAAGCCTCATTATTTATTGAATGAATAAAGTAGCAGGCATATTAATGTTACATTTTCTTAAAAATATTATAACTATTTTAGTGCATTTGTTTTCTTAACTGGTCAATTTCCTTCCATTATATGTGCATCTATCTCTCTATCCATGGTATCTTGTGCTCCTGAAAACATTGCCAGGGATTTGAGCATAAGAAAAACAGAGCACTGTTTTGTGCTCAAAAGCAAACAAAGGAATGCACCTATGCATTACATATGCAAACTAGATTCCTGTCATTAAGGTGTAGAGCTTGTATGGCCTCCAGAGTTCATACTTTCAAGACTTACTCCTCAGCTGCTAGCACTTTTGAGGTGGTGCAAATTTTAAGAGGAGGGACTACCTGGCAAATCTTGAATCATTGTGAGTATACCTTCAGTGTAGAAGCTCTATTGAGACATCAGCAACCTTTTTTTGTCGTTGTTATTTTGCTTTCTAGTCACCATGAATTGAGCCGTTATGTTGCCATGACATAATGATTTATCATAGGCCCAAAAGTGATTGGACCTATCATGGACAAAATCTTCTGAAACTAGGAGCCAAAATAAAATTTTCCTCTTTTTAAGTTTATTATCTCATATATTGTTACCATAAGAGACAACTAATTAATACAAGACATGGAGTAAGCACTTGATTCCTACATTGACGGGCCTGAGGAATGTGGGTAAATCCACTGAAAGAAGAAGTAGGTGTGCAAAATCAGAGGTGGGTGAGGGCTTGCTTGGTTTGGGCAGCTGCATTTACACAACAGCAAGCATACATGTATTTAGTCAGCTTAAATATAGTTCAAAAACGAATCACGTAAGAGTATGTAATCCTAGGGTTGAATTACAACTCCAGGAATAAAGGCAACAGCAGGAAATCCTTGAAACGACACATTGCTGACATTCTCTTAGTCTTAGATGATTTGTTTTATTCAAGAAATGACTCTTTCGAATGAAGGATACATGGAACAGAATCTAGTGATACTGGCACCAAAACTAGGGTGGAAAGTAATTTATAGAAGGGGTTTCATATGAACTAGGCTTTGGATACATACTATTGATATTAACTGTAAATACAACTCTTACTCCTAGAGTAGATCAAAAAAATAGTGAGAATGACTTTAAGATGTTGCCCTTTATCTGATGTAAGTCATGAGGACTATTTTAGTCTTTTTTTCTAGTTGAAAGGTGAGGAATATGAAGTCAGAGTGATCTGTAGTTTATCTGAGGTCATAAAATAATTACACGAAATTGGCCACAGAGTTGAAGTCTCTCTGATCCCAGAACTTATGGTCTTCAGTGTTCTAGAAAAACTTTGTCTAGGACCACACTGCCAAGGAAGGAAAGCTTAGGCAGCACCAAGTTCAGCGGAAGACTGAATTACTTTACCTAAGATATAAACGGGAAGGGCAACCTCTGAAATGACATGATAGCAAGATAGCTCAGTGTCACAGTATGGGACTAACAATGATCCCCTTTAACTCCCAATTCTGTCTGTCCCACACACACCCAGAGATACTCATCAATATTTGCAGATATTTTCAGTGTTAACAAAGTAAAAGGATAGAGTTCCCATATCTACTAGATGGATAGGAACTACAAAAGCATCCTACAAGATTGGGATAGCTTCACCCTTCAGGCAAGAACTATCTAGATCAGAGAGCTACGATGCTTAAGCTGAGGTTGAGAAATCTTGACTTGATCTCATTAATTTCAGATACTTCACAGAAGGTAGTTAGTTGTATTTTACCTCCTACCTACTCCCAACACCTGCTGAAGGCAGTACTTATCCATATGAGGGCAACCTTGGCATTCACAGCTACCTTGTAGGATTCATTATATGGAGTAGACTTTGGAGGGCTATGTAAAGACAATATTAGTGCCAAAGGATGAAGGAGAACAATCACTGTAAAGTCAATGCATTTCAGCTCATTTTCAGCCTACAGATTGGTAAAGGCATTCTATCAGAAAGTATAAAATTTGTAATAGGTTCTTATAGATTTTCATGTATTATGAAGCTCCGATACTTCAGGATATAGTCTGAGTCATTTGTAACAGTTATCCAGAGGCTGCTGGATGACAATGCATTATGATGTAAATCAGGAGTTATGAAAGTAAATGAAAAGCACGCTTTATTTTCTTAAGCTGCTAACCGTAAAAATAAGGAATTAACTATCACTCTATTACACAAAAATAGAATTTATCTATTAATTAATTTTATTTAGAGTCAGTGATTCTATTATGTTAATTTCATTATTAACACAGTATTCACAAATGTATTGTCACCATTGACAACAATTCAGAATAAATAAACTTTGCTTATCAGGAATGTCTTTGTTCAAGATTAATGGAAAAAATTCACAAATTAAAATTTTTGTTCATTTATAATTTTATTATCTTTAGTTGTACATAGGAGTTTCATTTCATCATGTCAGTTCCTAAGATGATAAGAAAAACTAACACAAACTTCCCTCAATTCCCACTGGGAATCAGGAAAAAATTGTAGTAATTTTGAATTTTACATAATCACAGGTACTATTATTGCTTTCTGAGTCAGAGTCAGCTTTTCCTTTTGCCAACATGTAATATATTTCTCTGTACCTGACAAATCAAGAGTAAACCTTTGTTCCTTTATTATTGGGTGACATCAGTCAGGTAAAAACAATTTTTGAATGATGGGACAATTATTGTTTGCTTGTTTGAGTCAATATGTGGAAGGAAAATTGGTGTATTAAAATATTCATCTGCGTAATAGTTTCAAAGCTAGTCAGAATGGTGGATCATTTGTATATGCAGAAAGTCTGAAACAATAGTCAAGAAAAAAGAACACATATGCAATCATCATGTACAATTCTGGCCTGGAATTTGCTTGAAAAGAACAGAGCTAAACATGAAAAACCAAAAACACTAATGCTTGCCTGGGTAGTATAGTTCTCAGGAAAGTGAGGGAGGAACATAGATAAAAGAGAAAATGAGAGGCAAAAGTAAGCAACATTACTATAGTAAGTGCAGCTTCAAGACAAGTAAAAGATAAACATTGAGGAAGAATGCAGAGAGAATTTAGGTGCCAGTAACATGTTCCTTGTCCCTATGACCCATTAGTTCAGACTTTTCATATAGATATTTATCTTTCCAGTTTATTCCATGTGAACTTTTTGGCAGCTACCAAGCTGTCAATGGTACCCTATAAGAGTGGTAGTAGCAAAAATCTAAACTTAGATCTTTCCTATGACCCAGACATACTACTGCAGGGTAGTAGCAACATAATACCACAACCAGGATATTGTAAAGTCACTTGTACACCCATATACATTGCTGCACTACTCACAATAACCAAGTTATAGAAACATCCCAGATGCTCTACAATAAATGAATGGATCCAAAAATATGGTACCTGTACACAATGGAATTTCACACAGCCTTTAGAAAAAAATATTATTTACAATCATTTGGGTAAATGTCTAAAAGTGGGATTGTTGGGTCATAGGGGAGTTCTATGTGCAGTCTTTTGAGGAGCCTCCATACTACTTTCCAAAGTGGTTGAACAAGTTTAAACTCCCACTAACAATGCAGTATGGTTCCCTTCTGTGCACATCCCCTCCAGCATCTGTTGTTGTTAGAGTTCTTGATTATAGCCATTCTAACTGGGGTGAGGTGATATCTCAATGTTGCTTTGATTTGCATTTCTTTTATGGCTAGGGAAGTTGAGCATTTCTTCATGTGTCTATTGGCCACCCTTCTTTCCTCTTCAGAAAAGTTTCTCTTTAAGTCTTTAGCCCACTTATTTATTGGGCAATTGTTTCTTTGAGAATTTGCTGTTGAGGGATTTAATTTTTTGAGTTCTAGATATATTTTAGATATGAGAACCTTATCTGTTGTATGGCTAGTGAAGACCTTCTCCCAATCCATGGGCTTTCTATTGATCTTGCTAGCTATATCCTTTGCCATGCAGAAACTCTGCAATTTCATGCAATCCCATTTGTCCAACCTTTCTTTGTTGCATTTCTGGGTCTCTTTTAAGAAAATTTCAGGGTGTGCCAAGGAGACCTAGCTACCAGCACAACTATGTTTATTGCAGCATTATTTACCATAGCTAAGATATGGAACCAATCCAGATGTCCCACAGTAGATGAATGGATCAAGAAAATGTGGTATATATACACAATGGAATTCTATGCCTCCATCAGAAAGAATGACATTGCCCCATTTGTTAGGAAATGGAAAGACTTGGAAAAAAATATATGAAGTGAAGTAAGCCAGGCCCAAAGAAACATAGGTCCCATGGTTTCCTTTACTTGCAATAACTAGTATATGTCTGAGACAAGCAGCAAAGGTCAGATAAGGTGATGTTAGGCGAAATGAACCCCAAGATAAGGACTCAATGTTTTTCTTTCTTGCTATTGTTTCTAATGTATTTATATGATGATTTCTTTGTTGCTTTGTATGTCCCTCCCCCATGGTATAACCCCTGCTTTCACTGTATTTGATGTTGGTGTAATTTGTGGAGGGGAAGGGAAAAAACAAATTGTTTAAATAGGGATACAAGTAGACCCATTGCAACAATGAGATGTACAAGATGTTATGTTGAAAAATGAACTTTACAACTTTGGCGGGGCAGGGGGGAGAAGATAGGAAGGGATGGGAAGGGGAAACAAAGGAGGAGACAACAATTCTTGATAAGAAATGTACTCATTTCCTTGCCCATGTAATTGTAACCCCTCTGTATGGTATTTTCACAATAAAAAAATATTACAGCATTTTCAGGGAAATGGATAGACCCAGAACAAATCATGTTCAATGAGGTAGGCCAAGTGCAGAGAGACAAACAATGTGTGTTTTCCCTTGTGTGCAGTGGAAAATACACTGGGACATAAAAAGTATACCAGACTCTAGGTATTCACACACAACGCTAGAAGAGGAACACAAAGATGCAATATCTATGTGAATCTGATCATATAAAATTATATTTATCAAGATGAACCCCAGGAAATGGAAACAAGAAGTGTTTCTTTGTTGATGTTTTTCTTTTCTTTTTGTCTTGTTTGTTTGTTAATCTGTCTTTGGGAGGATAAGAGTAGCCACAGAAATTGAAGAGACAAAGGGTGAACCAATGCAGCTGTGGTGCTCACTAGACACTGTGGAAAATGAACTGTACTAGAGAAACTCAGAAGATATTCATATAATATATGGGGTGCAACTTGCACTGTTTACATTACTCATATCGTAATAATGAAACTTCTTTCCTTTCTTCCTTCCTCTCTTCCTTCCTTTCTTTCCTTTCCTATCCCTTCTTCTTTTCTTGCCTTCCCTTCCTTTCCCATCCTTCCTCTTGCCCCTCCTCTTCCTCTTCTTGTTCTTTTTCCTTTCTTTCTCCTCCCCCTCCCTCCTCCTCCTTCTTCTTGTTCTTCCTTCCTTCCTCCCCATCCTTCTTCTCCTCTTCATTCCCCCTCCTCTTCTACTTCCTTTCCTCTCTTCTCCTAATTTCTCCTCTACTCTCCTTACCTTTCTCTCTCTCTGTCTCTCTTTCTGTCTCTCTCTGTCTCTCTCTTTGTCTCTGTCTCTCTGTCTCTCTCTGTCTCTCTGTCTCTGCCTCTCTATCTCTCTGTTTCTCTGTCTCTGTCTCTGTTTCTCTGTCTCTGTCTCTGTCTCTCTGTCTCTGTCTCTGTCTCTGTCTCTCTCTCTCTCTCTCTTTTTCTCTCTCTCTCTCTCTCTCTCTGTCTCTCAGACAGTAACTGCTCCTTAGGGAGGGCATTGTCAATGCCAAACTTTTTAAACTTGCTGATCTTGTGGATATAAAAGGAGGATGTATTTTGGATGGATACTCTCAAGTATTTAATATGCATTCCAGAGCACTACAGTATAGATGGAAAGAGAAGGAAATATTTTGGACGAATCAGTAGTCACAGTTTACTGAGTATTAAAATGGAAAGATAAATGACAAGTGACCAGGGGTAATAGATGGCCTAAGAAGCTCCTCATTGTCAATAAGCAAGCTCCTTTGGAACTATTTTGCCATTGGATTATCTAAACAAGAAAGCACTTATGCAATAGTTTGTAAGACCTTAAGACTTACAGATATAGAGAAACAGAACACCAAACTAATGCCTCTAGATCTTACCCCAGAAAATAAATATGCTAAATGTGGATAGATAATTTTTTCAGGCAAGAATTTTTTTTAATATAACAGTAGCTTAGAAGGGCTTCTTCATAACCTGCTACACTGAACTATCAGTGGATGCTTGGGCCACACTGCAAGTCTTGCGATAAGTTGTCTTGGGCATTTTCACTTTTGTTTTTCTATTCCAACCTATCTATATCTTCTATTAATGAAGCTCCTTTCTATCGGGCCTGCCACAATCCTTTGAGTAAAAAGGATGCACAAGAGATTCAAATCAATCAAAATATTCAATAGCTTGAGACATAGAAATTGATCTAGTGGTAGATGACACATGACCCACGTAGTGCTGAGCACTGGTATCTGTCCACTTAGATGATGGATGTTGAACCTGGAGTCCTCAGGTTACAGTAATAACACACTAATTGAGCCAAGAGTGCTGGAAGCAAAGCTCTGGGATGCAATCAAGGCCATTTAAATAACACCATTTGAGGTTCTCATTCCATGGATGCCTGAGGCCAGATACATTGTGCTCATATCAAATGAAAAATTCTGCCTGGTATGTTTTGGCCCAATAAACTAGATTTGGGATATTGAGACTTACAATTATAAAGTCCAGAGTGGTGAAAATGAGTCCCAATGTTTTTTTATAAAATACATAATTAGCATCAAACATAAGACCTGCCTCTCTACTAAAGAAACCCAAGTCAGCAATATTTTTAATGGAAAAAATATTTTCCCCTAGAAAAGAAAGGATAGCATATATAAAACATTACTTCATATGTCCTATACATCAACTCTCAGTTCATCAATGTATATTTAAGCTTGTTATTACCAACCTTTTACTCAATATGATTAACTCCATGCTAGAAATTACCTTCTTCAAAATCAGACTGCCTATAGCTTGCTGGCACCGAAGTCTTGAAATAAACAGTATTTGATCAAATGAAAAAAAAAAAACAAAGAAAGCTAAGCATGAATCTACAGCTGAAAGATATATACAAGGTAAGAAAACAATGGCCCGAAGAAAGGCTTTCCCAGTCCTACATGGAGAGAGCAAGGCCAATACCTTGCCAGGATTAGAACTGCTCTAAAATGGCCATGGATCTCACCTTCACCTAAGTAAGGTGAGATGCATTTGGCTGTAGGAGATGCTTCCTAACCGTTTCCATCTTCCTGAAAACTACCCAAGTGACCACAGCCACCAAAAGTGCCATTGCCTCTTAGGCAAAGTCTCTTAATAATGTTCTAAACATAAAAGTGAAATTTCAACATCACATTAAGTACATATCCAAAAATGTCAGGTCAAAATAGGACAGTTGAGAAGCTTTAATCTTAGGCATACACGTTTCCATACTGTTGACATCATGTCTGAATTAGAAATGGGCTAACAAAATGTTTTCAATAGTCTAATGAAGAATTCAGAGAGAGTCGCTGGGTTTGCTTTATTTGTTGGCTTAATTTTTGCCTTAAATTTGATGTACCTTTTCATTGGAAGGGATCAGCTATTTTCTTTCAGTGACTGAAAAGTATTTTCACCTTTTTTTTCTTTTTTAGCTTTTATTTTTTATTTCTATTTTTAATATATTTTTATTGTAAAGATACTGTACAGAGGGGTTACAGTTACCCGAGCAAAGTAATGAGTCCATTTCCTGTTAAGCATTGTTACCCCCTCTTTTGTTTTTCCCTTACCATCCCTTTCCTGCTCACCGCCCCAACTCTCTCCCTCCCCCCCCAGCCCCCCACTCCCCCCACTCCCCCCACTCCCACCCAATGCAAAGTTGTAAAGTTCTTTTTCAACATACTGTCTTGGACATCTCATTGTTACAACGGGTCATCCTGTATCCTTACTTCCCTTCCTCTCCCCAAATTAGAAAAAATGTATATACAAGATGCAGGACACCAGAATCAAATACAGTGACAACAGGGTTGTACCATGGGGGAAGCACATACAAAGAAAGAAAGAAACAAAATCACATAGTACATTATAAGTACATTAAAAAGAACAGCAACAAAGATAAAACTTCGTGTCCCTATATTGAGGTTCATTTTGCTTAGCATCAGTATTTATACCTTCTTTTTGGCTGACTTATTTTGTGACAAAAATGAAAAAAAAACTTCTGTCATTCAAAATTAATTTCTTTTTTTTCTTTTTTTGTTTTTGTTGGTCATGGGGCTTGAACTCTGGGCCTAGGTACTCTCCCTCAGTTAGTCAGCTAAGGCTAGCGCTCTACCACTTGAGCCACAGTGCCTACTTCGGGCTTTTTTCTGCTTATGTGGTGCTGAGGAATCAAACCCAGGGCCTCATTCATGCAAGGCAAACACTCTACCATTAAGCCAACTTACCAGCCCTCAAATTAATTTCTTTATGGATAAGTAGATATCACTTTCTGCTTAGTGCTTTCTGTCTTTTTTTGGTATAATTATCTATCCTATATCACGGCAGGAGTTTCATTAATTTTATTGCTTTTGATTTTCTAATTTTTATTGTATTGTAATTTTATATCCAAGTTAAGTTTTATTTATTGAGAAGTATTATTTCTCATAGTATTTCTTCAGTTCTGATTCTTGTTCCTCATTTATCAAAACTCCAAGGACATGAAAGTTAACTGTTTCATTTATGTTCCCACAGATATTGGGGATGTATCCTTTTGCATTTTAATTTTTTTTAATTATTTTAAGCCCTCTTCTCTTTACATTCTCTCCTTTATTGTTCTGTGTTTCTTTATGTGTAGTTTTCCCTTACTTCCATTCTGCTTCAGGGCCAACACTATAAACTTGTATTTCAGTTACTTCATTTGCAATTTCAGTGATTTTATCTTATTCTGTGAAATATGGGCCTATATTTTTACTACTGCTATACTGTCCTTATTACAAATGAGACCAAAGATCAGTTATTGTGGCTTCTGTGTTTGCTTATAAACATGTTTAATATTTAATTCTTTTGCATTTCATTTAAATTAGTCTTCTATTTGAATTCTCCAAAACTTCCAAAAAGACAGTTTTATTGCTGCCACTTTTTTAAATATTTGAGTTTCCAAATATGCTTTAAAAATTATTTTTGTATTATGACCTTGAATCCTGAAAACATGTCAAATGCATTTTCATTCCAGGGGCATTTTTGTGCTTTTGTATGCAAACAATAACAAACTGTCTAAGTATACCTTCATTTTTATTTGTCTTGGATTACCACAAAATGACCTCCATTATTGTGTTGAATTAAATCAGTAAAAGTGATCCTTGCATTTTCCCAACCCTAAAGGCAGGAAATTCAATTTTTATATCCGAAGTTCTACAATTTTACTTCATAACCTGTTATTGTGGTGAATCACATTGAATGATTATTGTATTAAGAATCATTAGGTTCAGTAACTTAACCTTACAATCCTATCTACCCAGGAGGATGAGATCTGGGGATCCTGTTTCAAAGCCAGCCCAGGCAGAACAATCTCTGAGATTCATATCTACCATTAACCAACAAATAGCTGAAACTAGAGATCTAACTCAAGTCGCAGAATGCCAGCTGTGAACATAATAGCTAATGTATGTCCCTGAGTTAAAGCCTCAGTACTGGTTTTTTATTTTTTATATTTTTATTTATTATGTTTTTGGGTCCAGTCATGGGGCCTGAACTCTGGGCCTGGGCACTGTCCCTCAGCTCTTCAGCTCAAGGCTAGCGCTCTACCACTTGAGCCACAGTGCCACTTCCAGCTTTTTTCTTTCTGCTTATGTGGTGCTGAGGAATTGAACCCAGGGCCTCAGGCATGCAAGGCAAGCGCTCTACCACTGAGCCACCTTCTCAGCCCGGTACTGGTTTTTTAAAAACCTATCTTCATTTGATAAAATTTCACTCATTTCATCATTTGTCCTTTGTATGACTATTTCATCTTTAAATATGCTTTTATCATGTAATTTTTTTATTCATTCATTAAATCTACAGAAGTCATTTCTTTAAATCCTGTAGTTAAGGTTTTCCTTTAAAGCTTATCTCATATCAAGGCAAAATTTCCATTTCACTATTTTTTTGGGGGGGGGGGAAATAATCAAAAAGAAATCCGTAGAAAAGAGAAACACATGGGAAAGAGAAATGTCAAGTACTACCAAAAATGCAAGATTGAACTTTCTTCAGAGCCACTAGAAACATGTAATTGAACATTGCCTAAAGATTTCGAAGTCATTTCCCTGAAAATTTGACATTCGTCCTCGAATCTACACTAGGCTGCAGACAAACTACAAGCTATTTACCCTTGGGCCTATTCTCCTGAAAAGTACCTGGGGGTCTGGGAATGTGGTTTAGTGGTAGAGTGTATGAAGCCCTGGGTTTGATTCCTCAGTACCGCATGCACAGAAAAAGCCAGAAGTGGTGCTGTGGCTCAAGTGGTAGGGTGCTCGCTTTGAGCAAAATCAGTTAAGGGACAGTGTCCAGGCCTGATTTCAAGCCTCAGGACTGGCAAAAAAAAATTATATATATATATATATATATATACATATATATATATATATATATATATATGTTACCTACCTCTCTGTCCAGCTTTTATTTTTCATGAACTGTGTAGCATAATTTTAGCACCCAAAATCACAGCTTGCTCTTATGTGAATGTATACTGTATGCCTAGTACGTATTCTGTGATGCTCTTCTTTTGTGTGTGTTTATGTGTATGAGTGTGTATGTATGTGTGTGTGAACCCATTTTCTAATACTTGACTGGGGTAGGACAGCTTTCCAAAATACAAACAAAGAAAGGGGGTTTTGAAGTGTGTATTAATTGTGCAAAGGGATTTCACATGCATACAAATTATAACTTGTGTATGTATCGTTGTATGTGACTGGGTACCTGAAGGAGGGGGAGGGCCAACAGAAAAGGGAAGGGAAGGTGTGGATGAAATACTTTATATCTGTGTAAAAATAGAACTATGAAATCTGCTGGGGGGGGGGTTGAAGAAGGGACAAGATGGAGGAATGAGAATGATGCAGTGGGTAAATTTGACTGTTGCATATTGGTTACATGGATGAAACGGTCCTTTTGTGCAATTAATACATATTGCTAACAAATTAAAAAATTAAAATTAATTTTTGAGAAATAGGTTTGCTTAATTCTGTCTGAGAGTCTGATCAGGTAGCACTATTGATTTGGCTTCCTATTCCTTTAAAATATATTCATTTAGAGCCAGGAGCCGCTGGCTCATGCCTGTAATCCTAGTTATTCAGGAGGTTGAGATCTGAGGATCGTGGTTCAAGGCCAGCTCCGGCAGGAAAGTCTGTGAGACTCTTATCTCCAATAAACCACTAGAAAATTTGCCTTGAGCTGAAGAGCACAACAACAGCACCCAAGCCCAGAGTTCTAGCCCCATGACCCACTATATATTTTTTTCATATATATATATATATATATATATATATATATATATACATATATATATATTCCTCCACTTTCAGGATAATTATGAGTTTGAGCTAGAAGAAAATTGGGAAATGTCAGGCTTAAGGGACTTTTCTAATCTGTACGACATGGGAACTACTGTCTTGTTTTGCTAGCAAGAGGACACAAAATGTTCCTTTGAAAAATATTTTCAAAATTAGCTTTTTAACCAGTGCACAGTGATGACTCTGATGATCATAGTGGAGAAATTTCATTACTCCTTAAAATTTAGTGTAATATAAATCATTTTGTGATTATTTTATGACTCAAGAGTAGAGATGAGACTGAATTTCCAAATGTAATTCTAAAATGAATAGAACTCTGATAAATTCAATAATATCTTTACATGCATCTGACTTAAAGGTTGTTTTTATTTAGAATATTCTTTAATCTGTTTTTATTTTTCAACAGTTATCACTGGCATTGATTCAAAGTCATCTTCTCTTCAGTATTCTTTACATTAATAAAGATACAGTGTAAGCAATAGCGCTATTTGTTTGTATCATGTATTTTAATTTCTGGGAACAGGTCCTTATCTATCAACATTATTTTTTGGTGAGGAAAATGAAAGTTATATTCTGTTATATGTAATACAACTGGATAGATATATTATTTTAAATATAAATATAAATCTTAACCACCAAATATGTTTTGGCAATTCCATTAATATTTCTCTAGCTTATGTATATACAAATTACTTCTAATTTCAGATGAAATATTTGTCTTCTTCATCTATCTAGTTGTCAGACAGTATGTTGAAAGACATAAGCAATATAACTCTCTAATATAGCTCTCTAAATAAAATGATAAGTTAAAATTGATAGAAGTGGTGAAAGTAGCCTCAGAAAATCTAGCCTCAGAAATGGAATTTTTACAATTATACAGTGGCATTTCATTGTTAAATTTCTACATGTTTACACTGTATTCCAACCACTCTTATTCCAACCACTCTCACGCTCCCTCTTCTCCTTTCCCAACCAGAATAACATCTCCCCAAAGAGAATTTTTCAAGTGAATTAGAATATATCTTAGTTTATTTCCAATACTGAAAGACATTCTCAGTTATTTAATGCTGCAGTTTTGCTATTACTTTTTATTTAACTGGGAAAAATGCATTTCATGAAGCATCATTATGATGAGGTTAGTGGTAAGCAGGGGGTGATGTGAAAAATTCAAATTTCATGTCATTTTTAGGAGGAGATCAGTTTAATTAGCTTGGTACAACTAACCCAGAAGTCCAAATCTATCGGGCCAAGAGCAACAATAATAATGATAATTGTTGTTGGTCACTGAGGACTTGAATTTTGATGATCATGAATAAAATAAAATCCATAGCACTCTGTTAAGCAACTTGGACAGAATCCCTTTATTATCATTATCTGTAAACAACTCTACAGTTGCACAAACACAGCTTGAAATATCCATATCTGTTCTGCAGACATAAAGACCACATGTTCTGAGAAGTCTAACATTGGTACTCCTGTTTTTCACTGCCAGCTATAAATTTTCCTCTCCAAATGTAATGATAAGAATCAATTGAGATGTGTTTTTTTTGTTTTCTTAGTTTGTATTATATGCTGTTGGTAGAGTATATAGAGAATTTCATTTTTTTCCAATGCATCCATTCAAATTCTGCTTCATTAGGATATATATTTTAGTGAACCTCCCAAATCTAAATGAATCAGCTCCATTATGTATCAGTTCATAGGCAAAGTATATAGTGAAATGCCATTAAATAGTAAAATCCCTAATAGTATGGAAAGCTTTGTTACATAGAAGACAGATAAAAATCATATATAAACATTTCAAGCAATATTTTCCTTCACAAAGGTTGAAGGCTTTAATTTTCCTGTTTAAAATCTATTTTCAAAATTCTGGGGGTAAAAACAAATGTTAATGATGTATTTCTAGTTAGAAAAATAGCACTTACAAAAAAAAATAGCACTTACAACAACTTTTCTACAGTTTGAATGAATGCATTCCGAATGAATATTCTGCAATTTATATTTGCAAAATGAGGCCACTTAAGTCAAACCTTATTGATGTTATTTTGTTACAGTTGGATCTACCCTCCAGAGTATATTGTATGATTGACAAAAATATATTAAATATATGGGTTTCTTCAGAATTTGAATATGCATTATTTATTTCTATTCCTGGATTGCTCATGTAATTACATCATAGATCATAGATGAGACTGATACAGATACAAATACATATAGCTAGTGTGAATGCAATTGTGTTTTGAAATCTTTCCCAGCCTGCTTTCTCTCTCTCTTTCTCTCTCTCTCTCTCTCTCTCTCTCTCTCTCTCGCTCTCGCTCTCTTAATCTCTTGCTCTCTCTTTCTCTTGCTCTCATTTCCTTCTCCTTCTCCCTCTCCATATACACCATGTACTCACATTCTGAAATTTTTAAACTGTTTTTTTCTATGAACCATCTTAGAAAATGATCATTGGAGGATCAAAACATTGTTCAGAATCCTCCCTCCAGTTACAATGATAGCAGAAAATAGAGTACAATGGGCTGATTTCCTATAAAGTACTGAGGCTTTAACTAGGCTGAGGCCATAGGAGACCAACAGACACTCAGATAAACACTAGGATTGAAAAGGTAGTTGAAACACTGGTAGGAAAAACAAATGTACTCATCACCTGATTTAGGTAACTACAACTCCTCTATACATCATCTCAACAAAAAAAGTAAAAATTTCCAAAAAAAACTATTAGATGTTTGAGTATCCCATGAATAAAATATAAATTTTATTTCTTACCCCTAAATTCAGGCATTAAAGACACACATCTAAAAAGGGAAAATTTGAGATAATAAACACTAGGTTTTTCTTGCTTAGCCATTATAAATTAACCTGTCATAGCTGAGCATATTATTCTTAGAGATAAGAGTAGACTTTTAGTCTAAGGTAATTTGTACTAAAGCTTTATAATAAACTAATTTATGGGTAAATAGGATGTATATAATACCCATACTAGCCAAGGAAGCTATATCTAATAGATAATATAATGACATTGAGAGGCTTATGAATAAAAAGCAAAAAGACAAAAACTCAGAACACATTAAGGAAAACAATAATAAATGAAATCAAATCCATTTTTTTCAAAGCACTAAATTACCAGTGCCAAAGGATGCTTGAATAACTTTGATAATGTAGTGAACTTCATAGAAAATATAAATGTAACACATAATGGTCAGTAGGACAGGACATCCTTCTAAACCAAAAATGAGTCCAGACACAGCCTGTTTATCTTGTGAACAGGCTCAAGTATTCCCCTGAATAATATCTGGTATGTCTGTCATATTCTGAGAGCTCTCAAGTTTCCGTTTACATGACCAGAGTTAAAGAACTAAAAGCTTTATTATTTCCTTTCTTCTTAGAGTGAAATCATTGGGTCAGGAGGCAAAATTCAAGGCAAGACATTTCCAAGCACAATGGGTATAGGCAGGAAATGCCAGAATCCTATTATACTAATTCCACAAAAGCATGAATTATTAATGATGTAGTTCCCATTACAATGATTGGACATATATAAATGGACAGAGGACTCTGAGTGTAAGACATATTTTATAGAGAAGAATAAACATAAATACAAATTGAAAGCTCAATCGGGTTAATTATGTACCAGTTTGGATGGATAAATAAACTTTTTAGGCCAAGCTAAGATTTCCTGGAAACTGCATCAAACTTTTAAAATAAATATTAATCATTTTCCTATGTATTTTAGAAGCAATAGGCAATAAGGTGTCAAGTGGTCTATTATTTTACATGATTATCTTGGTAACCAATGGAAAGTCTATTAGATTAAAAGAATTTAGATATTTTTGGAGATGTCTAATTATGAAATAAATTAGCTTAGGGTGTCAGAAAGATATATAATTTAATTCCATGAAGATTATTTTAGATGGAAAGGAAGACGAATAAGAATTTATACATGAAAATCATACAAAAATACTACTGGAAACTTTTTAAATGAAAGGAAATAACTGGATATGAAAATAAGCTTGATGAAAATAGATGATATGCTTGAATGTAAATATAATTTGCATAAATACGAGAGGAAGAAAAAAGAACAAGCATATTACTAAAATCTAAAATTCTAAGTTCTGACAATTGCAATAAATATGTAAGACATGAAGAGCATACATTAGTATTCTAGTCGTTATTCAGAACATATTTGTCTATTATTATTTGCTGATAGATGTGCATAGTTTATTTCCACATCTCAGCAGTTCTAAATACTGGTACAATGAACAAGAGAATGAAGATATATCTTTGACATAGTTGGGTGAAAAGTAGGCAAAAAATTTCCTAAAAGAAGCCATAAAATTAGACAATAGACAAATTTTTAATGCTTGAAATGATTTATCATCAGGGAAATGCAAAGTAAAATCACAATGAGACATCGTTTCATAGTTGTTAGAATAGAAGGAGATATATAGAAGGAGATAATATTGCCAAGGAAGTACAGAAAAAAGATCTCTTGTACACACTGGAAAGAAATTCAAGTCAGTATCAACATTATTAAAGAGGAGGAGATTTAATAAATGTATAGTATGAATGTGAACACAAATACATACTTTCATGTCAATTAGGAAGAATGCTGTGAATACACCCCACTAAAATGAGAAAAGGAAACATGATCTGATAAAACAGCTAAAATGCTGCAATACAAGGAATACATGGAAAAATAAAGAGAATCATTAGTATTGAAAAATATGTGGAAAAAGACAATAGACAAGGTGAATAAAAAAAATGGGAAATTTTCCTTGAGGGAGAGGGTAACAGTGTTCAATAAGAAATGTACTCATTACCTCATGTATGTAATTGTAACCCCTCTGTACATCATCTTAACAATAAAGTTAAATTAAAAGTGTGTATGTGACCAAAGATGATGCTAAATACATCTAGATAAGGAAAAAGATAGTATTTCCTGTTTACTTAAGTATTTCTTATTATTTTAGTCACAGATGTCTTTTTTGAAGCATTGAAAGTTTTATTGCACAGAATTTGAGCTTTTGCTTTTGAGAATGAGTTCTTCCTTTCTGGGATATTTTCTGACTATTGTTTGTTTATAACAAAATTTTTCTTTTTACATACTAATGCATTATTCATTAAATATACCAAGTACATTTGTTGTTTCTGTAATATGTAAAATTCTGAGAAAAAGATAATTGGGTATGTGAATTTTCTAAAGAAAATTTAATTAACATTCTACACAATAGTTTAATTAGCAACTACACCAGAGTTATATAGAAATAAACAGAAAATATAACACAATAAAAAGTTCAATACTGGAAAAAGCTAACATGCACATTCTACTAGAAAAATGGTTGACATTGTCAAAGTTGAATTATTCAGAAAGTAGTTCAGGAATTTTATCTTAACCATTTGTAATTATGTTATTTTTACTTATTTGTTCAGCTCAAGTACAATAATGCTAAAAAAGCATTTTAATGTTGAACAAAAATTACTATTAAAATCATCATACTTTAATTGATTTCAAAGTTTTGAATGGGAAGGGATTTCTTAAACAGGGAAAAATTTGTAAATCAAGGGTCATAATACTAACAAAAACTTCTCTGCTTAAAGACATCAAATATAATAATCAAATATAAAATCCTTATTTGAACATCCAAGTGTTAACAGGGTATGTAGGACTCATTCTCAAGAAAAATTCACGGTAGAGAAAGGAGACAAGAAATGGATAAAAGACTATGAATGATGTTAAGCAAGATATTCTAGAGAGTAACTGGAGATATATGTCAAACACAACACACAAATGTGTCTGACATAGCACAGAATTATCTCAACTGAGCCCCAAGAGACATGGAGTTCTGAAAGCCTCTTCCATCTTCCATTGAAGCAGCTTCTGAGATAACAACGCTTTGAAGGAGATGCTAAAACAGTAGTGTGTGAAAACCCGAAGATATTTCTCATGAGCCTTTTCACTGCTGGGAAAGATGACTATATTCTATGTGTCCAAAGAGTGTATCTTAGAGATGATTTCTTTGTGTACTGTTATTAGGAATAATGATCTTTACTCACTCACTAAGGAAAGACTACACTCATTTCCAGCCTAGGTAGGATTACTAGTAAAATATAAGACAACAAGAGCTTTTGGTTTTAGATAAATAATATATTTTTAGTTCTTAAAGAACATATTTATTTTAAAATAGCTTGATTAGAAAACTGCTTAAATAGGGATACAGGTTGACCCATTGTAATAATGAGATGTATAAGACATTGTTGAAAATGAACTTTACAACTTCGGCGAAGGGGGTGTGGGAGGTGAGGGGGTGGGGGAAGTAGTTGAGAAGGTGGAGAGGGAAGGAATGGTAGGGGAAAAACAAAGGAGGAGGCAACAATGCTCAATAAGAAATGTACTCATTACCTTGCTCATGTAACTGCAACCACTCTGTACAGTATTTTTACAATAAAAATGTATTAACAAAGAAAATAAACCATCTGAAATGAGAGATTTAAAAATGTGGAAAAAATAGCTTGTTTAGAAATCAAGTCAAATTTAACTAGACATACTTCAGTTTGATAATTCTGACTGCCTAAAGCCTAGGAAAATTGGCATAAAAAACTTAATCTGAGTAAGACCTTCATCTGTGGGTCTTTACTAGGTTTAGGTTACAATAGATCATTGATTCACTGAGGTAGAACAATTTTGTAAAAATGATACAGCTAGTTATTCTGAGAAGGCAGAATTAGCTTGCTGGATTGTCATGTAATCTCTTTTGATGAGCCATGACTCAGATATCAAGAGAAAAGAAACTCAAGATTTAAATTTTCCAACCTCCTTTTTCTCCGAAATACTTCCTCCCACAACTCATTTCATTCCACTCACAGAATATAGATGAGTTATGAAAATAAGTTTTATTTGATTATGAATAACATTTTGTTTTCTTGTAGCATTTAATTATAATCTAAAAAGCCATTATCGTCGCAGTACATTTGTAGACAAATAAGTGATAGGAAATGCTACCAATCAAATTATAGTACTACAGATGAAAGATATAACCTAGCTTGCATATATTATAACGTGAAATGCATTCATTCTAGAACTAAAGTCATCAGATACGAAGTTAAAATTAAGGTAGATATTAGATATATACGTGAACGTAGACATAAATATAGACAAGTCTAGATATATATGTAAGATATTATTTACCTCTAGATTTTTTAATTTAGTATAATAATTTGAAACCCTTTCAGACATTGTTGTTTTTTACTATTCCACCAATATGTAGACCACAATTTGTTTATTCATTACCAGTTGATGTTTTCTTGAGGATATGCTATTTTTATCTATTATGATATCCTGGCTATGAGCATTTAAGTATAAGATTTTATGTGTTCATATGTCTTAATCTATTCTATAAACTATTTAAGATTGGGACTAGTAGCTCTTTTGTTAAATTATTGTTTTATTATTATAGTATTAGTATTTTATTAGTATAGTAAATAGTGAAGTGGGGTTTCATTGTGGTAATTCCTTTGATTCATACAAGTTGACATCTTGTATTATATTCTTTTAGTTTCCATACTGTCTTCCAATTATATTGTTTTGCATATATATACACATATATACACTCACATATTTAGCTCCAGTTCCATCCACTTTCCTGTACATGACATGATTTTTATACTATTCTATGGTATGTGTATACCATATTTTTATCATTCAAGAGGCATTATTTAAATTTATAGTTTAAATGTGATCAACTCAATTATGAAAAATGCTCTGAGTATACCTCACTCAAAAGAAAAAAGGAAACAGGATCCAATAAGACAGCTGAAACACTGCAATAAAAGAAATTCATGGAAAATAAAGAGAAGCAAAAGTATTTAAAAATACATGGGAAAATAGCCAACCTCTTTAAAAATAAGTGAATGAATTTGTAATGTAATTGACTGTATTTGCTACTGTTAAGTGAAGGAAACTAATTGCAAAAAGTACACTTGAAACCCTTTCTCTGTGTCACAATGCCTGTAATTGGGAGCGGGTAATCATTTTGATTTTGGAGAAGGCTTGCAGTAATCTCCAAGCTTGGAATTGGGTCCTCTTCCATTATGTCCCAAACTGTTGCTTAGTCTAGAAAAAGTGCCTGAGGCAGATCACAAAAGTATTTCATTTTTTAGGTAATTGATATTATGTTTCAGGATCTATCCTACAGCTGCCTGGTCTCTGTAACATAATTAGAAATGACAGGATTCAGGAAGCCAAAGCTTGGGTCTGCTGTGTAGTTCATGCGAAGGTTGAAGTTTTGCAATTACCATGTTTTTAATCAACGTTGTTCAGATTGCTTATATTTTCCATTTTCCATTACTAATATTTCCATTTTGGCATGAGCCAAAGAGAAACCACATGTGTGGTATTTTTTATTGATGATTTCTCACTGTAAATTCAGGAAGAATTTTTAGAAAAACATAAGTCATTTATTGTTGAAGGCCTAATTTGTTGCAAGAGAAAGCACATATAATGCTTGTAATTTGTGCTTTTTTTTTTTTTTTTTGGTCAGTCATGAGGTCTAAACTCTGGGCCTGGGCACTGTCCCTCAATTCTTCAGCTCAAGGCTAGGGCTCTACCACTTGATCCACACCTCCATTTCCGGCTTTTTCTGTTATGTGGTGCTGAGGAATCAAACCCAGGGCCTCATGCATGCAAGGCAAGCACTCTACCACTGAGCTACCTTCCCAGCCTGCAATTTTGTTATTTACATATGCATTATGCCTTAATTCTACACTCTTTATTTAACATGAGGCAGATTCAAATTTACCTTTGAGATTCTTATACCTTTAGATCCAAAGAAAGAATGATGAAGCTAAGCTCAGCATCAGAAGTCTGTACATTTTTCCCAAAAAGGATCAGAAATTAAGTATATTACTACTAAATAAATAAATACAAATAAATATTACTGTAAATACACTTTTTGAAGAATAGAATGAAGCAGAAGAAAACTATTTTGAGGCTTGAGTGAAAAGATTTCGATGATCTCAATATCTTTATTTATCTCTGTGATTTCATTGACTAGTTTTTCATATCCGGGCAAATAGTGTAAACCTTGATTGCTTATATGAAAAAATTTGTGTGTATTAGTGAAAGAAGATATGGCAAGTTTGTTAATTTTCTTACAGTATCTGTTTTATTCTGTTAAGAAAACATATACAACTTGCAGGTAATCATCAAAATATAGTTTCAAAACCATGAAACCCAATTACAAACACAAGAAAACTGGAAATGGTTTATTTTTCTCAGCTCCATCTGAGAACAAAAGCTGCAGAGAAAACCATCATTCTGAAAGGTGGAAAGAGGCAAACACAGAGACAGAATTGTGACCTACTTAGCAGGCTACATTCAATTCAGAAATTCATAGGAACTTTTAAGTGGAGATTTTGATGAATTACTCAAGGTTGCCATGAAAATAGGATGCTCCTGGGGCCGGAAGTCTTAGGGGAACCCCATACATTTGTCAGTTTTGTCTGTAGGTATCTGATCATGTTCTTTCAACATGTGAGTGTGTGTGTGAGTGTGTGAGTGTGTGTGTGTGTGTGTGTGTGTGTGTGTGTGTGTGTGTGTGTGTGTGTGTGGTGTGTTTGGTTTTTTGCCAGATGAAGTGGAAAGGCAAATACTGTAAAATTTTACCAGAGATTTCTCTACAATAAGAGATTGCTCTCCAGAGAGAAAGATCTTGCCAGAGCTTTGTCCTAGTTAGAGCAAGGGCATTCCTCGATTATGACAGTTGCTTTAGTTTGTCCTAGTGCATAATCAGCTTCAGCAAAAGACATAGAGAAATACTGTAGCCAAGGATAGCTGTAAGAGCAGAGATAACCGTTAATGTTTAACTACTAGTTTTGAGTTCATGATGATAATAAGTCAAATAGGCCCACAAATTAAATTGGAAACCCTAAGAATCCCGTAGGTATGAATATCTCTTTATATTCATTGCAGTGTATTTCAGTGGTCTTCCTCCTGACTCTTTTCTTTTCTCCCCCTTGCTCTGATCCCCCCTTCTGCATCCAGGCTTTATTATTACTGTTCTTAGTTGTTTTAGCTTTTCTGCAAATGAGTGAGAATATGGCATTTCTAATCTTGGTTTATTTCACCAAATGTAGTAAAAAAAAATCTCCATTTTCCATTTATGTTTCTACAAATAATATGATTTCAGATTTATGGCAGAGTAATATATAGGTATCATATTTTCTTTATCCATTCATTGATGGGCACTTCAACTAATTCAGTCGTTTAGCTATTGTGAACAGAACTGTTGTAATTATGGGTGTATATGTATACCTCTTATATCTTCATTTAGGCTCTTTTAGCTGTATGCCCAAGAGCAGTATGTAGGCTCATAAACTGAATCTATTTTAAGCTATTTGAGGAATGTCCCTATGGATGTCCATTGTAGCTGTACAAGTTTACTTGTTAACCAACAATTAATTGTGTTTCTTCTTTTCCCTCTGGAATCTTTGCCAGCATTCATTATTATCTCTTAGATAATGTTCTGATTAGAGTGACAGAAAATCTTAATATAGGTTTAATTTTTATTTTCTTTGATAAGCCTAAGTATTTGAACATTTTTCATATATCTATTAGATATTTGTATTTCTTTTTCTGAGATCTATTTGTCTAATTTGCCCATGTATTAATTGGGTTGTTCTTTTTTCTCTCTAGTTCTTAAGCTCTTCATATACTGAAGATACTATCTTTGTTGAGTAACTGGTAAATATGTTCTTGATTTTTTTGTATTTTCTCTTTGTTCTTTTGTTTCTTTTGATATCCTATTTGTCAATTCTTGCTCTTCTGAGCTGTTAGTGTTCAATTCAAAAATAATTTCTTGTGATTATATATTGCAGTGTTGATGCTGTATTTTGTTGCAGTAGCTTCAAGGTCTTAGGTCTTACATTAGAATTTCAACCCATTTCGAGTTAATTTTCATATAAAATGAAAGTAGGAATTAGTTTCAATCTCTGATGTCTATGTCCATTTTGCCCAGAACTATTTGTTGGAAAGAATGTTGTCTGCAATATGTGTTTTCCATCCTTTGTAAAAAACCAGGTGTCTGTAACTATGTAGGTTTATTTATGGATTTCTATTTTGTTTCATTGGTCATTATGTCTGTTCTTTGCCAGTACCATGCTATTTTTATCACGACAACTCTATAATACATGTAATTTGAGCTCTTACATGGCAATACCTCTAACATTGCTTTCTTTGCTAGGGATTACCTTTGTTATTTGTAGTTTTATATGGGTCCATGTACATGACATTAGGGTTTAGATGGGAATTTCATTGAATCTGTGTGCACCTTTTGGTAGCAGTGCCATTTTCATGATATTAATTTGGCGAATCTGTGGTTTTTACGTCTTCTAGTGTCTTCAATTTCTTTTCACAGTTTGAATTATCATTGTAATCTTCCATAGGAAGAAAGAAATCATAAAAAGTAGAATAAGAAAAAAATAGTGGAGAAAAAGCCAACTAAATCCTAGTTCCTCAAAGGAAAAATCAATAGACAATAATTAGTAAATATGTAGCCAAAATCAAATGAGAGGAAATGGAAAGTGGAAAGAAGAGAATGAGAGAAGTAAAGAGAGAGAGAGAGAGAGAGAGAGAGAGAGAGAGAGAGAGAGAGAGAGAGAGAGAGAGAGAGAGAGAGAGAAGATTACCAGAATAAAAAACAAAGTCATTTAATTGTCCCCATGAACATAAAGACTTTTGTGTGCTAGACTGGACTTTACACTCACAACTGAATCTTACCCTTGTAGGTGTTGAGAAAACTGGTTTGAAAATGTAAGTCTACAAAAAACTTGCTCATGAAAAAAAAAAACCAAAAGTAATGAAAATAAAACTGTGAAACCAGAATCAATGCTCAGGCTAACAAATTAAAGCGTGTCCTGTTGTGAATGTTTCTAGATGTGGCTTCTGATAACAAAATGTTACTTCCTCTCTACCAACAAAATTACCAATGAGGTTCATGTTACAAGTGTCTACATCACAACCTATAATAATTATTAGCATCAATTAGGTGTCCAAATGTGTCTTTAACATGTGTATTCATGTATATGATTCACTTTGATCAGAATCACCCCCACCATCATTTTCCCTCCTACTTCCTCCTTTTGCACGATCTATTTTATTTTGTTGGAAAATTCATACTTATAGAATACTTCACTTTCTTTAAATACAGTGTTTGATTTTGGAAAATTAAAACCTTATTTTTCTAAACAAATCCTATCACACGGGGGGATAATATTTAAAACATGCCACATTAACATTCTGTACCCTGGCCAGAATGCTACATAAACATATGCAACAGAGCTGAACAATTTAGTGGTGAAATGTTGCTGATTCTTTTTCCAGGTTTCTGAGCAGCTGACAGGAGAGGAATACCGTCTACAGTTTTAAACCCCTTGATAATTGGAAATGAGCACTTTGTTGCTCTTGTCTTTGGAGCAAGCAATTTTGGAGTCCTTTGGGACCTAACATCAATGCATTTGACAACAAATTGCCAGCTGGAAAACCCCAATAGTGTTATTCTTCAACTTCTTCCTTGTTGCCTTAGGCTATAACCAAGTATCTCAGCACTGGACAGGTAGAAACTTTCCCAATATTGACATTTATGATGGCATTATTTATATGATATGAGAACCAATTTGTCCCTGAGGATTGCTAGGTAAAATAAGCAAATTCAATGGCATTTTTATATGCTATTGCATGATGCCAGGGGCACTAGATGTTCTGTACTTATGAGAAGCATAAAATAGGATTACAGTATTGCATCTCCATCCACCTCCTTTGCATGACACATCTCTCAACAGCACTCGGAAGAACTGAACTGTTTGTAGGTGGTGTGGGAATACTTCGACTATTTAAAGGAAGTCCATATATATGTACATATATATGTATATATATATTATTTTCAAGGTATGTACAGAGAGGTTAAGGTTACATAAGCAAGGTAATAAGTGCATGTCTTGTCAAATTTGTTACCTCTTCCCTCATTTTTCTTCCTCTTTCCTTCCTCCCCAATCCACCCCCAAGCTGGACATATTGTCTTGTGAATATTGCTGTTACATTGGTTTCCCCTTTGTCCTTTCTCTCACTATTCTGTTATGCCCTGTCCCTTCTCGAATTCAGATGAATGTATATACAATACCAGGATACCAAAATCAAATACAGTGACAACAGAGGATAAACCATAGGAAGAAGAACGCATAAAAGAAACAAGAAATCACATAGTGCATTAAAAACAACAACAACAAAGAAAACATCATCTCTGGCCATAAAATAAATGCAAATCAAAACAACATTGAGATTCCACCTCCATCCCAGTTAGAATGGCTATAATCAAGAACTCTAATAACAACAGATGCTGGAGGGGATGTGGACAGAAGGGAACCTTACTGTATTGTTGGTGGGAGTGTAAACTTGTTCAATCACTCTGGAAAGCAGTATGGAAGTTCCTCAAAAGACTACCCATAGAGTTCCCCTATGACCCAACAATGCCACTTCTGGACATTTACTCAAATGACAACAAACAAAGCCATACTAAAGCTACAAACACTACTATGTTTAGCATAGTATTATTCACCATAGCTAAGAATATGGAACCAAGCCAGACACCGGTGGCTCACGCCTGTAATCCTAGCTACTGAGGAGGCTGAGATCTGAGGATCACAGTTAAAAGCCAGCCCAGGCAAGGAAAGTCATTGAGATTCTTATCTCCAATAAACCACTAGAAAACCGGAAGTGGCACTGTGGCTCAAACCGTAGAGAACTCGCCTTGAACTGAAGAGCTGAGGGACAGCATCCAAGCCCAGAGTTCAAGCCCCACAACCGAGCAAAAAAAGAAAAAAAAAGACGAATATGGAACCAAGCCAGATGCTCCTCATTATTAAGAGAATGTGATATATGGAGGTAGGTGGGTAGATTGATAGATAGATAGATAGATAGATAGATGATAGATTGATAGATAGATAGATCGATAGATAGATAGATAGATAGATAGATAGATAGATAGATAGATAGATAGACAGACAGACAGACAGATAGACAATGGAATTCTATGCTTCCATCAGAAAGAATGAAACCTTCCCATTGTAAGGAATTGGAAAGACTTGGAAAAAAATCATATTAAGTGAAGTAAGCCAGATGCAAAGAATTAGTATATGTCTAGAATAATCTTACCAGAGGAGCAGAATAGCTCAATAACTACATACATATGACCATATAAGATAATGCTAAGTGAAATTAACTCCAAGACATGGAAGCCCGTTTTAAAATTATTTACATTTACTCATTTTTAAACTTGTACTTCTGAAGCACCTTGAATAATAGCCATTCTTGCATATTCAGTAGGAAAATCTACAGTGAAATGGTTTTAAGTTAATGTGGTATACTGGAGATAGGAGGAGAACTTTTAGATCAGCTCTCATTATGATTACATAGTTGAACGTAATGGTTGCTCATAATTGATTCTTTTGCAGTTCCAGTCTCATCTCCACATCATATAAGGCTAGAAAGAATAATAGATGAAATGACTAAGAATAATGAAGTGAATTTTCAAAGACAAAACAAAAGTGAGATACAAATATGTACATATGTTTCACATATATGTAATGGAATGAGCTACCACTGCTCAGCTCCAAGATTAGTTTTGACCATGTTTCAGCTTCTGATTTTTTTTAATTTTAATGTTATAAAAAGAAACTTCTAACATATCTATTTGGAAGAATTTCTTTTTGGGGTTCTTTTATGAAAAGAGACTAGTGGCTCACATGTATAATCGTAAATTCTCAGTAGGCTGAGATCTAAGGATTATGGTTTGAAACTAGCCTAGACAGAAAAATCCCAGACAATCTTATTTCCATTTAATCAGCAAAAAGACAGAAGCAGAGATGTGGCTCAAATGGTAGAGCACCAACCTTGAGCAAAAATACTGAGGGATAATGTTCATGCCCTGAGTTAAAGCCCCAGTTCTAGAACCACCTATTCAGGTGGCTGAGGTCTGAAGAAGCCAATATTTGCAGCAAAGTCCATATGATCCTTTCGCTAATTAATTATAAAACTCTAATTAACCATGAGACTCCAATGAACCATGGGAGACTTCATTTCCAATTAACCAGAAAAAAAGCCACACTGGAAGCATGGCTTAAGTGATTGAGTGCCATCTGTAAGCAAAACAGAAAACAGTTTTTTGATTCCTAGTCGAATATTCCTGAGGTTTATGCCAGAGTCTGGTGCAGTAAATGGAGAATTAAAGACTTCCAATGGCTAGGTTAAAGCTGCAGAGGGGAAACCTGGCCATGATGTCTATAATCTTCTATCATGTCCACTACTGTAATAAGTATTAAATTAATGTTGGTGTGGCGGTAAGGCAGTTACAAGGCAAATAAGCTCTGGATTTGAGGTGCTCTGTCTAATATCTATTAATACATCTATATGTCTTTCCAGGGTTTCTTTCTCCTTGCTATAAATTATGTTATTTATAGATGCCTGGACAATTGACCCAACCATATATCTATGTAAGAAACTTTCCTATAAGTTTGGTAATTGCTGCCTCGTTACAAATGGGTGACTAAGCATACTGTTCAGATTTCTGATCCTAGGGATAAATTCACTTTCATTCCTGGCATAATTTATAGGGCCTTTGCTGAAGGTGAAAATAGTTTGCTGACAATTCATTTATAGATAATATTGATATGCTGCATAATTCATTTGTGTAACCAAGCTGACATTTTTTAAATGTTCTTCAATGTTGTCATACATGCCATGGGGGGAAAATAGTAGATGTCAAAGGAGGTTGAAATATTTTCACCATGCAACAAACTATTGCAGCACGGCTTGGATGTCTGCATTTGGGCATCAATAAACTTAAGCTCAATGTGAAAAAAGACCTTAGGATTTCAAACCTCATTTATCTTTATACTATGGTAGTATAACAGGGTCTTTTCATTCTCATTGTTAAAAAAAATACCTGTCCCTGGGGATCAATGGCTTATATGACTATATGACTGTAATCCTAGCTACTCAGGAGGGCGAGATCTGAGGATTGTGGTTTGAAGCCATCCTGGGCAGAAAAGTTCATGGGATTCTTTTTTCCCTATTTTAATTTTTTTTACCATTTTAATTTAAGTATATACAAGATGGAGGGTACCAGAATCAAAGACAGTGATTGCCAGGGATAAACCAATGGAAAAAGAAAAATTAAATAAAATAAGAAGAAAGAACTAGACACATCATGTTGGCGACATTAAGGCTAACAACTGAAAAAAAGACCTCTTGTTTCCATGCCTTGGAATTCATTTCAATTAGCAACATTTTGTATGGTCATATGAACATAGCTCTTAAGCTATTATGATTCTCTGACATGACTATCCTAGGCATATACTAATTATTACAAATGAGATAAACCATAGAGCTTATGTTTCTTCGGGTCTGGCTTACTTCATTTAATGATTTTTTTCCAAGTCTTTCCATTTCCTTACAAAAAGAGCAATGTCATTCTTTCTAATGGAAGCATAAAATTCCATTGTGTGTATATATACCACATTTTTGTGATCTGTTGACCTATTGAGGGGCATCTGGGTTGGTAAATGCAAATCAAAACCATATTGAGATTCTACCTCACTCCAGTTAGAATGGCCATTATCAAGAAAACAAATAATAACAAATGTTGGTGGGGATGTGGCCACTACTACACTGTTGATAGGAATGTAAGCTGGTTCTAACACTCTGGAATGCAATATGGATGTTCTTTAAAAGACTAAACAAAAAACTCCCCTTGATCCAGCAATCCCACTCCTGGGCATTTATCCAAATAATTTCAAGCTAGACCACACTAAAGCTACCCACACAACTATGTTCATTGCAGCATTATTTACCATTGCTGATATGGAACTAATCCAGATACCCCTCAATGTATGAATTGATGAGGAAGTAATCCAAAAATTCATATGGAACAATAGAAGATCCCAAATAGAAAAAACAATCCTTAGCCAAAAGAACAGTGCTGGAGGAGTATCAATACCAAACTTTAAACTCTAGTATAAAGCTATATTTATATAAAAACAGTTTGGTACTGGCACATGAACCAGCATGAGAACCAATGGAATAGAATCGAATACCCAGACATGATCCTACAGACCTATAACTAACTAATGATTGATAAGGGAGCCAAAATTATCAGATGGAAGAAAGAGAGCCTCTTCAACAATTGGTGCTGCCAGAATTGGCTACGCATGTAGAAAATTGAAGTTAGACTGTCACCATGCACCAGAATCAACTCCAAATGGATCAAAGACCTCAAGGTAAAAGCAGAGACCCTGAAAATATTATAGGAAGGGATAAGGTATATGCTAGGGCTCCTCAGCACAGGTCAAAACATCCTAAATAAAGATCCAGAAACACAACAAATTAAAGAAAGGCTAGATAAATGAGGTTGCATTAAACTGCAGCGTGTCTACATGGCAAAGGACATAGCTAGCCCCCAGATTGGAGATCCTTACTAGCTATACAACAGACAAGGGTCTCATATCAAAAATATACCTAGAGCTCAAAAAGTTAATCCCCCAATAACAAATCCCTAAAGAAAGAACCACCCCATTAATAAGTGGGCTAAATAATTGAAAAGAGACTTCTCTGGAGAAGAAATTAGAATGACCAATGGACACATGAAGAAATACTCAATATTGCTGGCCATAAAAGAAATGCAAATCTCAAACCATAAGACTCTTATCTCCAACTAAAACTACTCAGAAAAAGCCTGAATTGGATCTGAGGCTCAAATGGTAGAGCACTTGCCTTGAGCACAAAGAGGCTCAAGGATAGCACCCAGGTCCTGAGTTCAAGCTCTAGACTGGCAAAAACAAAAACAAAAACAAAAGCAAACAAAACACACATTTTTCTACTTCAGAATATCTCGCTCTAAATCCACAAGGTGTATGTGTTAGAATTTTTCTGTTGGAACTTACCAGGCACATTATAAAAGATTGCTATCTATCATGAATACCATTAGCACTGTGATCACTGCTGTTTGGTATGGTACAAATAACAATCTGACAGTACCCTGTTGCTTGTTCTGAGGGACGTTTAAATTGAAATATTCCTCATCACCAAGAACAAAACCAAACACAATGACTTGGAATTCCAACAGACACACACACATCATGCTTTGTGCCTCTTCAAAGTGGCAGGAAGTAACTGTGCCTGGATGATGGTTGTCATTGCAGGAAGCTCATGAGTACTATACCCTGAACATCATACTCAGAAGAGTCCTGACTGTTCATCCTGTGAAACTTGTACATCTTGCTTGACCATCTGAAATACTTTTTCAATGAATTTCACTAGATAATATTGTTAATATTATTAAAACTTGGTTAACTTGGTCATATCATTCTTACTGTGTTTTAAAAATAGTCATCATCAATAATTCTCTACCCCGCTTATGCTAATCTTTGCGTAGAAACTATTTAGGGTATGTGTATCACAGGTCAAAGTAATTTTACTGAATTCCAAAAGTTATCAGCATCCTCATTTAATATTTTCTTGGGGGACATTATTGTGGGGGACTGATATGTGACATTTTCTAGCTTTTTTGTAAAATGTCCAATTTAATGACATTTATAGTCCATTGACAGCTATGCTTAAGGCAAAGGTTTGTAAGTAAATCATTTATTGGGGGAAGTTATCTATGAGTGAAAAATCATGGTAGGCATACAAGAATAGAAGGAAAATACAACACAAGGATACATTCTTCATATGTCTTGTGATATGGATGTCTGAAGTTAAACTATCAGAACTCACTGAAAAAAATTATACAATCAAGCACATAGTCAAATTTTCTGCTCCTCACTCCCACTAGTCAAAGATTGTAGCACAAACATGGACAGCACCATCTCAGGGTTGCGTATGGGTGAGTGCCTGTGTCTTGCGCTTGGTGTGCAATGCTATAGGATCTGTAAAGTCCAGACAGAAATAAATGCCCATGCCATGTTGCAGGTCCAGGGTGAAATGCTGTTTCATTGTCCTCACACATCACTGGTCAAAGACAAATCTCTGAATCTCACTGCATTACAGAGATTGGCTATTAATTCAGCAGCACAAAACATAAGCCTTTTATCTTTATTATCAATATCCTGATCTTAGCTTTATGTTTTATAACTGTATTATTCACACTTCTTTTTCTGTAAGTTCTGTGAGGCTTTTTTAAGATTCACATTTCCACAAATTCATTTCTGAGTATGGATTCTAGACAGCTTTGGGCTGCCTCCATTCCTACATTTATTTCGTCTCTCGTGCTTTACCCTATATTTATCTTCATATTTCTCATGTGATCCCATTTTATGAATACTTCTAACCCTTAGTTACAAAAGCAAAAAAGCTAATATTTTATGGAGCCTTTTTTACAGGTTTCTATATTATATTCTTTATAGAGAATTTCTCTTCTTATGGGGTGATAAAATTTTAAAAATTCTAGGCATGCTTGCAGAGATAATTTCCAACTTATTAAATCTTGTAAGAATGATCCAATAGCTAGATATCAACTTCACTCTTATTGACAATTTAACATTGTAGATCTGACTCCTATTGATTGTATCTCTCTTACCTATTGAATTACACTCATATATATATACATATATATACATATATAGATTATATATATACATATATATACATATATATATATATATATATATGCTCAAGAGTGTTGTGGTAGGGTCAGAAGGTAGAACTATTTTTACTTGTTTGAGGAGTTTTAATACTGATATGAGTAGTGGTTACAATAGTGTGCATTCTCATTAACAGTGTACAAGAATTCATTCCACCTCGCTCCCTGGTATTCTTGCCAAAATTCATGGCTACTTGTTTTCTTTATGATTACCATTCTAACTGGAATGTGATGAATCTTAGTGTAGTTTTGATTTGCATTTCTTTTATGGCTAAGAATAAGGAACATTTCATGTGTCTATTAACCATTTGTGTATCTTCTCACAATTTTACTTTTGCTTTGTCAACTTATTAATTGTGTTAGTCTGTTCCCATTTTAGATTTTTGAGCTAGTATATTCTAGATATTAATCATGTGTCCAGTGCATAGCTTAAAAGACTGTCTATCATCTTATGAGCTGTCTTTCATAATTGTACTTTTCTATATGGAATATAGAAGATAGATAGATAGATAGATAGATAGATAGATAGATAGATAGATAGATAGATAGATAGATAGATAGATTAGATAGATTAGATAGATTAGATAGATCATGATGGTAAATGTGGGAACATTATGAGGGCAAAAGAAAATTAGGAGAAGAAAAAGTAATAAAAGAAATAAAAGAGGATACATATTACTGAAATATACATAGAAGATTCCATAAGGAAACATTGTAAGCTATGGAACAATGAGGGATGGGGAAGGGATAGGGGAGAAGAAACAGCAATAGAGAAGATTAATCTGACTTGATGACATGTCCATTTCTGAATACCAAAAAAGTTCTTTTCTATGGTTAATATTCAGTAAACAGAAACTTAAAACATGAGGACAAGAAAGTAACAGAAGCTTTGTTCTGTGTATGTACCAGCAAGAGGATGAAAGATGAATCAAGAAGGTGACTGGGGGGAACTAGGGTAGAAGTACTTTGAATGCACGTGTGAAAATACATGAAACCTGTGGCAACTGGTCTAAGAGAAAAGGATGGAGGATTAGGGAGGATTAGGAGTTAGGCTTGATCAGGCTGCATCCTATACATGTATGGAAACATCATAACAAAATCCCTGCCCCCACACACTTAAAATGTGCTAACAAAAGACTTTTCCAAAAAGAAGCATGGAAAGTAAATCAATATAAAACATCTGTTCTTGCCATTAATGCACACCTTGATTTAGATATTCAGTGGAGTGAAAGAGGTGAAATTGAGCCGGTTCTGTGGAAGAACTTGACTAGGATGTGTAAAAGTCACAAGTGAAATCAACATCGAATAAGAGAAAAGTATCACACAGGATGTTCTTCCATTATAAAAACTTATTTTTTTCAAGCCCCAGCTGAAGTTGTATCTCCCAAGGAAATCTACATATTAGCCCATAAGGATCTTCTTTTCTAAAACAGGTGAGGAGTCAGCTCTTTTATACTGTCCCCAACTTGCCCACCTGTAGATTTTATCTTAGAAAACTGCCTCAAGATTTTTGGTTGTATGTCTGGTATGTGCCCTTGCTCTTTTTAATAATAAGGGCTCTTATTGATTTTACATTTTCATAGTTATACCAATTTGTAATCCGAGGGTTAGCACTTGTATTAAGCCTGAATTTTAAGGAAGCCCTCTCAATCAATTTATTTTTACAAGGAAATGTATTTTTCTTTGGCACTCTATCAAAGAAATAATAGCTAAGTTCACACTTGCCAAAATGATAGACATGATTATTGGTACTTATATCTATTTTTATTCATTCAATTGAAGCCTGTAACCAAACTGGAAAAAAATGTCAAAATTCATAATTTTATCACATGCATATGATATTTGCGTAGAAGAACTTAAGAGAACACATTCTCACTAAACTAAGCAAAGGATATAGAAAACTGCAAAAATGAAGTCATACAAGAGGTGGTAACACAGGCCTGTAATCTTACACTCTTGGGAGGTGGAGATGAGGGCATGATGAAGTTGTTCTTTCCAGGTGTTTCATCACAGTGATGCAAAAACAGGGCTGATACACCTCCAGTTAGCATGAAACATGCAGTGAAGTGCAAACATTTTTCCCCTGAGGACAGTAATAAAACAGGTCCATTACCTCTTCCTTCAAGTTAATATTATAGTGGGAATTCCTAAGAGAGCAGTAAGGTAGAAAAGCTTAAATACATATGACCAGAAGTGGAAGGAAGAATTAAAATGTAGAAAAACAAATACATATGAACAGAAGTGGAAGGAAGAATTAAAACTGTCAGTATCTATTGATGATACATTCATACAAGTGGAGTTTTCACCTACAAAACACAATTTTAATCATGTGAGTATATCCAGGCTTCTCTTTACACATGCAGCAGGGAGTGTGGACTAGTGAAAAAGGGGATCCTCAGTATATTTTCCATTCAACACTCAGCACCCAAACAAAGAGATTCATTCTCCTTCTTTAAATCAGAAGCAAAACACTGGGATGTGAAATTTTAAAGGCCTTCCTTACTATATCACTAAGCAGCATCTACTATCTAGACTTCAACAAAAGAAAGTGATATAAGACTTCTGCAAAGAAAAAATGCTAAATATCACTGAAAGAAATCAAATAATTCCTAAATAAATTCCTAGCTGTAGTTCTCAAGATCCAATGTTATTAAAGGTGTCAACTCACCAAAAATTATTCTATAGGTTTAATGAAATTCAAATCAAAATCTTAGCAGGAACTTTTGTTGGAATTAGCAACATCTTTCCAGAATTTATGTTAGAAATAAAAGGGAATATTGGGGAAATTGTAAAACTAATCTTTTAAAGATAGAAGCTGGAGCTTGTACATTATTTTACATCAAGATTTATCCAAAGTTGTTTCACATAAGCAGTAAGAGATAGCATAAAGACAAACACTATATATCAATAAAATGTATTCCCAATGAACCTAGAAGAAGCTTATATTATCAGTCATATGACTGAGAGGGATGAAAACACCACTGGTTTTTACAGGCCATTTAACTTCCAAGCTGGATCTAGGATAATATAAGCATAATGGTGTTTATTTTAGAATAAAACAATAGAAGTGTAAAACAAGCTTAATTGCGATTTTTGTCATAATGTCTTGCTATTTAAAAATGTGTTTCCTTTCCTATTTTAATAGTAGTTTCACATTTTATGAAAAGATATTACTGTTCATTTGAATACTTACTATATTAATGTAATTAATGTAATAAGGAGAACTAGGATCAGTCTCATGAGAATCAACAATGATTACACGGAAAGACACAGTGTACTTAGAACTTAAAAATACCCCAGATTTGAGCACATTATCTTGTCCACCTATGTTAACCTATGTTAATCATCTTAAAAAATAATCTTATAAACTGAGTACCAGTGACTCAGACCTGCAATCCTAGCTGCTCAGGAAGCTAAGGTCTGAGGCTCATGGTTTGAAGCCAGCCTGGGCAAGAAACCTCTGAGACTCTTATCTCCAATTAACCAGAAAAAGTCAGAAGTGGACGTCTTGCTCAAGTGATAGAGTGCTAGCCTTGAATGAGAAGCTAAAGGACAGTGCCTAGGCCCTGAGTTCAAGTCCCAGTATTGGAATAATAAAATTAATAATAATTTGCTGAGAATAAAAGGAGAAAGAGGTACAATTCAAATTTGGAAGCAACTAATATAATTTGGAAACTATGAAGAGATATACAACATTTATTTATACCATTTGAATTAAAAGTAACCTATTGAATAAGCCTAAATAAATTGTGCTAAAAATTATGATTAGAATAAAATATACTATACTTGGTATAATTGTCAGGAGTAAATTTTATATTAAAAAAAATCAAGGCTGGGAAGGTGGCTTAGTGGAAGAGTGCTTTCCTTGCATGCAAGAAGCCCTGTGTCAGACCTTAACATTAAACCTGAATCTCTGAAACTACTGCAGGACAGAGTAGGAGAGACACTTGAACTAATAGGCACAGGAAGGAACTTCCTGAACAGAGTCCCAGGGTCACAACAAGTTGGAGAGAGACTCGACAAATGGGACTACCTTAAAATAAAAAGCTTCTGCACAGATAAAGCTATCGCAACCAAGCTAGAAAGACAACCAACTAATTGGGAAAAAATATTTACCAGCAATATATCAGACAAGGGGTTAACATCCTGTATATACAGGGAACTCAAGAAACTAATCCCTCCCAAACCTAACAAACCAATTACTAAATGGGCAAGGGAACTAAAGAGGGACTTCTCAAATGAAGAAATAAAAATGGCAAAGAAACACATGAGGAAATGTTCATCATCCCTGGTGGTGAAGGAAATGCAAATAAAGACAACCCTAAGATACCACCTTACCCCAGTCAGAATGTCCCACATCCACAAATCAGCCAACCACAAATGCTGGAGGGGATGTGGAGAAAGAGGAACCCTATTACACTGCTGGTGGGAATGTACACTTATACAACCACTTTGGAAAGCAGTCTGGAGGGTCCTTAGAAAGCTAAAAAATTGACCTCCCTTATGACCCAGTCATACCACTTCTAGGCATCTACCCTGAACAACAGGAACCAATATACAAGGACACGTGCACCTCCATGTTTATTGCAGCACGGTTTGCAATAGCTAGGATATGGAAACAACCCAGATGCCCCACTACAGATGAATGGGTCCAAAAATTGTGGTATCTATACACAATGGAATATTATGCAGCCATTAGAAATGACAAAATAATGGCATTTGCAGGGAAATGGATGGAGCTAGAAGGAACCATGTTGAGCGAGGTAAGCGAAGAGCAAAGAGACAAATGGTACATGGTCTCCCTGATAAGTGGATGCTAAATCCAAAATGTTAGGTGATACAACAAAACCAACAGGACTTAAGAAACAAAGAACTCCCACTCATCTGGTCAAACCACTACTAAATATCCCCATGCTGCTGATTACATGTATGGTATATAACATGTGAACACCGTTATATGTTATAGACTGTGATAGACAATTTGCTCCAGGAAAGTTATAATGAACTTGTGACTTTAAATGAGCATCATTATTCCATAATACTGTGAAATTTGGGAAATTATGTAATCACTTAATTACAATAAAAAAAAAGAACCTTGGGGAAGGTAGGGAGGGAAGGGATGGTAGGGGGAAAACAATGGAGGGGGTAACAATGCTCAATAGGAAGTGTACTCATTACCTCACTCATGTAACTGTAACCCTCTGTATAGCATCTTTACAATAAAAAAAAGAAAAAAAAAGAAGCCCTGGGTCCAATTCCTCAGTACCACATAAACAGAAAAAGCCAGAAGTGCTGTGGCTCAAGTGGTAGAGTGTTAGCCTTGAGCAAAAGAAGCTCAGGAACAGCCCTGGCCCTGAGTTCAAGCCCCAGGACTGGTAAAAAAAAATCACAATTAGTTACTGATAGCTTATGCCTATAATCCTAGCTACTCAAGAGGCCAAGTTGAGGATTGGTGTTAGAAGCCACCCTGATCAGGAAAGTTTGTTAGACATATACATATATATATATATCTATACACATACATATATGCATATATCTATACACATACATATATGCATATATCTATACACATACATATATGCATATATATGTATATATACATATATATGTGTATATATATATATATATATATATATCCAATTAACCACCATTTTTTTTAAAAAAGCCAGAAGTAGAGCTGTGGCCCAGTGGTAAGGCAGTAGCCTTAATCACTAAAACTTAAGCTATGAGTTCAAGCCCCAGAATGAAAGACAGAAAGGGAGGGAGGAAGAGGGGGAGGAAGAGAGCGAGAGGAAGAAGGAAGGAAGGAGGGGAGGAAGGAAGGAAAGAAGGAAGGAAGAGAGGGAAGGAGGGAAGGCGGGAGGGAGGGAGAGAGGGAGGGAGGGAGAGAAAGGAAAGGAAAGATAGGAAGGAAGAGAAAATATTATATTCTGAATGATATAATGATTTTCAGGAAATCACTTTAATTTTATTGAAAATAACCTCAAAATTTACACAATCTGTTGAAATTTTCTTATTAAATGCATTACATTGTGAAATAATACTCAAGGTTCTCACTTCTAATTAAAAGAATAAATAGTTCATTAAATCTTCCCAAAAGAATTATTATTTTAAACACTGAGGATAAACAAATAATATAGAAATTGAATAAAAATTTTGCTAGCTTTGCAGTATTATAAAATTCCATTATTCACAGAGATTGCTTCATTGTAATTACTCAGTAAGTTATGTTCAATAACTGAAACATCTAAAAATTAGATTGTATCTTTAATTGTAAAAAAAACACATATTTTTCCTTTCTCCAATTAACATTTCATTTAAAGACTGTGAAAACCATGGTACATGTGACTTACATCAATAATTCAAGATATTTGTGATGCTGAGATTGTGGTTTGAGGCCGACGTGGAAATAAAAATATAAAGGGTTCTCCAGATCTCATATCAATAAATAGTTGGACTCTAGGAAATCTTAAGAGGCTGAGATACTTGTGGATATGAGAGATGAACAATTACTAACAAAAGAGACTGCTGCGGCTGATATCGCCTCCAGTCATGTCATTGTATATGGCCCTCGATCATATATCAAAGTTGGTCTTCTACTTAACAGTAGAGTATCTTAAAGTGATAACCTATCACTTCTAACAAGAGCGTATAAAAACAGTGAAGTGTATGCCTTGTTTACTCTCTTGGATTTTTCTCATAATGTGTGAAGCCACCCGCTAGTCCCCTGTGTCAAGAGATTGAAAATCACTCCACAACAATCATCTGAGTCATGCTTTCAAATCACTAGAACTCCAGCCAACAACTTGACTATAATCTCATGAGAAACACTGAGCCAGGTCATTATTGAGTTAAGCTTCATCAGAATTTCTAACATTTAGAAACTGAGTAAGATGATAACTGTTTGTTGTTTCATGCTGTTAATGTTTTAAAATTATGTGGGAAAAGATAAACAATGACATTTTAGAGGCAAATAAACTTTGTAAATTTTTATTGGTTTGTTAGCTAAACAAACTTTGGGTATACCTACATTACAGTATAATATGCAGTGGTTGCTTAAATTTTATTCCCTTGATTTTTTTTAATTCAAATGCAGAGATAGATTTTATGGTTAGAGTTCTAGATATCCTCTCCATCTAGTTTTAAATAAATTAGAAAACTCCTCTATAGCAAGGTCATATGTCGGATGCTATTTCCCCGTAGGTCTCAATTTTATAGAGAAATTAGAGTTTTGCCAAACTCTATGGAAAATGTCCAAGATATTTCTTAGTCAATCAGAATCCTTAAATTCCAGTCATTGAAGATACCATAGAAGAGCTCTTGATTCACTACCAATAAATACTGATTTGGACAATTCCACCCCTGACTTGACAGGCTGTAAAATGAGACTGCAAATCTTTGGCCTATGAGCATGAATAGAGAAGGAAAGAGAGAGTTCTTCTTTATAACTCAGCTGACTGGATGGGCAGAAAGCCAAGCCTCTACCATATTATATATGTATTGAAATGGAGGGTATTGATAAAGGACTAGGCAGGGGAAGCCTAGTATTTCTCTAATTGTATATCTTAAAAGCTCCTTTGTCTAAGAACAATGGTTCTGTTTCCCAATAGATTTTTGTGCACCATTTGCAAACACAATAGACATATTTCTGGAAGAAATAAAAAGATATGTTATTACAAGTCTGGGAGACTAAATGTATGTATAACATTTTAGTTTGGCCTTTTATTGAATTAGATTAATGGCCAAATTGAGATTGCTGAAGAAATCATCAGTAAACTTGATACAGTTCTATCAGCACAAAATACAAAATATACTAAAAAGAACTAAAGAAAGAAGAATAGAAACTCAATGACTCATGGCAGTAGTGTGTAGGCAATGTAACTATATAGAGAAAAAGAAAAAGACAAAGAAAACTCCAAGACATGGACACAAGAGGTTTTACTTGTTGTTTTGTAATGTACTATGTGATTTTTTTGTTCCTTTTGTATGTTCTTCCCCCTGTGGTATATCATCTGTTGTTACTGTATTTGATTTTGGTATGCTGGTATTGTATGTACTTTATTTGAATTAGGGAAGGGAAGGGAAACAATAGAATAGTGAGACAAAGGACAAGGGGGGAACCAATGGAACAGTGATATACACAAGACATTTGTTGATGATCTGTACAACTTGGGGAGGGGGTGGGGAGAGAAAGTAGGAGAAAACTGAGGGAAGGGGTGACAAGGTTGACAAGAAATGCACTCATTACCTTACTGATATAACTGAAACCCCTCTGTATATCACCTTGACAATAATAAGAGAAAGCAGTAAGGATTCAGGTGGACCTGTTGCAACAAGGAGAATTACAAAATGTCATGTCAAAGCAAGCTTTACAATGTCGGTTTGGGGGGGGAGGGGGGTATGATTGGGTGGGGGGGAGGGGGGAGGCTGGGAAGGGAGGTGAAGGGTAAACAAAGGAGGAGGCTGCAATGCTTGGTAAGAAATGTATGCATTATCCTGCCAATGTAATTGTAACCCCTCTGTACAGTATGCTCTCGAATAAAATAAAATAAAATTTAAAAAAAAAAGAGAAAGCAGAAGACAAAGAAGGGAAGGAAAAACAATGGAAGAGATATTGCATGACATTAGAATTTGAACTTAAAAAATAACCTACAATCCAACAGGCTAAAATTATCCCAAGCATGCCAGACAAGAACACCACAGAGAGCTGGGTTCCAGTGGTCCATGCCTTTAATCCTACATATTCAGGAGGCTGAGATCCAGAGGACTGTGATTTGAAGCAAGTATGGGCAGAAAAGTTCTCATCTCCAATTAACTAACAAGATCCAGACTAGAATCATGGTTCAAGTACTAGAGCACCAGCTTGAGTTCAAGCCATTGTACAGACATACACACAAAAGAATACAAAAAAACTAAAAATGGTATTAATATTATGAAATGCAAGCACTCTATTATTTTCAGAAAAACAAATATGATAATTTCAGTAATGGTGATTATAAAACATCAAAATTTCAATTTTAGAGAATATGGACTTACTTTCCGCTACATAGCAGAAATTTTCTTTTTACTTTCTCTTACCCCATTCAGTTCATGTATTAAATAGGAAACTATTGATTTCCACAATTGCTTTCAAAATGATGACCTTTCTCCCATCTTCAATTGAAGAACTTTTCATAGCCATCAGTTAAAGTTCTCCAACAAAAGGAAAAATGCAATTTTCAAGTCAAGTTACAACAAATACTAACACGACACGTAATAATTTTGTAAATGAGGTCCTAATTATTTGTTATTCTCCTGGTCTTAGAAGAGTCTTCCTTGTTACTCTAGGGTAACAGAAACTAAACTGTTTTCCATGTATGGGAGTTAAACATTTTTTAACCATCCAGTGTGTTTATTTGTGGATTTAAAGGCACATTCTAGTTACCGTAAATGAGGAAAGCCATGCAACCTATGTTTCTTCAGGTCTGGCTTACTTATTTAATATAATTTTTTTCCAACTCTCCATTTCCTTGTTAATGGTAGAATATCATTCTTTCTGATGGATGAATAGTGATGAATTATACAGGTCTCTAAGCATTCACACACAGTGAGAACAAAGGAAGATAATCTTAGAAGAGGATCACAAGGACTCAATAAATATGTACATATGACCATATAAAACGATGCTTATCAAAATGAACTCCAAGAAATGGAAACAAGAGGTATTTTTATTGTACTCTTTGTGGTTCTTTCCTTTATTTTTCATTTTTATTTTGGTTTATTCTCTTGTGTCACTGCTTTTGATTTCTGTATTCGTTGTCTTGTATATTATTTGGGGAGGTGAAGGGAAAGCAAAGAAACAGTTGGACAAAGGATGAGCCATATTTCAGAGTGACTCACTAGTAACTCTGTTGGAAGTGAACTATACAACTTGGGGAGGAGAGGTGTCAGGAAAGAAAAAACTGGGCGAAAATGAGGGAAGTAGGGCCAATGTTCAAAAGGCAATGTACTCATTACCTGAATCATGTAACTGTAACTCCTGTGTACATTACTATTATAATAATTTTAACAAATAAATGAAATAAAAATATTGATTGAAATAAATTCCAGGAAATGGAAAGAAGAGGGTTTTTGTTCACTTTTTTTTTTACTATTTTTGTTTTCATTTCCTTTTGTCTTGTGTGTTTGTTTATCTGTCTTTGGGAGGGTAAGGTGTGGCACAGAAATGGTGGAATAAAGGGTAAACAAATGCAGCGGTGATATTCACCAGACACAATGTTGAAAATGAACTATACAACTTGTGGGTAAAGATGGGAGATTAAAGAATGGGAGAGGGCAAGGGAAGTTCAAAAGGAGTGTACTCTTTATCTGATTTATGTAACTGTAAGCCCTCCGTATATCACCTTCACAATAACAATAAATACATTAAAAAATTCAAAATACTTGCTGATCCTCAAGTTTGGCAAGGAAATGGAGTCAAAGAAGCACTTTTGTTCTCTACTGATGGAAGTGAAAATGATTTCCATTTATCTGGAAAGCAATGTGAAATACATATCAAATGTGAAAAATATGGAACTTTCGCCTTGACAATTTTGTAGTAGATAAAAAGTTTTCCTAAGAGATAGTTGCATATGATAAGATGAACATTTATAATGCTTACAGATGCATAGAAGATATGGAACTCTGAATATCAATCAATGGGAAATATATTGAATAAACTATGGCTTTTTTAAAAGAATTTTTTAATGAGTAACTATAAGGATTATATAATGATAGTCATACAAACATTCACTTGTAGTTCAGTGCAGGGAAATCTCCCAGAACTTGGGAGGTGAAAGCAAGAGGACTATAATTTGAAGACCAATTTTAAACTAATAAAATCCTACATCAAAATGTAATAATCAGCTAATTAATTAAAATTCAATTAAAAACTAGTTTATATAATCAAACAGAGTTGTTTCCAAAGTAAAGTTCTCTGAAACACTTAAATTTTGCTTTGACATATATAATATGGAAATTTTACATCTATACACTTAGATTTTAATAATTACATATATTACTGAAATGGCACAATAAGTACAACACTATTTCCTTCTCATATTTGTGTAGTATTATTAAAATTCATTTTATTTATTGGAAAAATGACATTCAAAACACTGAGTAAGCTAGACAAAATTAGGCAGTTAATATAAAAATGCAAATCTGAATCCAAATATTAACTTATTACCGAACTTCTATGCTAATTAAATCCCATTCTTATATAAACTAATTGATTCTTTGTTGACACTTGAATTGATGACTTCCAAATTTTCTTCAGTCTATTTGTTTAAACTTGAAGATTATTTTAAAATCTATAAAAACATGGGTTTTCATTAAACAAATAAGGAAATATAATAAATTTATGCACACATAAATGAGCCCCAATAGCCCTTCCAATTTCAGTAAAAGAGGGTAAAACTACCACAGTAAGAAGTAATGTGCTTATAAACAAAAAGTGAAAAGTAAATTCAACTTTCAGAAACAATTTTCATGGTGTTGTACATTGTCATTTACACTGGATTTTCACTATATTATTCATCATATGAGTCTGTGAATGAGTAAAACACATATATCACTATATGGTAAAGAAAACTGATAGTTTAGAAAGAAAAATTTCTTACAACCAAAGTAATTACAAGGTTATTTGTTAAAGCAAAATGTCTGTATTTTTTGGCTGTATTTTAATAAAAATAAATTGGAAACTTATTTAAGAAAATGAAATCCATGGATCATCAATAAATAATGAATAATTTGAGGAAATTGCTAAATCAGTATTGAGTGGTAAGGAAACATCAATGTTCAGTAGTGTGTGTATGCAAGCTGATTCATACACCATAGATTATAGTTTTGCTTACAATAATTAGATTATATTTATTTTTGCTTGAGTGCCCCAAAGTACACATGCAAAATAATTTAAAGAATTTAGTGCTTTGAGTATTCTCATTGTTTATTTGATAGTCAATATATTATCAATTGAATGAATGTATTTTTATTAATTTTTTGAAAGTAAAGATTAGTATCCTTTAACAAATCTTAAAATTATGCCTTCAGGTATAAACTCTAGAACTAATTTTATACTTGTACAGCAGGGAAATACACAGAATTTATAGCAACAAGATAATAGAACCAATGCGGTAATAATTACAGTGTCTCCTATCTACACCAGGGAACACTCTATAACAAAGTAAATGAATAATCTATGAACAGAGGTGTGGCATACATAAAATTAGAAAAAATAATGTTGAATAGATAAAACTACAAAAGCAGGTGCAAAAGGATTCTATTTATTTTTAATTTATTTTGTACTATCTTTAAGTATGAGTACAAAGATGTTGCCCTTTAACAAAGCAGTTTATGAGTACAATGCATCTTAATCGATGTCACCCCTTTCAATATTCTTACCAATTCTTTCCTTACTTCCCCTTCCTTCATGTTTCTTAAATGTGTAGAATTTACACTGAACACTTCTCTTCATTTGTGTACCCTTTTCCCCTTGATGTGCACAAAAGAGAACTCTATTACAATTAGCATGCAAACTTGGGCATGTAAACTTGTTCAACCACTCTTTAAAGCAGAATGGAGGTTCCTCAAAAAACTAAACCTAAAGCTTCCCTATAACTTATCAATTCAGCTCTTGGGCATTTATCCAATAGATCACAAAAAAGGCTTCATTAAAGCTACCAGCACAACCATATTCATTGCAGAATTGTTTACCATGGCCAAGACATGGAATCAAACCGGATGCCCCTCAGTGGATGAATGGATCTAGAAAATGTGGTATATATACACACGGGAATTCTATGCTTCTATAAGATTTTTAATGTTTTTTAAATATAGTTTTTTTTATTGTAAAGATACTGTACAGAGGGGTTACAGTTACATGAACAAGGTAATGAGTCCATTTCCTATGGAGCATTGTTACTCCCTCCTTTGCTTTTCCCCTACCATCCCTTTGCTTGCCATCCCCTCCCTCCCCAACTCCTTCCTTCCCTCCCCAACCCCCCACAAAGTGTAAAGTTCATTTTCAACATAGTGTCTTCTACATCTCATTGCTACAATGGGTCAATCTCTATCCTTCTTTCAGCATTTTGTTATTTCCCTTACCCTCCCCAAATTAGAAAAACGTATATACAAGTGAGGTAAGCCAGACTCAAATATATTTAGGTCCCATAGTTTCCCTTATCTGCAAATAACTAGTATATGTTTAGGACAAGCAGAACAGGTCAAAAGCTATGTACATATGACCATATAACCTTATGCAAGGCAAAATGAAGCCCAAGATAGGAACACAATAGATTTTAGCTTTCTTGTTGTTCTTTTTAATGTACTTATAATGTACTATGTGGGGTTTTCTTTTGTTTCTTTGTATGTTCTTCCCCCCTGGTACAATCGCTGTTGTCACTGTATTTGATTCCGGTGTCCTGCGTCTAGATTTTTAACTTTTAATGGGGACAACGTAATTTAGCAGAAAGAATATGGAAGTTTGGAGCTGGAACTGCCTAGGCTCAAATTTTTACTTGGTAATTTAAATTGTTTCTAACAAAAGATTTTAAGGAAAATAATCATCTGGCTTTAGCTTTCCAAAGTGCTTTGGGAATCAAATAATGAAGCCTATGTAATCACTTAGATTATGTCTAGCTAATAGCAGAGACTGTTCAATAAGTTTCTGACCTTTCTTTTCTGCTACAATCTCTCCCCAACCTACTCCAACACATTTCTTGGCAGTAATTTCTTTTCAGCCCAGTGGAGAATAGATAAAAATAAAGTCCACTTAAATAGCCTCGCCAGAGTCACATAAAAGAGTGGTAACTGCTGTGTTCTGTGAAGGCTAAAAATGGAAATTTTACATTGCTGAAAAATAGTTAAATATGTAATATCACATCATAAATCTAACATTTCTGACTTCAAATTACACAGACTTTTGGATATTTTTTAAATCCTCTTTTGGAAGCAGATATATCTATCTATCTATCTATATATATACATATTTTGCATATATATATATATTGAATTGTTTGTATAAGTTTGGGGCTGAGGAAAACATTATATCTTGATTTCCACATATGTATATAGTGCATGTATACATAAATATATATGTATATGTATACATACACTATATGTTTACATATAAATATACTATACATATACTCTATAAACACTATATACGTATATTATATATGCACACTATATATGCACTATACATAAATACGTACACTATATACATAGATATACTCTATATAGGTAAGTATATATACATGTATATACACTATATATAGTATTTATGTGTAGTATAATTAATTGCCAGGTCTTCATGCAATATCACTTCATTTATCTTCTAATAACAGTATCAATAATGAGAATAAAGGTACATGGTGGTAATTTCCAGTATTGTTCTATCGATATTGATGATCTTATATGAAAAGTTGATGAAATTTAATCTCTCATCAGTTATTAAGAAAATCAAAAGTACCTTAATAATGGTACATTTTGATGATTTCTTTATTGCTGATAGGTATTCAAATCCTGTAATTTATAGTTTAGTGTGTCTTATAATGTCATTGCTAATCAGCATGCAAATATATGTTATTAATTATAATCTCTGAGGCTGTTATTAGGATCAAGAGACTCACAAAGCATCAGAAGTAGAGAAGAGGAAATGAGGCTTTATTATATTGCTAACAATCATTTGAGAATCATTGAGAAGTTTCTATCTATAAGGGTCAAGGGAAATAGAAGTTACCAGTCTTTAAAAACAAAAAACAAAACATGTCAAGTAATGAACTACCTCTGAATTCTTATTTTTCCTAAATAATTTTATTCTTGCTATTAAAATAAAAAAGAAGAAGTATAAATGCGCCAAATCCATGATCATCAACTCATCTGATCATGGATGTATAAGTGTATACTATTTTTTGGAACACTCAAACTACTGAGATTGTCCTGAAAAACTAGGCAAACTTATATGTGGTGTTGAAAAGAAGACCCATATATCAAGCAGTTATTTAATTCCTGTTCCATAAGCATTTGAGAATAAATGATAAAGTGATGTAACCATCATAGCATTGTTTTTAAGTTTTAAGAGACCTATGTTCTTAGAGAAGAAATTTGAAATTGTATTAGGAAATCCATTAGAGACTCTAATGTTTAAGTAAGAGAATGGGAGAAATTTGTCTCATCCCAGGGCTATAAGCAGAGGGAGAAAAACCTATAGATTTGAAACACACATTATTTAATTGGCAGATTCAAGTTAAGAAAATGGGTTGAGAAGCTGAGGAAAACACCTAGTTTTTTTTAAATATGGTGTTGAAATTAGCATGAAGTAAATAAATGTCTTCCTTCTAAAGTTTAGTAAAGAAGAAAAGGTTTTAAAAAGTTGTTTTATATATATATATGTATATATATACATATATATATATATGATCAATTAAGTGTAATGTAGAGTTTCTCCTATTCCTTCCTGTAATGTTTTCAGGATATCTGCTTTGACTTCGAGGTCTTTGATCCATTTGGAGTTGATTCGGTTCAGGGTGATATATTAATCTAACTTTAGTTTTCTATAGGTCTTTAACTAGTTTTGCCAGCACCATTTACTGAAAAGGCTGTCTTTCTTCCATTCTATTTCTTTAGCTCCCTTGTCAAAGATTATATGGGTATAGGTCTGTGGGTTCATTTCTGGGTCTTCAGTTCTATTCCATTGGTCCTCAGGTCTGTTCTTGTGCCAGTGCCAAGCTGTTTAGATTACTATGGCTTTGTAGTAGGGTTTGAAATTTGGTATTGATATTTTTCCAGCACTGTTCTTTCTGCTAAGGATTGTTTTTGTTATTCGTGGTCTTTTATTGTTCCATAAGAATTTTTGGGTTGCTTCTATTTCATTGAAGGATGAGGTTGGAATACTGATTGGTATCACATTGAATTTGTAGATAGAATTTGGAAATATTGTCATTTTCTCTATGATAATCCTCCCAATCCAGAAGCATGGAACGTTTTCCCACTTCTTAAGTTCTGCTTTAATTTCTTTTTTTAGGTTTTCAAAGTTTTCATCATAGAAACTTAGGTCCCATGGTTTTCCTTAATTACAAGAACTCATATATGTCTAGGACAAGCAGAAAAGGTCAAAAGCTATGTACATATGACCATATAGATGATGTTAAGCAAAATGAACCCCAAGATAAGGCATATGGGCTTAGATTGGAATCATACTAGCTGTGAATTTAGGAAAGTTACTTTAAATTCTTTAAACTTCAATATCCACACCTATAAAATAGTATAAAAATAATATTAAAAACAGATGTCCTAAACTGGTTGTAACTCTAAAAGGAGCTCCTTTGATTTGTTGTGTTTCTGGGTCTCTATTAAGAAATCAAAGAAATGCTGCACAAATAGGATTGCATGAAATTGCAGAGCTTCTTCATGGCAAAGGATGTAGTTAGCAAGATCAATAGAAAGCCTACGGATTGTGAGAAGATCTTCACTAGTCATAAAACGGACAAGGGTCTCATAGCTAAAATATAGCTGGAAAACAAAAATTTAAATCCCCCAACAACAAATCCTCAAAAAACCAACTGCCTGAAAAATAAGTGGGCTAAAAGCTTAAAAAGAAATTTCTCTGAAGAGGAAAGAAGGATGGCCAATAGACACTTGAAGAAATGGTCAACCTCCCTAGCCATAAACGAAATGAAAATCAAAACAACACTGAGATACCATCTCACCACAGTTAGAATGGCTATAATCAAGAACTCTAATAACAACAGATGCTGGAGGGGATGTAGACAGAAGGGAAGCCTATTGCATTGTTGGTGGGAGTGTAATCTTGTTTAACCACTTTGGAAAGTAGTATGGAGGCTCCTCAAAAGACTCCATATGGAGCTCCTCTATGACCCAGCAATCCAACTTTTGGGCATTTACCCAATCCTCACAAACAAGACCATACTAAAGCTACCAGCACAACTATGTTTATTGCAGCACTGTTTACCATAGCTAAGATATGGAACCAACCCAGATGCCCCTCAGTAGATGAATGGATCAAGAAAATGTGTTATATATACACAATGGAATTCTATGCCTTCATCAGAAAGAATGACATTGCCCCATTTGTTAGGAAATGGAAACACTTAGAAAAAATTGTATTAAATGAAGTAATCCAAGCCAAAAGAAACATAGGTCTCATGGTTTCCCTTATTTGCAATAACTAGTATATGTCTGAGACAAGCAGAAACGGTCAGATAAGTTGATGTTAGGCAAAATGAACCCCACGTTAAGGTCTAAAATGTTTTTTTCTTTCTTGTTATTGTTTCTAACATTTTTATAAGATGATTTCTTTGTTGCTTTGTATGTCCCTCCCCCACGGTATAACCCCTGTTTTCACTGTATTTGATGTTGGTATAATTTGTGGAGGGAAAGGGAAAAAAACAAATTGTTTAAATAGGGATACAAATAGACCCATTGCAATAATGAGATGTACAAGACGTTATGTCAAAAAACAAACTTTACAACTTTGGTGCAAGAGGGGTGGGGAGGAGGACAGGGGGATGGGGCGGGGAGATGGAAAGGAACGGTAAGGGGAAAGGAAGGAAGAGGCAACAATGCTGGATAAGATATATACTCATTACCTTGCCCAAGTAATTGTAACCCTTCTGTACAGCATTTTCACAATTTAAAAAAAAGAACTGAAGACCCAGAAAAAAATAAAAATAAATAAATAAATAAAAGGATCTCCTTCATAGGAAGTACTTCATTCAATGTATGGAAGTATCAGTTTCTAGGTTCATAACTGCACACATGAGCTGTAAGTAGGCAAGTATAAATCCTCAGGATAATGGTGCAATCGTTGAAACATTTTCTTTCAAAACGTATACCTCAACAACTAGTTTGAAATTCAAGGTTACTTATGACTGCAGGGTGAAAGTTTAGTATTATACATTCCTACATTCTTCACTTGAGTATTGATTTAAATCCAAAATGAACACAGCCTAAATTCTCTTGTTTTCTGCTAAATAGAATTGACAAGAAATGAGTTACTGTGATTATCAGATGTATTTAGTTAGTGACACTGTGTTATAAATGACTGAATGCACAATTATGGTGTCGGGAAAATTTGAAAGGTCTCATTCAACTTGGAGAGCAATGACTTTTTGTTACATTATTTCGAAACTTTGAGAACCAAATCGTCTAAGCAATTGTGATTATTCCAAATGGTATAATTAAAAGCCTTAAACAGAGTGCTGGCTTTGGGACTAATTAAAGCCTCAAGTCACAAACGTAAGTACTAATATTGTATACCTATAATACGTATTATAACAAATAAGGCAGTCAATACAAAATCCTGCCGGGCAATAACCATGTGAATAGCCTCTGGCAAATTGCATTATTAAGTCTACATTATAAAGCTTACCCCTTCCTGACATTATAAGCCCTCTTTCTGCAGACTCAAGCACTTTATTAACCTGCTCATCTTCCAAATTCTCCTAGATTAAAATGCTGTGATATAGTGGCGCTTTATTACCATGCAGTAATTCTAATTGTGTTGTTACTGACATTTCCAGAGACCTCAGTTGTGATTGCCAAAGAAAGCATACCAGTAGCCTGGTCCAAGTGTTCATTTTACCCTTTAAGAATCAAGGTGTCTGATTTCACAGATACTAGCATTGTTCCATCAGAGACTAAGACCTGGATTCAACTTTCTCCCAGAGACATGTGAAAGAAAAAATATGTAAAGCTATGTTTATACTAAAAACATCTCTTCACTTGGCATTCAACATGGCATAAAAGTGAAGTGTTTTCTCAGAGAAAGATAAGCAAGTATGTGTACTCAAGTCAGAGCTTGAGCCACAGTGAAGTCCCTCAGTGAAATCCCAGAGGAGTAAGTCTCTGTCTTACTCAGCACCTGTCCTTTGAGTACTTAATAGTGCCTGACATGTGGTGAGTATGCAACCAAAAAAAAAAATGCTTGCTGAATGAAACTGCCTAGATTTCCACTCCCAGATGGCCTCAAAGCTGTCAGATTTAAGAATTCTTCATGTTTCTGACAGATGTGCATATTTCCTGACCATTGTGTGGATGTGCTCCCTGTCTCATGAACTGATTTTCTAGTCAGTGGGAGATGAACTGTGCTCAAAAGCACTAAAAGGGGGAAAATCATAATGAGACTCAAATTAATTATAATATGCAGCACCCTAGTGTTTCTGATGTGTTAAATGATTTCAAATTAAATATTCTCAGCATACTAATGTGCATTTCAACCAGAATAATGGAATAAACTCTATCAAACACCCTGGTCAATAATTTAGAAACCAGCTCTATGTCCATATATCAATTTCTGTAAGAGGGATATGTATCTTTTGTTAAAGAAAAGCTCTAGGTATTTCGAGAAAGATGGCAGCGCTCTCATAGGTAGACCCACGACGTGTCTCTGACCAAAAGAAGATCTAGGGGCACAGCCACACTTATCTCGAGATCTACTCCAATCAAACTTTAAATACCTAAAGACTTTTTCTACTACAAGAGCACTATCCTAGCAGGCAAATAAGAGAAAAGAGAAACAGTGAATGGGACCACTGCAGAACCGTGTCTTGCGATGCAGCTCCATGACTCTCTGCAGACTTTCAGCAGAGGAGCACCCAAAAACTGTAGAAAGTGCTCAACACTAGACCCAAGGAAAGTTAGGAGGGAATCTGGTGATGACCTCCTAGTCAGTGAACAGCCCCCACCCCAACCACCGCACCCCCTTCCCCCCAGATCAGCTATGGGGAAGGAGCAAACTCAACAATACCGCCATTACAGTCGCCAGAAATTGGCACCACTGGGTAAGCCCCCAAAGTCGGCCCGTGATTACAGCAGTGGTGGGATCCCCGTGGACCCCCGCCAACCCTGTACAAGGCTCCCAGGAAACCACAACCACAGCCAATCCATTGCTCTAAGCTCTACAGGCCAACCACCCTGCTGACTGGGCACTCTGCTGGGACCTGCTCCCTCCCTGCTGCCACCCCAGGCTCTCACAGCTGAGGCCCCACCAAGCTACTACAGGCATCTCTGCAGACACACCTAGCAGCTCTAAGCGGCCACACCCAAGGCTGCCTGCCTCCGGCCCTCCACCTCCCACCTCCTCTGCTACATACCAGCACAGACCCCTCAGCCCACACCAGCCGGCTGCATGAACCTCCACCTGGCTCCCCCAGCGCCAGGACTCCCCATGCTGCCACAGAGGAGACACTTCAGCATCAGCAGAGCTAACCCCCCCCCCCCAACCTGCACCTGCCAACACCCAGACCCTGTGACTGAGAACCCGCCAACTCCATCCTACCCGCCACAGCACAGGCTGTGTGGTCCAGCACACCACCAGCTACAGACCTCCTGAGTAACCCAACTGGATCTACTCCCTGGGTGGCAATTCCCTGAGGGATCCAAATCCCTCTGGCCCGAACCCCCTTCCAAAAGGGAGGGATCAGAGCAGAACAGAACATGGACATAAGCTCTGTTCCTAAGGCTCCTGTGGCTACCTGGGAAAGTCTGGGAACACAGCTCTAGGCCTATGATAGCAGTTTACAGTCCTGAAACCCCCCCAAACTCCCTTCTACCAAGCCTGAGAGTGGGACTATAGATAGCAGGCAGCATCCCCCATCAAAAGGCCATCTGCTCCCAACCAAGCCACAAGGAAAATGACTACAGCAAGGCATACAAGGCTCTATCAGGAATCTGCTCTGAGGACTATGGGGAGACTAAAGCTCCCCTAAAGAACCCGAAAAACCCATCCTTTAGTTTTTGTTCTTGTTTTTGTTTTGTTTTGTTAGTTTTTATCTCTGATCATTTGTCTTTTGTTATTATTTCTATGTGTTACTTATGTGTATTGTGATTTAAAATTTGCTATTCCACTTACAGCCTCTATTTTCATTATTATTTGTTTTTTTGCTCCCACTTTCCAATTTCCTAATTTTTAAGGTTTTTTTTTCTTTTCTTCTTTCTTTTCCTCTCACTCTTCCCTTCTCCTTTCTCTCCACATTATACTACTACTCCATCAGAGCTACCCTCCCTAGTTCTATACACAAAGTAAGGCCTCCTTCTATGTGTGTAAGCAATATTTGCAGGAGTTAACTTAGATTAAGCAACTCTCCAATAATATCTGAATAATCTTTCTCTAATCTCAGCAAGTCTCCCAAATATAAATTCTTTTTCGTACCTTCATCTCAATCTCTAAGCTACTCTCTACATAACCTTTCTTCCAATTCTTTTCCACCTCTTACACTCGGTAACAAGGTCTTTATTCTCCTCCTACTACATATACCCCTCCCCTAAGCTGTTCTTACCCTTCTACTATCATTATACCCAAGTCCTCTTCTGAACTTGAACTCTTATCTCTCCAATTCTAACCCTTCCCTTCTCCATCTGCACCAGCCCATTGATCACTAACAGTTTATATCTAACCCAACTTACAATTGGTTCTATATTTGACCATAAAATTGGTTCCATTTGACTATTTTGAGTGCAAGGGGTCCATTTTGTTAACTCTATGGAGCACACTACTTATCAGCCAATCCCAAGTTGTCTCAAAAGTTATAACTATACATAATCTCGAACACAAAGCCACAATATCCCTCTCCAAACAAAGAAAAGGAGAGCTAAATAGGAAAACACCTACACATAACTTTGAAACCCTAAGAACTATACATCTACACAACTCCAGGTTGCCTCTGGTCCAAAAAAAAAGGCTGTCCTACTGTCGTACCAGTGTGGTTCTTGTCTCCAAATGGGTAGAACTAACAACAGAAACATAAGAAACATAGCAAATCAACAAACACCAACACAATCTCCACATAAACAAGCTACAGAGCAGTCCCAAAATAACCTAGAGGATAATGTTCAAGATAGATTAAAGGCATGGCTGGTAAACCTGCCAAATGAAAAATTGGACATCCTGCATAGGGTTATCAGGGAACACAATGATGCCACCCAGAAGCTAATAGATGACCTTCATGGCCTCCACAAATAAAAAGATAAAGGAACTCCAGCAAAGGGAGAAAGAAGCTAATGAAAAGATAGGAACCCAGATTAAGGAGTGGAAAGAAAATCTGAGAACTAACTACAGGCGGTAAAGCAATCTATTCAAGACTTAAAAGAAATACTTAGGGCTGGGAAGGTGGCTCAGTGGTAGAGCACTTGCCTTGCATGCCTGAGGCCCTGAGTTCAATTCCTCCGCACCACATAAGAAAAGAGAAAAAAGCTGGAAGTGGCACTGTGGCTCAACTGGTAGAGCGCTAGCCTTACGCTGAAGAGCTGAGGGACAGTGCCCAGGCCCAGAGTTCAGGCCCCATGACCGGACCCCCCCCAAAAAAAAGAGAACCTTAATAAGGAGCTGGCCACCATTCAGAAAGACCAGCAAGAAACAAAGGTGATAGACACCAAAGTAAAAAACCTTCAAAATAGAATGGAGGAGGCTGAAGAAACAATATTGGAAGCTGAAGAAGTTTAGACTCCATAGAGAAAGAGCACACAATAATTCATAACACAACTAAGAAGCATGACAGATCACTGCATGAAATACAGGATACATTCAAAAAGCCTAATCTGAGAATAATAGGTATACAAGAAGGTCTTGAGAGGGAAGCCAATGGATTAGGAAGTATATTCAGCAGAATCCTAGCAGAGAACTTCCCAAATATACAAAAGGACATGCCCATCCAGATACAAGAAACCTTTAGAACCCAAAATAGACCAGACCAGAACAGGTCATCCCACTGTCAAATTATAATCTGTACCAGATCAATAGCTACTAAAGAAAGAATTCTTAAAGCTGTCAGAGAGAAGAGAACAATCACATATAAAGGTAACCCAATCAGAATCACCTCAGACTTCTCAGCAGACACCATAAAAGCAAGGGTGGCCTGAAAGAGGTATGCCATGTTCTAAAGTCAAATAAGTCAACCAAGAATAATACCCAGCTAAGCTCTCATATATAGCAGAAAACAAATAAAAACCTTCCACAGTAAGGATAAGCTGAAGCATTATAGCTCTACTAAACCAGCTCTTCAAAAAAAATCCTCAAAGACATTCTACATATAGAAAACCAACAAGAAAACAAGATTATACCATGGGGGAGGGACATACAAAGCAACAAAGAAATCATCTTATAAATATGTTAGAAACAATAGTAAGAAAGGGGGGAGGGAGTGGGGAGGGCAGATGGTAAAGGAAAACAAAGGAGGAGGCAACAATGATTGATAAGAAATGTACTCATTACCCCTAACATCAACTTGTTTGACAGTTTCTGCTTATCTCAGCCATATACTAGTTATTGCAAATAAGGGAAACCATGGGATCTATGTTTCTTTGGGCCTGGCTTACTTCACTTGATATAATTTTTTCCAAGTCTTTCCATTTCCTAACAAATGGGGCAATGTCATTCTTTCTGATGGAGGCATAGAATTCCATTGTGTATATATACCACATTTTCTTGATCCATTCATCTACTGAGGGGCATCTGGGTTGGTTCCATATCTTAGCTATGGTAACTAATGCTGCAATAAACATAGTTGTGCTGGAAGCTTTAGTATGGTCTTGTTTGCGATGATTTGGGTAAATGCCCAAAAGTGGGATTCCTGGGTCATCGGGAAGCTCTATGTGGAGTCTTTTGAGGAACCTCCATACTACTTTCCAAAGTGGTTAGACAAGATTACACTCCCACCAACAATGCAATAGGCTTCCCTTCTGTCTACATCCCCTCCAGCATCTGTTGTTATTAGAGTTCTTGATTATAGCCATTCTGACTGGGGTGAGGTGGTATCACAGTGTTGTTTTGATTTGCATTTTGTTTATGGTTAAGGAGGTTGAGCATTTCTTCATGTGTCTATTGGCCACCCTTCTTTCCTCTTCAGAGAAGTTTCTCTGTAAGTCTTTAGCACATTTATGTATTGGGCAGTTGATTCTTTGAGGATTTGTTTTTGGAGGATTTAATTTTTTTGAGTTCCAGGTATATTTTAGATATGAGACCCTTGTCCATTGTAAAATTGTTTTTCTTTCTTGCTATTGTTTCTAAAATATTTATAAGATAATTTCTTTGTTGCTTTTTATGTCCCTCCCCCATGGTATAACCCCTGTTTTCACTGTATTTGATGTTGGTATAATTTGTGGAGTGGAAGGGAAAAAACAAATTGTTTAAATAGGGATACAGGTGGACCCATTGCAACAATGAGATGTACAAGATGTTATGTTGGAAAAACAAACTTTACAACTTTGATAGCGGGGAAAGGCAGGGAGTGGAGAGGGAGCAGAGGCGGGGAAGTGGGGATGGGAGGGCAGGGATGGTAAGGAGGAACAAAGGAGAAGGCAACAATGCTTGATAAGAAATGTACTCATTACCTTGCTCATGTGATTGTAACCCCTCTGTATGGTATTTTCACAATAAAAAAACTTATTAATAATAAAAAAGAAAAAGTTATATAAGCTTTTAAAAAGAAAACAAATGCAAAGAAAATGAACAAGAACAGAATATAGGCAGCAAAGCAGTCCACAAACAGAGAAATATGTAATCACAACAAGAAGAGCCAATGCACAGTTTTCCCCCAAAATATGGATAAAAACGTAGGGGCAGACAGACACCTCTCAGTCCTAACCTATAACATTAATGGTCTTAACTCTCCAATTAAGTGACACCGATTGTCCAGTTGGATCAAAAAGCAAGATACTGCTATCTGCTGTCTTCAAGAGACACACCTTGCCCACATAAATAAACACATTCTGAAAGTGAAGGGCTGGAATAAAATATATCAAGCAAATGGCCCCCATAAACAGGGGGGAGTTGCAATCCTAATATCAGATAAAATAGACTTCAAATTAAAATTAGTGAGAAGAGACAAAAAAGATCACTACATACTAATAAAGGGATCTCACCTTCAGGAGAATATTACGATTCTAAACGGAACACTCTAATTTATCCAAGAAACACTACTTTCCCTCAAATCTCACATAGATCCAAAGACATTAATTGTGGAGAACTTTAATGCACCACTATCCTCACTAGATAGATCAACTTTGCAAAAACTCAAAAGAGAAACCTCGGATCCTAAAATCTGAATAGATCAACTAGACTTAACAAACACCTATCAAATATTTCACCCAGCAGCATCAGATTACACCTCCTTCTCAGCAGCACATGGAACATTTTCCAAAATAGACACATTCTAGGCCACAGAGCAAATCTGTCCAAATTCAGAAACATCAAAATTATACCCTCCATTCTCTCAGACCACGAGGGAATAAAATTAGAATTCAACATCAGAAGCCACCAAAGAAATCCCGTAACACATGGAGGCTGAACAACACACTGTAGACCACCAGTGGATCATGGAAGAGATTAGAAAGGAAATTCAAATGTTCATGATATTCAACAAAAATGATTACACAAATTACCAGCTCCTCTGGGACACAGCAAAGGTAGTACTCAGAGGCAAGTTTATAGCTCTGAGTTCCTACAAATTGGAGAGAACTTAAACCAACAATTTAATGAGACATCTGAGCCTCCTTGAAAAAGAGCATCAGAATAAACCTCAATCCAGTAGATGGAAAGAAATAATTAAAATTAAATCAGAATTAAATGAATTAGAATCCAAAAAAAACCATAGAAAGGATTAGCAAAACAAAGAGTTGGTTCTTCAAAAAAATTAATAAAATTGACAGACCCTTAGCAAATCTTATCAGAAAAAGAAAAGAATACACCCAAATAAATAAACTCAAAGATGAGAATGGAAACATCGCTATAGAAACAGCCAAGATTCACAATATAACAAGGGGATACTTCTCAAACCTGTATGCTAATAAGTCTGACAATCTGAAAGATATGACCAAATATTGACATGCCCAAATTAAACCAAGATGATTTAAAACAACTTATCAGGCCCATATTAAGCATCAAAATAGAAGCAGCAATAAGAGACCTCCCATCTAAGAAAAGCCCAGACCAGATGGATTTACAGCCGAATTCTACAAGGCCTTCAAAGCAGAACTCACACCAATACTCCTCCAACTCTTCAATGAAATTGAAAGCAAAAATTTCCTATCACACTCTTTTTATGAAGCCAGCATAACCCTCATCCCAAAACCAGGCAGGGACTCATCAAAGAAAGAAAACTATAGACCCATTTCTTTGATGAACATCGATGCAAAACTTCTCAACAAAATTTTGGCCAATCGACTTCAACAATTCATCCAAAAAATCATGCACCACGATCAAAAAGGATTCATTTCAGGGATTCAAAGGTGGTTCAATATATACAAATCAATTAATATAATTCATCACGTCAACAAGAGCAAAGATATGAACCACATGGTTGCTGGGCGCTGGTGGCTCACGCCTGTAATCCGAGCTACTCAGGAGGCTGAGATCTGAGGATCGCGGTTCAAAGCCAGCCCAGGCAGGAGAGACCCTGAGACTCCTATCTCCAATAAACCACCAGAAAACTGGAAGTGATGCTGTAGCTCGCCTTGAGCTGAAGAGCTGAGGTACAGTGCCCAGGCCCAGAGTTCAAGCCCCAGGACTGACAAAAAAAAAAAAAAGAACCACATTGTTATCTCAATAGATGCAGAAAAGCATTTGACAAGATCCAATACCCCTTTATGATGAAGGCTCTGGAAAAACTAGGAATCCATGGAATATTCCTCAATATAATAAAGGCTGTATATAACAAACCTACAGCCAGCATTATACTTAATGTTGAAAAGTTAAAGCCATTTCCTGGAAATTCTGGAATGAGACCAGGGTCTCCACTCTCCTCACTTCTCTTCAGCCTAGTATTAGAATGCCTAGCTACAGCAATAAGACAAGATGCAGACATAAAGGGGATCCAACCAGGGAAGTAAAACTCTCCCTCTTTGCAGATGACATGATCTCATATTTAAAGAACTCCATAGACTCCACTCCAAGTTACTTGAGCTGATCAGAAACTTTGGCAAAGTAGCAGGCCCCAGAAATCATTGGCTTTCCTGTATGCCAATAATGAGAAGAGCGCAGCTGAACTTAGGGAAGCAACTTCTTTTCTAATAGCCCCACAAAAAAATAAAATACTTAGGGGTTAACTTAACAAAAGAGGTGAAGGATTTGTATAACAACAACTTTAAAAACCTGAAAAGGAAATGAAAGAACTAAGCAAGTGGAAAAACCTCCCCTTTCCTGGATTGGGAGGATTAACATCATGAAAATGACAGCATTGCCAAAGGCTATCTACAAATTTCAATGAAATACCTGTCAACATTCCAACCTCATTCTTCAATGAAATAGAAGAAGCCTTTCAAAAATTCATATGGAACAATAAAAGACCCCAAATAGCAAAAACAATACTTAGTAGAAAGAACAGTGCTGGAGGAATATCAATTCCAAACTTCAAACTCTACTACAAAGCCATAGTAATCAAAACAGCCTGGTACTGGCACAAGAACAGACCTCAGGACCAATAGAATATAACTGAAGATCCAAAAGTAAACCCACAGACCTATAGCCACCTAATCTTTGACAAGGGAGCTAAAGAAATAGAATGGAAGAAAGACAGTCTTTCCAGTAAATGGTGCTGGAAAAATTGGTCAAACACTTGTAGAAAAATAAAACTAGAACTGTGTATATCACCCTGCACTAGAATCAACTCCAAATGGATCAAAGCTCTCGAAGTCAAAGCAGACACCCTGAAAACATTACAGGAAGGACTAGGAGATACCTTAGGTCTCCTTGACACAGGCCACAATTTTCTTAATAGAGACCCAGGAGCACAACAAGATACTGCAGAGCTTCTGCATGGCAAAGTGTCCCGACCCGCAGGACTTCAATGAGGGCAATGAACGTAAGCGAGAAGGAATGAAGGGACAAGAGACACGAAGAATGACAGCAAGACAAGGGCTCTGATCAAGCTGCTCAAGCTGCTGCTAAATTTTATTTTTCACACAGCTGTATTTATATGCTTGGAATAAGGAAGCTTTTTCATTGGCCGATGCAGCTGTAGGATATTTGCTTAGGGCAAGGTGAAAAGGTGGTTGGTCTTTAAGCAGCTGCAGGGTGTTTACTTAGGGCTTGGTGAAAAGGTGGTCTTTAGCAGCTGCAGGGTGTTTACTTAGGGCGTGGTGAAAAGGTGGGATTCTGTAAACTCAGCCTTAAGATGTTCCAGTGAAATAGTTAAGCCTATTATGTTGAGACTCAACTTTTGGCTCCCAACAGCAAAGGACATAGCAAGCAAGGTCAACAGAAAGCCCAGGGATTGGGAGAAGATCTTCACTAACCATACAACGGACAAGGGTCTCATATCTAAAATATACTTAGAACTCAAAAAACTAAATCCCCCAACAACAAATCCTCATAGAAACAACTACCTGATTAACAAATGGGATAAAGACTTAAAGAGAGACTTCTCTGAAGAGGAAATAAGAATGGCCAATAGACACATGAAGAAATGCTCAACCTCTCTAGCAATAAGAGAAATGCAAATCAAGACAATGCTGAGATTCCACTTCACACCAGTTAGAATGGCTATAATCAAGAAATCTGATAACAACAGATGCTGGAGGGGATGTGGCCAAAAGGGAACCCTACTGTATTACTTGTTCAACCACTCTGAAAAGAAGTATGGAGATTTCTCAAAAGACTCCACATAGAGCTCCCTTATGAACCTGCAATCCCACTTTTGGGCATTTACCCAAAGGATCACAAACAAGGTCATCCCAAAACTACCAGCACAACCATGCTTATTGCAGCATTGTTTACCATAGCTAAGATAGGGAGCCAACCCAGATGCCCCTCAGATGAATGGATCAAGAAAATGTTATACACACACATACACACACACACACACACACACACACACACACACACACACACACACACACACACACACACACACACACACATGCACGCACAATGGAATTCTATGCCTCCATAAATAACATTGCCTCTTTTGTTAAGAAATGGAAAGGCTTGGAAAAAATCATATTAAGTGAAGTAAGCCAAGCCCAAAGAAATATAGGTCCCATGGTTTCCCTTGTTTGCAGTGACTAGTACATGTCTAGGACAAGCAGAATAGGTCAAAGGCTATGTACATACAACCATATTAATGTTAAGCAAAATGGACCCCAAGACAGGGACATGAGAGCTTTTTGTTTTGTTTTGTTTTTCTTTCTTGCTAGTGTTTTCAATGTACTTACAATACACTACATGATACTTTGTTTCTATTTTATGTTCTTCCCCCATGGTATAACTCCTATTTTCACTGGATTTGATGCTGGTGCTTTGTAACTTGTATATATATATTTGTAATTTGGGGAGTGGATAGGATATTGCAGAACACTTAAATTAGGATTCAGGCTGAACCATTGTGACAATGAGATGTACAGGACACTACGTTGAAAATGAACTTTACAATGTCAGGGTTGAGGGGGGAGGAGTTGGGGAGTTGGGTAAGGAAGTGATGGTAGGGGGAAAAAAAGAAAAGATGTATTTCTCATTATGTTTAATTAGGTGAGAAATAGATACAGGGATAGGAAAATGAAATTATGTTTTTTAACCAACTAACAATAATTACACATTGTGAAGTAGTCTCCCTTTTCAATGTCAAGGAGTCAGTGAATCCAGTGAATTATAACATGATATATAAAAAAGTTACCTATTTTGAGTTTAAATAAATATAGAGGTTTATTTTTTTAAAAAAGAAAAGCTCTAAATTTTTGTTGATCTCAGTAGATAAAGTAAATCAGATATCAAAATTCAATGAGCAATTCTAGGACAATCCTTGAAAGCTCTTTTAATTAAATTATTGGAAGGTTGGCAGTTAAGAATTTTGAGATTATTTTTTCATAGATAGAATGAATTTTGGATATCATTCTCTTTATTAAATCTAAAAGTAGTGCTGTAGCATACATTAGTTTTTATGTGATTTATAAATATGAATATGATGTTAGAATTATATGGATGTGGCTATCAGATATGTTCATTTATTAATTTTGTCTTTGGTGGTAACACAAGTGGTACCACTTGCTCATCTGGTGCTTTATTACTTAAACTACTCTTCCCTTCTGTCTTTTAGCTGGTTAGTATGAAGTTTTGAAGTCTTTTCTGAATGACTGGTTTAGCTTCAAACTACAATCCTCTCAGTCTCCTGAGTAGCTGGAATTACATGTATGAGCCACTGACAACTAGCAAGTTTATTTTTTATACAGGCAAGAATTCAAATGAAGGTAAGTGCAGCGTGATATGAGTACTGAATGGAACAATATGATCTTGTGCACAATGACAAGTTCCCTTACATTCTTTGTCATTGGAGTGTTGGTCATATGCTCAGCCAGATTTGGCAGAATTGACTGTTTCATTCTGTTATGTGTTTTTCACTTGCATCTTTAACGCAGCAGCTTCAAACTCACATCACATCCTCCTATTAACACATACTTTCCATCTATTTGTAAAGAAACCTTCATTGTTTACTGTGATCCATTCTTCATTTTAGGAACACAGGTGTTGCTTCTTTCAAAGCCTTTCGAAACAAAATTCTATCACCAAATTCTTACAAAACCTTTCAATTAACTTTCTGCTGATGCCTTAATTACCAAGTTTTCCTTGTTGTTCCATTATCTCTGTTAATGTTAGTGCATGTTGCCACAAACTGTATGCTACTATCAAGTACAAGGGCACACTTGAAGATACCAATATTGTTAAGTTGAAGTAAGGGTCTGAAGAAAGTTCAAGGTTTCAGAAAACAATAGAGGCTACAACTGTAGATCTACAAATATAGCATTATGACATTACAGGAAAGAAAAGAAGCCAAAGCAGCCTGGAGATAGGAGCTACTCAAGTTTCCAGGCAGTGCTACCACCTGATGGAAAGACACAAGATGGGTAAGGAAGAATATGAGTTGTTTTCATGCAGGGTATTCTTACACATATTCATGGTCACCAGAAAAAAAGACATTCTTTTACCAGATGGAAGATCAGTGTCTACCCTGATGTTTAAAACATATTTAATACATTTTTTCATTTATCTATTGGTCTGAAATGATCGGTACACTATACAAAATAGTTCTTGCATTTTGTCAAGATAACTGGATGGCTAATATACTATTAGTATAAAAACAGAAAAAGGTACAAATGTGAAGGCTATTCAAAAAATAGTGCAAAAGGAAATATACTTTACCATAAAAGTTTTTCAAAAGGTGGATTTATTTTTTAAAGCATGTAATTTATTATCAGTATCATTGTTGACAACATCTATTTTAGAGAAAACAGGAGGAAGATGCTTGGAAAGCAAAATAAATTCAAGAATTCATAGTCAAATTAGCGTACTTTCCAAAAGAAGTATGAGTGTAAAGCTTGGAACCAGTGAGACTCAGAGACCCTCCTCACATACAGTATTTCAAACATCATACAGAGAACTAACAGAATGATATTTGCATTTTTACCTGGATTTAACATGGATTAATCTGCAGTGAATGGAATCAGAATTTCATTACACAAAAAGGCCAGAACACAAAGCCAACTGCAAAAAGCAGAGGTACAGACATGGGGAAAATCCTATGACTTCCTGGAGACTATTTAAAGAAGTCAGCAACTGCATCTTTGGCTAGGCTTAAAGAGGCAACACAAGGAACTATAGTTTGATTCCCTTTGTTATGAAGGAAAGTTTATATCTTGCCTGGGCTTTTATTGTTCTTATAATTCTATAATTAAGGATTAGTTAGAAAATGTCAGGTAAGTCTAATTCCTGAAAGTACACTGTAAACTCAGAAACTTACAGAAAACGTACGGCTTTGTAAAAGCATCTACTGTTTTTGATTCTTTGTGGCTATTTAACTAAAATAAAGTTTGTTTGCAAAGTGTTATACTATGAAATTCAAGAACAAAGGGACTATAAGTAATTATTTACAAAATATGAATCTGTACAGGTGGTAGACAATCAATGGTTGGATTTTCTGAATTAACAATGGTTTCACGTAAATTTTGTTTTAAAGGAAAGATCAATTTTCAGAGGTGCTGCAAACTTAAAAGACAAGCATGTAACAATAGACTTTTTTGTCATGTAGGGCTTGAACTCTGGGCCTGGATGCTATCCCTGAGATCTTCAACTTAAGGCCAGTGCTTTACCACTTGAGCCACAGTACCACTTCCAATAAAAAACAATTATGAAAGAAGAAAAAAGTAAAATAATGTTTGTGTTAGATGACTCCATTTTAATTTTGTTTATTATTCAGAAAATAGAACTTCCATTTGAACATGCTGATTGACTTTTCAATATTAAAATTTAAAACTATTTCCACAAAGATCAAATACATCTTTAGAAACATGTTTCCCTCTATTTGTTTTTTTAATTTTATAATAAGACATGCCTTTTTATTTTTTAATAAGTTTTTTATTGTGAAAATACTGTACAGAGGGGTTACAGTTACATGAGCAAGGTAATGAGTACATTTCTTATCAAGCATTGTTACCTCCTCCTCTGTTTCCCCCTACCATCCCTTCCCTCCCACCTCCTCAACTATACTCCCTCTCCACCCCCCACCTAAATTGTAAAATTCATTTTTTGACTTAGCATCTTGTACATCTCATTGTTGCAATGGGTCAACCTGTATCCGCATTTAAACATTTTGCTTTTTCCTTCCCCTCCCCAAATTATACCAACTTCTATTTGTTTCTGAAACACTTGCCAAGTTTCTATTTACAGAAGCACGAAGGGAAACGTGGTTTTTGTCATAGGGAAGCTCAGAGAGCCTTTACCACAGAAAAATGTATCAAAGGACAGGATGCAGACAGTGGCAAATATGGCATCAATGACTAGAGCACAGATAAAAATGGTCCCCACCCCCATGAGGTGCACAGTGTTCCTACACTACACCCATTACCATGATGCACAGGCCCAGAAGAATGGAGCCACCCACCCAAGGACTGCAATTTCCCTCCACTGAAAAGTATAATGAGTTAAATAAGGATGTGAATAAAAGCAGAAGAATCAATCAGAAGGAATTACAAAGGTGAAAGACAGGCCACTGGTAAATACAATCAAAGGAGCAAAAAGAAAAAATATATCAAAAAGAATAAAGAAAGTTTATAAGGATTTGGGAACAATATCAAAATAGTCAAAAAAGTTCAAATTATAGGAATCCAACAGGGATTTATAAGGCTGAGGCTAATAAAGCTTATTCAAAGAGAAAATGTCCCAAAGATTGCAGGGTACATAAATAGGTACTAGAAGGTTGAGAAACTGAAGTATATGGCAACTTAGATCAATCAAGGCAATTCAACCATCACTAGACCAAGGTTAAAAATAAAGGGACAATTCTCCAGGCAGCAAGAAAAAAGAGACAACATAGATAGGTGTTCCAGTTTACTTATTAGTTAATCCCTACCATATGCCAAGGCATATGACACAGCGTAAGACAAAACAAGACCCAAATTTGTATGGACACTTATACACAAAAGACCCATTTAGCCATAAGCATCTTGATTTTAAAATGTAATAAAGCAATAATTATCCTCCTTGGCCTCATATAAAGATGTGCAATCAATACAAAGTGGTTTTAGCATAAAAACAGACAAATATACTGATACAGAGTGGGAAGTCTAGAAGTAAATCCATGAATCTATAGCCAGCTGGTTTTGACAAAGATGCTAAGAACACACAGTGGAGAAAGAATTATCTTCTTAATGAATAGTGCAGTGAAAATTGGATATCTTCAAAGAATTAGAAAATTGGATATCTTCAAAGAATTAAACTATACTTTTATCTCTCACAAGTTACAAAAATCAACTTTAACTAGACTAAAGACTCAAACATAACTGAAACTGTAAAATGAATACAATAAAGCACAAGGAAGCTTTCTAGACATTATAATGGATAAATATGTTTTAAATAAATTGGTCAAAAACACAGCAAACAAAATTTTTTTAAAAAGCTGAGTTAAGTCAAACCAAAAACTTCTGACAGAAAAGGAAATAATCAACAGTGAAGAAACAACCTGGGGAAAGAATTGAAGAAAATACTTTTATTCAGAAAATACAAGAAACCCAACTAACACAATAGTAAAATATATACATTCCCTGATTGAAAAAATAACTATACATCTAGTCAACAGGTATAAAATGCCAACCCACCAACCATGAGAGAAATGCAAATCAAAGTAACTGTGAGTTCTTACCAGCTTTCACTAACTTTTTTAAGTTCCTCTTGGTTTCTGAGAAACGTGTTTTCCCTGAGCTAAATCCATCCCCATAGGACATTATGACTCTTATTCTCCGTGTACACACACAGGATCTTAAGCAGTAGTTTCAAGCTTCTTTCCCAACCTCACCTAATTGCTGTGCTTTTTGCTGGATTGAACCATTCAGATGATTCAAAGTCCATCACTTTGGCCCATTCACCCAAGCCTGCAAATCTTACTAGAGGAGAGGCACAATGTCCCAAATCTCATGTGGGGAAACCATCACCATTGGGATGAGGCTCCAGCATATCCAACATAAGGCATTGAGTCCACAGCAATATCTACACGTGCTAGCACTGTGTAAGTGAATTATTTGGAGTAACTAAAGCAACATTCGTTGTGCACATCTTTATTGGCATAATTCATATGCCAAACCTAACATTGCTCCAGTGGTTTGACATTCTTCAAATTTATTAGTGATTTAGTACACTCCAGACTTAGGAGACTATTACCATAATCTAATTTTTAACATATTGTCAGGATCCAAATTGAAGTCTCATTACCTTGGCAGCAATTTTTTTATTTCCTTTTCTTCATTCTCAAACTCTCCATACCACCTTAGACAAACCACTAGCATATTCTCGCTGAGCATCTGTGAACATTTTTCTAGGCTGTGGCATGTTTCAGATGCCATTCCTTCATCAGTTAATAGAGTTTGGAGTTTTTCTTACTTTGAGACATTAATAAATAAATACAGTCCTCACAAGAATATCTGGGTGCAAAATTCCATGTGTACATACACTTCCATTTCTCTTGGAATGGAATTCTGGTCACATGGAATCTTGTTGACATTTTGAAGAGCTGTTAAACTGTTCCCCATAGGTACAATATGTATTCATAACAGTAGTCATGTAAACTATGGTGGATCTATAGACAGAAAAATAGATGTCCTTGGAACCTTGAAGTGTGTATGCTACAACTTGTAAATTAATCACAGTCGTAACTGTTACTTACTAAAGTGTACTTCTTCACTTATACCACCTTATTTTAAACCTATACCACTTTTCTTCCTTCTTTTCATTTTGGGGAACAGTATTTTCTTCCACTTGTTGACATCTAGAAAGTATCTCCTAATAATTTAATAGTTCACAACTGAGATCTCACAAATCAAAAAAGAATTTAAATTATGTTTTAAAAAACATATCAAAAGTACTCATGAGTGGGGAACTTTTTTTTGGCCAGTGGCATCATTCAAAGATGGCTTATAATTATCAGTACAGACAGATGGCTGTGGGTGGCTGATGAGAGGCATACAAGAACCATATGTGTCTGTCCATCATGTACGCAATTATTCCATGGGTCTTACAGAGCCTATGGACTGTGTTCCCCAACCCTGATACTTTTGACTTCATTGTAAACATAGATATTGTAGTGAAGCTAAAGTTAATGTAATTAAGGGCATTATGAAGAGCTTTTTGCTCAAGTTGGCCATTTGTAGGTATTAAAAAAAAACACTAGTCCCCTTTTAGCCTTCTGAGTTACATGTGTATCTTAATAACCATAAGGAGATTAATTCTCTCTATTGCACTTTTAAGCATTATTATTTCAAATTCTATTTTATGTGATAGATTCAAATGAAATGTGATCAAATAGAAGCCTGGAAATTAAGCATTTAAAATATTCCAGTCTCCGTCCTAAATAACTAACAGGCTATAAAAACAAGTCTCTGTGTTAATTTGCAAATGATCAAGGCCTTCAGAGTTATATCCACATTGGTCCCAGGCTGCTGTTGTATTAATTATTAGATAGATTAACTACACACTGAGGTGGCACTTTTCATTAAACAGCTGCTAAAACATGAGGGCTGAACAATGCCTTGTGTTGCAGCTGTGGATGTGTGCCCCAAGGGCCTGAATAAGCTACTGTTCTCATGCAGACAAATTTCACTTCCATGAAGCACACCAGGAGCCACCTTTGGTCAGAACTTGTCTGTGTCCTTCCTCAACTTCCAAATAACAGATAGGTCAAATGTTTAAACTTGCTTATTGTTCTACATTCATAGAAAAATCATTTAATCAAATTTAAACTGAGAAAGTAAAGAAAATACAATAATGATATTTTTAAAAATAACAAAGTCAAGTTAGGACTGCAACTGTGATTAGGAGAAAATAAATGCATGCATATCAGTATGAACCATGTTAATTTTGACAATGTGTATTACCAGAAATATACATTTATTTTATTTTATTTATTTATTTTTATTTTTGCTGGTCATGGGGCCTGAACTCTGGGCCTGGGCTCTGTCCCTCAGCTCTTCAGCTCAAGGCTAGCGCTCTACCACTGGAGCCACAGCACCTTTTCCGGTTTTGTTTCTGCTTATGTGGTGCTGAGGAATCGAACCCAGGGTCTCATGCATGCGAGGCAAGCACTCTACCACTGAGCCACCTTCCCAGCCCCATACATTTATTTTAGTCTCCCATGTTGAGCAGTTTGCTTCTAATTTTATTTATAATTATATCTCCCAAATATATATACACAAATAAGTATACATATTCATATACATATATATATTCTGTATATTCTGTCACAATATAAAATGCCCAAATGCTCCATTCCAGAGACTAGAATTCTCGCTGCTCTGGTTAAAGGCATAATTTCTACTGCTATGGGTTAAGACATCCAACATTCTGAACCTAAAGGCATTTTTAAGTACTGTTCCTGTAACATCTAAATGAGGATCTATTCAAAGTCCTTCCCTGATAACTTTATGAATCCTAAGTTTGTACCTTCAACTCCAAGGGATAATTTGCAAAAAAAAAAAAAAAAGTTATGTCATGGCTCGTAAAATTATAAAATGAACATGTATTATAAATTTTACTTGACTTTTTAATCATAGGAGAGGCAGTAACTTCTTCCAACATGTTTAAAGAACAATTAAAAATACAGAAGCATGACAATAATTGTACAAATGGAGATAGAACTGTTATCTTCCAAAGTAGAGAGAGATGACAGTAGAAACTCTGTTTTGATGGAAGGACACTGTATGGATGGTACCTGATGTGTGAGAAAGTAGTATCCATATAATGTAAGCTACAATTTGAGTTGTGAGGCCTAGTGTTTCAAAGTCAGACCAGGGAAAAAGTAAATAAAACTCCATCAAGATATGCAATTTTCACTTTCTTATTAAAATTAATGTTTTAGTTTTCCTAATTTTTATGGTAAAGGTGATGTACACAGGGTTACACTTACGTAAGTCAGGTATTGGTATGTTTTATTTTGAACAGTGTCACCACCTCTCTCATTTTCTCCCAGGTTTTTTTCCCTCCTACTTCTCCTTACCTCCAAATTGTATAGCTCATTCCCCACATGGTGTCTAGTGAGTATCACTGCTAAATTAGTTCACGCTTTGTTCCACCATTTCTGTGCTTCCTCTTCCCTTCTTCACATCAGATAAGCTTACATACCAGAGAGCAGGTACAGAAATCAAATACAGTGATAAAAGAAGGGAACACAGAAAGAAACAAAAAGAACCACACAAAATAAGTCATTCTTGTTTCTATTTCTTGGAGTTCATTTTGAAAAGAAGTATTTATATATGATCATATGCACATAGGTATTAAGCCCTTGTAATCTTCTCCTGATTATTGTTCTCACTGTGTGACTGTTTAGAGTACCGTTTAACTTAGCATGTGCAAGTGTAATTTTTTGTCTTTGACAGTCCATTGGGTTTACATGTTGATTTATAGGCAAATTCTTATCATTACAAATGATAGAAACCATGCAACCTATGTTTCTTTGGGTCTGGCTTACTGTGTCTAAAAATTAATTTTAAAGGTTAAAGAGGTATCTCTGTGTTGAAAAGGACTTAGAACAGTAAATCCATAAATTCAAAACAGATACCTGACGGTTGATAGTATCCCATTACTTAGGTTTGATTTTCCTGCAAGCAAATGAATACAGTCACTTCACCCATGTACTGCCTGGCGGTGATCTTTGGCACTATTCCTGGCATCACATATGATCACCTTAATAACTTGGCCTGTGCTGATAATAGGATTGGAGTCCTTGCTCACTGCTTGCAAAGCTACAATCCTTTTGTAATATAGCTGTAGGGAAAAAAAGTTATGATCCTATTTCATGCCTGTATGTTTTTGTCTTTTGTTTCATGCAAAGCTGGTTGATAATTGTGACATTTCAACCAAGGACTTATTATCATCTCATTATTGCTAAATCTCTAAATAATTAAATAAACAAGTATTAAATTCTTCAGAAGGTCACCCGCTCTATTGGTATTCTAAACATTATAACACCCACATATCATTGTAGCTAGCTCTAAATTACCATATTTAACAGGCAAAACAGACACTTTTTTTCATGTTACATCTATCTAGCTAACTCTAGTTAGTTTGAGATGGCTTTGTTGTATCTTTTCCTTTATAGTACAGTGACAATTCTTTTTGATTTTCTAAATTCATTTGAATTGGAACATAAAGGTTGAATATATTTATGGAGTTTTACTAACTTTATTCTGACCTCGAACCACAATCTTCTCAATCTCTTCCCTAAGGAGCCTGGATTGAAAGCATCAGCCATCATTTAGATATAGCTAGGACTACCTAGTTACAATTATATGGGCTCAATGTCCGGAGAAGTAATGTAAAACATAACATTTATAAACAATTATATTGTATAATGTTATTGCATAATGGAAATTTGCTCCTGGTAAATTTTAAGTGTGCTTAAATAATGGGGTAACGTGAAGAAATGGCTACCTTAAGCAGTGTGACTGCAATAAAATTCTCTCCCTGTAATTAGATGATGATGGGTAGATATATAGATCTCCCCAAACACTTATCAAAGCACCTTAGTATAATATGCTCAAAACATTGGAATTATACACATCAATATTACACTTCCTTTCTTTCAAAGATGATACATTGAGTTGTGGCTCATATTAGGCAATCTGAATCAGATTCTTGTACACAAAAGCTATCTCATAACATGATTTTGTTCCCCTTGAAATTCCTTCCTTACTTATAATGAAATGTACTGGAAAGTAGATTAAATGCACTGAAGGGTCAGATCAGTGAAAATCTTTGCAAGGAAGCTCTTAGCATCAATTGCTACAAAATAAAAATTCCTGGATATGCAAAAACTAAGAGAATAGATGAATATTTTATTAGAGTCAGATGCACGAGAGTTAAAAAAAATGAAACAAATGTAATGTAGGTGGCAGTAGAATTTTCAAATCAAATACACTCACTTTTTTTTTTCTTTCTTGTTGGTCATGGGGTTTGAACTCTGAGCCTGGGCGCTGGCCCTCTGCTCTTCAGCTCAAGGCTAGCACTCTACTACTTGAGCCACAGCCCTGCTTCTGGTTTTCTGGTGGTTTATTGTAAATAAGAGTCTCACAGACTTCCCTACCTGGGCTAGACTTGAACCACAATCCTCAGATCTCAGCCTTCTGAGTAGCTAGGATTACAGGTGTGAACCATGAGTGCCAGACTCAAATACATTTACTTTTAATGCTAAAAGGCAATGACAGTTCTTTAGAAGTTGGGTCATTCAAGAACATATTAAAATAACCAATCACAGAGGTGAGCACCTGTAATTCCAGCTCTCCATAATGCAGAGTAGCAGATCAGAAATCCTTTGGAGCTTGAGGTCACTGTCTTGGTGGTGTTATTTTTCAACTAGGGCTGCTACACACATTGGGCTCTATACGAACAACCCTGGAGTAAGGAGCTGTATGAGACAGGGAGAGCTTTCTTATTTATCTCTCAGATTAAGGAGAAAGTAAAAATGTTCAGAAAGACATAGGCAAAATAGCCCAAGGGAAAAAGCTATAGACATTCTGTTGTGTTTAACTATATTTTATTGAACTCTTATATTTAATATTTAGAGAAAATATAATAACAGGACATTAATATAAAATACCAACAAAATAGGAGTAATTTTATCTACTTATAGCAAAAGGAAGCTATAAAAATTTAAACAGAAGTTAATAAAAATTGACTTCAAGACAATAAAGAAATTGTTATTCAAAACCTCATTCTTCGGGGAGAAAAATCAATAAAATTAGTGACCTTTAGCCAAGCTAATCAAGGAAAACAGAAAAGTGATAAATTACTTGTATGATAAATGAAAAATGGTCATCATTAATGATCCCATGAGCAATAGCTAAATAGAAGCCACATGTCAGTAGCTCACCCCTGTAACTCCCTAACTACATGGGAGGTAAAGATCAGGAAGATTGATGTTCGAGGCCAGCCTGGCCAAAAAAAAAAAAAAAAAACTCAAGGAAGGAAGAAAAGAAGAAAAAAGAAGGAAACAAAGAAATAAAGAAAATAAAAGTAATAAAAGAAATATATTTCACTGGAATTTGGGCTTTATTCCAAAGATGTAAGGCCAAAAAGCAATGGAGCCAGCTGACCCTATACTGAAAACTTTGAAACTATCATTTGTGGTATTTTATGTTAGATATTCAGTTATGGAAAATGTCTAACCCATTCTCCAATAAAAGAAACCCTATCTTCCTGGAAATATTACTGATGCCATTTTCTGTAAGGATTCAAAAGTAATAGACAAATGTAAGGTAGTTTCAGATATTGAAGAAGTGTAAAATTGTTGTGGTGTATGTATGTGTTTGTGTATATATGTGTGTGTGTGTGTGTGTGTGTGTGTGTGTGTGTGTTTGTGATATTCACAGGAACTGAAAAAAATCTTTCAAGCATCAGTCAATGCAGGAACTTTTTTTGTAGTAAAATAAATAATTGTGCAACAAACCAAAGTATAAAATAAATTTATCAGTCCATATTAATATAAATTAACATTTAGATAAAAAGCTAGTTGGGCAGAAAGCCAATTTTGTTTTAAAAAATTCAAATAATTGAAGCTGATACTCTGTTTCTGAGGAGCATTTACATGAGTCTCTGTACTTATTTAGTTTGAACTGCACAAACTTCCAGGTTACATAGCAAAGAAAGAGGAAAAGTAACATAAGTTTAAAGTGTAGAAAGATCACAAACCTAGTGCCATCCAGGTGGTCAATGTCAACATCAATAATAATGACAATGAAAATGTGACCTTAACTCAGTAACTTTCCTCCAGAAAACCAAAATTTCAAATCATTGTGTAGAAAGCATCAAGTAAATTTCCCTAGAGAGGCATATTACAAAATACTTCCCTCAAAATTGTCAAGGTCATTGAAAACAAGAAAGAACAATGAGAAATTGTCTCAGCTAAGGGAAAATTAAAACATGACAAATAAATATGATGTGTCACTCTATATAGGTTCCTAGAACAGAAAACATTAGGTAAAAATTAATGAGATTTTAAAAATGGAAGGGGCATTACATTACTACATGTAAGAATAGAAGATGTTTGAATAGAAAAACCAATTTTTAGCCAAAATGCATGTGTTCTTTCATCATTGAATATATTTATTATTGATCTGAGAGTTATAAAATTTAGTAATGTTGAATATATGGAGTTATACTCCTCAGTGAACTCAACTTTGGTTTTATTATAATTGCACATTTTATTTTAATGACATCAATATACAAAACACATATTCATTATTAAAGTTACAATTTATTGATCATTTGCCACATGCAGTTTTACTCAATATATGTATAATATTAGATTGCATTTTTATTTATATCAATATACATATGCAGATATATAAGTATATATTCTATAGACTGTGTGTATGTGCTTTCACATATAAAATATTTCAGGGAAAAAACTGGATTTTAATGTAAAAGCTAATAAATGAATTCTGCTAATATATTTTAATAACTACTATCACTTGAAAATGAGTTTGTGCAAAATTTCTCAAACATATTTCTCACATAACCTTCCCAGAAACCTATACAAGTCTGTATTATTATCCATATTTATACAGGAGAATGCTAGTGTGTAATATATTTAGACATATCCTAAGCTAAAATGAATACAAAATTCCTGAATTCAGTTTCAAAACTAAGTTGATTATCGGTGTTGGACAAATTCTTTATCTCTTTTTCTATCACATTCTAAAAGAGACCCAGAGAAAATTACAAACCACAGTTTCAATATCCTTAGTCGTACACAAATATCTTTGGAAATTTGAATTTTAAAACCAACTTCCTTCAGTCACACACCAAATCAGTCAGAGCTCATACTTGTGTGCAATTTGGCATTTCCAATTACATCTTCTAGATCCCTGTTTCAGTTCTTAAAATAATTTTCACTGTTATGATTTTGTACAGTGTAGAGTTTATTATTTCCCTTATCTAAATGTCATTGGTTTCCTAGGTGACAGCTAAACCCTGTGTAAGTACCACAACACTGTAATTAAAACTTCAATTATCTGTGTTTGCAGGCTCATTGGCTCAGTAAGATAATGCTGGTGTTGGTAACACTCAAAAATATTTGTTCATGTAATCTATATATTTGGAGTTAGTGACATGACCTTGAATTTGTCTACTATACATTCAGATATGTTTGGGATGGCTTGCATTTTTAGTGATGTTCTAAATTGACTTTTTATTTTGTCAACCTTTCTCCAACTCAAGGCAGAAAGATCTGGGCCAGCATAGAGTTCACATTAGAGCAAAGGGAAATAAATGAATCAGATATCACTTTAAGTTATACTTAATTATCATAAAAATAAATTAAAGCCAGATCTTGGCATTGAAATTAGTGGGAAGACTTGTAGATTGGATGGCTAGGCTGGTCCTTTTAAGTAATGGCTTGTTTAGGATATTATATGCAAGTTGACATCAATTAAAACCAGAAAGTGGTATTCCATGGGTTTGGAAAAGCAGGGAAACGTGTGGATTCTGGAAGAGCAAAAGATCTTCCTATGAAGTAGAGACTGATAGACTTTTTAATCCAAGGATCATTACACATTATATGAGATGATGAAGTTATAAGTGTGGGGAGAATCACAAAACCAAGCTTAGACAGAGCACAAGATTGCTTCCTGTTGAGGCAATATGTACATTTTATTCTCAGTGTATATGAAGCCATATTGATGATTGGTCAGAACTTACACATGAACCGGCAGGCACAGCGATCATTATAAATCCTAAAATATTCCACAAATCACTAAGATGTGTCCACAGGACACTAACAAAATTTTTTAATTAGTCCATCTGTTTTTCAATTCAGATTATGAGAAAATTGAAAGAATCTAGGGAAGTAAGAAGACATAGTTACTGAAAAGAATGATGGTTTATAAAAGAACAATTTCCAATCTTGAAACTTTATAGCTGGTGAGGTAGTTCACACTACTCGAATATTATAAGAACATCTTGAGGACATATCCCCAGCTACGAATAGAAGAGGAAATTTATATGTAAATATAAATATAACTTCTACTCTCAAAATGGAACAAAGCAAGAATGCACTGCATCAGGAAAAAGTTAAGATTCTCATATTGTGTCTGATACTTTATTTAGTTTTTCCAGTGGATAGATGTGGAAAATACTGTGCAGCTGATGCTTCTGAATAGCATAAATAGTTGGAGATTATTTTTCTTTTGTTACTGCCTCAACTTTGAATACTGTGATGATGTAAAGGAATAGCATTTGGAGGAATAAAGTAAAATGGCTAGTTTAACATTACTGCTGGTTTCACTGTATGTTTTCATTTCATCAAACATTGTAATTTTTGAGACTTAATACATGTTTTTGCTAAACTGTTTTAGAAGTGATTTGATATTATTAGTAATCTAGAATTGTTATTTCACTTTATTATCCCATCACATTTATAAGGGCTTCCTAGGAAATTTTGAAATTTATACACACATACAGAACATGAATATATATGGTTAGCAATATACATATTGATAGAGTCAGATATAGTTTGGTAAAGGTATGTACCTCACAACATATAAAATGCCTGTATATAATATCACACAGATGAGAAAACACTTTTTTATCCTTTCCATATACTTTTTCTAAGGGTGCATATAAGAAAGCCCCTCCTTTAACCAATTATATCAATCTGTGATTTCTCCAGCATGTTAGTATATGTTCTAAATTTTCTAACAAATAAGTCTTTTAGATATTTCAGAAAATAATTTATTTACTATAACTTATATCTTGGACATAGATCTTGTAAAGATTAATTCTTTAAACAGAATGGCTATAAATCTATAATATATTGAGGAAAAAACTAAATAGAATTTGGCTCACCCTTGAAAAAGTTTATTTAGATATTTAGTCTATTTTTTCAATATGAAATTAAATGAAAACAATTTAAATATGTTTAAATATATATTGCCGCTTAGTTATTTTTAACTTTTTTTTAATGTTGAATCAGGTGCCATTGACTCATGTCTGTAATCTTACCTATACTGGAGACTAAGATCTGAGGATAGATTGAAGCCAGTCTGGGGAGGACAGTCTGTGAGACTTACCTCCAATTAACCACCCTATAAATCCAAAAGTGGATAAAATAGTAGCCTGAGAGCCTTGAGCCTAAAAACTCAGAGACAGTGCCTAGCCCTGAGTTTAAGCCTCAGGACCATCAAAAAAAGTATTTCATATAAGCTAGTAAACTAAAATTCACCTGTTTTAATTTTGGAAATCCACATTAATTTATGCAAGTCTAGCACAATTTTTGTCATTAGTACTTGTAATAATATTATCACCTATTAGCATCACTAATGACCATTTCTCTAACTTCTACTCAAAGTATTGTATTAAAATAGGTATAATAATGTTCTTATTCAAATATGACAGGATCAAAGAAGATAGGAAGAAAATAACATTAGTAAATATTTAAGAAAATATTTACTACATTACTTGACCATAAGAAGAGCCAAGGAAATTACATAATGTAAATTACCAACAGGATTTTATTTGTCTTCATTAAAGTCTGTCCTGAAAGCTATTTTTTTTTGCCTTTGCATTTCCCTATCTCAAGAGAGCCCTTAAAGCATTTGGGATAATCATAAACATTATTGACAGGCAATAACTGCTTTTGAAAATATCCATTTAAATTATAATAATAATCTTATTTGCATTACAACAGAGATACTTTAGCTCTCTGACTGTTTAGTGGAGAGCCAAAATGAATTGTATCCATTGTTGCTCTGTAAATGCTACTGACTTTTGTAGCAAGGTAGAATTTTATAAGAGATTTATGTAGAAAACTTAACACACTAGAACTCAAATTTTATTTGTAAAATCCATCATTT